>NC_083227.1:50865495-52115495 GCF_032191835.1 Heteronotia binoei
CTGTGTGTGTGTTCCTGAAGTAAAGCTTGCTGAAATCACTCTCCAACTCTGGTCTCTTACTGCGCCAACCCCAGTACTTCACACTGGCGACGAAGGTGGGATGCCAGAAGGAACCAGCAACAGAACCAGGAACACGGAAAGGTGGCTAAATCCAAGCCATCTGGGTCCGCACCTCCGCTCTGCGCACACCCCAGCTCGCAAGCCGCCCAGACACGCTGCCAAGAATGGAGGCTCCAGCCAACCTCCTACAGCCCTTTAGCATCGATCGCCCCGAGCTGTGGGACTCGTGGGTCGAAGGCTTCCAGTCATACCTGACCTTCCAGAAGATTACAGAGACTACCATGCAGAGAGCTCTGCTTATCAGTACGTGTGGCACGGAGACCGTGGACTTAGCCAGGGCTCTTCTCCAACCCAGGAAGCTCTCAGAGACGCCGGTGGATGACATCATCAGCGCTCTGGAGAAGTATTTCCAGCCCCAGCCAACCAAGCTCACCTGGCACTGGGACTTCCGACAAAGGACACAGAAGGCAGGCGAAACTACGATGGCGTTCTTGACAAGCCTGCGCCGGGTGGTAAGCCGATGCAGTTTCGCAGACCTCAACGAAGCCCTTCTCGACCAGTTTGTATGGGGCTTGAGGGACGAAAAACTAGTACAGAAACTCCTGTCCCTCTCCGAGTGCGACCTAACAAAGGCAATCGATGTGGCCACCAGCTGGGAGAAGGGCAGATCAGCAGAGCCACGGCTGACAAGACAGGCTGCGGCACACCAGATCAACCCTGAACCATCTACAGAGGACTCAGACGAGGACAAAGCTCTACAAACCGGCTATCGTTCAGCAGGAAGGAAGACCACCCATGTCCCACAGGGCATGAGACACAAGACACTACCTGCATGTGCAAGTTGTGGGGGCCAGCACGAGCGGAAGACCTGCCGATTCCGGAATGCCACCTGTCGACTCTGCAACAAGGAAGGCCACATCGCCTGCGCCTGCAGATCCAAATCCCGAGCATGCGTCCCGCAAAGATCTGCGCACTCCGAAGGCCAGCCAGACTTCGAGACCGACGCTCTCCACGCCCACCCATATCCGGTACAGTACCTACCCTCGCCAGTCAGGCCCTCCAAAATCCGGGTCAATGTAGGGATCGGGGGGGTGCCCTGCCAAATGGAGGTGGACTCTTGGTCAGCATCATCTATTATAGCGGCAGAGACATTTTTTAAAATTCCCACCAGGCTGAGGCCTCGTCTCAGGGAACCTGGTTTACCTTAGTGGACTTCCAGAAGAATAAGGTGCCTATCTTGGGAGTGGGCCCGGTCCCAGTCCAATACAAGGGGTTCAAGGGCCAGCTACAAGTGCTAGTGGTCAAGAACCACCTTACAACCTTTTGGGTCTCGACTGGTTCAAGCCCCTGGGAATAGAGATCAGGGGGGTCAATAAGACTGTCGGAGTGGACTTTAACAAGGTTTGCGAAGAGTTCCCGGCCATTTTCGATGGCACCTTGGGCTGCTACACGGGTCCCCCGGTTACACTACACCTCGACCCCACAGTGCGGCCTATTAGGCTTAAAGCGCAGCGAGTTCCATTCGCGCTCAAGCCTAAAATTGAGGAGGAACTGGATAAACTGATTGCCCAGGGAATACTAGAGCCTGTCACCCACGCAACCTGGGAAACTCCCATCGTGACTCCAGTCAAGCCCAGTGGGGAGGTGCGGATTTGTGCAGACTATAAGTGCACCCTCAACAAGGCTCTTCAGGCCCACGCATACCCTGTGCCCATCGTCAGCCACGTTTTAGCCACCCTAGCCGGCGCAAAAATTTTTGGCAAGTTGGACTTGGCCCAAGCTTACCAACAGCTGCCGGTGGATGAGGCCACGGCCAACGCCCAAACAATTGTGACCCACCGGGGGGCCTTTAGAGTAAAGCGGTTGCAATTTGGCATGAGTGTGGCTCCGGGGTTGTTCCAGGAACTCATGGACTCTCTTTTAAAAGGACTTCCCGGAGTCACTCCATTCTTCGATGATGTGCTGATCGCGGCAGCCTCGCCTGAAGAATTCGCCGCCCGCCTTAGAGGAGTCCTACAACGTTTTGAAACAGCCGGCCTCAAGGTCAAATGGGAGAAGTGCCTCCTGGGCATGGATCGGGTGGAATTCCTGGGGTTCTCCATCGATGCCCAGGGGGTCCACCCCTCCGACGCCAAGCTGCGTGCCATCAGAGATGCTCCAGCGCCCACCAACAAGCAAGAACTCCAGGCCTTCCTCGGCCTCCTAAACTTTTATCATGCTTTTCTCCCCCAGAAGGCAGCGGTGGCCGAACCCCTGCACCGACTTCTAGACAAGAACCGACCCTGGGCATGGGGCCGCCAGCACGCTAAAGCCTTCCAAGATATCAAGGGCCTCCTGATGTCCAACTCCGTCCTTGCCCATTTCGACGAGACCCTGCCCTTGGTCCTTGCATGCGACGCATCCCCTTATGGCGTGGGGGCAGTTCTGGGCCACCGACTCCCTGATGGGACCGAAGTCCCTATCGCGTACTACTCGCGGACCCTCTCGTCAGCGGAGCGGAACTACGCCCAAATCGACAAAGAAGGGTTGGCAGTTGTGGCCGGCGTAAAAAAATTTCATGATTACATCTACGGCCGGCCCTTTACCCTCTATACGGACCACAAACCCCTCTTGGGCCTCTTTGCATTGGACCGGCAGACCCCTCAGGTGTTGTCCCCACGGGTCCTCCGTTGGTCCATTTTTCTAGCCGGCTACACCTACACCCTAGTGCATCGCCCGGGCAAGGCAATGGGCCATGCTGACGCCCCGAGCCGCTTGCCCTTGCCTGACGTGGATCCCGATCCAGCCCCGGCTCATCAGATCCTACTGATGGACATGCTTCCGGACAGGCCATTGCTCGCCCGCGACTTTGCTGCCCGCTCCGCTCGTGATCCAGTCCTCTCCCGTGTCTTGGACTGGGTGGGGAGGGGGTGGCCCAAGGGCTCGACTGGGCCGGAATTTACTCCGTTTGCAGCCCAGAAAGACGAACTATCCACCCACAAAGGCTGCCTACTATGGGGCAACAGAGTCGTCATCCCCAAACCCTTGCAAGACCAAGTGCTGAGAGCCCTGCACGAGGCACACCCGGGCATAGTCCGCATGAAGGCTCTCCCACGGAGCTATGTCTGGTGGCCCGGCCTCGATGCAGAAATTGAGGTTTGGGTTAAAAGGTGCCCGACATGCCAGGTGTCAAGGCCTGACCCCCCACGTGGCCCAGTGCAATCATGGGAATCCACCAAAACCCCCTGGTCAAGACTGCATATGGACTTTGCTGGCCCCTTCCATGGGCGGACTCTACTCATACTAGTGGATTCATACTCCAAGTGGTTGGAGGTGGTCCAGGTGCCCTCGCCATCATCGCAGGCGACCATCACGGCTCTGAGGGCCATCTTTGCAACCCACGGGTTGCCGGAGACCATCGTCACCGACAACGGCACAGCATTCACGTCCGCAGTGTTCCAGGACTTCTTGGCCAAGAACCTCATCAGGCACATTCGCTCTGCCCCGTTTCATCCAGCCACCAACGGCCAGGCAGAGCGGATGGTGCGCACGGCAAAGGAGGCCTTGAACCGTCTGGGCCCCTCAGACTGGCCAAAAGACATGGCGTGTTTCCTAATGGCCTACCGGACCACACCTACCGCCTCCACAGGTCGCAGTCCAGCAGAACTCCTCATGGGCCGCCGCATCTGCACCCTGCTGGACAAGCTGCACCCCGACCGAGCCCCAGACAGGCGACCGGCGCCGGAACACCTTAAAGCCCCCAGAGGGTTCTACCCAGGTGAGACAGTGTGGGCACGGAACTATGCCACCACTGGCCCCGCCTGGCTCCCTGGAAAGGTGGACCACGTCACCGGACCGGTCTCCTATGCAGTGACCTTGGAGGGTGGACATCTCCTGAGGTGACACATCGACCAACTCCGAGGTCACCTGCCTGCCGGGGAGCCAAGGTCAGAGGCTCCAGATCCGGACAACGTAAGTCCCCGAGAGCCTGACACAGAACAGGGTTCCGTGGAGCCCGCTTCTGCCCAGCAGGAGGAGACCCCTGACCGCACATCTGAACCCAGGTCTCCCGGGGCCGCCGTCCCAGACGTCTCCAGGTCTGCAGCCGCGGAACCACCAACCGAGTCGGAACGCCCAGTCCCCTCGGAGCTCCGACGCTCGACACGAGACCGCCGCCCTCCGGCATATCTCCAGGGCTATGTCACCTGATAGCTGGAACTACGGGGGGAGGGGTGTTGTGTCCTAGGCTTAAATGGGAGAACTGTTACTTTTGGAGGGAACTGTTACTTTTGGAGGGAAGCTGAACAAGCCAAAGCTTGTACTCCACACCAGGGTTCCAGAGAAGGCCTAAACGTGCCCAATCAGGGGAAGGATTGAAACATAAGTAGCCAATCAACATCTAGGCTCATGCTGTACCCTGATAGGCCCTTAGGGCCCTGTAAATAGCCAATCCATGTAGATAGTTAAGGACCAATCAGAAGGGGGCAAGAATTGTATAAAAGAGCGGGAAATTTGAATAGAGCTTAGTCTGTGTGTGTGTTCCTGAAGTAAAGCTTGCTGAAATCACTCTCCGACTCTGGTCTCTTACTGCGCCAACCCCAGTACTTTACACACTGCCAATGGAGATTCCAAAAAAGCAGACAGAACCTTTATTGCAACAAAGGGAGATCCTCAGGCAGCAAAAACATCCCAAGGAGTCTGAAGCTGTTGTCTCTACATTCAGTTTTTATAACTTTTGCTGCAAGTGGGTTCTCAGACATGTGCAGATGTTAGTATGACATAGGTCTTATTTACCTGGAATAACACTGACCAGCAGACATACACAGGGCTTTTTTTGAGCAGAAATGCAGTTTCTGCTGGCTTGGCATCAGGGGGCATGACCTAATATGCAAATGAGTTAGTGAGTTCCTGCTGGGCTTTTTCTACAAAAACGGCCTGTGTGAAACAAATGGCAAGTTGGAGGTGTAGCCTAATATGCAAATGAGTTCCTGCTGGGCTTTTTCTGCAAAAAAAAAAGCCCTGGACACAAATATCGTTTCTCCTTATAAGTGTTTTCTATGTTCTTGTAAGCATTTTCTGTTTTCTTGGTTCTGTGGTCTGGGACTGCCCAGTTCCTCAAGAGTCTGCCAGACATCTGCTTTGCCTGTGAGTCACAGGCACAGGCTGTGACCCATTCACTTGGCCTTCACCCAGTTCCCCCATTCTCTTTCCCCTCGCCAGATGCCAGCACTCTGGGTGATGTCTCTTAGCTCGAGTTGCATACTATGGTATATTTTTAGCTTCCCAGCAGAGAGATGCTTTCTGGTTTTAATAAAAGTTGTGTTAGACGGTTAGCCTTGTTACCCTAAGATTTTGATGGGATACAGGATGAAGGGAAAGCTATTTCAATTTTTTTTAATTTGATGGTATTATTTTGGTTATGACTACATTACTTGTGTAAACTTCCTTACCTCAAGCAGTCAGGATGCAGTGGTGTATTGCTATTTCTGTCCCCTGTGCAGATTGTGAAATCTATACAACAGGGACAAGAACAAAGTGGGGGAGAGAATGTGCATATCTGGAAGAATCCACAGGAACATCAATGTGGACACAACTTTAGTTTCATGAGCTCATCTTGTGAGATTTTGAGCAGCAGACAGGGTTTTTGTAGCATCCTCTCCACCTGCCAAGATCTGCTCATATAGTTTGAGCCAGAGAAAGAGAATGAGAACAGTGATGATGAAAAAGGAGGACAGAAGAAGGAGGGGGAGGGGTGGAAGACTGATAGTAAAGGCTTAAATCTCTCTCCTACACATGCATACACACCTCAATTCCATATGTTACACACTAAATATATAAAACAAACCATTTACCAGCAATAATTGGGTTTTTATATCATTCTTCCTTTGGAAGCTCCAAGTATTTGCTACTATTCTGATTCAGAGAGGGCCATTCAGTAACTTGGAGCTTAACCCTGGTGTAGTCCAGATGTTCCTAAGGAGATGGTTCAATCAGTGTTTGTTGACTTCTGACTCCTTCCCCTTCTCCCCCACAGGACAGCAGTAACTGGACAGCTGTCTTATATTTGCACATGCCCAAATAGTAATAATGGATCAGCTAAAATGATCGATATTTGTCTTTTTCTCAGCTTTTTGCAATCTTTGCATTTGCAACATGTGGTGGCTATTCTGGAGGACTACGGCTCCGCGTGGACTGTATAAACAAGTCAGACAGCGACCTCAGCATTGACATCGCCTTTGCCTACCCATTCAGGTAATATATTGAAGCTCTTTGCCATTTGCACACAAAGGTATAACATATTATTGGGAGCACTGGTCAAAGCACTATTGGGTAGCAACCGTTCCTTTGGGTTGGAGCCAGTAAAAAATGTCCACTAACAGATGGCAGCACAATTTTTGCTATTCCCCCTTCCACTGCAGACCTCCAACTCTCCCCTCATACTGTTCTTGGGGAACCCTGATCCCCTAGGAGTACCATTTCAGACGGAATTTTCTACTGCAGCAAAAACGGGGAAGTGATGAAGTCTTGTTCCACTGACTGACTCTTTTCAATCCACAAAGAATTTCTGCAGGATCCAAACCATTTGTTTGCCATAGTCCAGCACAACCATTTGCTGCCTAAAGTCCTTTGCCCTGGCCATGGTAAGGAATAAAGCGATATAATTTTATGAGGTCAACTGTGTTTCTCTCTATCGGTTAAAAAAAAAACTCTTCAGGAGGAAGATAACTCATGCGATAACTTTCAATGGACAGTTGGTATTTTCATGCTAAATTATCCCATATGACCTTTCCATCATGCACAAGTACCATAACTGAAATGCCACCATGCAATATACATTTGTGAGCTTTCTAATAGCATGCAAAAAATCAAAACTAAGCTAACCTGGGCAGAGGGACCATACAGGGATGATTTTTCCCATGCCAATGAAACTTTATTCTCAAGCACCAGAGGCGAAAGAGATCTAGGAGGCCAGGGAAGCTGGTAAAGTCCAAGGACAACCAAGAATTTTGCCATAGACAGCAAAGACCACAGGGAATTACAAAGAAAAACACCCAACTATACATTTTGGGAGGCTTTTACTTATAAACTTTTTGAGTGGAGGCATACATCCTAAAATGTGATAAAATTACTTGTCACGTATTTTGTATTAGTTGTTGTAGATTTTCCAGGCTGTATGGCCATGATCTTGGCATTGTGAGACCTGAAGTTTCACCAGCAACTGTGGCTGACATCTTTAGAGGTATAACCCAGAAAACTGGAGTTCTCTTTGACCCAGAGAGAATTCCAGTTTTCTAGGTTATGCCTCTGAGGATGTCAGTCACAATTGCTGGTGAAATGTCAGGTCTCACAATGCCAAGACCATGGCCACACAGCCCAGGAAATCTACAACAACGAATGAACTCTGGCCATGAAAGCCTTTGATAACATATTGTCACATATTTGCTGTATCCAATCATTGCTAAACCTCCCCCACCCCCCACTTAAATATCTATCCATTATAAAATAAAATTATATTAAATATTAATATTTTCAGAAATTCAAAGAGAAGGGTCCATTTGAGATACCAAATTCTATAAAAGATCCTAGATGACTGATTTAAGCATCTGGTCCAACTCCACTATGTTGTCTTGTTTGATAATTATTAATGGAAATAAGAGTGGAGGACAAGCATCAACACTAACAATGAAATATAAACTACTCCATGGTTAGTAACACATTCAGAAGCAAATGCAATACAGAATGGGCAGAGAAAGATTGAAAGAAAAGTCTGGAGGCCTGTCTTCCCCCCTTCTACTAAAACGTCATGTTGATTTTTTTAAAAAAAAAATCCCAGTATTTAAAGCAAAATTCATAGATGTCAGTAAATAATTTATTCCAAAAAAATTAAGAGGACTATTTTGAAAGAAGATACCATCATCTTTTTATAAAATGGCTATTTCTATCCAACATAATTTGTTGTTTTTCTTATGAAGCTCATTAATGCATTTTGTCATTTGCTGTGAGCCGCCCTGGGCCACTCTGTGGGAAGGGCGGGGTATAAGCTACGGAATAAATAAATAAATAAATAAATTTATTGCTAGCAATGATCTTCAGTAAATGGATCTGAGCAGCTGGCAAAACTCCTGAATTCTTGTTAATTTCAGCCATATTTATGGCATACTTATATTCTGCAGACTGGTGCAGCCCTTTATTACAAGCACAAGATTTTTGCTAACTTTGCTGTTCTGCACAGCCTTTCATATCTCTCTCTCTCTCTCTCTCTCTCCATATTCATCTTAGTATTCATGAAGCAGTTTCAGAAAATTGAGTTATGTAAATTTATAATTTGATTCCATTCCAAACAGTCACATTGCATGAGCATTCCTTACAAGAGAAACCATGCTGGGAGGGAATTCTTTAATAAATATTATTCCAAAAATATAGGAATAGAATAAAAGACCATTCAAAAAACTTGCACTGTATCTGGCACAAGCAGTTTTGTGTAGTGTTTAAGAGCAGTGGGCTCTAGACCAGAGAACCAGGTTTGATTCCTCACCCTTCCACATGAAGTCAGCTGGGTGGCCTTGGACCAGTCACTAGCCTTTCAGAGCTCTCTCAGCCCCTAAAAACAAGTCTAGGTCATCATTAACATAAGACTAAAAGCTAGAACTTGCAGCTGTCAGGCAATCTTAGGATCTCCTGGCTTTCTACACACAATGCCATACAATAATTATTTACTAATTAATTATTAGTACTTTTATGCAGTGTGTTGCATTGATAAGCATGCCCATCTGTGGCCTCACTTTTAAAACTATATTGTTCATTATGAGAAAGTTCATTTAAAAGTAGGAAATGAGTAATTCTAATTGAGAATGGATAGCAGTTCTCATGGTAGTGTCAAACACATAGTCACCACTAATATCAGCAAGGAGAAAATGTTACCCAATCGGTATATCCCAAGAATTAAAACAACTTAGGTCTTTTTTCCAGACTCCCAAAGGGGTGGCCATATTTGTCTGTCGTATATGTTGCATTAATTAAGGCAATAACAGAAAGTGTCATGTAGTGGTGAAAGTGTCAGACTAAGATCTGGGAGACCCAGGTTCAAATCCCCAGTCTGCCATGGAAGCTGGCTGGGTGATCTTTGAGCAGTCACACAGCCTCAGAGCCTAGCCTACCTCACAAGGTTGTTGTGTGGATAGAACAGAAGAGAGGAGAACAGTGTAAGTTGCTTTGGGTCTCCTTTGGGGGAGAAAGGTGGGGTATAAAGGAAGCAATTGATAATCTATCTCGTGCACCTTTATTTGGCTCTCCCTTCAAACATCTCAAAGCAGTGTAATCTTCCCTTTTCTGTTTTATCCTCACAAGTGCTCTATGAGGTAGGTTGGGCTGAAAGAGAGTGACTGGCTCAAGGTCACCAAGCAAAATTCCATGGTAGGGGGGTGGGGGTTGAACATTTGTCTCCTAGATGCAACAGCTGAATCATACTTCTATACTTTAGACTAGAACCAAACTACACGTTCAATTTTTTCACTTGTTAACACTTGTTTCCTGTGTTCCTGTTCCCTGTGGCCAAACAGCAGCTTTTAGGAACTTCTTGCTTCTACTAAAAGAGACCCCCAGCAAGTCCAGAATGGTGCTGTGAGGCAGAGAAGGGCTTCTGCCTCCACCCTAAGCAGTTTTCTTAAACAAAAACCTGTGTAGGGGGAGTTATTTCATCCATGTTCCTGGTCAAAATGCACAGATTCCTCATATTGAACAGCAAAATCAGAAAAATAATTACCGTATTTTTCGGTCCATAAGGCGCTCCGGACCATAGGACGCACCTTCCTCCTGGGGGGCGATCCGCTGCCTCCGCCTCCGATCCCAGCGCTTCCCCCGCGCCTGCCTGCCTGGCTCCAGCTCTGCTTCCAGCAAGCGCTGGGATCGCTCCAGGCTTCCCCCACCGCAAACCCAGCGCTTCGCGAGCGATGGCTGCGGAGAGGGCAGCGTGCTTCCTCCGTGCCTGTCTGCCTGGCTCCAGCTCTGACGCTTACAGCAAGCGCCAGGATTGCTCCCTCCGCCCTCCAATCCCGGCGCTTGCTTTAAGCATCAGAGCTGGAGCCAGGCAGACAGGCACGGAGGAAGCACGCTGCCCCCTCCGCAGCCGGAGCTCACGAAGTGCTGGGTTTGCGGTGGAGGCAGCGTGGAGCGATCCCAGCACTTGCTGGAAGCAGAGCTGGAGCCAGGCAGGCAGGCGCGGGTGAAGCGCCGGGATCGGAGGCAGAGACAGCGGATTGCCCCCCCCCCCCCGGAGGAAGGTACATCCTATTGTCCCTTCGCTCCATAAGACGCACACACTTTCCCCCACACTTTTTTTTTGGGGGGGGGAGTGAGTCTTATGGTCCAAAAATACAGTACCCCTCCCTCCTGTACTGTATTTGCTGTGTTCACTGTTAGTAGGCCTGTTATGTGTTTGCTGTGTTAGTAGGCCTGAGTTTGAAGCCTGCTTCCATTACTCTCCAGGAGCCGGATGCTGGCATTCTGATTGGCTGTTCTCTTAGAAACTGGCCAATTGGGACAATGGACATTTCTTCCAGGAATTGCAAATGAAGGAGGGTTTGCCACCAACTAAAGATGGCGTGTTTAACTCAGACACAGTGTATATAATGAGTGAAGTGCCTGTGCTGTTTGATTGTTTCTTCTTGCAATAAAGTATTCCTGGCACTCTCATGTTCCTCTTCTCCATGGGGCTTCCATCAGATTTCGCGCTATCTGCCCCTGGGCTGCAACTTGCTTCGCCTTTTTCACGTGGCAAACAGAAACCGGTTTTTAACGGATCTTGTTTGCTGCATGATAGTGGCAAAGTGAGTTGCAGCCCTGGGGCAGATAGTGTGAAATCCGAAGGAAGCCCCGAGGAGAAGAGAGTGAGAGCAGCATAAGGCATCGGTCTCCCCCCTCTCTCCCTCCTCCCTCTCTCTCTGAAGCATTTTCCCTCAGCTGCTATGTGGCTGCAGAGAACACAGAGAAAAGAGCATAAATAATTAAAAACACCTAATGAACAGTTTGGCTCATAACCACTACACTGCCAAGTAGACAGTCACTTACTTCTGGTTCCAAATATGTCAGACTGTCGCCTGACATCATTGAATAATCTGTGTGGGCTTGGACCCTTTGCAGGACCAGTTCTCCCCATACTCCCTGCCATGACAATTTCGCTTATCTGAGCAGGGCCTGTGTTTCGCTTATCTGAGCAGGGCAAATGGATGAGATCAACAACTACTCACAAACATGCATTCTCTGTTGTGGTCTCCACCTTGTGGGATGTCCTGACTGAGAAAGTTGGGAAGGCCCCCACACTTCTGACATTCTGCAGACTATATAAAACAGAATTGTTCAAGTGGGCAGTTTTATAAAAGCTGTGTTATGATGCTGTGGCTCAAAAGGTGATTTAATAAAGGGAAATTGACTGGGAGCGGAGCTACATTGCTGAACGTAACATATGTTTGCTGTATGTACACTTGCTCTCACTGCATTGTTATCTACCTATGTAATACCACCTTTTGGCACTGTTAACATATCTATATACTATTAGCCATGTGTGGCCCCCATTTGTGGAAAGCTAAATCCACAGATAAGGGCTTCACAGAGGCTAAACAGGGTTTTCAGCAAATTTGGGACAGATTCGCAGAAAAATCTGAAATGTTTAAATTTCCCCCAATTTTTTTTTTTAATTAGAAACTTCCTCCTCTTCTGCAGCAGCATTTGATAGCTATGGCAGAGCCCAGTGGCAGATGCGGGAAGCTGCTCTAGGCCTGGTCGTGGTGGCAGTGCATGCTGGAATTTGTTCCAGGTTCAACTGCAGTACCAGCAGACACCAGACCTCCTTGGGGCCCAGCTATGGCAGCAGCACACATCAAGAGCTGCTCTAGGCTTGGCTGGCAGCACATGCAGGAAGCCTCTCCAGGTTCAGGTGCAGCATTGACAGATGCCAGAGTTGCTTGTGACCCAGCTGCAGTGGCAGCTTACACTGGGAGCTGCTCTAGGCTTGGCAGTGGTGTTGCAGGATGCCAGGAGCTCTTTGGGGTCTTGCTGTAGTGGCAGCACACATCAGGAGCCACTCCAGGCCCAGCCACAGCAGTGGCAGATGCTAGGAGTCACTCAGGATGTAAGCAACAGAATTATAACTGTGAACAAAATAACTAATAAATACTTACATGTTTTATATACAGCTAAGATTCTATTTTGTAAACATACAGATTGCATACACCTGTTATTTTAAAAACCCACAGACAACAATTCCAAAGAATCCACAGTTCGCTAAAGAAGGCAAACAGAGTACTCTGAATAAACAGGAGTATTTGTGTACACACTTAATTTTCAAGTAAAAGCAAATGGACTACTCTCAAGTAAATCAAAGTCTTTGCACTCCAAGTTCTTCATACTGGATATTTTACAGTTCAGAAGTCTGATTATTCTCTATGGGTGCAGTCACACGTACCATTAAAAGCGGGTGTGTAGCGCTCAAATCTGAACCGCTGAATATTGATTCGATGCAGGTCAGTTCAGACGAGCATCCAAGAATGCGATTCATTCTGTTGTTGCGCGATCAGACATCCAATACTATCATGCTCTTTTCTTGGAGCATGCATAATCAGATGGTGATTTCTGGGAGGGGGGGCGGGGTCCATTGAACATGCACCCAACTGTTTGGAGCTGGGAAATCAAACATTGCTTCAGAGGCAGGGGGGAAGGGGAAAAGTTTCCGGAATTAACCTTGCCGATTCAAACCAAGGAACTGCCAGGAATTACTTTCCTAGAAATTGGCAGTGACAATGATATCTGGAAATCCTCCACATTGAAAAAAAAGATTTTTTTCCTGTTCTGAATAGTGGGATAATGTTTCCCCTCCCCTCCAATCCTGTGTTGATTGGAGAAGCAGAAGCGTCACCTCAGATTCCCGGATGATCTGGCAATGCGCATGTCTTCTGGGGCTTTAAAAAAAAAAAAGGTGGGAGGCAGTATCATGCGTGAGCTGTCCAAACATGAAAAAGCCGATCTTGTGCCACTGTTTTGAAAAAGGGCCGGACTTTCTGTGCTGTCAAATTAATGCACCATTCAGGCGTAGCAAGCCAGGATGACCCTGGATGACGCTCGATTGCCAGATGTGGATGTCTGAACGAACACATTTAATCCATCAGCCAGACGGAGCTGTGTCGCCATTAATGGTACGTCTGACTGCACCCTATGTGGAAATAAAGTGCTTGTACAAAGAAAAGGTGCTATTCTCATAATATTTACTGGACTTCTCCACCATGTTTGGAATCTTCCTCAGAGCGGGTTATAGGCAGCCCTATTGTAGTGTCGAACAGTCCATCACAATTAAAAATGTACAAGCACAAATCAATAGGAGCAAATGAACTTTCTCATAATGAACAATATAGTTTTACAAGTGAAGCCACAGATGGGCATGCTTATCAATACAAGACACTACATAAAGCTACAAATAATTAATTAGCTAATAAGAGTTTCTTAAGCTTTTCACTGTGACTTAAATCTTTATGATGGGAGGCTTTTCCAGTGTTTTCCCCAAATACTTCAGTACACTTTCTTTGAGTATTCTCTGACACTTTTTGTTTCAAGAAGGTTGGTACATTCTTTCCAGTACCCAAATGCCTTCTGTTAAAACACCAGAACTCACCTTGAGTTTTTAACTGACTCTTAAGGCCTCCAAAGGCAGACTAGGGATCTCTGCAGTCTTCAGAGCTAACTCCCTGTTTGACTGGGCAGGGAAATTCTTCTCTCACTACAGGATCTATCACCTTTCCTTGGCCCAAATGAGAGTCTTCATCTAATTAGCCCCCAATTGGGCCAAGTTGTCACTCAGACATGGGGTCACTGGGGGGGAGGCCAGATATAAAGTGAATGCCCACTGCCTTAACTAAAGGCCTGGGTGAAGAGCTCCATCCTAGAGCCCCTGCAGAACTGTAGTAAGTCCTGCAGGGCCCTTATATCTAATGGAAGCTCATTCAACAGGTCATTCCACCAGGCTGAAAAGGCCCTGGCCCTAGCTGAAGCAAGTCGGATGTCCCTGGGGCCAGGGACCACCAGGAGATGTTGGTTTGTGGATCATTGAGTCCTATGAGGCTCATATGGGGAGAAGTGGTCCCAGAGGTATGCTGGCCACTGGCTGTGTAGGGCTTAAAAGTAAGCACCAATACTTTGAAACAGATCCAGTACACAACAGGCATCCAGTACAGTTCACACAGCACAGGGTGAATATTTATCTGCACAGACAATGAAGTCAACACCTGTGCTGCTGAGTTCTGTACTAGTTGCAGTTTCCAGAGCAGAGTGAAGGGCAACTCCACACAGAGAGTTACAACAATCCAGCCTGGAAGTGACCATTGAGTGAGTCACTGTAGCCAGGTTAGGGGGCAAGATATGGGACCAGTTGCCTGATCCGCCTCAGATGGGAAAAGGCAGATCTGGCAGTGGCAGTAACCTGGGCCTACATAAATCAGTGAGGCATCCAGGAATACCCCTAAGCCCAAGAATTCGTGGGCATTCGATGAAATTGCTGAGCAGCCAGGTTAAAACGGATAAAAGGAAGTACTTCTTCACCCAAAGGGTGATTAACATGTGGAATTCACTGCCACAGAAGGTGGTGGCGGCCACAAGCATAGCCACCTTCAAGAGGGGTTTAGATAAAAATATGGAGCAGAGGTCCATCAGTGGCTATTAGCCACAGTGTGTGTGTATATATAATTTTTTTTGCCACTGTGTGACACAGAGTGTTGGACTGGATGGGCCATTGGCCTGATCCAACATGGCTTCTCTTATGTTCTTATGTTCTTTCCCTTCAACGTTGGCACTAATGGTGCCCCATCAAAGGCTAGAACATGATTCCCTACCCCAGTCCCCTGTAACCCATGTGCAAGACCTCTGTCTTCAATTGATTCAGTTTCAATTGGCTCTGTTGCAGCCGATCAGCCACAGCTTGTAACACTCTGCCCAGATTTTCTGGGGCAGAATCCAGGTAGCCATCTATCAGGAGACAGAGCGGGGTGTCATCCACATATTGGTGACAGCCCAACAATTACCTCTGGATAATCTGGGTTAGGGGGCACATATAAATACTAAACAACACGGGGGAGGATCACTCCCTGCGGCACACCTCAATCTAGTGGGTGTCACCAGGATAGTTCTCCCCCAAGGGCCACACACTGTCCCCAATCTTGAGAAAGGAGACTAGCCACTGCAAGGTTAGCCCCTGTATCCCTGCATCGGCGAGGCAGTGGTTCAGCATGTCATGGTTGACCATATCGGATGCCACTGACATATCAGGAAGGATCAGCAGCGCCACTCTACTACAATCCAGATATCTCTGGAGGTCGTCCACCAAGGTGACAAGCACCATCTCTGTCCCATGGGCAGGGCAAAAACTGGACTAGAAGAGGTCCAAGATGTTAGCATCCTCCAAGACCTGGAACTGGATTGCCACCACGCTCTCCGCTATGTAGAATGTAGACTCAGATCTGTATTAGAGCATGCACAGAGTGCCAAGCACATTGCACTAACTTCAGTTATGTAGCCTGTCTTAACACTCAAGAATCAGTGTTACGTGAATGGCCAAAATTATATTGCAAAGCATTTTACAGTACTGACAGAGGCTAGAAGACTTTGTTCCTCCCAAAAAATATAAATATCCTCGCTGAAGGTCATATTCCTTCGCTGAAAACTAAACAATTTTCCTACCACCCGGAAAAGGCCTACTGGTTTGGAGGTCAAAACGACCCCATGCAGTAGAAATTTGCTTATTGACACAGTTTTTGGAACTGAGCCAAAAATCTAGACAAAGGACCTAAACAACACCCCTTGGCTATCTGCACATTTTCAGATGACCACCATAATCACAGAGTTCGGCCCAGATGTGAGATGCCAGGAAGGCAGGGATTGAGGGTACAGATCAAAAAGAACTTCAAAGGAATTGCTTCATCCTGTGTAATCCCCTGTCTCCCAAAACAGAGACAGGTTTCTTTGAACCAATAAGGGAAGCTAAAAGTCTAGAAGTGAGAACTCTGTAACCAATCAACTCGACCTGCTTTGTTATCAAAATTGTATATATATGTTATGTTTTGTGAAGGAAAGCTGTGGAAAAATGCAGTGAGGATGTTGTTTTTTCCTCCTGCTATTGATGGCAAGAAAAGAATCTCTGGATCAATTCACTAAGACCTCTGGCTGTTGAGTCTCTTAAATTGGGCTGGGGATTCAACTCTTGGCACTGATGGTGTGTGCAACAACTACCTTATCCAGGAACAGGAAGTTGGACACTGAGCAGAAGTTAGTAAGGACTACCTGAGCCAATAAGTACCAGGATCTCTTTTTGATATATACTGATGCCAGAACTAGAGTTGCCAGGCTCCAAGTAGGGGCTGGCGATTCCCCAGAAGTACAACTGATCCCCAGACTACATAGATGGCTGCTTTGGAAGGTGGGCTATATAGCATTATACCCTATTGAAGCGCCTTCCATCCTTAAAGCCCCTTCCATCCTTAAAGCCCACCCTTCCAGGCTCCACCCTCTTATATCCAGTAGCTCTGGTGGTTTTGAACATATTTACCTAAGATTTTTGGTAAATGTACCTCTCAGATCTGGGGAGTAACTTTATTAGCAATACTGCTATTACTCTCTACCTTATTTGCCTTGACACAACTTTACAAGGTACCCTAAATTATTATTCAATTGTTTGCAAAAGGATTCTAACATAACCAAGAGTGACCACTGGCTTCAGAGAGTGCATCAAGAGGGCAGAATGACCCATGTTTGTCTGGGTGACTGTAGGATTTTCAACCTCTTGGTCAGATTCTTTTTGTACAAAGATAGTGAGTTTCTTCACAAAGGGAAGGCATTTACCAGCTTTTCTATCCCTGCATCTGGGATTCAATAAATCTGTTTCACAGTGTTCCTTCAGTAGTTTGCCACTGATTTATGATTACAAGCTGACAAAGGAAGAGAAGTGTGGGAGTGAGCCAGAAACAAAAGATGCTAGAGATTATGGTGCTTGTGTCTGTCTTGGCTGTCAGCAGCTGTGCTGAAACGCTAGAAACAAGAGGAAACTAGATTTCTTATATACCTTACAGTATGACTGAGTTCATGAAGCAGTGGCTTTTTTGGAGAAGCTGGATGCTTCCTGTAATCTGCCCAGCTGCAGATTTTTATGTGTCCTTTGGCATATCTGCTTGGTGTTTCCATCACAGTTAAGTTCTCCTTCTTCTCCAAATTTCAAATACACCAAAGAGAACATAATATGACTCTTTTGCATTTTGCTTAGCCCCATCTTAGGTCAGAGTGTCAGGCCAGAGTGAAAGACCCAGATTTGAATCCCCATTCTACCCTGAAAGCTTGCTGGGTGACTCAGGGTCAGTCATACACTTTCACCCTAACCATCCTCACAAGGTTGTTGTGAAGATAAAATGGAGGAGAGAAGAATGATGTAAGCCTTTTTGGGTCTCCATTGAGGAGAAAGGCGGGGTATAAGTGAAGTAAATAAATATGCTGCCTTTTGAATAATTTGTCATCTGAAATAACTGAAAATATCAAATACACCATTCTTGAGTCTGGTAATCAAGGATCGATTGTCCAATGTATAGCTGTATATGACTGGTTTATTTTGTTATTTCTGTATCTCTTTTTTTGCCATATTCATAATCTGATATATGCCAATAAAAGCTTGTGTTTGTTGTTGTTGTAAAAGTCAAGAAATAGTAAATATAGCTGAACATGAGGAATAAATAAAAGATGGCTTGGTGGGTGGGAAGAAGAAAAGGAAGCAGGGGAAAGAGACAGGATATGGGAGTTGCCAAGAGGAGGGAAAGGGTCTCAATTTAATTATCACTTTAACATAGTTATTGTTCCAAAATACAAATTATTGCTGTTCTGTCCAGGCCTCAATTTGGGCAGGAGCTCACAGGAGTGCAGCTCCGGAACCTCTAAATTTTATTGTGCTCTTTCTTTCTCCTCCCCCCACCCCAATACTTACTTCTAGGCTCCATTGTTCAAACCCCCTGTGAGAATTTTGCTGAACTCTAAGATTTGACAAACTTTCTAATATTTTTCCCCACAAAAAATGGGGAAAGAACCAAAACATATAAAGCAGACAGATGGAAATCCTCATCATGCCAGTGTGGCCACATAGGAAAAAGTAATTTTAAAAGTATGATAGGAGAAAGGTTTTATTATGACAATTATAATTCAAGATGCACATAAAGGTAGATGCTGAGCTGATATAATTTAGTACACCTTCCAGTGATGTCAGGGGTGTGTGGCATACATGAATGAATGATGCAAATGAGTTGTGCTAATGAGCTTTTCCTATGAAATGACCCCTGGTTCTATCATTTAAAACAGGGGTGTCAAACTCATTTGTTGAAAGGGCCAGATCTGACATAAATGAGACCTTGTTGGACCGAAGCATGTTGGGCCGGGCCAGGTGTGTACCTATTTAAGATTAGGTAGCAGGATATAAACTTTTTAAAGGACATAGACAAACACAATTAAATATTTTAAAAAAAAACCCTTAAAATAAAACATACTTAAAATATTAGCACTTGTTGGTCTGAAAGGTGCTTTGTTTGTATCTCTCCCATGGGATCCAGGGAACTGGACAAAGGAAGCTCTGGCTCTTTCCTTCCTTCCTCAGGGGACCACAAGGTGGAGGAGCCTCAGCCAATAGAAGGAAGAGAGCTTGGCTCAGTAGCTGTGCTGTGCAATCGAGAGAGCCTGGCAAAGCAAGCTAACCTTCCCCCCCTCTTCCTCCCCAAGAGAGGAGCCTCAGCCAACGAAGAAAATAGAAACTTTGCTCTGTAGCTTCTGTGCAATTGAGCAAGCCTTGCAAAGCAAGCTGTGATGCAGAAGGGAGCAAGAAGGAAGCAGATGACAGCCAGTTGCTCAGGGGCCTTATAAGAGCCCTCCAAGGGCCTGATTCGGCCCCTGGACCACATGTTTGACACCTCTGATTTAAAACATGGATTTAAAGGCCCATGCTGAAAATGCAATGAAAATGCATCAATCTGGATTCAGTACAAATCTTTGTATATCTGAAGACATATAGAAACAGCATTGGGATGTATCTTAGCCAGATATCAACAAATTTAATTATTAGTGGTAATCCACAATAATTTGGTGTTGTATGCAACTTAATTGTCAGTGTTATATGCAAATTAGTATTCATTATTTTATTAATGATGACCACTAATTTCCTTAAGGGCTAGTGCAAGACATACCTATAATGGGATATACAATAGACTTGTGTATTTCTGTTATAATTAATAACATTAATTATGAAAAATGGGTGTTTTGTGATTATTATAATTAATATGGAATTAGAACAAATTTGTCATCTAAACAGTCTATAACAAAAATGGTTTTGTTTTGTTCTGGGATTTTTTTATTATTCCTTACTGTGCCTCCATTGGTTTCACTTTAACAAGGTATTCAGCATTTTCATAATAAAAGGTATACAAGAGAGTACAGTGCTCTTTAGGGGCCTTAGGGAGGCAGGCTCTGGGATTTCTGGGACTGAGTGCAAACTGTAGCTGCTAGGATTACATAGATATGTGAGGTATTCCCAAGGGTGGAATTCTAGCAGGAGCTCCTTTGCATATTAGGCCACACATTCCTGATGTAGCCAATCCTCGAAGAGCTTTTTTGTAAGGAGGATTGGCAACATCATAGGGTGTGGCCTAATATGAAAAGGAGCTCCTGCTAGAATTCCACCCCTGGGTATTCCAATTCTGAAGGAGGACTTTGCCTTCCTCTCTCCCCTCCAGTGCTTGCCCTTGCAATCTTCACTCCCCCACATGGGTGCTGCTTTTGCGATAGTATCCCCCTTCCAAGCAAATCTGCCTCAAGATCCTGTTCCTGCTGCCTGCCTGCCCTCCATGTACCACCAAATGCCCTTGCCTTGTCAAGCCTCTTCCTCACGCTCAGAGCATTTTTTGTAGGAAAAGCCCAGCAGAAACTCATTTGCATATTAGGCCACACCCCCTGATGCCAAGCTAGCCGGAACTATGTTCCTGCTCAAAAAAATGCCCTGCTCATGCTACGGTTCTTCAGGCTGAGTGACTGCACTGCTGTTTGTGGGTGCATTCACATTACACTAAATAATGCATTTTGCTACTGGATTTTTGCTGTTCATACACCGTAAAAATCCAGTTACAAAACACATTATTTAGTGTAGTATGAATGCACCCTGTGTTACAGTTTAGAACCTTTCCTACCAATTCTCATTAGACTTTGATGTTAAACATGGGTGCCTTTCGTTGTCTCAGAAGGGGATGGGGCTTTATTCTATCTGCTGAAATTTGTGGGTGTCATCAGGAAATACTACACTCCCCATGGGTCTTGTCCAATTTGGAAGGAAAACCATGAGGATAAAGACCTGAGAAAAAGAGGGGCTTCCATTGAAAACCCTGGGAAATAATAATGAAATGAAAACCAAACAACTACAGTGAAAGAAACAATAATGACACGAAGCCATATGAAGCAACCCAATAACAAAACTTTTGTAATTAATAACAAAAACAAAAAATGAAACAAATTCTTACTGTCTAACCGATCATGCAAAATTTTATACATAGGGTTATGAAACCTTTGTATGCAAAGGAGAAATACCTGGATTTTAAGGCAAACTTCAGAAAATATATCACTTCCCTTTCCCCACCTACCTAGCAACTGCGTTTAAGATGGGCGTGGGACAACAGCTGCAGGATAGTAAGGAAACCTTCCTAGTGTTTGCTTCATCCTGGAGCAGAAACTGGATTCAAAATAGGGGCAGTGGAGGAAAAACACAATGCCATCCCAAGCATTGTATGGTCGTACTCGTACTTGTTTGTCCCCATAGGAATCTTGTAAGAAAGTAGTTTAGAAGGGAAATCACTTGAGAGAAGTTGGCTTACTTGATCAAGACTTTCCAATGAGCTCAGCTGAGATGAGAATTCTGAGCTATGCCCAGCCCTAGGCACTGGAGCGTACTGGTTCATGTCTATTGTACTTGCAAAACCGCTATTTATAGATTGTGATGCAAGTCTTTTTACCTTTATTGTGCACACACACCTCATATGTTCCTAAATTTTGTCCTCTGGACTTAGAGTACTCTGCACGGTCTGCATCAGTGTTCAATAATGCATTGGTACAGTTGGAGATCTGAAGCTCTGCTGTCTAATTATAAAAACTGTCCCACCAGGGTGGGCAGCAAGGAATAGGTCAATGCTCTTATGATCATCTTCCACGATTCACTGTCACATCCTGGTCCCGGCAGTGCCTTTTTCTCACTATAATCTGGGGCCTTTTGTGAATAGATTTGCCTAAGTAGGCATCTCTGGTTGTGCTTCTTCTTTAAATTGCTCTGGTTCACACTGGAAATGAAATGAGCAGAGAGGTTAATGCTGTACCCTGCTGTGCAGAATTTGGGAGAAGTTGCCTTCTGGGTACACAAAGCTCTCGTTGTGACATTTTGAACAGCTCAATTCCCCTTTCATATTTAATGTGACCTAATAAGGGAAAAACAAGCCTAAGGCTCAAGAATCTTGGTTAGGAAGGCAAAAAATATACAGTACTTGAATGTAGCTTCAATTAAATGCTGATCTCTGTGTTACAGTGCTATTGGAAAGAAGGTGCCTAAGATTGTGTATGCCACAACCACATATTTATGATAACCCTGACAAGTGGTGGGATTAAGGATTAGGATTTTTAGTCTTTTTGCAATAGTCTCCCATATCTCCCAGTTCAAAGGCACCAGAAGATCTCTTTTCACATGTAATATTGCTTGCGGGGAGGGTTCAAAATTTAGCATTAGAGCAAGGAGAAAGTCATATTGCTTTTTGGCACTTCTGTTTAAAAAGTTGAACCTCCCCCCCCCCCAAAAAAAAAATTGTCAAAGTGTTTTTTTTAACTCACATTTTTATTATTTTAACTTAGAATAAAAAACAAAAACAAAAAAATAAAACATCCCTTACAGAGATAAGACATACAGAAACAGTGCAAAAACTTAAATATAAATAAATTATACGTATACAAAACCTTGACACATGTTATATACTAGCAACATATTTAAAGAACAAATTAGTACAAAATGTAGTCCAGATATTTAGTTGGAATAGATGAGCTGGAAGACGGATTTTCATTTATGTATGCAAGGAACCCAAACCATTTTTCAACAAAGGTATCTGCTAATAATGGATTTTCAAATTTCAAAATGCAGGATGCCAACTTATCATAAATCAAGAGATCCCAGACTTTATCAAACCATTGACGAATATTAGGAGCTTTATCAGATTTCCAACATTGTGCCACCTTGATCTTAGCCGCCATTAATAAAATAGAAAGTAGTTCTAATTTCAACTTAGAACACGGTTTCTTATTCCATATATTCAGCAGAATCAACTCCGGCTCTAGAGGGATAACACAACCTATTATTTTCGTAACAATCTTTAGCACAGATTTCCAAAATACTTTTATCTTAGGGCAATCCCACCAACAATGTTTGAACGTGCCTATTTCTCCACACCCTTTCCAACAACATGGGTTTGGGATTAGTTTGCTACGAAACATAGTATACGGTGTGTAATACCATCTGGACCAGACTTTAAAATTCTGGATTCTAACATAAGAGCATCTTGATTTAAATAGAGAGCTTTCCCACACTGAAACATTTCCCCTCATTTATAACAATGTTTTTATAACATTGTTTATATAACATTGTTATAAAAGAGCCCGGTGGCACAGAGTGTTAAAGCTGCAGTACTGCAGTCCTAAGCTCTGCTCACGACCTGAGTTCGATCCCCGGCAGAAGCTGGGTTTTCAGGTAGTCGGCTTGAGGTTGACTTAGTCTTCTATCCTTCCGAGTTCGGTAAAATGAGTACCCAGCTTGCTGGGGGGAAAGTGTAGATAACTGGGGAAGACAATGGCAAACCACCCCATAAAAAGTCTGCCATGAAAATGTTGTGAGAACAACGTCACCCCAGAGTCAGAAATGAATGGAGCTTGCACAGGAGACCTTTCCTTTCCTTTTCCTTTCCTTTAAATTGAGCCCAAGGTTTTGGAGACTGCTGGCAGATCATCCTTTTTCTGAAGACTGCAGGTGTGAATCAGAAGTAAAAGGCACTTTGCGTTACAGATACCACTTGAACATCCTGGATTTGACAAGGTCCCCAGGGTGCCTTGGTTTATGGCAGGACTCCAAGCTGCACAGCTGATCTTTAAGGATAAATGGACTCCCCCACACACATCATAGTCCAAGTCATAGTCAACATCACAGTCCAAGGTGCCACCAAAATGATCTCTGCTTTTTCAAGAGTGATCTTCAATTCATTACTCCTTATCCCACCTGTCACCTATTCTTAGCACCTGTCTGAGATATCCTCAAAAAATCAGATTATAGGCAAAAGACAGGTGGAGTGATGTGCTATCTGATGACACCTTGCTCCAGATCCCTATATGATGTCATCCAGTTGTTTCACACTGATGTAGCATGGAGGACACAAAAAAGCTCAATAGCATAAATGCAACAATGAATTAACATTCTCCTGGCACTGCCCTCAAGATCACACTACTAATGACTGAGTATACATCAGCTTAGTCCAAGTATTATAATTTAACTGATTGTTGTCTAGTGCTGTACATATGCAAAGTCAACATCCTACCAAAAATAATTAGATGAGCTCTTACTAGGTTTTCTGGGGTTTTGTGAAGCTGTGAATGCCTTTTGAGCATGAGGAGGAATGCTCTATCTATGCACAAATGTCTGTCATTAGCTGTAAATTTTAAAGCCTTAGCCTACTTCTTGGTGTTATAATGAGGATAAATTAAACTCTCATGAATGCAGAGAGAACTTCAAAAATGTGATGGAATTTCCAGAGTGCTTCTCAACAATGAACAAATTGCCTACCTCTGCATTAGAAAAAGTGCCCTTCCTTCTTTTTTCTTCTAAAAGATCATTTCCATAGTGATTTTTTTTGTAAGATGGCAGAAATCAATCCTTCGGAACATTGGCTCTGGGTTGTGCTGCTTAAAATACATTTATCCATTGTTTAGCGGGCTTTCATTTAGTACTGCATTCACATCACTGATGGATCGAGTATGTAAATGATTATTCAATCGACATTTCTGATTGATGGTTCCTTCCAGCTCAAACAAATTGATAGAGCTTTATATTGTTGGAAGCGGAAGGGATAGGACTATGCAAATCAGCTTTTCAGAGCCCACTGCAAAAATGATTCTCCATTTGAACACTACACTGGAAACAATCAGTTATCCACAGCTGATTTCATAAAGTGCCCCAAGATACATAGCTGATTTCATAAAGTACCCCAAAGTACTTTACACAATCAAAAACATCTTTTTAAAACAACAACAACAACAAAAACATATATGTTGGGTGCCTACAGACTGGAACCAGTGATTGCCATTGAAAAAGAAACAGAGCCTCTGCGTACATTAATAGTACTCACAACCACATCTTTGTATCTGAAAAAGGGAGTTTAACTCTCAAAAGCTTTACCTTGAATATCTAGTTGGTCTCTAAGCTGCCACTGGACTTGAATCTCACTCCTCTGCTGTAGAGCGACATAGCTACTCTCCAGAGATCATTTCAATGTATTTTATCATCCCAAGTCACGCACCCTTGGATCCCTCACAACCTCTCCATACTTTTTTGCAACTTTCATTCTCTCAGCCTTTGGAGGAGAGCTGGAATGCATCCTCCTCCTCCTCCTTCACTCCCCACCCCCTTTTCAGTACTGGAGGGGAAGCCACACACCTCATTGGCAATGTTCCCTCTAAGGCGTGGAGTCTTGTGAACAAAAATTCTACTTTGTGAGCTACTGCCATTAAAGTTGTGAGCTGCTGCATAGGTTAGTTTGCTCTGGGGCCGTTTTTCCTGAGCAAAGACAAAAATGTATGAGGAGCCTAAAAAACTGTGAGCTAGTGCACGCTAACTCAGCTTAGAGGGAACACTGCTCATTGGTCTTGGCTAAGACTTCAGGTGTCATTTTAATTCTGCCCTTCTCGTACCATCCCAAGCATGAGGTGGCTTGTTGAGAGAAATAGGCATGATGGTGTTTCAGAATGGCATAATGCTGGCAGCCATCCTGGTTGCTGATGCTGAACCTTCATTCCTCATCATTGCCCCTTGTTTAGCCGCTACCCAGTGGCACTCACTAATAAGCTCTCTCTGCACCACCACATTTACCATTCAGTGAAGCTGGCCAGGCAATGGACTCCTTTGCAGCACCATTACTCTTTCCCTGATGTATTAGGTGTCATTACATGCAAACTCTGAACATTTGACCCTCTACCTAAAACCTGAAATGATGCAGCGTTGCAAGAGGAATAGTCAATGATTCTGGATTCACTACTTTTCACTGAGGTGATAAACCTTATCTGGGTGTCACTGGGAGTGCCCATGGCTGAATGCTCTCCTGTACTGAAAGAAATCCCATCAGGTCACCAAAACAGAGTACTACTCCGCTTAGTGATGACAATGTGCAGAGTGAAGTCAATGAGTTTAAAAGGGCATAGCTCTGCTTAGAATGGGACTACAAATGTCAGGGAAAATGTTCCAGCCAGTGCTTTTTTTTTTTTTTTTTTTTTAGAAAAAGGCCAGCAAGAGCTCATCTGCATATTAGGCCACACCACCTGGTCTGGGAGCACATGGCTGCTGCATGGCGGTTCAGGCCAGCCAGAGCCCTGGCCAACCCAGACGGAGCTCCACTCCTGTGGGCTCCTGCAGGGAAAAAAAGCCCTGGTTCTAGCCCTCATGTTGTTGTGTACAACAGATTTAAATCATGTGATATTTAAGCTGCAATCTCAAGTGGTACAAACCAGTGGCACTAGGTTTGCATTAGGATGAATGTAGAAATAACAAAAAAGTGGGGGATTCATTTTTAGGTATAAAGGAAAGACTCAGGGCGTTTTCACACTGACCTTAATCAGCAGCGACACCCCTCTTCACCGCACAGGATCGGCGCGGATTTCGTACTAATTGCCGCGGAGCACCCGGAAGAGCCGGAAAGTCCCGCGGCTTTTGCGGCACAAACGGAAACCGCCAAAAACCAGTTTCCATTTGCACCACAAAAGCTGCGGGACTTTCCGGCTCTTCCGGGTGCTCCGCGGCAATTAGTGCGAAATCCGCGCCAATCCTACGCGGTGAAGAGGGGATCGCTGCTGATTAAGGTCAGTGCGAAAACGCCAGAGTCAAAGTACTAAGAATATTCAGTATCAGGATTAAAGTTCACAGAAGTGCTGGATGTGTTCAGCTCCTTTTCCTCCGTTTCCATTTCTATAGGTACATTCTTGAATTATCTCAGTGGGATTGTATTGAGGTGTTTGTTCATATCTATGTTTTTTACCTTAAAGCAACCCATTTGAGATTTGCTGGGTTCATGAGAGCTAGTGTATTATAGCTATGGATCAAACTACACAAAACTGCTGGATTAGATTTCCTGTAGTTTATTTAAAGCCTAATAGCAGCAGGTGAGGCTCCAATTCATGTGAAGAAAGGCGGACAATGTAAGAGAGTATTTAGTCCTTCCTGCCCCACTCCCATTTTCCCATTCTAAACCATTCTTCCTTTCTTCAAGTTGTAGTCTGTCCAGCATGAAAAATTATTTCGGTAATACATATGGGTGCATCTGAAATACGGTTGCCAGCCTCCAGGTGGGGCCTGGAGATCTCCTGCTTTTACAGCTGATCACCAGCTGGCAGAGATCAACTTCCCTGAAGCAAATGGCTGCTTTGAAGGGTGGACTCTTCAAAGAGAGCCAGTTTGGTGTTGTCATTAAGTGTGTGAACTCTTATCTGAGAAATCCGGGTTTGATTCCCCACTCCTCCACTTGTAGCTGCTGGAATGGCCTTGGGTCAGCCATAGCTATCACAGGAGTTATCTTTGAAAGGGCAGCTGCTGTGAGAGCCCTCTCAGCCCCACCCACCTCACAGGGTGTCTGTTGTGGGGGGAGAAGATATAGGAGATTGTAAGCCGCTTTGAGTCTCTGATTCAGAGAGAAGGGTGGTGTGTAAATCTGCAATTCTTCTTCTTCTCTCTGGCATTGTACCATGCTGAGGTCCCTCCCCTCCCCAAACCCTGCCCTCTCCCAGATCCACCCCCAAAGTCTCCAGCTATTTTCCAACACAGACCTCGCAACCCTAGACTGGAACCATGAGACAAGTAATAGATTTCAGGGGCAGGAAATTTAGATACTGCAAGCAGTGCAGGAGGAGGGGTTAAAAGCCCCTAACTTTAGAACTACTTTCCAAGCAAAAAATGGGAGGACTTTTGTCAAACTTTAAAAAATCTGGGTGATGCAAGCACAGATCTCCCTGCCATATAGCTGGGCCATGAACTTGCCAGCTTGCCTTCAGTAAACTTGTATTCTCTCAGCCAGCCTCATCTCTTTGTGAAATATGGAGGCAATAATACAAATGAAGGTGAAATCAACCCTGGCTGTTTTACAAATATTGGTTTTCTTTCCCCCAAGAGCTCAAATAGCTTGGCACAATGCATAACATCCAAAATTGGTCTGAGCTGATTTAGCTTCAACTTATGGAGGCTGAGAATAAAATATCTGGCATCCATCTGAATTATACAAAATATTTGGACATGAAGCTGCCTTCTACTGAATCAGACCATCAGTCAATCAGGGTCAGTGCCATCTACTATGAATGGCAGCTGCTCTCCAGGTCACAGGTGGAGGTCTGTCACATCACCTACTACATGATCCTTTTAACTGAAGGTGATGGGGATTGGACCTGGGACCTTCTGCATGTAAAGCTGATGCTCGGCCATTGGGCCATGCCCCCATCCCCATTTCAAATATTTGTACTCTGTCTTTTGAAAAATTATAAACTCTATAAAAGACAGAAATGGCATTTGCTCAAACATCTCTTGAACAAGAAAATGAAGCTACAGAGTCTAAAAATTATCAGATTTTCCCAGTTTGTAATAATAAATTTTATTTAAATGGCTTTTAGTTTAAGAACCACTTTTGTACCTGTGAGGTCAGTATTTTTCATACAACTGCTTTCCCAGCTCAAAGGAGGAGGGCTTCTATCGAGCTTTTAAAAATCAAGCCACTTCTATCAAGCTGCTGCCAGTAGCTTCTGTTAGCAATCACTCAGAAGGAAATTAATCTCGTGCTCTGTCTGTATGAAACTGTCCTATTTTCTGAAATAGAAATGGGAATGTAATGTACAGACCATTACAATTCCTTGAGTCCAGAAATGAAATAATCATCAAGACAAGAAAGTTCCCATATGTGTCAAGTGATGTAGTATGACAAATTGAGAGGGGGGGCGGGATCAGTGCCTAAAATGTATGTTTCCTTCTGAATAAGTCCAGTCAATCAATTTAAACATTTGCCAACACAATCAGTGTATAAAATCAGGAATGCTATCCAAAGCAACTACTATTCTTGCAGAATTGTTTTTTTAAAGTAAATCAAATATAGTGGCAATTTTAAGAATCCTGACCTTTGTGATCATAGCAGGGCTCTACCTCCTACTGCACTATAGTTTCCAAGCAACAATGCAAGAATATGCATGCATTTGTGAAATAAAATAAGAGCTGGAGGGTTTTCTTTATTTTTGTAATTAGCAACCTAATTGTGATTCTAGCCACCCATCGCTAAATAAAACCACAAAAACTGCAGCAGTAAAGTTCAAACCCACCTACTAACTATCATTCTTATTAGCTGGGGGGGGGGGGGGCAGGAATTCCTAAGTGGGTTTTACACCATCATCTAAAAGTTAAACATCCCAACAGATTTCTCATGAGATGCTGGTTCAAAGTGAAGTAAAGGCTGTTCTCACTGATGCTAAATTGATCTTACACAGTACTGGTACCTTAAGCAGGGTACCAGAAAGTACATCTGAAATATCCATTGGCACCCTTAATATCACCGAACATACTTGCAAAGTGTGTGTTTTCCTTTGTGTGGATCACAGAAAGACTCTGGACGTACGTGGCTGACCCTCCAAGCCATAATCTCAAATGAGGTAGAATACTGGCACACTTCAGGCATCCGAAGAAAGGCAAAATGTAGGAGAAGGGAGTTGGGTCATGGAAGCAAGCCTGAGCCTATGACCGTTTTCGCACACAGCTCACCTCGCAGTCACAATCCTGTTCCCTCCGAAGCATCTGGTCGGATTTCTCACCATCTGCGCCAAAGTTACAGGAAGTGCCGCAGCTTTTGCATAGCAAACGTAAACCGCTAAAACCCAGTTTACATTTGCTACGCAAAAGCCGCAGCACTTCCTGTAACTCCGGCGCAGATGGTGGGAAATCCAACAGACACTGCGGAGGGAACAGGATTGTGACTGCGAGGTAAGCTGTGTGCGAAAACGGTCTATATTTATTCAACATGGTCTTTAATTAAAATCAAAGGGAAAAAAAGCAAGTGACAAAATCAAAACGGAATTAACTGAAGACTAATCAAAAAGTTAATGTTAAAATGCATTAAAGAAACTAAAACAAATAGGGTCTAAAATGGAAATGGAGAAATTAAAAATAAAATTGTAGGCACATTCCCAGAAGCCTAAGAAGGAAAGTTCTGCTAATGGCCAATACTTGGCCCACTGTAATCTGCCTCCAGCCAGTGGCAGCCGGTGGCTCAGAACTAACATTTGCCAATTTTAGCTCAATGAAAGCAGCAATTATGTGGCACGATATGGCCTGGAGACTAAGCTTAACTACTCTTGCAGTATAGCTTACTATGGAGAGTCTTCTTATGAGGTGATCCTAAACAGAGCTACACCCTTCTAAATCAATTGAAGTTGATGGGTTTCAAAGAGTGTAACTTCATTTAAGACAACAAAATTTGAGTCCAGTGGCACCTTTAAGACCAACAAAGTTTTATTCTAGGTATTAACTTTTGTGTGCATGCACACTTCTTCAGATACATTGAAATGGAAGTTACCAGTCCACAGGGTGAGCAGCAAATCAGCATACAGCATCTCTCTACAGAATCTATCTTAATTTTTGATTAACCTGTTATGACAGATCCCTGGCACTTCCCCCCTATCAGGCAGGTTTTCCTACCAGATATTAGTTTCCATCTGTGACTGAGTAACCCCAAGTAGCCTGGATTAGCTGTTGTTTAGAAAGTATGTTTGTCCCACCCCATCATGAAGATCTAATTTGTCTTTTAATCCAGCCCAAGAACTTGATGGAATAAGCAGGAACCCTCTTGGTTTTCCCCTTTCGAATGGCACTTGAGACAATATAAAATGTGAACAGAAATAACAATTGTATTTAACAGGCAGGGACTGAATAGGCATATCAGGGGTTGGAAATGCTACGGTAAAAATTGCTGTTAATACAGATTATACTTCTTTTAACAATCAAAATAGTGTTGTTGAAACTTATTTTATATTTTATTGGATCTTAAAAGTGAGAGGCATTTGAATATTTTAGTCTCAATGTTTCTTCATATACTTTCCTATTACTCTTCAGATTTCCTGGAGACAGTCTCTCTATTTGTGTACCTAAATACTCCCCCTTTTGGAAACCAGTTTCTTTCAATACCCTGAGGTGTCTAAATCTGATTCCCTTCGCAACAGCCCAGGGATTTCCTCAGAGCAATCCCTCCCCCTAGTGTATCTGGGCAGGAATTATTCTCTTCCTCCGCCTCAGAAGATATACCCTTTTCTTTTGGCTTGAATGAGAGTTTCAGCATACTACCCAATGGCACTTGCCAAAATCTCAGTCCCAGTTCTGGTGTCTGTGTAAAATGGACTTTAGCTTAGGCTGACTCTCAGACATTCATTTCTGATACTGAATTCATAGAAAACATTTAAGGCAAGGAGTCATTTCCCTTCACTCCAAAGGTGGACTTGTCTGACTGAGTCTGTCAGACTGAAACTGACTGTCAGAAGTTGACTGACTTCCCAAAGATGAACTGACTGAAAGACTAAAAGAAAAAGATCATCTCTTCAGCATTCAGCTAATCATATAGTTCTTCTCAGCTGGCACTAGCCAATCAGAGGAAAGGGGAGGAAGGGAGCAGCCTGTCACTCAAGCTCTCCATTCCAGTGAAGAGTTAATTCTTCACCACCCAGCACTCCCAGCACCTTTCTACACTAGGAAACCTGTTGTTAAGGACAATCCATCACACCTGTCAATGTTTTCCACCTTTATCAAGACATGGAGTCAACTCATCAAAAAGCATAACTCTCCAGATGGGCTGCGATTTTTTTTCAAAATGAATACAGATTTAATCATTGCCAATACAGGGGAAGCAATGGTGCCTGTACAGAAGGAAATCTTTGAGAATGCATTCAGATTCATTTCAGTCAATTCATATTTGCCCCTCTATTGATGAGGGCTTTTTGATTTTTTTTTACAGGATGAATAATTTTTGTATGTACCAATCAAGGAGAATCTGTCTTTGCGAACACCGTTGGAAATGTCTGCTCAGAAGAACAAAATACCTGATTTTTCAGATACCAAGAGTGGTGACGAGAAAGCAAGAAAGTGCAAAGAATAGATCATCATTGCAATGAATACTGCCAAATTACAGTTCCACTCCTGTCGTTCTGCATGTTGAAGGGTTTTCTTTCTGGGAAAAGAGGGCCAGCAAGGAAGAGTCACAAGCTACAAACCATCTGGAAATTTCAGACTCAAAGGCTGTCAGGGAATGATGATGGAGGATGCAGTGATTAAGAGATCAATTTTGGTGCAGCATCAGGACCCTCAGTTTGAAATTTCCCATCACTTCTCTGCTGTTAGACTTTGACAAAGATTTTACAGCAATCTTCTGTTACAGTTTCCTTTGAAGAAAGTCTGTAACTGAGAAAAGTTTCCTTTTGCATGAATGCCTGTTCTACTTGTTCACTTTATTTATCAGGAGCAGGCAGACTCTCCTTGCTATCCCCATCTGCCAGTTTGCACACATTGGGGGGGGGGGGTCAAGTTGCAATGGCCCAGCAGGCAAATGGTCCAGCTGGAACAGGTGTAATAAAGCATTATAGCAATTATGGAGGCAACTGCTACATGATGTACTCTGGGCATGTAGCAACACCATTCCCCGTGTCTGACCTCCTTCAAAGTTTTCTGATTGGTGGACCATTAACTCTCATCTCAGGAGTCAGGAGACAGTCCCTTGGACAGCCATACTGGCTTCTCTAGTCGTTTCCAATTCCACACACACCCTTTGTTAGAATAATTTCCAATTGTACTTTCATTTTGCAGAATCTTCCATCACTTTCTAACTCTCTCTCTGCTCAGGATTTCAATCCAAGGCAACCTGTCCAGATCTTCTTTCTGGTTTCTTGTAGAGTCTAGGGCAGGGATGTCACTCATTTGTTATGAGGACCAGATCTGACAGAAATGAGACCTTGTCAGGCCGGGCCATACATGTCCTAAAATGTAATGCCAGGTAGTGGAGATATAAACTTCATAAAGGACACAGATAAACACAATTAAAGAATAATTACTTAAAAGATTAGCACTCTTGCAATATTTTGTTTATTTAACAGTCTTTGATAACTGACACCTCTTGCTCTGAATTATTGCATCAAAATGTGGAAACACTGTCTCCTGTTGCAGCAATCTCAGGTATGCTGTTCAGGTGTTGTTCAGGTGTGTGTCTGTAATTTGCAAACCTAGTTTTGATTTATTGACATTCATTACAGAAATCTCATGGTCAATGCTTTGAGCCCAAGACACAGAGGAAAACATGAAATAGCTGGGCATTGCAAGTTTTTGTACATAAATTGCTTCATGTGCTGGTCAGCCAACGTAGAAAATAGAGGCTTTGCTCTGTAGCTCCTGTGCAACTGAGCAAACCTGGCAAAGCAAGCTGTGATGAAAAAGGAAGCAAGAGAGGAAGAAGGAAGCAGATGACAGTGAGTTGCTCGTGGGCCTGATAGGAGCCCTCTGGGGGCCTGACCCTGCCCATGGGCTGCATGTTTGACACCCCTGGCCTAGGGTATACATCTCATTATGCTCAGGTTTCATATCCTGTGCTATTAAAAATCCTAAAATGGCATGGTTACTTCCCCCCAAGACTCCTGCCTTCATCAATCATTTCTTCCATGTGGGTCAGGATTAAGTCCAGGATAGCAAATCTCCTTTGTTCCTTCTGCAGCCCTCTGGGAGATGTTGTCCACAAGGCAAGGCCTGAATTTATTGGACACCGTATTGCTAGCTGAGTTAGATTCTACGAAGATGTCAGGATAGTTGAAGTCTCTTGTGCCACTATGCAGCAAACCAGGGAGGGGGGCAGGGATATGTTGGTAGTGGCAGCCTAATTAAGGGAAAATTTTGAACCCCACTTAAAAGGGGTTTAGGGAGCAGTGAGGGATTCCTGCTAGGATGAGTGGGTTCCCTCACCAAAATGACTTCCTCCTTAGCTTTTGAGCGTGGCTGTGCTTCACCCACTTGCTGAGTTGGAAGGGAGGGTGGCCTGATGGGCACTGGGGCAGAAGCATCACCTGCCCATATCATCATGCATGCCTGAATGCCTTTTCAACCATGTACGCTCCTGAAAGCAAAGCATTGGGGTCCGTATTTATATGTGCATTGGATTTAATCTGAAATCCCTGATCTGATAAATGGTACCATAGATAACTAAGGCATTTATACTTTTACTTTTAAGGCATTAATATGTCCCAAGAGAACTATTTTGTAGGGTAACTGAGTTATAAATGACACATTTTAAGTTGTTAAAACAACAAAATGTATACTGTTTTATGATTTTCCTGCATTTGGTTTTGTGAGCCACTTTGAGCCAGTCTTTGGAGAGGGGCATATAAACTGCCCCTGGGATGGGGGGTAGAGAAAGTAAACATAAAACATCCTGCCCCTCTTTGCCATGCACTTCTTTAGGAACAACTGATAACGCAAAATGACAGAAAGAAAATACCTAAACTGTGAACATTTTTTATCTGTCTTCATTGGGACAATTTTGTCTTTAATAATAGTCTTTAATGGAGGCCTTGGTTAGAAAGGAAATGACAAGATGGTGAGAGACTGTGTGGTGTAGTCTGTAGGATTAAACTGGCCTTGTTTCGATCAAAAGATCCAAATCCTGTTGAAGTCCATGGGATTTAATTCAGACAGTCTGTATGTAGTCTCCCTGTGAAGCAATGATACATATATTGCTCTTTGGCAGTGATTCTTTTCCTTTTTCTCTAGCTCCTTTTTTTTCAAATGTTCTCTGTAACCTTGGTTAGCTTTGTCTTTCTGTGCTGTGGGGAACTGCAAAGACAAGCACTAATTCCCTTTTTCCTCCAGAAGACAATAAATCCTGATGAGAGGTATTTGCATAAGTGTGTGGGAAACCATTAAAGACCAGTCAGAAACCTCTTTGGTTGTGTTTGGAAGCATCTCTTTGCTCCAGTATTTTGTCCACAGGGGCTGGGATGGGGGAGGTTTGGGGTGTCACCAAGTTTATTCCACCAGCTACTTAAAGTTCAGGCATGTGTGTACCAAGCAGGCCTCAGATTCAGTGGGAGCTCACAGGAGCACAGCTTCTAAACCATTCTGAGAGTTCCACCTCCTCCTTCTGAGAGTTTCACCTCCTTGTCCATTGAACAGTACGTGCAGCTGCATAACAATCCCTGGATGAGCTCCATCACCTATTTTTCTACAAAATGTCCCCTGGTACCAAGTGCCGTCAAGTCACTTCTGACTTTTGGCGACCTTATGAATTAATGACCTCCGAAATGTCCTATCATTAAAAGCCTTGGCCAGGTCTTGTAAATGGAGGGTCAAGGCTTCCTTGATTGAGTCAAGCCATTTCATGCTGGGTCTTCCTGCTTTCCGACTGCCTTCAGCTTTTCTGAGCATTGTTGTTTTTTCCAATGACCCTGGTCTTGTCATGATGTGACCAAAGTACAATAACATCACTTTAGTCCTTTTAGTTTCTAGGGGAAGTTCAGACTTGGTTTTATCTAGAATCGACTTTTCCCATGTTACCATCGGAAAAGAGCAAAAATCTCTTCATGTGGGGAGGAAGCAATCCTCTACTTCTTCCATCTGAGAATTACATGTTTTGAATAGAAGTTTCCTGTGAGTTTCAGTTCTATAGCATATTTATTCCTAAGAGTAAAAATGTATCCCTTATTGTTCAGATCTGCCAGGGCTGCAGGTCCTTCTGCCTGCTTGTCCTGTACAACTGCTATTTTTGCAGTTCTTTGTCATCTAAGCATTTGATTTTAGTCCAGTTGTACATACCCTTTTCATCTGTTTTTATTACATGACTTTTAAATTCTGGTTCATTTCATGAAGCCAAATTTCCTGTAGGGATATTTTTGATACAGTTAGGATCTCTCTGTTGTAGGATGAGCCATGGTACAGTGGTAGAGTATCTGCTTTGCATGCACAAGGTCTTAGGGGCTATCCCTGGTGTCACCAGTTAAAAGGACCAGATAGTAGATGATGTGAAAGACCTCTGCCTGAGAACCTGGACAGCCACTGCCTGTCAAAGAAAACAATACTGACCTTGATAGACCAAGGGTAAGAATTCAGCTTGGGATTCCTAACCTCCAGGTGTGACTTATAAACACAACCGCTGAAATAATGGGAGCACAATGGGTCCCCAAATATTATATAAACATATTACACACTTTTTGTGTTTAAAACAATTTATTATACTGTAATATATTGTAATAGCACATTATCATTTGTTATTAAAAATTAATATATATATATATATATATATATATATATATACACACACACACACACACACACACACATACACATTACATTTTCTCCATCCCTCCCTGCTTTTGATGACCCCCGGCAGTGTATTTTATTTAAATTGTTAAAAAAGGTAATTAACTTTATTTATTAAAGAATCTTACTCCATAGAAAGAACATAAAAAAAAAGAAAAACCATAGGCTGTAATTATAATCCATCTTCCTAGTAGTTCTTTAGTCATTAACAAAAAAACAAACAAACGAAAAAGATATATTCAAATAATCTCACTTTTTTCACTATAATCCATTTCAAGTTTCTTTAGAGATTAACTATTGTCAAAAATTGCCAAATATCCTTTAACATTCCATTGTTTTTCATGGGACTGTGTTCTGTTATTGCACGGATGTGAATAATGGTCAAATAAACATTGCTACTATATGTTATAGATTAAAAAGTGTGTAATATGTTTTATTATTACATATTAGACACTTTTTAATCTATAACATATAGTAGCAATGTTTATTTGACCATTATTCACATCTGTGCAATAACAGAACACAGTCCCATGAGAAATCCTCACTTCCTCTTCTTGAAAAAAGTGAAGAGAATGACAGTCCCTTCTCTCTTATTCTCCATGTTGGAGCTTTTAGCCTACACTCTTTCTTGCTCCCACGGTGAATTTTTTAAAGCAAGCCAACGGTCCCATAAGAACCGATAATGTTCATTCAACAGGTAAGTCACTTCCATAGTGGGCATTCGTGGGCATTTGATGAAATTGCTGAGCAGACAGGTTAAAACGGATAAAAGGAAGTACTTCTTCACCCAAAGGGTGATTAACATGTGGAATTCACTGCCACAGGAGGTGGTGGCGGCCACAAGTATAGCCACCTTCAAGAGGGGTTTAGATAAAAATATGGAGCACAGGTCCATCAGTGGCTATTAGCCACAGTGTGTGTGTATATATAAAATTTTTTGCCACTGTGTGACACAGTGTTGGACTGGATGGGCCATTGGCCTGATCCAACATGGCTTCTCTTATGTTCTTATGGCTTCTCTTATGGCTTCTCTCATGGCTTCTCTTATGTTCTCTTATGTTCACAGGTACAGATGAAGGCTGAAATCTACAGCAAACAGACACACCTTCCAATAACAGGCAGCTTCGGTACAACTTTATCCGCATTTTACAATGACTTGAATCCTTATTCCGAGCCACAGGAATAAATTTTACATGGATCTATGCTTTGTCTTGCTATCTGTTTCTTCTTTCTAGTCTTAAAGGCTCCAAATAAGATTCAAGTCATTGTAAAATGCCAAGAATGTTGTACCAAAACTACTTGTTACTGGGGATGCAAAGGCAGTGTAGTCCATACCGGCATACCTCAAATTGTGACTACTGTAAACATCACACAAGCATACACACCTATAACATGAATCTGCTCTATTAGCTCAACAACCCTTCCTTCTTCAATAGCAGCTATCAGTGTCTCCTGCACAGGATCAGTGTGGTGGCAGAACACCACAGTTACAACATTACAATGTCCTGTTGGTGTAACCCCACATGCAGATGGGGAAAACAGCACCACCACTGTTTTGAATGACCAGATTGTTTTGTAAAGAAGTAAACTCTTTTCTGAACTGACTCGCTTCTCATTTTGGATTTTAGGTTGTACCAGGTGAATTTTGATGCTCCCACCTGTGAAGGCAAACGACGAGAAAAACTTTCCCTCATAGGAGACTTCTCTTCTTCTGCGGAGTTCTTTGTCACTGTTGCTGTCTTTGCCTTCCTCTACTCCTTGGCAGCCACAGTAGTGTACATCTTCTTCCAGAACAAATACCGTGAAAACAACCGGGGCCCTTTGATTGTAAGTGTGTGTAAAGTCAACACTGTCAACCTCCTATTCAATTGATTCTATTTATTTAGTCTTTCTCTTTGAACATAATTCATTGGGTTGATTTGATCACATAGTATGTGTGATACAGCAACATTTTCTCTCATATAAGGATTTGCGGAAATGCACACTCCCAAAACATCAACGTTGAATATAGCAGAATCAGAAAGAATCACAGAGGATGAAAAGGACTTTGTTAAAACCACACTCTATCCTTCAGCATTGTGTAGTAGACTACTGCAGTTGGTGATCTAAACCAACGATATACATATTTACTGAGCACTAATAGTGCTGATAAGCACAACAAAGACCATAGAAATATCATAATTAATGCACAGATATTGTACAATCAATATTTAGCAGCCAGAACCAGATGAGTAGCCAAGAGGAGATATTATATGACCACTAACAAGCTATAGATGGACATACAAGAGCCAACTAGGAACGTTCAGGGAAAAATTTGTCAGCAAAGCAGGGTTTAAGAAGAAGAGAAATAAAGAACTGCTTCCCACATAAAGGAAATAGGATGGTAAAAGTTGCAGAGATCTGAAGGAATGGGGGAAAGAAATCAAAAGAACTGAAAGAGGTAGGAGTCATACTTAGGAATTCCATTAATTTCATGGTGAATGCTTTCAACGACCAAACATACTGTGTTCATCTGCCCCGAACAGAAGAGAGCTGATCACCCCATCTGTTCATCATCTCCTAAAGAACAACTCAAACTGCTCCTGAACAGAAACTGCTTCCCAAATTTCATGCTGAGCCCCTGGCCTTGTAGTGACCTAGAAGGAAGTTAGGAGGTAGAGATCAAAAGCTGACTCTTAGCAAAACAAAGTAAGAGTCCAGTAATGCCTTTAAGACCAACAAAGTTTTATTCAGGATGTAAGTTTTCATGTGCATGCACATTTTGTCAAACAGGATGGAATCAGACTTGCCAATCCATATATATGGACGTGTGTGTGCGTTTGTGTGTGTGTGGCTACCCACCTGGATCTTAGCAACACAGGGAGGAACTTGAGGTGGGGAGAAGAGGACCAATTGGCTTCATTCCCCTCCACCCCAAACTGTCAGTTTCTCTTGCAGAGGAATGAGAAGATTTGTTCTCTGTAGCTCAAGCAGTTTGGGTGTTACCTTGGGCTCCAAAGAATATGGGTCCTTAATCTTTACAACCCATGCATCAGTTTCAGGTGGAGATGAAAGAAGTATTTTTTTCCCTCGACCCCAGACTGACAAAATGGGCTGACAGCTTGTACTATGAGAGAACAGAAACTATCTGCTTCTATTCTCCACAGCCCAAGCTGACAGCTAAAGGAGTGCAGAAGCAATCTACTTCCTCCCTTTCCCACCCCACCCTATCCCAGAGGTTGCCCTGCAGAGAACAGAAGCAGACCACACCTGTTCTCCTGCAGCACAGCTTGTCTGGAGTGGGGCGGGTCTAGTTCTGTTTTCAGCCAAAATTCTCTTTTTTTTTTGAGGACAAGAAACAAATTGCATCTCTCCCCCTCCTCAAGCTGCCACCTTAGGTTGCAGAGGATAGGAGGAGAACACTCTTGTTTTCCTTATGGCTGCCAACATGCCTGGAGAAAAACACCTTGCCCTTTTAACAGAGGTGTAAATGTGTGGAAATGGGCAACTGAAGCTTTGCACAGCATGGAGGTAAATGGTAAGTAACACCCCATGGAGCCTCTGTTGAAGGGACAGGTCTTTTTTTCCTCCAGGTTGTTGTAACCCACATGAAAAAGCAGGCTCCCAGTTGCTCAGGGAGAGTTGTCAATGTGTGGGTATCTCAGGATGCAGCCTGTTTCCATGACCCTGTCCCATTCTGTATGTGTTCAAAGGATTCTTGCCTCATATGTTTGCATTATTTGGTTGTGGTCCAGAAAATGCAAAGGGAGATCAGTGAACTGGAGGTATTTTAATCATATTTGTCTATGAAAATTAACCGGAGCTGTGGCTTGCCTTGCTGAGATCGGTGTGCCAGGGTTGCCAGCATCTGGGTGGGAACAACCCAAAAACCTGTGGGCAATTAACGAAGTATCATACACAAGAAATAGCTACTATTAAACCTAATTCCAAAAAACTCTCTTGAAAGTGACACAGTCCAAAATAGGATTCATGTACAATATTATATGTATATGAGTAAACTCTCATAATCAAACATAAGATAACAACCAAAGTCCAAATTCATTCAGTTCAATGTAAGCATGTCAGTTTCCAACTTCAGTAGCTTATTTCCACTTCAGTAACTTCGCCCGCCTGCTCCTGCAGGATGGGTTAAAGTGCTAGTGCTTGTGCTGATTCCCTTGAAGAAAAATGTCTTCTGTTCTTATAAGTTCTTTCCTATTTCCAAACAGCAATTATAACAGTTTCAAAACACCAACAAGTTGGAATTCATGAAAGTGGGTACAAAGGAAGCCTCTGGGTGGGTCCTGGAGATCTCCCACTTTTACAGCTGATCTCCAGCTGACAGAGATCAGCTCCCCTGGAGAAAGTGGCAGCTTTGAAGGGTAGAGTCTATGGTATTGCACCGTGCTGAGGCCCCTCCCCTCCCTAAACCCCACCCTCTCCTGGCTCCACCCTCAAGTCTCCAGGTATTTTCCAACACAGACATGGCAACCCTAATTCCTGACAGCACTTCTGTGTATTTAGGTATGGCAGGTGAATCGCTGTTGCTGACTAGAAATATACGTTTGCTGGCAGATGCAAGCTTCTTTGTGCATTTAAGGCATGAGGAAAACTTTTTTTTAAAGGAAAATAATAATTATTGTCCATTCCATTGTGAAAAGCTACAAAAACTGCTGGAATATAGACTCAACTTTTCTTCCCCAGTATAAAATAAACAGCCCCAAAATGTGCTATGAAAAATACTCTAACGAAGATTGTAGTATAAACACAGGGACCACAACATCCACACATTTCCTCCAAGTAACAAAGGAGGAGACTCTACAATGTTAAAGTAATTAAAACTCTAAGATACAAAGCAATACTTACGATGGCACAGCTTCAATTATTCATAGGCACATAAGCATATGTTTCCTGAGCATTTAAAACAAATCTTTGTTTTAACTACAGATTGATTTCTGTCATGCAAGTGGCAGTTTTTAAACAGGATTCAATACTTTTTTTTCTACCACAAAAATGCTCTGTTTCCCTGAAGTAATTCAGCAGGAGTGTACAGTAACTACCAGTGGTTGTGCTCCATAAATATTTGATGGTGATAAGGATTCTGTGCCCCCTTTGGATCTGCAGAGGCCTCAGTTTCACTGCAGATTAACACAGTTGTTCTAACACTGAGCTGATCAGTGGGGGATTTGCATTGCAGAAGCAGCCTCTGCTTAGCACAGTCAAGGGGTGTCAGAATATGTCGACAGGGTTTGAATATTTAAAAGAACTGGGGAGAGAGGAAGTGGGCAGTTGGTCACACAGCCACTGGGCATGGGGACAAGAAGCATTAAATTTAAATGACAGGAGTATAGATTTATGTTCAATGTCTTTTGAAACAAAATCTCATGTGTTTTGTTATAATAAGAAATGTAGTTTCCAGCATGAAAACAAGATGTCTAAAAAGGTCACAGCCTCTCACATTTAAAAAAAATTAAGAGATAACTGGCAAAATTCAGATATGGAAAAGGTTTGGACCAGGGCTTTTATTGTAGAAAAGCCCAGCAGGAACTCATTTGCATACTAGGCCACACCCCTTGATGCCAAGCCAGCCAGAACTGCATTCCTGTGTGTTTCTGCTCAAAAAAAGGCCTGGTTTGGACTACATTGTTTATGAAATTTACAGTTCTAATGGGAGGGAAGGTGGTATGGTCAGGCCCGGCCCGAGCCTTTCCGACGCCCTAGACAGCACAGCTCTGCCTGCCCCTCAGTCCCTGCACCTGCCGTGAGCCTACTCATGAGTAGGCAGCAGGCGCTACTCATGAGTAGACAGCAGGCATGGGTGTTTTGAAGAGACCTCTTTCTTTGGAAGAAACTTCCTCCAGAGGTCTCTTCAAAACACCCACAGACCTAGGAGCTGGTATGGCTGGGTGCCCTCGCGGCAAGTGGGGGGGTGGGGTTGGGCCAGCGGGTGCAGGACTACTCATGTAGCCCCACTCCTGCTGCCTACTTGTGAGTAGCACCTACTCGTGAGTAGCACCGAGCTTCTTGGGCCAGGCAGGAGCTGGCGGCAGGGTGCACTTCGGGGGGGGGGGCAGGGATAGAAAATTAGGCAGTTGTCTTGGGCACTGGGAGGGGGGAGCCCAATTCAGCACCCCTCACTCCCGGAGCCCTAGGCAACCACCTAGTTTGCCTACTGAGAGAGCCGGCCCTGGGCCAATCTTGTTGGATCTCAAAAGCTCACCAACAACGAAAAAACAGGGATGGGGTGAAAGACTAAGCAACAGAAAACACCAGCTATCTCCCTTACTCAATGAAAACAATGTACATAAATACACAAAGCACTTGAAAAATGCACAAAACACTAGTATTAGAAAATGATCAATCTATATGACAAAAAAGCAGAATACTGAGTTACACACACTATTGCCAATAACTGCAAATGCCAAATAATTGCAAAAGTAACCATATACCATATATTTTTGCACTCTTTGATAGCCCGGGGGAAGCGTGTAATCATTTTGTCATGAATGTATAGAGGCTGCAAGGCTCCAGATAAATAATCATTAAAAACATCTTGCATTTGGTGCACAGTCATGAGAACTTTAATGTAAAGGCTTGTGTTTTTTACATGTGCATCTCTTGATAAGGATATTCATCGAAATGGGAAGTATAATGATCAAAATTCTGTTGAGAACTTACCTTATGCACTATTGGAGAATTCATACTCATACAATTTTGAGAGTTGAACATTGCTAACATTTCCCTTGGAAGCCTGGAATTGTATTGCTATTTGGTAATTCAGTATATGGTTACTTCTGCATTTATTTGGCATTTCCATTTATTGGCAATAGTGTGTTAACACAATATTTTTTCCCATATGGATTGATCATTTTCTTATACTACTTGTGCTTTGTGCATTTTTCAAGAGTTTTGTATATTTATATACGTTGTTTTCATTGAGTAAGGGAGATATCAGGTGTTTTCTGGATCTCAAACGCTCAGCAGTGTTGGTACTTGAATGGGGGGCCACCAAGGAAAGCTGTGCAGAGGAATGCAATAGCAAACCACCTCGGCTTAAACACTTGCCTTGAAAGCTATTTGCTGGGGTCATCATAAACCAGTTGCAACTTGAAGGCATTTATCTACACTTGTGGGTTTTACTTCCTGTTTCTATAAGAAGTTCATTTGCAGGCATGCTCAATTGGTTTAGGCCATTTTTTTTTTGTAAAGCAGTTTTGGCTGTTTGAAAACAGCTCAACCCTATTCATCAGATTACATTTTGCCTATGAAAACAGTACAATGCAATCAAAAATATTTCATGCATACACACTGGCACACAGCCCCAGTGAAATCCCCTCCTCCACAGCCCCATCCTTGCTGCTCTTTGCTTGGCAGCCAATCATATAAACAGTGAACAAATTACATGTTCAGCCACTGATTCCAAATAGTATAAATATTTATATGTTTTACCATTTAGTGTTCATATAAGTTTTTGCTGTTGCCAAGGTTATTTCATGCATTCCCATTTTTGCATTGCATTATGGGAGTTGTAATCCCCTCCCCCCAGTCCCTGAATTGCCTGACCTGCCCACTGATGCTGCTGGAGAAAGACTGATTTCACCTACTGTGCAGATGGAAAAGGAGCTTGCAGAGTAGAAGGAAATGAAACTGAAACACTACAGCTACTCTGTAGCTATCCAGCTGTTTGCCAGCTGCTTGAGTCCAGCCATGGTGAGGTTAGGGATCCAAAGCTCAGCTAACATGGGCTTGATGACAATGCTGAGGCTTTCCCCTTTGTCAGGCACCACTGTGCAAAACAAGATGCCAGCCAGATTTCTGCCATGGAAGGAGGGGAAAGGGCCGAGGAACTGAAACCAGCGTCTTGTCAGTGCAAAACAGGACTGAATGATCATCCACAAGCCAATTCCAATTCCCAGTTTCACAGTCTGTGTCTCTCTCTCTCTGTGTTAGTTAAGTGCCATCAAGTCACTTCCAACTTATGGCAACCCTATGAATTTATGTCCTCCCAAACATCTTATCATTAACGGTCTTGGTCATCATGGCTTCCCGTACAGATTCAATCCATCTCATGTTGGGCCTTCCTCTTTTCATGCTGCCTTTGATTTTTCCTAGCATCACTGTCTTTTCCAGTGACTCTTGTCTTCTCATAATGTGACCAAAGTATGATAGCCACCATTTAGTCATTTTAGCATCCAGGAAGAATTTGGGCTTCATTTGATCTAGAACCCATTTATTTTTTCTTTGTGGCAGTCCAAGGTATCTATAAAATGCTCCTTCAACACCACATTTAATATAAAATTAGTTTTCTATCTGTCAGCTTTCTTCATTACCCAGCTCTCACATCTCTTCTCACAAATGTCTACCGGCCATTGTTTCTGGTTGTTTATTACCAGCCAAAAGGTAGTGGCTGACCTCTCACAAGAGGAAGGAATCTCACGAGAGTCCAGGAAACTCAATTGATTGAGTATATTTTTATCCTGCTTTTCTTCCTGATGAGGAATCAAAGCAACTTACAAAAATACTTTAATGGTTATGTAACCATCCCTATGACTGTGTTATACTGTTGCACATATGAGTATTTTGGGATAGTTCTGTATTCTAGTCATTGTTCTGAGGGAGGTGACTGTTTTACTGTTGTAATTGTTTAAGATTATGCGCTGGAGATTGGGCTGGAGATCACCTAGAAAACTTTTATGAAAGTTGGTTCCTTAAACAAGTGTGTTACAATTAGGCATACCTTTTACCCACTGAGGGTATCTCCCACCCCCAGTTCTTGTTGTCCACCACTATCCAGTCACTATTATATCACTTTCAGGGAAAGCCAGAAGTGATTTCACTCCACTCTTGAAATTGCCATAAGCTGTAAGCATGCATGCATCCATGTATATATGCATGTATGTATTTATGTAAGTCAGTAAGTAAGTAGGTAAAGAGCCTACTGTAAGCTCCAGCTACAGACAAGCACAGCTACTATCTTGATCTATCACTGTAGACCACAGTCCCTAATCATTTATCCAAGTAAGTTTATGAACCATTTTTACAGTGCAACCTTCTTATTTGTGCAGAAAAGTTTACTTGAATAGTTCAGTGTTGCACAGTTTGAGAAAAGCCAGGAGAGTGATAGCTTTCCTAACATCTTCTGGCAGGCTGTTCCATACTGTGGGAGCCACAATGGAGAGGACGTGTATAAAGCAGTTGTTGATTTTGCTCCCTTGCAGGGTGGAACCCACGGAAACCCCTGCTGACATAAGAGAAGCTGTCATGGGAGAGCATGGTCCTGCAGATTAGATTGTGAGAAGTGGTCCTGCAGATTAGAGGGACCAAGGCCATGCAGGGTTTTGTATGTTATAGTAAACTGAGCCTGGTAACAAATGGGTAGCGAATGAAGTCTGTAGAATGTTTTTCCTGAGAGGGGAAAAAACAGCCACTCAGCTGAGCCTTTAGGAGTTCTGCTCCAGCATCCAGTGATATTTCAGAAAGGAATAGAATACTGGTGAGAAGCACAGTAGGAGTTCAGTTCCAGTCTGCCTCAGGGAGAATGCAGAGGGAATTCAGATCTGCCTCAGGGAGAGCTCTGGTCTGGCTCAGCAAAACAGCAGACAGTTTGAAGGGTATCTTTGCCTGGTAGTGTGGCAGAGTGGGTTAGCTCTACCTCTGGGAGAGAATAGAGTACCAAATTGTTAGGTTTGTCTCTCTGGTAATGAACAGATGTTGTACCATTTAGTCTGACTTGGGAAAGGGCAGGCTGGTGCGAGTGAAATCCTCTGTGTGAGAGAGGATCCAACACAGCAGCAAGTCAGTGAAAGCCTGTATTGAAAGCACAGCAAGAAAATTTAAACCGCTCTCTGAAGCCATAACTAGCATAAATTTATGTGCTTTGGCCAGGTTTCTTCTCTATCTGGAGACCTGTGCTGCTGATCCATTATCTGAAACCAACCTGTGAATAAATAAAACTTTTTTTGTTATTTATATAACTCCTGCCTCGGTGATCTCCATTTTTTACTTGCTCACCACAAAACTTCATTCATGGCAGTAAACCCAAATCCTTTACACTTGCTACTTTAAGAAGATATTGGATTTATATCCCACTCTATACTCGGAATCTCAGAGTCTCAGAGCGGTCACAATCTCCTTTACCTCCCCGCCCTCCCACAACAGACACCCTGTGAGGTAGGTGGGATTAAGAGAGCTCTTACAGCAGCTGCCCTTTCAAGAACAACTGTGAAAGCTATGGCTGACCCAAGGCCATTCTAGCAGGTGCAAGCGGAGGAGTGGGGAATCAAACCCGGTTCTCCCAGATAAGAGTCCACACATTTAACCACTACACCAAACTGGCTCTCTTAAAAACATCTAGTCTGAGATGTTAATGGTTTAAAACAAACCTGGTCCCCCAAAATCATTAGTGGTTGTGTGGGCCTCCAGATTGCAGAAAAGGCCTATCATGGGGAGTAATATGCATACTCGAACTCCTAATATGCATACTCAAACTCCTAATATGCATACTGTATCTCCTAATAATAGCCAAGCTGCAGCATTCTGCACCAGCTGGAGTTTCCAAAATATTTTTGAGGGAAAATCAATGTGTAGTGCATTACAGTAGTCTAGTCATGAAGATGCCCTTACCTGGATGGCCCAGGCTAGCCTGATCTCATCAGATCTTGGAAGCTAAGCAGGGGATGGAAAACTGCCAAGGACGTCCAAGGTCACGACGCAGAGTCAGGCGATGGCAAACCTGAACATCTCTTGCCTTGAAAGCCCTTTGAGGTTGCCACAAATATGCTGTGACTTGGCAGCACTTTCCACCACCAGTCAGGATGTTACTGAGGCATGGATCTGTCTCACCAGATCAGCTGTATTGTGATAAGGAGCCATCTTATGGGTTAGGATGAGTTGCATGTACTTTTCGTACAGGCATTAACTTGCATCTCCAATAATAAAACCCAAGGCTTTTAACTGAGTCAACAAGGGTCAGCTGAACTCCATCAATAGTGGAAAGAACAATCCTTCAAGAACCTCCTTGAAGACCTCCACCTTCCCAACCAGTATCACCTCTGGTTTGTTCAGGATTTAATTTCAACTTGCTTAGCTTTTTGTTCAATTTGCTTTACCCTTTGTTCAATTTGCTTTACCCTCATATACCCACTCACCCCGAGACTTCCACTGGTTGCCGGTTGCTAGCTGGCAACCCTAGCTACAATACATTTTTAACAAGTTTAATTACAAAACAAAATATACAACAAATGACAAAGATTATGCAACAATAGGGTTAAGAACATAAGAGAAGCCATGTTGGATCAGGCCAATAGCCCATCCAGTCCAACACTCTGTGTCACACAGTGGCCAAAAAAACCAAGTGCCATCAGGAGACCCCCCAGTGGGGCTAGAAGCCCTCCCATTGTGCCCCCCCAAGCACCAAGAATACAGAGTCCAACTGAAGGAATATCTGGGGACTTTGGAGGTGGAGCCAGGAGACTTTGGGGTGTACAGATGATGAGTACAGTTTCATCCTACAAGAGCAAATTTGAGCTAATGATGACTGACCTTGCAAACAACACTTTTGATCATTTTCCTAATACGCAGGACCGTCTGGGGCAATATCCAAATTTTGTTTTTCAGAACAAGAAGTATGTGACAGAAATCTGCTCTGTTATCCAGGAATTCAAAAAAAGATTCTGTGACTTCCAAAGAACTGAAAAAGTTGTGGAGTACTTGTCATACCCATTCAAAGCAGATATGGACATTAAGGAAACTACAGCTGCTATCAGTAAAAATTACTCATTGAACAAGGCATCTCTTGAAAACGAAAGAGTAACCCTTAAAAATGACATTTTTCTCAAGATCCGTGCTGAGCAAGAATTGTTTTGGAAGCTAGTGTTTAGAGACAAATTTCCCAACTTGAGAAGATGCAGTGAAGCGTTACACTCCTGTTTCGGTTCAACTTATTTGTGTGAATCTGCATTTTCCTATCTGAAAATGACAGAGACTACACCGCATTCCAACATGACAGATGGACATCTCCAGGATTCCCTGAGACTGGCCCTCACACAATATTCACCCAACTTCAAAAAGCAGGCTCAGACGTCTCACTAATTAGCTAGTGAAGTTTTAAAGATTGCGCAAGAACAGCCTGGATCAATACTTGACCTACATTTAACACAAATTACTCAATAAAAGTTAAAGAACAGTTTATTAAGACAGTTAAAGAAAGTTATAACAATAAAAATTTAAGAAAAACTGTTCACAGTTCTTTCTGGATCTTCGTTTCTGTTTTGTTTTTGCTTATTTTGCTTACCAGTAAATCACAGAAGGTGCATTGTAAATGTGTGTGTGGGGGGGGGGGGAGGACGGTGAAACCCAACTTTGGTGGGTTAAAATCTAATTTGAAACTAATTTGAAACTTAATTTTCATGGTGGTAGATCACCAGCACTTTTGTCCGGAAAAAATAGATCACGACCTGTTCGAAGTTGGACATGCCTGCTGTACGTTAACCGAGGGAGATTAGAAGTGGGCCTCTGACTCCTAACCCTGGATGGTACATCTCTTGTGCTGGCTCAGAAAGTGAAGAGTCTTGAAGTGATACTGGATGCCTCACTTATCATGGAGGCCCAGGTAATAGCAGTTGCTCGATCTGCCTTTTATCATTTTCAGCAGGTCAGACAGCAGGTGCCCTATCTATCCCCCCAGGATTTAGCTACAGTGACCCATGCAATGGTCACTTCCAGGCTGGATTACTGTAACTTGCTCTATGCAGGCTTGCCCTTGGGGCTGATCTGTAAACTCCAGCTGGTGCAAAATGCGGCAGCACAGCTGTTAACTGCATTGCCTTTATGGGCAAGCATCCAGCTGATGCTGCACCAATTGCACTAGTTACCAATTGAGTACCGGATCCGCTTCAAGGTTTGGGTACTGACGTTTAAAATTTTACACAGTCTGGTACCAACATACTTGAGGGACCACCTCTCCCCATATATACCTCAGATGTCATTGTGATCTGCTACACACCACCTCCTGATCACCCTGGCCCAAAGGATGTCTGTCTTGCCTCAACCAGGGCCAGGGCTTTCTTGGCTCTGGCCCCTGCCTGGAATCAGCTCCCTATGGAGATGCAGGCCCTACCTGAGTTACTACCATTTCGTAGGTCCGGTAAGATGGAGCTATTCTGCTGGGCTTTTGGTTGAGGCAGCAGGCGTCCTATTCCAGCAACTCTTCCATCAGTTGGCCTCTCTTGTTGTGACATCATGCTTTAAAGCCTTGTTGTGACATCACGTTTCACTATGGTGCTATCTTATTTATTATTACCATCATTTCTTCTTGGGCTGAAAATTGCTTTATTCTGTAAACTGCCCTTCCCACCTGTGATGCACCTTATTTCATTCTATTGTTCTTGGTTTGCTAATTGTATTGTATTGTTTTTAAATTTAAATTGTAGGTTTTTCATTGTTGTTCAGTTTATGTTGTGATCTGCCCTGAGTCCGCTACGGGAAAGGGCAGAATATAAGTTTACTAAATATAAATAAATAAAATATGGTGCTTGCATCCTACCACTTTGTTCACTCTTCTAGCCTAAAGAGCTTTCCTCCTTTTTTATTGAAGAAAGGCTCCATAGGCTGGACAAAGGCTTCAAACTTGGATGGGCAGTACAGCAGATACAAACCATTGTTCTTAAAAGGGAGTGAAGAGTTCATACAGACTTCATTGGAATGAGTCCTACTCAGCCATATTCCACATACTTCTTTTGTGTGTGACTGTGTGTGTGTGTACTTAATTCTAACAGGGCTTGCTGTCCACACAAGCATATTTCAGTATTCATCAGGCAGCATTTGTTACATTGGTGCCCTTGATTCCTCCACACACTGCCTCCCACTCTTCCATGGAAAATTAATTTCCAAGTCATGCTATCACCAATCCAGTAGCTCTCACCTTTATACTGTTGTTGTGACTGTTATTTTTAGGAAAGAGAATTGTGATTAGTAGCAGTTGTGAGTTAGAATCTTAGTGCCACTATATGCTCATCTCTAATCAATCATTTATTTCTACTGCATGAAGCCCTATCCAGTTACAAGCAAAAAATAAGCAATAGCATTAAACCATAGAGTAGCTGTAACACGGGCATTTTCATCATCTACACTCAGTTAATGAATAACAACTGCCTTAACATTCTGTTATGTCAACCTTTTTTTCTCATGTGGTCTCAAGGAAGAAGAAGAAGATGATGATATTGGATTTATATCCCGCCCTCCACTCTGAAGAGTCTCAGAGCGGCTCACAATCTCCTTTACCTTCCCCCCTCACAACAGACACCCTGTGAGGTGGGTGGGGCTGGAGAGGGCTCTCACAGCAGCTGCCCTTTCAAGGACAACCTCTGCCAGAGCTATTGCTTACCCAAGGCCATTCCAGCAGATGCAAGTGGAGGAGTGGGGAATCAAACCCGGCTCTCCCAGATAAGAGTCCGCACATTTAACCACTACACCAAACTGGCTCTCCAAATCAAATGAGAGAAACCAGAAAATCTGTATAAACAGGAGTTCGGTTTGTATCCTGTTTGGATCTGAGGGGCTCCATAGTAAATTGCAACTAAGAACTGTGTTGAAGGTGAAACCCACAACATTTTAATCATTTATAATATTTCTACACCACCTTTCTATAAAATGTATTCAGGGTGGTTTACAATAAAACATCTAGAACAGAGCAGAAGGCAATATTAATTTTAAAAGAAAAATGACTAAAGAAGGTTAAAACAATACAAATTCCTTGAATTAACACAAGAATAGAGCTTGTGGAACATTCTGCTTAGTGAAGAACAATAATCTTGGGCACCATAAAGACTAACAGATTTAGTATAGTGTGTTCATGAGCTAGGGCACACTTCATCCGATACACACAACTGAGAACCTGAAGGAGTTATCTTATTTCCCCCCAGTATTTCCTCTTTCCCTTTCCTGAAAGCCCCCATAGTCTTTCCCCTTTTCATGCTTCCTTCTCTCCTTCCTACCTGATAGCCAACCTGCTTTTATCTGTCTGTCTTCTTCCCATCCCTCGCAGTGTCTGCCTATAGTCCTGTTGAGTAGTGCTGGCCACTGGGCCAGGTCCACTTGTGTGGCAGAGAACTGTTATGAGAGCTTTGCAAGTTCTAGTACAGACCACCCCTACCCCCCAAGCATAACTGGGAGAGAAAAAGATTCCCTTGAGACTTTTCACTAACAAAGCAGGCAGTTCATTAAGAATAATCATTCTTATGCAAGCAAGAACAGATCTCGCTAGCATACTAAACAAGATTCAAAGTTCTTCCTTTATAGGATCAAACAGATAAAAAAGGTCAATGTCTAGAATTCCAAAAGGAAGGTCACCAATTCCGTTCTCAGGCATAACACACTTTTACCCCCCTTTCAGAGTACACCCTGCATTCCTTCCAGGGAGAAAAGGAAAACAAGCCCCTTATACATTTTTCATGGAAGATAAGGATGGAATAGACCCTTGAGGTAAGGTTGCTTAACAATCAGTGGATCAAAGAACATATTAGGGGTAAAGGTGGGAGGCAGGACAAAAATATCCTAAAAATATAGCAGATCAACCGTAGAGTCACTAATCAAAATCATTGCAAGAATCTTAAATCTTTGCTTAACTCTTAATAGTGAAAAAAATGATACAGGCAGAAATAGTGAGCAGATTGGTAAAAGGCAACAAAATGCTAGAGGAGCAGCCTGCAACATTTCCATACAAAGCTCAAATGTATCTAAATTAAGAACAGTGACCATATCCAATAATGGTAACAGGCTCAGCTGAGACATAACTTGAAGTCATAGTTTACTTTTGGTTTTGTTGTTGTTAGTCCCTGGCTATGGACTGTCATCACACAGAAAGGCATCCTGGTTTGCCTTAACAAATTCTGGTTTTCACTGCCTTCTTGAACTTCAGCGGGCATCAACCGAGAACAAACTAGAAATACGCCTGGTTGTCAGCATTCAGACATAAGACTAAACCATAATTAAGACACTTTATAAGTGAAATCCAATCATGCTTTCAGTACCGAAGTTACTATAGTTGTTTATTCATTTACCTCATTTTTACTCAACCATTTCCCCTTAATGGGTGCACAAAGCAGCTTACATCATCTTCTCCTCACAACTCTGTGAGGTAGGTTAGGCTGAAAGTGTGTGGCCCAGCAAGGCTTCCATTGCAGGCTGGGCCCAGACCAGCAGCTTGGGGCGGCAGCATCCTAGCTCAGAAGCTGGCACAGTGGAAAGTGACCCCGGGGCAGTCATATGGTGCAGGCCCCACTGTTAGGAGAGGGACGGGCTGCATGGACTCTGGAGGAGCAGTCAGAACACTCAAGAGCTTGAGGGGCACTTCCCAGGTGCTCCCTGGCTGTTCAGACAGCTGGGAAAGGTGTCAGAGAAGCGCTTGGGAGATCTGCTACCACTTAGGAAGTGACAGCTTTTTATGCCACTGTAGAGATGCTGGGGGACAGGGTGAGTATGAGAGCAGGACAATCAACAGATGTGTGTGTCTGAACTTTGATTTTTAATCCGTCTGGGGGCCATCCCTGTGTCGACTCTTACTGGCTGTCTGGACCCAGCCACGGAGTGGGGATGTGAACTTGCATCTCTCAGATTCTAGTCTGGCATTTTAACCATTCTACCACATTGGCTCTGTTATGGCTTAATTTCAAACAATCATATTGACCATGGTTACACTGAGCCATGGTTTCATAAAATGAATTGAGCTTCATAATGCAATCTTATGCACAGTTACTCTAGTCTAAGCCCATCAACTCCACATAGTATTGCATTGTAAATCTCCCCTTCTGCTGGTTATTTGTTCCCCAGCATTTTTGCGTATTAGGCACATGCTTATAACCTACTTTTTTCATTCCTTTACAGATGGTGCTTTATATATGCAATGATTTTCTTTGATGTGTAAGTCTCAGTGAGGATCCTTGGGGCTAGGATTTTCTGTCCTGCCATGAGGTACTTTAATGCTGACATGTTTGTGATTAGCTCCTTGGTTTTAATACACAGATACCAAGGGAACTGCAGGGAGGTCAGCATTAATCAAAACACTATTCAAGTATCTATGTACCTTGGGCAGTGCTCTCCTGTGATTTTCACAGTAGCCTGTTCTTCAGAAGGCAGCCCTGTGTGCTGAGGTGTGGCATTTTTCCAGAGAACCTTTGTTTTCTTTTGATATTCTTGCTACATGAAAACATCTTCAGAAGAAAGGGCTGGCATGCAAAATAATAGTGGGTAAAAACTGAAGTATGGTGGCTATAACCACATTAAACATGAATGTGCGAATCGGGCTTGATTGTGAATCTTCGTATGTATTCTAAGAACCTATCTGAACATTTAAAGGGGAGGAAGAATGCAATACAAACCAGAAAACTGTACCTGTTCCTGAATACATATCAGCTCAGCTGGACCGGAACACTAAACCATGGTTTATTTTAGCTATAGTCAGGGATTTATTTGTAACAGGAACTCCTTTGCATATTAGGCCACACACCCCTGATGTAGCCAATCCTCCAAGAGCTTACAGGGCTCTTAGTACAAGCCTACTGTAAACCCCAGGAGCATTGACTACATCAGGGGTGTATGGCCTAATATGCAAAGGAGTTCCTGCTACAAAAAAAAAAAGCCCTGGCTATAGTTAGTCTTTGAAACCAGAATTCTACTCCCAGACACTCAAATCCTGGTTTAGCTTAACAGAAGCTGATTGCATTGCCTTCACATCCCTCCCCTGCACCTGCTATACTGCCTGCATTGTGACAAGCCAGGATTTATCCAGGATGTTTCTGGTTGAATATCACATGAAACCTTACAACTAAGGTGTCATGACCTACCCCTAGTACAAACCCTTCACTAAGAAAAAAAAAGTATTATCCTCCAAGTCTCTCAGGCTGAACTGAGATGTCCCATTTCACCAATCACACCTTCCACTTATAATTTCAAGGACTCTCAGATGTGCAGCCAAGATATATTGTTGGGGGGGGGCAGGGTGGAACTAACCCTCATAGTGATAGAAGTTATATTCATCAGGACAACTGTCCTTTTATTTACATGATCCCTGGGCAGGTTATAATATTGAAGGTGACACACACTGGAGTCAGGGAAAAAACACAAAACAAGTTTAACTGTTAAGAGTGATTTGTTATTCTTCTTCCCTCTTCACCTCTTAATGTAACAAAGTAACAGAGTTCAGTGTTGGAAAAGAGCAACTCAAGATCCTCAAGTGGTATGTGTTAAGTGCTGCCAAGTTGTTTCTGAATGTCACAATTTCAACTGCAACCAACACCAGTTAGTATGCTTGCATCCTTTTATTTCTCTTCAGTTGAAGTGTAGTTTACAGGCAAGACAAACAAAGCTTCAGCCCAGTTCTTTACTCTTTCTCTAACTTCCCTGAGCCAACCACTGGTGCCTTCACTCACCATTCAACTTCTGCCTTTTTTGTGCTCAGTTCAGCCCTGGGAGCCCTGGCATATGTCAATGGAATTTCCTGGTAGCAGACTCCCTTGATCTACAACAGCCTGCAACCTCCTCTCCAATCCCTGTCCCCTTACCAAAATTTCCCTTATATCTGTTGCCAGCCTGTCTATCCTAATTGCTCTATCAGGGAACTCAGAACACCTTGTTTAGCTTGCCCTGGTCTTAAAGGGACCTCCCTCTGGTCACATTGACTTATGGCAACCCTGTAAATTAATGATCATCAAAATATTCTATAGTTAACAGCATTGCTCAGGTTTTGAAAACTGAAGGGCCGTGTTTCCTTTATTGAATCAGTCCATCTTATGCTGGATCTTCCTCTTTTCCTACTGCCTTCAACTTTTTCCTAGCATTATTGTCTTTTCCAGTGGGTCTTATCTTCTCATTATGTGACCAAAGTACATTTGTTTCAGTTCGGGTATTTTAGCATCTAGGCAGAGTTCAGGCTTGATTTGATTTAGAACCCATTGATTTGTCTTTTTAGTGGTATCCATAAAACTCTCCTGCAACACCGAGTTTCAAATCAGTCAGTTTTCTTCCTGTTAGCTTCCTTCATTGTCCAACTCTCACATCCATACATAGCAATGGGGAATACCATAATCTGAATTATTTTGGTCTTGGTCTCGTCACACTTCCTCACACTTAATTATCTTTTCTAGTTCATTCATGGCTGCCCTTCCAAGTCTCAGTCTCTTTCTGATTTCTTGGGTGCAGTCTCCTTGTTGGTACAGATGTATAAATAACAAAGTCTTTTAACTGTTTTTGAAAGAAATAGCACCCAAACCCTGACTATCTATCAAATACTACTGGATATCTCCTAACCCCTGTCCCACCAACACTGGGTTTTTTTTTGTCTCTCTCCCACGCAGTCCATAGTTTGTCAGGTATCACCACCTCCCTTAACCCAGGCACCTCAAAGAAGGATCTGAAGTGGGTTTCTTAACCACAGCTTAACCTTAACTATGGTTTTGTATTATATTTGAAAACTTTAAACAGTTTACTTACTACAACCTTATCAGTCTGTTTACTTACTAGATTTTTATCATACCTTTCTACAAGAAGTTCATGGTGGCATACATGATTCCTTTTCCCTTCATCTTAGTCCTGTGAGGTGAAATAGTGTAACCTTCCTTCCACTCTTTGACCGATTCCTCACTAGCAGTTGCTCCGCCCCTGGGGTTCTGCTTTCTTTGGCTCAAGCGATCAATTCCCCACCAGTTGCTGATTGGTCACATTTTGATCCACAGCTCCCTCCAGTTTATCTCGTGGCTTCCTGCTCTTGCTTTTTTGAGATCTGGAAGCTGTGAGGGAAATTGGAGGGAGCCATGGAAAGCAGAAGCCCAGGGGCGGAGCAACTGCTAGTGAGGAATTGGTCTTCTTCTTTCTCCTTTTTTAAAAGTGCGAGGAACCCCTCTCATTAGACAAACTGCAGGAGTTCAGCTGAGTCAAATCTGGCATTCTCACACATGTAGAGGCATTCTTAGACTCTGATCAACAGAACTTGAAAGCACTGTGAAAATTAGTTGGTTATGATAAGAGTATTCTTTATGCACTCCATAAAAATAACAAAACTTCCATTCTTAATGAACTTGCTTTTTGATCATGTAATTGGCTAAATAGAGTGCTATGTGCCAAGCAAGGAGGTTGTGAACAGCCAAGTGATCTGTTCTTTCACAATATTTTATTTGGATCAGGATCATATGGGTGAGGGGACTGGGGGACTATGGTGGATCTCACTCAGCAATCCTGACCACTTGGAGACTAGGAGAAATTCCTAGAGCATTGCTATGTGAAGGTCATTCTGGCCACATGAGCAAGCTATTATTGGTTTTCTTCCTCCTGAAATAAACTTTGCTGTTCTGTCTGCATGCCGGAACCCAACTACAGTGTTTGATCTGGCTTTTTGTAGGACTTCATCGTGACAGTCGTGTTTTCATTCATGTGGTTAGTGGGTTCCTCTGCTTGGGCCAAAGGACTCTCTGATGTGAAGGTGGCTACTGACCCAGATGAAGTGCTCTTACTGATGTCGGCTTGCAAGCAGCAGTCCAACAAGTGCATGCCAGTGCGCAGCCCTGTTATGTCAAGTCTGAACACATCAGTTGTAAGTATTCCATATATCAAAAGAAAAAAATTAAATACGGAAAGAAAATGGGCATTTTCTAGGATTGACCAAAAGTTGTCCCCTGCCAAACTACTGGTCACCATCATGAACCTCATCACTAAACACATTTCACAGCTTTTTGTGATGGTCATTAAGAGCATTAGCAACAGATTATAATCAAAGCAAATGACCATACTAAGTATGCAGAATTTAAGTGACAAGCATTTCTTATTACAGGGTTAGTAAAAACAAGTCAGAGGGTTTGGGTTACATTTGACCATCAAGATACATTTATCTAAGTGGCCCAGACAGTATGCAGAATAATTACATAATTAGATGGTTTTGAATTTGGAGCAAGCGGATTTCTTATATGCCTGTATCTTTGGGCATACATTACTGGCACTATACATAATTTGTTCTTAGGTGAGTGTCATTTGTGCTTTAGAACATCTAGCATTTATCTTAAAAATACTTTTAGTAGCAGCACAATCTGGAAAATTAAGTTGGTGGCTCATATGCTCTTGCAATAGTTCTTTGATGAGCAAAGCCGTATCCCAGTCAAAGCACAGGGTCAAGGTGGAAGCAGCTTTGACAGAATTTAAACAGCAGTCTTGTAGAATCTCATCAAGTTTTCATTCTAGCACAAGCTTTCATGGACCAGGGCCCATTTCATCAGTTGTGTATAGGATAGCGGTCACAACTATTTCACTGGTGGGCTTCAACATCAGGAGAGTAGGCTCAGAGAAGCTCAATCACAAATCTGAGGTGGGCTGCCCCACAAGGAGGGACTCCAATAGTTTGCCTAGCAGTGTCTCTGAGGTTCAGCTCGGAAGGGGGAGAGGTAGGGGGTCAATTAGGGCCCTAACACTGCGTTGGCAAATGCCAGGAAGTTTGGGAAGCAGTGCTGGGAATCACAGAGTTTGGGGAGGATGTGATGTTACTTCCAGGTGATGCTCTAATCTGCCTTCCCTTGGTTCTATGGTCTTTACCTTAGAGACTAAGATAAATTCCTAGAGCAGGGATGTCAACATGCAGTCCGCGGGCCAGATCAGGCCCTCCAGCAACTGGCTGTCCTCTGCTTCATTTTCCCTTGCCTGCTTTTTTCGGTCACCATTTTGTGTTTCTCCCCAGATAAGCCAGAGCAACAAAGCAACCTTTCCCTCTCCCTCCTCGCTTTTCCCAAAGGGAGGAGGAGGGAGGAGCAGCCTCAGCCAATGAGGGAGCTTGGCTCTATAGCTCTGCTGGGTGATTGAGTTTGCCAGGCTCAATTAATCACAGCAGAGCTACTGAGACAAGCCTCTCTTCCTTCTAATGAATGGCTGAGGCTCCTCCCCCTCCTCCTGCCCTAGGGAAGGAAAGAAAGAGCCAGAGCTTCCTTTGCCCAGTCCCCACCATCAAGAGAGCTACAAGGGGTGCTTTTAAGACTAGCAACGTTTTAGTGAAGGTATGAGCTTTTTGCCATTGTACAGAGAGAGAGTTTTGTTGGGCTTTTTCACTGTACTCATGCCCTCCAGTCTTTCTCAATAGGAAAGCATGTGAACTATTTAAAAGAGAAATATCAGCATTAGACTGAAAGTGTGTTCCACCTTAGGATTACCCAGCAAATTTTCCTTAATTTTTCTTTCACATTTTCCTTTGATTGGGGGTCTTGAATTTAGACTTCCCAGATAGTAGGCTGACACTGACCACTGTACATGGCTGTCTGTCTGTTCTAGTAATTTGGGAGGGGGGGAGTTGTATTTTTTTTTAGTTGTAGTCATTTTTCTGGGGAACATTATAGTTTTGTAGACAAGCACATAGCCCTCAGTCTGTGCCATGGTGCCTTCACATGTTCTTGACTGGTACATGAAACAACTTTCTGTACAAAAGCTCACCATGCTTAACTGCTTCTTGTTCCTCTGGGTCTTAGGCTAAAAGCATTGACCATGAGATGTCTGTAATGAATGTCAATGAATCAGAAGTAGGTTTGCAACTTACAGATGTGCACATATTCAAGACTGGCATAGCACAAACATTGTCTGCAGTTTTTGATGCAATAATTCATAGCAAGAGGCGACATTTATCAGAGACTGTAAAACAAAATATTGCAAGCATGCTGATATTTTAAGCATGTTTTATTTTAAGTAAAAAAATCTTTGTGTGTCTGTGCCCTTTATAAAGTTTATATGTCCGCTGCCTGGCATTGCATTTTATGACACACCTGGCCCGCCAGACAAGGTCTCATTTATGTCAAATCTGGCCCTCATAACAAATGAGTTCAACACCTCTGTCCTAGAGCATCACTAAATGAAAACCATTTTTCTTCCTGCTCCTCAGTTTCTTGGGGACAGAAAAGTGGGGATGGAGACTGCTAATTCCCTATCCCAGGTAGGAAGCCTAGAATTAATGCACTCATTTACTCCTTCTTGCCCTTAGCTGCTTATATTGCACTTTATCTCTCTGAATGGGTCTGATGAAGTTTGCCTTTACATAGAGTGAATGATTGTGAAATACTGAGCCTGCTGCTCAAGTAATTCTGTCTGTTTATAAATACTAAAAACAAAAACAAAAGATTACATATCTTTGGTCAGTCTGACTAATCTGAGATTCTTTCATTTCATGCTGGGGAGGAGAAAAGTAGTGCAGAATTACAGTGCATGCCTGCCTCAAGTTGTAGAATAAGCTTAGAAGTAGTCCCACTTCAAAAGGTTGGAGACCTATGAACATAATAGATCCTCACTATGCTTAATGTGTGTGTGAGAGAGAGGTCATGAAGTAAACGAGCAGGGTCAAATGACCATGAAATGCAGGGTGAAATTGTGTAAAATACCAAGGTGGTCCAGAAAAGAAAACCAAGACCACTTACAATAGCACTAATTGGCAATCTCCCTAGTTTTGCTATGCTGACCCTGGTACTGGTTGAGGAACCCTAAGAAGTTCTTGGAAGATGGCATCAGACCTCTTGATGAATTTGAATTTATCTGTTTTATGCTGGAGTACCTGCCAAGAATGGTCTTTGTGTTTTTCCTGACTGCATTTCATGCCCCTGACTGTGCTGTAGACTCCTTTATGGCTTTGCATATACCGTGAGTCTAGTGAGGACCTACCATATGCATCTAACAAAATGAGCCTTAGTTCACAAAAGCTTGTGTTAGAATAAAAAACTGATAGTCTTTAAGGTGTCACTAGACTCCCATTATCATTTTTACTGCAATAGATTAACCTTAAAACCCATGCAGAATTGCTCCTGCTAATTTGAATAGTCTTTTAGACTGGAGTAAGTCTGCATCATTGATTGCGCTGTATCATAGTTACCCCTTCTAGTTTACTCAGATTACTCCTATAGCCACAATTCTGAAACAGACTAACAGCTAGATGTTGAAATCACATCAGAAACTTAACTGCTTGCTTTGTTTCTTGTGTAGGTCTTTGGCTTCTTGAACTTTATTCTCTGGGCAGGAAATATTTGGTTTGTTTTTAAGGAGACTGGTTGGCATTCTTCAGGCACGAGGTACCCTCAAGACACCATGGAGAAACAATCCAGCAGCTACAACCAAGGTGGCTACAACCAAGATAGCTATGGGCCAAGTGGTGGGTATAACCAGCAGGGAGGCAGTTTTGGCCAAGTGGGTGAATTTGGCCAGCAACAGAGCTTTAGCCAGACTGGCCCAACTTCATTTGCTAACCAGATTTAGCAGTGGCAAAATTCTTACCTTGAATATTATGTGTAGAACGTTGAAACACAGTGGCAGCAGGTTTTTGAAGCTCTTAGATAAATGTGGCAGAGAGTTCAATGTAAATCAAAGATCTACATGTGCCAGTCAGGGAAGATGGTTTTGGTTCTTGTCTTGTTATATAACGATGCATTTTCTCCTTGTGAGTAGGTGATGGATGAGATGTTCATCACAGGTGGTGGATTGGAGTAAAATATTGTTGTATGTACTGTATAGATAACTTTACAGTTGTTTTGTATTGTACGGTAGCAGCATTTTGTAGTCTTGAGTCTACAGTAGGTGATACGCATAACACAATGAAATCTGCATTTGATTTTTTTTCCTGCATTATAGTGAAGAGCAAAATATGTTTTCATATAATTTCTGAAGATTTCTCTATATGTCACTATGCATGCACTGTAACTCCTAAGTTTTCAGCATTGCCTGTGTATTACTGTTAGTTCTTCCTATTTGTTTTTTTTAATTTAAAATATTATTGGAGATCTTATTTAACTTTACAAATTAGCAGCATGGCCTAGAGCATGGAGCAGCAGAATTTTTACACCAACAGAATACTACAGGCTGTGTACATGGAATCTTTCAATAACCACTACATCTCCTCTTAGTTGGTTTGTTCAATATGTTTTAGAGAATGTATGTATGCCTATTTTATATACTTTGCAGAACTGTATCAAACTCTTGAGTTGCATATAACTAAAATAATTTCCTTTAAACGGCATTCAGAAATATATATGCTGTCAACAAATGAATTATTTTCTGTTTCATCACACACAATATTCCTCCTTACAAACCTATACCTATATTTCTATTGATGTTTTGTGACTCTTTGAACGTGAGCTGTGTAATATAAGGACCAAGTAACTGTGTTTACGTGTTTACAGAGGTATTTCTTTAAATAGGGTAACAGAGGTGCAGATATCAGTAAGTGAAACCATGTGTGGGAAAAGAACACCACATCGATTGATAGGCACAACACACAACAAGTTGTGCACTGTCGAGCTGTTGCTGAACACTACAAAATAATAGAATTTCCTATATTGCCAATGATGATGACAGAATGTGTTTCTCTCTATGCTGTTTCAAAATGGCTCAATGTCTGTTCAGTCCAGTCACTAGGGTGACTACTGGATTTGGTGCTATCAGTAAGTAAAAAAAGAGTGTCAAAAGAACAATCTCAACCATCAAAAACATGGGGCCAGTTTCCTGGCAAAATATACCAGGAGCACAGCTAGTTTACAGATTATGCTAATTGCCCATTGCCTGTAATACTTCTCAGAAGTGTGATTTCCATTCAACCACTGCTTATCAGAGAGCGTTCCTTTGCTCTATGGCAAGCAGACAAAATCTTATCTGCCAATGGATGGCTAAGCCATCTTTCTTCCAGCAACCAAGGAAAGCAGCTTCTCTGATAAAGCAAGGAAGACTGAGCTCTGATCTCACTATTGTGTGAAAAGGTTTTCAGGCAATCCTTCAAGATGCTGTCAGATGGACTATACTGCTTCATGTATAAGCAGACTAAGACCTGACCTAATAATACACATTATGTGGAGTTGTCTGTTTTCACATGACACATTTGTTGTAAGGGTTGCCACCTCAGGAATCCACCTCAAGAATTCCATGACAATTTGACATAATCTTTTTTAGACTGTGGCATTTTGAACATTTGCATTATGCTTACAGGGACAAAGGTAGCCACTGAGTTCTAATTCCAAACCATCTGTAGAAATGGAGACTGTCTAGCAGTCTGTGTGTCTATGGCTCTCCTTTGAAAACCTGGTTTCAGATACAGCTTCTACAATTTCCCTTAGAAAATTAGCACAAACTTATGGGATATGGAATCTCTGGTGCTCTGAGAGAGGGAAGGTGAGGGAATTATATCACAATGGGAAGCTTTTTTTAAAAAAAATCCCTTGATACTACTGAGTGTATATTATCATTTACAACAGTCAGTGTTTATGGCAAACACTCACACCAGACAACACATCAGTATTCAGGAATGTAGTAAGTTTATTGCTCATACCAGGGGTGTCAGACATAGGCCCCAGGGGCCAGAACTGGCCCATCCAGAGCTCTTATGTGACCCATGAGCAACAGGTGCAAGGGAGGGAAAAGAAGACTGCTCAGGGAGGGGAGTGAGTGGAGACACTCCGATTGTGGCAGAACAATGTTGTCTGTAGCAGTCAAGCAGTGTGGGAGCATCTGCCCAGTGCTGCATCCACTGGCAATTCAGTCCACCCATGTGGGTTTTCCTCTACCCCCTCCCAGCCCATGGGGTTTTGTAGTGAGGATACATCAACTCGGAGCTTACAAGTTGCTGTCCTTTATACAGTTTATATCTCTGGTACTTAGCATTATGTCTTATTGCACACATGGCCTGGCTGGGCAAAGTGACATGTCAGATCCAGCCCATATAACAAATGAGCTCGACACATCTGGCTTAGACCATGCCTAAGCCTTCCTCCAATGTAAGCAATTATGTGTATGCTTATATACAATTACATATTGCTGTGAACTGGTGGGGTAGAGAGGGAGCGTAGAACCCTTCCTTCCTGTTGAAACAAATCTAACTAACTGGATGTCTCACTCCTTGGGTGAGAAATGGTTGATAACCCCTAATCTAGAACATGAGAGATACCATACAACAAAAGTCATCTTAGCCTCCCTTTTTCTAACTCAGTTTGCAGCCTACAGCAGAGCACACCATAAACAAACACTGAACATCTGCATTTCTAAACAAAAAGTGTATGTTTCTAATATCATTGTATGAGTTGTAAATGTTCAAAGCATCCTTTAGCATTAAACAGCATAGTCACTTATATGATTGTTGTAACCAATGTATGGCTGCTCGGTGGATGAATCAATATTGTGATATATCTATTTGATCCTAATAAATAAAGTTTATTGCATATGGTGCTTGCTTGAAGGTGCATGATGCTGTAAAGCAAACACATACCCCTGCATTTTCTTAACAGTCATTTTTGTTCTAGTACACATAGCATTCTTTAATTTCCGAGGGAGAATAGCACTTCTGTTGCAAATGTATTATCTTTGTTTAGCAAGTTATGGATCAGCACTAGGCTTGCCAGGTCCCCCCTGGCCACTGGTGGGGGAATTGGGGTAGGGTTGCCAGATTCAGCTTGGGAATCTCCTGGAGATTGGGGAGGGTTAGATTCTGGGGAGGACAGGGACCTCAGTGGGACACAATGCCATACAGTTCACCTTCCAAAGCATCCATTTTCTCCAGGGCAACTGATCTCTGTAGTCTAGAGAGAAGCTGTAATTCCAGGGAATCCCCAGGTCCCACCTGGAGGCTGGCATCCCTATCAGCACAGATTGGTATATGCGTATGCAAACTTCTGAGTTCCATGTTCATCAGGCAGACTGGAAAAGTCGCAAGATTTTACAAATACAGAGAATGAGGTTACAAGTGAGCATATTGTGGATAATGGGCTATTTTCAAAAGTAGGTAATGAATGACATTTGCATTTGCAAAGCATTTAGCATTCACAGGGAGGGTGTTCATGATGGTTATAATTATTTAGAAATCCTTGATTAAAGCCATTGTCTATATTGCTATAAAAAGTGTTGAATTCTCATTCCAAGGTATGTCTTTTTGAATCTTTTGTCAAGGTTTCCTGCTTGTAAACAGGTGCTGACCTTTCCATGATACTCCTGAGCTCCAAATTCACAGGCTGGTGCTTGTCACCTATGTAATTTTCAGTCCAGGAAATCTATACCATGTGTCCAATAGAAATAGCTGAGAATTCAGGTTCATGGGGAGGGAAACAAAGCGGTTCTTTTCCTTCTCTGTGACCTGACAAAACAGCAAGACCAGAATGGCTGCAAGAAGCAGATGGAAAGGGTGCTGAGCAGCTGGCTGCTTAATGCCTCCAGTCAGGCCCACACTTAGCATAAATATCTGAATGCGACATGCAATAAACAAGGAAGAAAACAATGAATCATAGCCTATTTTCTGACCAAATTGCTAAGTTTGGAGCAACTTGGTTCCCAGTAGATGCATCAAATGTGACAAACCTCTAACTTACATGGTGGCAACAATTCAGAGGACAGCCCAGGGGTGTCAACTGCTAATAACAAGTCCTGCATCTCATACAGCAGAAGGAACCTGCAGTTCTCTGCCTTGACCCCACCCTTTCCTTTAATTTATGGCTGCTCAATCCTTTTTAAGGAGGACTTCACATGCCCAGATGCTACTAAAGACAAAACTTTTCACCTTGAGACTTTGGCATAGGGCAGCCTATGCATCTAAACACAGAGAATCTTCCAATAGTAGTACTTTTAGAGTATTATTACCTATGGTGGTGGCCAAATGGAGCTCTCCCATTGGCTTATGGATACATTCCATGCACTCAACAAATAAGTGGCCCATAATGCGTCAGTCATGACCTCTGGGTTCCCATTGGCTGACTCCCCTATCCCTTGCTTACTGCAGGCCTGGGAACACTGGACAAACCACCAAAACAGTCTTACCTCAGAGACAGACACATCTCAGATGCTTCTCTGTGTCCTCTCCATCAATCCATCTCAGAAAGGACTGCTGCTCTACTGCAGCCTTATAAAGCACTTCCTCAGAGGCCATGGTGGTTGCCTGTTTCCTGTCACTCCCTCCTCCTCACTGGGGAAGCTCCTAGCCAGAGGATGTTCCTAGGCAACCAATGTTGCCTTCAACTGAAAAGAATGCCATAGAATCCATCCTTCAAAGCAGTTTTTTTTCCTCCAGGGGGAGAGAGATCTGTTATCTGGAGTTCAATTGTGATCCCAGGAGATATTCAGGCTCCACCTGGAGGGGTTTTATTTATTTATTTATTTATTTAGAATTTATATCCCGCCTTTCCCACAGACTTCAGTGGACTTCAAAGGATATATGACTCTGCTATGTGGATTATTTCCTGTTTGGGTACACTCTGAATTTCAAAGTGCTAATTCTATTGCACAATGGTTCTAAATTATTCTTAGCAGGGTCTCTCTGAGATATTAATGGAAAGGAGTGGTATACAACATTCAACATGCCCATCTTGACTTTGCCACATACAGTTCTGTCTCAAAAGCTTTTCAGTTGCAATACTGTAATTATAAAAGAATGCTGCTGTCTGTTTTATTCGTTCTGGTTCACTGTTGAAATTATTTCATCTCCCCTAAATTAAAAATGTTCATTTCCCCACCCTTTTTTAAAAAAGATAACATTTGTTCAAACTGCTTGATTGTCTCCTCACCCAATCATATGCTTGGGAGTAAATGCTATTGAACCCAGTGAGATTTGCTTCTGAATAAATATGCCTAGCACTGGGCTGTTCATTGATTTTTACTTCTCCAAAGATGCCTGAAGGCAAGGATTTAATAAAGCAGCTTGTGTAAAGTGAGAGAAATAAGTCATTTGCTAAATGAAGACAAGAAAAATCCCCAGGCAGCTAATGACTATATCCTGGTATGAGCGTGAGGAACAGTAAAACTGTGTGGAAGGCAATGCAGTTCCTTTGGGAGATTGTTAACAATGCAGTCCTATCCAGAATTGCTCCAGTTTAAGTCTGTTGTAATAAACAGGCTTAGACTGGAGTAACTCTGCATATGATTAGTAAGGGGGAGGGGGCCTATCTTATAGAACATCTGCTCTGCATACAGAAGGTCCCAGGTTAAATCCCTGGTTTCTCCAGTGCTTTTTTTTAAGCCAAGCAGTAAGTGATAAAGACCTCGGCCTGAAACCCTGGAGAACCGCTGCCAGTCTGAGTTGACAGTAGTGACCTTGATGGATCAATAGGGTTGCCAGGACCAATTCAAGAAATATCTTGGGACTTTGGGGGTGGAGCCAGGTGCCACAGGGGTGGAGCCAGAAGCAAGGTTGCAGCAAGCATAATTGAACTCTAAAGGGTGTTCTGGCCATCACATTTAAAGGGCAGACCTTTTAAATGCCTTCCCTCCATTGGAAGTAATGAAGGATAGGGGCACCTTCTTTGGGGCCTCATAGAATTTTTGAAACTTGGAGGGTATTTTGAGGAGAGGTATCAGATGCTATGCTGCAAGTTTGGTGTCTCTAACTCAAAAAACGGGGGGCCCAGAGCCCCAGTTAACTGCAGATCAATTCTCCATTATGCCCTATGGGAATTGGTCTCCATAGGAAATTTTGGAGTGGCCAGCATTCATTTTCCTCCCCCTCCCCCACTTCCTGATTACCCTGAAGCGGGGGGAAGGCCTCCAAACTGGGGGATCCCTTGCCCCCACCTGGGGATTGGCAACCATATGGATCAATGGTCTGATTCAGTATAAGGCAGCTTCATGTGTGGTGTGTTTTCTAAGCAAGGAACAAAAGATGTAATATACTGAAAGGGTAAGGAAAATTCTGTGAGCAATTACTGCTATGCAATATAAATTGTTTGGGAATGGTTCTTTGCTTAGCAAAAAGTTCCTTGGCCTCTGTTCCTTAGATTTCAACAGCACTCTGGAGCAGTCAGGAGTGCTGTCATTTTTCTGCTCAGACAGCACGCCAGATCCAGACAGAAAATGCCACCAGTGAGTGCAGCCAGTTAATACTACCTAATAGAACTTTTTGGCAGCCAAATGTATTTTTGTGTGTGCAGGGGGAGGGGAGCAGAGACACTCTCCTTGACAAAAGAGGGGGCAAGTTAACTTTCAGAAAATTCCACACACATGTGCATTGTTTACCAAGGGAAAGGATCCTGTGTCCTCCTGCATAGGCAGAGGGCCTCAAGTTTAATTAAGAGTGTTGTGTATAGAAGGGAGAATAATTTTAAGGCAAATAATAGCAACACTTCCCCAAGACTAGTTCCATTACCTCAGAATATATCAATATGAAAGAACACAGGTTGTATGTATTATAAGACGACAGCACCAAGATGTACCTATGCAATATGAATCAACACTGTGACTGAGGAAATATTCTGAAATAGCTCCTTTGTCTTAGCATGATGAACTCTTCCTGAACCGTAGCTGGAATTGAAGCGATAAACGGATATGTCCCCTCTTCCCACAGTCAGAGACCAATTATATCACATCTTCAAAATGACATCCTACCTTCTTTATTTTCAGAAATGGCATTTATTAATATAGTGATCATTACTGACCTCCAGAGCTCAATTTAACTGTCAGAGCTGCACAAAGATTGTTTCCGCTAAGAGCATAACAGATTCTAAATAGCTTTTATACAAGGGAAGGGCTGTGGCTCAGCAGCAGAACATCTGCTTTGCATGAAGTAGGCCCCACACATTCAGTCCTTTGCATCACCAGTTCAGATGACTTAGTACTAAGTGAGAAGATGCACCATTGCCTGAGAACTTGGAGAGCCCCTGTCAATCAGAGTAAAAAATACTGACCTGGGAAGACTACGGTATAAAGCAGCTTCACGAGTTTGCATATCTGATTCTTGCCCTTCAGGCCCACTGGTTAAATAGAATATCCTGTATAAGTATATGAGTGAGTATAAATGGGCAGTCTTCACAGTGGAGGACGGTAAGCAGTGGGGTGCCGCAGGGCTCAGTTCTGGGTCCCATGCTCTTTGACTTGTTCATAAATGATTTGGAGTTGGGAGTAAGCAGTGAAGTGGCCAGGTTTGCAGATGACACTAAATTGTTCAGGGTGATAAGAACCAGAGAGGATTGTGAGGAACTGCAAAGGGATCTGTTGAGGCTGGGTGAGTGGACGTCAACATGGCAGATGAGGTTCAATGTGGCCAAGTACAAAGTAATGCACATTGAGGCCAAAAATCCCAGCTGCAAATACAAGTTGATGGGGTGTGAACTGGCAGAGACTGACCAAGAGAGAGATCTTGGAGTCGTGGTAGATAACTCACTGAAAATGTCAAGGCAGTGTGCAATTGCAATAAAAAAAGCCAACGCCATGCTGGGTATTATTAGGAAGGGAATTGAAAACAAATCAGCCAGTATCATAATGCCCCTGTATAAATCAATGGTGCAGTCTCATTTGGAATACTGTGTGCAATTCTGGTCACCACACCTCAAAAAGGATATTATAGCATTGGAAAAAGTGCAGAAAAGGGCAACTAGAATGATTAAAGGTTTGGAACACTTTCCCTATGAAGAAAGTTTAAAACGCTTGGGGCTCTTTAGCTTGGAGAAACGTCGACTGCGGGGTGACATGATAGAGGTTTACAAGATTATTCATGGGATGGAGAAGGTAGAGAAAGAAGTACTTTTCTCCCTTTCTCACAATACAAGAACTCGTGGGCATTCAATGAAATTGCTGAGCAGACGAGTTAGAACGGATAGAAGGAGGTACTTCTTCACCCAAAGGGTGATTAACATGTGGAATTCACTGCCACAGGAGGTGGTGGTGGCGACAAGCATAGACAGCTTCAAGAGGGGGTTAGATAAAAATATGGAGCAGAGGTCCATCAGTGGCTATTAGCCACAGTGTGTGTGTGTGTATATATACATATATATATATAAATTTTTGGCCACTGTGTGATACAGAGTGTTGGACTGGATGGGCCATTGGCCTGATCCAACATGGCTTCTCTTATGTTCTTAAATTTCATGTCCAAAAGTAATGGCACATTGAGGCAAAATATGTTCAATTTCAGACTATTCTAGTAATCCGATTGCAGGAACCACATGTGTGAATTTTTCCTGCCTGGAGAGGAAGAAATACACTGGAGGACACTTTTTGTCTTTCATTTGTAGGTAAAGGTATACATATGCAAGGCATTACTAAGCAGCACCACATATAGTTGGCTATAGCACTATCAGTGTACTGTGACAATCATTTAGAACTAGATTGGCTTTTCCACAGAGGGAAATCAATTTGTGAATGATTGCTATAGTACAATTTCCAACAATGTGTGCATGCAGCATCATAATCATAAATATTGGACTGTGTGTGTGACAAATTGTTGCTTTCTGGGTAACCTAGAAGAACAGTAACAGTATTTTGGACCAAAATACACAGGACACTGAAGATCCATGACTGGTTCTCTGGCATATAACAACTGCAGAAGACAGCCCAAATAAGCCCTGCTCACAAGTTATAGTGAATGCACATATGATTCGTATATAGCAAACACTTGTTTGTTTTTTGCGCATGGAGTAATTCTTATGTTCTAGTCAACGCATGTATGGCTGAACGAGTGATACAAACTCCACATTGATCCAAGTATGGCTCCAGCCAGGTTTCATTTGCAAAGGGAGCAGATGTTGGCTCTTTCTTATGAACAGAGGTATGTACATTCACTGTAACATGTTAACAGGGCTTCTGTGTAAAGCATACAGTTGGTTTTAAATACATTTGTTGATTAATTCACCTGTTACATTCAACACATGTATAGCTGGGATGTGTGACTGTGGCAGGCTACCCAGCAACGAACTGCCTGGTAGGGCAGAACAGGCCCTCTAGGTCCAGCAGCAAGGCTCAGCTGGGTGAAGCAGGGTGGGAACTGGGGCAGGCAGGATAGCCTCAGCAGCAGTACCCTAAGGAATAGGGTAGCCAATCCCCAGATGAGAGCAGGGGATCCTCCAGTTTGGAGGCCCCACTTCAGAGTCATCAGAAAGCAGGACGGGTGGGAGAGAAATGTCTGCTGGGCACTCCATTATTCCCTATGGAAACTGATTCCCATAGGGTATCATGGAGAATTGATCTGTGGTTATCTGAGGCTCTGGGGAGAGGCTGCTTTTTGAGGTAGAGGCACCAAATTTGCAGCTTAGCATCCAGTGCCTCTCCTCAAAACACCCTCCAAGTTTCAAAAGGATTGCACCAGGGGGTCCAATTCTATGAGCCCCAAAAGAAGGTGCTCCTATCCTTCATTATTTCCAATGGAGGGAAGGCATTTAAAATGTGTGTGGTCCCTTTAAATGTGATGGCCAGACCTCCCTTTGGAGTTCAATTATGCTTGCTCCTGGTTCCGCTCCCAAAGTCTCCTGGCTCCACCCTCAAAGTCCCCAGATATTTCTTGAATTGGACTTGGCAACCCTACTCGGTGTGGAGATAGTGAACAAGCCCTGAGTGGAGAATGATTCTCAAGGCCCAGGTGTTTTGATGTAGGGTGCAGCTGTGCAGAGCAGGAAACAGAGGAGGGTACAGCTGAGCTCTAAGGGCTTTGTGGACAGTTGTGGCTATAAAAAGTGAAGGGAAAGTGGAAGGAGGCCTTAAGCTATATCTCCTTTAGACCATCCTAGCAACCAGCGCATCATGGGCTATGCATGTATTAAATTATGGCTGTAAGAGTGACTTAACAAACCATTTTGAGGTACATTTGATTTCCCTCTTTGGGGGAAAAAAAAGAGTGCAGATGTCCCATTTTCAGTTTTTTCTAGTAAACAGAGTGTCTAGCACCCTGTGTTATACTGTTTCAGATCTCTAGCTCATCAGGAAATACATTATCAATTCAAATATCCCTAGAGTGAATGAGAAACAGCCTGTCAGTGAGGCTCAAATATATATCACACTAAACACACACAATCTTTTCTCTCCTCTCCCTCTCTCCCTTTCTCAGTGGCAACTTCTACGCTGGTTAGGGCTGATGTAAATACTCAAAACTTTGTTTGTGTATGTGCTTATGTGTTAGAACTTTTATTTGGAACTGAAAACAACCCAACCAGAAAACAATAATTTCAAGGCTGTTTAGGGTAAACCAGCTTCCTGGCCATGGAGCTATGTAATTTCCAAGCGAGACCTAAAAGGAGATACCCAGATTGTCTCTGCAGTATTGGCTGAAAGATTTCCACTCCCTGGATGAGCCCTAAAAGGCTTACCCCAGTAAGGCTCCACACAGAGCTGAGGTTGTTTTGTCAGCAAGCCAAACAAGAGGCAAGGGATAGCTGGACTATAGTATTCAGAGCAAAATAGTGCTACTATCTTGTATTCACCTTTAAAACATGGCAATGTGAAAGCTTTCTAGTCTTTTTTCATATAAACAAACCAGGGCATGCCAGGAATTGTGGGAGAAATGAATGATTTGGAAATCCCACCCACAAATGTTCCTCTCCAGAAGTCAATGAACTCTCAAAGGGGGTGAATATTCGTAAGGTTGCCAAATCCAAGTTGGGAAATACCTGGAGATTTGGAGAACAAGTCTGGGAAGACTCAGAGCAGGGTTTAGGGCATGAACAGGCCTCAGCGGGTATAATGCTATAGAGTCTTACTTTCCAAAATGGCCATTTTCTTCAGGGGAACTGAACTCTGTAGACTGGATATCAGTGCTAAGTCTGGGAGATGTCCAGGCCCCACCTGGAGGTTACCTACCCTACCCTCCCTTTATCTGACCTTCTTGGGATGTAGTCAGTCCTGATCAGGTTGTTTCTGAGTGGGTTTTTTGTTTAGCTTGGGTCAATTTACAAGAGTTCCATTGTCTTGCTTAGATGCTATGCCCAAGCAAGTGAGCATTGGTAGGTGAGTCCATTGTGCAGCTTTCCTTATCCTCACAGAGACCAAATAACTTCTTATTGGAATGATTCAGAAGTATTACAGGAATGTTTTTAAGCTGAATTTATGTGAATTACAATGTTGTAAGCCGCCCTGAGCCACTTCAGTGAGAAGGGCGGGATATAAGTCTAAATATAAATAAATAAAATAAATAAATAGGAAAGTCATTTCCTGATTTGACGGGTGACAGGAGAGGGATCAAGCTTTGAATGTAAAGATATCAACAATGCAATACTAAGAATCTTTTGCTTAGGTCTTCCTCAGATATATCAGGCTAGTTCATCTTTCCAGTCCTGCAGCTAAAAAGTTTGGGTTTTGCAGAACTATTGTGAGCTATCCCAAGGGCCCTGACACCCACGCTGCCCTCCATTTCATATCACAAACTTGCAGCACCCCTCATGCAGCTCTGAGGGAGCTACTGATCATGAAACCCAGTCCACAGTGGTGTCTTGGTTCTTGATCAATGAGCCAAGCCTACAGCTTGCCACATCAACCCCAAACAAGACTGGGGATTAGGCAGATTACAGGGATTTGTTGAAGTCAAATGCATCAGTGATTACCAGGCATGGTGATTCACTCACACCCAGAGGTGTGAATACCAGTGGTAGGAGGCAACATCAGAGGAAGGCCTTAGTTTTTGTGCCCTGTTTGTTGGTCCTCCCGGTCAACCAGTTGGCCAATGTGTGAAACAGGATGCTGGACTGTGTGGACCACTGGTCTGATCCAGCAGGGCTCTCCTTTTGTCCTTATAATTTTTTTTGTGCCTTCATGGGGGGGGGGGGGTCTGAATTACTATTCAAAGTAGAAGTCAAGGCTTTCCTGTCATTTTCAAGCTGGAAGCAGATTTCTAAAACTAAATTTCTGCGTAAATGTAATGTGTTAATTGAAGAGATAATGAGCATGGAGTCCATGAATTTTGGCAGTGACACTAATTACAGCCTCTCTTTTATTTATAAGCCTTCCTGCAAAGAAGTCATCAGAAATCTTTAAAAGTTTAAACCTTTCCAAAGAGGCAAGAGAAAAATTGTTTGAAAGATGAAACGCACTAAATTGCAAGGGGGGGGGGGCTAAGGATCCCTCCCCCATTATCTCTGAGAAAGATTATGAAAATTTAAGGTGGCAAACATTTGAATTCATATCCACTTTACTAATTTCCCTTTCAGCTAAATGAGGCAGAGTTTAATTCTTTAAGCCATCTGTTGCAGCTTCCTTTCTGTGTCATCATGTTCTATAAAGCCTCACTCCAGATCAATCCCAGTAGGCAGCCATATTGGTCTGAAGCAATAGAACGAAGCAGTAGACAAGTTGCGCCTTTAAGACCAAGTAAGTTTTATTAAGAATGTAAGCTTTCGTATGCTTTTAAGAAGACTTCATCAGACAAAATTCTCAGATCGCAAAGCATGGAGGCACACCATCCACCAGGCTGTCTCTTCCTTTGAGAACGCACGCATAGCTGGTCTTGAGGACAAAAGGAGATTGAGGAAGAATCGCACTGCTACAGCACCAACCCCAAATCAGACTTTTCCCTGCAGCCACTGTGGCCGGACCTGCCTGTCCCGCATTGGTCTTGTCAGCCACCAGCGAGCCTGCAGCAGACGTGGACTACTGCACCCTTCTTAAATCTTCGTTCGCGAAGTCAAGCCGAGAGAGAGAGAGAGAAAGAACATACGAAAGCTTACATTCTGAATAAAACTTAGTTGGTCTTAAAGGTGTACTTGTCTACTGCTTTGTTCTATCACTCCAGGTCAATTTGTCACTGGTGTTTGCCAATCCACACGAAACAGGAGCAGGAAGTCAGTGATATCAAGTGGCTTGCAGAGGTGGTTTGGAAGGAAAAATATTCAAAGGAGGATTTGAACAGCTAACAGCCAAAAGCTCATCACTGCTGTAGCGATAGATAATTGCCACAGGAAGTAAAGCACCAGAGCAACCTATAGGCAGAAGAATTGGGCGTAACTCCTGGGTACCTCCCATTTTAAAGAAGGAGCAGTTGATGCAAAAGACCTTGGAGAGTTGTTGTCAGAGTACTGAGCATGTGTCCTTCATGTGGCATATGTTATAAAAGGCAAAGAGGTGGTAGGCAGAGAGACCAGGCTGGGGAAGTGGCACTACCTGAAGGTAGGGTTGCCAGCTCTGGGTTGGGAAATACCTGGAGATTTTGTGGGTGGAGCCTTAAGAGAATGGGGTTTGGGGAGGGGAAGGACTTCAGCAGGGTATAATGTCTTACAGGCCACCTTCCAAAGCAGCCATTTTCTCTAGGTGAACTATCTCTGTTGTCCGGAGATCAGTTGTAATAGCCACCACACGGAGGGTAGCAGCCTTACCTGAGGGGTATTTCCTCCATGCCCTGTTCCTGATTTAAATCAACCACCTCCCCTCAATCTGCTATTTGGGGGATAGATATGTAGTGCTGCTTTTATTTTGGGGTCTGGAACCCAATGCCAGGAGAGAGTATCACGGCAAGGACTTGGACTCCATGCCCTGTCTGTTGGCCCTTCAGGGCAACTGGTGGACCATTGTGTGAAACAGGATGCTGGACAGATTAAGCACTAGTGTGATCCAGCAGTGGCACCTCTTCTTTTATTCTTACATTTGCTTCTACCTTCCAATCCATTGTTATCCTACCCATCCTCCAAGGAGATCAGGGCAGTAAACATGGTTTCTGCACTGATGAGGATAGCCCACGATAGTCAGATTTCAGAAGCTATGCAGGGTCAGCCCAGGTTAGTATATGGATGGGAGACCACCAAAAGAGTGCCAAGGTCACTATGCAGAGGCAACCAATAGCAACTCACCTCTGAATGTCTCTTGCCTTGAAAACCCTATGGGGTCACCATGAGTCAGTAGCAAGTTGACATTTTAAAAAAAAGTTTCTCTTCCTTTCTGCTTTAGCCTAACACAGGGGTGGGAAACCTCCGTCCCGAGGGCTATATATGACCCTCGAGGTCACTTGGTGTAGCCCTTGGGGATTGCTGGGCCGAACCAAGCTATGAGGGCCGAACCAAGCCATGAGGCTGGCCAGCGAGGATCGTGGGACCCAGCCGCACTGTGCAGCAGCCTCCTCAGGGCCAGGCAGAGATCACAGGGCCCAGATGTACTGTGCGGCAGCCTCCCTGGGGCCTGGCTGGTCAGCCAGAATTGCTACAGGGCCTGGAAAAGTTACTGTCACAGTTCAGTTTGCACTTGATTATCCCAGATGGTGTGGCCTAATATGCTAATGAGTGTGACATAATATGCTAATATTAGGGGATGTGGTCTAATATCATCCAGCTCTATCTACTAATGGATGGCCAGCCCGACTCCGCCCCAGGGAATCTGGACCGGGCCTTACAGGCTGTTGCGACGTGGCTTAGGCTGAGTGGGCTGAAGCTGAACCCAGCGAAGACAGAGGTCCTTTGTGTGGGTCGCGGCGTCCTGGGAGGGGATATAGCTCTCCCGGCCTTCGACGGCGCGCCATTGAAAGCAGCGCGCCAGGTAAAGAGCCTGAGTGTCTTACTGGAGCCTTCATTATCAATGGAGGCCCAGATAGCAGCCACTGCCAAGTCAGCATTCTTCCATCTGAGGCGGGCAAGGCAGTTGGCCCCCTTCCTGGGGAGGGACGGTGGCTCAGTGGTAGAGCATCTGCTTGGGAAGCAGAAGGTCCCAGGTTCAATCCCTGGTATCTCCACAAAAGGGTCCAGGCAAATAGGTGTGAAAAACCTCAGCTTGAGACCCTGGAGAGCCGCTGCCAGTCTGAGAAGACAATACTGACTTTGATGGACCGAGGGTCTGATTCAGTAGAAGGCATCTTCATATGTTCATATGTCAGGACCTCGCAACAGTGATCCATGCAACGGTCACCTCAAGATTAGACTACTGTAATGCCCTCTACTTGGGGCTACCTTTGTGCCGGACCCGGAGGCCGCAGCTAGTGCAGAACGCGGCGGCCAGGCTGTTGTTGGGACTCCCGAGATGGGAGCACATACGGCCAGGGCTACGTGGACTGCACTGGCTGCCAATTACATACCGGATCCAGTACAAAGTGTTGGTCATTACCTTTAAAGCCTTATATGGCTGAGGACCGGCCTACCTGAGGGACCGTCTCTCCCCATATGAACCCCAGAGGGCACTGAGGTCAGCCGGGAAAAATAAGATGACTATCCCTGGGCCGAAAGAGATCAAGCTTCAGAACACCCGAGCACGGGCCTTTTCAATCGCGGCCCCTGCCCTATGGAATCAGCTTCCTGAGGAGGTGCGGGCCCTGCGGAACCTTGATCAGTTCTGCAGGGCCTGCAAGACCACCCTCTTCAAATTAGCATACACGGACTGCTGAATAATGCTGTTAATCAAGGGTCCACCAACATGGTCCTGTCTAAGGACCTATGTCATCATGAAAATTATGCAAACTGACAGAAATTAGCGTCAAAATGCCATTAGTACTGTCAGATTAAATTAAATTATATAATTTTAATTATATTGACTGGTTTTTAAAGGATGTTAAATTTAAAGTTTATATGGTTAAAGTTAACGTTTTTACATTTATTATTGTATGTTTATGAAATGTTGTTAGCCGCCCTGAGCTTGCCTAGGCGGGGAGGGCGGGATACAAATAAAATTTTACTTTACTTACTTACTTACTTACTAATATGCTACTGAGTTCCTGCTGGGCTTTTTCTACAAAAAAGTCCTGAACCTATGCATTTGCCTAGGGCGGCGGGCTATGTGTGTGTGTGTGTGCCAGATTATGCTCTCCCCACATAACTTCAAATAGAAAAACAATTATTTGCATTAATTTTGCTGGTCTGAATCATTCTCCCTCGGCGGAGCACTATTTTTTAAGTTGATAATTTTTTATGGCCCACAAATGTCCATACCGCCCTTGGCAGAAAAATGGTTCCCCACCCCTGGCCTAACAAGACCTCCACAACACACATTCTTATTGTCTATAGATTTCACGTAGAAATTGCATCATAGTCTACTCTGTACCTTTGACATTATCTGGCCTGTCGGCTCTTCTATTTATAATCCCCCCCCCCCCTATTACTATATAGGTCATTTTTCATTCAGTGGATGGGTTGGGCTATAGTTCACACCAGCTTATGCTGCAACAAAAACATTACAACAGTGTCTCTTTTACTGCACTTCACTTCAGGATAATTAATGGGTTTAGTACATGGACATCAATCTGCTTTATAGTACCCATCGTTGTTGTTTCAGCCCAGTTAACACTAACAAACACCAGACCCCAATTTATGATTCTTTTAATCTGCTAAAAAAACATTTCCATGACTCTGCATACTAACTCACAGTCCACTTTCTCTATATTTAGGACTGCTTGCCATTCCTTACTATTGTCTGATGGAGTGTGCTTAGAGCACACAAAAGCTTACATTCTGAATAAAACTTCGTTGGGTCTTAAAGGTACTACTTGACTCTTGCTTTGTTCTACAAAAACTTCTGTTTGTTTTAGGAGCAAGACAGACTCACAGTCACCTTTCACATCATGTGAGTTGCAAACAGTGACTAATCCCTCAGCTGCTTTCTCGTACTTCGCTTCAGACTGATTTATTTCGCTGTCAACAGTACAACCTGGTAACCTTTCCACAACTAAGTGGCCCAGTCAGAAAGCAGGCTGGGCCAGCTTCACCCTTCACAGCACAAAGACTCGAGTTTAGCTGTTTGCAGTCCCTGGAGTTGCTTAGAGATCATAAACAGTGCTCAGGCCAGGGTGAAGGATGTGCGGCTGCACCTCTAGTTCTGGGAACACTAGGTCATACTCTTTAAAACAACCAGAGGCTTCTTCTGCCAAAGACGCAACTTCAAAGCCAAGGAAAATGCCCAAACGGTAAGTGATAGTCCTGTTCTCTTCTCCTCTTTAATCAGCAGCCATTTGTTTCGAAGTTCATTATTCATTTTGGGTTGATTGGTATCAGGCAGGTCTGTATACGTCAGGTGGTTCCATGGTTCCTCAGGCATTAGCCGAAGTAATTATTCTTTACATAGAAGTTTTAAAGCTAGAGGAAGAATATGAAAATCCTCCCAAAAGATTTTTTCAATAGATTTATTTTTTAAAAAACTAGTAATGTATCATATTTAGGGGAGGGACAGTGGTTCAGTGGCAGAGCATCTGCTTGGCAAGCAGAAGGTCCCAGGTTCAATCCCCGGCATCTCCAACTAAAAAGGGTTCAGGTAAATAGGTGTGGAAAACTTCAGCTTTAGACCCTGGAGAGCCGCTGCCAGTCTGAGTAGACAATACTGACTTTGATGGACCAAGGGTCTGATTCAATATAAGGCAGCTTCATATGTTCATATCCCATTTTGAAACCTCATGTGAGGCTGGCAGTGGTCAGACATCCATGCACTAGATCAATCCTAATACCACCACAACTGCAGCTTTCATAGGATGTGGTCCCAGACTTATTCCATGGCTCTTGGAGAATCACCATCATTTCATTGAGGCTTAATGTGTGGAAGTAAGACAGCTGAAGCTTTTCATGTCATGGAGGCACATAACATCATCTAGTTTTTAAAAATTCTATTTAGCTTTTGTTAATTGGGATAGACCTTTTTCTCCAGGCCTGTTGCCAGCCCCCTCTCTTTACCTAGTCACATACCTTACCTTCTTGCACCATCTTGCACCCTTTTTTGAGCCCCTGGTCCTGTCACCTCATTTCTGAACAGGGAGTAGAGCAGTAGAAAGCTGTACATGGAGGCAGTCCCCGAGTTCCTGAACCACATTTACAAACAGCTTCAGGAACCGAATTTAAAACCAGAATTGTTCCAAATGTATGCTTCTTAGATGTTCCCTGGGATCAAAGCATACCAGTTCTAGATACATAACAGAAGCCATGCTGGACCAGGCCAATGTCCCATCTAGTTCAATACTCTGTAACACACAATGGCCAAAACCCAGGTACCATCAGGAGGTACACCAGCAGGGCCAGACTCCAGAAGCCCTCCCACTGTTGTCCCCCAAGCACCCCCAAGAATGCAGAACATCACTGCCCTATATACATACATAGACAGATGTGAATCTCATGTAGATATTCCATTCTCACATGCAGGACAATCTGATTATCCTTTTATCTGTTTGAAAGCAACTTTTATAAAGGAGAAAGTTTAAATAATGAAAGCCTCTTGCTATTACTTAATATTATACCCCTGAAAGGAAACAAACAGAAATCCAATTCTTGTCATAACTACCCCATAGTAATCATGTGTCTCTATTTCATTCCCAGCATTCCCATATCCAAGCAGCTGGCTGCTATCAAGGGTAAGAAACTTACTTCAGTTGTTTACTCCTAGGAACTGGGACAGTATCAGACGTGAATCCTGAAGATTTTGGGCAGAATTTGAGAAGGTGGAGTCTGGGGAGGAGATGCCACAATGTTAGCCCCTTGGAGCTAATATTTCCTCCAGGGGACCTGATGCCTATAGTCTCGGGATCAGTTATAATTGTGGGAGACCTGCAAACCCCTTATTTGAGACCTCCATTGAGCTTGAAGTCCAGGCCAAATAGGGTTGCCAGGTCCAACTGAAGAAATATCTGGGGACTTTGGGGGTGGAGCCAGAAGACATTGGGAGTGGAGTCAGGAGCAAGGGTGTGACAAGCATGATTGAACTCTGAAGGGAGTTCTAGCAATCACATTGAAAGGAACTGTGCATCTTTTAAATGCCTTCCCTCCATTTGGAAAAATGAAGGGTGGGGGGGACCTTCTTTTGGGGGTCATAGAATTGGACCCCCTGGTCCAATCTTTTTGAAACTTGGGGGGTATTTTGAGGAGAGGCACCAAATGCTGTGCTGCAAATTTGATGCCCCTACATAAAAACCAGCCTCCCAGAGCCCCAGATGCCCAGAGATCAATTCTCCATTATAGCCTATGGGAATTGGCCTCCATAGAGTATAATGGAGTGCCCAGCAGACATTTCTCTCCCAGCTTTCTGATGTCCCTGAAATGTGGGGAGGGCCTCCAAACTGGGGGATGCCGTGCCCTCAACTGGAGATTGGCAACCCTAAGGCTAAATGACCTTCCTGCCACCTAGCTGGCCAACTCCAAGTTGGAGATTTGAGGGAGCATGGGTCTTGAAAAGGAGAAGGACCTCAACAAGATATAATGCTGTAGACTAGAGTATACCCAACAAAGTAGCCATTTTCTCCAGGGAAACTGATCCCTGTAGTCTGAAGATCATTTGTAATTCCAGGAGATCTCCAGGTCCTGCCTGGAGCTTGGCAACCCTATATTAGCTTGCCTTTGGCTTTAACTTTACTCTCTGACTCTGTTCATAGGATCTGTGTTTTGGCAATTAAATGTGGCAAACCTAGCTGCAGCTTCATAACAGCAACCGCAATTAGTGTTGCTAACTTCTGGAGATGGCAACTGGAGATCCCCCAGAACTACAACTAATCTCCTGCAGAAAATGGCTGCTTTGGAGGGTGGGCTCTGTGGCACTATGCCCCACTGAGGACCCCACCCTTTCCAGGCTCCACCTCCAAACATCCAGGAATTTCTCAACCTGGATTTGGCAACCCTAACTGCAACACAGAGGGTGATAACAGAAAGGTGATTTAAGCCACCCTGGGGACAGGAGGCAGGCAGACCAAAAAAGTGCGTCCACACATGCACATCTGCCTCCTGTCCCTGTATCGACCACAGCCCGCCCAGGGCCAGGTCGAAGCTGCCTCGGAAAGACACCACTTACAAAGTGGCGCCTAAATTCCAAGGCGGCTTTGAGGCACTTCCCAGCTGGATGGCCAGGAAGCTCCTGGGGAGCAGCGAAGAGGTGCACAAGTGCTCTGGAAGCTCCTCCAGAGCGCACACAGCCCATCCTTTTTCCAGGGATGGGCTGCGTGCTGTCTAGAGGCTTCTGGTTTGCCCCTTTCCCTGCTGGCTCTCTTTGAGGCAGCTTCATGCCTCCCTGAGCCAGCAGTCTGTAATCACCCAGACAGTATCATTAAGGTTCAGAGTGCCACGGCCTCCTGCACCTCACCTTATCTCAAGTCAAGCAGTTGCTCTCTCATGAGATCCAGCATCACATACATAATTTTCTCTCAAGTCTGTTTCTAATAGAACTAGTTTGAATTAGTTTTTCTGAAGCTAATCTATGGGCTTTCTAGAAAGTTCTTTTCTATATTAACTAAGTATTATTTCCTCTCAGCTCTGGGGAAAGGTTCTGATCTAGAGAAAGCTGTTACTACATTAGTCTTAGTGTACAATAATGCTGCAGACGCTGAGGGGAAACTCATCAAATCTGAAGCTAAAAAGTTACTACAAACTCAGTTTACACACTTTATACAGGTAAGAGGATCGAAATGAATGTGTTTGTTTGCTTGTTTACAAAATTTATGCCCTACCTTTCTTTCCTTCCAAGGGCCACCGAGGTAGCCAACAAATTAAAACATAAATAATAAGTTCACATTTTAAAATCGTTAAAACCAACCAACCACCACCACTACAACAAATTATTAAAACAATTAAAACCAGAGTGAAAATACATAGAAATACATTAAAACAATGATTAAAACATTGGGCAGGAAGGAGGGATCATTGAGGGAACACAAAACAAAACAAAAAAAGTCTTCGCTTTCTGGTGGAAGATGGCAACAGAATGGAATAGATGAATCTCCCTCAGTAGAGAGTTCCAGAGCTTTGGTGCCATGACTGAAAAGGCCCTCTTCAATGTTGTCAAATGCCTAATCCCATAAAGTTGGAGGGGCACTCAAAATAGGGTCTCCAAAGACGATGGTAGGAGACAGATAGGTTCAAAAGGGAACAGCTGCATTAGGTCCAAACCATATAATTTGTCTTTAGGCTTCTTATTACAATGGTTGCAGGGCTTTGTCACTAGGCAGACTAGGTGATTGCCTAGGGTGCCAGCCTTCTGGGTGTGACAAATTGGGCACTCCCATGTGGCTTGGTGATGTTGTCAGTGCAGCCTTGCCTGGGATGTTATTCACCTTCATGCCATGAAAAGTTTCATCTGCACATTACCACACATGAAAAGTGCAGTCCTGCGTACAGCTGTACCCTTCTAAGAACTTCAGTAGACTTAGGAGAGTCAAGAGTGTGATTCTGCTAAGGACTGCACTGTAAAGGTAAAGGTAGTCCCCTGTGCAAGCACCAGTCGTTTCCGACTCTGGGGCGATGTCTCATCACAACATTTTCACGGCAGACTTTTTTACAGGGTGGTTTGCCATTGCCTTCCCCAGTCATCTACACTTTACCCCCAGCAGGCTAAATACTCATTTTACCAACCTCGGAAAATACTCATTTTACCAACCTCGGAAGGCTGAGTCAACCTTGAGCTGGCTACCTGAACCCAGCTTCCGCCGGGATCAAATTCAGGTTGTGAGTAGAGCTTGGACTGCAATACTGTTGTGAGCCGCCCTGAGTCATCTTTGTGGGAAGGGCGGGATAAAATCATAAATAAATAAAATAAATAAATAAAATACTGCAGCTTATCATTCCGTGCCATGGGGCTCATGAGGACTGCACTGTAAGCCTCTATTAAAAGGACAGGGCATTTTTCTCCAGGCCTGTGAGCAACCCTCAGATAAATATCTGAGTTTCACACAACTAGCCTACAACAGGATCCCCCTGATATCCAGGAAGACACCCCTGTACTTATTCCCAAGCCATGCACCCCTGCAATGTGATATTGCAATGTAACCCTAGAATATTAATTGGATACAGCAATGCCCGTTTGAATTGGAATGGTCTTTCTTGCACATAAGGGAGAGTTCCTTCTTGACCCAAAGCAGGTCTGTAATGTGGTTATGGTCCACAAGCCAGACAAACATGATGCTAGCTGAAAGGTTGAGAAGCGTCCGTCTTTCTGCTCCTGGGAATGAAAAAGCTTCGGGCACAGAGAGGTGGTATGGGCGGTGCCATAAAAATTCCTTCACTCTTTTGGCAACCTTTAAAAGTCCTGTTATCAAAGCATAATGAACCAGGAAACCTCCAACACAAATAAATGGCTTGTCTGGTTTTCTTCAGGGCAAGACGGCAGGAACACAAAGGTTAGAGGCTAAGTACTCCTCTTGTTGTGAATGTGTGGTATAACCTGTAAACTGATCTCACAATTTTGACTTTTAACAAAGTTTCTATTTTTCTTTAATTAATTGCTAAGGCCATCAAAGTCAACCAGTTCCCTGACCACTTGATGGATGCCCATCCATGTTTGACACTAAGAGAGAAATCTATCACTTTTGGGGAGCTTCAAAGGAACCAGTTTTGGGAAAAACAAGGCCATAAAGTCATTTGGCCAGTGTAATTAAAATTCCTATGTTGGGGTATGGATCTATGATATGTAGGTCTCTGATTGGATATTACACATATGACACGCCGATTTTCCATTGGTGTGACACTATGCCCCCTCATTGGGTAGGTTAATTGAGTGATGTGACGTAATTTACCCTAGAAAACAGACAACCCAACCTGTCAGGTTTAGCGGGAGGAGCAGGTTCAGAGGGTCCTGAGAGCAGAAGGAAAAAAGAAGGAAAAAGGGAATCCCTTCATCCTCTCCTTCCTCCACCCCCTTCCTACCCTTACCCCCCCCCTTCCTCTCAAGAGAAATCTCCCTCCAGAGGCCTTGCATTTCCTCTGACTGAGTCTACCCTGCAAGATATAGGTATTGTATCACCTTCCCCCATCCTGCTTATTCAGCTAACCTCTTTTGTATTCCTCTTGTATGCTTGAAATTGTTTGATTGAGATGTAACTATTTGAAACCCTATGCTATAATAAAATCCATTATTAACCAAAGGATTTTCAGTGGTCTACCTCCGTATACATAGACATAGATCCTATACACCTCACCTCTCGTAGGCCTACCATTTTGAGATAAGAAATATTAATATTCCCTAAAAATTCAGTAGAGAGGAGCTTCTACACAAGGGTGACATGTCAGATCTGTTAATTGGTGTGTGTGTGGGGGGTGGAGATTTGAATATATCTGTCCAGGGGGGGTTTTGTAGCAGGAACTCCTTTGCATATGAGGCCACACACCTCTGATGTAGCTAATTCTCCAAGAGCTTACAGGGCTCCTAGTACAGAGCCAACTGTAACCTCCAGGAGGATTGGCTATATCAGGGGTGCGGCCTAATATGCAAAGGAGTTCCCGCTACAAAAAAAGTCCTGTATCTGTCACTGGATATATTCAAAAGTAGGGATTTTTTTTAAAAAAAGAATATTTTAAGAACATTTGTCTCAAAATAACTATATCCACCTTAATCACCTTTTGTTTGAAACAGAGAATTCAGCGTGCATACATAGCGCATAAACTCATGCAATGGTTCTAATCCTATCATTCACTGTGTAGAACCAGAGATAGGGGTGCTCTTAAGAAGTTACACACAGTTGGAAACAGCAGGAGGCTATTGCCCTTTTCCCCATTCATTAAACAGACCTCTGATCCTGTAACTTACCTATAAAGTATGTTTCATTGCCAAATGGTTCCCCTTACCACCAAATAATTCCACTTCCTTTACAGGGACAAGAAGAGAAGCCAAAATATCAGGAAATCCTTGCCAGTTTCGACGAGAGCAAAAATGAACCAATTGACTTTGAGGATTTTATGGTTCAGACACTTAGTATCACTCTGATGTCGGATCTCTTGGAAGATATAAAAAAATGTACCAAAAAATGAATTACTAAGAAGACTGGATTGAACTGTGAAGAAAAAGTTGATAAAAATATACTTTTACAGGAAGTTCTAGAACTGAAGATTGACCATTGGTAGTCTTAACAGAATCATGGATTTGCAGAAATTACCAGGGGGTCAAGGTAGAAGTCTTATCCAATTTTGGTTATCAAAGAGCAGGCAAGAAACTATCGGCCCACTGCTATGCATGTTGACTAAAAGGAAGCCCATTGAATTCAAATAGTTGTTCAGTGGATTACAGCCTAAAGCTGAATTGTATATACTCTTACTGCATACGATTGGTCTGCAAGAGATACTTTGGATACACTGTATGACAATGGACTAAGAATGTTTGTATGGCAGCCCCCCTATATAAATCTAACGATAACTAAGCACAAATAGGTACTCTTATGTACTATGCTGTGGTGATTAAAGGGACCCTCCATATTCAGAGGCAGTTAATCTTTGAATACCAGTGGTAGGATCAAGCTTGTGAGATAACTATGCAGTCCTAAACAGAAAGAATCACCAGGACAGTCTTTGACCTCTGTGTCCTGTTGCTGTCCCATCCAGGGCAACCGGTTGTTTGCTGTGTGAGACAGATGAATTAGCATGGTTCCTCTTATGATACTTCAGGGGTGCGGTCACACATACCATTAGTGGCAACACAGCTCCGTCTTGCTGACGGATTAAATATGTTCGTCCACACATCCACATCTGGCAATCGAGAGTCATCCAGGGTCATTCCGACTTGCTGCGGATCAGTGCTGCATTAATTTGACAGTGCTGAAAGTCCGGCCCTTTTTCAAAAAAGCAGCACAAGATCGCCTTTTTCCTGTTTGGACAGCTCACGCGTGATATGTTGGAATGTTTACCGCCCCTCCCACTTTTTTTTTTTTTTTTAAGCCTCAGCAGACATGTGCATTGCCAGATCATCCGGGAATCTGAGGTGACGCTTCTGCTTCTCCAATCAACACAGTATCGGGGGGGGGGGACATTATCCCACTATTCAGAATAGGAAAAAAATCTTTTTTTTCAGTGTGGAGGATTTCCAGATATCATTGTCACTGCCAATTTCTAGGAAAGTAATTCTTGGCAGTTCCTTGGTTTGAATCGGCAACGTTAATTCCGGAAACTTTCCCCCTTCCCCCTGCCTCTGAAGCAATGTTTGATTTCCCACCTCCAAACAGTTAGGCACATGTTCAATGGACTCCCCCCTCCCAGAAATCACCATCTGATCACACATGCTCCAAGAAAAGAGCGTGATAGTATTGGATGTCTGATCACTCAACAACAGAATGAGTAGCATTCTTGGATGCTCATCTGAACGACCCTGCATCGAATCAATATCCAGCGGTTCAAATTTGAGCACTACACACCCGCTTTTAATGTGACGTGTGACCGCACCCCAGGAGTAGTAACATTAATTGCAATCGATGTAAGAGGGGGTAACTCTGCTTAGGATAGCAGTAGCAGGAGTTCATGTCTTCATCCACATTATGCAAGACACTGGAGGAAAGAGAAAATAAGAATTTAGATGTGCCCAATCAATCTTGCCCCCATTCATATGAAACTGCATATCCATGGGAGTTACCTAATTTGCACATATTGTCCACATTGCATGTTAGATCTGGGCCAGGCTGTTAATGATAGAACATTTTGAAGTTCATTAATTCATACAGTCACTTCACACACACAGCATGTTATGACCAAGAGTGGGAAAGGTACACCTACCTCTTCATGTGGAGAAGAACTGTACTTAAGAACTGGATTTGTAGTCCAGAAACAGCTTGATTTCTTTGGGATGCATCCAAAATTCTAAGCTATGGACAAGTCACCTTAGTTAAAATGAATATCATGGATTTTGCAATTAATCCAAATAAAAGGATTAACTTGATTATTCATAACTGAATTGATATGATCTTACTTATATTACTTATTCTGCACTATAGATATTTCCAAATTCAGACTGATACATTTTAAAATCTGTGTGTGTATGTGTATATATATATGTGTGTTTGTATGTGCATGTATGCAGGGCTTTTTTTGAGCAGGAACACAGTTCCGGCTGGCTTGGCATCAGGGGGTGTGGCTTAATAGGCAAATGAGTTCCTTCTGGGCTTTTTCTACAAAAAAGCCCTATGTGAAACAATGGTTATCAGGTGGTGTAGCCTAACATGCAAATGCGTCCTTGCTGGGCTTTTTCTACCAAAAAAAGTCCTGCAAGTATGTGTGTAAAACACACACATACACAGCTTCCTGCAGCATTTTTCCTGCTTCCCACAGCATTATGTTCCTCCTATAGTTTCCCTGACTTTTCACTGACCTCTCCCAAACCTTCTTTGCACCAAAGTTTTGGGGACGATTGCAGTGAAATCTGGACGGCTGTTTTGTCGGCGGAGAAGTTTAGGTTTTTTCAGTCCAAGGCAGCCATTTCTCCCCAGCAAGGGGCAACTGAATTGACAACTGAATCCTATTATAGTGATATAACAATATGTGTTGTAACAGGCTCACAGAATGCCCATTTTTCATTAAAAAGTAAAACTAAGTCTTTAGCTTTTTTGTTGCAGAGGTATAAGGGAGAAAGTAAATCTCTACAGTGGGAGAGGCTAGATATTTTTTTAAAAAATACAAGCTGAGAATTCAGACAACCTATTGATCATATTATTATATCAAAATAACAATATAGAGTTTCTGATTTATTTTTATTTTTTTAAAAAACTCCAAAGGCTTAGGTGGAGGGGGAATGACCACTCCTGGGAGATTGGTAGGGTTGCCAATCACTAGATGGGGGCAGGGGATCCCCCAGTGTGGAGGCCCTCCCCCCGCTTCAGGGTCATCAGAAAGTGTGGGGGGGGGGGGAGAAATGTCTGCTGGGCACTCCATTATTGACTATGGAGACCAATTCTCATAGGGTATAATGGAGAATTGATCCATGGGTATCTGGGGCTCGGGCGTGGGGGTAGAGGCACCCTCCAAGTTTCAAAAGGATTTGACCAGGGGGTCCAATGCTATGAGTCCCAAAAGAAAGTGCCCCCATCCTTCATTATTTCTAATGAAGGGAAGGCATTTTAAAGCCCCTTTAAATATAATGGGCAGGACTCCCTTTGGAGTCCAATTATGCTTGTCACAATCTTGCTTCTGGCTTCACCCTCAATGTCTCCTGGCTCTGCCCCCAAAATCCCCAGGTATTTCTTGAATTGGACCTGGCAACCCTAGAGACTGGGGCAGAGGTATTGCAGATAAATTTGCTATGTGGAAGCCACATTGCCATGATGCTGCTCCAGCAATGGAGAAACCATGCAAGGCTGTCCCTGTATGGAAACCACCTCAAGCCACTCAACTGAGTGGTACATATGAAGCTGCCTTATACTAAATCAGACCCTCAGTCCATCAGTCAGTATTGTCTACTCAGACTGGCAGCGGCTCTCCGGGATCTCAAGCTGAGTTTTTCACACCTTCTTGCCTGGACCCTTTTTAGTTGGAGATGCTGGGGATTGAACCTGGGACCTTCTGCTTACCAAGCAGATGCTCTACCACTGAGCTACCATCCCTCCTGGTAGAGGAGGATGTGCTCAGTTTTGAGTTACCTGCAGAGTCATGACTAAGAATGCCAACCTCTGAGTGGGATCTGGACTTCTCCTGGAATTATAACTGATCTCCAGACTACACAGATCAATTCCCCTGGAGAAAATGGCAGACTGTATGACATCAGATCCATGCTGAGTTCCCCTCGCCCCCAAACTCTATCCTCCCTTGGCTCATTGCTCAAATCTCCAGGAATTTTATAGCCCAGCATTGGCAAGTCGGTCTATACCAGGTAAGGGGGTGATTAAAAGGGGAGACATTATGCACTTGGACAGAAATGACTGGGGGACCTGATATGCAGAAAACAAAAATTCAGAGGCTATGGTGTCAGAACAAGTAATATACTTTAGCAACATCCGTGCTAAATACTTTTTTAAAAAAATTCCATATTCTAAAAGGACAAAACCATTTCTAAATAAGTATTTGGGAGAAATAAAATGCCCTTAAAAGGCCCTGAAGTTATTGATGCAGTCACAAGTGTTCCAACCCCTTCATTTTCTCTTACTTGCCTAGCAGAGGAGGCGGGGAGGCGGTCCTTCAGCCTTGGCATGCTCTTATTTTCTTTAAGCAGGAAGAAGCAGGGGTGGAGAGGAAAATTAGCCTATTCACGGGTGACCTTTGGTGCTAATGAAAGGACTTAAGGGACAGATTTAGCTCACTGACGTGAAAGGCATGGTGCTACAGTAATGTGCAGTTGCCTGATGTCTGCAGATGACAGCAGGAGTCCAAAGTCCCACCTGTACACTTAGGGCAAAAAAGTAGTAAATCTATGTCTGGACTGTATTACCTCCGGCTTCAATTGACAGTGGATTGAATGCTCTTCCATTTTAAAAAATCCCCACATATTACTGAAGAATTCAGACAATTACTGATGGATTCTAGCTTAGCCTTTTCTTAAATAGTTTTCTCTGTGTAAAAATCATTTTCCCCCCTCACAGGAGTGCTAAGTAGGGTTGCCACCCTTCAGGTGTGGCCTGGAGATCTACCAGAATTGCACCTGATCACCAGATGACATAGATCAGTTCTCCTAGAAAAAAAAATGGGTGCTTTGGAAGGTTGACATTATGCTGGGGTTCGCAGCTCTGGGTTAGGAAATACATGGAGATTTGGGGGGTGGAGCCTGGGGTAGGTGAGGTTTGGAGAGGAGCCTCAGTAGTGTATAATGCCATCCGCCTTCCAAAGCAGCCATTTTCTCCGTTGTCTGGAGACCATTTGTAAATCTTCTTCGTGGTCTCTGTGCTTCACACTCATGGGATAGTGCGCCTGCGCCGATCCCCGAATCGGTAACTGAAAAAGCCCGGGATTTTTTCGCGCTCGGCGCCAGTGAGCATGCGCACGCGACCCACTGCGCATGCCCACCAGCGCCCGCGCGACAATCCCGCCAGTTCCTTTCTGACCGCCGCGCTAGAGAGGTTCACTTTCTGCTTTCCCGGTCGGTGAGATTTTTCTTCTCTCGTTTTTTTGCCCGTTTCGCTGTGTAAATAGTTCCTTAGTTAGTCATAGTGTATAGTTAGATAGTTAGATAGTGTTTAGTAAAAAAAAAAAAAAAAAAGCGTTTTTTTCCGTTTGTCTGGCGGCCTTGCCCCTTGGGGCGCTCCGCTTTCGCTTTCCCCCATTTTTTCTCTCAGTCGTTTTTTAACTGAGAGTTTTTTCTCGGGCGGCTGCTTATGGAAAGTCGCTGGGGGTTTTTCAAGCGCTGTCGTGCTTGCGGCAAGAAGATCGCCCCTCCGGACGGCCATTCCCTTTGCCTGCTGTGCCTTGGAGAAACGCACAGGGTAGAGTCGTGTCCGCATTGCCTTCGGTTCTCTAAACAGACTAGAAAGAACCGCGCGGCTCGATTATCGGCAGCACTGACTGAATCGGCGCTTCGGCCTCATCGACCGATGGAGTCATCGGCACCGAAGTCGACCGACACCCCGGCACAGGAGCTCGCATCGGCCGATGCCGCTCCGATATTGACTTTGGATCTGCCGGAGGAGCGTGGCGCTACAAACCGTTCCCACGAGGGCTCGAGTACGCCCGCTGAGAAACGCCGAGAGGACTCGGGGACCCGAGCTCCTAAGAAGGCGAAGGCGAAGTCGAAGGAGAAGCGCAAGCGACCCCGCACTCCTTCCCCGTCGGGCGATGCATCGACTTCGACAAAACCGTCAAAGTCGGCGCGGGTCTCTCCGATTCGGAGTCCATCAGTCCGTCGGCTGTCGGCGTCGGAGCACGAGCCTGAGATCGACCTCACACAACGGTCCTCATCTTCCGGCTCCCGTCGGCGGTCGATCAGTGATTCGGCGTCGGAGGTGGATGCTTCGGCACCGGTCATAGACCCGCCGTTCAAGCCCCGACAGAGGCAAGAGCGATTTCCCGTTCTCCAGCGCTTCCCGATACCACCATGGGAACAGCGCAGGTGGCAGCCTCCCTACTCCAGATATGAATCCGTTCGTTGGTACCCCGACGAGTATCCAGACTGGGAGCAAGCGTCGGAGTTTTCTTCGATGTCGAGGGTTTCGCATCGATCCCGGAAGGCGTCGGCATCGGTTTCGGTTCCCCCAGACCGTCAGCTGGTTCCGATCGAGACCCCGCTAAGACCACCGCTGACTCAGCTTCCACCTCGAGAATCGACCCCGATGTTCTCGGAACACTCTACCCAGCGAGACTCCTCTTCGTCGGAGTCGGAAACTGAAGAGCAGGAGTTGGAGCCCTCACCGGGTCCCCAAACGGCGGAAGATCTCCCGATTTCGCCGTCGGAGGATCTTAAGTCTTACGGAGACCTCGTGAGGCGAATTGCTGCTACCCTCAAACTGCCTGTGACTCAGCCGGAGCCTGTAGTGGATGACAACGTGTTTGACATCATGCAACGCAACACGTCCACTGCAGTGGCCCTGCCGGTCACCAAGGTGATCCTTCAGGCCATCAAGGAACCTTGGAAGAAGCCTTCTTCGACACCGGTCTCTTCCAAACGGCTGGACCATATGTACAGGGTCCAGGAGGCAGGGGCCGAATTCTTATTTACCCACCCGCGTCCGAACTCGGTGGTGGTTTCATCCTCATCGAAGGCCAGGAAGGTGCATTCCTCCCCGCAGGACAAGGAGGGCAGGAAGATTGACGTAATGGGCCGCAATTGCAGAAGGAAGGCCTCGTTGTGGCCAGACAGCAGCTGGCCACGGCGAAACATATGGTTGAGGCTTCAGCCAAGGCTATTACTTCGGCAGTTTGCATCCGCCGGCACTCCTGGCTCAGGTCAACGGCACTTCATCAGGACACCAAGACCTTTATTGAGGACTTACCCTTTGAGGGTGATGGACTTTTCAGCACCACAACTGACACGGCGCTGCAAGAGTTTGACAAGAGTGTCAAGACGTCTAGGAACTTGGGTGTCCAGTCGTCCTCCAAGTCCCCTAAATCCAAGCAATGGTCCAAACCCTGGTCCAAAAAACCGTACCAAAAGTTCTCCCCGGAGCAGTGGCGTCCTCGTTCTCAACAGCCCGAACGACCATCTTACTCCGGTAACGGCAGAAACCGTTACGGGGGCCAGCCTTCTAATAAGTCTAAAGGGGCCCGGCCACAGAAGCAGGGGGTTTGACTTCCCGCTGGCACGCGTCATCGCTCCCACTGTCGACTCCTCCATCCGTCTACGTCCTTTCCTGCCTGCCTGGGAGTTGATCTCCACAGACAGGTGGGCTCTGTCCATCGTGAAAGAGGGCTACATAATAGAATTTATTCAGACCCCAGACCAGTCCGTGGTAGTTACCACTCCCCCTTCCCCACCTCTGCTGGCGGAGGTGAACAACCTCCTACAGAAACAAGCCATAGAGGAAGTTCCATTGGAGGCCAGGACAGGAGGTTTTTACTCCCGCTACTTCCTGGTCCCCAAACGGGACGGGGGCCTGAGGCCTATCATGGACCTTCGGAGTCTGAACAAATTTATTCGGTACCAGAAGTTCAGAATGGCCACGCTGCAAACAATCCTGCCCCTCATCAATCAAGGGGACTGGATGGCGACCCTGGATCTCAAGGATGCCTATTTTCATGTCAGCATTCATCCTGCGTTCAGGCGTTTCCTAAGGTTTGCAGTGGGTGCTCGGCATTTCCAATTCAGGGCCCTGCCGTTTGGACTGTCTACTGCCCCTCGGGTGTTCACGAAGCTGATGAGTGTGGTGGCTGCCCATCTTCGTCTGCAGGGAGTCGTCGTCTTCCCATACATCGACGACTGGCTTCTTGTGGCGAGGTCGAGGGAGAGTCTAACAACACACATTGCTATCACTCTGCGTCTTCTCGGCACCCTGGGGCTGCAGATCAACCTGGAGAAGTCCCATCTCACTCCTTCAAGGACAGTCCAATTCATAGGGGCTCTATTGGACACACAGCAGCATCGAGCATTTCTTCCTTCGCAGAGAGCGAAGGACATCATCGATCTGGTACAGCTTCTTCGAAGACGGCAGTGGGGCACAGCCCAGCAGCTCCAGCGGATGCTGGGGTTGATGGCTGCGACGACAAGCGTGCTACGCTTCGCAAGACTGCACATGAGAGGCCTACAGTTATGGTTCTTGCGCCATTTTCGACCTCTCAGAGACTCACCTCGAAAGAGGTTCACCATTCCACTGGGGACTCTCCGCTCACTGCAATGGTGGGGAGTAGAGAGCAACATCTGCCAAGGGGCTCCTTTTCATCTGCCGACCCCTACAGTGACCATCGCTACCGATGCTTCCATGTGGGGGTGGGGAGCTCATCTGGAAGATCTATGTGTGGGAGGCAAGTGGACACCAAAACTGAGTCGGTGCCATATAAACTATCTAGAACTGCTGGCGGTTCACTTCGCCCTTCGATCTTTCCGTCCACTGTTAGCGGGAAAGACTGTGGCATTGCTTACGGACAACACCACTGCCCTGTGCTATATAAACAGACAGGGGGGGACGGTGTCTCGCAGGCTATGCTCGCTGGCGATAGACCTCTGGGAGGAGTGCCTCCAGTGGGACATTTTTGTAAAGGCCACACATCTGCCGGGGGTCCTCAACATACAAGCGGACTCTCTCAGCAGGGGGGGAGCCTCCCCACACGAATGGGAACTGCATTGGAGGTTCCTAGAGCCAGTGTTCCAACTTTGGGGCTACCCGCAGTTGGATGTTTTTGCCACAGCGCAGAACAAGAAGTGCCCCTTGTTCTGTGCAAGGGGAGGTGCGGATCCGGCGTCCTTGGGAGACGGACTCCTACTTCGGTGGGAGGGCTAGTTCCTGTACATGTTCCCGCCCTTACCTTTGCTGACGAGGGTGGTTCACAAGCTAGTTCAGGAGAAGCCACGCTGCATCCTAGTGACTCCGTGGTGGCCCCGTCAGAGCTGGTTCTCGATTCTGCTCCAGCAGTCGAGGGGGACCTTTTACCAGTTCCCGGCAGAACCGGACCTGTTGTCGGCCCAGGGCGGGCACGTGCTCCATCACAACGTGCCTCACCTGAAACTGACAGCGTGGTTCATCGACCTCTAGACTTCTCCTCTAGGGTCCAGCAGGTGCTCCAAAGCAGCAGGAAACCTTCCACCCGCGCCTCTTATGAGAGGAAGTGGAAGAAGTTTAGCAAATTTGTAGCTGACTCCCCGTTGCCGCCCGCCTCGGTCGGGCTGTCGGCAATCTTTGAGTTTCTTTTGTCTTTGGTGGATGAGGGACTGGTGTTCTCCCCCATCAAGGTCTACCTAGCAGCTATTTCTGCTTTCCATGGTTCGGTTGAGGGTTACACCGTTTTTGCTCACCCGCAGTCAAAAAGATTCATGAAGGGGCTGTTTCGCCTCCATCCCCCTTCTAGATCCCCTCCACAGTTGTGGGACCTGACTTTGGTTCTGGACAAGTTAACTCGCCGTCCTTTTGAACCTATGGCAACGTGTTCCCTGCAACTTTTGTCTTGGAAAACTGCATTTTTGGTTGCCATCACTTCAGCACGTCGTGCGGGGGAGCTCATGGCAATGAGGTGTGACTACCCATACCTTGCCTTTCGGGAGGCTGGGGTTTCTTTGGCTCCGGACATTACATTCCTCCCGAAGGTGGTTTCCCAGTTTCACCTTGACTTAGAAGTCTGGTTGCCTACCTTTTTCCCTAACCCTTCCTCGGATGAGGAACGCAGGCTGCATGCGTTGGATGTTTTATTTGAGTCGTTCACGGGGGTTTCGTAAGGATAATCAGCTTTTTGTCTCCTACTCTGCCCCCAAGTTAGGGTCCAAGATTTCGTCTCAAAGACTTTCCAAGTGGCTCACTGAGACGATCAAACTTTGTTATTTGTTGGCTAAGAAGCCTTTACCTGGACCTGTTCGTGGACACTCCACAAGGGCGATGGCCACGTCGGTGGCATTCCTGAAGGGCGTGTCCCTGTCTGATGTCTGCAAGGCGGCTACCTGGTCTTCTCCGCATGCCTTCATGAAGCACTACGCGCTGGACGTGCATGCTCAGCAGAGGACTCGGTTGGGAGCTGTGGTGCTACAAGCTGTTTCTTCGGGCTGACCGTCTTCCCACCTCCAGGTATGCTTGCTTGCTAATCTCCCATGAGTGTGAAGCACAGAGACCACGAAGAAGATAGACAGGTTGCTTACCTGTAACTGTAGATCTTCGAGTGGTCATCTGTGCATTCACACTACCCGCCCTCCTTCCCCGCTGCTGACGGTCTCCTTCCAGCAAGAGGCTCTCGGCGGTCAGGAAGGAACTGGCGGGATTGTCGCGCGGGCGCTGGTGGGCATGCGCAGTGGGTCGCGTGCGCATGCTCACTGGCGCCGAGCGCGAAAAAATCCCGGGCTTTTTCAGTTACCGATTCGGGGATCGGCGCAGGCGCACTATCCCATGAGTGTGAATGCACAGATGACCACTCGAAGATCTACAGTTACAGGTAAGCAACCTGTCTTTCTGAGAGATCTCCAGCAACCCTATCTTATACCCTGCTGAGGCCCCTCAGCTTCCCAAACTCTGCCCTTCCCAAACTCCCCACCACCACCAATTTCCAAGAATTTCCTAACCCAGACTTGGATACCCTCACCATAACACTACCTGAATATATTCTGGACACAAGTTTACCCCCTCATTTGTTGTTTGTGAGAATGAGAGCTCAACAATAAAGGAACAGACAAAAGATTTCCCCCCTTGAAAACTCAGTTCTTTGAGGTGGTGGGAAGGTAGAACCTTCTGGAAGTGGGATGAGGCTCTGCCCCCAAACAGCAACATCACCAATGCAATGATGGCATGACAAAGTGATGGCATCACATCAGGGATGTTGCACAGCAATGTTCCCATTTGAGGGGAAAACTTTATGGTAAAATTGCCCTCAAACCATAGAGTTTTGCCCTCAAACTAGGGCATTGCTGCATGGTGTGCCTGGCATGATGACATAACTTCCACGTGACATCATTACATTGGTTATGTCACTGTTTGGAGATGGGGATTCCCCTGCTGGCCAGCTGGCTGGCAGTGGGCAGAAGCCCCCAAAAGTGGAGATTCCCCCTCCCCAGCCTGGGGAATGGGAACCCTAGGACCAGTGCATGAGAGAAAAGGGAAGGTTTTAAGCCTTCACATCACCTTATTTTCTTAATCTAAAACTGCCCTGCAGAGTGCTGTTTTCCCCTGGAGCCCTCTGTATGCCAAGCAGGTGCTCTTCCACTAAGTCACAGCTTCACAACCCATAGAGATGCCACCAAAAACATGGCAGCTTAGTGTCAAGCCCCCTCCTTCCTCTTTGTAAAATTTATTTTATTTTATGCTAATGTTACTTCATTTATACTCCACCTTTCTCTCCAATGGAGGGTCCATTTTATCCCCACAACAGCCCTGTGAAGTAGATTTAGCTGGAAGTGTGTGCCTAGTAGGGTTCCCAAGTCCCCAATGGCTGCCAGTGGGGAATTTGTTCTTGCACACACACAGCGTGCAGGGCACAATTACATCACCATAGAGTTTCCCCCCAAAAATGCTAGAGCGTTCCCACATGAAACCATAGAGTTTCTTGTGAATTCCCAGAGTGTCTCCACACAATGTTCCTGGAGCAATACGTCACTTAGAATCATAGAGTTGGAAGGTACCTCCAGGGTCGTCTAGTCCAACCCTCTGCACAATGCAGGAAACTCACAAATACCTCCCCCCAAATTCACAGGATCATCATTGCTGTCAGATGGTCATCCAGCCTCTGTTTAAAAACCTCCAAGGAAGTAAAGCCCAGCACCTCCTGGGGAAGCTTGTTCCACTGAGGAACCGCTCTAATGGTTAGGAAGTTCTTCCTATTATTATTTGTTTATTTATATTCCGCCCATTCCCCCATTGGGGGCTTTTGATTTAATTTCAACCCACTGGTTCTGGTCCTACCTTCTGGGGCCACAGAAAACAATTCTGCACCATCCTCTATATCAGGGGTCCCCAACCACCAGTCTGTGGACTGGGACCAGTCTGTGGCCTGTTAGCAACCGGGCCGCGGAACAAGGCCCCACCACCTCTTTCATCCACCTGGATCTCAAACTGGCAGAAGGGGCAGTGCTGCTGTGACCTTAGCCTACTCCCTTATTTATAGGCCCTCGCAGTGGGGACCTTTAAATGGGAGGGGGAGGCAGATTGGCCTTCTTCCGCCTGGCCACCAAGCGGGGAGGTGGTAGAAACAGCCCCAGTCTCCCCTCCATTTAAAGATCCCCATTGAAAGTAGGGATGGGGTGAAGGGCCAGCCTGGGGTGGCAAAAAAAAGCAGTGCTGCTCCCCCCCAGCGATCCATGGAAAAATTATCTTTCATGAAACTGGTCCCTGGTGCCAAAAACTTTGGGAACCACTGCTCTATATGAAAGCCCTTTAAGTACTTGAAGATATCACTTCCAGGCGCCACACCCCCTTACAGAATATCGTAATTACCAGCTTGGTTGCCAGAGCACCTGGAGAAGTGACTCACACAGGTCTGGCCAGAGAGTGTGGGTAAACCTATCCAGGGGCAAAAGGGACTTATGCAGGACTAGCAGCCATAACACTACAAAGGCACTCTAGTCCGGTACAAGAGTGCCCATCAGAAGAATGGATGGTTTCCCATCGTTCCGTATGACATCCATTCCAGCCATAAAGTGGAGGAAACTGCACCACTAGGAGCTATCCAGGCGAACGGTTTTGAAGTTCTGACCATGGAATCCACCGTGGAGGGCTAACACCACACGCAGCTATCTTCCTACCAGGCTTGACTCCATTCCAGCAAAGCGGACGGCTCACGTACACACCAGATGTCACCTGTGCCTGCAAGCAACCTACCCACCCCAGGAGTGGTTAATCGTCCAACCACCACTTTCTTTGTCTAACGGAACTCAAGACAAAGACTAGTGCCAAGGAGAAGACAGAAGAAGAGGAAGACCATCTTCAGCCAGAGCCAAGTTCCTTTGTGTAAACTGGGTGTTACCTAGGCCATGATTTGACTCTCTATTATCACCCTTTTAGATAAGTCTAATAGTCCTAAGTATCTCCCCACCCAGTAATCTCCTCTATTCTTCTCCCCAACTGTCATTTTGTAGCCTCACCTTGGTCCATTTCAACCTGAAAGTTCACTCAGTTATCCAGGATCCAAGCACGTACATTAGTCAAGAGCAAGCATCCAATTAGGTGCCACAAATGAACTTTCTATTGGTTGTCGCAGTAGTCCAGTCCTTATGGTCACTGCGAAACCTCCCCTTCTTGGAGGTCATGCATCAGCCGACCACCTTCCTCCTCCCTCGTACCTCCCATCCCCTAAGGGCTCAAGAGAGTCCTTATAATCTGTGGACTAGCTACCCACAGGTGTGCTTCTATCAGTATCCCAATTCCGCTGCATAGATCCATCCCCGATTCCTGATCAGTTTCGGGTCCCTCCTCCCACTTCCTCGCTCGTCACCATTGGAGCCTTCCTCGAAGACTATGATAGGTAAATATCACCCTGTTTGTCTACCCATGTGTTCCCCTATCTCTCTATCTATGTTTCCTAGGACTGAATGTGTGATTTTATGAGTATTTTATATTGTATGAAAGCCTATATTTTTCTTAATAAATTTTAATTGTTTTACTTAATTAGAGTCCCTAATATCTTTTAAGCATTACTTTCCGGATGTGGAATCCTGTATAGACAGGTAAAAAGATCCTGAGTGAGCCAGGTGCCCACCTGACAATTCCCCAACCTCGTTTTGAGGGCATTTTGGCTTACAGATATTGGTGGAGAATGCATTGGGCAACCCTGACTGTGTGAACACATGCGAGTCAACACACGTGTCTTCACACAGCCAGACGTGGAATCCTGTATACACAGGTAAAAAGATCCTGAGTGAGCCAGGTGCCCACCTGACAATTCCCCAAGCTCGTTTTGAGGGCATTTTGGCTTACACACCCTACACTTTTGGGGGAAAGGGGGGGGATGAAGATGTGAGTTTCTTCTACCATAATCTTTAATTTATCTGAAGAAAGGGTCAAATATTACGAATACATTTCCTTCCCGCCTAACACAATCACTCACTATGCATGTGGGATGAGGAAAGAGAGCTCCCAGATCAAGGCTGTAGCCCATAGACTCACAGAGTTGGAAGGGACCTCCAGGGTCATCTACCGGCACAAAGCAGGAAATTCACAAGTACCTCCCCCTTACACACATGCCCAGTGACACCTGCTCCACACCAGAAGATGGCCAAAAAAAAAAAAAAACCTCTAAGATCCCTAGCCAAACTGGCCTGGAGAAAAATTGCTGCCTGACCCCAAAGTGGCAAACAGCATTCCCCTAGGTGTATGTAGGAAGAGAACTGATGCAATCCTTCCTGCCCTCCCTCGCATGATCTGCCTATGTTCATAGAATCAGCATTGCTGTCAGATAGCCATCTAGCCTCTGCTTAAAAACCTCTGAAGAAGCCCACTACCTCCCAAGGAAGCCTGTTCCATTGAGGAACCAGTGTCAAGAAGTTCTGACTAATGTTGAACCAGAAACTCTTTTGATTTAATTTCAACCTGCTGGTCCTGGTCTGATTTTCCGGGGCAACAGAAAACAACTCCATATCATACTGTCTATGACAGACATTCAAGTATTTGAAGTAGGGTTGCCAATCCCCAGGTGGGGGCAGGGGATCCCCAGGTTTGGAGGCCCTCCCCCCGCTTCAGATCATCAGAAAGTGGGGGGAGGGGAGGGAAATGTCTGCTGGACACACTATTATTCCCTATGGCGATTTATTCCCATAGAAAATAGATAATTGATTCGCGGGTATTTGGAGCTCGGGGGGGGGGGCTGTTTTTGAGGTAGGGGCACCAAATTTTCAGTACAGCATCTAGTGCCTCTCCCCAAAATATCCTCCAAGTTTCAAAACGATTGGACCAGGGGGTCCAATTCTATGAGCCCCAAAAGATGGTACCCCTATCCTTCATTATTTCCTATGGAAGGAAGGCATTGAAAAGGTGTGCCGTCCCTTTAAATGTGATGGCCAGAACTCCCTTTGGAATTCAATTATGCTTGTCACAGCCTTGATCTTGGCTCCACCCCTAATGTCTCCTGGCTCCACCCTCAAAGTCCCCAGATATTTCTTGAATTGGACTTGGCAACCCTAATTTGAAGATGGTGATCATATCATCTCTCAGATGTCTCCTCTCCAGGCTAAAGATACCAAGCTCCTTCAACCTTTCTTCCTAGGACTTGGTCTCCAGACCCCTCACCATCTTCGTTGCTCTCCTCTGGACACGTTCCAGCCAGTGTTCCCCCTATGCTGAGTTAGTGTGAACTAGCTCACAGTTTTTTAGCCTCCGGCTAACATATTTTTGTCTTAGCTCAGGAAAAATGGCCCCAGAGCAATTTATGCAGTAGCTAAGAATGTTAATGTCAGTACTCACAAAGTAGAATTTTTGCTTGCAAGACTCCACAGCTTAGAGCGAGTATTGGTTCCAGCTTGTCTATAATCTTCTTAAATTGTGGCACCCAAAACTGAACACAGCACTCTAGATGAGGTCTAACCGGAGCAGAGTAAAGCAGAGCAGAGCCCAGTAGCTCTGTAGTTAGAAATCAAGTATTTTCTTCTGGTTAAAAGTATGACTAAGCAGCCAGTTGTCAGGTTTAGCTAAGTGTCAGGCTGTCATGATCTGAGGCCTAGTGCAGCCTAGACAGCAGGGAGAAGCCTGCCTAGGAGTAGATACAGGAGCCTACATCTCCCAGGATTCCTTCTGTCTCTCTGATTGGATGGCTGAGTTTTGGAGGGAAAACCAGCCAAAAGGGTGTGGGGCCTGGGAGGAAAACATAAAAGGCGTGGCTGGAAAAGGAGTTGGGTCTCTCTAGAGAGGCTGCAGACAGAGGAGGAGTGTCCTCTGGAACAGCTGCAGCAAGAGGGTGCCCTCACTTAAGGAGGGTGAGTCTTCAGCATTAGAGGAAGGGAAACATAGTCACTTTAGGGCTGTTTACAGGGCTTTTTTTGTAGAAAAAGCCCTGTACAAACTCATTTGCATATTAGGCCACACTAGGGTTGCCAAGTCCAATTCCAGAAATATCTGGGAACTTTGGGGGTGGAGGGAAGAGACTTTGGGGGTGGAGCCAGGAGACACTGGGGTGGAGCTAGGAGCAAGGGTGTGACAAGCACAATTGAACTCCAAAGGGAGTTCTGTCCATCACAATTAAAGGGACCTCACAACTTTTTATATGCCTTCCTTCCCATCTCGGAGGAGCTGAGCCCATCTCGGAGGAGCAGCTATGGTGAAGTGGAGAAGAGGCGGCAGCAGCGTAGCGGCATCGCCCGCTCCGAGATGGGGCGGCTCGCCACGCTCCTTGGCGCCGTTTCCCCCCCTCCCCCCACTTCCATTTTTTTGAGGAGCGGGGGAAGAGGCTGGAAATCCTGGGGTCCCCCGCCAAGGCGGGAGGGTTGGGAAGCCTAGGCCACACCCCCTGATGTCATCATTGTTTCACACAGTGCTTTTTGTAGAAAAAAACCCAGCAGGAATTCATTTGCATGTTAGGCTACACTCCCTGATGCCAAGCCAGCCAGAACTGTGTTCCTGTGCATTCCTGCTCAAAAAAAAGCTCTGGCTGTTTATTCATTTACACCAACCTTTATTGTTTCTCAGTTGCACTAAAGTTTAACTACCCACTATTGTTTGAGCACTTATAATAAATCTGATTGTTAAACTGCCTGGGTCCTCACATCTCTTTGGTCACGGTTGAGAAGTTTTGCTAATAAGGAAGATGGGTGGTTGGGTGCTCTGGGCCCTCCCTTTCAGACTCTTACCAGAGTGGTGGCAGCCAGTAGAAGGCCCTTCCCGGCAAACAAACTTCTCTGATGAAACATAGATCAAGTTTTATTGTAAATTGAAAGCAAAACTAATTCACATTACAAGGGCTTTGTCAGAACTGGAAATAATGATTACAGTACAGGTATGTATAGCCTAGATTAATGGTCATGATTAGGCACCAACATCTCCCTCCCAGAGTGTATTCAAAACAGTTCCCATAACAATCAGTCTGCAGATGCAGCTTCTCAAAGTCTCCAAGGCCATGCCAGTCAAAACAGAGTACTGACTAGTGGGATGCGGTGTCGGGTGTCATGGCAACGAGATAAGTGATTTGACTTAGCACAGCACTGTGAGTTATGTTTTGCGAAGCAGTTAGGTATAATGTTTCCCCCCACCACTCCCCACAGGACTTAATATATTTGAAATCAGAATACATAATACCAAAATACACAGAGCATACTGTAAACACCAATACATGTCAGGAATAGATTGGGCATTAACATTGAATTTCCTGCATCTGATGAGTTTGGGGTATGTCTCCTTAGCTCCCTATGTGGGCAACAGATTTAACTGCTTTGAGCAACTGCCAAGTTCAGGCATGTGTTTTCATTCAAAACTAGTGTGTGCAGTTTGCATTATATATATAAGCGCAAGGGATATTTTGCAAGGTGCCTGACAAGAAGGAGAAGCTGGCATTAGCCTGAAGGATATTTTGCAAGGCACATGGCAAGAAAGAGAAGCTGGTCACTAGCCACCCCATGAGTAGCAAAATCAATAGCAAACAAGCATCAAGGTGAAAGATCCTCCTTGCAAAACTTTATTATTGTACATATTTGCCACCCAGCTTCATCAAGCAATTGCAAAAAATGTCACAGATCTTGTTGAACAAGCTGTCTGTAAAGAAAGGCCAGTTGGTCCAGGATCAGGCAGCAGCCATCTTGAAGAATTGATCGCTGTCATATTATTAGCCATTCAAAAAAAGAAGCAACAGCAGCAAAGTGGTAAGGATGAGCGTATATTAGTACCTGGAAGAAAGCCAAGACAATAATGTAGTGAGACATGGCTGCATTCCAATAGACGTTCAGAAACAGATCCACTTTTAGAAGACTGCCTACTTTTAGAACTTCAGCAGAAGTCAGATATATGGGATAAGGGCTGTTCAGTGAATGTAGGAATCATATGTCCAGGGTGATATGTACAGGGTGATTGGAATCTGGTTATGGATTCAGAATTTGGTACCTTCATACAGTAACTATGGTACATTCTTCTTCTTCATCATCATCATCATCGGACCAAATGGCTGTATGTCTTATAATTTCCCAAAACAATTTTTTGAATCTGAAAGCACACTCAAATCACTCATATCAAAGAATCTGGCTGGATCAAATAAAAACCAACAACTCCAGCTCTGTTTGCCAGACTCTCTGGAGTTTGCTGGTACAAAGTGGTTTACAAGAAACTGGCCAGCAGTCCAACTATCTCTACCTTCTGATTATCTCTAGATGCACACTGATGGCTCTATCTGTCTATGACATCAACATTTGCAGGATTTAAAAAAACAACAACGTTTTCTAGCCCTGATAGTTATGAATATAGGCTTAAATACGTGCAACTACCACCTGGTTAAATTTTAGAATACTAAGAGGGTTTAGGAGTCAGACATCACTATGCTTTGACCCTAATCTTGATTCACAAAAACAGACTAGAATTAGCAGAAGACATTTAGATTTGATTAAGCAGCATAATTTAAATTCGTCTCTGAGTTCCACTTTTCTTGGCACAGAACTGGATTTAGATCTGTGTAAAAACTGTAATGCACATTTTGAGGGATATGTCACAGAGGGCCCCAGTGTACATTATGATGAGTAATAAACTATCATTCTGCCTGCCACTTTCTTATAAGAGATGATGTAGGGTTGCCAGCCCACAGATGAGAGAAGGGAATCTGCCGATTTGGTGGGCTCCAATCTGCCACTGGCCAGCTGGCTGGCATGGGAAAGTGCTGCTCACACCACCTGGTCCAAAGTCCCCAATGTGACCATCATGCTGGGGATGCCACACAGCAACACTCTAGCACTTTAGGCAAGACTCTATGGTAACCATAGAGTTTTGCCCAAAATGCCAGAGCACTGCCACACATCATCCCCAGTGTGAATATGTCACTTCTGTGTAATATCATGTCAGGAACATTGCACTTCTGGAGAACTCTCTCCCACCCCCGCACTTCTGGAGAACTCTCTCCCACCCCTTGCTGAGGAGTGAAGAGGACCTTGCAACCCTAGATAATGGTTGCCATGCTGGGATCAAGGAAAGGGGCTGGGGAGGAGCTATGGCTCAGTGGTAGAACATCTGCTTGGGTTCCTGAAGGTCTTGGGTCAATCCCTGGCATCTCCAGTTAAAAAGATCAGGTAGTAAGTGATCTGAAAGACCTCTGTTTGAGATCCTGGAGAGTCTGAGTAGACAATACTGACTTTGATGGACCAATAGTCTGATTCAGTTTCAGGTAGCTTCATGTGTGTCATAGAGACAGTGAAGTAGTATCTAAATCTTCTACTGGACCAAAGTTTTCGAACACTTGTCACCTTGCTGCTTTATACAGACCTGAGTTTTTACTCCTGTTCTTTGATTGATTTGTTGAGTGCCTGTCTGCATTTCTTAGAGAGACTCATGGCGGATTACCTAATGTAAGTCAGTGCCATCAACAGGATGAGGGAACATCGGATATATGATAGGACTAGGATTGCCGAAATTTGAAACAAGGCATACATATCAAGCATGACACAATAAACAGTGCAAGAAATGGTATTAAATGTGGAAACACAATGCAATGAGAACAAGATAAAAACAGATAATACACATTAGTAGTATGGTCCACAATCCCGTTCCTTCTACTGAAATGTCTTCCTGATTCATAATGTTATAATGTAGTCCTGTTTCCTTTATAAAAAAAACACCCTTCTAAACGTTCTGCTTTAGTTTGCAAAAACCCAGGAGTATGGGAGCCTTCCTGACCTACTCAAGCAGGCCATTCCAAAGGGTGGGGCCACTAAAGAGAATGCACATGCATGAGTAGTTGTTGATTTTGCCCACTTGCAGGAGGAGGGGCCTGTGGAAGGACCTATTCAGATGATCAAAGCTGTCATGGTGGGGCATAGGAGGAGAGGCAGTCCTGCAAATATGATGGTGAAAGATCAAGCAGGGCTTTGCACATGATGGCCAGAACTTTGAATTGAACCTGGCAATTAATGGGCAACCAATGGAGTGACTATAGAATGGGTGTAAGATGCTTGCATTGCCTGGTTTCTGATAATAACTAAACTGCAGCATTCTACATTAAGTGGAATTTTCAAGTTGAATTTGAGGGGAGACCTGTATAGAATGCATACTGCAGGTCCGCAGCCATGGGGGCGGGGGGCTTGGCCTCTCCACCCAACCCCCCCTCCACTGTTATGGCCCCTCCTTTCCCCATCTCTTTGGCAACCCCCACTCTCTGTGCTGCCCCTGATCTCCCCGCCGCTCTGGTGGCCCCTGCCCCACTCCATGGCACCTCCCCCTCCCTCCCACCCACCCGATGAAGCGCTGCTCCTGGGGCTCTTTCAAGGCTCCCCCCCCCCCGATCAGGTGATCGGCAGGAAAAGCCACACCAAGGCCAGCGGTTCCTACACTGGCTTTCCAGAGCACTCAGCACGTTCAGCACTGGCTGCCCAGAAAGCCGGCATAGAAACCACTGGCCTCAGAGCAGCTTTTCCCACCGATCAGCTGATTGGTGGAGGGTTCCTTGAAGGAGCACTAGAAGCCGGTGCTTCACCGGGTGGGTGGAAGGGAGGGGGAGGCACCGCGGAGGGGGCACCTTGAAAGAGCCCCAGGAGCAAGCACTCCACCACTTTACCGGGTGGGTGAGTGAGAAGAAGGGGAAGGCACCACAAGGGGGGTGGGAGCAGTGGTGGCAGAGAGAGTGGGGGCCGCCAGAGCGGGGGGCCCCTCCACCCATTTTTTTTTCCATGGGCCCCCCCATTCTAGAATTTTCTGACTACAGGCCTGCATTATTGTAGTCTCATCTCAGTTTTGTTGTGGTTTGGATCCAGGTAGCCATAACAGCCATATAGGTAGGGGGGCATTTTCCAGGCTAAACAAAATTGGAAGAAAGCTAATTTTAGTGGTGGCATTAATTTCCTTCTCCAGCAGTGATGCTGGGTCCTAGGTTCTTATAAAGACTGATAGCATTGGGGTGGGAGGTAAGATTACACCTTGTGAAACCCCACCGAACAAATCCCACACTGATTATCACTGGCCTCCAGTTGCAGCTCCAGACCACATCCCCTCGATACTTATCAGCCTCCAAACACTTCAGCAAGATAGTCAGAGGCAGCAGATAAATCAAGTAGGAGCAGCAAAGAGATATGGCCCTTATCTACGTTCAGATGGAGATCATAAACCGAAGCCTCCAGTGCTATCTCTGATCCATCACTGGTCTGAAGATTGAATGAATTATCCAAGAAGACCTGGGGTTGGTCCCTCAACTTTCAATCACCTTGCCCAGAAAGAAAGGGCACATTAGACAGGGTGATATAATTAGCCACATCACTTTTCTGTAGGTTTTTTAAGTAGTGGGCTGAGGGGAGGTGCCCTGAGTCTGTGATTGATTTAAGACAGACATCAAGGACTCATTTGTGTGGTCCTTACATGAGTTCAGCAACCAAAAATGGACAAGGGCCCAGAGCACAGGTGGTAGCCTTCACAGATTTCAGGATCCACCATGGTAATTGTGTTAAAATAATCCATAAACAGACCAGTTCATACTTTCAATGTTTTTTCTATATGATCCATGTTATATCCAGCATCCAGGTGAGAAGTCATCTCCCTGATAAACAGACCAGTGGAACCCATATATTTGCCTAAAACAGGAATCCAGTGGCACCTTACATTTATTCCAGCATAAAGTTTCATTTGTTAGTTTATTAGAAGTGTGCATAGTTTCACACTATACTAAGTTGGTGCATCCACTCCTTTGGGACCATCCAAACATAACATGTCTCAAGATAGCACCTTACTCTCCAATTAGTCACAATAGCACCTTGCTCTCCCAGTTAGTCACAGTTGAAAAGGCATAATTTGATTTTCTGCAGAAGGCATGAAATAATTGCACCCTCTCCAAATGAAACAGAGATACTTTCATCAGAAGCAATTGTAGAGTGAAACCATGGCCATCAAGAATCACCCTGTAAACAATCTTCCATTTCCTTACCAAAATCCCCAAACTAATTTCATCACTGGAGTTTGTTTTGCCTTTCTAAAAGTTTTGCATTCTGTGTATCATTCTTGAAAAGCTTGGCTAAATGCAACAGGGGAAAACAAGTCCCCGGAGAATTTTTTTTTTTTGGGGGGGGAGCTTTATTCACTTTGTTTACATCACCCACTTTCCCAATTGTGTTTTGTTTTTGTTGACTTAGTAGCATTCAGAATTGACTGAGCTGTGTGCTAAGGAGCTCAATGCAAGGCAGAATTTCCATGGATAATTGGGAAGCACAAGGCAAAACAAAAAGGCTTAATAAGACCCTCCTCAGTTTATCTTGTTTGGATTTTTTCCCCTGAGGCTGCTTAGCTTCACACATAACAATGAGCCCATAAAAGGTCCAGAGAAAGTGGTTAGATTTGCCAGATGTCAACAAGATTTTAATAAGTACACTGGGGGTGGAGTAAGCAAAGTATGACAGGAGGGGGGGGGGAACCAGGTTTCCACTCCAAAGACCTTTCTGTCCCAATCAGTTTGTTGCATAATAAATATGTATTTTTAAATATTGTTACTTTGGACTGTTGACTAAGCATCCACTAATATGGTTTACCTTCTGCTTCCTAGTTATGAGTAAATAAGTGGTTGTTCAGTTAGCTGTTTAGATGTGACCATTTCACAAAATGACAGTACTATCTTACACAATTACAATACTTTTCACAACAGCCACCAACTGCTAGCATTTGTCTGTTGCAACCTTAGATTTTAAAAGCCACATAGTTAAAAGGGGGGAGTATCATTTGAATTTAAGACTTACTATTTAAGTATCTCTAAATCCCATTGGTGTCTATTCATTATGAACTCATTCTGACTGGCAGTGTTTCTCCAGGGTTTTAGGAAATGAAACATGTCACCTTCTCTTTGCTGGTGTCAGTGGAATTATACCTCTTTTCTGTTTGGGCCTATTAGCATTTTGTACCATGACACCAGAAATACTACCTGTAAAAATGATGTAATAGCGTAAGTACACTGATTTCAATTTTTTTTAAAATTGACATCATGGCAAACAGTTCAGATGAAGTAATTAAAATAATGTAACTATTGATGCATTCAGAAGTCATGATAAATGAGAGTTTTCTTAAATTGTAATTTGTGTTACCAACTCTGGAGTTAAGCTACCAGTGTAAGCAGGGCTTTTTTTCTGGGGGAACATGAAAGAACCTCTTCATGGAAACAAAATTAAAAAAAAATTAAGTTCATGAGGGGCACCCCTGTGTTTCTCCTTCATTTCCCTCTTGAGAGTTCCGGCACCTCTTTTTTCAGAAAAAAAGCCCTGGATGTAAATATCAGATCTTGGTTTGGGCACACATCCTGCTAAAGATATCTGATTTGGTAGCTGAAATTCATTAGGAGTCACTGTGCTGAAGCAAAGCCAAAGGCAATGGCTTTATAATCACTGTCCCCTCTGCCATTAGCTTAGGGCCATCAACCCTGAATGATTTTACTTGTCAGCTAGAGCCAAGATTGTTTGGGGGTGGCCCCATGTTCACTCACCATCATTGTCCACCAGTCTCTGGCCTCAAGTCATCAAATTCCAATCTTGTTCCAGATTGATGGCTTCCTCCATGAAAACAAGAACATAAGAGAAGTCATGTTGGATCAGGCCAATGGCCCATCCAGCCCAACACTCTGTCACATAGTGGCCAAAAACCCCCAGGTGCCATCAGAAGGTTTGCCAGTGGGGCCAGGACACTAGAAGCCTTCCCACTGTTGCCCCCCCCCCCCCCGCCAAGCATCAAGAATACAGAGCATCACTACGCCGATAGAGAGTTCCATCTGTACCCTGTGGCTAATCACCCCGATGGACCTCTGCTCCATATGTTTATCCACGCCCCTCTTGAAGCCATCTATGCATGTAGATGCCACCACCTCCTGTGACAGTGAATTCCATGTTTCAATTACCCTTTGGGTGAAGAAGTACTTTCTTTTATCTGTTCTAACCTGACTGTTCAGCAATTTCACTGAGTGTCCACAAGTTCTTGTATTGTGAGAAAGGGAGAATACTTCTTTCTCTACCTTCTCTATCCCATGCATAATCTTGTAATTCTGTATTATGTCATCCTTCAGTCAACATTTCTCCAAGCTAAAGAACCCCAAGTGCTTTAACTTTTTATTGTATAGTGGGTTCTATACATAGATGAGGTGAAGAATAAGTGATAACAAGCTCTTTATTAAGTACAGCATAATAAGTGGCTGCACTAACAAGACTGAGAACTGGGCCAACAGGGCCAAACTATATACATCTCTGGGTTCCCGCACAAGCACATTATTGGGTCATTCAAAACGGTGGGGGCTTGTGATTGGTCCAGGGTGGCAGAGATTTGGATCTTACAGCCCATTGTTCCCAAGTCCCCAAGCGGAGTCCATATGGCTCCAATGAGCCAGGCAAGAACACCCAAAGTCTTCACTTGAGTCCACATACATAACATCCCTCCTCCCTTAGTCTGCAAGCCCTAGTAGACATAGTCCTTTAGGTACGCAGACTTGTGGTGCTCTCGCATTGACCACCTGAGCGCTGGAGTGGGCAGTGGAACAGTCGCAGCTTCAGGAGTGGCAATCTGAGGGGCCGGTGTTGCTTACATCACCTGGAGGTGACATAGGCACAGCATGCCTCTTCCCTTCCGTCTTCCAGTAAGTCCCCTGCTGGGTTGTCATCCAGACTTGGCAACCCTAGGGCCAATATTTTTTTAAATAAAAAACATGGTACCTGTGAGATTGGATTTGATTGATCATTTCTGCCTGTGCAAAGAGGGGTGATTTTAACAGACCTCTGACTAATGCTGTTTCCAGGGCTTCCTATCCTCTATTAGCAGCTTTCCAGGAGCAGCTTGGGACAGCAGCAGGGTAGCATGGCATTCTGCTGATGTGACAAGACAGGAGTCAGACTAGGACATTGAGGGGACAGGTGTTGTGTGACACATGCCAGCCAGCCACTACTAGGCTGCTCCTCCCAGCTGCCAGGACAGGACAGGGCTGGCTGGCTTGGTGAGTGAGAAGATACTTGTGCGGTATGACACCCTGTCTCCCTATGTCCCCATCTAACTACTGACTTGTCTCACTTGCCAGGCAGATACTGGGTCTGGCCAGATTGGAAGACGAGTGGGTGGGTGCTCTCTTTCCCTCTGTCCCTTGCCTTATGCTGGACGCAGGTCAACAGTTGCACAGTGGGTGCCCCCTCAAGCATGGGGCCCAGGGAAGCTTCCCTATAGCTAAGACTGCCAGCTATTCAGTAGGAACCAGCTAAAACTGCTGACTCAGGGTAAGAGGCAGGAAATACAGAGTTTTTATTTATTCAAGCTTTTAAAAAAAAAAAAAACTAGCAGGTAATCAGAAGGATGCTTAGCAAGAGCCAAAATCTTGAAAATGAAGCTGGAAGAGTTTATTGCAGTGGTAACAGAAAAGAGCAAGAGTCCAGTAGCATCAAAAAGACTAACAAAATTTATGGCAGGGTATGAGCTTTCATGAGTTCACTACTCACTCTCACAATTTGGTGGGGAGGGCGGGATATAAATCGAATAAATAAATAAATAAATAAATTTTTGTTAGTCTTCAAGGTACTACTGGGCTCTTGCTCTTTTCTACTACTACGGACAGACTAACATGCCTACCCATTGTGATCTATTACAGTGGTAAGGTAGGGTCGTTTCATAATTTTTTTAATGACCACAATCATAAAAAACACTACAACAGACTGACAAGGAAGAAGATGAGTTCTCCATTCCCTCCACGCCCCCCCCCCCCAAATTCTGATCTAGGTGTTTTTCTAAACCTTGGTTGTTCAGCCAAGTGCTGGTTAATAAGCTTGATATGGGATGAACTGAAGGGAATTCAATTGACCTTTCCATTGCAGGGGACTCACATCTCTTCCAGTCATAAGAAGTACAGTTCAGTTGACAAATGCCCTGTGGCGGGGAAATGGTATTCACCCACACACAAGGATAAGTTCTTAAATGGATTTCATTTTAATACTCTCAACTGAACCATACAGATTTAGAGAGGGGGTGGGTAAATAGCATTCTCCTATCATTCTTTATATTCTCTGTCCCCCCAAATATTCCTAAAATGTCAAAATCTGTGATATACTTACAAACACTGGCAATTTTTATTTTAAAAAACAGGTCAACATACCACATGAAAAAAATGTGAGAAAGGATTCCAAGTGGATTGTTTTCACTGCAAAAAAAAAAAAAAAAGATTGTGGGAATGGGTCCTAATACCTCATGTTGGCAAACTGGAACAGAATGTATCTAACATAAAAATTAATGCCTCATCTCAGTTTATAAGTGCAAAGGAATGGGAAACATGTCCTCCCCAGTGCTGAAACTTAATGTATCTATAAGGAAATGAAGATAGAGGAAGGCAGAGCTTTTTGTGGGAAAAGCCCAGCAGGAACTCATTTGCATATTAGGCCACACCCCCTGACATCACCATTGTTTCACATAGGACTTTTTGTAGAAAAAGCCAGCAGGGACTTATTTGCATATTAGGCCACGCTCCCTGTTGCCAAGCCAGCTGGAATGGCATTCCTATGCATTCCTGCTCAAAAAAAGCCCTGAAGGCATCCTAAACTTATGGATGATGGCTTAGGAAGAGATTGGTTTGACTTTTCAAGCACTAAGTTGTCTGAGATCTATCTCAAGAATCACTTCTGCACAAATTTTAGATACAAAATTCAACTTCAGAGGCTCTTTTTTATGTAGCACCACCATCTGAAGCATGGTACATGGGTACAGTGTGATTTGATTTTGACTGCTCACTATGTAAATAGCTGACTGAAGAAAAAAGTATTGGCAAGACCCAGGACTTGCAAAGCTATGATGGCTTAGAACAAAACCCCATCTTTCAAAGAAGTGGAATAATAGATGAATGATAGAGGAGAGGAAGGGCAAGCGCTAGAAGGGGTGAAAGTAGGTGGAAAGGATAAAGAAAATTCAGATGGGGAGCCAGTTTGGGTGATATGCTGGTACTAGACATGGTAGGGACCGGATGGAAGAGAGAGAGCACTTTTGTTCATTCTCAACCTAGTACGCTCTGCACCGGTAAGCATCATCTATTTATTGCCACAAGTTTAGACTTGGCATGTGTAGATTCCATGGTGAAGAGTACTGCCAAGTCACAGCTGATTTGTGGCGACCCCACAGGGTTTTCAAGAAGGGGTTTGTCATTGCCTGCCTACAGGTCAGGTCATGACCCTGGTATTTCATGGAGTTCTCACATCCAAATACTAATCAGGGCCAACCCTGCTTAGCTTCCAAGAACTGATAAGATCAGTATAGCCTGGGCTGTCCAGGTCAGGGCGTAGAGTCCGTACACACAGATAAAACCTAGATTGCATATGGAGTCTACATGGAGTGCCAAATCAGATGATACATGGATACCTGCTGGTTCCTGAGGCAGAGCCAGCACACTGGATGGTTTATCAAATGTCCTGTTCCTGGCTCCTTTTCATTTATGGGGTAGTCTATCAGCTGAATCAGCCCATGTAGAATAAGTAAGGTAATATAGAGTAGGCAGAAAGTCGTTTCTTTATCACTTCCTCCTACTGTTCCATTTATTCTAGCAGCAGCATTGTAAAGAGGTGGTGTTATGTACTTTCCTGCTGCAGATCAAACTTTGATTTTCATATTCACTGGAACTCTTTTGTTTGGTGATTCTGGTGGCTGAATTCTTTATTAACACATGAAGTTGCCTTATATGGAATCAGACCCTTGGCCTATCAAGGTCAGTATTATCAACTGCAACTGGCAGCTGCTCTCCAGGATCTCAGGTGGAGTTCTTTTGTATCATCAGAACCTTTTTAATTGGAGAGGCCAGGAACTGAAGCCGGGACCTTCTGGATGCCAGACAGATGCTTACCACTGAGCCACAGCCCCTCTCTCAATATTCAGAGACTTCACCAAGTGTCTGTTCTGTTCTTCAATCTCAGCATTGTCTTCCAAGAATATTTTTTGGGTGGGGTTTTATCAATTAGTCCAAGATCCTGATTCAGTGTTTAGTAGGCACGAAGATCTCTTGACTGATTAGGTTCTACTGTAGTGAGAAAGGCAACTGCATGTACTTGAAGGACCACCTTCTCTCCTATAATCTAGCCTATTTGTTGGGATCTGCCTCACAAGCCCCACTGTCTGTGCCAGCGCCCTCAGGGCTTTTTCTGTAGTGGCACCTCATTTGTGGAACATCCTACCTGTTGAAGATTGTCAGGCACTTCTTTCTTTTAGTTCCCAGGCCAAAATGTTTCTGTTTGCCTAGTGTTTAGTCTAGGAGTTGGTATTTTAATATTATTTTAGTCTGGAAATTGGTATTTTAAGCTGTCCATAGTCTGTTTCATGATCTATGTTTTTTATGCCAGGATGGGTTCTTTAATGCTGTGTTTTAATAAATATATTTCAATGTGTTCATTTTTAAAATTGTTGTAAGTTGCCACAGGCCAGTTCCTGAAGAGGTGACATATTCCCTGCCCAATACATAAATAGTAAAGAAATACATGTACTCAATGCCTGTCTGCATGTGGAGCTGCCCCCTGTGCTGTAACAAATGGAAATGCCCCTACAACCAGGTGAATGGTATATCTCAGAATTCTTGCTGGTTGGCCCAAGGATTTGGCTGAATCGAAGCATAAGGTTGAAGTCCTGAATAATTTAGAGTTGCTGAATATGGATTGGGAAATTCCTGGAGATTTGGGAGTACAGACTGGAAGTGGTGGGGTTTGGGGAAGGGAGGGATCCCAGAGGAGGTATAATGTTATTTAGAGGTCACCATCCAAAGCAGCCATTTTCTTTAGGGGAAGTAATCTCTATAGACTGGAGAGAGAGTTGAAATTCTGGGAGATCTCCAAACCCCAACTGAAGGTCAACAACCCTAACTGACATTAATGAGATTTTTGTGCAAATAACTGTGGGCAAGACTGAAACCTAAGTATTCTATTATGTAGTCTTACATCTTTCCAGCACTAATATTTCCTGTGCTGGTCGTCCTCCCTCCCTTTTATTTTTATTCTCTGCCTCATCCCATTTCTCTCTTATATTTACATTTTAATGAAAACTGTACAGTGAAATATAACATCCACTAAGAACTGTCTTAACAAAAAACACTGTGAAACAGAGAAAATTAAAAACCATAGTTCCATCTCCCTGATCCCTGGACCTGGCAATAAAAGATATATGCAATATGGTTTCTTATGTCCTCCAAATCCAAAGGAATTTAGAAACAGATGAATCCACCCTGCGATTAAATTCAACAGCTTTAAGAAGGAATTACATGGGGTGGGAGGAGAGAAGAAATGGACTGTCAGAAACCCAAATTAGCATGTAAAAGATTTTATGCAACATACACACACAACCAAAGACTGAACAACAACAGGAAAGAGACGGCCTTACACATAATAAATATCATAGCTTAATTTTCTGCACTGAATCACTGGGCAAAGGGTGGCCTATGAGGTAGTCTGACCATTGCCTTCTCAAAGCACATGGTGAACATGGCACTGATGCACTGCAGGAGAGAGTTAAAATGTCTCACCTGTGGAGACTAATGGATCTGCCTGGCATCCAAATGGAGGGGTACAAGATCTTAGCTGACAGCTCAGTTGAGGCTGCAATGAAACTTGGAATGAGGAACTCCCAGGGGTTGTTTTGCAGAAAAATAGGTGGTGGAGCACATCCAGGATTGTTATGCAGCTGCATTTACTATTCAATGGTCAATGTAGGAAGAAGGAGGTGGAACTCTCAGAAAGGTTCAGGAGCTGTGCTCCTGTGAGCTCCCGCTGAATTCGAGACCTGGGAACTCCTGAAAGCTTTTAACATGGTAGCCCCGCATTGACTTCACCCACCCTCAAAGTGGAATATGGAACTTTGGTTTATGATGGAACTGGGGCTATCTAGAACACTGATGGCAGAAAACAAATTAATAGGAATGGGCATGAACTGGGAAAATGTGGTTTGGTTCAGTTTATGGTTCATGGCATGCTCAGTTCATGAACCAGGAACCATCATTAACTTTTAGCCACCAAATGAAATGATTCAGTTTGTTAGGTTTGTGATGCAGTAGAACAACTCCCTGATTGTACTGCAGAGCTCATTGAAAGATGTATGAGGCGGCAGTGATGACAGCAAAGATATCCTACTTTGCTGCTACCTTTCTACCAGCTAGTTCACACCCAGCTCAGTCTAAAGTATTTCAACACATGTTGATTTCAGAGTCTGAGACTGCAAATTCCCAGGAACTGATGATTAGTTGAGATTCTTGTGCAAAGCGTTTTGCTCAGAAAATCTCTCACGTATGTTCTGATTTGGTTGTAATATAGCTGAGACACTAGAAAGGCCAAGTACACTATCCAGTCTGTTTGTGGATCACTTTGATCCATCACGATGGATGCCAAAAAGATCCTGGGATTGGTAAAGACCACCACTCATACTCTAGACCAGGGGTGGCCAAAATTGCTTAACAAAAGAGCCACATAGAATAAACATCAGATGTTTGAGAGCCGCAAGACGGACAGAAGGAAGGAAGGACAGATGGATGGAAGGAAGGAAAGGTGGAAAGAAAGCAACTTTAACTTGAAATGCATTCTTCAAGCCACTAACGAATGACTTCTCCAAGCTGGCTAATGGAGCAGAGGGGGCTTTCAGGGTCACACAATATGTATGAAGGAGCCACATGTGGCTCCCAAGCCGCAGACTGGCCACTCCTGCTCTAGACTTTTGTCCATCCTGGTTATTGAAATCATGTAGTTATCATAACAAAACAACCTTGATGGACATCATAAATCAATAACTAACTCAGGGCACCCTTCCTTGATCTCTAAATCGGGTGATCATCTGTCTGTCTGCAATTTGGAAAACCAGATCTTGAATGCTAAGCAGGTTTGACTGTTAAGCATTTGGATGGGAAACCTCCTTGAAATACCAGCAGTTGGGAGGACAGGGGCAGACTTTATCCAGTCACCTCTCTGAATATCCTCCAGCCCCCAAGTAGGGGTTAGTCACCAGAAGTCACCATGAATTCCAGGTGCAGAGAGAGAGAGAGAGAGAGAATACAACCCCCCCCCCCCAAATATACAAAAAATACATGTGTTTATTACAAATTAGATAAAAACAAATGTAGGCTCAAACAGTAGTGTCAGATCAAAATAAAATCATGCAATTATCTCAAACTATTTGTGACCCTGACCAAATGAGTTTTGCCCAATTGGTCTTCTTCAGTGGTCAAAAAATGTTGTTACACAGTGGTTCCAGACAGAACAATAATAATGCAGTTATTTCTTAAAATCCAAGTTGAAATAGCTTTATAATCAATACATGTGGCTTAAGGCAGAGATATAATTCAGAGGCCTCATTTTAAAAAACCTGGCACTCTGGCCAGGTACATGTGTCTTGAATAGGAATTCAATTGTGTACCTTCCTCTCCAGGTCCAAAAAATATATATTTTTCTATATGCAGTCTGGAGCCAATAGTATGTACTAATCAAATGGCCAGGTTGCTCTGCATGTCTCTTTAGAGGACTTGGTTTGTCAACATCTGACAAGGGGTGTCCTTCTACACTGCGGTCTATCATACAACTCATCCCTAAAAGAACTGCAGGCCTTTAGAGGCATGAAGCCTCTTTAATTCCACAGGATGTAACAGAACCTGTTTTCCAAGGTGGTGTCTGGTTCATACAAGACAGTCTATTTCTTGCACCCAGGGCTTTTTTTGAGCAGGAGTGCACAGGAATGACATGATAGAGGTGATAACAGGGTGACATGATAGAGGTTTACAAGATAATGCATGGGATGGAGAAAGTAGAGAAAGAAGTACTTTTCTCCCTTTCTCACAATACAAGAACTCGTGGGCATTCGATGAAATTGCTGAGCAGTCAGGTTAAAACGAATAAAAGGAAGTACTTCTTCACCCAAAGAGTGATTAACATGTGGAATTCACTGCCACAGGAGGTGGTGGCGGCCACAAGTATAGCCACCTTCAAGAGGGGTTTAGATAAAAATATGGAGCACAGGTCCATCAGTGGCTATTAGTCACAGTGTGTGTGTATATATATATAAAAAATTTTGCCACTGTGTGACACAGGGTGTTGGACTGGATGGGCCGTTGGCCTGATCCAACATGGCTTCTCTTATGAATGCAGTTCCGGCTGGCTTGGTGTCAGGGTGTGTGGTCTGAATTGAAAATGAGTTCCTGCTGGGCTTTTTCTAAAAAAAAAAGCTCTGTGTGAAATAATGGTGATGTCAGGGGGTGTGACCTAATATGCAAATGAGTTCTTGCTGGACTTTTCTACAAAAAAGGGCTTGCCTGTACCCTTTTTAAAACAATACAAAAACAGACCTTTTTCTCGTCCTTTGGACCAAAGGTGGCAAAGTTTGGCATCTTTCCATGAAAACCACACACCTTTATGCTATCTTTATCCGGCTTCCCTTTGCATGAGAGCACCCTCAACATATTCAAGAAGGAATCCAATCCAATAACAGTTACAATGAAAATACAAACATGCAGGGCCACAGGCAAGGTATGAAGTACAGATCCTTTGCCTGGGATACAAGTAGGCAGCATTCTCTCTTTATTTAACACCAAGAAGCTAAGCCCATTTATAGTCAAGAAAGGAGACTGTGGATAAGGTGAAGTGCAAAAAAGAGAGAGGGAGAGAAAAAGCAATTGGCAGTGCTGTCTAACGATGGGCTCATCTTGGTGGTTAATTAGGTTAATGTGAACTGCAGCAGGGAGACATTAAATTAAAAGAAGAAAAGCCTTCTGGTTTTCAGCGGTCCATGTCAGGAAGAGATGGGCATCTTGGGGAAATGATGCATTGGCTGCTCTGTGGTGTCACTGTGAAAATGCCAAGCAGCTCATTGGAGCTCTGTTGCTTAAATTAAATATGGCGGAGGGTGGCAGGTAGAAATGAGCTGTGACACAGACCAATGCAATTTTTAAAAAGCCCAGCAAAATCCCTTGTTGCTTTGCGATCATATTCAAACTGTCATCCCATGATGCAACACAGGCCCTTCTCAAACTCCAGACATATTTGTCACATTGCTGTGAGCATTATGGAGTATACAGCTTTATCACACGGCAGGGTCTCATTCACCCCATTGTGCCTGTCACTTTCAGGCAGCCAATGGATGACTGTCTTGCTTTCTCATGTGCATTCATTATCCAGCTCTCTGCACTGCTTTTTATCTTTCACCATTTACCTCCTGTACAGTTGACAACTGGAAATGCAGAGGCTGAGAACATGCTACCCTTGCAGCAGCTCAAGAAAGGCGGATGGCTGCCCTCCTCTCTCCCAGCATACTTTGTGGATGAGAAAGGAAGACCAAAGTTAAGAAGTGCACAGTTCCTTATACTGTGAATCCATGGGCGGGGGCTGGTTAGCGTGAAAGTGATTTATGGTTATTTAATCCACTCTGCATCAAAGAGAATTTTCATGAGAACCCTAATTATTCTCAAGCTCACGCCATTCATCATTCAAACAATAGTAGGAAAGCTGTTCAAGACAATCATGTATATTCATGCCCCAAAGTCCAAGGAGATTCTGAACCTAATTAGAATTACTGAGCTCTTTCTAAAATGAAGGAAGCAGCACAGAAAAAAAGGAGAAAGGAGTCCTATATCAAGTTAAGGGTGTGGGGGGGAGCTGTAATGCCACGTGCAGCTGATTCATAAGACCAGCCCTGAGCATGCAAGAAATTCAGAGAAAGTTACAGCTGGGTGCGCAGTGAATTGGGGCATTTGCACATATGGCCTCAAGTGATTCTGGCTTAAGCCAGTTTGTAATGCAAATGTCAAAAACCACATTGGGCAGAATGCTCATACATCATTACGAAAACCTCTCTGCTGCACACTCTTCTACGTTATCAATGATAACACAATTCTGTAAATAGCACCAGAATGGCTTACAGACAATTTAACACACATACCACATATTCAAGCACTCTGTATTATTGAGTTTACAGGTAAGAGGCCAAGAATCAGTGGCTCAGCATCTGTTGTACAACCAAAAGGTTCCAGGCATCTCTTGTTAAAATTACCAGGGAGATGGCGATACAAAAGACCTCTGCCTGAGCTCCTGGAAAGCCATTGATAGTAAGAGCAGAACATTCTGACCTTGATAGACCATGGGTCTAACTCATTACAAAGTAACTTCATGTGGCCAGATTCCCTGGCAGGTCATAAGTAAGACTGTACTTCTCACCTGATCACTCCCCAAGAGTTGACCTTGCCAGACTTATGCTTTTTGTTGTTGTTGTTCAGTTGCACAGTCCACTCTGACTCTTTGTGACCCCATGGACCAAGTCACACCAGGCCCTCCTGTCTTCCACCATCCTCTGAAGTATGCTCAAATTCATGTAGATAGATCCAAGTGCGCAGCCGTGTTGGTCTGAAGCAATAGAACAAAGATGTCTGATGAAGTGTGCTTACAGCACACAAAAGCTTACGTTCTGAATAAAACTTCGTTGGTCTTAAAGGTGCCACTGGACTCCTACTTTGTTCTATTGTCAAATTCATGTTAGTTATATCAATAATGCTGTCCAGCCATCTCATCTTTTGCCATCCCCTTCTTCTTTTGCCTTCTGTCTTTCCCAGAATCAGGGTCTTCTCCTTCTCATTTGGTGGGCAAAGTATTTGAGCTTCAGCATAAAACATGGCATAAGAACTCTGACTCAGAATTGATTTATTTTTATAAAATTATGCCATACAAAGTTATAATGGATACTGACCATACAATCCTAAACAGTTATGCACTTTTAAGACCACTGACTTCAATAGATTTAGAAGGATACAACTCTGTTTAGGATCACACTATAATGATGCTTCCTTTGGGAATGTCATGCCTTAGCTGGCAACTAATTTTTTTTTAATAGCGGAGAAAGGCTTTGGTTCAATGGTGGAACATCTGCTTGGAATGCAGAAGGTCCTGGGTTCCAATCCCTGGCATCTCCAGTTCAAAGGAACAGGTAGTAAGTAATGTGAAAGACCTCCACCTGAGGTCCAGAAAGGCAATGCCAGACTGAGTGGACAATACTGACTTTAATCAATGATGGATACATGGTTTTATTTTACTTTATATCTTATCGCATGTTATACAACAATGTTATGGCAATTTTATCTTTGGTTTTTAATGGCTTATGGCTAAACACAAATAAATGCTATCGCTACTGACTTTGATAGACTAATTCAATGTAAGATCGATGCAGGCATGTTCGCCTGAAGCAGCAGAACAAAGTTTGAGTCCAGTGGCACCTCTGAGGCCAACAAAGTTTTATTCAATACCTTATACCTTGAATAATACTTTGTTGATGCTACTAGACTCACACATTGTTCTGATTAAATGTAAGGCAGTTTCATGTCTTCAGCAGAGGCAATAGTTTGATTTGGTGACTGGGTGACTGGCAACACTGCCTGACCCCTGATTTGCTCTCACAAAAACCATGATGCTGGCAAAGGGCTCTTCAGACACTTCTGAAGTGTCAGAGAGCCAGTTTGGTGTAGTGGTTAAGTGTGCGGACTCTTATCTGGGAGAACCGGGTTTGATTCCCCACTCCTCCACTTGCACCTGCTGGCATGGCCTTGGGTCAGCCACAGCTCTGGCAGAAGTTGTCCTTGAAAGGGCAGCTGCTGTGAGAGTCCTCTCAGCCCCACCCACCTCACAGGGTGTCTGTTGTCAAGGAGGGAGATAAAGGAGATTGTGAGCTGCTCTGAGACTCTTGAGTGGAGGACGGAATATAAATCCAATGTCTTCTTCTTCTTCTTCTTCTTCTCTCCCACTGTACTTTCTTCAGACCAGAGTCTGTCAGTCAGTCATTCACACAAATAGTTGCTAACATTACAGTTCATTCTTGGCTCTTTTTAGTCACTCACCACTATTCTGTAGCTTGGCCTTCCTGAATAAGACAGGTAGGCCCAGCACACCACACTACACTGTTAAAATTTTTAATGTTTTGTAAGACCAAATTGTCCTAGAGGGCCTTCTCTTCCTGATTGTGGAGGCTGGATTGTGAACTGTAGAGTAGTCTACTGATTTGTTGAGAGCTATGGATTGGGTGAAGAGCACCGTGGCACAGAATGGTAAGCTGCAGTACTGCAGTCCAAGCTCTGCTCACAACCTAAGTTCAACCCCAGCGATTGACTGAGCCTTCCATCCTAATATGAGTACTCAGGTTGCTAGGGGAAAAGTGTGGATGACTGGGGAAGGCAGTGGCAAAGTGATTGCGCCGCTTGGGAGCAGTGACCATAATGTTATTGATTTCACCGTTTCTATAAATAGGGAGTTGTCCAAAAAGACCGCCACAACCACGTTTAACTTTAAAAGGGTTAAATACACTGAGATGAGGAGGCATGTGAGGAGGAAACTGAAAGGAAAGGTACATACGGTCAAAACCCTCGGGGAAGCTTGGACGCTATTTAAAACTATAATCCTAGAAGCTCAGATAAAATACATACCACAAGTTAGGAAAGGCACAAACAGGCATAAGAAAAGACCTGCATGGTTAACAAACAAAGTAATGGAAGCTGTAAAAGGTAAGAAGGACTCCTTTAAGCGGTGGAAAACCAGTCCAAGTGAGATTAGTAAAAGGGAACACAGGCTGTGGCAAATCAAATGCAAGACTGTGATCAGGCAGGCAAAAAGGGACTATGAGGAGCATATTGCAAAAAACATAAAGACCAACAATAAAACTTTCTTCAAATATATTAGAAGTAGGAAACCAGCCAGGGAGGCAGTGGGGCCCTTGGATGACCATGGGGTAAAAGGATTACTGAAGGAGGATAGGGAAATGGCTGAGAAGCTAAATGAATTTTTTCCCTCCGTCTTCACTGTGGAAGACGAGAACTTTTTGCCCTCCCCAGAACCACTAATTTTGGAAGGGGTGTTGAAAGACCTGAGTCAGATTGAGGTGACAAAAGAGGAGGTCCTACAACTGATAGACAAATTAAAAACTAATAAGTCACCGGGTCCGGATGGCATACATCCGAGAGTTCTGAAAGAACTCAAAGTTGAACTTGTGGATCTTCTAACAAAAATCTGTAATCTTTCATTGAAATCTGCCTCCGTTCCTGAGGACTGGAAGGTAGCAAATGTCACCCCCATCTTTAAAAAGGGTTCCAGAGGAGATCCGGGAAATTACAGGCCAGTCAGTCTGACTTCAATACCGGGAAAGTTGGTAGAAACCATTATCAAGGACAGAATGAGTAGGCACATTGATGAACATGGGTTATATTCCCCACTCAGCATGGGTTCTGCAAGGGAAGATCTTGCCTCACTAACCTGTTACATTTCTTTGAGGGGGTGAACAAACATGTGGACAAAGGCGACCCGATAGCTGTTGTTTACCTTGACTTCCAGAAAGCTTTTGATAAAGTTCCTCATCAAAGGCTCCTTAGAAAACTTGAGAGTCATGGAGTAAAAGGACAGGTCCTCTTGTGGATCAAAAACTGGCTTAGTAATAGGAAGCAGAGAGTGAGTATAAATGGGCAGTCTTCGCAGTGGAGGACGGTAAGCAGTGGGGTGCCGCAGGGCTCGGTACTGGGTCCCATGCTCTTTAACTTGTTCATAAATGATTTAGAGTTGGGAGTGAGCAGTGAAGTGGCCAAGTTTGCGGATGACACTAAATTGTTCAGGGTGGTGAGAACCAGAGAGGATTGTGAGGAACTCCAAAGAGATCTGTTGAGGCTGGGTGAGTGGGCGTCAACGTGGCAGATGCAGTTCAATGTGGCCAAGTGCAAAGTAATGCACATTGGGGCCAAGAATCCCAGCTACAAATACAAGTTGATGGGGTGTGAACTGGCAGAGACTGACCAAGAGAGAGATCTTGGGGGCGTGGTAGATAACTCACTGAAAATGTCAAGACAGTGTGCGTCTGCAATAAAAAAGGCCAACGCCATGCTGGGAATTATTAGGAAGGGAATTGAAAACAAATCAGCCAGTATCATAATGCCCCTGTATAAATCGATGGTGCGGTCTCATTTGGAATACTGTGTGCAGTTCTGGTCGCCGCACCTCAAAAAGGATATTATAGCATTGGAGAAAGTCCAGAGAAGGGCAACTAGAATGATTAAAGGGCTGGGGCACTTTCCCTATGAAGAAAGGTTGAAACGCTTGGGACTCTTTAGCTTGGAGAAACGTCGACTGCGGGGTGACATGATAGAGGTTTACAAGATAATGCATGGGATGGAGAAAGAAGTACTTTTCTCCCTTTCTCACAATACAAGAACTCGTGGGCATTCGATGAAATTGCTGAGCAGACAGGTTAAAACGGATTAAAGGAAGTACTTCTTCACCCAAAGGGTGATTAACATGTGGAATTCACTGCCACAGGAGGTGGTGGCGGCCACAAGTATAGCCACCTTCAAGAAGGGTTTAGATAAATATATGGAGCACAGGTCCATCAGTGGCTATTAGCCACAGTGTATGTGTGTATATAAAATTTTTTGCCACTGTGTGACACAGAGTGTTGGACTTGATGGGCCGTTGGCCTGATCCAACATGGCTTCTCTTATGTTCTTATGTTCACCCTGTAAAAGTCTGCCAAGAAAACATCCTGATGTGACATCACCCCATGGGTCAGTAACAACCCAGTACTTACACAGGGGACTACTACTACCTCCCTATGGATTGGGTGACAAGGTTTTATTGGTGGAATGTGATTTTTTTTAGTCATTTGATGTTGTAAGACACTTAGAGACTGACTTCGTATTAGGCTTGTTCCGGATGGAGACCCCTTTTGCTCCCGGAGCTTCTCTTGGCTTTCGCACAAGCTGCCCTGGAGCTGCAAGTTGGCACACTGCTTTTCCACAGCAAATGAGATCCTCTTACCAGCAGTTTCTGCTTGCCATGGAAAAGCAGTGTGCCAATTCGCAGCTCCAGGGCAGCTCGCACAAAAACTGAGAGAAGCACCGGGGACAACAGGGCTCTTCACCCGGAACAAACCCTAGTGCAAAATTGGTCTGAGTCTTCAGTGAGCTGAGAAATATGAGTTAAAAGTGCCACAAGTAAATAGACTTTGGCCCAGTTCTCCCTCTGTGCATCTTGGCTTCTCACTAGATGTATACAATATATGTAGCCTATATATTGTCTTGCACGCGTGAGAGAACAACTGACATTCAGTGCTGTTCTCTTTATGGGGGAGTAGCTGATAAAGAGCCCTTTGCCTGTGTATGAACTTGGGAAAAATAAGCTACGTTGTATACATGTATATGCATATGTAATGTCCTTAAGAATAGGGGCTGTGCTGCAGGTTGAATGAGAAACCTTTGGGGTTGAGATTTGACCCGAGGACTTCTAGCTGTATAGAGCTGGCTGACATATCCGTCCAAACTCAAAACCAATATGCTGCCCTGCTAGTCAAAGTCTTGGGCATATATATGACTGGGAGGGGGATATTTTTGCCTCTATTTAGAAATGGTTTGGACCCTTGTGGAAATGATGCACTCTTGCATATGAATAACATCAAAACTGAGTTATAGTGACCTTGCCCATGCAGCATTGTAGGCAAAAAATGCACAGACGTGCCTTTCCCTGCATGGCAGCCTCAGTCTTCCTTGGTGGTCTCCCACACAAGTATTGACCCTGGCCAACCCTGCTTAAACCGATGAGCTTGGGCCAAAGCTGGACTATTTGGGCTGCCCCAGATACCTGCATACAAACAACCAAAGCCATCTGGGAGGCCTGTATAGACTGTGACTCTACTGGCAGGGGCTGATTAGCATGAAAATGATTTATGGTTATTTAATCCACTCCGCTTCAGAGCATTTTCATGAGAATCTTAGGAGTAAGACTGGAATGAAAATGTAATAGGTAGACTGAGCTGGTTGTTAATTGATAGTCCATAGTCATGAGTAATTCTCTCTGCACTGTGAGCATGTGTGGTGCTGTGATTAAGTGCTGGACAGACTAGAAATTGAGAAACCTTGGTTCAAAAGCCCATTCAACCATGAAACTCATCAGGGAACTTTGGGCCAATCATTCTCTCAACATAAGCGACATGACAGGATGTTGGGTGGATAAAATGCAGGAGGCAAAAAAAAAAAAAGTACACCACCCCAAGCTATGTGCTAGATAAGCTATGATGTTATTTCATGGCTGTCGACACAGGGCATGTTCAAAAGGCAGCAAGAAATAAGATTAATGTGCATGGTACCATCTTGGACCAATGGGCACCATGACTGAAGACTTCTCAGAGCTAGTTGAATGCTGCATGGCATTTGCAGAAATAGGCAAAGAAATTGCAAGAAGGAGGCTGGTTCCTTGGCCAGCAATGCCTTGTTTCCTTTTTTTGCGCAGAGCTGTTGAAGATAACTGTTTCAATTGTTCTTCATTGGTAATTAAACTGAAGCGAGACAGCACGTATGACCAATCAGTAAGTGAAGTCAGTCTCTTTCTCTAGTCATGCCCATATTTCCTCAATGTGGCAGAGCACGGCTGTGCGCTGCTTGCTGCACACAAGACTGATGATTATGTGTGCCCATCGTGAACTTAATGGAAGTGTCAGTTGCTCTCATTGAGGGTTTATCTACTGGAGGGTTTTTAACAAATGATTTGCATTTCCAAAAGCAACTGGATTTCGAAAAAGTCTGGGAACAAAATAAGCCATATTGTTCAGGTCCCATTTCTTATTAAATTTTCTACTAAACAAAAAATAAAGTGCACCCTCCATACTTTTTTGCCTTTATCTTCAATATCAATTGTCTTCTTCAGAGAGGGAAGAATAAGCAGAAGTCTTCCACTTAACAATTTCAAAGGACTTGGCTGCAGAGTGAAAATCAGACATAGAAGAGCTGGCATTTGATACTAATCAAGATTCTCCTGCTCAATTGGAACAGCTTTTTCATTTAGACAGCACAATGCAATCTAAGTAAACAAATGAAGCTGAGCCACCTAGAGAAATTATCGCAAGTAATCTGTGATGAAAAATAAGAATGAAATTTGTTTTCCATTGTTTGGCATCCTAGCTCTTTTAAATTCTATTGCTTTTGTCAGGTATTAAATTCATAATAAAAATGTTAATGATCGGGGTGAAGATGGCGAGCTAGAAATATTGTGGTGAGGATTAGAATTGCAACAAGTGGGTACCTGCAAGGCACTTGAGGGAGTGGCTATCCTGTTCTCCCCCCTTCTGCTTCCTCCTTTTACTTCTCTCACACTCTTCCTCCCTCCTGCCACTCCTTTTGTTACTCTCTGACCGATTTTGCACTCACCCTATGCCGCTCTCATGTTCATCTTCTCAGCACGGCGTCCTTCCGATTTTCCACTATATGCCCTGGGGCTGCAGCAAAGACTGGTGTTTAAGTGCAGCAAACAGAACTGGTTTTTAGTGGTCTCTAAACGCCAGTCTTTGCTGTAGCCCCAGGGCAGATAGTGGAAAATCGGAAGGACGTTGTGCTGAGAAGATGAACGTGAGAGCGGCATAGGGTGAGTGTGAAATTGGTCTCTCTCTCTTACATGCCAGTCACTTTCTTTCAATGACCTCATTCCATCTCTCCTTTTTTTCATCCTCCATCACTCTCTCAGCCACTCACTTACTTTCCCCTCCTCCCCACACCAGCAGGTTGGCAGCAGCTCTCCATCAGTCACAACAAATCTCCCAGTTAGAGGTCAGTTCCCCTTAGGTTGCCTGTTCCAGGTTGGAAAATTCCTGGAGATTAGGGGGTGGAGCCTTGGGAGGGTGAGGTTTGGGGATGGAAGTGGTTTCAGCAGGTTATAATGCAGTAGACTCCACCCTCCAAAGCAGCCATTTTCTCCAGAGGAATTGATCTCTGTCATCTAGAAAGCAGTTGTAATTCTGGGTGATCTCCAGCCCCTACCTGGAGGGTGGCAACCCTAATCTCCCTGGAGGGAATGGCTGCTTTGGAGGGTGGAGTCTATGGCATTATACCTGTCTGAGGTCTCTCCCCTCCTCAAACTCCACAGTCTCCAGGCTCCACTCCTCAAATTCCCAGGAATTTCACAACCTAGAGTTGGCAACCCTATCTCCTTCCTATTTGTCTTCAGCTTTCCCTCTCTCCCCACTGGCAGCCTCTATATAGGTAGACTACAGTCTTTCTCCACAGTGGTGACCAAAGCAGCTTACATTATTCTCCTCTCTTCCATTAATCTTCACAACAACGCTGTGAAGTAGATTCGACTGAAAGTACATAACTGGTCCAAAATCACACAGTCAGCTTTGACACCCAGATGGGATTCAAATCTGGCTCTTTCAGACCCTACTCTGAGGCACTAACTGCTACATCACACTGGCTTTCTTAGGGTAGCTGCTATTAAATAGGAGCCTGGCCTAGTTGTGTCATGCAAGTCAAGTGGTATCAAATCACCCAGGCTTCCAGGCCTTGGATTTCCAACCTCGAGGTGGGACCTGAAGAGCTCCCAGAATTACAGCTGAATTCCAGATGATCTACCCCTTGGACAAAATGGACTCTCTGGCATAATATCCAGTTGAGGCCTCTCTCTTCCCCTAATGCTGCCTTCCTCAGACTCCATTACAAAATCTCCAGGAATTTCCCAACCTAGAGCTGGCAACACTAGTCAAGTCTGGCCCCAGTTGTCAAGAGTCACTCCATCTTGTTCCTCTTGTCATGTATATTCAATAATACAATGCTATGCTGTGCTTCAATGCTATGCTGCGCTTGCTACGCCTTTGATATAACTGTAATTTGTTGATTATCTGGAGGGAGGATGGCATGTCTGGGAACTGGCTAGTTGCTAGGTAACCAAGGTCAAAGAGCTGGAGGAGATGAGAACCATGAACTGATTGTGGGCACCTGCGGTGATGAGAGCTTAGCAAAAACCCTGCACAAAACCCCCGCTTTTGCTTGGTGCGCTTTGGCTTGAATTATAATGGTCAGGGCAAAGGTTTGTAAGTTGGGGGAACTGATGGAGAGGCCCATGAAGCTGGAATAAAGATCTTAAACTTCAACTGTCTTTTCCTTGACTCTGGGTCTGACATTTTGTCAGAACTGCTTATCACCCTGGCCTAGCCTAACCCCAGACTCACAATGGCTGGTGAACAGGACTAGGCTATGGAGATTACTAAAACAGACAGTGAGGAAGAACCCAAGTCCGAAGGGCCACAGGTCACCCCGGTCATTGTGACGGTGCGGAGGAAAGACTGGGGCTCCATGGATTTCCAGGAGAGTATTATTGGAGATCTGAGAGAGGACCCCCAGCAGCACCACCGACTTTCGGGACTGCAACGCTCCTACCACCCATGAGGGTTCCAGGGCAATGAAAGTCAAGGGGAGTACCCCCAGTCCAGCAGGCCAGGGGACGCAATCGCGGAGTGGATGCAAGAAGCTTTAGCCACTCAAAGCACCCAACTCTGGAAAGAAATGCAAGCCATGCATGCCTTCATGATCCAAGAAATGCAGAACCTCTCCCGGCAAGTGCAAGCGATGGGGGAGCAGATCGCAGCTGCACCCCCCCCTGCAACCAGCCCAAGGGGGGAAAGACTGCTGATTCCCACGGGGGGGGGGGGGCTGTGGTAGGTGGACAACCTGTGGGTGGCGACCGGGTGCCACAACCTCAACCTGAGCCAGAGAAGCCAGTGGCGGTGCCCGGGGGCCCCCGAGTACGTGAAGCGAGATTTGATGGGGACCCATCAGAACCAGCCAACTTCATTGTGACTGCACCTCAGCCTCTGGGCCCGTAACTTCCTGATGGAACAGTCATGAGTAGTCTACATTGGCAGCTGCCTCCAGGGCCCGGAGTCCCGGTGGTATGTCACCCTATTCGAGAGGCAATCCCCTGTGCTGAATTCGGCCACGGACCTCCTGAGGGCTCTACAACGCCACTTCGAAGACCCTCTACAGGAGACTAACACGATAACGGCCCTAGAAGACCTGAAGCAGGGCGCTGGATCAGTCCAAGAGTACCTCAGTGAGTTCAGGGCGCTGAATTCCAAAGTTCAACGATGGGATGACGGGGCCAGGATCGAGCAATTCAAGAGGGGCCTCAACTCTCACATATATGGAGAAGCCCTGAACTGGGGGAGCCACAAGATCTGGTCAGGTGGACCCAGTTAGCTTTTGAAATAGAGGATCACAACAAGATGATTGCTTTCCATAAGAAGCAACAATGGGGTCCCCCAAAAGAATCTTGGGAGAAGACACTCCGACCCAATCTACCCAAGCGCACCCCTGAACAGCTCTCGCGTGAGAAGCACGACCAGAGAACCAAAGCAAAGTTGTGCTTCAAGTGCGGGGAGGAAATCACATTGCCAGTGAATGCCCCAGCAAGCTGAAGGAGCCGCGAACCTCCACACCTCTGAAGACGAAGGCTAAGAAGAAAACCGGCGGCACCGGAACCCCAACGGCCAAGGCCAAGTCAGCAGTGCTGCAGTTCCATGAGCTAATCCCCAAGGAGTCTGAGGAGGAGAACGGAGAGGCCCAGCTGCCAGGAAATGACACAGACCTGCTGTGAGGAGCGCATAACAGCAGGTCAGAGCCACGGCCGCGCCACTATGGGTGAGATTATCCAGGATTTTGTATTATGTACCCATAACACTAGTAAACCCCGTTACGAAACACTTTTCTTGCATCAGGGCCCTACTGGACTCAGGATGCTCCAAAGACTTGGCGGAAGCACTAGGATTAAAAATGGTGCCCCTGCAAGAATTCTATGTGTTTGAGCAAATGGATGGGAACCCAATGAAGGGGAAGCCATGTAGGATGAGGACCGAAGTGTGTGCCTTGGGGGTGGGGGAACATTGGGAATCTCGCACGTTCATTATCACCCCGGCTGCCAAGTTCCAAGCAGACCTCAGCCTGGAGTGGCTGGCCAACCATGACCTGCTGGTCCAGTGGAGCGGGAACACCATTTACTTCTTGGATCCGGTGTGCGAGAGTCACCAGTGGAATAAAAAATTGGGCCCACACCCCCTCCCCAGCTTGAGAAACTTTGTGTCACCAGAGCTGAAGTGCTCAGTTTGCCCCCCCCTCCCAAGTATCAAGACTTGCAAAAGGTGTTTGACGCTCAGGAGGCAGATGAGCTTCCCCCCCCACCAATCTTCTGACTGTGCCATTGAACTGGTGGAGGGGGAGCCACTTCCGAAAGCCAAGCTGTATTCAATGAGTCGGGGGGGGGGGGAGAGGGAGGAGTTACAGAGGTTCCTGGAACTCAACCTGCATAGGGGGTTCATCCAACCCGCCAAGTCCCCACATGCTGCTCCAGTACTATTTAGAAAGAAAAAGGACGGCAGTTTATGGCTTTGCACTGACTTCCGCGGCTTGAACACGATTTCAATGAGTAATGTGTACCCCCTCCCCTTCATACAGGATCTCTTGGGGGAGGTGTCCTGAGGGAAAATCTTCACTAAACTTGACCTCAGAGATACTTACTTCTGGATGCGCATCAAGGAGGGGGATGAGTGGAAAACAGCCTTCAACACACCCCTGGGCCAGTACTTGGTCATGCCGTTCGGCCTTAAGGGGGTGCCAGGGGTATTCATGAACTTAATCAATGAAGTATTGCATAAATACCTATATAAGGGCATGGTCTGTTACCTGGGTGACGTTTTGATATACTTGCAAGACCTGCCCTCACACATCCAGTTGGTAAGGGAGGTATATGAGCTTGTGTATGTATATACAGAGCCAGTTTGGTGTAGTGGTTAAATGCGTGGACTCTTATCTGGGAGAATCGGGTTTGATTCCCCACTCCTCCACTTGCACCTGCTGGAATGGCCTTGGGTTAGTCATAGCTCTGGCAGAGGTTTTCCTTGAAAGGGCAGCTGCTGTGAGAGCCCTCTCAGCCCCACCCACCTCACAGTGTGTCTGTTGTGGGGGGAGAAGATATAGGAGATTGTAAGCTGCTCTGAGTCTCTGATTCAGAGAGAAGGGTGGGGCATAAATCTGCAGTGCCTTCATTTTACCTTGGGAACCTTGCACCTACAGAGAATCTTTGATCTATATGCGCTTTCAAATAAAGAACTCCTTGCCCACTTTCTCAGAATATGTATCTCGGGTTACTTGACTTTGCACTTTTTTGGATTGGATTGAATTAGACTGGCTGTAATCTGATTGTCGTTAATTGAGATGTGGAAAATAAAGTGATTTTCAAGAGCATGTGCGCTAGCAAGTCTTATCACATCCTTCTGGGGACAGATCTACCATCATATGTGATAAAGTGACATCCATGCAGTTATGAAGAACATACAATGCATAGTTGAAAATTAATAATCTCTTACATCAGCCCCTAGAGGTTTCCCTGTTTGTTTCAGTGGGAGAACTGGATCTGTATTTTTTTTTAACCACCAAATAAGGCTCTGGACAAAGGCACAGCTTGGTCTAAAACATGGATGCATTAATTTAATGACAGTGACCTTGCATAAAAAAATTCATTACACACTATGAAAAAGTTGTTTTTTGTAAAAATACTATTATCACTTCTATGTTGTCTTTTTGGGTTCCTGTTTCAACCAGAAAGGTATTTTATTTATGGGATCTGTATGACTGAAAGTCACAATCTGTTTGTTTAGAAAATTCATATGCGGTCTCTGCAGAGACCTGCTCAAGGCAGATCGCAACATAAGAACAGTACAATGAAATCATAAAAACATTGACATAAGAATGATCAACATGAAAAGCTATAAAACAAGCCAAAACAATTAAGGTTCTGACCTGGCTAGCCCAAATTAGCCTAATCTCATCAGCTCTCAAAATCTAAACAGGGTCATCCTTGATTAGTATTTGGATGGGAGACCGCCAAGGAAGTCCAGGGCTTCAGTGCAGAGGCAGGGAATGGCAAACCACCTCTATTAGCAGCCTCTTGCCTTGAAAACCTTATGGGGTCACCATGAGTTGGCTGCAACGTGATGGCACTTTACACACACTCATGCTAAAAGGAATTGTCTGAGGGCAAGAACCTATTTAAAACTCCGGAATCATAGATCAGTTCTGAAACAGAAGTATCTGTTTCAGGATTGCTATACGAAAATGCAGCAGATACACATTTCCTGATTAAAAGGCACATTATGTTAGTGTAGCCCAACCTATACCCAAACCTAGAGACCAGAGACAGAATGAGCAATCCTCACTGGGGAGAAAAATAAGGTATAAATTAAATAAATAGAAATATTGTTGTTCAGTCGCACAGTCGAGTCTGACTCTTTGCGACCCCATGGACAAAGTCACGCCAGGCCCTCCTGTTTTCCACCATCCTCCAAAGTTTGCTCAAATTTGTGTTTGTTACATCAGTAACGCTGTCCAGTCATCTCATCTTTTGCCGTCCCCTTCTTCTTTTGCCTTCTGTCTTTCCCAGTGAGTGCTCAAATTTGTGTTTGTTACTTCGGTAACGGTGTCCAGTCATCTCATCTTTTGCCGTCCCCTTCTTCTTTTGCCTTCTGTCTTCTCCAGTGAGTGCTCCCTTCTCATTTGGTGGCCAAAGTATTTGAGCTTTTTTTAAATACAAAGTATTGTATTAAAAATACAGCACAAACCTAAGAATACATGAACCTATCTGAATAACATAGACATTTTGAGAGATGTCAGACAAGACTACTTGCTGAAGGCTTATTATTCTCAATTTTATCTTTCTATCAATTAATTATTCAAAAACTAAAACTATGGTCTTTAGTAGACACTGGAGAATACAGAAATGAGGAATTAATAGCCAAGAAATTAAGCAAATTAACATTTTTAAGTATCTCTGAGTTCATTTCATCCTCTTAGAAATGGCACTTCCAGTAAACTGAGAATACAAGAGGGCCTCACGGGCTATACAACCTTTCTTGCAAGAAAAGGAAGAGGGTGTTTAGTGGGTCCAGTGATAAAGAATTTGAGACCAATGGCCTTGCCACAATGATGCAGGAAGCAGAGGCCTTTAGGCTTGGAGTATTTTGGCCTCACTTTTTGTTTAAAAAAAAAAAGAAATTGTGACTGGCTTTCAGTGACATTCAGTTCTTCTGTAATTTTCTCATTAATGTTTTCTTGTGATTGGTCATTGGATATTCTTGTATCTTGGTGTATGTAGTAATTATATTACATTTTCTAAATAGACTTTCCAGACTTTTTTTACTGTTTGTGGATAGTCGTTTTCCCCCTTCCTCCTTTTGTGCCATTGTACTTTTTTTAATAAATGGTTTTAAAGGGCTGCCTCTTACTTTATCCTGAAAGCTACCACTATGAATGCCTTTTGGGGATGGTGGAAGGTAACAGCTATTTAAGACAAGATACATTCAGAGATGGTTTGCCATTGCTTTCCTCTGCATCGCAAATTTGGACTTCCTTGATGGTCTCCCATCCAAATACTAAGGCCAATCCTCTCTGGATTCCTCTCTAGACTATTGGTCCACTAAAAACATTGGCCTGATTATCTGTGCTCTACTGTTGGAAGCAGATACATTCTTCACATATTGATTGGCATTGTTCATTATATCAGCCAGAATCGCTATCTCATTCATATAAAGGAATTTAGGAATATGCACTAAACATTCTGTTTTCCTGGAAGAACTTTTATACAAGATGGTTTGGATCTTGTTTATATTATATAGTGACTAACAGTTGTAATCAATACAGTCACTGACTGAATGATGCCTTTCCTCAAGCTATGCCTTTCCATCATAGAGCAGAACAGGGAAACGCACAATGATTTTTCATTCAAGTTGTATGGTTGTGCTCTCTGTTATGGCCTAACCAGCAATGCCATAAAGAACAGAACAACAAAAGAAAGGGAGCATTAGAGTCTAGAAAAGAACTAGATGAAAACCGAATATAAGGCTGGGGAATGGATAAATGCATCGGGGATGAGCGTTGGGGATTCAAAAGTGTTAGGAGTAGGGTGTTGTACCATTGAAGATTCTGTTGGTATGGAACCCTAGTAACAGTTGGGGAACCACATTAGCGGATTAGAAAACTGAAGCTTGGTTTTGATTTCCTGTCTTCTTCAAGGAGAGGGAGGAAAGTGAAAGATGTAGTAATAGATGTTATCTAGGTGCATTAGGAATTATATTATTGTGGGAGTGATGTTCCCTTTTGCTTGCAAATCAGAAATAGGATAATCATTCACGTTCCTGCTCTTAAGTTCACACAGCCAAGACAGGTATGTTCAGAACAACATCCAAGGGTGGGATTCTAGCAGGAGCTCCTTTGCATATTAGGCCACACACCCCGATGTAGCCAGTCCTCCAAGAACTTTCAAAAAAGAGCCTTGTAAGCTCTTGGAGGATTGGCTACATCGGGGTGTGTGGCCTAATATGCAAAGAAGCTCCTGCTAGAATTCAACCCCTGACAACATCCATTTATCGGCAAGGAGATATAGGGACAGGAGCAAGGCAGCTCATACAGTTCTAAGTAACAAACAGAACCCAGCAAGGATTCCACCTCATGAGACTAAACCAATGCACACAAATTATTATATGTTTCCTGAATATAAGTCTGCCATACAATCAATCAACCAATCAATCAAGCACACAAAGATCAGAGGCAGAAGCAGGGTATTTTATTGCCATGCATGAGTGTCCTGTTTGTGACTGTACCTCCTTTCATTTTACAGTAGACCCTTGCCATTCATGGAGATTCCATTCATGGAATGACAGCAAACGGTGAAATCCATGAATCCTGGCATTCAGGGTCTGCTGCCTTCAGTGGTGGACTGGGAGGCCAGAACAGCCTTGACAAGAGCCCTACCCCTTCATGGAGGGAGACTCAACTTAGGCAAGCATCACCCAGCTTGGCTGCAGCATTCTTGAGTGAGACATGCAGTGATAGTCACTTCACCTGCCTGGTCTGGGCAAGTCACACTGCAGCACCAATGACAGTTCTGAAACTGGATGCTGCAACACAATTTGGTCAGGCCAGGCACGAAAGGTGGGTGTCACCATTCAGATCACCTGGATGAGCAGGTGAGGTGAGTGCCGTGTAGTTTACCCAGTGCACACACTTCCTCTAAGCATAGGCACAGCCCTGACAAACCAGCAATCATGCACAAGCATGTCGTTGTTCTCACTCCCTCTCCCAACCTGTGGCAAGGTCATGCGTGTCATGTGGTTGGGCCCCAGACCACAATCAGTGCTGGCCCTGCCACTAGGCAAATTGGGTGATTGCCTAGGGCGCTGGCCTTCTGGGTACACTGAATTAGGCACTCTCATTTTGACTTGGTGGTGTTATCAGTACAGGGGGAGGGGTGCAAGACAGTCTAGGGCTGGCCCTGACCACAATTTAGTGAAATCACAAGCCACAAATCCACAAATGGGGTGGGTCTACTGTATTATTCCCCTCCAACCCCTTCATTAATGTTATTTTGCCCTGACTCATATTTTTTTGTATCCTGTAATAAAGTTTTGCTTTACTTTACTTCCCACTTCTATGTGATGAATAGTATGAGAAGATACTCAATGAGTGTGTGGTCTCAGAAGGTCTGCTACATGGCATAACCTATGTATAGAGTGGGATCTCCGAAAAGCTGGGATCCTTCCCATACAAACCAGGAGAGAGGGGAAACATGCTCCTCCACCCATAAGTCAAACCCTTGGTGGTAGAAGAAGGTTTATCATTCCTGGAGCCCTAAAGGGCAGCAAGAGCAGGTTAAAGGGTGCCAGGGTGACCCCTGCCCTCTCTCATGGCAAACCTTCTGAGGCACAGTGCTGTGCACCAACCTATGCCCACAGAGCCAGCTGTTACAAAGGGAGACACCCAAACCATAGCTGCAGTTCTGAACATTACGAATGAAAGCAAATGCTGTCATCTGATAAAGGAATTGTACAGTGCAGTGCTAAGCAAAGTTATACCTTTCCAAACCCATTTACTTCCATGGACTTATAAGGGTGTAACTCTGCTTAGGAGTCCATTGCTAATGAAGTTCCTCCAAATAGGGACAATACAAGGGCAACTGTGATGTCTCACACAGCCTCTGCTCAACCTGCCACCTCCCAAAGGGCCAAAACTTCAAACACCATCTGAATTGGCCATTTCACAGCTCATCCTTTCCTGGCATTTATACATTCCGCTTTGACCAATTAAGTCATATGTTCCTTCATTTTATTCTCAAGCCAGCAAGCAAAACCAAGCCAGCAAACATGGGGGATTTAAATTTGTCCTTATGTGAAACCTGGCTGGCCAGCTGAGGCTGACTGCAAAAGCTTCCCCACATCCAAATTCCAATCAAGCTGCCTTGCTGCTGGCTCTCCTTTGCATCTGTGAAACAAAGCCCCCTGTGCGACTGACAGCCTGGATATTGAGTGGCTCTGAACAGCCTCCTGACTTCTAAGCTTAATGTGAGAGAGGACTCATCGCTTTGAGAACAACACACCACCTACAAATGCCAGTAAGGATCGCTTCAGCAGAAGGGGGAGGGAAAGAGTCATCCTCGTTATCGCTAAAACAAGCTTGTGCCAAACAGGATGGAAATAGCATGCGCTCGGGAAGGAAAGGATGCCGGAGACATAGACAATGAACTCTGCTACTGAAGAACCATCTAAGTAGGGCTGCCATATTGTCATATCGGTGTGATTCATCCATGAGTAATACTGGTATGACTCAACAAAGAGTTGGCTACATGGCACTTTCTAAAGTTTGCTAACTTCTAAAGCTGCGAAGCATTTAGCAGTGAAGGTTCCCTCAAGCCCTGATCACGTTACAGTGGACACATGTATATTCTCCATGTATGTGCGTACGGCAATTTGTAAGAAAGAGGCAGTGCATGTTCATGTTGCAAATGAAACTGGGACCCAGTATCTACATAAATGTGAGATTTAAATCATGCTTTCAGCTCTCTGTGTGTGGCAAGAACTGTCAAGTTGCTTCCAACTTATGGTGGCCCTATGAATTAATGACCTCCAAGGTGTCTTATCATTAACAGTCTTGCTTAGGTCTTGAAAACTGAGGGCCATGGCTTTTTAAAATTCAATTTAACTTACTTATTTAACGGTGTGGCGGGCTGCAGGAGGTTCCTATCTGAAGGTGTTGTTGGCAGTAAAATACCTCCACATTTTTGTTTTTAATGTTTGATTGAAGCGCTCCACAATAGCTGCTTTGACTTCATTATGGGTGTAAAAGTGGTGGACTCCGTGCTGCTTTAACACGCTGCTTACAGACTGGTTTAGAAGCCTGTAGTCTGAAGCTTGGCAGGTATTCTACCTTGTTTGAAAATTTCTTTAAGGGCTTTTGACACCCTCCCCCCTGTCTTGTCTTTTAAGGCCAAAGCCCAGGCATATTTAGACAATATGTCAACAACTGTTAAAATGTACTTGTAGCCATCATAATTTTTGGAAAATTTCTGCATATCAACTAAATCTGCCTGCCACAGGGCATCGAGACCAGAAACCATGGTCTTGTTTCTCTTAAAGTGGACACGGGCTTACTTATGCAATGTGTAAGAATCTTGCTCTGAAAGCCAGTTAGTAACATGGTTTTGAGTGAGCGCTTTACACTGCTTTTTGGCTGCCTGGAAGAAAGGCCTCACCCCGCCAAAGCTCCCTGCTTCTCCGGGTGTATAATACACGTGTCTTAAGGCCTCCTCTTCATCAACTGCTCCCATCATCGCCCCGCTTAACTCAGAAATGATCACACAAGGTTATAAAACAAATGCCTTTATTGTATCAGAACTACCTTTTCCATTTATTATTCATTTTATTCTTCTTTTTCTTGTCGCACTGGGTAACTTTGGTACAGAAACACGACACACACGATAGATTCACGTCAACAGGGTTACCAATGTGAAGATTACTGAAAGCCTGGATAAAATTCTCATCAAGCTGTCAAAATAAAATAAAAAGAACAGCTCAGTGAAAAAGCCCATCACCCGCCTTCGTTATACACACATTCACAAACACTGCTTTAACTGATTACCTGCGAGTTTGACACCGCATTCTCTTGTTCTGTGGATTCGTCTAAAACCTCTTCATTTTCACCCCCCTGTGAAGTTTCATCATCATCTTCAAACTGCTTAGCAGGGTCTCGGTAAATACACCACAGTGGGTTGGGCATTCCCAAGTCCATCTCATCTTCAGGGTGGCTGGAAAGCGCCGTCCACACATCATGCCGGCTTCCCCATGCAGGCATCATCGTGTTTTCTGTTCTGCCATTTACCTCTGGAGTTCCGCAGGCTCATTGGAGACCCAGTAAGTACAGTGTATAGGGACAATGCTGCCAAAGTACATAGTAGATGCAGAAGGGATGTCAAATACCAGCTGCCTGCCAGGAGCGCCAATGTTGTTGAAGCTAGGCCTCCCCAATGGCGGTGGTGTGGTGAATACCTTGGACCTGGCCGGAGTTTCCATATTCTCAGCAAGAGCCTGTGCATGTGTGTTCAAGCACAAATGGCTTCTTTCCCAAAATAACCTGGTGAGGGTGGGCTAGGTGGGGGTGGGCTCCAGCCCCATTTGCTATTGGCCAGAGGTGACTGGGCATGTTTTTAGAGAGGTCACAGGGACCTACTCAGGCCTTCTCAGTGGTGGCCCCCAATTTCCGGGGTGGGGTGCCACAGGCGGAAGTTCAATGATGCTGCAGTGGGTGGCACTGGAGAAGGGGGCAGTGGAAGGGGCTACACATGTGATTTCCGGCCTGCTCAATTAATATGCAGGGTTTCTAGGTCACAGCGGGGTGGACGTAGACTCTGATTGGCCTGGCTACGTCACCTGGTGTGAGTCATGAAGGTCATTTCCTGGAGGAGGTGCTTAATGAATTAAATATGTGGGGTAGCTACGTCATGGTGGGGCATAGATGGTGAATGGCAGGGGCTAGGTCACATGGGGGTGGGGTCATGACCTGGGTGATGTCATTGGGGTCATGACTCTGATTATGCCATTTCCGGTGACATCAGCAGAAGTGATGTCACTGGCCACGCCCACTTCATTAAAATGCATGGGGGCTATTTACTACTGGCAGGAAAAAAGTGCCAAAAAAAGTCAGGATGACTTCCGGGGAAAACCTGGAAATGACATCAGTCCTCTCTAGAAATTCCAAGAGAGGCATAACATTACTTTTGTTGCTGTCACCAACAGTGATCAGTGGTGGGATTCAGCAGGTTCGCACCAGTTCTACAGAACCGTTACCTAATGTGCTATCAGTTCGGCAGAACCGTTTGTTGGCCGGGTGCCTGCTGTTAATTTTTAAAACAAACTATTTTAATCTGCTAATCAACATGGTGGCATGGTGAGGAGCCTGAGTGCTGAGGCTCCAAGGAAAAATAACAAAAACACCGCAAAACACCAAAACTACATAAACGTAGTCTGTTGAATTTACTTATCAACTGAGAAACATGTCTGGAGGAGCACTGGCGGTGGGGGCACCGGGAGGCGGCTAGAGAGAGGCTCTGGAAGCTGGCTGAGTGAGGCATGCGGGAAGTGCCGGAGGCTGGGGCCGCTGCAACCACGGTCTGGACTGAACGGTTGGCCGGGCAACTGGGACGAAGAGCCGGGAAGTGTGGCCTGTGCGGAGCAGAGGTCGCTGGTGGGGCGGCAAGGCACATGGAGTCAGCTGGAGGGGGGTCTTGGAAGCCAGCCGGGTGGAGCGTGCAGCGAAAGATGTTGCTTTGTGATTGAATGGGAGGTTGCTGGAGGCTGTGGCCATTGTAGCCGTGGACTAAGGTGAGCGGCTCGGTCGGGCAGCTGAGACAGAGAGTCGGGGAGGCGAGGGAGGAACCGTGCAGAGAGCTGCCACGGCTGGAGCTCGAACAGGACTGGCGTTGTGCTCGGGGCTCGAACCGTGGGAGAGAGAACGAGGAAGGTGCGGAGGGGCAGAGGAGTGAAAACTAGGCCTTAGAACAATGAGCTGGTGGATTCAGGAGGCGGGGCCTCGCGATGAGCGTGGAGGAGGCTGAGACGCCAGTCTGGACTGTGCTGTTTGGCCGGGCAGGGTCGGACAGCGAGAGGAGTGGCTGGCGAGTGGAGGGAGTGCGGAGCGGTTGGGATGCCCACACCCATACGAACGGGTGGCGTGTGACAGGCAGGTGAGCATAGGGACTGGACGAATGGGCAAGCGGAGTCTAGTGTGTGCGAAGTTTGAGCAGTGCTGGGAAAGGAGTGCGGAGCCGGGCGGTGCAGTGAGAACGCCGCTGACAACGAGTGTATTTGCATGGTGTGGCCGGAGGTTGTGACAGATGGAGGCCAAGGAACGGAGTATTGTGAGTGGGCGAGGTGGCGGACTGCCCCTGGGGCGTTGGCCTCGGTAGGCACCCCCAACGTTCGCCTCCCACTCTCCATCTTCCCACCCTGCGGACACTACCTGGGCACGGCTGGGTGGGCAACCGGGAACTCCCCCACTGGGAAGCCCTGTACGGGGCTCAGGTGATACGGGGAGTCCCGGGGTGTGTGCCGAGCTGTGAAAGATCAGAGAAGAGGTGGTGCCGACAGGGCTGTGCTCTTCCCTGGCCAAAGCTGTAGGGGCTCAACTGAGCAGCTGAGAGGACACGGGGGAGGTCTCACCCCCCCCCCCCAGGTCACCAAGCTGTGAGTACTACCAGGCCCCAAGAAAGCCACTTCCATGCGAACTGCACTCTGATAACAACGCACTGGCACTTTAAGAACAGCACTCATGAACAATATATATCATCTACCTCCTTAACTCAACTTGACTTAGTAATTGGACTTCCATCCCACTGACTATAAGATTTTACTGACCACTAGTTGGAATTTATTATTAATTAATCAGGGTTTTTTTAGTCAATTGATTGGTAAATGTAATTATTATTATATATTTATATATTGGAATATATATCTATATTTATATTTTTAGCTTATTAATTGGGAAGATTGATGGGGGATTATTTATTAATAATGCTGGGAATGAATTTATTAATTTTCAACTAATCAATTAGAGGGAGTATTAGGGCGGGTTTTCAAATATTAATCTTGAGTAAATAAGTAGTGAGTCAGACAATTGAGGGACCAAAGTGGCTGGTGGGGTGCGAATCTAAGTGCAAGTGGAGATAACCTAGGTGGGAGGGGGAGGCCGTCCTAATATCGGCCTAATATCGGCAAGATTACTCTGGGCATAGAACCTGTTGTTAATTTATTTGAATCCCACCACTGAGTGATCTCCATGTTTCCCCATGTCCCAGGGATCACCATACATGAGACTCAACTGGGGCCGCTTGGACCAACCAAGGCTAGGGGGTGTCAGAGGCCATGGGGGCAGGAAAGGTGCCCCCCTGGGCCATTAGTCTACTGGGACTTTTTCTAGTGGCCATAATGGCCAGCCTGCCCCAGCCTCCGCAATGGCTGTCAGGACATGTTCATCTTGGTGAATTACAAATTACAAACTGCAGATCTGAACATTTTTCACTCTCTCTCCTCTAGGGTTGCCAAGTCCAATTCAAGAAACATCTGGGGACTTTGGGGGTGGAGCCAGGAGACATTGGGGGTGACAAGCATAATTGAACTCCAAGGGAGATCTGGCCATCACATTTAAAGGGACAGAACACCTTTTTAAATGTCTTCCTTCCATAGGAAATAATGAAGTATAGGGGCACCTTCTTTTGGGGCTCATAGAATTAGACCCCCAATTGTTTTGAAACTTGGGGGGTACTTTGAGGAGAGGCACTAGATACTATACTGAAAATTTGGTGCCCCTACCTCAAAAAACAGCTCCTCCAGAGCCCCTGAAACCTCCAGTTCAATTTCCCATTATACTCTATGAGAATCGATCTCCACATAGGGAATAATGAAGTGCTCAGCAGACGTTCCCCCCCCGCCCCCCAGTTTCTGGCAACTCTGAAGTGACGTATTGGCATCTCTACTCACGAGTTGCTGCCAACTTCTTCAAAGTAACAAAGACACACCATCCCAAGAGGAAGCCTTTCAATCGGAGACTGAAGCCTCCAAAGGCACATGGTCCTCTGGGGGCGGGGCTTCCCCCACTGGTCAGCTGACTGGGGGTGAGGAGCCTGGGAAAGCGAAAGAACCCCCACTGGGACCTGGGGATTAGCAAGCCTACTCTCCTCAGAAATTAACCAAACGCACCTTAACTTCTTTTTAGTTCATACATATCATGTTACACAGTAATTCAGCCAATGAAGTATCCTAGGCCCAAGGGCTGACCTAGTGGAGCCAGTAGACTTTACATGCAAAACAAGCCCTAGCATGACAAAGTGTGAGCAAATAAAAGTGAATGCTATCAAATTTATTGCAGCATAAGCTTGTAGGAGCCAAAGACTGCTTTGTCAAACCCAAGAAGAATTATCAGTGAGAACTAAATAACATAAGAGTACAAACAGAAGAAGGGGGCTATTATTACAAAGTAGAGCCACAAGGCCCTTTAGCTCAAGATGTTTGAAATGTGAGAATCAGTGTGGTATGGTGGCTAAGAGTGTTGGACTAGAGTCTGGAAGACCCAGGTTCGAATCCCCACTTGTGCCATGGAAGCTCACTGAGTTACATTGAGCCATTCACACTCTCTCAGCCTACCTCACACAGGATTGTTGTAAGGATAAAATGGAGGAGAGGAGAATGATGTAAACTGCTTTGGGTCCCCACAGGGGAGAAGTATAAATGAATTAAATAATAATAGATGGTCTGAACAAGAAGCTTAGAGGAACTTGGTAGAAACTAAACAAGCATTTACCTAGTGTTGCAAGGTCTTACCTGGCTCCCAACAGGAGGAAGTTCCTCACAAGTGCAAAGCTTACACAGCATGAAGACATCACCCAGAAGTGATGTCATCGCACCAGGCACATCATGCAGGGGCACTCTAGCAATTTGGGTAAAACCTCTATTGTGCCATAGAGTTTTTACCAAATTGCTAGAGCATCTCCTGCACAACATGCCTGGCATGATGATATCACTTCCAGGTGATGCTATCACACTGGGCACATTGGGCATGATGGAGCTCTTTGGGGGCAGAGAACCCCTGTCAGCCAGCTGTATGTTGGTGGGTTGGGGACCCAAAAACCAGGGGAACCAAGAGACTGGGGAACCCTACATTTACCTTATCCTTTACTATAATAATGGGACAAGGCAAATACTTTTGGAGCAGAATTAGATATGTATTCTTTCCATTTTATATTTTCAGTTTCCAAGATTTCCTAACAGTAAATCTGTTTTTAAACTATTTGCTACATTTCCCTCTCTATTTGAAACCTCTGGACCTATTTCCACACTTACCCGTTCTGTTATGCTGTATGCTCCTGCTGAACAGATATTCTTTGGTGCAGCGTCCTGTTCTCATGGCTGAGCATTAAAGTAGGTGAAGTCAAGACAGGAGACTTTCCTCAAAAGCTCACACAGTCCAGATGCGATGCCTGAATGTGTCCAGTCTGTGAAATAAACAACATGCTGCTACTGTGCTTCGAGTTTCTCATAATTCATTGGGACTGTTCCTTGCCATAGCTGCCAGCTTGCTGAAGAATACCAATTAGGATGTGCAGAGAGTGTTACCTCACTATTTAACCCACAAAGTCTCATTAAAATGCTCGGATTGGGCTACGCAGGGCTTCCATGTCAGAGAACAGAGTATCAAGCTGACTTCAGCTCTGTTTCAAGGTGCATTATTTCTGTCTTTATATTAAAACAATACCAGTCTTAGAACAAACTTTAACTTTATGTTCATAACTAATTTATAGAGGCCTCTCAGTCTTGGCCTTCTCTCATTCTGCTCAGGCCCCATCTGAGGAGAAACAAATTGGGTGTTACACTTACCTAATTCCTGGCTCCTCCCTGGAACTTCAATACAATCGGGGGGGGGGGGGGAGGATTGTAGCTACAAGGTCCCCAACCTTTTATTTAAGTATTAAGCTCTAAGGCAGCCCTTATCAATGAAAGTAGTAATAGTCAGAACCCGCAACTTGCTGCAGACTTTAAAATGTCACTGTCTCCTTACATGACTAGATGAGGGTGGGGGGAAGGGGTTGATACTTTCTATTTGCAAAAAACCAGACAGCACAATTATCTATCTAATCAAATTTTATACCACCCTTTATCCATTGAGCTCGGGGCAGTCCACATGATTCCCCTCTCCCTATTTTATCCTTTCAACAACCCTCTGAGGTAGCTCAGGCTGAGCAAGAGACACTGACCCAACATCACCAATTGTGCTTTAGGACTAAGTGGTTTGAGCCCAAGCCTCGCCACTCCTTCTCCAGAGCAGCAGCAGAAGAAGAAGAAGAAGGCAAAGAAAAAGAAGAGTAGGAAGAGATTGGATTTATACCCTACCCTTCACTACCCGAAGGAGTCTCACAGTGGCTTACGATCTCCTTCCTTTTCCTTCCCCTCCCCACCATGGACACCCTGTGAGGTGAAGCTGAGGGAGCTCTGACAGAAACTGCTCTTGAGAAGAACAGCTCTGTGAGAACTTGTGACTGACTCAAGATCACAGCAGCAGGTACACGTGGAGGAGTGGAGAATCAAACCAAGTTCTCCCAGGTAAGAGTCTGTGCAGTTAACCACTACATCAAACTGGCTCTGATACGCTACCTAAACCCTTGTGTGAATCTATGAGAAGTGTTGACAGCTTTCTCACAAAAAAGAAGGCAGCCAGCTCAAAAAACCCTAAAAGCTGGCTACCTCACAAGGGCTTTTTAAAAACTTAGTTAATTTAATACATGAAAAAAAATTATACATCCTGCCTTCAGAGAGCTCTCCTGTGATCATTCATAAATGTTTCAGGGGAGAAACCATTAGTCATTTCTGAAGCAACTAACCTTTATGTTTAGACTGGTATTTTGAACTTGTTTTGCTCTTTTCCATGCACATTTACATAGCGGATCCCCCCCCCCCCAAGTTTAAAATGTTTTTCTTAAGATAGCTGTGATAATTCCCCACAAGATAACAAAATGGACATAGCTGCCCATGGGGAGAAAAATCGGGTTTGGTTTGTTTCACTAATAGAAGGACTCTGCACCATCTGAGGTAACTGAATAAACTGAGAGAAGTCCTTCCTGTCTTCACACATGCCATATGGAAGCTGGCCTTCAACTGAGAGTGGGTTAACAACCTGAGTTCAAGTGCACCCTTGCACACCTCCCTATGTATGCAGTTCCAAGAGAGAAAACTTGGATGTAATTCATAATCATTTGTATGATCCAAATTCATGTGGTTTAATAAACTGTGGCTTGTTTCTTACAAACTCAGATCTTGAGCTATGGCTTAATCCTGGTTTAGAATCCCAGTTTTTTCCTTTGTGGTTTCCTGTCTAGGTACCATTCAAAGCCAGATGTTGTTAGCATCAGCAGTTGAAGACTGTCCTCTGCCTTAAGATCATTTTCCTGTGATACTTCTGGTTTGTGTGTTTCTGCACAGGTCATAATAAATATTAAAGAAGAGAATGATGAAGCTCCCAACTGCACAACATATACCTGCAGAGCAGCAGTATTTGACAACATACCAACAGGGACAAGCATTAAGAGCTTTAGAATGAGCTGCCAAAACAGAGATTCCATTGACTCTGCAATGCAGTCTGAGATTGTCTATGGTAAAGTTCTAGAACAATAAGTTGTTGATCTTGGGGAGGGACGGTGGCTCAGTGGTAGAGCATCTGCTTGGGAAGCAGAAGGTCCCAGGTTCAATCCCCGGCATCTCCAAAAAAGGGTCCAGGCAAATAGGTGTGAACAACCTCAGCTTGAGACCCTGGAGAGCCGCTGCCAGTCTGAGAAGACAATACTGACTTTGATGGACCAAGGGTCTGATTCAGTATAAGGCAGCTTCATATGTTCATATGCTCATCTTTCTAGCTATATTCTTCAGCAACAAATCCTGATGAAATGACCCCCTAGTTTATTTTTAAAAAGAGTGTAATTATTTGTACTTTGGTTTGATAATTTCTCTTTTACAAATGTGCATCCTTTATGGATGCTTGCTTGCACTACTTTAAACATTAGAGTGATTTTAAAAAAAAAATCACATTTTTTGAATGTCTTAAACGGAATGGGTTTTTTTTAATATATCCAAGAAAATAGAATTTGGTTAACATTCTGAACTCTCTCTCTCTCTCTGCCCCCCCCCCCCAAAGGAAACAGAGATAACCATTTTGGTTTTGATCCAACTCAAGGGTCCAGCTCTTCAAAACTGATTGTGAAAAGCCCTTTTGACTTGGAAGGGGAGATGGACTTCCAGCCCCAGTACCATCTTGTGGTTCACATTGTCGATGACTTGTACAATGCCACTATTTCCAAACCTAGGATGAGAACAGTCCTTATTGAGAACAGTCCTAATCGATAATTCTGTTATTCAAACAAACATGCCACCTCCAACACCAACTTCTTCATGCTCAGTTCAGGGGGGAGGGAAAATGTGACTGTATGGTGTTGCTCAGTTTCACCACCAGGTCAGGAATGCTTTTATAATAGCCGCTACTGAATCTGTATTTCCACTGTTTCTCCTTGGTAGCGATTACAACAGTGGAATCTTCGATGAGTGTCTTCCAGCTGTGAGGATGCTGTATTTCCGCAAGCCCAACCTCCCAGGCCCCTGGAAGGTCCAGTGACCATGCTAGATGTGTGGTAAAGGCTGCTGTAGTGTTCTGTGGAAAAACACTTGCGCAAGAGTTGCTAGGGAGCACGATAAAAAAGCTGCTGTCAGGAACCCAGCTGTTAAATTTATCAGGCCACTCTAGCCACTTCACTAGATGCTGTTTTCTCTTCCCCCTGCATTTGGAGGCTAAGATTTTCTCAATTTGATACACTCTGTCTGCTTTACTCTTAACTTTTTGTAGCTCTTCAGGATAGAATGAGTCTAAGACAGGGTCTCCGGCATAATCTTTGAGCAAGTACACAGGCCTCTTGCCTCTACAGATGACCTGTTCTACTATAAATAATTCATCTGTGAAGCTCCGTTCATATCCTTTTACAAAAACTCCTTTGCTTTTATACACACGCACATGATCTCCTTTTCTAATGAAAGGCCTCTCCTTTACATTTGCCCCAACACAATCTCTGTAAAGCATTTTCCACACGGTCTGAGCATTGGTGTGGTTTACATCTGCACGACGGACTCCGATTGTCCTGTGAAAGCTGTGGTTGTAACTTTTAATAAGAGGTGGACACAATTAGATTGGTAAAACTATGGGCCACTTTATTAAATAACACAGCAACGGCAAGGGCAACCGAACTGCAGCCAGGTCAGGGCCAGGGGTCTCCTCAGACCGCTCCCCTGCCTTTTCCAGTGTCACAGCTCCCATCAGGCAGGCCCAGCAGGGAGGCTCGCACCGGAGGGCCCAGACACCAGACATGAGTCTCAGCGAAAGGCACCCATCCAATCGAGTCTCCAGGACAGTCTGCATTCACACACCTCGGGTCACCAATACCCAAAGGTTGATCCTGCCAGACCCCTAACTCCCCAAAAGGGGAGGCTAACTGGTCCTCCCCAGGCCGCATGGTGCCATAAACCCCGTAAAACCTGCTACAACTAAGGCCAAGTCTCTACTTAGGGCTTAGCACCCACCAAAAGGCCCAAAGCCAACACAAGCTCTTGCCGAAGATCCCTCAGGAAAAGCATATTACCTTTTTCCGAGAGATGCACCCCATCCCCTCTGTAGAGGTCAGGATATTCCGTAGAAACATCCGGATGGGGCAAATAGTGGCCCAAACCACCCTCCAATGCCTTGCAAATCTCTTTATTCGCTCTGTAATGAGCCCTCTCTATCCCAGCTGGATTCCAAGCACAGCGCCACACCAAGCGCGGAATCATGGCCGACCAAACTATAATGGTACCAGACCATCTCTTCCTAATATACTTGAAATCATCTCGAGCTTGCAAGATCAAAGCCTTGCCTTTAATCAGCCCGAGATCATTCCCCCCCAGGTGTATAATTAAAACCTGAGGAGGAGGGCCCACACACCCATGAAACAAAAGGGGGAGCAAGCCAGGCCACTGAAGACCCCGGCACCCCCGCCATTCAACCGTAACATATTTGCTGAGCCCTAGCTGAGAGCCAACAGCAGTTCTCCGAGCTTGATGTGTCGCCCAAAACACATTACTGTGCCCGCAGATGAGAACTCGGCTCCTCCAGCCAGGAACAACAGCATCTAAAAAGAGAAACAGACAAGTTATAAAACCCAAACCTTAAACTACCCCAGCTCCCCATAACAAAACTAAGAGTGGAGCAAAGAGCGAATATAACCTTTATAAGCCTGAGACCGCCAACGGCCAAGTCGCTGGATGGGCGAAGAAGAATAACCCAAGGCTGCAACCATAGAGGCAGCTCCAATTCTAAAGGAGTGAGTACCAAACCTTCATTTCATTTTCACTCCAGACAACCCCAATAAAGCTAAAGCCCTAGACGTCACTGCCCAAAACTGATGTTTTGTCAGAAGGCTGCCTCCAAAATGACAAAACAACAACCCTTCGCAGCCTCCCCGCATGGCCAAATAATCGGCCAATGTGGAAACTAGGCAAAGTTCCGCCTCTGAACACGGACCCAACTCCACCACGGTCCCAATGCCCTGTTGATCTGTCTTGGATCGGCGGATGGTAAGAGCCACCTTACCCCCCGCTAACCTAATATCCCTCAGTGACAAGGCCCTGCCAGAAACATCATTCCTGGAGCTTGCCACAAATTCACTAATCCTCAGCGCCCCAAAGAAGGCCACCAAAGAGGCTGCATGAAACAAAACAGCCTCAAAATGAGATGCACAAACTGCTCTCCACACCCCTTTCAAATTCCTAAGAATCTCAGGAGACATAGGGCTCCTGGTATCAGGCTTAGGCCCAACCTCTCTGGCCCACCCTTCCAGCATCTTTCGAATATGAAAATCTGCTGTTTCCTCCTTATACCCCAACGCCTTGCTAGCAATGGCTAGCGCAGACATGCGTCCTCTAATTGATCGCACGGCCAATCCCTTACCTTTTAAGGAAACACAATAATGGAGCAACTGCTCCACCGGGAGGGGCCAAACAATGCGATACCCTACCTAAGCCCTAAAGTCTTCAAACTGCCACACAGCACGTTCGTAAGACTTCCTGGTGCTAGGCGCAATGGCTAGGCCTATCGCTCTGCAGGCCTCAGCTCTCCAATCAGCCATAGCTCCTGGGGCATTGGCGCCGCCTCCTGATCGGCGTCCGGGGCCAACTGACAAAACCTCTCCATCTGTTTACGAGAGAGAGCGTCAGCCACTCCGTTATTCACCCCCGGAACATGCTTGGCCAAAAACAAAATGTTAAGCCACAGGCAACGCAGAGTAAAGGCCCTCACCAAGCTCATAACCCGTTGCGATTTGGATGAAAGGGAATTAATAACATGAACAACAGCCATGTTATCACACCAAAAATGAACAGTGCGATCGACCATATCACTCCCCCACAACCAAACCGCAACCAAAATGGGAAAAAACTCCAAAAACATGAGATCCCGGCTCAAACCAGCCTGCACCCATGAATCCGGCCACACCTCCCTGCACCAGTGTCCACAGTAGTAGACCCCAAAACCTAATGCCCCTAGCAGCATCGAACATGACCTGAAGCTCCGCCTCAAGCCTTATTGGATTTATATCCCGCCCTCCACTCCGAAGAGTCTCAGAGTGGCTCACAATCTCCTTTACCTTCCTCCCCCACAACAGACACCCTGTGAGGTGGGTGGGGCTGGAGAGGGCTCTCACAGCAGCTGCCCTTTCAAGGACAACTCCTGCAAGAGCCATGGCTGACCCAAGGCCATTCCAGCAGCTGCAAGTAGAGGAGTGGGGAATCAAACCCGGTTCTCCCAGATAAGAGTCCGCACACTTAACCACTACACCAAACTGTCCTCTCTCCAAAAAGAAATCCCATTAAAGGATTCCAAAAACTCCTGCCACACTCGCAGGTCCTCCCTCATGCTGTTAGTAACCCCGGTCCTGTGCTGAGGCAAGCGAAGGCCCACCATAGCATCACAGAACCTACGAAGAAAAGCCCTATCCGGGGCAACCACTTTGCAAGCAAAGTTAAGATGCCCAACTAACTGCTGAAGCTCAAGAAGCGTAACCTTCTTTTTGAGGAGGAAAGTACTAATCCTATCCCTCAAATCCTCCAGCTTCTGGCAAGGAATCCTGGATGATTGCGCTAAAGTGTCCAGCTCAACCCCCCAAAACACAAGGCAATGGGCTGGGCCCTCTGCTTTTTCCTCAGTCAATGGCACTCCCAACTCAGCAGCCAGCTCAATAAAGCCGGACAACAACTGAGCGCAGTGTCCAGAACCCGCAGGGCCCACAAACAGGTAGTCATCCAAATAATGAACAACATCCTACAAACTCACTTTCTCGCACACAGCCCATTCGAGAAATGTGCTGAAACACTCGAAAGCGGCACATGATACAGAGCAGCCCATAGGCAATGCCCTGTCCATGTAAAATTGCCCTGCAAAAGAGAAACCCAAAAGCTCAAAATCATCCGGATGGACAGGGAGAAGGCGAAATGCAGATTTAATATCGCATTTAGCCAACTCAGCCCCCTGACCACAGCGTCGGACGACGCCCACGGCTTGATCAAAGGTAGTATACCTAACTGAGCATAACTCCTCAGGTATCCCATCATTAACAGAAGAACCCTTGGGGTAAGAAAGATGGTGAATCAAAGGAAATTCAACAGGCTCCTTCTTTGGTACCATCCCTAAAGGGGAAACCCTAAGGTTAACAACTGGAGGACTGGCAAATGGGGCTAAAATCCTACCCTCTGCCAGCTCCTTGGAAGTCTTAGCCTCCACTATGTGCTCTAAACCCTTAACAGAACTGAGGTTCTGAGACCAAGTTGGTACCCGAGAACCCTGAAAAGGAATTCTAAAACCTGATGTAAAACCGTTCAACAAATATAAGCTGTTCGCCCTATGTGGGTACCTACGAAGCCATTGCTCAAAAGGATCCAGCTTTATCGGGCTGGGGCCCTTTTCCAGTTTGGGAAGGACCCCCACCCTGTCTCTTCTTACCCTTGCATGGCCGCATTCTTGGACAGTTGTTAAATGAGTGTGGGCCAGCACACAGGGGGCATTCATGCTTGAACTGGCAAGCTTTCCGACTGCACGCCCCCTGAGACCTGAACTCCCAGCAAAGCAAGTGGGGTTGAACAGCCTGCCCCGCAGAGCTGCGGGAAGATGATGATGAAATGGAAGGAGAAGAGGAACCCTTAGCCACTAAGTGACCGCTGTCAAAGCGGTCCCCCAGATTGGGCTGCGCAGGTGACATCACCTGCAGCCACAACTGTTGGTGAATCCGATCCAAAGGGAGGGAAGGGTACAAAGCGGCCCTCATCCTGAATTCCTGGTCGTATTGAATCCAGGCCGGGCTGCTGAACATCGTATACCCTTTGTATATGATGTCCATGTAATGGATCAATGCTGCCGCCTGCCAGGGCTGAGCACGCGCTATCACTCCCGCATATATAAAAAACCCTGGAAGCCAATTGACCCAGGTCCGATCAACCTTCCTCTTCTTAAGCTTCTCCTTGTCTTTATCATCAAGTTCCTCCTTGTCCTTCTTTTCTAATTCCCTAAATAAAAGGGAGAATATGTCAACATATTCCCCCTAAGGATTTTGCCTCTCGTGGCAGGCAGCAGGTGATCGCCGAAAGGTAAGGCAACCTCACCAAAAGGCATAGAGCCAAAAGGGACTGACCCATAAGGAGATGAGAAACCCCATCCACCAGTCAAAGCTGCAGCTGCCTCGCCCCAGGCCAATTACCAAATGGGCCAAACTGATCCTGTGACCACATCCAGTTATTCTGCTGTCCCACGCCCAAAGTTGAAGGAGTCCCAGAACTACCTAAAGCCGCACCAGCCCCATTAGGTGCGGCAGATCCCCAAGACCCCCAGGGCCACACAGGCCCAGTATAGGGCAAAGAACCATCCCCCGACTTACCAGGAGGTACAGCAGGCACCAATGCTGTTCCCACACCAACCACACCGGACGACGGGCCCAATCCAGCATCCAAGCCGCCCAGCTCCTCCATTAGCAGCTCCTCCATTAGCAGTCACAGACTACCTGCCCTCCAAAATAGACAAACGGGTCACTATATCCGCCTGCAAAGCCAGCTTAGGAACCCGCCCTTTCCCTGGCATCTGAGAAGGTGGAAACCCAGATGCCCGTTCCAGGGCCTGCAGCGTCTGAAAAATGACTGTGTTCACATCGTCCTCATCAGAAGAAGAGGGGGGCGGAGGACGCTTCTGGGGTGGCTTAGGAGCCTTACGTGCAGGCTGCTTACCCTTTGATTTTCCACCACCTTTACGCCCCGACATGCTCGCCACCCTAAGGGATCACGGCACGAGACAAAATTAAAGAGAGTTTGAACTGCAGTAAAGCAGCTTTACCACTCCATGCCAGGAACTGAGTCCCAAAAAACACCCCCCAAAACAAGTCAGCTTCCTCACCCGAAAAAAGGCGAAAGCCCACACCTAAATCCCCACGCTGCAACTGCTCTGCGCGAAACGGCCTCTAAAGGCCTAATTCCCCCCCCCCCCCCGTGCCAGCTACAATTGTAAGAGCACGCTCCTTCCCAACCGAGCACCGCAGGAGGACTGAGAAGAGGGATGCAGAGGCTTCTAGATGCACGTTGAAGCCCTGACCCCTAAAGACACGCCTAAAAGTGCGCCGAATCATCCGCTCTTCCTCTGGGGGGGGGGGAAATCTCCCCAGCAGCCACTCCCTAACCTGGAGTTGGCAACCCTGTCTCCTTTCCTTTATCAGCCCCTCTGACTTCAGCTTTCCATTGCCTTCCCCCTCCCTGCAGCTTCTACAGTGGGGGAGCCAAAGCAGTTTGCATCATTCTCCTCTCCCCCCATGTGATGTGAACAGCAACCCTGAGAGGCAGGTTAGGCTGAAAGTCTATGCCTGGTCCAAAACCACCCAGTCAGCTTCCACAGGAAGAACCTGGGTCTGGCAGATCCCACTCTGAAGCCCTGATTTGTATGTCCTCCTCAAATTCCACCACAGAATCTCCAGGAATTTCCCACCAACTTGGAAAGGTACCACTAAAGGTCTCTGGGTGAGTGCCTGCCACCCTTGCTGTCTTCCTACCCACCCAAGTGAAGGCATTGACCCCCCCGCCATCACCTCAAGGGGAGCTAATGTCTTGTCATCTAGAGAACAGTTGTAAATCTGAGTGATCTCAGTGCCTCCCCAGAAATGTTCACAAGAGAATTATTACTATAGATGATTTACTTACCTATGCCTTCAGGTATTAATTAAAGTGTTTTCCAGCAGCTGAGAACAAACAACTCTCCTAATTTAGACATACAGAAAGGTGAAAATACCAGATGAGCAGATGGCAGCCAGCAGCACCAGTGAGGCCCAGCTGTGGCTTAGAATTCCCACACCAACAGTGTGCAGAGTTCATCCATTATAAACTCACTGAAATCAATGAGCTTAAAGTGGAGTAACTCCACATAGGGTTGCATTGTGACTGTTAGGAATCTGAACTACCAAATGAAAGAAGTTGAGTTATAAAGCCATGCCTTCCTTGAGAGGATGCAAAGGAAGTCTTGGGCTCTTCTGCCATTTTTGTTTTAATGTTTAAATCCCGTATTGGCCAATGTGCAGTAATTTGGAGGCAACAAAGTTCTCAGAATCCCTCTAGTCCATCTTTATGTTTAAAGCTGCCACACAGCTGCCTTTGCATGGTGGCATCTCATCTTCTTTAGATTCTAAAGATGATGGCATCTCATCTTCTTATAGATGGTGGCATCTCATCTTCTTATAGATTCTATAACCAACATATTACTCCATTAAAGGCAAGATGGGATTAAAGCATTTGAGAAAGAGAAATGGCAATGACATAATTTGTTGCATGATGCCAGGCCAGATAATTGCAGTGAACCTTTGCAATTCTCAGGTCTAGGAATCTTACATTCATTTAAATTCCCTCAGGAGATTTCATCTTTTTTAATTTTTAAATGTTTCACTTTCTGCATCTTTTCAGACTGCCTTCCATTCTCTTATGTTGAATTCTCCCCTATAACATATAGTAGCTCTTACCCTATGATGTCATACACTTTCCTGCCCTCACCAGCTGTGGTTAGGATGTGGAATGAGAGTACAGAGATGCAAGTAATGATACTGTCACTTCACAGAATTGCTACCTGTTATGGGGGAGTGAAGGATAACCCAACACAGCACTACTATTGTAGATAACATCTTTATGTTCACTGTACCATGTACCATCTGCCATACTTCTAATATTCTTCACCTGTCTTGTGATTTACTATCTTTTCTTCCTCTCTTATTTTCCTCAGCCACATCAATTCTTGGTTCTCTGTTTGCACCCTTAGATACCCATCTTCCCACCTCAGCCCACCCCAATGCTGAGATGGGTGGAAAAGCTACATAGAAATATTTTAAATAAAGTGCTTTATTAAAATCACAAAATGGTCATTCTGGCTTCTTGTTTTGGTCATTTGCTTAAATTGATAGTTTGATTCTGAAGAAATAACTTGCAATGAAAGGAAAGGTTGGATTCCATCTGATACCTTTGCAGTCATAAAGATGGTGTTAGAAGCAGAAGTTCTTAGGTATTTGTACATCAGAGAATAGCATGGTTTGCCTTTGATCAGCCCAGTTTACTAGATTGCATACCCATTTAGCCACTATGAATTCACTATGTAAAAGTATGTTAAAGGAATTGATCAGATCATTGCCAGCAAGAGGAATGGCCTAGGGAAATAAATTTGGCTCCACCCCGAAAGTCCCCAGATATTTCTTGAATTGGATTTGGCAACCCTATGGATTCCAAGGGTGCTTTGTACACCAGTAAACAGACAATTGTTTAATTTTTTTAAAGATTTATAAAGTTTATTTCAATTTCTGTTAATATGAAAAATTATTCTATAACCAACATATTACTCTAAAATCATGCAGCAAGAAAACAAAGAAATTAGCTCAACTAGCTAACAATTTTTAGATCTTGCGTTAGATGGCACAAACCTTAAATTCACAAGTCAGAGGCCAAAGCTCAGGTGTTTTCTCCACTTTGCTAGCGATTGTACTTCAAGCATGTCATAGCTCAGGCCTCCGATCTGCCAAAATCCCAGCTAGTCACTCTTCTTCAGGGCCTTAGCTCAATTATAATTTTGTGGCCCAGCAACATCAGGTGGGGATGACATCTAGACAGGACACACTTTCAGGAGAAGCCTCCAGAAGATCACCTCATTACCTCCAGTTCTCCCTCCCATCACACAGACCCAAGAAACTAATCACTGCATTCCCATCTCTGGCCTTGAAGATGAGAAGAACTGTGCAGGCCAAGAGACCAAATAGTAACACTTGCAGGATGGACCAGGCCTGTTAATGTTCAAATTAGGGTTCCCATTTCACAGGTGGTTGGGGGGAGGAGGTTCCTTGCTTTTAGGGGATTCTGTCCATGGCAACATCTCCAACACAATGACATCATGGGGAAGTAATATAATCATATAGGGAATGTCATGTGGAGATGTTGTGGAGATGTAGTAACATCATCATGTGGAGATGTCATTTGGAGATGCTCTGGTTTGAGGGCACAACTCTATGGTTTGAGGGCAATTTGGCCATAGATCTTTGCCCTCAAACCAGATGCCACACAACATCCCTGATTTAATGATATCACTTCCACACAATGTCATCATGCCAGCGACTTCACTGTTTGGGGCAGAGCCCCACCCTGCTCCTGGAAAGCTCCCTCCCACCCCGCCATGAGTGCTGAGTAACTGACAACCCTAATTCACATTAACCCTTCAGGAGCCAAGACTATGAAGGGCTTTATATGTGATAGCCAACATCTTAAACTGAGCTCAGTAACAAATGGGCAACCAATGGAGGAGTTGCAGAATGGGAGTTATATGCATGCATCTCCTAACTCCTGCTAATAGTCAAGCTGCAACATTCTGTTGAAGTTTCCAAATTGATTTTGAGGGAAGACCAACATACAGTGCATTACAGTAGTCTAGTTCCGATGTTAGTGTGGCATGGATCCAGGTGGCCATATAAGGTGTATCATCATCATCACAACCTTTATTGTCATAGCAAACAAAAAAAAAATAAAAGACAAAGAGAAACCTAACACATATCTCTTCTTTTGGAAGCCAGATACAGAAAATTTGCCACCATATCAGTAGTTACAACATTTTGAAAAGAAAGCAAATAAAGGGGCATTTGCACATCTGATTGGCCTTTTAGATCACATAGTAACAGCTCTAAATATATACCATAAATGTCAGAATAATAGGTACAGTGCATGAAATCGTGCTTGACACTTCTTACTTCATTCCTTTCACAGTTGCATACCCTTTGTGCATATGGACTCTTTTGAAACCTCCCGTAAAGTATTGCCAAAGATAATACATTAAAACAAATATGTAAGCTCTATGAATAGATGGATCAACTAGGCAAGAAAAATACATTGCTAGCGACCCAGTAGGAGAAATCCCAAGCCTCAAGGGGGAACATCTATCATGTGCATGACTACTCAACAGGGCCGGATCTAAGGGGGGCAGAGAGGGGGTGCTTGCCCCGGGCGCCACCAGAGGGGGGGCACTAAATTGGGTACGGAGCCTATTCTATTCCAGGGGCCCATAAGGTAGAATGGGCCCCATAAGGGGGTGCCATTTTTAATTTTGCCCCCCCTCAAAAAACATGTAGATCTGGTCCTGCTACTCAACTTTTAGTTCAATATCCGTGAGTCTTTGCTTGATTAAAACACAGGCTGATTTTTCTGACATGAGAAGCAGCTCTTCAAAATTAATTCCAAGTACAACAAGCTTTTTATCTATGTATGATAGTCATGAGGGGAAGCCTGATATTTAGCTAAAACTTGGGCAATAATACCGTTAGGGTTGGCATTAATTTTAAAATGCAGATTTAACCAAAATTTTAATATTATAATCCACACTCTGGTTGCTATTGCTAACAGGCTTTAATTGGTTTCCAAACAAATTGCCTCATAAGAAACACACACAAGAAGAATTTTCTAAAATTTTCTGAAGGAAATTGGATTGAATTCTTTTTCTTTCCTTATTAACAGTGTGAATCCAAATTAGGATCCCATACTGCAGTTTAGCACAAAGTTTATAATTAAAGACTCTTAGGGCTGCCAGAACGTATTGATTACCCTTAGCGTAAGAAAAATGGGTAATTACAAGTATATCATTGTTCACAGCTTTCATTGCTTCCTTTTTATGAGCTGTCCAACTTGTGTTGGAGTGGAAAAGCACTTCGATATATCTAAAAATTTTAACTTGCTCAATAATTTCCTGTCTTGTATTCCACTTGGCTGGCTTCCACACTTTCCCCAAAACAATAATTTTTGATTTATGTTTATGTTTAATTCGATTTATTCCCCGCCCTCCCCGCCAAGGGTCAATTTATTTAGCTCATAGTAGTCCATTAAATGATAAAGCAGCCTTTTCAAACCTATACATGAGAGGAAAAATAGAACTGCATCATCTGCATAAAGCGGGAGAGGGACATGAAACATACCAAGTTTAGGACTATGTCCATCGATTGTATTCAGGAAGGGAGCCAAGTCATTAATGAAGAGATTGAATAATATAGGGGCTAGAATACAGTCTTTTCAAACTTATACTTATCGGGAACTTATCAGTTAGATCACCCTCCTTAGAACACCTAATTTGACAAGCATGTTAGAGTGAAGTTTTTAAATTAATAAAAGGAGTCTTTCGTCAGTCCCTAGATCTCTAAGTTTCTTCTAGAGTAAATCTCTCAGCACAGAGTCAAAGGCTCCCTTGAGATCCAGAAACAGCCTAATGCCCTTTACTTTACTATACTTATCCACTAGGTGATTTAATACTACACAATGATCAAATGTTGACTTCCATTACAGAACCCAGCTTGCTTTATACCTAAGATTTGCTGTTCTGACATGACATCCATGATTTAAGTTTATTAGCCAGATATTCCACATAAAGTTTCCCAACTGTGGAGAGCATAAAGGGCTTTAAAGGTCAATACCAACACCTTGAAACGAACTCGGAACACAACAGGTAGCCAGTGCAGCTTTTTCAGCACTGGCTGAATGTGCTCCCATCGTGGCAGCCTCATTAACAGCTGTGCTGCAGCATTCTGCACTAGCTGTAGTCTCTAGGTTAGCGTCAAGGGTAGCCCCATGTAGAGTTAAATCGAAACAATGGTGACCTTATAAACTTAGCTTGTTATTCCAGTTAAAACATCCTCATTATGTTGTATGCTAATATGCCACTCTGCCTTATATGTATGGACTGGTACAACAACAACAACAAATTTTATTTGTATCCCGCCCTCCCCGCTAGAGCAGGCTCAGGGCGGCTAACAGCACAATTCAAGCTTCAATCATACAGGAATAATAAAATTACATTTAAACAGTTTAATTAAAATTCAGATTAAATTTTAAAAGTTAATTAATAAAAGTGCTAATGCTAATGCATAAATTCAATTTTGGTAAATTCAATTTTGTTGTATCTGAGGAAGTGTGCATGCACATGAAAGCTCATATCTTAAATAAAACTTAGTTGGTCTTAAAGGTGCTACTGGACTCAAACTTTGTTCTGCTGCTTCAGACCAACATTGCTACCCACCTGGATGTAGTATTTGGAGAGTTATTGCCTCTGAACATGGGATGATCTGCTTCTGATGGGGGACTGCTGGCAAACCAGTGCAGAGTGGGTCTAAAAAAATTGGTTGCCAGGAGACATAAGGGGCCCACCCACAGCTATAAGGCTGTCATTTAATTTTTGTAAGAAGTAAATAAAATTTTCAAAAAATACATGTGGAAAAAGGTACAATTAAAACTTTGGTGAAATATATATGTAATTACAGTGTACATCTATTGTACATTTTACTGGCAGTATGCAGTAGATACTAAATGTAAATACAGATTGCATTTTCTCCAGGGGAGATCAGTTGTAAAAGTGGGAGATCCCCAGGCCCTACCTGGAGGCTGGCAACCCTAAATACAACATAAATTTTAGTTGCATTACAGTAATGATACTGAAACTTCTATTATATTTTCAAGTTACTAAAAGGTCATTTTTAACATATTGCCTAATGTTTAAGGGGGCCTACATGCCATCGGGCAAGCTGACTCCCTGGCCAGTCCGCCACTGTTGCAGACCATTTGCTGAGAGAGAGTGGGGTTTGTTAACCCCTCCTTTAAAGCAGCAACTCTCATTTCCAGAAAGGTGATCATATTTGTCCATATTTGACCCAACCTAAAAGATCTCCAAAGCAGGAAGGGGAGTTTTAGCGGAAGGCTAAAGGTTTCACTAAATGTGGCCTCCGCTGTGGCTCCAAACTATCTTTTATTATACAAAATGTGCTGCAAGTATTATTATTTGCTAGTTTTGATACACATTAAAACTGTAGGAATGGTTTTAAATGTCTTTTCTTTACTGTTTTGACCCAAAGTTTGATTTTGCTTTTCCCAGCTGCAGATCAGACTCCTAAGGTTTTTCTTTTTTAAATTCACACCATATTCTGCTCTCTCCCACTGAATTCCATTGTAATACTTATGCATTTTTCATTGTTGTCTGTATGCCAATAAATCAGCAGTATACATATATTTCATGCATAAATGGCATACAGTACGCATATAAATGGTGTATAGAAAACCTTCAAACATGAATGGACAATGCAATCTACATCAAAAGTGGAAAACTGCCACTGCTGACAAAATATATTAAATGGTATATTCAGATAAATTGTCCATATACCTAAAAATCCCATTGCCTAATTGCTACCAGAACATAAAAACATACCTGAAGATCTCTGATGCTGTGGAAGAGTTTTCTAAGAGTCTCTCTAATTTTTACATTTAACACTCTGTTAAATATAAGTGAAAGCTGATACTGTTCTGTGGGCATGAAATTAACCTTTCAGTGAAACATAAAAAGCTCACTTGAGCACTTTTCAAATTGAGGTTTAAAATAGAGCCATTAGGAAAGCTCCTGAAAAGCTGCCAAGTTTACTCCTTGAAAACTACTGTAAATGTACTGTGTGTCTCTCGCAATTTCCATTGCACTTTATCACAAACCAGAAAGCTATTTCTTTTCTTATTTAAATAAGATTTTAAGGTTAAAAGAAATTAATTTGGTATATGTGTGCTCCCCCTCCTCTTTTGCTGTTAATACCAGAGCCATGTACGTGTCAAACTCCATCAAAGAAAATTACTTTAAATATTTCAGATTGGTATAATTGTGTCAAATTATACAGTTACCAAGACCCCATACAAGGCAATTTTCTACAAATATGAAAATGAAGTTTATTCTGTTGGCCTTTTAAAAGAGAAAACATAATAAGCAAAACCCTTGGCTCATTGATTTAGATGGAATTAAGCAAACAGGAATCCTATTATCTGTGCTTCCTTTCTTCATAGTTCCTCAGTGTTCAGCAGACGGATGACAAGTGAGGACCCACAAGAAACTTGCAGATGCAGCTATCCCATTTCCCCACCACCACCTTTGCTTCCTTCCTTCTCCCCCTACTTCTCTTAGTCTCTGTCTCCCTCCTGCCACCCCTTTCTTACCCGTCGAGGACCCACAAGAAACTTGCAGATGCAGCTATCCCATTTCCCCACCACCACCTTTGCTTCTTTCCTTCTCCCCCTACTTCTCTTAGTCTCTGTCTCCCTCCTGCCACCCCTTTCTTACTCTGTCTTCTCCATGCCTGTCACTGTCTCTCACTTTCTGCCCCTACCCCATCACTCTCTCTTTCTTCTTCTGCCTCCCCACCTCATCACTCTCTCTTTCTGCCTCTCATCAATCTCCCAGCTTCCCACCTGCTCCCCCCACTCCAGTAGCAGTGGTGGCAGCAGTAGTTCTCTAAGAATCACAACAGATCTCTCAACTACGGAGATCAGTTCCACTAGAGCTACCAGCTCCAGGTTGGTGAATTCCTGGAGATTTGGGGGTGGAGCCTTGGGAGGGTGAGGTCTGGGGATGGAAGCAACCTCAGCAAGGTTTTGGGGTGTAATGTCATAGGGTTCACCCTCCAAAGCAGCCATTTTCTCCAGGGGAGCTGATCTTTGTATTCTGGAGTTCAGTCATAATTCCAGGTGATCTCCAGCCCTCACCTGGAGGTTGGCAATGCTAGTTCCCCTGGAGGGAATGGCTGCTTTTGAAGGTGTGGTCTATGATATTATACCCTTCTGAGGTCCCTCCTGTTGGAAGAGGGGGAGGCGGGAGAGGAGAGGGTTATAAGAGTCAAAATCATAGATAGGCAAAAAAATCTCCTATGATTTTTTTTTGGGGGGAGGGGGGTTATTTTAAACTATAAGCCTTCCCCTCAGTTACCAGGTGTTCTAAAAGTAGCAAGTTGTGACGGAAAGCAATGGGTTAAGCATAAGCTGAAGACGCACAGGGCTGCGTCAGGTGACCTGAGGGTGGGGGCAAAGTGCTCTGAGCTCTCAGGGAGGGAAAAAAAGTTAGTTTAGTGAGGGAAACTGCTGAGGCAGGAGTTCAGTCAGTTGGAGTCTGACAGAGTGGAGGCCTGTCAGAGAAGTCTGTCAGTGGGGACCTGACAGAGACTGAGAGGGTCAGTTAGTGCCGGCCAGAAGGGCTAAGAGGGCAGTTGATCCTGTGAAGAAGCTGGAGACGGAGACGGGGAAGTCTTCCAGAGACTGCCAGCTGGACAAAACCAGCCAAGAGGGCTGTGTGTGTGTGAGTCAGTTAAGACCGGAATGGCCACAGACACCAGGAAACTACTCTAAAGATCTAGTGAGGAGGTTGAGGGAGTGGATGTGGGTCTGAGACACCAAGAAGGGCTGAGAGGAGAGACTCCAGTCGAGGGGTGAGACTAGACACATCAGTCCCAAGAGGCCAGACCTTGGCTAGAGGTGGAGAGTGAGTTAAAGGGAACGGTGAACTGTGTAACTGTGAAAGATCCAAGAAAGTAAAAGTGACTGTAAGCTTGAAACAACTGAACAAAGAATAAGCCTGTGTAAATATCTCCCATATCCCCAGTTAAGACTTTTTGTTACAATAAATCTGTGGTTTAAGTTAAAGTTCTCGTGAGCCTATATATTTTGTGGGAAGAATAAACAAAGCTGCTGGGGTCCCATCAACAGAACAAGTAAAAATACCCCGAAGAGACGAAAATATAGAGATCCAGTGAGGCCGTGAGGTGGGCGCTGCTATACAAGTATATAAGCTTTGGGTTTGCTACTGTGAAGTAAGTTTTTTTTAAAAAAAAAATATGTGTTTATGTTTTTGGATAAAATAGGGGTACAGAAAGAAAAAGAAGCAGGGAAATGAGAATTTGATAAAAAGATCTAACATATGCATAAACATAACAAAGATGATCAACAACACAATGGACATAAAGTATTTAAAATACACATGACATACCCAGAACATATTTATAATTTTAAAAATATTTCCCTCTCATTCCCAATCAAAATTAATGCTACTTCAGCAGATATTTCATAATCTTTGTGTGCTATATAAAATAGTCATTAAGGCCCACAAATTGTTTAATGTTGACATTAGCTACTGAATACTAAATATTTAAACTAATATTACATTGTTTTGGACTATTGATATCTCTTAATAATATAGTTATAATCAGGGTCAGCACATGGGAGTAGGCCAAATAGGTGGTCGCCTAGGGCGCCACCTGGCCTAGGGGTACCCCCTCTCCTCACACCCTGCGCCCGCTGCCTTCCCGACTTCGGCAAGGCTTGGGAAGTCTCAGCAAGATCGGGGGCATGGCAGTGAGTGCTCTGAGCACACCCACTGCCTTCCTGACTTTGCTGTCAGGGGGGCATGGCAGCAAGCATGCTGAAGTCGGGGAGCATGGCAGCAAGCGCATTCAGAGCCCAGCTCTGAGCATGCCCACTGCTTTTCTGACTTCTCCGAGGCTTCCTGAGGCTCGGGAAGCCTCGGTGAAGTCAGGAGGCATGGCAGCAAGCGCACTTAGAGCCCAGCTCTGAGTGCACCCACTGTCTTCCTGACTTCGCCCAGCCCCCTCCCACTTCAGAGGGAGCCGAGAATAGGTCTTTCCAGCTCCCTTTGAAGCAGGAGAGGGCTGGGCATGGGGTGGGTCAAGCGGTCAAACTTCATGTGCCCCGATGACATCAATTCCTGAACCTTACAGTAGGCTCTGTAAGAAGAACCCTATAAGCTCTTGGAGAATTGGCTACAACAGGGGTGTGTGTAGGGTTGCCAAGTCCAATTCAAGAAATATCTGGGGACTTTGGGGGTGGAGCCAGGAGACTTTGGGGGTGGAGCCAGGAGACATTGGGGGCGGAGCCAGGAACAAGGGTATGACAAGCATAATTGAACTCCAAGATGGACAATTATGCCACTGATGGACCTCTGCTCCATATTTTTATCCAATCCCCTCTTAAAGCTGGTGATAAGTCCTCAAGTGACATGTGGATCCACCCCCCAATGCAAATCTGCATTCTGCCATGGTCCTGCATCTGGCTGAAATCCCAAAGGCTTTGATGACCAACCCTTTCCTATTGGCAGCTCTTTACTCAAAGGCTGCCGGGGGGGGGGGGAGCCTGCAATTTGCGGACGCTAAAGCGGGGAAGCCAAAGCCCAGCGACTGGCGCCCTAGAAAAAGGCTGATGTTTCCCCAGGAGCAGGCATTGCTAAGCGGCAGGCGAGCGGAAAAGGCCGGCGCGTTGAAGGGAGCCAGGCCTGGGAGTGGGAGGGAAGCTGAGGAGAAGCTGCCGGCGATTCCGGCCGGGCGAAAGCAGGCGGGCGCGTGTGAGTGGCAGAAGCGAGGAGGGAGGCGCTAGCGGGAGAGCCGAGCGAAGAGCCCTCGAGCCAATCCGGCCTGTCTGGAGCACCAGCCAGCACGAGAGGGAACGGGGCAGGGAGAAAAGTTGGGCCCTCTTGGCCTCCCTTTGGGCGCCGCCGGGGGTTCCTTCTCCTCTTCCTCAGCCAGGCCTTCTCCCTTCGCTTCCTCCTTCCCCACCTCATCACGCGATCCCCCCTTCCCTGTCGCCGCTCAGCGCCCGCTCTGCCAGGGGTTTCCTGAAGTGGCTCTGCTGCAGCCCCTGGTAGGAAGCGAGGGCACAGGGGGTGGTAATGCGGCTGGAGCCGTCGATGCCTGCGGAGTGGCTGCGGGCGCCAAGCGCGGCCAGCAGCAACGGAGCAGGGGCTTCCCCCTCTGGTCAGCTGACGCGGCGGCGGCGCGGGAAGCAGTTCCCCCCACCCCCCACCCCCGCCTCCAAATGTTGGTGCGGCCCTGGTGTTGCTGCGGCGGCGGCGGCCCGGCGCTGTGAGGGGGAAGCATCGTCCCCCCTCCCGCTTCCGAATATTTGCAGACCGGGGGAGGAGGCTCAAAATCCAGTGTTCTCCCGCCAGGGCGGGAGATTTGGGACGCCTAGGTGTGTGGCCTAATGTGCAAAGGAGTTCCTGCTGCAAAAAAACACCCTGATTAAAGTAATTTTGGACTGACAAGTTTGTGCTACTGTAGGTCAGCAGCAGCAGTTGAACTAGGATAGGAGGCCAGAAAACAGAGGCTGTCCTTGGTCAACATAGAGTGCTGCCAACTCTGCCTTGATATGAATCTAGTGAAGAGAATAAACCACAGGATTGCAGTGTGTGATTGAAAATTGTTACAGAAAACACTGTGATAAAGGCTAATTATAAATAAATGAGATGAAAACAATTATTTCCGAGTCTTATGTATTATGTTATTTGAATACTATCATTGAACCAAAAAACAACCACAAAGGTTAAAATATACAATTTATAATATTGACATTGCAGTGAATATTATTCACTTTTGGATAATACCACAATGTACATAATGTCTAAATAGCAAAATGAACAAGATCAAAAATCCACCAAAACAACAGTTAATTATGAATTCCAACAATTCCAAATTATTACATACACAAAAACAATATTCAAACAGTTCCAACAGATAGTGGCAGCTTTGACTAAGCAATATTCAAGTAGTTTTGGTTGTACAAACCAAACCACTGTACTTTCTCCTTTTAGACAATGTTGTTTAAGATGGAATACTTTGTTGCCCTTTAAACATTAATGGATTGACTGCTCTGTGCCTTCAACATACAGGAATTTGAGTTGATAACTGCTTTCTATCATAACTGGTTAATGGTTTAATGCTATCTAGAGTGATACAGCGTCCCCAGGCCTGATCCTCAGGCTAAGAGCCCTCTGGCTCATGGCAAAGGCTTGCATCTTTGCCTAGGAGGAGCCTTTCAGTTCAGAGGCCCACTGCCCCTGTCTTCCAGCAGTGACTGCAGAGAGTGGGGCCTGCACTCAGCTCCAAACAAACAGACCTTCCTCAATGAGCAACACACCAGACAAAAGATCCAAACAGACCCAGACAAAAACACCACTCTACAGCAGGCTACAAGCACCCACTTATGATCACAACCATGGTGTGGCACCATGAGGATTAAAACAGGTTTACTGAAATACAAGTTTTTGTGGGGTAAACATGCACAGTGTTCAATGTCCTCTACTGAAGGAAAGACCACTACCTCTTGAGGCAGGCTGAACTGCTGTTCATATTGGGGAGGGTTTTTTTCACTACTTAACCAAAATCTATAACCTTGTGTTTTCCACTCTTTAGTAATTGTTCTCCCTTGCCCTGACCTGGATAGCCCAGGCAAGCCCAATCTTGTCAGATCTCAGAAGCTAAGGAAGGGTTGATCCTGGCAAGTAGTACTTGGATAAGAGTCATCCAGAGAATACCAGGGTCAGGACATAGAGGCAAGCAATCCACATCTTCCATAGAGGTATTGAGTTCCAACTAGGGTTGCGAAGTCCAAGTCAAGAAATATCTGGGGACTCTGGGGGTGGAGCCAGGAGACTTTGGGAGTAGAGCAAGGAGACATTGGGGGCAGAGCCAGGAGCAAGGGTGTGACAAGTATAATTGAATTCCAAGGGAGTTCTGGCCATCACATTTAAAGGGACAGCACATCTTTTAAATGCCTTCCTTCCATAGGAAATAATGAAAGATAGGGGCACCTTCTTTTGGGGCTCATAGAATTGGACCCCCTGGTCCAATCGTTATGAAACTTGGGGAGTATTTTGGGAAGAGGCACTAGATGCTATACTGAAAATTTAGTGCCTCTACCTAAAAAAACAGACCCCCCAGACCTGATACCCGTGGATCAATTCCCCATTATTCTCTATGGGAATCATTCTCCATAGGGAATAATTGCCCAGTAGACATTTCCCTCCCCCCCCTTGCCGCTTTCTGATTACCCTAAAGCGGGGGGGGGGGAGGCCTCCAAACCTAGGGATTGGCAACCCTCTCTCTCTCTCTCTCTCTCTCACACACACACACACACACTTACTGGGTCTGGTTCCTCCACAATGACATCTGAAAAGAACAGGGGCTACACTGCGCTCTCTCTCTCTCTCACACACACACACACACACTCTGAAATGAAAGCAAAACAAACCGAGGGACTGTGTTGCTGACCCTTCCCATGAAGTACTTCCTGCTCAAATTTAAAGGCACACAGACACACACACATTTTGAAACAGACCTGTTTGCAGGTTTCTAAACCTGCCCAAGATCTAGAGCTGCATGCTGGCTCTGGGGGTGGGGCTTCCCACGCCGGCCAGCTGGCTGGGGGAGGGGAAAGCCTGTGAAACCGGGGGATCCCCCTCTGGGACCTGGGGATTGGCAAGCCTAGTTCCAACTGTTCAAGAGATAAATGTTAATTTGAAGACAGAAATCAGATGATTAGTTTCTCTTAATTAATTGCCAATATTCCTTTTAAAACAATTTTGAAACACACCGCATATTTATATATTAAATGTTATCCTAATGAAATACTCAGTGCGGCATACACAAACCTCTTTTTCTCCACTGTTATCCTCATGCCAACCCTATGAGAGAGCTTAGACCAAGAGTTAGTAAATTATATGACAGATAATAGATTTTGAACCCACCTCCCCAGGGCTTAATTTGACACAAACCATTATGCCACACCAGTTTCTTTTTGCATAGAACTGTACACTGTGGTGCTCAAACAGATCGGGGGACTCCAAACTTGTCAATCCTGTTTAGAATGTTGAGGGAGTTTTTTGTCATCTCAAAATGGTTCCCATGACATATGAGACCAATCACAAAATGGCTGCCATGGAACAAATACAAAATGCTGGGAAGTAGGCCAAAAATAATCCTACAATAGGGTCACCTGTTTTCAAGCGGGCATTCTCTGCAGCCCAAAGGCTAATGCCTCCTTCTCTATAAGAACATAAGAGAAGCCATGTTGGATCAGGCCAACGGCCCATCAAGTCCAACACTCTGTGTCACACAGTGGCAAAAAATGTTATATACACACATACACTGTGGCTAATAGCCACTGATGGACCTCTGCTCCATATTTTTATCTAAACCCCTCTTGAAGGTGGCTATACTTGTGGCCGCCACCACCTCCTGTGGCAGTGAATTCCACATGTTAATCACCCTTTGGGTGAAGAAGTACTTCCTTTTATCCGTTTTAACCTGTCTGCTCAGCAATTTCATCGAATGCCCACGAGTTCTTGTATTGTGAGAAAGGGAGAAAAGTACTTCTTTCTCTACTTTCTCCATTCCATGCATTATCTTGTAAACCTCTATCATGTCACCCCGCAGTCGACGTTTCTCCAAGCTAAAGAGTCCCAAGCGTTTCAACCTTTCTTCATAGGGAAAGTGCTCCAGCCCTTTAATCATTCTAGTTGCCCTTCTCTGCACCTTCTCTAAAGCTATAATATCCTTTTTGAGGTGCGGCGACCAGAACTGCACACAGTACTCCAAATGAGACCGCACCATCGATTTATACAGGGGCATTATGATACTGGCTGATTTGTTTTCAATTCCCTTCCTAATAATTCCCAGCATGGCATTGGCCTTTTTTATTGCAAACGCACACTGTCTTGACACTTTCAGTGAGTTATCTATCATGACCCCAAGATCTCTCTCTTGATCAGTCTCTGCCAGTTCACACCCCATCAACTTGTATTTGTAGCTGGGATTCTTAGCCCCAATGTGCATTACTTTGCACTTGGCCACATTGAACCGCATCTGCCACGTTGACGCCCACTCACCCAGCCTCAACAGATCCCTTTGGAGTTCCTCACAATCCTCTCTGGTTCTCACCACCCTGAACAATTTAGTGTCATCCGCAAACTTGGCCACTTCACTGCTCACTCCCAACTCTAAATCATTTATGAACAAGTTAAAGAGCATGGGACCCAGTACCGAGCCCTGTGGCACCCCACTGCTTACCGTCCTCCACTGCGAAGACTGCCCATTTATACTCACTCTCTGCTTCCTATTACTCAGCCAGTTTTTGATCCACAAGAGGACCTGTCCTTTTACTCCATGATTCTCAAGCTTTCTAAGGAGCCTTTGATGAGGAACTTTATCAAAAGCTTTCTGGAAGTCAAGGTAAACAACATCTATCAGGTCTCCTTTGTCCACATGTTTGTTCACCCCCTCAAAGAAATGCAACAGGTTAGTGAGGCAAGATCTTCCCTTGCAGAACCCATGCTGAGTCTTCCTCAATAACCCGTGTTCATCAATGTGCCTACTCATTCTGTCCTTGATAATGGTTTCTACCAACTTTCCCGGTATTGAAGTCAGACTGACTGGCCTGTAATTTCCCGGATCTCCTCTGGAACCTTTTTTAAAGATGGGGGTGACATTTGCTACCTTCCAGTCCTCAGGAACGGAGGCAGATTTCAATGAAAGATTACAGATTTTTGTTAGAAGATCCACAAGTTCAACTTTGAGTTCCTTCAGAACTCTCGGATGTATGCCATCCGGACCCGGTGACTTATTAGTTTTTAATTTGTCTATCAGTTGTAGGACCTCCTCATTTGTCACCTCAATCTGACTCAGGTCTTTCAACACCCCTTCCAAAATTAGTGGTTCTGGGGCGGGCAAAAAGTTCTCGTCTTCCACAGTGAAGACGGAGGCAAAAAATTCATTTAGCTTCTCAGCCATTTCCCTATCCTCCTTCAGTAATCCTTTTACCCCATGGTCATCCAAGGGCCCCACTGCCTCCCTGGCTGGTTTCCTACTTCTAATATATTTGAAGAAAGTTTTATTGTTGGTCTTTATGTTTTTTGCAATATGCTCCTCATAGTCCCTTTTTGCCTGCCTGATCACAGTCTTGCATTTGATTTGCCACAGCCTGTGTTCCCTTTTACTAATCTCACTTGGACTGGTTTTCCACCGCTTAAAGGAGTCCTTCTTACCTTTTACAGCTTCCATTACTTTGTTTGTTAACCACGCAGGCCTTTTCTTATGCCTGTTTGTGCCTTTCCTAACTTGTGGTATGTATTTTATCTGAGCTTCTAGGATTATAGTTTTAAATAGCGTCCAAGCTTCCCCAAGGGTTTTGACCGTATGTACCTTTCCTTTCAGTTTCTTCCTCACATGCCTCCTCATCTCAGTGTATTTACCCTTTTTAAAGTTAATAAGATGTAAGAAAGATGTAAGATGTAAGAATAATAAGATGTAAGAAAGTCCAATAAGTCCAATAAGATGTAAGAAAGTCAAGGATGAGCTGTTGCTTTGAAGAAAGCAGAAGCAGCAGATTTCTGAATTCCAGTGCTGGAGGCAGCATCAGCTTCTATGTGCTATTTCTTGGCCCTACAAAGCAACTGTTTGGCTGCTGTGTGAAAAAAATGCTTGAACACTGGTCTGATCCAACAGGGCTCTTCTTATGTTACATTGGAGGAGGCTGGCTAAACTAGGAAAATAAAAGGCCAAATAACATGAGATGACGTATGACTACCTCTGACCATCCTTTTAAAAAGTGAATTTCACCCACATGCTAACATCCTATCCATCTTTTGGCAGCAGTTGAGGGGAAAGTGAATTTACTTTCCTCTGCTGCCTGTTGTTGCCAATCGAAACCAAGCAACCCGCTCTCTCTCAGGCTGTTATTAGCCTTAAATCAGGAAAAAGACAGGCTAACAGATGGTACCTGTCTTTTTTCCCTTCCAGAATTAACAATAGCCTCAGGCTGTTCAATTTTCATTTTTGAAATCATACTGTGGGTACTAAACCTTCTTCCCCCTTATCCTATAGAACTGATCTGAAATGAGAAAACTGCAACTGCAATTTACCTTTTAAAAAGTCTGCGAAATATCTTATCATCATCAATATACTTAATTTCCAGTGTGGCCAAACCTGTGGATACTCAAATCTGGAGAGTGGAGCCATTGACAGACAAGATAGCTCTTTCCACAGGGAAGGGTTTGGTTTTTTAAAAAAGCTCTTCTGTGCATGTGCCCAAGCAGACGAGTGCATAAGCACTCCTCAGAGTTGGGGATGGGGAGGAGGACACACAAGAAACAGAGTGGAGTGATCACATCACTCATGTGTTTCCATGGTGCGCCGGGGCAATCAGATGTCCAGAAACCCATCATGGACACACCTCACCAGATATTCACTACATATCTATTTGATTCTAGTTGGTGAAAAAGTGTCTGCTATTTAGAAATACAGTGGTCCCTTGAGAACCCACTCCATCTTTCAAAGAATGAGCTAGAGCCTTGTGAGGAAGTGACAGGATTTTGGGGTTCCACTTAAAAGCCATCAGTCTTGATAAAGGCAATGAAATGTTCGGCACAGGCTAACATGGACTGGCTTTATGTGGATGAACTTATTGGTCGTTTTTGCACTCACCTTCCGCCGGCGCGACCCCCCTCTTCACCGCGCAGGATCTGGGCGGATTTCGCACTAAACGCTGTGGAGCAGCCAGAAAAGCCGGAAGCTCCCGTCGCAAAAGCCGCGCAAACGCCAAACTGCTTTTTGGCGGTTTCAGTTTGAGCGGCTTTTGCGCCGGGAGCTTCCGGCTTTTCTGGCTGCTCCGCAGCGTTTAGTGCGAAATCCGTGCAGATCCTGCGCGGTGAAGAGGGGGGTCGCGCCGGCGGAAGGTGAGTGCGAAAACGACCATTCTTTATCCTAACATCTCATTGAAACAACAGCGGACTGAGTGTGCATGACTATGAAATGGAATAATTTGTTTGATGTGAGGATTTCATGTGGAACCCATAAAAAAAGTTTCTGTGTGCACTCTTTGTGAAAGAATTTATTACAGATTGTTTTCTAATGTTTTGGTTTATGAGTCACATGCAGACTCTTAACCTTTAAAAAGTCTCTGCGTGCACTCTAAAAGTGCCTGTGTGCACTCTGATTTATTCTACTGCAGACTGGATTCATTTAAGTGCAGACTGTTTGGAAAAAGATGTTATGTTAGGCTGAGAACACATGGGCATTCTGGGATGACTTGGAGGCGTCCCGAATCAGGAGGGCTCAAAAAGAGCCATCCTGGAGCCTTCACACGCTCACTCCGCATGCCGCCCACAACCCATCTGTGAGGCGGCTGGGCACTTCTGCATGGGAAGGCGACCCAGAAGCTGGACTCCTTCCCCCCTCCTCTGGGGGCAAGTGCTGATACACACAAGCGCTGCAGCGCTCTGAATGCTTTATTGAAGAAAAACCCTGGGAACAGCTTGGGGCGGCTTGGCAGTTGCCAAGTTGCCTCACTTGCGCCCTTCCCCATCCAGACGGCGGGGAGGTGATTGACAGCCGGCTCAAAGTTTTGCTACCACTTTGGAAGTGGTAGCTTTTTGAGCCAATCACAGGAGCCTGGAGGACAGGGTGAGGGCGGAAGGAGGATGGCTGGCAGATGTTGCCATCTGTACAGATTTTTTGGGTCAACTTCAGAGGCCTCTCTGAGTCGACCCAAAGTGCCGGTCTGTAATCAGCCTTAAAGTGCCTGTGTGCACTCTTGTGTATTTTATTGCAGTCTGTTTAAAGGTAGAGACTTTGGAATGTTAAAATGCCTGTGAGCACATATTTTCTTATTATAGACTGTTTAGAAGTAGAGGCTATTTAGAAGTAGAAGCCACAGAGTTTTTCTCATCACCCCATTATTTTCTTGTAATAAATGTTTTGATAAAATAGTGTTTATAGTTGCTGTCTTGCTTGCTGCTCTAAAGGGAGCCTTAGAGAAAGCCTACTGTCAAAGGCGACACTGAGCTTCTGCCCAAGTTGGCAGCATCACCAGAGCCTGCTGCCAGCCACTCTGATGCCTCAGGAAGTGACAGCTCGCCACCATTGCTTGAGTCAGCATTCCCCGCATCTGGTATAGCCGCCAATGAAGGCGCAAGTGTAACCAGACAGCCCATCTGACTCACCTCTATGGGTGGCTCAGCTGAGACAGCAACCCCACCAGGACTTAGCAACCCAGTGCCGAGACACACGCTTGCAGGGAAGGCATTCACTGACCCCTGAGTTTTGACAGGAACTGTGCCGCTCACTAACTGAAGCATTGTTGGAAACCCATATAGCCCCTGCTTGGGGCTGGGCTCTCTGTGGAAGCAATAAGTCGCATCCTTGATGACCTCACATCCACCCCTGGCTCCTGTCTTCCGACCTCACCCCTGCTCAGTTTTCTAGGCTCCCAGACCTCCTGCTTCAGATGAACACACTCTGGGATCCTCAAGTCAGCTCTTGACTTCCTAACTCAGGTCTTGTTCTGACTCTCCTGACTACAACCAGATCAGACCGGATCTGGATCCTGCTCCCTGACCGCACCCAGCTCGTGACACCTGCAATCTAGCCAGCTTCCTCCCTCATCTTTACTACTCTATTCCCCCTTGTGTTGAGTTAAATTATACCTCACTGCAAGCTCTCTGGAGCAGTTTTCTCTCATGCAATAGTGTTAAACTCATAAGGTGGTTTCAGTCCTCATTTGAACAATAAGTGTGTCTAATTGAAAAGGGGGCAATTAAGTACAGAAGTTTCTTCTTCTGCCTGAGAAGTTCTGCAGCCTCACAAAGAATGAGACGAAGTGTCTCTAGGGATTTTTTCCACAGCATTCATTCTTTTACTAGATCAGATGAAGGGAGCAGGGGGGCTTAAACATTCTTCCCCAGACAAGTTCATTTCATGGCAAATTACTTGAGCAAGGAAAGGCTGTGATTAAAAAAAGACACACTTTCTATTTTTAAACAACACCAGGTGATATTAATATGCAGGAGGAGGGAAATGACTAATGAATGCAGCCCATGCTTCTTAACATCCAGATACAACACTGCTATATCCTTTCAGGGCTGCTGAGGTCGGTGTTGAGGCAGTTAGTATTAATGAGGCAGACTAAACTTTCTCTCAGACTTTAAATACACCTGAATTGCTTCCCCCTGAGGAGGACGCCCTAGAGCGAAGGTCTGAAGTTGCTTAAGTTTATGAACTAAAAAAACCCCTCCAGATTTCCTGTAAGGAATACAATCATGCTTGTATTGGTGGCTTCTGGTCATCATTTAAAAGACCAATTTTACCACCACTTGAATACACTTTTCAGTGCTTTTGGTGAAAGTTCAGGTTTTTATTCCACCTCAATCTTTCAAATGTCTCCATTTTTTTTGTCTCCAAGCTACCCTGATTTATATCCTCATTAAAGGATGTCACATGATCCAGTCATGTGGTATAAAATGCTCATGGTTTGAGAACCAAGGAATTCCATCTATGTACCTATTAGTCCTTTATATCTCTTCAGCCAGAGGTATACGATATAATATCTATAAGTTCTAACAATAGCCCTTTTCAGTTATTACATTTTTGGCACTCTTACCTTGCATATTGTGATCAAGTGTTTGTGTAAACCCATCAATAAGGATAGTCATCATTTTGTATGAATAGGACACTTGTGCATTTTCCGGCTGCAGTACACTCAATCAAATCCAGGTTTGTTGAAGCTATGCATGTGTGCATGTACCCAAACATGAAAAAACATGCAATGGCCTATTCATAAAACATAGCCAAAACTGTAATGACCAATCAGGGTGAATTCCACACAACTCGACTGTTCAGCATATCCTCTTAAACTGCCCACTGTTTACTCAGCTCTGTTCATATTTGATTAGTCCTCTTTTTCAACTCTCTAAGACTGCAACCAATAAAGGCATTGACGTCTTGCTAGCAGACAAAAAAACCCGAAGTTACTGAGCAAGTGGCAGAGTTCCTGACAAATGTACTCAGGGGCCAAGAAAAAGTGCAAAGAAAAGAGAGAAGAGGAAAGGGTGGGAAGAGTGAGTGAGAGAAATAAGGTGTATCTATGATTCCTCTTTGGATAGTTAAGCTTTTTACTATAACCATTTTAACTATTGTAATATTTGAGATTACTGTTCCAAACTTTTATCACTTTGTCCTATTATTATTAGACCTAATGTTACAAAATATTGTACCTTGATTATTTCTCCTTCTTGGCATATAGGCTGATTTGTACTGCTACCTTTTTTTAAAAATCGTTATGCCAATAAAGGTTTTGTAATTGGAATTGGACCAATCAGGGTGAGGATGCCTGATGATGACTTTACATGAAAATCTGACAATATGCGTGGTCTGCTTGTGTGCAAGTCACAAACTTACACAAGTTCCAATTAAGTAAAAACAAAAAACAAAACGTAATTTGTCCAGGTCACACAAAGGAAGGCACAATCATTTCACTTGCACATTATACTGGTAGTTATTCACAGCCATTTTTTAAGGCAAGCTGGCTGCAACATATTGTCAAAACCTGCTCTCTGTCAACAAGGCACACTACAGAACTCATCTTTTGCACTCTAAGTGGTGTTGGAGTCTGACTTTCCTTCATGAGGCTCTCTTTCAAGAGGCATGATACAAACTCCCACGCAGTGACATTTTTGACAGTCCAGTTCTGAAAAAGCTTTAACATTTATTTCTGCAATGTATACAATCTGTACATCCTTCAGTGGAATTTTGTTAACAGGAGGAGAACAGAGAGATCTCAAGATTGGGTCAACTGTACTGAATACAGGTGACAACATCTGATGCTGAAAAGTTATGAATCAACACTTTTATTCCCACCTTTGCATGCAGATGTCATAATCCTCTCAGAGATATTACTGTAGCAGTAATTTCCCACACTTGTAACCATGCAAATGTAGAAGTCCATCAGACATACTTCCTCACTCACATTACAATATTCAACCAGGCCCTAGTGAACTGGCTAGCTAGTATGTCATTTGGTGTGCAATGTATACATCCATCCCCACTAGGCTTGCCAATCCCCAGGTCCCAGCGGGGGTTCTTCTGCTTTCCCAGTCTCCTTCCCGCCCCCAGTCAGCTGGCCGGTGGGGGGAAGCCCTGCCCCCAAAGTCACCATGTGATTTTTCAGGGGCGTAGCTAGGGCTTTAGGGGCCCGGGGCCCAAGATTTATGTGGGCCCCCCTACTTGTGTGCACGCCGCCAGAAACAGGATATGATGTCACTTCCGGTGATGTCACTTCCGCAAGATGGCCACCACTTGTGAGGGAGCCCTGCTGGAAACAGGAAGTGATGTAACTTCCCCCTCACAACCCGAAAATGCCCCCCCCCACAACAAAAGCTTTCCCAACCATGTGAAAGCCATTATAGGGACCCGAAAACTTACTGGCCTCGCCGGTAGTTTCACTTTCTCTTTCTCTCTCTAGCTCTCCAAGCAGTCAAGCTCCACAGCACAGAGAACACAAACTGAAACTGGCGCCCTCTGACGTTGCAGACTGCTCCTGCACACCACAGTGGCAAGCGAGCCAATGATCAGCAGGGGGCGGAGCCAGGGAGGCAGCTGAAGCCTGCCTGTCTGCTGGTTTCAGAGAAGGAAGAAAAAGCTATGGAGAGAGGCATGCCTCTTTAAATTACTTCTCCAAGCCAAGCCAGCTGGTGGCTTGGAATGAACTTAAAGTTAAAGTTGCTTTCTTTTCACTTCTCTCTTCTTCCTCCTCCATCTATTTGCCTCCTTCCTTCCTTGTGGCTCTCAAACATCTGATATTTATTCCATGTGGCTCTTACATTAGGTAAGTTTGGCCATGCCTGCGGCTGAATAATGCACTTTAGCAATTATTTGCAAGTGGATCTTGCCTTTTCGAACACAGTAAACATGCAAAATAGCATTGATAATGCATTATTCAGTGTGTGTGAAAGCACTGCTGATTTGCCGTTGTCTTCTACTGTGCCCGGGGCATTCCTTTCCTGTTTTCCTGCCCTAGTGATTCTCCCTGACTCAGGGGTGGCTGTCTTTGTTTCATTGGCTTCGGCTAGGGGCAGGATGCCAGCAGGGCTCTTGCAGCAGGCACAAGTGACTTGGTGGCAGCAGCTGCCAGAGGCTCCAGTGGCGCAAAAAGCCACAAGGCTGACAGGTCTAATGGTGCCTCTTGCAGCAGCCGAAAGATGCCTTTGGGTTTGGGCACCACACTGCACGCTCCTTCCTCTCCGCCCATGCAGTGTTAACAGCTCCTCATTGGGAAGGACCTGGAGAGAGATTTCTATGGCCATGGCAGGGGTGGCTTAACTGCGGCTCAGGAGCCACGTGTCTCATTCACACATATTGTGTGGCTCTCGAAGCCCCCACTGACCTATTGGCTGGCTTGGAGAAGGCATTTGTCTCTTTAAATCACATCTCCAAGCCAAGCCAGCAGGCAGCTTGGACTTGGGAGAATTAATCCAAAGTGAAAGTTGCTTTCTTTCCACTTCTCCCTCCCTCTCTCCATCGATTTGCCTTCCTTCCTTCCTTCCTTCCTGTCTTGTGGCTCCTCAAACATCTGATGTTCATGTCTTGTGGCTCTCAGACATCTGTTTATTCTGTGTGGCTCTTACATGAAGTAAGTTTGGCCACTCCTGGTATATGATCCCCTATATTGAAGTATTGCTGTCTCTCTGTTGTTTGGTTTGGTCTCTTGAAAAAAAACTGTAATAATAATATTTATGCCTTCATTAAAATATCAATTTAAAAATATGATGCCATGGAGCGCCAAGCAGCCATTTCATTCCTCCCAAGGGATGGAGATCAGCAGCAATTCAGGGACATCTCCAGGGGTCATACACGCTTGGAAGGATTTGTGTGCGTTTGTAGGAGCTCCTGGATACTTTTCTGGTGTGGACATTGTGGAAGAACTTCAGACTCCCCTCTGAGAAAGGGATGTGAAACGTCGGAGGTCGACCTTGCGGAGTCTTCTGGAAATGGGCTTTCAAATGAGAATCCGATCATTTTCTAGACGAGCACTCTTTTGCACCAAGCCCTTTATTTCTTGTTGGAATCAATTTTCCTCTGAGGATTTGTGCGCTGCTAGAATTGCTGCCAAGAGTTAACCCACCCTGTGAAACATTGTACTAATGAGGGGTGTTGATATCACTGTGTGTTGGTATTATTTTGGTATTATTGTGTTGGTAAATCTTGGTATTATTGGTATGGGATGTTTTTCGTTATTACAGGGGTGGCCCACGGCAGCTCTCCAGATGTCTTTTTTGCCTACCACTCCCACTGATGGGAGTGGTAGGCAAAAAAAAACATCTGGAGAGCTGCCGTGGGCCACCCCTGCAATTAGATCCCTGTGTGTGTCTTTTGGGTTACCACGTGGAGGTGCAGTGAAGCCCCCTTGGCGACAGGGCTGCTACGGGGGTCCTGCCCCACGGCCCCCTCAGGTCTCGGGGATGCGCGTGTGGGGCACAGCCACCCCTGCCCCGGCTCCCGCTCTATGACCTCGGTGGCCGGCAGCAGCGCAGGCCCCTTGCGCACCGCGTGGAGCGCAGCAGCGCGCTCCCCGGGCTGCCTCGCTGGAGGCAAGGACCAGCTTGCCCTAGTAACTGGCGGCGCCTCCTCGTGGCGTGCAGGGCAGGGAAGCCCTTGGGCTCGCAGGCGGGCGGAGAGAGCCCCCCTGTTGGAGTGGTGCAGCATGCCCCCGCAGCTGCCCGCCTTGGCCCCGGCTGCCTCCGGCGCTAGGCGGCGGCGGCGCCCAGCTCCTCTCCTCGCCTATGATCGCCAGCATGAACGTGGCGCTCCAGGATCTCGGTAGCAACGTGAGTGGCGGCGGCGGGGACGCCAGGCAGCCGGCTTCTGAGGGGCCCCTTGGCATTGCCAAGGGGCCCCCCAGATCCCCCAGACCTGGGGCAACCCGCCCCCCCTCCCTACACCACTGGACAGGGCTGAAACAGGATTAAAGGTCCAGTGCAGAATTGAAGTCTCTGCCTGTGGTTGGATATGCCACCTTATTTTTTTGTTCAGGTCACCTCTGCCTGAAAGAAATTCAGTAGGGTGAGCTTTCCCCACAACTGCAAAAAGTTGTACCTGCTGAATTCCTGTCTAACATACAGTTGCTGAAGAACTGAACCCTTCATAGGGAAGGTGATATTTCTGGCTTCTGACAACTAAAATTAATGCAAAAGCTAATATGCTATGGCATGAACGTAGGAAAGCCAATATTTCACAGATTGGGTGACAAAGGAATATTCATCTCTTGTCTGCAACATCACAAAATGACTGGCATATGTGATCAGGCTGTCATCAATACAATACCACACCGATAACTTTCAGGAGTGCCAGTGTGATATAGTGCTGGATGTGTCAGAAATTTGGAGTCATGAAGCAAACGTAGTAAACTTATTATTTTGGTCTCATCTTAACCTACCTCATGGATTTATTGGGGTTAATATGTACAGTATTCTGAATGCAAAAACCCCCAAAAAGTGGGATAACAATGTGATTTTTAGAGTTGCTCGTAATGTCACATCTATATACTTTAATGCGGTCAAGTCAAGCAACGGCCTCTCAGTCATTACGTGTAAAGAGAAATGAAATGATACATTAAGAAGTCCGGGAGAAGAGGGGAAAGAAAGAGCAGCAGCCATTTTCCCATAAGGTCTGAGGTAAGTGAGGCTGAGAAAGAGTGAAAGGTTCAAGGTCACTGGGCAGGCCAACAAATTCTTCAGCGCCCAGAACGCAGATCTGCACCAAGACCATGCAAACAAACAAAAAAAACCCTCTGAAATCTATGCCCTACACAATGGCAAAGTAGGGATTTGAACCGGGGTAGACTATCCCCGATCCTAGCACAACGCAGGGCGTGCTGCCAGTTATCAGTTGTGAGGGGACCACAGGAAAGGACTCCTGGCGCCGTGGGGCCCTTTCTTCTCCTCCACACACGCGGCCCTGCCTTGCCCAACCCCCACGGCTAGGCGGGAGCGTGATGCCGGTGCGCACGCACACACAAGGCTTTACACGCGCCTGCCATCCTCTTTGCACCGGCAGAGATGTGTCGCCTCCTTTAAGGCGACCTGGGGCGCGGGGGGGAGGGTGTGTGCTAAAAATAACCTCTGCTGCGGGAGTCACTGGCGGGCGTGCTTGCACCTCGGAGCAGGGCGAGCGAGCCAGTCCCCGCTCGTGGCGCTCCAGGATCTCGGATCTCCAGGACCTTGGTAGCAACGTGAGTGGCGGCGGCGGGGACGCCAGGCAGCCGGCTTCTGAGGGGCCCCTTGGCATTGCCAAGGGGCCCCCCAGGCCCCCCAGACCTGGGGCAACCCGCCCCCCCTCCCGACGCCACTGTGATTTTTCCCCCCTCTGGAGGCTCCAGTCTCCGATTGGAAAGGCTTCCTCTTGGGATGGGGTGTCTGTGTTACTTGGAAGTTGGCTGCAACTCATGAGTAGAGAGGCCAATCCCTCGCTTCAGAGTCGCCAGAAAACGGGATGGGAGGAGAGGGGAGGAACGTCTGCTGAGCACTTCATTATTCCCTATGTGGAGATCGATTCTCATAGGGTATAATGGGGAATTGATCTGGAGGTTTCAGGGGCTCTGGGGAAGCTGTTTTTTGAGGTAGATGCACCAAATTTTCAGTATAGTATCTAGTGCCTCTCCTCAAAGTACCCCCCAAGTTTCAAAATGATTGGACTAGGGGGTCCAATTCTATGAGCCCCTAAAGAAGGTGCCCCTATCCTTCATTATTTCCTATGGAAGGAAGACATTTAAAAAGGTGTGCTGTCCCTTTAAATGTGATGACCAGAACTCCCTTGGAATTCAATTATGCTTATCACACCCTTGTTCCTGGCTCTGCCCCCAATGTCTCCTGGCTCCACCCCCAAAGTCCCCAGATATTTCTTGAATTGGATTTGGCAACCCTAATCCCCACAGCAGTTACACTAGATTAGAGCTAAATGGATTTTTTCTTTCTTTCTTTCTTTCTTTCTTTCTTTCTTTCTTTCTTTCTTTCTTTCTTTCTTTCTTTCTTTCTTTCTTTCTTTCTTTCTTTCTTTCTTTCTTTCTTATGTTTTTTACACATCCATGAGTGGAAAATAGTTTAAATGGGAAGATGTTAAATACTGGGTTTGACAGAAAGAACAAAGACTCCAAGCATAGTGATCAGCAACTTTACTAGTGATTTCAGAAACTATGTATGAGCATGCAAACCCAAGACCATGGCTTAGTTAAATACTGTAAGACTCCTCCCTGTTCCCAACCAATTGGTGCACTCAAACTGGCCCTCTAGCCCCCTATAGGTAATCCAGTGCAGCCCATTCAACCAGACTGCAGCTGCTTCAATCCTAGCACTCTGTTGTCATTTGGATTGAAGCTCACGGAGTCCCTAGGAAACTCCAGCCCAGACATAACAGAAGAAAAATGTCTTTGCATCATTTCAGCAGCTAAAAGAACACCTAGGTTATATTAAGAATAAAACTGCAAAAAGAGTCCCAATCACCTTTTCTCACTGTGTTCATGCTGAAAAGATTCTGTTGTAAAAATTATTCCTGTATCATCAGTATCAAACACTGGATGCATACACACACTAATGCACCTTGCAACTGGATTTTTACTGTGTAAGAATAGCAAAATTCACTTCCAAACAGTCACTGTGTGAAAGCAGCCACTATATGATTTTGTGAGATCCTGATGGCAAACTGTTAGGAAAATCTTGGTTTAATATAACAGATCATGCAAATATAGCCCTGACCAGGGACATTAACAAAAATGGGTAGTCTAATCATGTTAGATTGTTTTGCTTAAATCCCACATTTCAAGTACTCTGAAACTCAAACCCCAAGACTGTGTTCTGCTGCAGTTGGTAAATTGATAAATTCATTTGATAAATTGAGTTTATCAATTTATCAATTCATTTGATAAATTGAGTTTTCTCAGCATGATCCAGATCATGCTGAGAAAACTCAATTTATCAAATGAATTTAGACAATAAAAGTAAAAGTGTGATGATCCCTGCTGGCCACTGTGTTATGTTAGTTACTTCATTTTTAGTCCACCTTTCTCACTGAGATTCCAGAGGAACTACTTTAAAAAAAAATGCTATCATACTGTATAACACATCCAATGAACACTGCAATGGAACTAAGACTACAGAATTAGAAAACAGTACACACAAATAAAACGTCTTAAGGCATGATATGCCATGGTGGTAGTGGAAAGTGCTGTCATATCACAACCAATTTATGGCTACCCCATAGGGTTTCCAAGGAAAGGGACATTCAAAGGTGGCTGCCCATTACCATTGCCTGGCTCTGGGTAGATAGAGACCCTGGATTCCTTGGTGGTGTCCCATCCAAATACTGACTAGGGCTGACCACTTAACTTCCAAAATCTGATGAGATGAGACTAGCCTGGACTACTCAAGCCAAGGCTGGTATGCCACAAACAATGCAAAAAGCAGGTTATAAAGGTAAGTGGCAATGTAATTAAGCAAGATGATACATACAATAAGCAGTACAATAGCCTACAGTCCTGTTCCCTTATAAAAGTGCCCTCCTGGGCTGTTCTATTATATGATTCAAATCCCTCTATAAAAATGCTCCCCTGGTGGTTTCTATTTTGCACATTCTGCAAAATGACAGAAAGGTGGGAGTCTAGGTTTCTCTCCCTACGATTTCTCTTCTGCTCTAATCAAGCTAAACAGTACGCACATCGTGCATCTTGAGTTCTTCCTTTGCAACATCCTTCTGACTGAGATATAAGGACTCAGAGATCTCCATTCCAACTTGTATGCAAAGAAGGGAACTTTGACTCTTAAAAACGTATACCCCAAATATCTTGTTGGTATCTAAGGTACTATTGGTCTTGAATCTAGCTGTTCTACTGCAAACCAGCGTAGCTGCCCTCTGAAACTATTCTGATGGAGTGAAGATAATCCTAATTACACTGCATCCACTATAGCTGTGTGATGATATATTTCTCTGGTTTGTAGAGATGGGAAACAGGGGAAGTGGGCATGACACCAACTCTTCCACCTTTTCTCTCTCTCTCTCTCACACACACACACACACACACAGAGCATTTGTTCATTTGTACCCAGATGAATTGCTGAATGTAGCTTTTGTCTCATAGGATCAAAGTCAACAATTACAGCTTCAAGCCTCAGTTCTATAGATCAGATCTTTGATTTTTTTTCCCTGTGTGGACTAAGGTTCTTATGTCTATCAGCCGTCATTAAAAATATAATTTTTTTAGACTTTCTGGATTCTTATATGAAAGAGAATAACTATGTCATGACAGCTTTGTTACCCCATTATGCAAACAAAATGTGGCTGATCGGTGGTTACAGTCCAACACGCTTACATTTACAGAGGGACTAGCATGGTTACTAGGCAACGGACAGGTTGGAAGTCAGCTGAAGAAACCAAAAAGATTTCCATGTGAATTTTCACAACTTCCAACGCCAAGAGGAGGAGACTGCCATAATATCACTGTTGGAGTAACTGGTTGTCCTTTTATCAGCAAATCACTGATCCTGCTGTCTCCCAACCCCACTCCTGAGGTCATCTTGGAATCCAACTCAGATAATTCCCATAGAATCATAGGGTTGGAAGGGACCTCTAGGGTCATTGAGTCAACCCCCCCCCCCCATACACAATGCAGGAACTTCACAAATACCTCCTCCACACACATACATCCCCAGTGACCCCTGCCCCATGCCCAGAAGCTGGCAAAAATTTCCAGGATCCCTTGCCAAAATGGCCTGGAGAAAAATTGCTGACTGACCCCAAAGTGGCAATTAGCATTTCCCCGGGCCTGTAAAAAAGAGCCACGAGAATTAAGCACTGATGTAACCCTTCCTGCCCTCCTCCTCATGATCTGTCCAAGCTCACAGAATCAGCACTGCTGTCAGATGGCCATCTAACCTCTGTTTAAAAACCTCCAAGGAAAGAGAGCCCACCACCTCCTGAGGAAGCTTGTTCCACTGAGGAATCACTCTGTTAGGAAGCTCTTCCTAATGTTTAGCCAGAAATTATTTTGATTTAATTTCTCAAGTTACACTCCCTTCAGTTATTCCAGATAAGGATGATAAAGAAATCTTCATATTCTGCTTCAACTCAGATTGTGTGTGTATTCATTTAAAAGGAAGGATAAGCATATTCATCTTACAGTAAACTTTGACAGAAAGAAAAAGTAAGGGTGCCTGTGTTCAGGGTTTGTGGGGGAGGGGGGGTTCCTGTCCTGTGCCTCAGCTGGCTGATCATTCTTTTGTTAAATTGATAACTCAGAAGGATTAGCTGATATTAACACAATGTTTATAATTTAGGAGATAAGAAATTGAGATCAGATGCCAGGAATCCATTCAACAGTTTGTTCCATTTAGAGAAAAGCACTCTGCAGTCAGCTTGAGATGTTTTCCATCTGCACACTTTGCTACCTGCATGATAAGTGTCCTGCCTGTTTTGCAGAGGCCTATAGGGTTGTTATTTATCAGCCACCAGGTAGGGTTGCCAAGTCCAATTCAAGAAATATCTGGGGACCTTGGGGGTGGAGCCAGGAGTCATTGGGGCAGAGCCAGGAACAAGGGTGTGACAAGCATAATTGAACTCCAAGGGAGTTCTGGTCATCACATTTAAAGGGACAGCACACCTTTTTAAATGTCCTTCTTCCATAGGAAATAATGAAGGATAGGGGCACCTTCTTTTGGGGCTCATAGAACTGGACCCCCTGGTCCAATCGTTTTGAAACTTGGAGGGTATTTTGAGGAGAGGCACTAGATACTATACTGAAAATTTGGTGCATCTACCTCAAAAAATAGCTCCCCCAGAGCCCCCAAAACCTCCAGATCAATTTCCCATTATACCCTATGAGAAACGATCTCCACATAGGGAATAATGAAGACGTTTCCCTCTCCTCCACCACCACCCCCTTCTCGCAAATCTGATGTAGGGGATTGGCCTCTCTACTCACCAGCCAGCTTCTTCACAGCAACAAAGACACAGACACAGAAAGTTGAAGCCTTTCACCACCTCCGGAGGTGCAAAGGCACATGGTCCTTTGGCGCGGGGCAGGAAGCAGCCTGGGAAAGCTCCAGCTGCTGTGATGGAGCTGGGTGGGAAGGGGAGGGGCAAGGAGAAGCTGCTGCGATCCGAGGTGAGAAGGGAAGGGAGGAGGAGAAGCATCGGGGATCGGTGGGAAGGGGAGAGGAAAAGCTGCTGGGATCTAGGCTGCGTGGGAAGGGCTGCCATTCCCCCCCGCTTTCTGGATTTTTGGCGAGCAGGGGACAGAGGCTCCAAATCGGGGGTCCCCCGCCCAGGCGGGAGATTTGAGAAGCCTACCACCAGGTGATGATGTTATTTACTGCCATGACATGAAAAGCTTCAGCTACCCATTCTTACATTTGGGAGGGACCTCAGCAGGAGGTATAATATCCTAATATAGGCCCTTCTGGTCCACATTCATACTGGTTTTCCCCCAGCTGCTTGCAGACTGGATAAGAGCCCTGGAAGGGGTGGTTCCATCCTGTGAGCCATATGTTTGACTATCTAACAATGGACATGATCAGATGAACAGGTTGCAGTGGCATCATCTCGTGTCTGGAAAAGCCATTTGAGTTTGTGTCACTCTGCCACAATCAGATGGTGGGCACTCAGCTGGCATCAAGGTGACATGGACCCTTGGTCAGCCATTCACATTGATATCATGGACCCACGGGGGAAGGGGTTTGTGTTTTTTTAAAGCCCTGCTGTGCATGTGTTCAAGCAGACAAGTGCATAAGCACTCCTTAGAGTGGGGTTGGGGGGGAGGACACACCAGAAACAGAGTGGAGCGATCACACCACTCATGCATTTCCATGGCACGTGGGGGAGATCAGATGTCCAGAAACCCACCATGTACACGCCTCACCAGAAAGACTCCTGAATTTCCCCAGTGGCTATCTAATCTGTCTGGGAGTCATTGTAACAAGAGGTAAAGTGGGGCACAGGGGTCAGATGTACACATGTGATAGCACCCATTTAATCTGGTGGGGAGGGGTGGTTATGTTGGGCCAAATTGCTCATGCTATCGCACCCATAGACTCTCCATGTTTGTTCATCCAAGAAATAATTAATCCTCACAAAGAGTTATATTAGGAATCACTGTTGTTTTCTTCCTCTCCCCCCCCCCATTACTTTCTCCCTTTTTATTAGTTTTTTCAAGTGGGTTAATACATTACACCTGAAATGATAAAAGCAGAATTCTGTAGAAACCTGAAATAGTTGGTTTTAGCTATGGTTGGATAATGTTATGAACTTGTGTGCCACCTGGTGGCTAACAAAATCATGGATACTGTTGCAATGCTCATATACCTGACACTGCAATAGAAACCCAGTTCTGCCACAGTGATACCCTATACTGAAAAGGCCAGCCACTGTTTGGTTTTATACCTCATGCAACATTTGACAACATCTTATACCCATCTTCTAAGTTAATACAATGATTGTGACTATGAACAGACTTTGTCTGTGAGACAAACAAGAAGCAGAACTTCCAGATGTCTTGTGCCATTATCAGAGAATTCTGAGGAGCAGCCACGTTTCAGATTGATTTGGGGTGACAAAAATGGCCCTGAACCCTCACTCTGGCATATAAAGCAAGTCCCACCTTTTATCTTTTTCCTTTAAATATCTGCTGCTTTAGCTAGAAATCACTTTGTAAATGTACTTCCCAAAAGTGCTAGCTAGCTATGTACATATGTACTAGTTATTTATATATTTGTGCCCTGCAGTCAGTGATTATGCTGTTTCTGGAGTCCTTTTAAATAACAGTCACCACTTCTCCCTTTAATTTTTTCTTTCAAGAATTAAAAAAAAATTTAAATCATTCCCATAGCTCTTTCTTTCTGACACTTTCCCAGTTTGTCAACATTTTCTACAAATTTACTCTTTTCACAAATACAGACTTAAACAAAACATTGGACTGTCCATATTATAATGGCATAGTCCAGGGGTGTTGAACTCATTTGTTACGAGGGTCAGATCTCATATAAATGAGACCTTGTCAGGCTGGGCCACGTGTGTCATAAAATGTAAAGCCAGAGTTATAAACTTTATAAAGGACACAATTAGGATTTGTTTAAAAAACTTAAAACATGCTTAAAAGATTGGCACACTTGCAATATTTTGTTTATTTGACAGTTTCTGATAACTGACACCTCCTACTCTGAATTATTGCATCAAAATCTGGAGACAATGTCTGTGCTTTACCAATCTTGAGTATGCTGTTCAGGTGTGTATCTATAAGTCGCAAAGCTACTTTTGATTTATTGACATTACAGAAATTTCATGGTCAATGAAAACACAGACTCAGAGGAAAACATGAAATGGCTGGGCATTGTGAGCTTTTGTATATAAGTTGCTTCATGTGCTGTTCAGTCAATAGAGAAAATAGAGGCTTTTCTCTGTAGCTCCTGTGTGATTGAGTAAATCTAGCAAAGCAAGCTGTGATGCAGAAGGAAGCAAGAGAGATGACAGTGAGTTGCTTGCAGGCCTGATAGGAGCCATCCGGGGGCCTGATCAGGCCACATGTCTGACACCCCTGGCATAGTCTATTTAGGAAATACATGATTACAGACAACCAGTTATACTACACAATCCAAACAACAAAAGTCTTTAAATTTGCCAACCTTTTAATGGAAGGTGTTGGCAGTCCCCATTTTTCTGTATTTCCCCTCCCCTCAGCAGTCCTTTCCAACTTCAGGAAAATTCATTCTCAGGAATACTGGATCCACACAGAGTGGAAGCCTGAAATGCGGAGAGAGAAGAGGCTAAAATTAGGCTCACCTGTCTTCTTCATAAGTGGAACTCCACTGACAAAAAGGGGGAAAGAGAGCTATTTCATCCTGTTTCTTCTTCCCACTATAGCCTCCTGATCACCTGTTTAGTATTCCGAATGAGTACCTCAATATGATCAATAAAATATCTTGGGATCAGAAATGATTTGGAGGGTGAATTCTACGGCATTATATCCTGCTAAGATGCTGCCCCTTCTCAAACACTGCCCTTCCCAGACTCTACCCCCAAATTTCCAAGAATTTCCCAAACCAGAGCTGGTAACCCTAGAGGACTTCTGGGAGGATGGGAAAACCACCAGATCCATTCCATTCTGGTGCTGAATACACCCCCCCCCCCATCTGTCCAGTAGAAGGGGATAACAGCTGGCACAGTAGACAGCCTGAAGGTCAAAAGCACTAAATAATCCACAATATTATAGTTTCTGAAAACATTCTTTCAAACTTCCAATCTGATGCATAAGCACTAGGAACAGAAATTTTGATGCAGAGTCATACTAATTTCAAATTAAGACCACAAAAAGTAAAATAATAGGTACTCATACAGGGAAGAATTGCTAGAGCCCTCTTTTTTCTCACTGTGACCAGCTGTTTCCCACAATTAAAGGGCTACAAAATTTCTGTGAACTTTCCCTCTCTGACACAGAACCCAGAGTGTATCTTGAGCATGCACCAGGAGGCACCAAGTTCAAGGTTATGACATGCGATATGCATCACAAAAGCCAATGCCATCCCCACCTCATTTCACAAAGAATGTCCTATAAGAGTCCATTCCTTCAGTGGCATCTGATGATACTAGCTGTGCATCAAACTGATGTTGGATATTTCTTTTAAAATATGCTTTTGTTCATTTTGTATTTGCTTTGAATGTGGTGGAAAATATTCATCTTGGGTTTAAGTTGCGAGAAAAGTAATTGGTGCTGAAATATCATGAAATAAGAACAGAAGTAAGCCCACAGGAATCATGCTCGTTTAAAAGGATGTCCTCTGCTTGGAATAATTTATACTCCCCCCCAAAAAAAATCTGCCCTTGCATTTCAAGAATTTAATATGCTTCTCCTCAGAGCTTAACATAAAGTTAAGAGTCATAATCGTAAACAAAACTGGTGGTCTGTTCCATACATTGGAAGCCATCCAATGCTTTTTCATAGCTGAATGATCAAGCTCTGAAGATGGCAGTTTATAATTAAAAAGCATGTGGTCCTTCAATTATAGGTATTGCTCAAGTATCATGACCTGCTATATAATTAATGGAGACTTCTCATGGAGATGACTAATCATTATTATTTTTAGACTCTCCCAAATAAAGCTTTCTTGGTAAGCTAGCTTAGTATGTCTCAGGAATCTTCTTTGTAGAGTCTTGGGAGGGTCGACCCTTCCACTAGGCAAACTAGGCAATTGCCTAGGATGTCAGCCTTCGGGGGAGTCAAATTGAGTGCTCCCTATATGTGACGATGACATTATCAGTGCAGGGGGGTGGGCACCAGAAGTTAGCCTTGCCTAGGGTGCCAGACAGTCTAGGGCTGGCCCTGGGTCTTGGAGAGGGGAAGCCAGAAAACATGGGATAGGTCATTTTTTTCACATAGCCTCCACTTCAGCTTACTTCTTATAATGTATTATAAATACAACAGCTTACTTCTTATAATGTATTATAAATACAACACATCTATAAATATGATTACAATAAATATATTTTGGGAGCCCATGGGGGAAAGGCCATATTTCTACACAGGAGAGCAGTTAGCAAGAGAAACTTAAAATTGCTTTGAAAAAAAAAATTGTTAAAGGCTTCATCTTTAACTAACACTACATTTCAGCTCTCAAGCCTAACAAACCTATCAATAAATGGACCACCCATCACTTTCACAAGCCTACACCTTCCAATATGGTTTGTTTGCTGGAAAAGATTGGGCAAGAATATGTGCAAGAGTAGATCTACAACCAGGTCAATTGTGGTTCTTGTATTTAACCCAGTTTCCTCACTCCATTGGTCAAACTAGATTAAGCTAGTTTAAAATTTAATACTTTTTAAAGTATTTTGTTGAACGAGCTCTAAATTAGTTTGCTGAAGTTACAACTGCACTATACATGCATACATACAGACATAGTTTGGAATTCCATTGAGGAATTAGCAATTTCAATGGAAAGACCCTAGGAATCAGGGCATTCTCTTGGGAGGGAGTGGTTATTCAGTAAATCAGTAGTCTTGATATGCTCACTGAATTACATATCACTGTGCAAGACAAATAGGCATGCCGTCTTGGCTGTTAGAAAAAAGTGCTGCCAAGAAGCCATACTTAGCTGTGTAATCCTAAACAGAATTACACCATTCTCAACTCACTGAAGTTAATGGGCATAGACGTGTGCAACTTTTAAGGACTTTGCTGATATTCTCTTAGCACAAGGCTTTAGATACTTACTGAAAATTCCCTTCATTGGGGATCCTTCTGGAACTTTGGCTGTGACTGTATATCCAATTGTTTTGTGGTATGTTTTCAGAAATATAAATTTCAGCAACTGCAAAAAACAGAAAATTCCTGGGCTGTAATTTCATCTTGCAGTTTTAATGCTGAATTCTCACTTCTTTATTTATTTTAGTCTCTGTCCCACACCATCCCTTGAGACCAGGGGTGTTGAACCCATTTGTTCGGAGGGCCAGAACTGACACAAATGGGACTTTGTGGGGGGCAGGCCATGTGTGTCATAAAATGTAATGTGAGGTAGTGAAGATATAACCTTTATAAAGGACACAGACAAACACAAGTAAATATATTTTAACTTAAAATACAAACATGCTTAAAACTCTTGCAATATTTTGTTGAAAATGGAAAGGCAGGGAATAGTGGGATTTGGCAATGAAATTTTAAAAATAAAACATCAAGAAAAAGCACAAGCATCACAGCAGAAACTAAAAAAATAAAATGCTCTGAGCCTGGGAAAACAATGAGATGGCATTGCAAGCTTCTCCCCCACCCCCAGGGGGTCTACTTGGATTGGCAATGACTCTCCAGTGTAATATTCCTCTTTGCCTGTGGGTCCCCACTCCCCAGGTTAGAGTACTCACTAGATCAGGTCTTTTGAGCAGAGACAAGCTGACATGAAGCATCAACCCTTTATTTGCAAGGGCACAATTCCAGGAAGCATGAGTTTCAGCTGGCTATAGGAACACTGAAAGTGAAACTATCTCCACTCCATTGAAACACATTGCGGCACAGACAAAGTTGCAAGGAAAATGTGGAATGGATTTTCCATTAGGATCTCTGGGCCCTATCTATCTGGGCACAGAGACCTTAATAGAAAATCTATTCCATGTTTTTCTTGCAGCTTTGCTTCCTGTTGCAGCCAGCAAAGACAAGGCAGAAAGAGCAGGGAATTTCTTCATCCTCCAAGATTCAAAGGGAGGATAGGAGGGGGAGGAGGGGAAGAAAAGAGCCCTGTAGGCCTGATTAAAGCCCTGGGCAGGCCAGGTGTGGCCTGTGGGCTGGACATTTGATACCCCTGCTCTAGACATTATAAAACCTCAATAACAGCCCCTTCCTGCAAGCTCTGGTTATTAAAAGCACCCAATGCAAAAATGTATTACGAGAATGAAAATGCTGACAAGAAACCATTCTTCCAGTCCACTTTAGAAAAAAGGAGTTCCAAAAATGTGTGATGCTTGTTCTGATACCCAGAAAATGGTTTGAAGGTAGATGCTATTCTGAAGCTAAGTAGGTCTACCAGTAGGGGAGATCACTACCTGGAAACCTTGTGCAAACTGCTTTGATTGTGTAGACGAAGTGTATAACTGAGAGAAAGAGAGAGAGAGAGAGAGAGAGAGAGAGAGAGAGAGAGAGAGAATTCTCTTAACCCTTTCCCTCCCATATCCTCTTGCATGCTGTTATGTATGTGACCTGATGCTTTAATGGAGGTTTGTTCCTGCCTGGCTCATTGGAGCCTTTAGGACTGAGCCTGGGGACACTGAAACATTGGGAAGCAGGATCCAATCCTCTGCTTGCCTGGACCAATAACAAGCTCCCTGCTGGTTCAAATTATCCAATGATGTTCTAGCATAAGAATTTTGAGTGCATATAGTTGGCCACATCGGCCCAGTTAGTTTAACCATTACAATGATGTAATCACCAATAAAGAGCTGTGATCCACTATACCTGAGTCTCCTCATGCATCGAACCCAGTACATTTCACATGCAGTTACAATATCCAACAAAATGTACACTCCTGTCTGTTATCAAATCTTCATAAGCAGTTAGACTGGTAGAGCTCCCTCCTCACGTCTACGGATGCTCCTTCAGTATATTAAGAAGTAGGCTTTGGCTGATGAAAACTGTCAAAATGGGATCACATCCAGATTCCTGTTCTTTTTACTGCAAACATCTTGTTCTATTACTGTAAACACTTTTGTTAATGTTTTGGCTATTTACTATTTGGCCACATTTTGTAATTCTTGTAAGATGTTTAACATCTGTTTGTTACTTGTTTAGTCTTCAGTCTAAATAATTGTTAATGTGGTTTTGTAATCATGTTGTATGGTATCTCTGATTCAGTACAAGGCAACTTCAAGTGTTCAAGAGCCAAAAAGACATACTGTTAGAAACAAAAACGAATTAACATTTTGAAATTAGACTTGCTTACTAGTTACGTGGTATATCAGTGTCCCTGATGGCACTGTCATTTGGTGCTTGTTAATGGTTTCTGTCTAGACACTGATAAACGTGTACTTGGGTGTTCCTCACTGCTTGACAGAAACTGTAATTTCTTTCCTCACTTATAAGTGCAAAAATCTTGTCAAACTTTAAACCACTAATAGATAGATAGACAGACAGACAGACATAGATACATCTTAAGGCTTGCATGCCCTTTTGCTTCTGGGGCTTCTCTCCATTTTCGCACAAATTGCCCTGGAGCTGCTAGTTGGTGTGCTGCTATTCTGCAGCAAGCAGAATACACTGACAAGAGGTTTCTGCTTGCTGCAGAATAGCGGCACGCCAACTCTCATCTCTGGGACAACTTGTGTGAAAACGGAGAGAGGCCCCGGTAGCAAAAGGGCTCCCCACTCCAGAACAAGCATAGTGCAAAATCAGTCTCTGACACAACCTGTCCTTTACCCCATAGTACAAATGGCTACTGAGCAGCTTCACAGCTGCTTGACACACAACTGGTGATCACATTCCTGTTGGAGTTCTCAGCATCCCTACTCTTGGCCACTGACTATAGCCAAGGAGCCAAGCAATGAATTCGGATCATTATTTTCAGGTTTTTTGTGGCTAACGCTGCTTGGTATTACTGGAGTCAAAGCAGAGACTGGTAATGAGCCAGTTAGTAGATCATTTTGTCTCACAATCTACTCCAGTTATAGTGAATGTGCTCTGCAGAAGTCAACAGCACTTGGTCCAGCACAAAAGCCCACTGGCCATGAAATAGGGTTTGTCTCTGCATAGGAAGAACTGTGCTTCCTGTTTTTCTGAGAAGCATCAAGGTTCTCTTTCACTTGAGCTCAATGGTAGTTCTACCATTGAAATAAATAGAAGCAGACTGGGTTCCAGATGCTATCTGTAATTCAGTTTACCACCCCACAATTTAAGTACATTTTTCTGTAGTTAATTGAACTCTGAGAAATAGACAGGTTGCAACTGCCAGATTACACAGCTAGAGCGTTCCCTGTCTCTTTCCCATTGATGTCTCTATGCAACCGGTGCATTTTGTTTTCTTACTATTGTTTCCCTGATGAAATCCGTATTCTTTTATTTGAGTCCTTGCCCAGACCTCCCTCCTAGGTGGAATGAGTAATTGTAAAGCAAACAAGTGCTGAAAGAGAAGCTCAACAATGGGTAATGATAGGATAACGCAAATACAAGAAAGCACATTTGCCTTCTGATGTTTTCCAAGATGTCGAGTTAAATGCTAACAAGGGTATTTTGGTCTTTTCTCCTTGGCTGCAATTGTTTCTTCCTCTGTTACTTCATAAATTCATTCTTAAGTAACAATAGCCTCTCTCAAGAAAGACAGAGCTGCCAAGTTGTCAGCTCTGGATACAGCACACAGAGAGGAAACCAATGTGATATTTGTAGATAAATTCGACACAAAACAAAAAAAGACCATCTGTAGACCAGGAATGATTTCAGATGTCTCATCCCTGCTGTTTTGATCCCAAAGCCTGTAATTCAGATTCACTTCTCCCTTATACAAACTTGACATTCTTTAGTTTTGTGCAATTCTGTTTCATTGCTCCAAATTTTGCCCCCCAAAAGGTATGCCTAATTTCCCATAAAATTTAGTAACATTTGTGCACTGATCAGTCACATTGTATGTATATTGTATTAATAAAATGTTCTGTACAATGCAGGTACTCCTTGCTCCAGACTAGCTATAATTGTAGATTGGTGGACTGAAACCTCTGACTGATGTACAGTATATAGGCATGCTGTAAAAACTCTATCCAAAAACCATCCAGGAGACATATATGGTTCAAACCAATTGACAAAATCAATGATAAAAAGCAAAAAAGCAAAACCATCAACAACAATAAATATGAACATTAAAAAACAAGCAGGAAAAATTTGCTCATCCTTAAAGCCCACATCCATGATACGAAACTGAACTAACCATGATAAACTTGGCTTCTGATCATTCTTATTATACACTGGCATCTGCATCCCTATATTTTAAGTAGGCCAGCTGTATATAATGAGTACCAAAGCTCAGTGAGATAGTCCAGTCTCCTACCACACAAGTACCAAAGATCAATGTCCAACGAACAGTATAAAATTTTATTCAAATATAATAATGGGATGGATTTGGCTGATATCCACCTATAATTGATTTGCATCCCTTGAAGTTATAACAAATTGATATATTATTGGGTCAGCATTTACAATTTCTGAATCTCTAACCAAAAACAATAGTCATGGACAGACACGGTGATGTTTGTTACTATTCAGGGGCATTTTCTGCCACTGACTGAGGCCTCTTGACTGTAATATTGAGTGATGCTAGAGCTGTAAGAGAAAAAGTTGTCTAAAATTTAGTGGTTGAGTCCCTGTGCAGCCCAGTCCTCTGCTTGTTAACTTAGGGAAGCTGAAGCAGGCTCTTCTCCATGAAAGTCTGTGCCTCAATAAATCTGTAACTGATGAGTGCACTAAATTCATGAAACCCCTTTAATGTTTTTTGGGGGGAGAGGGAGTAATATTGCTAATAAAGCTGGGTTTTCGGGTAGCTGGCTTGAGGTTGACTCAGGCTTCCATCCTTCTGAGGTCAGTAAAATGAGTTCCCAGCTTGCTGAAGGGGAAGTATAGATGACTGGGGAAGGCAATGGCAAACCACCACATAAAAAGTCTGCCGTGAAAACGTTGTGAAAGCAACGTCACCCCAGAGTCAGAAATGACTGGTGCTTGCACAGGGGACCTTTCCTTTCCTTTCACTATTGCTAATACTATTGTTTAATTACAAAAAAAAAAACCTGACACACAATGGTGTAACTCGGCTGCTAGAAATCAACATTTCAGGCCATACAGAATAACAGAGTTGGAAGGGACCTCCAGGGTCATCTAGTCCAACCCTCTGCACAATGCAGGAAATTCACAAATCCTGCCCCTTCCCAAATTCACAGGATCCACACTGCTGTCAGATGGCCATCCAGCCTGTTTAAAAACCTCCAAAGGAGAACCCACCACCTCCCAAGGAAGCCTGTTCCACTGAGGAACTGCTCTAACTGTCAGGAAATTCTTCCTAATGTTCAACCAGAAACTCTTTTGATTTAATTTCAACCTGTTGGTTCTGGTCTTACCTTCTGGAGCCACAGAAAACAATTCTACATCATCCACTATGTGACAGCCCTTCATATCACCTCTCAGCCACCTCCTCTCCAGGCTAAACATGGCCAGCTCCTTCAACCTTTGTTCATAGGACTTGGTCTCCAGACCCCTCACCATCTTTGTTGCCCTCCTCTGGATCTGTTCCAGCTTGTCTATATCCTTCTTAAAATGTGGTGTTAGAGGAAATAAGCAGAACAGTTGCCAATGAAAGAAATAATGCAATGCAAATGTTCACTCAGAAGTTAACCTGTTATATTCAGTGGTTCAGTGTGCTTAGAATTAGCCTGCTTTGGCGGGGAGGGCGGGGCATAAATAAAATCAAATAAATTAATAAATAGAATTGCAGTCTTAATCATGTTCTATGATATTTAACCAATTAATTAATCCAGGGCTCTTTTTTTTTAGCAGGAACGCACAGGAACACAGTGCCGGCTGGCTTGGCATCAGGGAGTGTGACCTAATATGCAAATGAGTTCCTGCTGGTGTTCTAAAAAAGCTGGTGTCCTAAAAAAGTCCTAAATTAATCAATTGATTAGAGCTGCATGTGTTGCTACCTTGAATCTGAGGAGATAAGGCAGAATAGAAATGAGTTAATAAATATATTTACATAAATATTTGCCTATGAAAAAGGACCATTCTAAGGATAACCTTTTTTTTTTGAGAAAGAATGGGGAGGTTAATATTTATTTATTTTATCATTTATTTAATTCAGTTATACCCAGGGCTTTTTTTGTAGCAGGAACTTCTTTGCATATCAGGCCACACACCCCTGACATAGCCAATCCTCCAAGAGCTTTCAGGGCATTTAATACAAGGTCTACTGTAAGCTCCAGGAGGATTGGTTACATCAGGGGGTGTGGCCTAATATGCAAATGAGTTCCTGCTACAAAAAGGTCCTGTTTATACCCCACTTTTTTACCAATGGGGACCCAAAGTGGCTGTGAAGTAGGCTGAGAGTGTATTGCTGTCCCAAGCAAGCTTCTATGGCACAAGTGGGGATCCAAACTTGGATCTCCCAGATATTAGGCTAACACTCTTCACCACTACACCACACTGCACATATCCATGGCTACACTAATAGCAAACATTTAACATGGTTGTTAAGTAATCACAATCATTTAGAGCTGGAAATCAACATTATTGGGGGGGGTTGTCCCTCTTTTTTCCATACCATTATAAATATTGAGTAGTTTTTTTTATCTAGGAGTCCAGACTAAAAATGTTTTAAGCAGAAGATGACAGAATAAATGTTCACTTGCCTCTTCTCAGAGTCATAACCAAGGGGCCTGGATGATCTACAACTGCAAATACACAGGGGTTTGGACACTGTGGGATTCTCTGTCAGTAGTGACAAGATATGCTAACTCAGATGCAAAACTACTCAGAAGTTTCCAAAACAGGAGTACTGCTGTATTCATGATCTCAGCTAGTTAGTGCCATGATCAGCTAGTTAGTATTCATGATCTTTTAGTGTCAAAAAAATGACACAACAAAGATGCAGAGCCGGATTAACAAATAGGCCAAGTAGGCACTGGACTATGGGCCCCCACAACTTTAGGGGCCCTGGGCTGGCTCCCCCCCTCCCAGTTTTTCCCCTGCTTGCAGCTCTCCCAGCCTGCACACACTGAGCTGCTCTTTGCCTGATTTGCCTGGTGTGGCTGCTGCTGGTGTTGTCACCAAGTTTGCCTCTCTCTGCCTCCCCCCTGCAGCTTAGTAAGAGGGGTTTTTAAGAAGGTGCCTATAGGCAGCAGAGGGGGCCAAGGGTGGTGGGCTGGGCGCTCAGACTCTGAGATAATTTGCAAGGGGCCTCTCAAGATTTCGACTGCCTAGGAGCCTCCACAGGGTTTAATCCGGCACTGCAAAGATGTATGTTAAATTACACCAAGCATAATGGATGTTTAAAGAGAAAGTTGTATATTTAGTGAAGTGATCTCAGCAATGAGATTAACTCAATTGTTGCTTGGCTACAATTGGCCCTATAGCTTTTGTACATATGCCAGTTTTGGGCTGAGTTACTCCAAAAACCTGTGTTGAGTTACTCTGGTTCAAAGGCCTCCAACTCATGGATCAGGACCCTCGGGGGGGCATGGATCCCCAAATGGTGGGTCACTCACAAACCCCTCTAGGGTTGCCATATTTGGTGTCTTTTAGAAGAAACTGTAGCTAATACTGATGAGTAGCAGGAAAGGATGCCACAACTTCTGCTTCCGTTTGCATGCACGATGTGAAGAGGAATAGGAAAATGAGACAACAACATTCACAGTACCATTCACAATATCACCCAAAGTTACACCCTGTGGTGGCTATGGGATAAGGGGGGGAGGCTCTGAGGCAAGTGCCTTCTGCATTGAAGAATATACAATCCCCCACTCTGGCCTTTGCAGTGGATTATTTATACCTCAACCACCCACAATCAAATAAAAAGGAAGATACAAGTTTTAAAGTAAAGATGGTAGGTGTATCTGCTATACTCCCTAAAGGTCTTTTTTTTTTGAGAACTGCTTGATCAAGGCTCTACTTATATGTGAGGTAAATAGAGATCTGTTTCTTAGCTTTTTGAATTGGCAGATAAGATGCTGATGGAGATGAAAAACAAAAAAATGTATTAAACAGAAAATAAAGTGTTTAATAACATAAATATGATGAGTGTATAACTTAAATACATAAAATAAATCTGGCTGTCAAAGTATATAACCACTGAGTGTGGATTTGAGTCCCCTTTTTCTGGACAGGTTACTTTGGTCTGTTCAAGCCTGCTCTTTTCTTACACATCACATCTTACCACAAAACCTAGCCTAATCTTGTCAGATTTTGGAAGCTAAGCAGGGATGACCCTGGTTAGTATTTGGATGAGAAGAAGTAGAAGAGTAGGTTTTTATACCCCACTTTTCACTACCTGCAGGAGACTTAGAGTGGCTTACAATCACCTTCCACACCTTCCCCACAACAGACACCCTGTGAGGTAGGTGGGGCCGAGAGAGTTCTGAGAGAACTGTGAATGATCCGGTTCTCCAGATTAGAGCCAACTGCTCTTAACTACTACATTACACTGGCTCTGGGAGACTTCCAAGGAATACTAAGGTCGTGATGTGGAGGCAGGCAATGGCAAACCACCTCTGACCATCTCTTGCCTTGAAAACCTCATGGGGTTGCCATAAGTTAACTCAGGCAGGGCTTTTTTTGTAGCAGGAACTCCTTTGCATATTAGGGCACACACCCCTGATGTAGCCAATCCTCCTGGAACATACAGTAGGCCCTGTACTAAGAGCCCTGTAAGCTCTTGGAGGATTGGCTACATCAAGGGGTGTGTGGCCTAATATGCAAAGTAATTCCTGCTACAAAAAAAGCCCTGGTTAACTGTGACTTGATGGCACTTTCCACCACCATGAAGAAAAGATATTACTAAGTAGAAGGAACAAAATTCCAGATGTAGAATGCCCATGTTTAGATTCAACCATATTGTTCAGGCTATTGTGTGACACTTTAAGGGGAGGGGGAAGAAACTATGAACCGCCATAAGTAGTTGTGAATAGCAACATAATGTTATATTTTTATATTGTTTTAGTGATTTCAATGTGTAATCATTGGTTGTTGTTAGTTGCCCTTTTGTGGAGAGGGCGGGATATAAGTTTAAAGTAAATAAAATAAAATGAGGGGGAAATGGCCAGTATCTTGGAGAGAGAGATTAAGTTCTGAGGATATGGACTATACTGGTGAATGGATTTGTTAGAATCAGAGGGAAATTGTTCCCTTCAATCCTTATTTATTCATTTAGAATACTTACAAATACACCTTTCTCCTGACAAGTCAAGACCCAAGGCGGGTAACAACCAGATAATAAAACATACTAAATATAAAATACATTAAAACCACTTGATAATAATCAATATCAGAGCATCCTATCAACAGCCAAATAGTATGCTCTATTTTGTTCATACTTAAAGTGTCCTCAGAGCTAAATGAAATAACTGTTTCTCACATGAAATCAGACTAGGAGGGTAGAAGCTAGGATTAATACTGTCTCAACGACTGGCCCCAGGTAGCAAATGTGGCAGCCCATTTAGCAATCAGGAACCAGTCATCAGGACCATATTAATTTCTTGGATCATTTTCAGCTGAAAACAGCAGAACCCCTAACTGCTTAAAGCAGGGTTGTCGAACTCATTTGTTACGAGGGCCGGAACTGACAAAAATGAGACCTTGCCAGGCCATATTGGGCCAGGCCATGTGTGTACCTATTTAAGATTAGGTAGCAGAGATAGAAACTTTATAAAGGACACAGACAAACACAACTAAAGTTTTTTTTTTAAAAAAAAGCTCTTAAAGTAAAACATGCTTAAAACATTAACATTTGTTAGTCTTAAAGGTGCTTTTTTTGTATTTCTCACATGGGATCCAGGAAACTGGGCAAAGGAAGCTCTGGCTCTTTCCCTCCCTCCCCAGGGGACCAGGAGGGGGAGGAGCCTTAACCAATGGAGAAATTGCTCTGTAGATCCTGTGCAATTGAGCAAGCCTTGCAAAGCAAGATGAGATGCAGAAGGAAGCAAGAGAGAGGGAGAAGGAAGCAGACAAGAGCCAGTTGCTTGAGGGCCTGATAGGAACCCCCGGGACCTGATTTGGCTTCCAGGCCACATGTTTGACACCCCTGGCTTAAAGTATCCTAGGAAGGGAATGAAAAGGTTGAGTGACACAAGGTTCAAAAGCTGCTGGTCCTACTTTCTCCCATCTAAGTTTCCCAAACAGCACAGAATACAGTACCACTGATTTGGGGGTCCAGCCCAGTCACAGCAAGCAGTGATCCAGGGCAATCATGCTACATCGCTGGAAGGCAGTGGTTCAGAAGTGGAGAGAAGGAAGAAAACGTGTAATCTAATATCATGCTGTTATTTGGAGGGGATTTCTAAATCATCGCCCCCCATGTGATTTCTCATAGTTTCACAACTAAACAGGGCTTTTTCTGAGCAAGAACACACAGGAACACTGTTCCGGCTGGCTTGGTGTCAGAAGTGTGGTCTAATATGCAAATGAGTTCCTGCTGGGCTCTTTTGACAAAGAAAGCCCTGTGCAAAACAGTGGCAACATCAAGGGGTGTGGCCTAATATGCAAACAAGTTTGTTTTCTCAAACAAATGACAGCAATGTGACATAGTAACATGAAATTAATTTGATAACACATTCCAGTTTTAAAGCATCTGAAGCAGAAGACAAAGATACCCTGTGTGACATCCAGACAAACAGAAATAATCAAAGTATTAAACATTTCCTTCTTGTTGTTTTCTTCAATATTCTCTAGTGGCTCATTTGAATGGATCTAGCAATGCCTTCCATTTTGATTGACTCTCCATGCTATACAGGCAGCCCAAACACTTCCACAATATTAATAGGAACCATTCTGAGTGACAGGACTTGTTTCCCAGCGATGAGTTGAAACATCAGCTATGCTCGCAAAGCATTTAGTTACCACTTAAAATATTGCATCATTTGTCTTTTCCCTCCAGCACCAACACACAGTAAGGCAGAGCCAGCAACTGGCAAATCCTGACCCTAAGCAAACTTCAGTCAAGCAACTAAAAATGAACAGATTCTTTCATTTGGATTCAGGCACCCATTGGCGACTGTGACACTGAGATTTCAGACAATACCTTACACAAGGCAAGAAGAAGGAGAAGAATTGCAGATTTATACCCTGCCCTTCTCTCTGAATCAGAGACTCAGAGCAGCTTACAATCTCCTTTATCTTCTCCCCCCACAGCAGACACCCTGTGAGGTGGGTGGGGCTGAGAGGGCTCTCACAGCTCTCACAAGGACAATCTCTGCATAGCTAAGGCTAACCCAAGGCCATTCCAGCAGGTGCAAGTGGAGGAGTGGGGAATCAAACCTGGTTCTCCCAGATAAGAGTCCACGCACTTAACCACTACACCAAACTGGCTCTCGAGTTATGAGAAAGCCACAGGAACACAGTGCCTTAATAGGCTGGCCTCTTTTTTTTCTTTCAGTCCAAAGGCCAGTTTTAATCATTTACAAATTGTACTGTTAAGATTTGGTGGATGGGACCCTTTGAGAGAAACACCAGTAATGGAAATGACACAGTTTTGTTCTGTTTTTGCCATGTTGAGCATAAGTGGCTCAAGATTCAGGTGTACAAAGAATGACAAGCTGATGTCTCCAATCTCATGCAAATCTGCATCTCTGATGTCAGAGACTACTTTTGCAAATCAAACACCTGGTAATGGCTCCAAACATGATAAATAGATGGTCTGGTGCAAACCGTATCATCCTTTGCCCAAAAGGGATTAAACCTACCAGGATGGTCTAATGTGGAATATAAAGTGCATAACTCATTGTAATGGAATAAAGTTTGAATCCAAAGGCATCTTTCAGACCAACAGTCTTATCAAAGGTATAATCTTTCACTCTAGGTGGTACTCTTGAACCTTAGGAAGTGTTAGGGTTTCTGTCGCATGGACCTTGGGCCCATCACAGACTCTCAGCCCAGCCAACCTCATCGGGCTGTTGTGGGAGAATGGAAGAGGGGAGCCACATAGAGTCCGAACTAGGTAGAAAAGTGGGATAAAATGATAAATGAATGCAGCTGGGTTGCTGTGCATTCTATTTTATCCAATGGGAGAGTCAAAGTCAATTATATAAATAAATATATATTAAATCTTGTAATACAAAGTAAGCAAGGTTGTCACAAGCACAATTGAACTCTGGAGTTCTGGCCATCACATTTAGGGAGTGCACACCTTTTAAATGCCTTTCCTCCATTTGAAAATAATGAAAAATAGGGACACCTTCTTTTGGGCCTTATAGAATTGGACTCCCTGGTCCAATCTTTTCAAAACGTGTTTTGAGGAGAGGCACCAGATATGGTGAAAATTCAGTGCCTCTACCTCAAAAAACAGCCCCCCAAGCCCCAGATACCAATGGATCAATTATCTATTATACCCTATGGGAATCAGTCTCCAAAGGGTATAATGGAGTGCCCAGCAGACATTTCCCTCCTTCTGCCTGCTTTCTGATAACCCTGAAGCATGGGGAAGGCCTCCAAACCAAGATATCCCCTGCTCCCAACTGGGGATTAACCAAAAGAGTCACACTATGATTAGTATGCTGCTGTGGAATTTTCTGTGCAGCTAAGGAAAAGGATATATTTCAGTGAATAAACTGCATGTGTTTCCCATACTTTTCTGAAGGCTTGGTGCCATATACAAATAAATTGGACTTGATTCATATTCAGTTTGACCTCATGGACGAAAATATATGAGTTTCGTTTGAAAATAGTTATTTTTAGGCCGTTTATACACAGAGCCTTGGGCTTTTTCTCCACACCCAACTGGGGATTGGCAACCCTAGGGTTGACAATCCCCACTTGGGAGCAGGGGATAACCTGGTTTGGAGACCCTCCCTCCACTTCAGGGTTATCAGAAAGTGTGTGGGGGTGGTGTTGAATGTCCACTGGGCACTCCATTATACCCTATGGAGACTGGTTCCCATAGGGTATAAAGGAGAAATGACATTTCAGGCAGAAGCTCTGTTTAACAAGATTTTTTTAAATCTCCACAGCCAATCAGAAGCCCTGCTGGGTAAATGCCGCCCACCTAGCCCTCCCACTTTCTAAAAGCACTTGGTGGGCATCAGGAAAAGTGTTTGTGGGCACCATGGGGCTCACAGGCACAATGTGGGGGACCCCTGGATTAGACAGTACTAACCTTGAGAGACCAATGGTCTCATTCAGTATTAGGCAGCTTCATGTATTCAGGTGTGCGAATTCTTCTTCTTCATCCAGTTAAGGAAAACTGGACTCAGTAAGGATCATTTCAGTGTGACTTATTCAGCATGGAATGTGACCTCTACTTTCAGCCACCTAGAGGCAGTAACATCTTCAAAACAAATCCTCAATGTGGCTGGCTGATATCACCTTTCCCAATCTTGTCTCCTTTACATCATTTACACTTTTCTTGTGAAAAGTGGGGCGCTGGTGTGAAAGGAAACGCATTCGGGAGTGTGAAAGAATTTCTCCAAACCACGATGGTATGTATTTATTAGACACCATACCAAACCTAGTCAGTACCTTGATGTTATTTTACTAATAATAAAAACAAGTACAGCATTGTACAGAATAGCACGTTCTAGATGTGTGTTTTCAAGTGAAAAATCACAGACGCTCCATCGGGGGAGGAGACAGGATCACAATCCATGCAGTTCTGACTCACAGATACCTAAATATACTTCTTGAATGTGGCTTGTTTGGATGTATACATTTGGTCAGTTGCATTTATGTATTTTTGGCAATGCTTGGCTGTTAACACAATGCTGAATATTTCATCAGAAACCAAGCCGCAGTTAAAAAAGAAAACAAGACTATTATCCTCTGCTGCTCCCTCCTGGTGATAAAGCACCATTGCATGATTGCTGCTCAGAAAAAGTACATGACTTCGGCGAAACAATGGTGTAGACCTAAATTGCTTCAACGATCTTTTCAGCACCCCCCCCCCCGCCCCACACACACACGCTTACTGCAGGGGTGAAATTCTAGAAGGAGTTCCTTTGCATATTAGGCCACACATCCCTGATGTAGCCAAGCCTCTAAGAACTTACAAGGCTCTTTTTTGTAAGCTCTTGGAGGACTGCCTACATCAGCAGGGTATGATCTAATATGCAAAGGAACTCCTGCTAGAATTCCACCCCTGAGTTAGACTTAGGAAATGCAAGAGAAATCAGTGATGGTGAATAAAAAAAATACCACACTAAGTAAACAACGGTGTTTTTGGTAATTCTGGGTCCCTGACAATACTGCAGGAGGAAATCCCAGGATCACTGCCTTGTCATTCCATGCCCTGTCACTCCTCCTTTTCCCTCTTCCTTTTGGGGAGTTGGCCATGGGCAGTCTCCCCCACCAAATGGGGGACCCAGGACAGCTCCCCAGTTGCCTATTGGCTGACCGTCCTTGTGTACAAGATGCAATCTCTGATTCAGGATCTGATATTTCTCAGAGTATTTTTATAGTATTTAAAAATCACTGCAGGGGGAACTTGACTTGGGTGCATCTGCCTCTTCATGTGCAAAGCATTGTTTGGGGGGGGGGGCTACTTTAAAACAAAACCAGAATGCACAGACAAGGAGAATTAAACTTGTTTCCTTTCCCCCACCCCTGCACACCATAACTTGCTGAAAACATCAAAGATGTAGCCAGGTAAAGAAAGGGTGGAGAGGAGTTACAGGGGGAGAGGAGTTCTCTTTCAGTTGATAAAAACAGATGAAACATGAAACTGCCTTATACTGAATCAAACCATTGATCCATCATAGAATCACAGAGCTGGAGGGGATCCCCAGGGTCATCTAGTCCAACCTTCTGCTCAATGCAGGAAATTCACCTCCCTACACACACTCCAGTGATCCCTGCTCCAAGCCCAGAAAATGGCGAAAAAAACCTAAAAAAACCCTTTTCAAGGTCATTATTGTCTATTCAGACTGGCAGCAGCTCTCCAGGATCTCAAGAAGAGATCTTTTGGATCCCCATAATGCCTGATTCTTTTAACTGGAGATGCTGGAGATTGAAACCTGGACGTGCAAAGAGGGCACTCTTACACTGAGCCCCTCCCTATCCCCTGCACGGCTTGCACATCACTCACATGCCAACGGTACTGCACCTCTGCAGGTTGGATCCTCGATTAATCATTTCAATTGGCTGTAAAATGTTTTTGCATTCTTTTTTGGGGGGTGGAATGTGCTGTCAAGTCGCAGCTGATTTATGGTGACCCCTCACAGGGTTTTTAAGGCAAGAGACATTCCTTCTTTTATTGGTCTTTAATTTGGGAGGCAGGGTCCCTCTGACAAAAATCTGTCCCAGTGGGTAGAAAGAGTTACACCCCCAAATTTATATTCCCCTGAAACCAGTGGAAATCATGATTGCACTGGTTTCCTAATACGACTCACTTTAATTCCAATACTGAACAATCTGGTTCAAGATTTCAAAAAGAACAAAGGAACTGAACACGTACCTGGCTTTGGAGGGGTGGGGTGGGACAACTTCACATTGGGCCTGTGGGAGTGGGGAAGATTTATTTCTGGCCTCAGCAGCAGAGAATTTGTTCTGATTCAAAATATGTGGCAAGTATCTGAGAAGGAATTTATCAAGTCATGGTTAGGCTGTAGTGTGAAATTTCCCACCTCCCAGGGAAAAAAAATATCACCCCATTGCAACCATCTTAAATATGGTTCTTTCACATCACCATTGGGCTCAACTCCTTTATGCCAAGGAAAAGTCTAAGTTCAGTAAAGACATTCATTCCATCACTTACAGGATAGCTGCAAAGATCCCAGATTAGGAATCTAATTAGACATCTACCTTGGTGGGGATCAGCTATGCACCGTAAACAAGAATGCCTTTCTGGTCCTCCCAGGAGTGACAGAGGAAGAACTCATAGCAACAACGCACAGCCAGCTCTGAAGAAAACTGTCCAAGTAAAAGGAAAGGAGATTGAAAGGTGAGTGACAGTAATTTTAAAGGTAGATGCAGAGGGTAACCATGTAGAACAGTTAGATTTGAGTTTAGTAGCACCTTAGAATTTATTTAATGATGGCGGAAGCAGCATGTCTATTTCATACTTTCAACTGTTTTATCCAGATGTTTGTAGAAACATAGGATCAAGTCTGTGCATACCATAGAGCCCACCCTCCAGAGCATCCATTATCTCTAAGGAACTGATCTCTACAGTCTGAAGGTGAGCTGTAATTCTGGAGGCTCCCCAAGTCCCACCTGGAGGCTGGCATCCTTATCTCTTCATGACTTAGGGGGTGCAGAGAAGAAAAACATACCTAATGTTAAGGGCTGAATGAAAGCAAAGCTTTGTGTTGTTCTCTGCAATTAACTTTTTAACTTTTGCAATTAACTTTTGCTGTAATGCCCATCAATGATCCATGATCCTGATTTATTTTCAGATGGCAGAAAGTCACACTTGCTAATGTAACAAAGCTGAACATGCCAATACCTCCTGGGCAGTCCTGTGAAGGCTCTGAATGTCCAGAGTACCACACTTCCAAAAAAAAGAACTTTTTGAAACAGCTGAGGACAACAGTGATGAAAATATTTCCCTTCTATCAGAATGTGAGCAGGAAACCTAAGCAGCAAGCTTGCCAGCCCACCAAGTTGTCTAAGTCTAGAATGTCTGCTGTTCCCAGAAAACACCGTCTCCTTCCAAGGACCATTACAGAATTATTTCCTCCCAAAGTGTTTCCAAAATTGAAAAGAAGAAAACCAACTCCAAATGGTAATTTAGCCCACATGTGTGTGGGGGTTTTTTTTTGAGGGGGAGGAATACTTTTTGCATAGGAGAGCCCCAAATACACCACTCAGGGTTTCAGGCCCAGGGTTGTAACGCTTCAAAGGTTCATAAATTGTGGCCCTATTTATTACATCCCATACAGCACATGGCTGAATGTTGCCCTCTCCTTTTACCCTGAAATGTTCCACTGGCCATTCAGCAGTGACCAGCTATGGGTGTGCAGAAAAAGACATCACATCACCCAGGGGGGGGTTGGTAGAAAAAGCCCTGCAGGAACTCATTTGCATATTAGTCGTCTTCTCCTGATGCCAAGCCAGCTGGAACTGCGTTCCTGTGCGTTCCTGCTTAAAAACACACACACACCTTGATACCACCCCTTCTGAAGGGAGTCTGATGACAAAGTCTACTAACTGAGCAACAATGAGATTGGTTGGGATGTGCACTGTGCTGTTACATGCAATGTTTTGTACTGGGTTTTGAAGAGACAGTCTTACAGTGCCATCTTAAGCAGGTCTACTCAGAATGATACTTTGGTCTATTCAATGGGACTCCCTCCCAAAAAAGTGTCTTAGGATGGCACTGTTTGGAAGCCAAGTGGATTGTTATAGTTCAGTGAGGGTTTTGCTGAGGGAAAAAATCCCCACCAGATTCACATATTGTGTCAGTTATTAGAGTTTTTAGCATCCAATCTGGCTATGCATCTTTTAAAACTGGCATGGCAGGCAGTATTTGCCCTTGCAACTTCTCCCAGCACCACTTACATTTCAGGTGAATATCAGTGTTGGTCTGCAGTAGACAAGAAAGATTCCAGTCCACTAGCACCTTAAAGACCCCATGTTGATTCCCAGGGTATAAGCTTTTGAAAGACAAAGCTCATGCTCACTTTTTATCTGGCTTGTATCTGACAAAAGGAGCTTTGGCTCTCAAAAGCTTTTTGCTCTTTAAAGTGCTACTGGACTTGACTCTTGCTCTCCCATGAATGCAGCCCTGTGATAGGCAAAGCCATTTTTGCCTATCACCTCCCTGTTGCTCCACTGTTAAAGCTTAAGGGGTTTGGGGTAGCAAGCAGAATTTGGACATCCTACATGCTGATACTCAAGGTCAAGGATCAAGAGGTAAAGAGGTGCATGCAACCCGCCCCCCCCCCCCCGATCTTTCTGAATTTTTTTTTCATTTTTAGAATATATAACTATTTGGACTTAAATTTGTGTTATTCTTTCTGTCACTGAAGGAGCAATTCAGTTGGATGTGAATATTGTGGAAGAACATGCACAAAGCATAAGCAGGACAAACACAGTTGTGCAGACAAGGCGGATGACAAGACGCATATCAGTGGTGTCACTTCCACCAGGGATCCGAAAGGTAAAAGGGTAAATTATAGGCAAATCTATAGCCAGAGCTAACTTCTGGGGGAAAGCTTACAGGAGCTGGAGAACCTCTGGTTTGGAATAACTCTGTGGTAAATTCTTGGTGAAATATTGATGGAAGAAGGCTAGAATTTGTGAATGGCAACAGACAATACAGGAAGGTTGTGTGAGGAAACTGGAGGGCTGAGAGAAGCAGTGATCATTAGAAAGCAAAGTGAGGTAGGGGTGCCTATATACTAAAACTAGAAATAGAGCATTTGGTGCTAAATGACAATGCAGATATATTCAGCATTTTAGAAACATAATAGAAGGGGAGAATACATGGGAGACTGTTATCCCTGGATATAAAGTCTATAGACAGGGAGGAATGTGTGTGTGTTGGTCTATATAGCAAAGACAGAATACAGTAGCTAGAAAACTTTAGGGAAAGAAACTGCCCCACAGAATCACTGTGGGTGGAAATACCTGGCCCAAAAGGTTACTTAAAAGGAGAGGTGTACTATTATCCCCCTGACCAAAACCAGGAGGCAGATCTCGAAATGGAAAATAAGGGTGGTGATTAAGGGGGAGAATGTTGTGATATTGGGTGATATCAATTGCCCTCACATTGACTGAACAAATATGTGCTTGAAAAAAGTCATCCAACAGAAAAAAAAACTTTGTAGATATCAAAAATGACTGTGCACTAGAGCAATTGCTCAAGAGCCAGCTATATTATTTATTTATCAAAGATTTCAGGTTTTCACAGCTGGTAACATCATTAGGGTTTGTAGAATCTTTCGGGATCAAGTGCCGTGTTCTACTGGAGAAAGTTTTCCTTCCAGACGTTTCGTTCTCAGCTGCGGAGAACATCCTCAGTGGCGTTGCAGCCGGAGCAGGCGCTCAGACCTTCTTGGCTGCTGTGCATTGCATATGGCCAAGAATATTAAGACACACAATAAACGTTTCTTCAGACATATCAAAAGCAGGACAACAGCTAAGGAGGTAATTGGGCCTCAAGATGATAAAGGCATTAAAGGATTGCTTAAGACATGAGATAGCAAAGAATTTAAAGGAATTCTTTGCATTGCTTTTCTCAGTGGAAAACAGGGGGGCACATACCCACACCGGACCCAGTGTTTGAGGGAAGGGTGTCTGAAGAACTCAGTCAAATTGAGGTGAGTTCTAGAACTGCTGAACAATCGGAAGATCAATAAATCTGCACATCCAGATGTCTCATACCAAAAGGGGTCATAAAGATCTTAAGTAGAGTTCAAAGGTGAACAGTCTGGATGTCAGAGAGAACTTAAAGAGAGTCCAAAGGTGAACAGCCTGGATGTCAGAGATAACTAAGCCAGGCAGAGGGTTGCACAAAATGATTTTTAACCACAAGTCTCATCTTGGTTTTAGCATTTGTATAGCTGAAAGACACATCTTCATTTTAACAACAGCTTGCCAAGCAGGGGGAGGAAAGACTGAAAACACTTTTTTCAGCTAATTTCCCCCTTTGAAACATCTATTTTATTGGCCTCAACTGGATCAGCTAACTAAAACTGCTTTGAGCCCTGGCTTGGTGACCTCTAGCGCTCAGATTTATAAACGCCCAGAATTTAAAAGCTAAAGGGAAGCCGAGATCAAAATGACAATAGCAAGGCAGCCATTATGTTCAGGATTATTTTTTTACTCTTCAGAAGTCCATCAATTAAAAAAAAGTGAGATAACAGAGTTTGGATGTCTTTTATCCAACTGCAAGTAAATCAGGACTAGATTTGTCACACAGCAGGGGACTAGCAAGGGGCTTCTACTGGCTGCTACCGCTCTGGTATGGTTCTGTTTGGGAGGGCCCAGAGCACCCAACCACCCCTGTGTTTTCCTTTTTAATAGATACCTTCGAACCATGACCAAGAAGATGTGAGGACCCAGGCAGTTTAACTATGACAGTTTCTTTACAGTGTTCAAACAATAAGTGGGTAGTAAAGACTTTTAGTGCAACAGTGAATGAGGAAACAGTAAAGCTTGGTACAAAAGCAAAAAGAAAAGCCTTAACATGACTAGATATACATGCTCTTTCTCTGATCTCAATAAACTCACCACCCTTGGGTGAGGGCACCCTCCTGCTGCAGTCTCTGTAAAAAGAATCACCTTTCTCTGTCTGCAGCCTCTCCAGAGAGAACCCACCCTGACTGTGGCTTGGCCTTTTATGCTTTCCTCCCAGGTCCTACCCCTCTTGGACTAGTTTTCTCTCCAAAAACTCTGTCATCCAATCAGAGGCACAGAAGGGATACTGGGAGATGTAAGTCCACTGGCAACTCCTAAGCAGTCTTCTCCCTGCCTTCTAGGCCATACTAGGCCTCAGTTCATGATAGGGGTCCCAACCCTCCCGCCCTGGCGGGGGACCCCAGGATTTCCCCCCTCTTCCCCCGCTCCCCCCAAAAATGGAAGCGGGGGAGAGGGGGGAAATGGCGAGCCGCCGCTGCTGCCCCCTCCCCGCCCAGTGAGGCCGTAGGCGGTGGGCCCGCCGGCGCCCAGTAGCAGGAGGAGGTGGCGGCGGCGGAGGAGCTGTCGGCCGAGGGTCTGGCCGGCGGCGTTGGCGCAGCAGGAGCGCGGCAAGGAGGATGGGCGCGGCGGAGCCAGGCACGGCCCAGGGCGCTGAGGGAGCTCCGCAGCACAGCCCCGCTCTCCACGCACAGAGGCGCAGCAGAGGGGCAGAAGGAGCGCGGTGAGGAGGACGGGCGCGGCGGAGGCGGCGGAGCCAGGCGCGGCCCAGGGCGGTGAGGGAGCTCTGCAGCACAGCCCCGCTTCTCCACGCGCGGCAGCACTGGTGGCCGAGGAGGAGGCCCCGAGCCCCCGGCCCCACTCTCCATGCCCGCGCCACCTGCTTCACCCAGGCCTTCAGCCTCAGGCGGCCGCCGAGGGGCGGGGAGAATGAGCGGGAGGAGGAGGGAGGGACAGTGCGGCTGCGGCACGGGAACCTCCGGCGCTTGTCACAGCCTAGATATTGGCTCCACCCCTAACATCTCCTGGCTCCACCCCCAAAGTCTCCTGGCTCCACCCCCAAAGTCCCCAGCTATTTCTTCCATTGGACTTGGCAACCCTAGTTCATGACACCCCCCGCTAGACCAAATCATGGGGTCTGGCAATCTAGATCCCCATCGATGCAGTCTACATACCTGCAATCACTGCAGTTACTGCAGTGTACTGCAATCACACCTTGTTAACTATAGCTTTTTAAAATATTAAGTAGTAAACAATCATTACAGCAATAAGGCAAAAAGTAAAGAACAAATGCAGTAAGGTAGGTCCTTGTCACAAGCTCTACAGATTCCTCTGACCAACAGCAGCTTGCATTTCTTGCTTGGAAAGAGCTGGTTTCACTTCAGGAATGTCCATCTATGGTGTGGTACCTCTGAAAAGCAATTTTGTTAACTGCATCACAATAATCAAACATCACAAAAGGAAGCCCTCTTTTCTTTCCGCTCTGCCTGTCTGTCATGACTTCTATGGTTTTGATAAGGCCATGTTTTTTTTTCAAAATAGTCTCTTAAATTACATTCTTCCATATCTCTAGTTCCCTCTACAAATATTTTCTTCCCTGTTAAATGGGCACCAGGTTTCACAGAACCTTCCCCAAGAACTGCTCACTTTAGTCCCACTCATGTGGTTGAGTTGCCATTGCAGCATTTGCCTCCTCCTGGCAAAGATATGTCACAAAACAAAATAGGCTTCCCAACTCTCCCGCCCTGGTGGGGGACCCCAGGATTTCCACCCTCTTCCCCCGCTCCCCAAAAAAACGGAAGCGGGGGGGGGAGGGGGAAACGGCACCGGGGAGCATGGCGAGCCGCCCCATCCCGGAGCGGGCAAGGCTGATGCGCCGCCCCCTCCCCGCCCACCGCAGCTGCTCCTCCGAGATGGGCCCAGGTTGAGCCCATCTCGGAGGAGCAGCCAAGAGGCGGCAGCAGCGCAGGGGAGGGCGAGGCAGGCCAGGTGCATGGCGAGCCGCGAATCCAGGCCCTTCTAGGACCCGGACTCGCGGCTCGCCACGCCCCCGGCCCGCCTTCACCCCCCCCCTCCGATTCCACCCCAGAGGCAGAGCGGGCGAGGCCGCCGCACCGCTGCCGCCTCTTCTCCGCTCGCCATGGCTGCTCCTCCGAGATGGGCTCAGGCTGAGCCCATCTCAGAGGAGCAGCCACGGCGAGCGGAGAAGAGGCGGCAGCTGCTCAGCAGCGTTGCCCGCTCCGAGACGGGGCGGCTCGCCACTCTCCCCGGTCCCCCCTCCCCCTAGCTCCACCCCAGTGTCCCCTGGCTCCACCCCCAAAGTCTCCTGGCTCCACCCCCAAAGTCCCCAGATATTTCTGGGGTTGGACTTGGCAACCCTAAAACAAAACCCATGGGAACATTTTGTCTGTAGATCTCTCATTACCACACAGGGTCAGTGATAGGCTTTCTGGCACCCCAGGCAACGCCCCCCCACCCCAACTTCCTGCCCCACCACTCACACCCTGATAGAGAGCCTAGAAGGCGGCCAGGCCTGACAGCATCACCAATGGGGCCTGCTGCTGCCCACCCCACTCCTGCAGCCCCTGCCCTGTTTTTCAGGGCAGGCAACCCCAGCAGCAGCTGTTCCCAGGCAAGTCCAGCTCCCAGAACAAGCATCTTTCTCCCTCCCAAATGATGATGCCAGGAGCTATTGGGGGAGGAGTAGGTCCCTAGCATTGGGCAGGAGGGGCCTTGTATCTGTGCAAGCTGACAGAGTGTGAAGTACAGATCAGAAAGAGCTGGGTGTCCAGCATGATTAGGATTTCCTGGATCCACTTTGAGAAGATCAAGAATCTAAGAATCTACAACATGCAGTAGAAAGCAAAATGACACATTCTGAGCGAGTGAAAGGACCTGATGGCATTGTAGCATCCCAGCTTCAGTACCAAAGAGAAGCTAGTTTCTGATTCTCTGAGTTCCTGAAAATTCTGTCTTTTACAGGTTAGAATCTGGAATGGGTGGTCAGAGAATGAGATTACAGTATGTTGCCTGCCTGCTATCAACACTTATGATTTTCAGCCTGTTGTCCTGCACAGGGCCTTTCAGAGGTCAAGAGAGGCCCAGGCCACTTTGATTTCTTGAAACTCCCAGTATATTAAAAAAATGAAGAGATGCCAAAAACAGGGTTACAAATATTGTGGTACATTTTAAACACGTTTTACATACACACATACACTGCAATAATGAGGAACGTTTACTTCTTTCCATGCTGAAAATTTGTCTCTGTGATTGTATGTATAAGCTCATTTGGAGATGTCAAAAGTCTAAATTTGAGGCCCTCTGTGAATGTGAGGGCCAGGTAACATGGCCTTTCTGGCTTCCTCTGTAGGGTAGCCGGGTCTGAGTTGAGAACACTTGGAGATTTAGGGGCTGGACCCTGGGGAGGGTGGAGAGGAGCTAGGGGAGTTTTCAATCAGTGTTCCTAATGCTCCATACAGCTAGTCACCACCATTACAGACATTCACAAAACCTACATTTTGCAAAAACAAAATATGAAATAAATTGCAAGTACCTTGATTTGACCACTATTGAAAAAACCAACTCTGGACCCTACAGTCCTGGCCAGCTACCACCCAGTCTCTAACCTTCCGTTCCTGGGTAAGGTAGTTTAGAAGGTAGTAGCTGAGCAGTTTCAAGCTTTCCTGGAGGACACATCTGTCCTTGATCCATTTCAGTCCGGTTTCCTCCCAGGCCACAGGACAGAGACTACATTAATTGCCCTCACATATGACCTCTGAAGGCATCTGGATCAAGGTTGGTCAGTGCTGCTGTTGCTCTTACATTTGACAGTGGTGTTTGACATGGTCTACTATGATCTTATGGCCCACCACCTCACTGACATAGGAGTTCAGGGGGTTGCCTTACAGTGGTTTCCTCCTTTCTCCATGGTTGGGGACAGAGGGTGGCACTTGGCAAGCAGGTCTCTTTGCAGCACTCACTTGAATGTGGTGTGCCGCAGGGGGCAGTTCTCTCACCAGTGATGTTTAACATCTATATGTCCCCCCTCACCCCGTTAGTATGGAGGTTTAGGCTGAGTTGGCACCAGTATGCAGATGACACCCAGCTTTATCTTTTGATGGATGGTTGTCCAGGCTCTGCCCCGGACCATCTGGCTCAGGCATTGGGAGCCATGGCTAAGTGGTTACAGCAGAGCCAGTTGAAGCTTAATCCAGTAAAGACAAAGGTCCTGTACCTGAGCCGGGGTGGAGTAGCACAAGATATCAGGCATCCAGTCCTGGACGGCACATCACTTGTGCTGGCCAAGAAGGTGAAAAGCCTGGAAGTGGTCCTGGATGCCTCACTTTCTATGGAGGCCCACGTCACAATGGTTGCCAGGTCGGCCTTTTACCATCTTCAGCAGATCAGCCAGCTGGCACCCTACCTCTCCCCTCAGGACTTAACTACAGCGACCCATGCAATGGTCACTTCCAGAAAGGATTTCTGTTAACTCATTCTACATGGGGTCAATCTGGAAGCTCTAGCTGGTGCAAAATGCAATGGCATGCCTGCTGATGGAACTGCCTGTATGGGAGGGTATTTGGCTGGTGTTACATCATTTCCACTGGCTACCTATTGAGTACCAGTTTCGTTCACAGTTCTGGTATTGACCTTCAAAGCCCTGAGCAACCTGGGACTGACAAATCTGAGGGACTGCCTCTCCCTGTATGTACCCCAACAAGCTTTACACTCAGAAAACCAACATCTCCTGATTGTCCCCAGCCCTAAGGATGTCCATTTGGCTTTGACCAGGACCAGGGCTTTTTCTGCCCTGGTCCCAGCCTGGTGGAACATGCTCCATTTGGAGATTAGGGCCCTGCCAGATTTGCTACCTGTCCACAGGGCCTGCAAGACAGAGCTCTTCCTCCAGGCCTTTGGATAAGGCTATCCATATTAAACTAAACTAAACTGGCCTCCCTTGAAATATGACATCATTACTTAGTGGCCAGCTGGAAATTGTTTTAACCTTATACCCTTGTGTCTCCTGATCTGAACCAGGAGGTTTCTGCTTGTTTTAATATATTGTGATTATGGATTTTTAATGTTTTAAATGTTGTAATGTTGTATGTTGTAATCCACCCTGAGCCCATTTCCCCAAATGTACACATGAAATTTTAATCTTTGAATTCAATGCTTTAAGAACTTGGGGAGCAGTTTAAATTGAGCTCCTAAAACCAGGAATTCAAAGAGGGCACAGAAAAGTAGTGATTCCCATCAGTTGTTTTGCTTTCCCATCACAACGGTAGCGTCGTTCTTCCTCTCTGCCCCCTGCTTTCATACTCGAGCATCAGTGTTAATATGCATACTCTCTGCTCTTTTCATCCCTTGGCTGCACTATTCTTGTTTTTCAAGTGCTTAATTTAATCTCTGCGGTGCAACTCTTTCACTAAATGCAGGAACAGAAAGGTTAATACAATGCAGATGTCTTGTGGATTAGGAACCGCTCCCCCTCCTCCATCATACAGCTACTTGACCTGTGAGAGGAAAGGTTAATAAACCCAAGCAGACTGTAGATTAGAAAGACAGGCGGGAGCTAGCAGGCCTTTGTCCCTTATTGCAGTAGTATAAAACCAAATTTTAAAGCAACTTTAAGTTTCTTAACAATTCAACGTGAATGATACATGCTGGAAGAATTCTTTTTTCCCCTTCAGTCATTTCCCAGTCCTGAGCAGCAGAATTCCACATAGAAACTACCTGCCAGTTCAGTTTTTTTCCAGCTGTTGCAGCCCTCTGCTGGTCAGACTCAAAATGAAATCTGGATTGCTTTTATTTGTAAATATGATCTAAGTTTCATAATGCAGATGGGAACCCCTAAGCAATGAAAGATCTGGCTAGTATCTTGAAAAATAAAAAATTGCAATAACTCTCATAGTAGTTTGCATACTTGTGTAGTACTCTGAAAATTCAGCATTAGACTGCAAATGAAGCATTGATTTGCTGGATCTGCCCAGAAGTCCATCTGCTCCTTTGCACTCAGTAGCTTAGCAGATGCCCTGGGAATTTTCTAGTGGGGCATGATTCTACTGGCTGGCTGTCCCTTGTTGTTTTATCCAAACATCTGATTATCTAAACATGTAAGTTTAATTATAGCTAGCATCCAGAGTAATATTTGTTGATCGAATGCTCATTTTCTTTTAAACATAAAATTTTCATTTCCTCTGTTTACATTCATGGCTAAAATCCATTCCTCTAAGTGCTTTTTGCATCTTCTCTGATGTTCATAATGGGTTTTTTTTAGATGGGGTGTTAAGAACTGAAGGTCTCAGGTTCAATCCCCAGCATCTCCACTGAACAAAAGGTTTAGGTAGCAAGTGTTAAGAAAAACTTCTGCCTTAAAGAGCCACTGTCAGCCTGAATCTTCATGGACCAAGAGTCTGATTTAGTATAAAGCTGGGTTTAGGAGGGAAAAGGATAGACTTCCTTTCTCTTTTGCATACGTGACTTTGGTGAAGGGAAACAGCTTTTCATTCCCTTGTCCCTGTTCACTCTAGCCCACAAACCTTCATCTCTGTGTGAGTCCTGTGACTCCATGAGTGATCTTTCTGGGGCCAGTGGGAGCTGCAATGATAGAGGGGAATTTGTAAAAATTCCCTGTATACTCTGCACATGGATAGTAGGACACTCCCCAGTATTTTCAGTCTTGACACTACTGTTTCAAGGTTTAGGTTCAATAATCACCTCCAGAACAGAACAGCATCAATCCCTTTTGCACCCCCCTAAGGCTGGTAGTTGACTGGGGAAGGCAATTTATTTATTGGATTTATATCCCACCTTCCCTGGCGAAGCAGGTTCAGGGTGGCTTCATGGACCAAGGGTCTGATGGCAAATCGCCCCGTAAAAAGTCTTCCGCAAAAACGTCATGATGCGACATCACCCGAGAGTCAGAAACGACTGGTGCTTGCACGGGCAACTACCTTTACCTTTTTAGGGCTGGTGCATCCATTAGGCAACTATAGGTGGTTGCCTATGGGTGCAGCCCAGGGGACACCAAATTGGGCACCCCTCTCCTGGGGGTGGGTGGAATGAGTGAGTGAGGAAGGGAGAGTCGCTACCCTTCCTGCTCGCAAGTAAAGGCTCTGCCAATCAGCGAAGCCCAGGGCTTTTTTTGCAGCAGGAACACCTTTACATATTAGGCCACACACCCCTGATGTAGCTAATCCTGATGTAGCTAAACACTCGGAGGCTCACAAGTCACTCTTGGCTCTTTCACATGCCACTCACAGCTTTCCTAATTTTGCTGTGCAGCTTCAGCGGCATCCCCAAAAAGATGGTTTGCTGTGCAGGAGTTTGCTGTGCAGGAGTTTCAGTGGCATCCCCAAAAGTAAGCATACGCCTGCTAGGAGTGATACCAAGACCAGCAATGACCTTGAGTTAAAACCATAGCTCTATATATTTAATGTTAAAGTGTGCATTTATTTGGTGGGATAATACCTTTCTGGTTGATGATGACTGCAGATATGCTCCTCCGCAAGTCACAAAGTACTACTAATCTAACAGGTTTGATAGAGTGTATGTCCATAAAGGAACTGTTCCTAAAGGAACTTTCTTTTCTTTTTTATAAGACAGGAAAACCCAAGTAGGGATCATGGAAACTGTTTCTGAATGTTGTTTGTTATTGGGTTTACAGATTTCAGATCTTCCTAAAAAGAAGACTTTCTCAGTTTTCAAAAAGAAGAAAAAAAGTATGCCACCCGTGTGGTACCATTCAGACATAACAGTAGGAAATCTTCAAATGCAGGTATCTTCAAATAACATTATTAATTGTATCTTTAAGCACAGATCTTTAGATTTTTAAAAAAGCACATTACTTAGAAGTTGGCTGTAGTGGAATTTACTTCTCTGTAATACAGCTACGAGTAGAATATAAGCATTACTTCTCACTACTGGATGCAATCATTACCAGTCTATGCTGGAACATTCTGGTTAGTAATCAGGGCTGCTCTGAATTGTATGGGTTATTGATTGTAGTTATTTATTGTTGTTACTATCTAACAAATTCTGCCCTGCTATTTAAGAAGTCATTAGTTTGATCTGCCCCCACCTATTTATTTATTTCTGTAAATTTATAGTCCACCCTTTCCCATAGTGGGCTCAGGGTGGATTCCAACATGGTAAAACCATTAAAACTAACAAAAGACAATCTAACAGATAAACAGTAAAAGTCAAACAGTTAAAACAGATTAAAAATTAAAACAGCTAAGCCACAGCTCAAAATTAGTTTAAGGCAGCATGGATGGTGTGGACACATCTATTAAGGCATACTTGTCCCAGCCTAGGTGTCCAAAAGATGTCAACTGTATCGGCCCAATTTTGAGCAATCAGTGCAGGGAGGCCAATTTTTTAATGTTTTTTTAAAAAACATTAGTGCATACAATTGTTACATTTTGAGAGATTAGTTTGGTCTATTGTTGTATTTTTGATGTTACAGATCTTTAGAGAATGGAGTTTATCTCAGTTTAAAACAAACAAAAAAAGGAGGGGAGAAAATTCCAATCCAGAAGAGATTAGTAACCAAAACGTTGTGTATGCATGGGGGAAATCTTTGTATAGACTTATCACTATCAATTACAAAAAAAGCTAACATTTATAAGTCAAAAGTTTTGATTGAATTAGAAATATTAAAAGCTGTACATCACAAAACAGTAAAATTGCACTTGTTTACAAGGGGAAGTCACAGTTATAAGCATCATTCCTATGACCAAGTATGTGTACAAATTACACAAAATACATGTAAACCAAGCAAAATCAAACACATTTTGGTTATGAGGCTTAAATCAGTGGTTTAAATATTTGCCACACAAACTATATAGCGTTTTTGTTGAAATTACAAGCCTGGTGTTTGTTTTTTAAAAAGGTTTCATATACTAGTGGAAGGCATATACACATATCTAACCACCACCTTTTGTAGCTCCCCTATCAATTATCATACAAATGGATATGTGTGTCAACAAGCCTAGTATGTCAAACATACAAAATATCATATGGCACATCTCATTAATCTTTAGGTCTGCATGGCCCAGCTCTGAAATCTTGAGTTGGGGTGTTGGTTTCTTCCTCTCATAATAAAGGGTGAAGTTTAAAATGTATTTCAACCAAAAACATGTGAACTGTAGCCTATGTATTCTCAACCGGTATAAGAAAAAGTTGAAACTGTCTAGTTATTAAATTACACAATTAAAAAATACATACCTCATTACATAACTTTGACAGAAGCAACTGGAACTTCCCTCCCAAAACAAAGATCTGAATATCCTCTTCAGTCTGCAGGTACTTTTGGGATTTTGAGAACAGAGTAGCGCAGGCACCACCAAATGGCTCCTGGGGGTGGGGGACAGCCAACCACCAAATGGCTGCATTGGTGTGTCAGTCCAGTGATCAAATATCGGGAAGTTCAAAGCCAAGTGTCCTCCTGTAATGAATATAACTGTTTCTGTATGGGTGTTCTCTGCAAATAAAAACGTGATGCCTCTGGATTCTCTGGAAGCCAGGGTTAATTCTTTGCTTTGGGGAAAATGTGCTTCAGAAAATAAGGAAGTGGGCAGAAGAAAACAGATTGCACTCATGTTGGGAATCGCTGACATAGATAACACTTTTCTAGCATCCAAAACTGTAACATTTGCCAAGAGCAGAGCTACCTTCTATGCAGATTTTAGGATAAATTTGTAAGAATTTAACCCTCCAAAATGTGCTTTTGCACTGAAATTCACCCTATAATATGTGTGATGACCTTAACAATTTGTTGCGGCATGAGTTTCTGTAGGTTCATGTCAACAAGCCACTTCATCATTCACATCACAGCTATATCAGCCTTTTAATAATGGGATAAATGGTTATTTCTAATAAAACAAGGGCTCAGGTTGTTAAAAACCACAAAGCATCTTGAAATCTGCATTATTCACATATTATAAAAACAGAAGAGCCCATCCATTAAGTAATTACTAGCACAAACAACCCCACAAGGGTCTTAATGACTTGTTTTAACCACAGATGTTCACCACACATCATGTATGAGAGCGACTGAGATTTCTTTGAAAATAGGTTATATCTATCACAAAGATAGTAGAAAGAGAAAAGTGTTTTGAGCTTGTTATGTTCAAAGGAAATGTGTAAGATGAGTCAAAAGAAATGAACCCCCACTTTCCCAAACAACACCCCCCCCCCAATTTTCATTTCAGTTTTCCAATATTCCTTGAAACTTTGCCTGACATTTATTTAAAACATTAGCTACCTTTCTGAACTCAAGACAGTTTACAATGTAAATAAACAATTATAAAAACACATATAAAAGACCCCAATTTAACATTTACTTTAGGACTGCCAATAAATAAAAACTAAATTACTCAAATGCTATCCTAAATAAATGACTTCGAGTACCTCCTGAAGACTGAAGGTGTGGGGGTCAGGTGCACCTCCCCGGGGAGGCTGTTCTATAATCACTGGTACTAATATTGGTACTAAACAGCTCATGCAGATTCTAGAATACAAATGGTGCCCTGTAATACTCAAAGTGGGGGGAGGTGGAACTTCCTCACCAGGCCACAGTGCAGTCCCTGCAGCTGCCAGACCCACCCCGAGCTTCCTTCCCCCCATCTTTGCTCTCAGTGGCTTGCCCAGAGCTGCTCCAGTGGGCTCGCTGAGGCTTCCTTTCCTCCCTCTCAAGCCCAGTGCAACTCACAGTTTGTGCTGCCTCTGGCATGCTCTTGGGCTCCACTGCTGCCAAGCCCAGCAAGGTCAGGCTGATAATGTGTAACTGGCTCCAGATAACACAGCAAGCTTCCACATCAGAGTAGTGATTTGAACATGGGTATCTCAAACTCGAGTCTGAAACTAATCACTACACAGCACTGGCCTTTGTGGGGTGGGTCCTACTGAACAGCAGCAAGCAGTGCATCCTGGGTAATTAATGCAGTGTCAGGTTGCCTGATGGCCTGTCTGTGATGAGTCCTCCTTTAAAGACCAAAACAGCATTGGAATGGGTCCTGCCTTCCTCTTTCACTGAGCGAAATAAAGGTTGAGACTGGCAATACCATTGTGGTTGCCTAGTAAGGCTCCACAACAGCCACCAAAATGGCATTTGTGTCATAAAGCTACAGGTGTTGATTTTATGGGTGGGTTAACCCTCCATTTTTTTTAAGTTTTCAGATTTTTCTGCAAATCTGAAGCTTTTAAAAAAATTGTAGAAATATCTATTGTGCCTGCTCATGGCTGCTGTCTCCAGATTTTAACAGCTGTAGATTTGGCCATGATGTCAATTGGGATCATGCAAGAACTTACAGGGAGGCACCTCCTCTCCTTTCTTTTTTCTCTTCCTAGCAGCTCCTATATACTGTTCTCTTTCCAGGCTTCATTCTCACCCACCAACCTCCCCTGCCCTCCAATCTTCAGCTTTATTTAACTCATTTATATCCTGCCTTCCCTATAGGGACCCGTTGTACCTTGTCATTCTCTGCTCCTCTATTTTATCCTCACAACAGCTCTGTGAGGTAGGTTACACCAAGAATAAGTGACTGGCCCAATGTCACCCATCCATACAGAGTGGGGATTCAAACCTGGGATTTCCAGTTCTAAGTCTAATATTCTTAACAGTACACCACATTGACTTCTATGAGGTGGTGGCTGTTGAATAGTATTGAGTAACCAGGTTGTTCACTGGGCCTGAATGATTCATACATGTCATGTGATAGTGAATTACCTGCTGGTTCCTGCCAGGCATGGCCTCAATGACTCCTCTCTTCAGGGCAGTAGGGAGGGATGCAGGGGTGGAGTAGGAAGCCAAAATAGCCCAGGAAAGGGTCCCGCCCCTTCCTCTTGCTGTTTACTAACAGAAACCAAGGTTTGAAGGCTGGCATTATTGTTGTTGTAGTTGCCTAGCAGTCCTCACAGTAACCACTGAGAGCAGTCATTTCTTAAGGGTACAGGCACTGCTTCTATTCATTTGGAGGTGTTAACCTCCCAATTTTCTTATTTTTAAAAAGATATCAGATTCAGGTGTTCACAATCTCTAACACCACTTAGATTCCTTGTTCAGTTTTAATTAGAAATACCCAGCCCAAAACCAAACAGGGGATTTGGGGCACTGTTTCAGATCAGAAATATCTGAATGCATGCCCCTACTACCAAATATTATGTGAGATTATATCCTACTGTACCTTTACAGGTAGATGTGTTTGGTAACCATGTATTTATTTAGCACATTTTCCCAAATACTCTGAGCACTTCACATAATCTTGGTAATCTGTAAAACAACCCAATAAGGAAGGCTATTATTGCTTCCATATTATATTGGATGGTCTGACAGCATGTTCCTCAAGGCACTCAAGAGTTCACAAAGCTGAGATTTGAACAAGGACTTCCAGCTAACAGCTCATGTTCTTAATTACTGCCAGATGCTATTTGCAAGGACAGCATCTGTCACACAGAGTTTGCAGAGTAAACAATTTATACATTTCACAACTCTAGTGTTCCCCCCAGTATCTTGGATGACTAAAGCCTTTCATCTTTCTTTCAGATCGAATAAATTTACTTTTCTTTTGCTATACGTCAGTTTTTTAATACCTATTTCTCACTAGGTGGATAATCTCTTGGATAACATCAGTGAAAAATCCATACAATTACTGGCTCTGAGAAGTGCAGAGCTACAACAATGTGAATCTTTGGGAAACAAGATACTTCAGTCCTCTAAGCAGTTTCAAAGGGTTTCCTTAAGGACTACAAAGAAGCATAAACTTAAAAATATGTGTTTTCCATGTAGATGTTGTTGCTGATTCCAATCTGGGATGGTAAAAGTAGAAAGGATTTCAAGTTAGTTATATTTATATTTCAGCAGTGGTGCATTGTTATCTCACAGGAAGTGGCACTTAGAAGACAAGGATAATCCTTTGCTTACTGACAACGATTCAAATGGTTCTGAATGCTCAAGATTTTGCTGCTTTTTAAAATATGAAGTGAATAAGAAAGACACTGAAGGAAAGAGAGCTGTGTCAGTGCAGAGGAACTGCTCCACATGGAAAAGTAACAACTGGACAAGCTGTTACACTCCATGGACAGATATTTCATGCTTTACACTGCAGTCCTAAACTGAGTTACACTCTCTGAAGCCCAAATAAATTGACTTAGAAGGGTGCAGTACTGCTTAGGATAACACATGCCTAAAATAGTAGCAAAATTCTAGAATAACATTTCTACACTATGTAAATAGAAACTTGAACAGCTTTTAACACAATTCTAACAATGTATTATATAAAATGTAAAGACAGATTTCAAACATTAGGACAAATTCACAAAAATTAATTGAAGCATATTTTAGTTTCCTGTTGAAAAAAATATCTAAAAATCCAAATTCCTAGGTATTCATCCATTTTGAGGAAAGGGGAATGTTGTTCCAAGCTTCAGAGGTTAAATCAAAGTCCATCTACTGTTTATCTTCCACCGCCATTGGATTGTCTGAGGATTCTTCTGCTTCTGAAAGCTTTTCATCATCTGAAACATTGTTTTTGTTATTTAGAACACTCGGGTGATAGTGGATTTTTTTATATACAGACAATGCTAAAATGTTTGCTATTTGATAATTGCCACTTTACCTCATAAAAACTACTGTTGATCATTAGGTAAGTATTTATTTATTTTATTTATTTCTATCGATTTATAGCCTGCCCTATCCCATGATGGGCTCAGGGTGGGTTCCAACACAATAAAACAATCAAGCCAACAATGAAACAGAATCAAACAATTAAAAACAGATTAAAATTTAAACTAAAATTTAAACAGGTTAATGTTAACTTAATATTGATTTCAGTGCAGCATGGAATGGTGTGGACATGAGTTAAATACAGCTTTGGTGTCAGGAAATCAATCGTACTGGACCGACAGTGCAGGGAGGCCAATTTGATGGTATAATAAGGTAAGGACATCTGCCTGCCTCAGCCATAGGCCTGGTGGAACAGCTCCGTCTTACAGGCCCTCTGGAATAGCAACAGATCCGGCAGGGCCCGAACGTCTAAAGGGAGCTGGTTCCACCAGTATATCAAAAAACAACAGTTCCATTAGGGGTGGCCAAGGGTAGCTCTCCAGATGTTTTTTGCCTACAACTCCCATCAGCCCCAGCCATTGGCCATGCTGGCTGGGGCTGATGGGAGTTGTAGGCAAAAAACATCTGGAGAGCTACCCTTGGCCACCCCTGATGTAGTCTACCCAGTTGATTCAGACCACTTTAAGAGCTAATTTACAATGGCTTAGATCATATGCTATGTAAATTCTCCCTCTGCTGCAACTTGGGAGTCAATAGGCTCTCATGGATAGTACAGGGATGTAACAGGAGTCACATTAGTGAACTGTAATTGGTGAAGGTAACACCCTGCCTTGCAAGTAGAAGTACCTTTTGTCAGCAGAACACTTAAGTTAGGACCTAAGCTAATGATCTTTCCCCTCAGCAGATTTGCGGCAAAATTTTCAATAGAAGTTAGACCAGCAAATGTTACACTTTTCACACATTTCCCCCCCTTGCATGTTTATATTTGGGCTAATATACTAAAATCAGCATTTGCTAGAGGTTTTAAGATAAAACTGAGAAAAAAGGCAACTCATAATCAAGACTAAAAAGTTTCAATTATTTCAGGCATTAAAATATTTAAGATGAAGAAATGATATGTACCTCAACATGGCAAATTTAGTAAAGCCCCCCACCCCATTATAATGTGCAACAGAGCCTAGGGCAACTCATAATCAAGACTGATAAGTTTCAATTATTTCAGGCATTAAAATATTTAAGCTGAAGAAATGATATGTACCTCAACATGGTGAATTTAGTAAAGTTCCCCCCACCCCCATTATAATGTGCAAAAGAGTCTAGGGCTACAATGCATGCGTCTTTCTTGCAATGGATCTAGACAGACAGACATTTGTGTTATTTGCAAAAAAAATAGCAGCAGATATTGCTAGGCTTGTGATTTCTGTAAATTTTAAAACTTAAAACACATAATATATATAATAAATTTAAAAACTCAAAAGCTATATCCCAAATTCTATTCCTTCTACTCATACAGGCAGTGCTGCAGATTACCTTAAGACTCTGGGTTCTATCAAAAGGTACTATCAAAAGGTTCTATCAATTTGCACAAAGACAAGCCTCCAATTTCTGATTCCCCATCTTCATCATGCCACAGTACCTGCCATTTCTGCAAATTCCCCCTACTTCCAGGAGACACTGCATTAAGAGGAGGAAGGTCGAAAGCCCAATGGCACAAACCTAATTCTGCTTGCAGACTTGGGATTCCACCTTACACCTATAGGAGAGGAAAGCAAGATACATCTAGATATGAAAACAGAACAACTTACTTTCCAGTGTCTGCTGAAGTTCATGGATGGTGCTCAAAAGGACATGAAACTGCTTTCGTCTCAGCTCCAACTGAAACAAAAGAAACAAAAAATAGTGAAGCATAGGAATACTTTCCTTGAAATTCTCTCTCTTACATACTGTTGAATGCTCACATAGTTAAAGATGAGTCTCATAGCACCTTAAAAGCTAATACACTTTTATTCCATCATAAACTTGCTAAAATGTTCTGGTCAATGACTATAACAATAAACTGAAACATCATAAGCTTTTCTGGACTACAGACCACTTTTTGAGATGCAACTGGACTCAAGACTATGAACGCTTGCTACAGGGAAAATATGTTACTCATTAAGATACCATACAAGCCCTGTTAATCTATTGCACTGAAAGCAAACATGGCTACTCCCTGGTTCTAAATATATGTAAGCATCTCATAACAGGATGAGGGAAAAAATGATATACTTACTTTATCTTCAACATTTTCTTTAATGTGAGAAAGATGCTGAAGTTCTTTTCCTAGAGCTTCTAACTGCCTGCAAACAAATTTGTCAGTGAATATACAGTACTTTTATCAATGATGGTTTAAAAAATATGGGAAGGCAAGGTCATAATTATTAACCTTACAGTATGTTTGAGCAACACTCAAACTGACAGAGAGATAGAAATGTGCCTTGAAAAATAAAGCTACAGCATTGGATGAATAGAGCTGAGGTCTGGAAATGGGGAGGCTGGAGTATGCATTTCCATTATTTGGGACTTCAAGGCTAATTATGAACCAATTATCTCCAAAGTCTGGATTCAGCATTTATTTTGTTTGGTCATATTTCCCCTGTTGCTTCCTTTGCATTCTGGCTGAAATTTGTTAGCTGTAGCAATAGGGGTTATTCTTAAATGTGTGAAGGCCTGGGGAAAAATCTGTGGGGACGGAGTGATCTCCCCTCCTGAGGACTTCTTTAAAATGTACAACTATTCTGATAGAAAGATTGGAAATTTTAGGAAGCACTAAAGTCTATGAAATATTTTTTATCTCTTGGAATAATTTACAAGAAAAATTTTAGTGCATCTTTAGTGCAGAGATGTTTGATTTCTGTTGGAACAATTGAAAAAAAAGAAACACACACAGATGTTCTCTTCTGAAGTCTTCATATGCCTTCACATCTCTTTACAAGCCACACTACAGCCAACACATAAGGAAATCTTGATGCCCAGAAAGCTCAGTATGGTTCCTGACCCTTGACTAGGCAGAAAGATGAAACCCCAAAAGGCAATATTAACTGAGTTTTCTCTCTCTCTCTGTATATCTTAGTTGAAATCTTCTGTAAGTAGTTTAATACCATCCTTTGAAATTCCTGTCTTGTGATTGCCACTTCATACTATCTGACTTTATAAAAATGTGACAGTATCTAATAAAACCATATTAAACAAGTGTTTTTGTATCAATAGTTAAACCACACTTACTTCAGTGTTTCATGCCGATCTGGATGATGCTGTATTACTTTAGCCAAGGCATCATATTCTGGAAATATAACATGGATTATAAATTAGGAAAAGATTGTATTCACTCATGCATTTATGTAGGTTTACAGGCTGCTTAAAACAATACAATTAGGATTACAGAGGAGTCTAGTTCAGTTGTTTTAGATAACCCTTGATTTCATGCCAAATAACCCAACCCACATCCCAATCATTCCCTACATCTTAATGACCCATTCACTTATTTAAGTCCAGCTCACAAACATCAGACACAAACCTCTTTCCTTGTTATTCCTCTCACTTTTATTAAACAGAGCTGAGAGGGAGTTGTGACTGCTCCCAGCCCTTCTTATGCCTGTAACTCGCAATTAAGGGATTCACATTCCTTCCCTAACAGAAGAGCTGTGGATCTACTTTATCTCTTACTCACAAATTTGTTACTCATTACAAACCTCTAGAACCACATGAAGTAAACAATATCCTACAAGTACACTGTACCTCCTCCTCCCAAGCTCTGTTCAATATACATGCAGTTATCTTTACTTGCCATTTAGCATCCTAATAACTGCTATTTTCTTCTTCTTTTTTTGAGAACTGGCAATTATGAACATCTTTGCATTGTATTTTCTAAATGAATGCAAATATTTCATAAAGTAATGGCAACTTGAACATATAGACTTGGATCCTGACCAGCATTTTCATGGGCACAAGGACTTCTGGTCAAAGAGTGTGATTTTCCTATCTCCCCTCTCTTGTGGGAAGCTAAAGCGTCTCAGAGATAGCAGCATCATGCTTCTTGAATGGAAGTCCTTGCCCTTGCAGAACCACTGGTTGGGATCCAGCCTATATTATGGGCACCCATTTTCAAATACTTGCAGAACATCCTCATTAAAAAGAAATCACAAAGCATCTTATTTGAGAAGCAAATAGATGGAAACCAACTGTACAGTTCTCATATTTGTGCCCAAGTGTTGGGAAAAAACTTTATATAGGGTTCGGGAGAATTATACTTTGAGTTACACTTTCAATTTATCTTTTGTGGTTTATCTTTGTAGTAAACTGGATAACCAGAGATGGCCTTTTTCTTTCTTGATAAGCTCTTATTGTTATTATTACTGTTATTTTTGTGTAGCTCATGAATTTCTTACATACCCAAACCTTTCTTCTCAGGGAGTGCTGATTTTACCATTCAAGTGGGTATGCAGAGATGTGGAGAACGCATTTATCAGTGCATGAAATTCACTATGCGGTTCTCAGAATTTTCAGCCTTTATAAACAAATGTTTTCACAAGTAAATCTCAAAAGTAACAAGTGGGGGATGGGTAATGTTGCCCAGTTTCTCTTATACAGTTTGTGTTTTACTTGTTTACCTAACTATAGTGGAACCAATCATTTCCCTTATTCTTTACAAATCCCTCTGGAGAAACTTCCTGGAATACACAGCTCAGGATGTTGTTAAATATTTAAAGTATATGTTGTTTGATTAGACATGGTCATTTTTTCCTCATTCAGAGATTTCTTGATGTACCTAAAGATATTTATTTGAATTTTTAGCCTGTCCTAAACCCAGAGTACCTGCCAGGTGGGTAGCAATAAGAATCTCATCATCAAAATACCTATATAGTATTTTAAAGGACTTTGTTCAGATTGCTTGTTTAATTGACATGTACAGTTATATATTGTTAGCCATATGTAACACTCCAAGTTGCAACCATGCTTTCCAACTTAACTAGTAGCTGCTTTCCATAATTAAAAAAAAAATCAAGCTGGGATAGTTCAGTAGACATACTTTTAGTCTTAGCTGATATTAAGGGAACACCTAATTTTTGTAAAGGAAATGCTATTAGTGACCTCACTCTTGATATTGAACCAAGATGTAGTAGAGGAAAAAGCCTTAGGGTGCAAGCTTATTCCACTTTTCTGCAAGTGTTTCTAACAATTTGCTAACCTATGGGGCTAGGTTGCATCACAAGTTCCTCACCATTCTGATTTGCCTCCACAAGGAATAGTAACATTCCATTGGTTGAATGATTTGGACCAGTGTTCTGGTTCAGATAAGGATTCTATATATGTTCTCTGTTGCTGCATCTCCACTATCTGGGCAACTATGCTGTGGCATCCCAGGAACCAATGAGGTTGCTGCAACAACTGGTAAGACAGTGGTGTCTGTCTGGCCTTGCTGCTGTTCTTGATTCCTGACCAACTGCCTGTTCCAAAGTCCTGCACCTTCCTCCCAGTTAAAAGACACTGCACTAACAGACATTGTAGCAGTACTTGCTTACTTTCTCTAGAAGGAAAGGACAGAAATAGAGATGTTCGGGAAATTTAGGAAATCGGAGTATCTTCAAAGCACCACTAAAGATTCCTATCTCTTCCTTGGCCAGAATGGTATTTCAGAATTAGCACTGTTGTCATACCATGTGCATTCATCACTCATGTAACAAATAAGTGTCATGTAAATAACTTTGCATTTAGTGAGCACTCAGTTCACAAACATTCAATGCAACCATTAACACCCATATATTCCCTGACCATTGTGTTATCATCCTTATGTACCTTGTCTATTTGCATCAATAATCGTTTGTTAATAAAAGCCTTATACACCATTCTTTGTCAAAATTCATTTAAAAATGCAGTGTTCTCACCCTAATTAACTTTTAACCATCAGAATATGCTCTGTTGTAATCAAACTAAATGTACATACACTATGCACAAAACCCACATTTGGACAAATCTGGATGTGTATGGGCAAAATAGAAAAGTTGTCAAAATGTGACTGAATGTAGAATACAGGCAGCTATTACTCAAGTTTTAGTTTTATTGGGCATAACTAGAACCATGTGCAAGTTGCAGATTTGTCCCTTACTACCTGAGTGTAGATCCTGAGTAGCCCCAGCTAACACTGGAACATAGTACCAATACCGGAAAAGCCTCCAATGAACATGTATAGCAAATGACCTGTTACTCTCTTGCCAGGAAAACCCTACTGAGTTGCCGTAAATCAGCAGCAACCACAGCACACAGCACTTTTCACCAATCTAGACATTACCAGGGCATACACCACAGTGGTAAGATGGAAACCAGGGCATACACCACAGTGGTAAGATGGACAGTGGAACAGTCACAATTAGCTCACCGGATACAGCTGGTGAAAGGTACCCTAGCCACCACTGCCACTTGTTTATCCAGTAGAAGACCCAGATCCACCAGTATTCCCAAACCATGAAGCTATAGGGAGGAGTGCAACCCGATTTGTAACAGGAGATATTAGGGTTCCCAACACCCCCAGCCTGGGTGGGGGTTCCCGTTTTTCTGGCTCCTCCCCGTCTGCAAATGCCCTGAAATGTGATGATGTCATCCAGAAGTGATCATCACGCTGCTGCTGCCACATTACAAGGTTTTTGACAAAATTCTATGGTAAATTGGGCACAAAGCCATAGAGTTTTGCCCAAAACCTAGATCATCGCTGCAAAACATTGGTGGCATGATGATGTCACTTTTGGGTGACATCAACATGCTGTGTGCACAAAGTATGCGCATCAGAAAATTCCAGGGAGAACCCAGGAGCCCCTTGCTGGATCAAAGGTAGGGCCTGGCAACCCTAGGAGATATCCGTTTCTGGGCCAGACCTGCACCCCACACAGCGCCTCTGTTTTGTTGGAATTATGCTTCATCTTGTTCTGCTGGCTTGTCTGAGCACAGAAACCCTAATTTGTTCAGCAACACTGACATAACTCAGCTTTCTGCACACAGAGATGGAAGAACAGACCAATAGGATGCTCCAGCTATTAATAGTACTTTCTGAAGATACTCCCTTCCATTCTTCTCTCTTCTCTCCCTGCTAATGATGACTCACAAATCAGGAATGTGTTTCAAAGACTTCAGCCTCTCCAAAGGGGGAATTTAAAAGGCAAAGAAAGGGCAAGAGAGAGAAGGGTTTGGGCTGTAAAAGATCTATTTTGTTTCAGAATAGGGGATGCACTAAGTAGCAGGACAGGAAGGGAGAGTAGGGCTGATCAATGCAAGATACAAAGATGGAGAAGCCTGTAAAACATCTGCTTCAAAGTCAAAAAGTTCAGGAATTCAGTAAAGTAGCTAGACAGAAAGCAGCCGGAGACAGATGACCTTTGATCAAAAATGAGAAGAAGGAGGAAGCTTGGCTTTTCCTAGTCTTCTCTCCAAACACTTTTGCTTTACTGCAACCAGCCAACAATGACAAGCAGTAACCAAAGTTGTGCACCAAACTGTGGCTTAAACAGAACTACAGTTTATTGTAACATTTGAATCTAGCTTTGTCACAAATGTATGAAACTAACAGTTACTAACTGCAAAGTGAATCCTTACCTTGGCGATTTTTTCGTATTCTTTTTGCTTGAAGAATCTGCTTTTTGCACTTAGCAATTTTTTCATGTGCTGCAGCTATGTTATTTTCTTTAAGAGAAATAACACAAAAAGTATTGTAAAGCCAGGTTCATGAGGTCATTATGCCTATTTCTTAAACTGAAACATAAGGACTAACATTAAATAAAATATCTAGGATATTTTATTGTCTAGGATTGTATATTTCAATACATAATGACTGCTAACATGCCAAAAATGCAAATCTTCTAAAATTAATAATTATGTAGAAGAGCAGATAAATAGGCAATACACTTATATTACAATCCACAAAATCTAGCGCTTTTACTAGCAAGAGTCTAGGATGTGATTCTAGGATTAAGTCCCAAACAAGGGTGTAATTGGCATCTAGACTGCAGTTTTATGTTTTAATATATAAAACAGGAATCAAGGCAACCTACTTTAAAGGACTGTTGTGAGAATGGATGAGAGAAGGATTATAACACCCTGCAGAGTTAACACAATAAACTATAATAAAAATGTCTCTATGAGCCACTTCTTATAAAATCACACTTTATGTGACACTAATATTCAGGAGAAATGCAACTGTTGTTTACCTATGTCTTTGTAGATTTTTTCATAATTTTCCATTTCTCTGAGGTTCATATCATACACAAGTAAAGTTTTTCCCATTGAAAATTCACACTGTGACAGAGTGCTCAGCATGCGCTGGTACTGGGTATAGCTAAAAAAAATCAGACAAGTTTTTTTTTGTTAATGCATTTAAAGAAGCTGGTATTTTATGCCTATATTGCAATGATTCTCACTGGATATAGTATGGATTGAAATTCAGTGTAAATGAACATTAATAAACATGGTTTCTGTTTTATAAATTGTTTATCTGCAAAGCAAACCTGCTCATTCTGGTATTTTCTGTAATTTAATTACAAGTATTTCAAAATGGGATCATGATATAAAACCAGTAATTGCAAAGATGATCCCTTTTACACCCTATTATCAGAGCTATTATATTGTTATTTTTTAAAGTCCAGACTAACAGATATAGTTTAATTACAATGAGGAAATGCTTGTAAAAAGGGAATGGAAGCTCCCTTTAATCCTGTATTTGGGATGGGCAAAAGGATGATGTGAAAGAGACTTAGAGCAGTTAACCCAATCTCTAGATTGGGTTTAGAAGATACTACTCTTTATTTGCTTGTATAAAAATTGATAGCAAATACTACCTTCTGTCATTAATCCTTCCCAACCATTTACTGTCCAATCCCAATCCGACTGATTTGGCATCTTAACCACATCTTGACTCCCAAATAAACTTTGTACAATTATGGATGCTGAAAAATCATCAGCAGGATGAAGTAAAAGAGCATCCCAAACGTTGGTCTCAATCAGCTACTTAAAAAACATGTTTCTACACGCAATCTGCAATTATGTTAATCTGCATAGCGGTTGCTGCTGCTATTATCACCTTTAAAGTGGCATGGAAAGGAGATCTTTAAAATATCTTTAAAGGCAATGTTTATTCTTTTTACAATTTTATCCTACCCTTCTTCCAAGGAGGGATAGCACACAGTTCTCCCATATGCCCAATTGTATCCTCACAGCAATGTGGTGAGATGGTTTAGGTTGACAGATACAGACTGAGTTAAAGTTACCCAGAAAGCTTCCATGCTTGAGTGGGGTTCTGAATGAGTTTCCCTCATAAATCCTAGTCTGCTCCATAACCACGACTTCTACTTTACACAGACTATTCTGACATCAATGTAGCTACAGCAACATTTTTGAGTGCTGATTACCAAATGAAAGGATTGTATCCTCAGGCAATATAAAAATGCAAACATATCTAACCTGAGACACGAAAGCTTACATTCTTTATAAAACTTTGTTGGTCTTAAAGATGCAACTTGACTCTTGCTTTGTTCTACTGCTTCAGACCAACACGGCTGCCCACCTGGATATATCTAACATGAATGTTTGACTATTAAATCAAATGGTTAATCAGCAAAATATTAATAAACTGAAAGCCATAACTAATGCATTTAACCTCACCTTTGGTGGGCTTGTACTACCTTCTAAGACAACATGACTTTTATGATGCACACCCTGAAGTGTCATAATCAACAATCAACAGTTTACAATTAAAACTGATGATTTTAACATATATCACATCAATGTGTGTTCTTCGTCAGTACTCTTTTACCACATTGTTTTTGAAAAATGCTAAGACAACTAGGCAGTTGTCTTATCTACCTCCAGCTTTGGTTGACTTTTTGTGATAACCTTTTCCCAACTGCAAAGGCTCATCCATACTGTTAATGGATGCCTGCCCAATCATATTTTCATTTTTATGATATAGCCTTGAAAGTTCCCAAGAATATTAATTCTTGGGGACTTCAACGTCCATGGGGACGCCTCCATTCAGGCTTTGGATCTGGTGTCTTCTATGGCGGCACTGAGACTCAACCAGATTGTTTCAAGCCCAACGCATCAAGCAGGCCACACCCTGGATCTGATCTTTGGCATGGGGGTAGATGAGATGTGGACTTAACCTCAAAGGAAGAGGTACCATGGTCAGATCACTTGATTTTGAAGGCCTAGTTGGACATTTCTACTCCTCCCTGTCTCGGTGGAGAGCAGATTTATGCTCACCTGTGGAGACTAATTGATCCCATTGGATTCCAGAATGCTCTGCGAGATTCACAGTCTTCTGGAATCTCGTTAAATGAGCTGATAGGAGATTGGAATTCCTGTCTCACTGAAGCCACTGACAAGGTTGCCCCCCAACATCCTTTAAGCTCCCAGGAAAAAAACATCCCCTTGTTATACGGTGGAACATAGGGAGATGAAGCAGGAACTTAGACGACTTGAGTGAGTTTGGTGGCAGACCTGGGCTGAAGTGGCAAGAGCATCTCATAGGGTGTTTATGAAAACCTATGAGGTAGCAGTGAAGACTGTGAAGGAGAAGTGTACTCAGCCTCCATCATGTTTACTAGCTCACACCAAGCACAATTATTTAGGGTGATCTGGTCTTTAACATCCCTCTCTATAAGGGACCTAAACAGATATAGGAATTCAACCATTAGTTCAGAGGAATTTATGAGCTTTTGTGCAGATAAAGTTGAATCGCTCCACTGGACTTGCCTGCCAATATTGATACAGTAAAGAACTAGATGCCCTTTGGTCGTTTTTGGAATCAGTGTGTGATTCTTTCAACCTGCTCTCTTCTGATGTCAATAGGGTCCTGAGTGCTGTTTTGCTGAAGCACAGACTACCGGCCCTTGATGGAGCACCTGTCCGTCAAGAGCCTGGGCATGACCTTGGATACCTCACTTTCTATGGAGGCCCAAGTCACGCTTATTGCCAAATGTGGTGTTTTTTCATCTTCACCAAGCCCTGCAATTGGCTCCCCTCCTGTCGTGTTCAGACCTAGCCACAGTGATCTATGCAACGGTCATATCTAGATTAGAGTACTAACTCACTCTACACTGGCCTACCCTTGAGACTGGCCTAGAAACTCCAACAGGTCCTTAATGCAGTGGTGTGAGTCCTGGCTCGCTGGTTTCCGATTGAGTACCGAGTCAGATCCAAGCTGTTGGTTTTAACCTTTAAGTCCTTAAGCAGTCTGAGACCAATGTATCTGCGGGACCATCTCCTCCACTATGTCCCTGGAAGAGCATTATGCTCTGCTGAAAGGAATTTGCTGGTGATCCCTGGCCCTAAAGAGGTCAGGCTATCCTCAACAAGAGTCAGATCTTTCTCAGTTCTGGCTCCTACCTGGTGGAACTCTCTGCCAGAGGACATCTGGCCCCTGCAGGATATCATGCAATTCTGCAGGGCCTGTAAGGCAGATATGTTCAGCCAGGCTTTTGATTGAAGATAGCAATGGCTAGCACCTTTTCTTTCCTCCTCCCCACCCCTCCCACTCCGTATGCTCTAATGATCTGGCTGAAGGACAAAATCACCAGGATGCTATCAGGGTTTTAGAAATCTTCTGTTTTAATTTGTATTATTGTACTGTTTTAATTTATATACTGGGTTTTTTTGTACATTGCCCAGAGTCCGGCTTAGGCCAGGATGGGGTGATTCAGTAAACTGAATGAATAAATAAATAAATATAAAAGTCCCTGTTTAGAAACCATACCAAAATACCCAATTCTTATGTAACGGACAAGATGCTGTACTGTTCTCACATCACTACTAACTGATCATTTTAACTGGAGGTTAAACCTGGAACCTTTTGCATACAAAGCTTTACCACTGAGCCAGAGCCCCTGCCCATAGATAGCACGATTGTGCAATCCATTGCTAGAAAAGGGGAGCATGCAGCCCTCAAAAAATCAAAAGGAATAAAAGTAATATAAAGGCTTCATTTAGAAAAAAAAGGAGGGGCGTGTCTACATTGGGATTGCTGTTTTTAAAGGCTAAATTAGTATTCATGTGCTGAAACAGTAGAGTGGGGAAACAACTCAGCCTCCACCATTAAAAATAGTGATGTATGAATAGGAATTGCGTTATGTCACTACCTTTCATATCACAGTCAATACCTCAAGTTCTTGCAACTCTTGCACAGTCGCATTCCACATGACAATTGCTTAACTAATAGGTCTATTATCTGAAGGCAGAATTACATTTCCCTAGGTACAAAATACAGCATGCTCAATGAGAGGGTTGTGATATTTGTGCCAATACAAGTGCAATCTTGGTGGAATATATCTGATCTGCTGCCCCCAAGAAATGGGTGGCAACTCTATGCATTTATTGCAATAAAAATGATTGCAACATGAAGGCTCTCAGAGCGTCTTCTAGAGGCTCAAATCAATAAATTGTTTTTCCAATGATCTACCTGATATTTTCAAACATCCCTGTGCAATGCTGTGAACAGTTTTGTAGCTGCTTAGTCAGCCTGTGTTATAGCTGTCAACAAGGTCTGTAAAACCCATTGCCAATAGCTACAAAACTGTTCACAGCATTGCACAGGGATGTTTGAAAATATCAGATAGATCATTGGTGCAATGCAGCTTGTTCTCAGTCATTAACTGGCTACATATTTAGACAGTTCAGACATTTATTTTTTCAAATACCTCTTTATTCTAATCATGAATTTTGGGTGTAAATTTGTTTTCTGGTATCTGCAACTGGATACATTTCCTACAATCTTTTAAAATGAACTGATGCCATACAGTTTCAGGGCTAGATGAACCTTTCCTCCTTTCTTTTAATAGATAACAGGAAGCAAAATACCCTTCTTCTTGAGATCCAGAATTGCACCACTTGATAAAGCTCTTCACCAACAAATTTATCCGTCTGTCATCACCCGCACCATCTCCATCAATCAAAAGTCGCTTGCGAATAACTTCATCTAAAGTAGGAAACATATTTTTAGAAGAGCAATGTAAACATGCTGTTTATTACTTGACTCCAAACCTGTTTGCAATCCTAATCTCAATGCAAGTTACTTCAAAGTAAGTATTTGTAAGATTGCATCCAATATAGGATTTCCTATTTGATATATCAGCACTCTATTAACAATATCTACATTATAATTACATCATCAACAGTTGTGATTTCATTTATGCAGGCATATGAGGCCTCAGAAGCACATAAAGGCTGAGATTTTTAAATAAAAAATTAAACCTTATTTAGAATCAAATACAACTAGGTCTTCCATGTAGAATAAGCTTAAAGGGCAGAGTGAATGGGAAAACAAGGCAATCAACATTTATGTACAGGAAAACAAGATATGAAGGGAAGATTAAATGGAGGCACTAGGGTCACAACTGTTTATTATTTATTGCAATTTATTGCCCCACTTTTCTTCCCAGTGGGGACCCAAAACAACTAACATCACTCTCCTCTTCTCCATTTTATCCTCACAACAACTCTGTGAGGTAAGTTAGGCTGTATATGTGACTAGCCCAAGGTCAGCCAACTTCCAAGGCAGAGTGGGTATTTGAACCCAGGACACCCAAATCCTAGCCCACTGCACCACACTAGCTCAAGGTACACAATGTCACACCAGGAGCTTATGATTTCACAACTACATTCAATAGCACAGTGCCAGTTTCATGCCAGTAATAAAAGCAGCAAATCATGCCAAGGCTGAAGCTTCTGAATAATTTGAGTATTCCCTACATATGTAGAAAAATATTAATCTGTAAATTAACCAAAAGGGGAGGGGGGCATCTAAAAACCCTGATAAGACAAAGCATGAGAATAAATAGTTAACTACAGGAGGAAAAAAAGAAGGGAACGATCAGGAAATTGGCATGTTTAAGGTAGAGATGCAACATTCCTGGAAATGTGAAGAAAAACTGAAACATATACAATATTTTTTGTCAACACTAAACTTATTTTCCTGCATTAACAACACATAATGTATTTTTACAAGTTAGCATATAAAACTGTACTACTTGCTCTTTTTATGAAATTTAAAAAGATAAATGCCTTAGGGGTTTTTTAAAGGTCTGTGTATTTTGAGTGCCTGCATGTGCATGCAGGCCTGGGAATCATGCCTGACTTCTGGCGACTCCTAGTGGGAGGCAAGAACAATCGGAGCAGCTTACTTGCTGCCTCTGCAGTCACAGCCCTGGTTTTCTATAGAGATCATCCATCCAAGTACTTGCCAGGGTCAACCCTGCTTAGCTTCCAAGATCTGACAAGATTGGGCTTGCCTGGGCTATCCAGGTAAGGGCAAATCCCTTAGTTTTTGATATGCAAAACTGTTAAAAATATTAAAGAATGAGCATGCTGCAAACTGACTCATGCTGTATTGCCTTAACACACCCATCTAGTTTTTGTCTTCTGAAAGGTAGAAAGTGCACAATTAGCAGAATATTTGAATATTTAAAACAAGCTTTATAACACTGAAAACAATGAACCCTCCAACAAATTATTCCACACATCACAATATACTACCTTTAGACAAAATTTGCACCGGTTAAACAATAAATAATGTATTTTAATTCAGAAGCTTTGGGGGGGGGGGGGCTGAGGGGAAAACATTCCAATCTGTAAAAAAGGGTCACATTTAGGGCAGAGACGAAAGGTTTCTGTGGAAATCAAGCCTAAGAGATGATTCACAAAACAGGGCGAGTAGCTGAGTGAACGTTTAGGCCACTTTACAAGCAAAAATAATCTGGCACCCAATGAAGCTTCTGAAAACTTCCAGAAAAGCGCGCAGCCCGATCCTCGTGCAAGTTCAAGTTCACTGGGAAGTAAGTGAATAATTGCCAGTAAACGTCCACAAGTCCGCAGTCTTAAGAGTTTGGGTCTGCGCGGAGCTTTCCAAAGCTAACACGAGGCGTTGGGCGGGTGAACAGGGAGGTGAGCTAGCGGGAAAAGGTTTTCAAGTAAAGATGATTCGGAGTGAAAGTTAGGAGAGAATTAGATTTAATTAAACGGCACCTCCCCCCACCCCCTTTTAGTTTAAGACCTACGAAGAAGCAGGACCCGGGGGAGGGGAAGCCCAGTAGGGGACTTTTTATATATTTAGCGAGGGAAGCTCCATCGTAAGCCCCAGAAAGAGGGTGGCTGAGGCTGGGGAGGCGCCAAGGCGGGGGAAGGACGAGAGCTCCCCTAACCCTGAAATGGCGGGGGAAGCTCTTTAGAAGGTAAAAAAATGAGGCGAGAGGAACAGACTAAGCGCGACCGGTGAAGCGGCCGGCATAAGGGAAGGCCTTGCCCGCCCAGGGAGAGAAAACGTGGCTGTGCAGTCTGAGGCAGCGGAGGAAGGAAGGAAGGAGGGTCCCCGCCGGCCGTCGCCCCTCGTTGCCGGGCCGGTGTCCGTTCCTTACCATCAGTTACGGCGCCCATAGCGATGGCGAAGGTGGCGGCGGCGGCTTCTGCTGCTGGAGTCGGTCTGGGCGGCGGCGGCGAGTGAGGTGGGTCCGGCTCAGGCTGCCGCTTCCCACAATGCAGCAGCAGCAGCAACAGCGACGGCGGCAGCCGGGTAAGCGGCGGCCATGGAGGGGGAGGAGGTGGCGTCGTCGTCGGTGGTGGTGGTGGCTGGGGCCTGATCCGCGCCGAGACGGGGCGAGGAGTGTGGGGGACGAGGACAGGGGGGTAGCCAGGCCTGGCTCGGCAGCCGAACGCGAGCAACGGCAGCAGCAGTAGTGCCGACGTAGCCCGCCAAGTGTGCCCTCGCCCCGTGGGCCCCCGGCCTCCTCCAGCCCAGTCGGGCTCCTTTCTCGCCAGGTGAGGGCAAACAAGGGACAGCAGAGGGGGCTGGCTGAGGAGGGTTCAACCCAGCCCTCATCTGCGGTGTGTGTGTGGGGGGGGAGCTCCCTCCGTGGTTTGGCTTGCCTTGGCCGCTGGCCATATCACCTTTGCTGACCTTTGCACCGAGTCTGTGGTGTTGGCCCATAGTGTAGCCACCTTTGCCCCTGCTGAATATTTATGTGGTGGCAAGTCAAATGTCATGGCCCCAGTTTTTTTCTTGTAATCCACTGATCAGTATTATTACTTCAACAATGGTTGCCTCTGCTACTTGTTGACACTGTTAACAGTATTATTACTGTTATGATCCTGGTTATGGTTGCTGTGACTTCCTTTGCATGTGATTGATTGATTTATTGATTTACAACATTTGCATCCTATCCTGTATGCCACCATGTCGTGGTCCTCATTGCCACTGGTGTCTAACAGAATTGGTCTTGTTTTTGCTGTAACCTCCTGCTGTCACAATGTTACTTGATAGCCAGTTACCTTGCTTCTCTAGTTGTCACCTTCCTCACCTTGGTTTCTTTTACTACCATAGCCCCCCTCTGTACCTCCTTTACCACCACCGTGTGCACTGTGATGTCATCATCACCATGGCCTCATTTGTTGACTGCACTATTGTCCCATAGTCAAAGCATTTTTCTTCTACAGTGTCATGACTACATTACAACTATTGCATTGTTCGTCAAAACCTTCATGCTACCATTACATTCCATCACTGACACCCTTATTAGCACTTCAGCATTGCTTCTGCTTCTTGTCTAGGTAGCATTATCCCAATAGATTTTGCCACGTTACCATCATCTTACGACTTTCCTTGTGGCTCTTTCATTGCAGTTCTTCCCATTGTGCGTTTTGACTTGCATGTTACCTGCAATTCTATTATTGCGGTTCTTCCATCTCCCTCTTATATGTGTCAAGGGCCATCAAGTCACAGCCAACTCATGGTGGCCGTGTACAGTTTTCAAGGCAAGAGATGAACAGAAGTAGTTTGCTATTGCCTGCTTCTACATAGCAACCCTGGACTTCCTTGGTGAATTCCCATCCGAGTACTAACAATGTTTGTCCCTACTTTTCTTCTGAGATCGACTCCCCTTGGCCATATTACCGTCATATTCACCATTTAAGAACAGTACATTATGTTTGATGTTGTTCATTATTATTTTGTAATGTTTGTCGTCTTAATAATTCTTGCAATTTTCCTTATCACCATTACTGAATGCTCCACCCTTTCCAGTAGAGCTTTTAACAGTGTTTCCTGCCTTTTACTTCCCATAGATGTGGTGGCACCCCCGCCCCCACCTTGTTATTGTCAATGATATTTTCCACATCAATGTTAAGGACATGATTGCCATTGCTAACACAACTTCTTCTTTCAAAATTATTTAACGTGCTGATTTTATGCTTCCTGTGCATAAATACTTTGAGAAACCACTTCATTCTCATCACTTTTTCTGAAGTTGCTAACACTTTCCATTTCTTTTATTCTTTTCTGTTAATTCCTTTGTCATATTTGGTATTTCTGCTGTTGTTAATATGGTTGCCACCATTTTTCTTGACACTATTTCTACTGTGCTAGTAGCTATGTCATTGTTATGATTTCCATTGATGGAGCTGCCTCTTCCCTTGATTGGTTAATAAGGCCTTATCTTTAGTTTTGAGGTCTAGAATCTGAGATTTTCTTTGCTGTTCAGCACTGTTTGATCTGTTGCTTCCTGCTGTCTTTTGTTTTGCATTGATTTCACTACCACACTTGATTTTGTTCTGCTGCTTTCCACAAATATGTGGACAGCTGAGCTTCTGTTATCACCTTTAGAAGAGTTGACAGGGAACATTTCTATAACTTTGGTAAATTTAATCAGTAGGAAGAGTATTTGGCCACAGAATTCTTTCTCCATCTTTCAGATTAGAGCATAAAACTTGGCAAATGAGCAGTATGGAAGATTCTTCTGAATTTAGTCTTCTTCTAAATACAGTATTAAAGCTTTAGGATAGTTGGATGGTAAAATTCACCTTTCCAATCTCATTTGGGGCTCAAAATATTAATATTGGATATTAAATATAAATTGTCAAAACTGGGATATTGGGCGGCAGTAACTGGGAACTGGATTCCTTAAAACCCGTGGCTAGATAGCAACAGAAAATCTTGTTGTATATTTGAAACAAGGGTGAGTTGATGTCAGCATTACTGTATTTTCCTATTTATGTTGGCCTGTAAGATTTGCTTACTGTTTTGTGACAATTTAAGCTTCAGCTGCTGACAGCGGAATGAGGAATAGTGTTCATGCTGGGAGATGTCAGGCAGAGGGGCAGAAGCATGCCTTGTTTTACCCATGTTCTTGTTGGACTTATTGTTCTTCAAAACAGCCGCCTCTGGACCTGGTTCAGTATCCAGCAGTGGTTTGGGAGAACAACTGTGGGAAAGAGAGACAGAGCTAAGGAAATCTCTGGAAAGAAAAAAAGAAATTAGAGGCATATTGAAGCTATATAGAGGCACTGTAGGGTGCAGTAGCATGTAGGAGGATAGGCCTTGAAAACCACAGTGATGGTAGTGAGAGCTGTAAGTCTATGAATCCACAGGCTTTGATATTGCAGTAATCATGAGCTGTACTATGTGGGATCCATGTATTTTCTTTCAAGAAACAAGGTCTCAAATCTTTGAACAGATTATGCACACAGCTTCTCTTTCAGTAATTCCATTTTTCATTTTGTTTCTGACAGTTTTAAAACTAAGTAGTTGTTCATGTATTCAGAGTACTGGATTTCCTTTGCAGGGTCGTTCTTGTGTTTTGACAGTTTTGAGAAATGTTTTATAATGCCTTGAAAATTGATATGGGAAACATGATGGTTCAGTGGTTTGCACTCTGCTCTGCTTTGAATGTGAACTTGAATATGGATTCATTTTGAGCCTGAGGACAACCTTTAACAGAAACACAGGAAATACAGAAGATCCGTCCAGTTGTTCAATTAGCCCAGTGTCTTGTTTATAATAACGGCCTGAGGCTCTAAATGTAAATCTGCACGTTTGTCTGTAGCTTGCAGAACTTGTATCACAAATATATTCTAGACCCCAAGCATGAAACTGTTTAGAATCTGCACATCTTATTAGGGCAATGAGTGGTGTCATAAAAAGATTGTTCCAGAGGTAAAGGGCATGTTTCTCACATAATGGACCATTTAGGCCTTTTTACTAGCTCCAGCAGTTATTAGCTACTGCTGCTAAGTCTGTACACTGTTACACATTTAGCTGAATAAAAACTTGGCTAGATTGCTGTGTTGTAACAACAATGCATATTTTGTTTGTCAGAGGTGAATTCCTGTCTGCATTGACGTTAGTAGGAAAAGTCATATTTGCTCATGCTTACATCTTCAAATTGTGTATCCCAGAAAATCCTGTATGTTTCAGTTAAGGCTATTTGTGATCAAGAAATTTGGGAACGTACACCTCTAGATCCCCTTCTGCCAACTGATTTCTTTTTAAGACTTCTCTGACAGTATTCACTGTGGCCTACTTGGGTTAGAATTGCCTCTTGGTTGTAGGTATGTTCTGTAATTGTGGGGAAATGCAGACTTTTTCATTTCATCACAATATCCATCTTGATTGCATGATCAAAGTGGAATTAACACGTTGATCTGCATGAAGTTATCTTGAACATGCACATTTAAGCTCTGGGCTTTCACTTAACACGGTAAAGTGATGCCTTTTATTGGATCAACCTCCTTTGAAAGAGAGTGCAGGTTTTCTTATTATAGAAGCTGTTGACCCCCTTGCTGCTGAAGCTGTACTTGGCAAATGAGGTGCTAGTGGCTTGTTAAATACATTTTTGCATTGTTCAATAACTGCATCCTTTGAATTTCGTATTAACTGTGACTTCTCTTCCTGTTTCTGTTGCAGAGTTTACTCTTGCATCAATACATGTTTTTTAATGGAAGTAGCAGGGCTTTTTTCCCCCTGGCACAGAAACATGGTGGAATGGAGTTCCAAAACCTCTTCGTAGGAACAAAATTCTCAAAAAAGTTTAAAGGTTCATGAGGGGCACCATTGTGTTTCTCCCTCATTTCTCTCGAGAGTTCTGGCATGTCTTTTTCCAGAACAAAGCCCTGGGAAGGAGTATTGCTTTTTTGTCGTTTGTCTCTTGCACTTTTGGACCTTAATACTTTCACTCTATATAAGTTGAGTTCTTTCTGCTTAGCCACTGCTCATTTTCATTGGTATTTCATAGAAATGAGTCCTATAGATCTGATTACCTAATTTTTAAAGATGCCAATCATAACAATGTTTTTGTGTAGGAATTCCTGTTATCTGTCTTATCAGTCTATATTGATCTCTTTTTACAATTATTTTAGCTCATATCTTAACAATTCTCAATTTACCCATAACCTTTTAGCAATTCTTAGTGTTTTCTTTTTAAATACGGAATAAATGTAACTGTCTACCCATGCAAGGTGAAATACCAAAAGTGGTATTATGTAATACTGAGACTGCACTACACTGTTTGCAAGACCATCATATTTTTCATCATTCCAAACACATGCTACCAGGCTGGGACCGTCATATCTGTGGGACTGCCTCTCCCCATATGAGCACCGAAGAGCCTTATGCTCTTCTGACCAACATCTCCTGGTTCCTGGCCCAAGGGATGTTCACTTACTCAACCAGAGTGAGGGCTTTTTCAGCCTTCACCCTGACCTGGTGGAACATGATCCCACTTGAAACCAGGGCCCTGTGGGACTTACTACAGTTCTGCAGGACCTGTAAAATGGAGCTGTTCCACCAGCCTTTTAGCTGAGGTGGTAGTTATTCAGCCATTCTGGCCTGTCTATATCCCCCCTTTCCAGTGCCTTGCTGCTTTTAGACATTATCTGGATGCTGGAGTCTCTGGGGTATCTATTCTTGCCTTAGATGAGGCATAGTTTTCCTGCTATTATTTATTTATTATTTACTGTTTTATTGTTGATGGTTTTATGTTGCAAGCTCATGTGGGCCCATTTTTGGGCTTGGGCAGGGTATAAATTAGATAAATAGATAACCCTGCTCACTTCCTCAAGAACTCCTGCATGTGTAGCTGCAACACTACAGCATGGCATGGATGTGGGGTCTAATTAAAAGGTTTGTAGCTTAGTGGCTAACTTTTAAGCTAAACATTTTGACCAAACAAACTTCATTTTCCCTCTCATAATTCTGAATTTACTTGTATCTTGTAAATATTTATTTTTATTTATTACATTTGTATCCCTCCCTCCCCTGATGGGCTCAGGGAGGCTAACAGCAATTAAAACAACATAGTGCTAAAATAAAATCACAATAAAATCATTAAAAACATTTCATACAGTTTTGTATAATTTAAAAACAATCCTTTCAGTTTCATTCCCTAGAGTCCAAGATGGCATGGTTAGTTCTTATTGAGCCCTACATGTAATGATGACATTAGGTGTTGTTTAGTGCTCTACATTTATATTGGGATGGGTTCAAATACCAATGCTGTGGGATGGTGGAATAGTGATTGCCTCTCCATTAGACATTAAATGCCAGCCTAAACAATTCTGTCTTGCAGGCCCTGCAGAATTGTGGCAAGTCCCGCAGGGCCCTGATGTTTTCGGGGAGGGCATTCCACAGGGCAGGGGCTGCCACTGAAAAGGCTCTAGCTCTAGTGGTGGTCAGCCAAGCTTCTTTTGGCCCAGGGATCATGAGGAGATTTTGTGAACTTGATCAGAGTGCTCTCTGAGGCTCATATGGGGAAAGGCAGTCCCAAAGGTAGGCAGGTCCCTACCTTGATGGTTTTGAAGGTTTTGAAATCTTTGTTCCATGTCAAATTTCCCTTTCCTCTAGTCCAGCCTAGGAAGTTCATTTCTCCAGTCCAGCCCAGGAAGATTCATGTAGGTTGAGTACAGTCTGGGAATTTCTTGATAAAAGGTCTACACTGCCCCCCCCCCCCCCAAAAAAAAACCCTGCAGGTGGATATTTGCTCTGTATTAAATTGTACTCCAATTGTATTAACTTGGAAATCTATTAATCAAAGATCATAGACCAATTTAAAGATCCTAGGGTCAAAAGAAAGTCAGATTATATACAAGATGATACAGTTACCTTAGTTTACGTTTACTGATCTAGAACTGGCCATGGAAGTAGTCAGAAAGATTGTCAAAGTAATAGTCAGGTTTTCAAAATATTAATATAGCAGAGTTGCACTGAATTACAAAGACTCAAGTGATTCGTTTTCATGGAACAATACAATTATATTCTGAACTGTTTTTAGAGAACATTATTGTGCTCATGTTGTTATGTTGTATCAAAGGTAATCAGCCAACCAAACACTTCTTCTTGGCTTTTGTTTGGAACCATAGAAATAGCCTGAGTTTTTCTTGTGATTGCCAGGGGGTATCTGCTACTGACAGAAGTGTGTATGTGCATGCACAAGTACTGATGATATGGGAATCTGCTCTTTTGTTTTCTTCTTTTGCCTTATTTCACCCATTTTCATTGCTGGTATTCATAATTTTGTCTATGTTGTTTTTGTGTAACCGATAAAAAGCAGCAGTCTTCTTTAATGATTGCAATTTTAATGATTTTATCAAATTTTGTTAGTATGTTCAGGTAAAAGACAGCAGCACTTTCATCCTGAGTGAGGAGAACCCATGTCAGACACTGGGATTTTCAGATCAGATCTGTGGGTGCGTTCACACACACTAAATAATGTATTTTGCAACTGGATTTTTACTGTGTAAGATTCACTTGCAAACTGTTGCTGTGTGAAAGCACCCAGTGTGTGTTCACAAAGTTTGGTAACACCTCTAGCTGGTATCTGCATACATCTCTGAACCTGGTTAGCAGAGGTGTCTCTTCTTCCCTCAGTCAACATCATAATGTAATTACAAGGAATTCTTGATTTCATGGACTGTTTCGTTATTAAATACATCTGACAACAATGTCCCATGAAAACCTGTGTTGTTTGTAACACCTATGGAAAATATTAATATATTTTTCATTTGTGTGCCTTGCAATTAAGTATATGACAGCCTTACAAACAAGTTGACTGTCCAACCTGTACATATAATATAGTTATTTATACCCCAGAAGAAGTAAATAAGACAACTTTTAAAAAGCTTTCTTAGCTTGTTGGCCAGAAGTAATTCTTGTTTGGCACATGGATACAATAAGACTTGACTTGTAGAAGATTTCAGAGTTTTGTTTTTGTGTCCTGTTAAGAACATAAGAGAAGCCATGTTGGATCAGGCCAGTGGCCCATCCATTCCAACACTCTGTCACACACTGACCCAAAAAACCCAAGTGCCATCAAGAGGTCCACCAGTGGGGCTAGAAGCCCTTCTACTGTGCCCCCACCCCAAGCACAAGAATACAGAGCATCACTGCCCCAGACAGAGAGTTCCAACAATAAGCTGTGGCTAATAGCCACTGATGGGCCTCTGCTCCATATGCTTATCCATTCCGCTCTTGAAGCTGTCTATGCTTGTAACCTCCGCCACCTCCTGTGGCAGTGAATTCCACATGTTAATCACCCTTTGGATGAAGAAGTACTTCCTTTAATCAATTCTAACCCGACTGCTCAGCAATTTCATTGTTGTTTCATTGTTCACTGTTTTTTCTTAATGTATAGCAGCACAACAATCTGAATTTTTAAATGCCACCATTTCAGTAAATTTACTTCCATTTATAAATATATTACAAACATACACAGTTATTGCAAACATAGGATTAAATTTTCTCTGTGGAAGGAATGGGTCTTCCCTTTGCTCTGATAGTTGCAACAAGCCCACTACACTTTAGGGTTAATAGATGTATTAATTGTATACAATTGTTATTGTGTTCACTACTTAACAACAGATAGTATTAGTTTGTAGATTTTTTTTCAATAAACATTGCTTGCCAGGCTTCATTAATATGCATTGCTCTTAGGGTTGACAGGCCTGGGTTGGAAAATACCTGGAGACTTTGGGGGTTTGAGGAGAGCCCTCGGCATGGTACAAAGTAGTCATTTTCTCCAGAGGAGCTGATCTCTGCTGGTTGGAGATTAGTTGTAAAAGCAAGAGATCTGCAGGCCCCACCTGGAGGCTGGCATCTCTAGTTTTGTCTAGAGATCTCAGGTTCTAGAGATTCAATATTTTCCTTATCAGTTATGTTTGGGTACAGCAGTTTCTGCAATGACAAACTGGCTGTTTTTGAGTTCTGAAACCTTCCCGGTTAATTGCTAATAGGCTACAACAACTGTGCTTTCAGATTTTCCTCTTCGATCGAATAATTTAACTGTTTAAGTCTAAAGTTTTTGCATACCGTTCATGAAGGAAGATGGATGTCTGTGAGTACTATTTGAGAATTGCTTAGAGTCATTCCGTACTAAATATTTAGTGGACTTTTTGCAAAATTATAACTTTTGTTAAGGTTTTGAATTTGACATTATTAGACCAGATTTGTGTGCTTTATAGTTTTTGACAAGTTTCAAATATGAAAACTCATGAACTGTTAATTTTCAGTTGTCAGATATGGAATCATTGCTGTCAACAGTCGAATTCTGCTAAAATACAAATATTTCTGATAGTATGATAGTTGATAATTTGCAACGTATTGTTTCCCATAGATTCTATTTAAATACATTCAAATACAGATATTAAATACTCAACACTGAATAGTCTGTTCTTAAATATACCATTATATTTTAGCTATCAGATACTGTCAGATGTCTAAGTGACTAACAGATACTGAAATCTAATTGGATATCAAATATTTGATCACTGTTCAGTATTGTCTGTTTCTGGGCATAATTCTTGCCTATAAGATCCTAAACAGCTTGGTAGTGACTTACCTGAAAGGCTACTTCCTCTCATACTATTCAGCCTATCAGCTAATATCCTCTCCTTCAGTCCTCCTCTCTCTGCCCTCACCTTTTGAGGTGACATACGTGGCAACCAGAGGCAGGGTTTTTCCAGGGGAGGCATGTTACCTTTGGAATGTTCACCCCCTAGAAGCTCACTTCTTGCTTACCTTACTCTTTTAAGTGCCAGCTGTAAACATTTTTTCTACCCAGGTATTTAAGAAGACCATAGATTTATACCCCACCCTTCTCTCCGTATCAGAGTGGCTTACAATCTCCTTCATCTTCTTCTCCCACAACAGGATACCCTGTGAGGTGGATGGGGCTGAGAGAGCTCTCCCAGAAGCTGCCCTTTCAAGGACAACATTTGCGAGAGCTATGGTTGACCCAAGGCCATTCCAGCAGCTGCAAATGGAGGAGTGGGGAATCAAAATTTTGTTAGGGCTTCCATTTTTTAAACTGTTGTTATGGTCTGCTTATAATCTGAGAATCTGTTTATGAATGTTCTTTTTAGGCTGTCATTTTATACCTTGGCTTGTTTATAGGGCTGATATTTATACTGTTTTATGATTTTATTGTATTTCTGTATCTCTTGGAAGATGGTATATAGTCAATGAATAAATACTTATTTGTATATTTAGAGAGTATGTGGTAAGTAGTTAACATCCTAATTTGCAGATTAACATTTTTGTGATTCAGCAGTATTGTTATTAATGTTTGCTGATGATTGTTGGTTAGGTGAATGAAAAAAATTCCACAAGTTGTCCTTGATGCAAAGATATCCCAGCTTCCGTTCTCAGTATTTGAATAATAAGACCATAAGAGCCCTGCTGCATCAGACATCTAGTCCAGCATCCTGTTTCACACAGCAAGCAATCAGTTGTCCTAGAAGAGAAACAAACAGGACATTAAGACTATGGTCTTCCTCTGATGCTGACTCTTAGCCACCAGTATTGAGAGGATTGATGCCATCATCAATGTGCCCACTGGCAGTGAATTCCAAAATTAAATTACTTGTTTATTAAAGTATTCCCTTTTGTCTGTCTTAATCCTGTTGCCCATCAACTTCATTGGGTGACACTGAGTTCTACTATTATAGGAGAAGAACAAAAATTGGCTATCCACTTTCTCCATTTCATTAATAATTTTATAAGCCGGTTCCATGTCCCCCATTAGGCTCTTCACCCTTTCCTCATACATTCCATTTGTTACTAATTAATTACCAGATTCAATTTAAGGTGCTAGCTATTACATGCAAAACCCTTAATGGTATTGGATTCACATAACTGGAGGGACACCTCTTATGTTGTGTTTTGTTGTGATAATTTATATTCCACTCTTTCCCAAACGGGCTCAGGGTGGATAACAACATTTTAAAAACAGTATAAAACAGCAGTTAAAGCCAATAAAAGTGAACAGTACAGTTTGGCAATTATAATTCAAAAAGCTTTTTAAGGTAGATGCTGAGCTGATATAATTTCATACACCTTCTGGTGATGTCAGGAGTGTGTGGCATATGCAAATGAGTTGTGCTAATGAGCTCTGGCACCTCTGTTTCTACTAAATGACCCCTGCATTTGCCACTTCCCAGGCCTCTGACATGGAGGCCAATTTTATCAACAAGTTGCATATAATGACTGGTAGATCAACAGAGTCCTGTTTGAGTTATTTATTGCATTAAGCTTATATCCCGCCCTCTCCGCAAGTGGACTCAGGGTGGCTCACAACATCACATTACTTCCATTAAAACCAATAAAACATATAAAACATAATTGCATAATTAAATTATTTAAAACATTTCATGGTGCTGTATTAATACAGTACAGTACTGAAAATTTCTTAAGAACCTTTGGGTGTCTGCCATCTAGACCTTGAAATTTAGACTCTAATCCCAAGAACCTTTCCTGAGAGTAAGCCTCATTGAGTATAAGGGGTTTACTTCTGAGTGGACCTTCTAAGATTGCTGTCCTAGTGGTTTTCAGTTTGCTCACCTTGATTTGACCCAGTGCTTCAGACTTCCTTTCTGTAAACAGTGGTTCTAGCGTGGTGCACTCCTGGGGAAACTCCCACCTTTTAAAGGAAGCCTTTTTGTCTTTTATAATTTCCTTGACTTGGGGCATTAACCGCACAGGCATTCTTTAAGACTTTGTGGTACTCCTGATTTGAAGTGTACAATTCTATCTGGGCCTCAGTTAATGTAGTGTTAAATAGTTTGCAAGCAGTGGTTCGACTCTCTTAACTCTCCCTTTTAACTTTCTTCTGATTAGACCTTCCATTTTTAAAAGTTACTTCTTTTGAAATCAGTGTGATGTTTTTGGACTTTGGGGGCAACTTCCCATTAATAATAAATGGGGAAGTTAATAGCATTGTGGTCACTGATCCCAATCAGTGCAACATTGCTTATAATTTGCTCCAGGTCTTGAGCCCTTAGAGCAGGTGTGTCAAACATGTGGCCCAGGGGACAAATCACGCCCCCTGAGGAGTCTTATCAGGTTCCCAAGCAGCTAGCTGTCATCTGCTTCCTTCTCCCTCTCTCTTGCTTCCTTCTGCTTAACAGCTTGCTTTGCAAGGCTTGCTCAATCGCACAGGAGCTACAGAGCAAAGTCTCTATTTTCTCTATTAGCTGAGGTTCCTCCCTTGGGGAGGAAGGGAGGAGGAATAGCTTGCTTTGCTAGGCTCTCTCAGTTGCACTGCAGAGCTACTGAGCCAGGCTCCTCCCCCTCCTTGTTTGCTGGGGAAGGAAGGAAAGAGCCAGAGATTCCTTTGCCCAGTTCCCTGGATCCCATGGTAGAAATACAAAGAAAGCACCTTTAAGATCAATGAACGCTAATGTTTTAAGTATGTTTTATTTATTTTTTAAAAAAACTTTAATTGTGATTGTCTGTGTCCTTTATAATTTTTTTTAAATCTCTTCTACCTAATCTTAAATAGATACACACATGGCCCAGCCTGACATGGCCCGGCCCCACAAGGTCTCTATTATATCAGATCTGGCCCTCATAACAAATGAGTTCAACACTCCTGCCTTAGGGTTCTTCAACTTGGACCCACTAGTTCCCTACTGTCATTCTCAAGTTGTAGCCTTCTCCCACTAGTACAAATGCCTTCGCCAAGCCAGCTAGCCAGAGCATCAGTAGAGTGGGATTTGGAGAACACATTTAACTTTAGAGGGGATAGAGAGAAAGAGAGAGGAGGGAAGGAAGGTGGAAAGAAAGAGAAAATAGATGAGGGAATGAGGAGGGAGGGAGAGATGGAAAGAAAGCAACTTTAAATGCATTCTCCAAGGCGCCCCCCCCCCACACCATCTGGCTTGGTGAAGGGATTTAAAGAGATAAATGCCTTCTCTAAGCTGGTTGATGGGTCATCAGGGGCTTCAAGAGCAACATAATATGTGTGAAAGCCACATGTGGCTCCTGAGCCACAGTTTGGCCACCCCCGTTCTATCAGGTCCCTGAAGGTCTCATACATATACCTCTCTCTTCTTTCTTGCAACTTCTGCAGGCAGGCAACCCTAGCCTCAAGAGAATGAATCTGTTCCATGAGAGCTAGGAGCTTTGTGTGCTGAGCACAAAGTCACCATTTCTGTTTAGTAGGCAGATAATTGTACATCTGGCACTGTTTGCAAAGTGCTGGGTAGCCTTGACCTGCCAGCTGCTTTTCTACCCTCGTAGCTGGTTTGGCTGTTGAAAGGTGTTTTAGAATAAGAAACTAAGTTTACCTGAAAAGATAGAATCCCCTGTGTGGTGTACAGCACTGTTAATTTGCTTAAGCCATCTGTATTTATTTTCTGAAACTCATTCTTGGCCCTAAAGGCACCTGCATTGTGGCATGCTTTGGCTGGTCCAGTGATTGTGAAGAACTAATAAAAGAATGAAGTAGCCTACTTAAGAGATCTTTGGATGGAAGATACAGCCTCTATTCCCCCCCCCCCCCCATTAGCTCAGTTAAGTATCCAGTGATACATGACTATTGGTTAAGACTGTCAACTCCCCTCCCCCCTGTAGGACTCTGACTATGTACTTAATTGGCAAAAATTGACAAAACCCAATATATGAAGTTTTCCAATAATTGCAGTTCAGTGCAAAGGTATGTGTTTTTATAGGGGGAGATATATATATAATAATAATGATTATTAAAAATAATTTTAAAGGGTCCTAAAGGTAGGTGTGTGCATATGGACTGAAAATAAGACTTGAAAAACAGCTGATGAATTCCTTACCTGTGGATGCTGCCCATTTTCATTGTCATTGTTAGTCTATATGGATAACAGTGATGTACAATGTGCGAGATTTTCTCTAATAAATGGGCAGTCTTCGCAGTGGAGGACGGTAGGCAGTGGGGTGCCGCAGGGCTCAGTACTGGGTCCTATTTTCTTTAACTTGTTCATAAATGATTTGGAGTTGGGAGTAAGCAGTGAAGTGGCCAAGTTTGCAGATGACACCAAATTGTTCAGGGTGGTGAGAACCAGAGAGGATTGTGAGGAACTCCAAAGGGATCTGTTGAGTCTGGGTGAGTGGGCGTCAACGTGGCAGATGAGGTTTGGTGTGGCCAAGTGCAAAGTAATGCACATTGGGGCCAAGAATCCCAGCTACAAATACAAGTTGATGGGGTGTGAACTGGCAGAGACTGACCAAGAGAGAGATCTTGGGTCGTGATAGATAACTCACTGAAAATGTCAAGACAGTGTGCGATTGCAATAAAAAAGGCCAACGCCATGCTGGGAATTATTAGGAAGGAAATTGAAAACAAATCAGCCAGTATCATAATGCCCCTGTATAAATCGATGGTGCGGTCTCATTTGGAATACTGTGTACAATTCTGGTCACTGCACCTCAAAAAGGATATTATAGCATTGGAAAAAGTGCAGAAAAGGGCACTAGAATGATTAAAGGGTTGGAACACTTTCCCTATGAAGAAAGATTGAAATGCTTGGGGCTCTTTAGCTTGGAGAAACGTCGACTGCGGGGTGAGATGATAGAGGTTTACAAGATAATGCATGGGTTGGAGAAAGTAGAGAAAGAAGTACTTTTCTCCTTTTCTCACAAAACAAAAACTCGTGGGCATTCGATGAAATTGCTGAGCAGTTGGGTTAAAACGGGTAAAAGGAAGTACTTCTTCACCCAAAGGGTGATTAACATGTGGAATTTACTGCCACAGGAGGTGGTGGCGGCTACAAGAATAGCCAGCTTCAGGAGGGGGTTAGATAAAAATATGGAGCAGAGGTCCATCAGTGGCTATTAGCCACAGTGTGTGTGTGTGTGTGTGTGTGTATATATATATATATAATTTTTTTGGCCACTGTGTGACACAGAGTGTTGGACTGGATGGGCCATTGGCCTGATCCAACATGGCTTCTCATATGTTCTTATAATATGGTTGTGGTTAATGAATGGAGGCTTGCGTATTAGTTATTTATACGTTTATTTATGCTTATAAATAGCCACGTGTATGATTGTCTCTGGTGAACAATGGTAATCTCCAGACAACCAACAAGATAAAAACTGGTCCTTCTTTGGTCATTTGCTCAATTTTCACGGATAGAAATAATTTTGTGAAGGCTGACAACTTTTTTGGCTCATAGTGCTTCAAGAATCCTTTTGTCACATTGCTTTTACAATACTATTGCTTATTGTTAAGTAGAATGTTTTTTGTGCAATGGAGGACTCAAATTTTCTTTGGACCTAGGTGGAGGGCCAAAAATTAAAGAGCCGAAACTCACTCATACCTAGAATTGCCAGCTCCAGGTTGGGAGATACCTGGTGATTTTTTGGGGGGGCGGGGAGGGATTGAGGAGGGTAGGGGAGGGACTAAAGTGGGGTATGAGGCCAGAGAGTGCACATTCCAAAGTGGCCATTTTCTCCAGGTGAACTGATTTCTATTGCCTGGAGATCACTTACAATCCCAGCTGCCACCTCTGCGTTATAAATGGGCTTGCCAACTAGCCTGGAGAAAAATGACCTGTCTCTTTGTCTCGATGCTACAAAAAAGGTTTCAACTCTGTTAGATGGAGGGGACATTTTTCACAATACCAGTTGGCATCACTAAATTCTCCAGGAACTGTTATTCTTTTTTCAGTCAACCATGGAGTCCTTTTGGGTAGAGGGGTAAATAGATTTAAAATAGGAACTCCTGTTTCAGCGATTGAGTAAATCTGGGTAATAATCCTGTGTATCTAATTAGTACACCTAGCCTGAATACAAAATTACACATAATGTACTGTATTATTTATGCTCTGAATGAGTCCAATACTAATGAAAGCTGGCTTGAAGTCTGAAATACTTGTTGCTTCCTTTCCAGGCCAGATTTCTGTGTCCCTAACTTGCGGAGGAGGGAAGGGAGTTTCTTACTTTTGCCTACTCTACCAGACACAGTGCCTACCTGCCTTCAGCTTTCCTGGGTTGGCAGGGGAGAGAAGAAGTTTCTAATAAAGGCAAAGGAGAGCCAGCAGAGCTCCTATCCTAGCAACAAATTAGCTCTATTCTAGAAGTTTTTTAGAGTACTCCTTTTAACGGCTGACTCCCCCTTTCCTGCCTTTCTTCTTTTGAACTCTGTAACAGGGTGGCAAACTGGATCTGCATCAAGATGCCATTTCTCTGCAAGAGCCTTAGGTGCCACCAGGAAAATTCAGGTGCAGTGCCAGCCTAGCGTCTGGAGTTGTTGAGGCCTGAAACAATACACGTTTTCAGTTTCAGGATAGACATTCTTGGATAATGTGATGTTGGAAAGTTACTACCAAGTATTTGAACTTGGTGGTAGCTTGTATATTTTAGGTGTGGTAGATCTTATCGTTCAATGTGATTTTCAAATAAGCTTGCACTTTAGCAACTCTCATTTTAGAATTCAAGCCAGTGCATATGAAATTGACCTAGATTGACTTAGACTGTTGGTCTGACTGGCAGTCGCTTTATAAGGTTATCGCTGCAGCCCTCTCCCAGCCTTGGTTCTTGTGATGCTTTTAAGTGAAGATGTCAGCAGCTGAGGCATTCAATGTGTACTTTGCCACTGAGGTGAGGCCCCTCGAGCAAGCAATGGAGTATAGATAAATATAATTTTAGAAAATTATATATAAAAAATAAAAATTTCCCAATCCCAAACTCCTGATTTGTAGAAAGGACAACAGTTTACCCCTGGAAAGTACAAGATATTGCCCTGACCTAGATAGCCCAGGCAAGCCTACTCTTAACAGATCTTGGAAGCTAAGCAGGGCTGAGCTTGGCAAGTACGGTACTTGGGTGGGAGACTTCCAAGGAATACCAGGGCTGGGACGCAGAGGCAGCCAAGCAAGCCACCTCTCTGAAATGTCCAAGCCCCACTAGGGGTCGCCAGAAGTCAGCCATGACTTCCAGGCATATATGTGCCCCCCCCCACAAATACTCACTAAATAAAATAAATTAGAAAGTACAAAATATCCTAGTGGTTCTTATGCTTAATAACGTTTTTATTTTTTAAATTTTTGGTGAGTATTTTGGTGCCTAGAAGTCATGGCTGATGCCTGGTGACCCCTTCTGGGGCTTGGACGTTTCAGAGAGGTAGCTTGATTGCCTGCCTCTGTGTCCCGACCCTGGTTTTCTTTGGAGGTCTCCTACCCAAGTACTTGAGAGGATTGGCGCTGCTTAGCTTCTGATATCTGAAGAGATCGGGCTTGCCTGGGCTATCCAGGTCACGCCACGCTTAATTAATTACTTGGGGGGGGGGTCCCTGCCTTTAAAAAAATTTCAGACCTCTTATTCGTAAGTATGATTTTGAAGATGGTATTAAATTACATTAGTTGTTCATATTGTCTGGTGAAGAATTGGGGCTTAGAAGGGCTGGTGTAGGTCTGAAATACAGTTTTAATGAAGCCATTGCAGTAATGCATGCAACCCATTTCTGATTAAAATAGGATTGAAAAGAGGGTGCAGAGCGGTTGTGTAGTTAGAGCATCGCTCTTTTTGTTCTTAGCCTGCCATTTTCTGCTATTTATGAAGACTGAGGGGGGGGGGCTCCGCTTTTAAAAACCACAGTTCATTTATAGTCATATGATTCCTCCTCATCTGGAGTTTTATTAAATGGAGAGTAGTTTATTGCTAGGTATTACCTGCAGCTTTCCTTGAAGTGGAATTCATTGTTGGTTCTGTAGAGTGTCTGATTTGTATAAAAAATAAGTGGTTTACTAGAGATCATGATTTCTTTTTCCCATTCAGAGTCTTCTGTTGGACATCCACTAGAATGGACTCAATCTGTACAGCTGTGCCTTTCTCTCCTGTGTCCATTTAAAGTTGGACTCAAATAGTGGCCTCCCTGGGCAAGAAGAATTGATATTTATTTATTTCCTCATATTTATATCCTGCCCTCCCTGCAAGCGGGCTCAGGGTGGCTAACAAGCCAAAATGGCGTCTAAAAGCACAAGTTGTAAAACATGAAAACATTTGGAATCTGTTTGTACTATTGGATTTTCTTGAGCCAGCTGCCATCTGACTGCAGGGGATCAGAGCTTGAGGAAAAGCTTCTTTGCATTTTCACTTAATTGCTTGTCAATGGAGTCATGTAGGGTTTCTTCTTGACCAGGTTCTGGTCTAGGACCTGAGTGTGCTTGCTGAAAAGCCACAAAAGTATTTGTTGTTCTCATACATTTCCAAGACGTGATGTTCCTTGTGAATATTGAGGTCACATTTTTAAGATTTAGCTATGAGGGCTAAAAGTTTACTTGAGCAAACAGGTTATAATAATGAGAAACTGATTTTCAGTTGTAGCTCTGATGAGAATTATGGTTTTACCTGCTCCATTGCTTTGTGCAAATGAATGCTGCACACCAGCAGTCCTTCATGCATTGTCTCTGAAGAAATTAGGACCTTACTTGTCTGCTTGTTTCTTCTTTTTTAATAAAGCAAGCCCTGTAATTATTTTGGTGCTATTTGTGAAGAACTACTGTATTGTTCCCCCTGGCATAACAAGGTGTGTCATGCTGCATCAGGCTTAGGTCTCAACTTGAGATATAGCCTGTCCCAGAATGCCACAAGCTAATTTTTAAGTATTGTAGTATTATGCTATGTGAAGAAACATCCTTCTAGATAGGAGCAATTCTTCATGGAATCAGTGGAGTTCCACATACGGGTTGTATGTCAGTGTAGAAAGCAACTCCGGGGAAATTCTAGAGTTATAGTCAAAGAATGAGTGCTTCTATCCCTTCCCTGAGGGAGGGAAATGGCCTTCTTGAGGGGGAAGAATGAATGCTTTCCTGCTTGGTTCTCTGCTGACTGCTGCCCATTGCGCAGCTTTTGTGATGCTGCTTCAGAGAGTTTCTCTTTTATTTATTTATTTATTTAATGATTTATATCCCACCCTTCCCAACAAGTGGCTCAGGGTGGCTCACAACACAAAGTTTCACATAAATAGAATTTAAGCATAAAAACAGTTAAAATAATTAATACATTTAAAAAAAAATTATTAGAACTTGTTCTTCCGTTTCAGCAATCTGAATGTTAGTCTTTTTCCTGTCATATATGGATGTTTGTGATATACACAGGGCTTTTTTTCTGCGGGAAAAAGGTGCCAGGACTCTCAAGAAGGAAATGAAGGAGAAACACAAGGGTGCCCCTCATGGACTTTTAAACTTTCTTTTCCTTGATAATTTTGTTTCTACAAAGAGGTTCCTGAACTCCATTAAACCACGTTTCCCCAGGGGGGGAAAGTCCTGGATCTACATATATAGTGAGTTAGTTGCCCCACTCCCTTCTCTAGCCTTAGGCTTCAGAAAAAAGCAGCCTGGAAAAGTATCAGTCTAACAGCCACAACTGTTGCACAATATGTTTAGGAGAAAGCACTAACACTGACTCCTGCTCTCAGTGCATCAAATCTACAAGCCAAGGAACTGTATCTCCAAACTGTAGTTCCTGTTTTCGGAGCAATCCTTGTTGCCTGTACTAATTCTGTTAACTCAGATTCCCTGTGCTGAGTGTACCCTGCCTCTGTTGTCCTCTGCTGGTTGAGCTGGGTTTTAACAAATAGCTTCAATATCTCCAGTTAATAGCGCAGCTATTGGTACAGAAGGACAGTTAGCTGACAAACAGCCCCCATCCTGACTGTGCTCAAAACTGACCATATACCACAGAGACGCAAGTGAACTTGCCATAGCAACAGCCAAGATGGACAAGAGAAAAAAGCTCAAAGAAGCTGCATACCAAATCAGGAATATTATGTGGTGTTGCAGAGGTCCCTGTCCTTTTCAAGACTGGCTGTGCTGCTCAGCTTGGTCTTATTGCCCAACTCACTACCATTGTCAAACATTAACAATGCCAGTTGAGCCAGTCTTGAAGCAGAGCTGTCCTTGAAAGCACAGCTTCTGTGAGAGCTTTCTCAATCTCATCCACCTCACAGGGTGTCTGTTGTGGGTGGAGAGGGAGAAGGTAAAGGAGATTGTAAGCAGCTCTGAGACTCTGAGATTCAGGGTAAAGGGTGGGATATAGATCCAATATATTCTTATATCTTCTTCAGTATCTTTTTCCTGATATACCAAGAGACCACTGTGCACTGTAGGGAATCTCAGTTAGTTGTTCCCTTTGGGGAATATGGAGCTTTATGCGGATCTCATAAAAGGCTAGCACAAACTCAAGAAATGGCAGTGACCATTTTTCATTTGCTTAATAACATCACTGTTTAGACAATATGGCAGGAACATTTTCTATAAACCAACAAGGGATATGGTGTCTCTTACTCCATGATAGTTGCTCTGGATTTCTAGTACTAGAGCATTCACCACAACTTCTTACTTCCAGCCATACACCTTTTGGCATAGATGTCACAATAGATGTACTTAACAGTGGTGGTGTGGTGACACAAGAATGGCCCTTCTACCCCTGCTTTCTCAGGCATGAAGAAACTGAGCAGGAAGGTACTCACTTTGCATACCCAGAGAGACATTACCCTCCTCATGAGAGAATTTAAGTTCCCATTCTTTGGCTAGAACTATAGAACTTTCTGAAGTAGTCTTCTAGCTATATTTTGCAAGGCTGAGGTATTTTTGCTTTGCTATCAGAATACTGAGCTAAATGTGCCTTTTGATTGTCTATGGTGATAAGAGGTGAAAGAGAGAAAACTTTGGAATCAATCCTAAATTTCATCAAATGGGCTGGCCAATTGAAGTGGATTTCCAAAAACAGCACAAGACAAATCCTTATGGAAAAGCAATTCCTGAAAGCTAAGTGCTAGGGGTTGCCAGGTCACCCCTGGCTACTGGTGGGAGATGGAGAGGGGAGGGTTGCCAGATGTCTCCAGTTCAGTTGGGAAACTCCTGGAAATCTGGGATCGAGCCTGGGGAGAAGAGGGATCTTAGTGGGGTGCAATGCCATAGAGTCAACCTTCCAAAGCATCCTTTTTCTTCAAGGAAACTGATCTCTGTAAATGAGCCACAATTCCAGGGAATTCCCACTTCCCAACTGGAAGCTGGCAATCCTAGCAGTCATTTACTACAAAGCTAAAAAAAATGTGTGTAGGGAAAGTACCATGTTTACCCAAGGAAACACAAAAGTAGGGCCTCTTTTTTTCAGTGGAACCTTCCTAAAAGAACTGTTGCCCTAAAATGTATTTATGTGACCATTGGGCAATGCATACCTTTTTAATGATCCAGTAAGTGAAACTCACATTAAAGGCATTGTGTGGCTGGTATGTATTAAAGCAGGGCTTTTTTTGTAGGAACTCCTTTGCATATTAGGCCGTTACCCCCCCCCCCCCCATTTAGCCAATCTTCCAAGAGCTTACAGGGCTCTTATTCCAAGGCCTACTTGGAGGATTGGCTACATCAGGGGTGTGTGGCCTAATATGCAAAGGAGTTCTTACTACAAAAACAGCCCTTCATTTAAGTTACTACTTTGAACACAAAGGCCTGGTGGTGACCAAACATTGTGCTAAGATGGAATCAGGTTGCAGAAATTTATTATTCCTCAGTTTCTCCCCCTTTTTTTTTGTTCTTTGAACACAATTTTACAACCATTTCAAGTTTCCTTAGTCAGACCCCCCCCTGTTTCCTCTTTTATTCCCAGTATTTTTTCCCTACTTATTAGTCGGTCTCTCGGGAATAAAATAAAGTTGGAGTCCAGTAGCACCTTTAAGACCAACAAAGTTTAATTCAAGGTATAAGCTTTCATGTATACACACATACTTCTTCAGATACATTGTATCTGAAGAAGTGTATGTATACACGTGAAAGCTTATACCTTGAATAAAACTTTGTTGGTCTTAAAGGTGCCCTGGACTCAGACTTTATTCTGTTGCTTCAGAATGTAGTATATTCTCAGGAACAGGTATAGATTCTGTTGCTGCAGAATCTATACCTGAATCTATATTCTCAGGAGCAGGTATAGCTAAGCAATATAAGGTAGTAGTCTAATGTATTATTAATTTCATTTTTATCCTGTCCTTCCTGAAGGGAGTTTTGAGCAGTTTGCACAGCCCTGTGAGGAAGGTTAGGCTGAGAAAGAGTGGCCTAAGATGAGATCCAGGAGCTTATTTTATTAACAAAAAGGCTTTTTAACAGTATGGAGTATGAAAAAGAGACAGACAGATGTGCACATTTGTTCATTGGCTAGTTTTACATTTTGTTCATTTACTGGAATGCATGGTTGTTCCATAGCAAGTCTACAACATTTTGTAAGGGCAGTAAGTTGTATTTAAACGCTGGAAAGGGAAATAACAAAGTTAATTATTGTTTGAAAGATTAAGGATACACAAATAACTTGTCTGCTTATGAAATATGCAGCTTTTTGTAAGTATGAACTCTTACACTTTCATTTTTTGTCTTTGTTTTTTTCCAAGAGCTTTAATGTATGAAACCGAAAGTTGATGTACAGAAGTATGAACTTCTACAACTGATTATGTTGCATAAAATGTTGTCACACACACACACAGACACTCTCTGTTGCAGAAATGTGGTGGAGGCAATTTCTTACTTGCTACTATTGTGGGTGGGCAAGGACAATAACAAACATTTAATAAGCAAAAAAGGTACAGAGGGTTACTAGGCAATTTGTTTTTGACATTTAATTCAGAAAGATTCATATCCTATTATGAGTTCCTGCCTTTATAGAAATGATTAGTTCTCCTTTGCACTCTTAAATTGAAGCCAGTTAGCAAAGTATTCATTTCTTATTGAGAAACTCAAGGGACTGCCTGCTATGCTTTGTAGGGTATAAAATGTATGTTAAGGAACAAGCAGGCAATCAGTTGCATGTAGGGTGGGCATGAACCAAGACAATGCAATTCAGTTTGTGGATGAACCAAACCAAGCCAGGAGGTTTGTTCACAAATTGAACCAGTTTGTGACCCTGCAAACTGCAGTCCCTTTAAAGGGGGTTAGCAGAAAGCCCCAAAACAACTTTGCCATAGGGAACAGCTTATTCCCCACCACTCAGCTGTTTCAGGCTATCTCGTGGAGCCCCTTTAAAGTTTAAATGGATAGAACAAGATAGCCCAAAAACAGCTGAGTGGCAAGGAGTGCCTCTCTACCACTTAGCTGTTTCTGTGGCATTAGCAGGGAATAGAAAGCAGGAATTTAAAGAGGCTGGGAGTTCCTTTAAACCTCTGCTTTCTGCTCCATCCATGAAGCACCACAAACTGCTTTAAAAGTTCCTCAAAGTTTGTGACCATAGACCTGTCACAGAATTCAGTTTGCAAACTACGAATAGGGCAAAATTTGTGACAGATTTTGCTTTGTGGTTCAGTTTGTTCCCATCCCTGCAAAGCATAGAACTGATTGAGCTCTGATTTGATTACTTGAGTCATAGAAAGATATCAAAGATGGCAATGAAGGTTTCCATTCCATTTAATTCTGCTATAACTTTGAATGCGTCGCCCTTGGAAATAGGTTCTTTTCTTAGTTTGAGTAACAATAATTAGGGGGGGAAACTGAGTAACAAGCAAATGCAACACCTTTGCTGCAGCAGCTGCGAATCTGAGAATGTTTTCAGTTTAATGCTTCAGTAGCCATATGTTTAATGACAAGCAGCCGGAAATGTTGGTTGACAGGAAGATACCGCTTGCGGATACCATGCCATGTTAAAATTATATTCAATTGCAGCCTCCTACAATTTGGTTTTGGGGCATAGCTCACACTGGGCTTGCAACGACTTCTGAAGTTCTGTATTTATTTAAATAAAGTATTGCTGTTAACCCAAACAATTCAAATGTATCCATTCTAAATCAGTGGTGACATTGTTCCAAACTAGTGATGGGAGATGTATAATTAAAAAGCCAGGACAGATAGACAGTAGTAAATATTTCTGATAGGACCAGGATTTCATTACTGGCATGTTTGCACAAAGAAAGTGTACAGTAGGTCCCAGAAAGATATTCCATCATAGGCTGAAGATATAATGTCTTTTGCCAGGAGCCACACAGAAGTAAGCTAATAAGCATGGAATCTAGTGTTGGAATATATTTACTAACTAGATAATCATGCAAAGGGATGTGAAGTTCCATTGGCCTGTTTACCTGCTCTGGCACTTAGGAGAGATGACAGAATGCTACATGTCTTCTCTCAGTTGCTGAATGAAGCAGTAGCGTTCCCCTTAAATCAGGGCTGTTAAACACCTGGCCCATGGGTCACACCCAGCCCACCCAGGGCTTCAATCAGGCTCACGAGAATTTTCTGTCCCCTCCTTCCTCTCCTGTCCTCACCCTTTGAAGTTCCCAGGCTGCTGTTGATGTTCCCAGCTTCTCCTGCCTTGTCTTTGCTGACTTCAGGACTTGCAAAGCTGCAAGGAAAACATGGGATGGATTTTCCATTAATGGAAAATTCCGTGTTTTCCTTACAACTTTGTCCTGCAATGTATTTCAATGGAGTGGAGGTAAGGCAGTTTCATTTTTTGCAGCGTTTATGGCCAGTTGAAGCTGCTTGCAAATAAAGGGTTGATGCTTTGAGCCAGCTTGTCTATGCTGAATGGACCTGAGAACTGGTGCCTAGTGAGTTCTCTAACCTGGAAACCCACAGCCATATTATACCGGAGAACTATTGGCAATCTGAGTAGACCCAGGGGAGGGGGGGCGGGGGGAGAAGCTTGCATTGTCCAGCCATTTCATGTTTCCTAGATTCAGAGCATTTTATATTTTTAGTTTCTGCTGTGATCCTTGTGCTTTTTCTTCATATTTTATTTTTAAAAATGCATTGCCAAATCCTACTATTCTCACAACCTTTCCATTTTAAACAAAACATCACAAGAGTTTAAAGCATGTTTTTATTTTAAGTTAAAAATATTTTTAATTGTGTTTATCTGTATAAATTATATCCTCTATCTGGCATTAGATTTTATGACACGCATGACTCGGCCCCACAAAGTACCATTTGTGTCAAATCTGGCCCTTGTAACAAATGAATTTAACACCCCTGCCTTAAATGGTTGCTGACTTGTAGACATTGGTCATGCCTGTAGGTGGAAATATATCCATGCAGTGCTCCTCTAGATTTTATCTCTGTCTACTCGACATTTTAAAAGAGCTTGGTGACACCACTCTGTGGCTTTACACTTAGGGATGGGCACAACCTCACAGTGCAGTGGGGCCACCTGTCAGCTGTTAGGTTTGAATGGCTGACAACCATTAAACCTGTTCATTTCACTTTCCCTTTCAAAGCTGGGGGATGTGAAACAGACCACTGAGATGGCTGCCAGCCATTTAAACCCAACAGCACAGTGGGTCTGCCCATCAGTGTTAGTTTTAAATGGCTACAAGCCATCAAACCCATCAGTTTTGCTCCTCCCACCTTTCTTCAGAGTGTGAGGTAGTGAAACAGATTTTCTGGACAACTACCCCTTTTTTCCTGTCTGCGGTTTGTCATGGACAGGAGAAAGGGGACAGTTTGGGCACATTTCTGTTCGGGAACCACCCCAAACCAGGATTTTTGGGTTTGTGCCCATCCCTGTTTACACCTTGATGTTCAGCTTTACTTAAGAAAATGAAAGCAAAAGGAAAATGTAATTTAAAACATTGGAATCATAAAGAAAGATGGTACTTGGACTCAGGTCCAACTAAGCCAAAGGCTAATGGGGCAAGAATGGTGTGTGAGTGAAGCCTACCTTTTTTTAGGGTTGGCAAACTTTTTACCATCCCATTGCCTTTAAAGCAGATTGATTTGTGGCAAAAAAATGTGCACCCATGTGTTCATGTTTAGCTTCATGCTATGAAAACTGTTCATTGCTGATCCATCCATATCAAGCTGCTGCTAAAGGCTTAGGAGTGGGGAGGGAATGGAGTGGATCTTTTCTCTCCCCCTGTGCATATAAGCATTAAAAAGCACAAACTGCAAACAAATGTGCATTGGCATTAAAAAGTGCAGACTGTGTCAGCATTCTGTATTATGGCCAACTCAGGTGAGATCTAAGGTGGTCTCAACCAGTGTTCCCTCTAAGCTATGCATGTGAGTGGCCGCTCAGTAATACTGTAAGCCCTGGTCAGCAGCATACTGGAGCCATGCAGGTTCTTGCACTGCCAATTGCCCATTTTAAGATTACAGCAGCATTTATATTCTGCGTAGGATGTGAACTGCTCCATTCAATAGCGGAAAAAGAGTTAGAACAGGGGCGTCAAACTCATTTGTTATGAGGGCCGGATAAATGAGAACTTGTAGAGCTACGCCATGAGTGTCATAAAATGTAATGCTATGTAGTGGAGATACAAACTTTATAAAGGACACAGACAAACACAATTAAAGATTTTTTAAAACTTAAAATAAAACGTGCTTAAAACATTAGCACTCTTTCAATATTTTGTTTATTTAACAGTCATATGAACATATGAAGCTGCCTTATACTGAATCAGACCCTTGGTCCATCAAAGTCAGTATTGACTTCTCAGACTAGCAGTGGCTCTCCAGGGTCTCAAGCTGAGGTTTTTCACACCTATTTGCCTGGACCCTTTTTTTGGAGATGCCAGGGATTGAACCTGGGACCTTCTGCTTCCCAAGCAGATGCTCTACCACTGAGCCACCGTCCCTCTCTAACAACTGACACCTCTTACTCTGAATTATTGCATCAAAATCTGGAGACAATGCCTGTGCTGTAGCAATCTTGAGTATGCTGTTCAGGTGTGTATCTGTAAGTTGCAAACCTACTTTTGATTTATTGACATTCATTACAGAAATTACATGGTCAGTGCTTTGAGTCTAAGACGCAGAGGAGAACATGAAATGGCTGGACATTGTGAGCTTTTGTACATAACTTGCTTTGTGTGCTGGTCAAGAACATGTGAAGGCACCATGACACAGACAGTGCCTATCTACAAAACTGTAGTCTTCCCAAGAGAAGTCACTACAACTCCTACAAGGCAGTGCAGGAATAGAGAGACAGCCATGTATAGTGGTCAGTATCAGTCTACTATCTGGGAAGTCTAAGTTTAAAATTACCAGTCGACAAAGAAACTGTGCTGGGTGAATTTGATCAGGACACACACTCTCAGCCTCATCCACCGAACTGTCTTGTTATTTCTCATCTAAATAGTTCACATTGTTTTTCTACCGAGAACGACTGGATCATGAGGGCATGAATAAAGTGAAAAAAGGAGGGGATGTTGGAAAATACATGTTAATTTGAGGCTTTGGAATGGTAATAATTGGAGTCGAGGCTTGAGCTTATCAAAAGAAATAAACATCAGGATAGGGTACTTGGGATAAAACAGAAAAACAATCTAGCTTACCAGCTAGTCTAACTATGTCTGACTACATGGCTACATCCTTTGTTCTCAACTGTTCTTATCCCCAAAAAGCATTTCGCCAGGAAGGAGAGCAATTGAGCTTGCATACAAGATCAAAGCATTTCACACCTAACATCCTCTCTGACCAATGTTGTGATCACATCTTTCGCAGGTAAAATAAGAATCAGCGCATTTATGGGATTTAGGTCACAATACATCACTTCCTCTATCAGGTAAACAAACAGTTAACTCCATAATGGCTGGAATGTACATAGCTTGTATTCCAACAGGGGAACCCAGTTGCGCCCAAGAGAGCCCTGACATAATGAGCCAAACAAAAAACTCTCTCTCTGTAGCAAAGCAAAACACTCATACCTTGAATAAAACTTGTGACACAGAAGCAAGAGAGAGGGAGAAGGAAGCAGATGACAGCCAGTTCCGTCCTGCGGGCTGCATGTTTGACACCCCCGAATTAGAGGGAGCATTGGTCTCAACTATGGCTTATCAGGGGAAAATTTTTTGATCAAATATCAAAGCAGTACCTGAAAACATGCCCCAAATATTTATCCATATTAAGATCCTCTTCAAAATCTATGCTTTAAGTGCATAATTAGCATGAGACACCTTACCCCCATGTATTAGTTCTTAATGACACATACAACTCTCCTTGCTTTTATCGGCTAAAGGGTTATAGCCCTTAAGACTGACAGAAGGGCTTGTCTATGTGATATGGCATGTGCTTTGAATGCAGAACATCTAAGGTTCAATCTCTGGCATCTCCAGTTAAAAACATTAGGTAGGAAGTGATGTGAGGCCACTACCTGCCAGAGTAGACAATATTGACCTTGATAGACCAGTGGGTTGACTTAACATGAAGCATCTTCATTTGTTTGAAAATGACAGGCATGAATGGTTTTTGGTTTTGTGGCCAAATCTTAGTGAAATCTCTGGTTAGAGGTGAGGCTAGACTGAATTTCTGTAAGTTGGGACTATGGTGGCTTTGCCCCTCTGTCTGACTAGCAGACATACACTAAATGAAAGTTAGCAACTGAATACACAAGTCACAAAATATTTTAAAATATAAACACTGGAATTTGTATTCACATCTCTTTTTAAAAAAATTCAAAGTATGCAATACTGCTTCATGCTTATTTACCCTTACACACACAGTTAGGGGACAGAGTACATGAGATTCTTCTTCTTCTTCTTTTGTCCCACATAGGCTAAAGCAGTGTGGGAAGGCAGGAGGAGCATCTGTTATTCCTTTCCTCTTACTATTCTACTTAACAAAGTAGGAGTCCAGTAGCACCTTTAAGACTAACAAAGTTTTATTCAGAATGTAAGCTTTCGTGTGCATGCACACTTCTTCAGACAAGGAATGAGGTACAGTGAGCAGGTTTAGAATGTAAAATGGTACAAAGTTAAAATCCAATGGCAGTACAATAACTTTGTACCACTTTGCATTCTAAACCACTGCCCACCAGCTATATGTAGCTCTGCTCACTGTACCTCATTCCTCGTCTGAAGTGTGCATGCAAACAAAAACTTACATTCTGAATAACACTTTGTTGGTCTTAAAGGTGCTACTGGACTCCTACTTTGTTCTGTTGCTTCAGACGAACACGGCTGTCCACCTGGATCTATTCTTCCTAACCCCAGCAGCAGCAGTAATATGCTTTCTGTGAGTTGGCCGACAAACATTTGCTAACTTCCTAAATATATCCCACACTGCTGAAGTGATCTAGGAAACCTTTACTTATGCAGGAGCCCTGTGAAGTAGCAAAACATCTGTGTGCCAAGAAGAAATGCTGTATCAGGATAAAGAGGATATTCCTGGGCTGCTGCAGATCAAGTGGCTTGTGTGTCATAGCCGGGGGGGGGGGGCGCTTAGGCCTGGATACATTTGTTTTCTATTAGTCATAGGGTTAAAATCACGTTTGTATATATGACTGGTTTGTGTGTATGTTTATGATTCTGATGGAATGTGGAATGTATAAATATAATTTTTAGATCAGTGACTCAAGGGAGCAGTCCCCAGAAGATGCTGTAATCTGTAAGACTAATATAAAGGTAGTGGAAGGGTACATAAAACTGTATTTTTTAATACAAGTGTTTCTAAGATTCTGACAACAGAGAAGAAATCTTAGTAGTGCTGGAAATATGCTGTATGAATGTGTGTGTTTGTCAAAAGGGGTAGATGCCTCTTTTGACGAGAGCTGTGGTGGAAAATAATGCTGCCTATCTCTGGCATCTACATTTCAACATTCATTCTAGGATTACATGCTACTTTGCTTAATGAGGGCATTACATTTTGTCACTAGATCAAAAATTCTGTGCCTACTCTATGCCTTCTATCTCTTTTTAGTTTTGTATTCTAAGCACATTATAGCCACCCTTGAAATAGTTTTATCTCTGCTCCTGCTATTTTTGACCCTTTGTACCGTCAATTAAAACCCCAGTTAGTAGAACTGTGAGTAAAGAATCTCTCTCTCTCTTTCTCTGTCCCCCCCCCCCCCCTGCCATCTCCACCTCCCTTTGTATCTCCGTCTCTCTCTGGCCACTGAAAATGTAGGTCAAATTGCATCACCATAAAATGGAACAGTCAGAAAGGTGTTTGAAAAATGCTGACATCCTTAGCCTGGGGTGCATGCCTCTCTCTTTTGTTTACATTGAGAATAGCGATGTGACGATGTACCTGTAAAATGAACAGACCTCTTCTTTAAGGTTAGTGGTACGGCACATAAATTGGAAGAAAAGATTTTGGCTTCTGTTTTCCTTTTGTTTTCAAAGTAAATTAAAACTGTACAGATAAATATGCTGTAATTTACAGTCCTGAAACATCAGGGGATTCATTTGAAATGTCCTATTCATGGTAGCCATAACTGTTTACTTAGAAAAATCCACTGTCTTCCTCGTGTAGCTTTAACAATAGATTTTGCAGATTCTTTTAATCCATGTGCTCTGTTATAATTAACTCAATTTCAGCTGTGTGTGAATGAGCCTCATGTTTTGTTTATGCCTTTTGGCACTGCCTTATTTTTGTATGTATGTAAGAGAAAGATATATATAGTGCATCCAATTTATTGAATGTAGTGAATGTTTTTAGTGACAGCTATCTTTTCTATAGATCTTTGAGAACTGTTAATATAATAATTTTTGATTAAGATTGTCAGGAGCTCCAGTGTACAAGCCAAACTTTTCATTTTGTTCTTTGTATACAGTTTGGCATGAAATCTGAACTGTACATGTTTTAAATATCTTAGTGCCTTCTGAAAATTGACTGTTAATATAATTTATGTTGTTGAGTCTTCAGATGTTTGAAAATGAGCAAAGAAGCTTTTTAGTAGCTTCAGAGTATACATTTTTGTAGCTTCTGTGTTTATGCACTTCAGGTAGCTATATTTATTTAAAGAGCAGAATTGCTGTATGCAAAGACATTATCTCATTAACTATGCTGTCTACTTCTGAAGATTATCTGGAAGTTAAAAGGAAAATTACTGCAGATGGAGATGAATCTGCTACTGACAATAGCCTGTGATTGACTGTTAGGGCAAAAATAAGAGGCCTGCATGTCTGCGTGCTGTAATTACACAGAGAAAGAAACATCAAATGGAGAAGTCAAATACTAGCTGGAATGCTTTGAGTGCACTTTATTGTGGAAAGAGTTTGTTCTACAGGTTGTTCATTACCAGGACATTGAGATTGTTGCATTAAAGATACAGAAAGTCAGCTTCTGACAATCAAATGCTATGACTATAAATTAAAGATTTCTGCATTGTTTTGTGTTACTTTGGGGAGTTTGCTGACATTCTGTCATCATAAATTACAGTATTCCTAGAAATGATTCTTCCATATTTCTGCAGTACAGTTCTACCTGAAGAAAAAAAAAGGTTTAGTTTTTAGCATTCTGGGGCCTTGGTCAATCTTTCACTCATGTAACTTTGGATGATAAAATTGGTTTTGCCTGTTTAAAAGATTCACTTTATTGTAAGAATTTGAATACTTAAAATCTTTATTGTTTAAATACAGTGATGGGAGCTGAACTTCAAACAATTATGTTCTAACAAGTAGAGACAGTAGTTGTAGTATTTATGTGGTATGCAAATAAGAGGTCAGGGTCACTTCAATCAATTTTTATTTCACTTCTGGAAAATAAAATTACGTTGATTGTTACCATGTGTTTCTTTGCAGATTTAATCAATTATAAGAGAGAGGAAATTTCCACAATCCAGACAGATGATGATCAATTGATATCCCAACCCTGAGTTATACCAGACTTTTAAGGTACTGTGACCCACTAACCTATACATACGTACACAATTTTCCTCAGATATTGTAATCTGCTGGTCAGATTCAAAATACACAAAGGACATAATGACACTACCAAAACCCAGGCACAGAAGTTGCTAGGAAGGAAGTAGAAACATGAAGAGCTGCAAAAGCAAAAGGAGAAAGATAACAGGTTTTAAGGATTGTACAGGCCATTATTTCTTTTTACCTGTGAGACCAGCTGTATCTGCAGTGCTGTACTACTACTGAGGGATTCCAGGGGCTCAAATTGAGGGTGCTGGAAATGGGTCTCTGTGTTGGAAGAGTAGACTTGCTGCAAGGGGAAAGGAGGGGTCATATATCCTTAAATAAAAAGTTGCCAGGAAGTTCTTATGACATATTGCTTTTTAGGAAGTGCTTTGGCATATGCCTTGTGGTGTATACCTTTCAGCCTGCTAGTGATGAGGGCATGAGGTAGCGAGGAAGCCACAGGATTTCATAGTGATTTCTAGTGTCTTTAGGATAGGCTGTTGGGAGAATATACAGAACTGCAGCTTTGTCAGTCCTCAGCCTTCTGGTGATTTGATCTCTGGAATTCCAAGGGGCAAGACTAAATCAAATGGAGTTAACTTTCAGAAGTATATATTTAAGGTCGGGAGAAATTACAAACAGAGCAGGACAACAGTGGAACCAGCGACCTGGAGCTGAGGGGGCAGCTTTGCTTTGTTGGAAGTCTTCAGGGGGAGACTGGGCAGCCATCTGTTGGGAATACTCTAACTTTAGATTTCCTACTTTAAGGAAGGTTGGACTAGAGGGCCTGTCCCCAGAAGGACCTCTGTGATTCTATGGCACATTCACATTTGTTGATATGTTTTATTGTATTCTCTCCCTTTTTTTGACATTAAGTTGCAGCCGATTTATGGTATCCCATAGGGTTTTCAAAGCAAGAGACTTTCAGAAGTGGTTTGCCATTGCTTGTCTCTGCGTAGTTACGTTGTAGACTGAGTAGACAATACTGACTTTGATGGACCGAGGGTCTGATTCAGTATAAGGCAGCTTCATATGGACTTCGTTGATGGTCCCCTTTCCAAATACTAACCAGAACTCACTCTGCTTAGCTTCTGGGATCTCATGGGGTCGGGCTATCCTTGTTACTTATATCTTCTCTTTGATTATTCTGTACAGCTGCTCTGTACAGCTATTCTGCATGATAGGTTTTTATTCTCATTATTATAAGTGGGTGGCTGAGACCAAAACAAAGTTATGTAGAATTTTGAACCTGGGGCCATGTCCTAGGCAGCATACTGATCTGATGTTTTAAGGAAGATGGGACCTGTTTGTAAGGTTAATGCTCAGTACTGAGCATTCACTTCTTTGCTTGTATGTGGAGCCATAACTGACAACTTGTTCATAACATCTGAATGCAGCACTATGTGTCAACCCCTAGGCTATATGAAATTGAAAATAATAATTATTTAAGCATTTTCATGTATATTAGTGAATGAGGGAGTATGTCCTGCCTTAAAGATAGTAGAATAAAATTTTCTCTAGTAGATATGGTACAATTTGGGACTTTTTTTGGTTAATCTTTCCTAATTTGGGGGGATGTCTTCAGCTATATCGGTTGGCGTGTGTGTGTATATATTTATATATTATGTACGTTTGTCTGAGATGGTGAAAGATTGGACTGGCACTTATGATTCTGGTGTCCTCTTGTATAGAGTGACTAGCCTATAATACTTATACGACTATATGACTTTTGCTGTGATGACCAGTTCTATGATTTTAAAAATAGATTATTCTACCAAGTGCCTAAAGGGGTTGCTTTATGTAGCTGAAGGAAGCAGAACACATTTAAGTGGCAAATATAATCTTAAAGAACATTAGCCACAGCACATCTCCCTCCCTCCAAAATAATGTATCCTCATGAAGCTCAGCTAAAAAGCTATTCAGAAACTCTTATACCAGGGGCAGCCCAAGTTGTCTGATGCAAGAGCCACATAGAATAAGCATCAGATATTAATGTGTGGGCAGACTTGCTCTGGCCCACCAGCTCTAGAGACACTGAAGATGCGAGAGACGGGGGTGGGGGGGAGGGAGGGATGAAGGTGAGGTGGAAAGAAAGTGACTTTAAATGCATTCCCCAAACCCCCCACAATTGCCTGCTTGGCTTGGAGAAGGGATTTAAACAGATAGATGCCTTCTTCAAGCTAGCCAACAGGGCAGTGAGGACTTTGATAGCCACACAATGTGTGTGAAAGAGCTGCAGTTTGGCCAACCCGTCTTACACTGTTTCTACTTTTCAGGTGCTGGATGAATAAGGAGCCTATTCTAGTAGGCCTCATTTAAGTGTTCTGTGTTGTCTTCATAAAGATACAGTATGTCACAGAAGTGAGTACACCCCCCCACATTTTGTAAATATTTAAGTATATCTTTTCATGTGACAACACTGAAGAAATGACACTTGGCTACAATGTAAAGTAGTAAGTCTACAGCTTGTATAACAGTGTAAATGTGCTGTCCTCTCAAAATTACGCAACACACAGCCATTAATGTCTAAACTGCTGGCAACAAAAGTGAATGTCCAAATGCGGCCCAAAGTGTCAATATTTTCTGTGGCCACCATTATTTTCCAGCACTGCCTTAACCCTCTTGGGCATAGAGTTCACCAGAGCTTCACAGGTTGCCACTGGAGTCCTCTTCCACACCTCCATGACGACATCACATAGCTGGTGGATGTTAGAGACCCTGCGCACCTCCACCTTCCGTTTCAGGATGCCCCATGGATGCTCAATAGGGTTTAGGTCTGGAGACATGCTTGGCCAGTCCATCACCTTTATCCTTAGCTTCTTTAGCAAGGCAGTGGCCATTTTGGAGGTGTGTTTGGAGTCGTTATCATGTTGGAATACTGTCCTGCGCCCAGTCTCTGAAGAGAGGATCATGCTCTGCTTCAGTATGTCACTGTACATGTTGGCATTCATGGTTCCCTCAGTGAACTGTAGCTCCCCAGTGCCGGCAGCACTCATGCAGCTGCAGACCATGACATTCCCACTACCATGCTTGACTGTAGGCAAGACACACTTATCTTTGCACTCCTCACCTGGTTGCCGCCACACACGGTTGACACCATCTGAACCCAATAAGTTTATCTTGGTCTCATCAGACCACAGGACATGGTTTCAGAAATCCATGTCCTTAGTCTGCTTGTCTGCAGCAAGCCGTTTGCAGACTTTCTTGTGCATCATCTTTAGAAGAGGCTTGCTTCTGGGACGACAGCCCTGCAGACCAACTTAATGCAGCATGCATATGGTCTGAGCTCTGACAGGCTGACCCCCCCACCCCTTCCACCTCTGTAGCAATGCTGGCAGCACTCATACGTCTATTTCCCAAAGTCAACCTCTGGATATGACGCTGAGCACGGGCACTCAACTTCTTTGGTTGACCACGGCGAGGCCTGTTCTGAGTGGAACCTGTCCTGTTAAACCGCTATATGGTCTTGGCCACCATGCTGCAGCTCAGTTTCAGGGTCTTGGCAATCTTCTTATAGCCTAGGCCATCTTTATGTAGAGCAACAATTCGTTTTTTCAGATCCTCAGAGTTTATTGTCATGAGGTGCCATGTGGAATTTCCAGTGCCCAGTATGAGGGAGTGAGAGCGATAACCTTCTCCCCTTCACACCTGATACCTTGTACCACTAACGAGTCACATGACACCAGGGAGGGAAAACGGCTACTTGGGCCCCATTTGGACATTATCACTTAAGGGTGTACCCACTTTTGTTGCCAGCAGTTTAGACATTAATGGCTGCGTGTTGCGTAATTTTGAGGGGACAGCACATTTACACTGTTATACAAGCTGTAGACTCACTACTTTACATTGTAGCCAAGTGTCATTTCTTCAGTATTGTCACATGAAAAGATATACTTGAATATTTACAAAATGTGAGGGCGTGTACTCACTTCTGTGACATACTGTACATATGCACAAATGTGCTGTGAACTAAAGCAAAGTGGCAAGCTAATCAGATTGGCTAAACTTGTTTCTTGTGGCTTGCTGGATCACAGATTATTTCGTATGCATATAATTGCACAAAACATCATAAGTCATTCTTTGGTCATGCAAAACTGTTTACATGTGCAGAACAGTGTTTCAGATTATGATCTATAATTGTAGGCCTGTGAAGCAGGTAAATAGTTTCTTACACTTCTCTTCCATTCTTGTCTATGCAGCTGGGTGTTTAAAAGTATTGCAGTTTCATTCACATATGCCTTAATTAACAGTGTCTGTTATTTGGTATGATGATGTTGTTTTCTTCTGTTTCTTGTACTTTAAATCATGAAATCAAACTTCAAATAACTTAATTAGGTTGACAAAATTAAACATTTTTTTTCATGAAGAACTATAGGGGTTATCCCACACATTACCAAATCCACGGGCAGATTACAACTGTTTTATAATAAAATGGATAACAAAGGAACACAATTATCTTTTGTGGTTCTTATTGTCTGCTATGATAGATGGGGCTATCTTAGCTGTTTCCTCATTTGTCACTGTTTATTGGAAGAGCATTGCCTAAAAACATATTACACAACAATAAGATACGCATATTAAATATCTTAACTTTTTCTCTGTCAATTCAACTGTGATTTACAAAAGCAAACAACGAAAAATAAAGAATAGTCTTGTAGGACACTAGGACTAACAGATTTATAGTGATATAAATAAGTCACTGTACATTTATTATTCTTTAAAATGTCACAAGACAATTTTGATTTGACAACAACAGATAACCCCTCTAGATTAAGTAAATCTTTCTCGAATATGCTTAAACTCAGCCTGTCTCCAAGAGCAAAAGAGTTCTACAGACATGGAATACATTCTGTTTCTCTTGATTTGGTCTATAGATGCCATAGTTAATTGGTAGACTTTTGGAGAGCAAGATGGGACATTAAAAAGGTAAAGGTAGTCCCCTGTGCAAGTGCTAGTCGTTTTCGACTCTGGCGTGACGTTGCTTTCACAATGTTTTCATGGCAGACTTTTTACGGGGTGGTTTGCCATTGCCTTCCCCAGTCATCTACACTTTCCCCCCAGCAAGCTGGGTACTCATTTTACCAACCTCAGAAGGATGGAAGGCGGAGTCAACCTGGAGCTGGCTACCTGAACCAGCTTCCGCTGGGATCGAACTCAGGTCGTGAGCAGTGGACTCTGACTGCAGTACTGCAGCTTTACCACTCTGCACCATGGGCCTCATAGATGGGACATTAGGAGAGTTTAAAAAAAATTATTTCTTTAGTTGTTGCACTTTGCTTCAACCTTTCAGCTGTGTTAAAGCAATATATATGAACTTTCTATGTGGCTTTGAATCCAGGCATTGACCAGGACTGAACACACTTAGCTGTAGAGATAAAATTACATCAGACACTTGTACAGTATTCTCTTGGCCCTTGTCTTGGAAACGGTGTGTTCAGCCATATTATAGCCTTTTTATACGCCAGACTCGTTGTGGCCAAAAGCTACTATAGACCCTACATCTCTGCTGAAATGTGCTTCCTAAATATGTCAGCCCTGTCATTCATTTTCAGCCAGTACTCTGCGGAATGCTTTACAGTAATCTACCACTGAAGGGAGGAAGCTGTGAATGATATTTTATTTTAAGGTCTGGATTGGAAAGAAATCTTGCATTTTTCTGTGCTTCTCAAGTATTTTCATACAATAACTTGGAGCAAGATTTAGGAAGCCAGTGTTTATTAACAGGATGACACACTATTGCCACGGCACTGTGCAAGGAATAGTTGTCCTGAGAACCAGTAAATAAGAGATGGGGTGGAATGCAGGTTTTATTTGTGCTTTAATCTGTAACATTAGTTGACATAAAAATATTAGGACCAAACATCATATTATACTCTTGGACAATATTTGAGTTCTTGTTTATTTAATTTGATTTTTATCCCACCCCTTCCCTGGCAATCAGGGGTCAGGACAGTTAACATAATTACAAAATATATGGATGGATGTGTTTACAGTTTCCACGAAAGGTAGGAGTTTATACATTGTACTCATTGGTTATTGAAATCCATTGAACTGCTTGTGGACGTCTTGAATGTGGAAAGCTTGTATGCTTTCATCTGTGGAACTGTTAATTTAATTCCAGGGAAACCTTAACCCAAAATAGGACTTGGGGTTATTTCAATTTACAGTTCTGTGACCTTGAAGAGCATCAGGAAGGAGTAGCCCATTAGTTCTTTTTGTCCTCAGCCTCTTCTCTTCCTGTAACTGTTCCCATATATTATACTTTTTTTTTTCAGGTCTCCAGATTTTTTTCAAGCTTAATTTGCCTACTCAACTATTTCAAATTCCGTGCTTGATAAGTTAGCGTCAGTGTCTTCTTTGGCTTCATAATCTTTACTTCTACCACTTCAAAATAATTTATTTTACTATATCCCAGTGCTGTTTTATCAAACATTGTCAGATAACTAAAGATCTTTAATATTTGAGCGATTAAAGACATAGGTAAAACAGAAAGAGAATAGTCTCTTACATGGATTTGAAACTAGCCCATAGATTCATCCACTGTAAAAAATCAGTTTCTGAAGTGACCTTATTATCTCTAGTTTGACTTGACAGTCAGTAATATTGTCCATTGAAGTGATGAATTGATCTTTCTGCTGCCACTCTTCTCTCTCTTCTGGAATACTGATGGATTTATGACATGCTGAAAGAATGTTTCAGTAGCAGAAGAACATAACACAGGCCAGCCTAAGGTGATATCTGAGCATGAAGAATAGTTGCTAGAAGTGGGCAGCTGCAGGGGGGGCGGTGGAGATTAAATGGGGAAGTAAATAATGATGTAACAGTATCAGTAGTAAAACAAATGAGCAATATTGATTTAAATTAATTAGAATGTTGAATTTTAAAATATATATTCTAGCTGTAGAATTAGATTTCTCCCCCCCCCCCAGAATTTTGAGAGATATATTGTTGCTAGATTTACAGATATATATACCATACAATGTATATTGTTGATATATACCAGGGGTGACCAACGGTAGCTCTCCAGATGTTTTTTGCCTACAACTCCCATCAGCACCAGCCAGCATGGCCAATGGCTGGGGCTGATGGGAGTTGTAGGCAAAAAACATCTGGAGAGCTACTGTTGGCCATCCCTGATATATACCATACAATAGAGAAGAACTAAATTGCATACCAAATGTCGTTTTAGAGAACTGTACAGTAGGTTTTCTCACTATTGAAGTGCTGCTCTGGCTTTTAAGAAGACCAGTGTGTACGTATCTTCTAACTTAAATATTGAGTAGAAACTTGAAATCCATAATAGTCTTTTCATTTTCTAAGTCGTACTTAAATAGATGTACTTACCATAAATGTTGATATGATGTGATGGAAGATAAGTTTGTTCTGTTTTCTCTTGTATTATGCTTTCTATCATTTCTTCAGCTAAGAATGCAATTTTGTTACATGTCTTATATACTTAGCTCAGTGAAGCTTTATGCACAACAGGGTTTGTAAGTACTGCTTCAAAATATTCATTGATTAATCATGAGTCTTGGAAGTCTTCTGACTTTAATCAAGATTCCAGAAAAAAATTACTCATTGTGTTACTACTCATTGTATATGTACAACTCAGTCATTTCTCACCCTTCCTTTTTACAGACCACTTATGTGAGGAATTAGTATTCCTCAGCTGCACTTGTGCAGACACTTTCATGACTTTGGATAGTGGTGGTAAGAGCAGATAGTTATGCTCTAATAATAGTGAAGAGTTAAGGTGTTGTTTCCTCTTGAATGAGCCTGTGACTGACTGTCAGAATCTGAAAGCCTGACTTGCTGTGTCGTGATACAGAGGATATCCTCATCTGGAAGAAGTTCAGAATGTTGCTGGTGGTCATTTCATCCAAGTTTTTATTATAGTTGTAGTTCTTAAACTGGAAGCTATAAAAGTTGTATGGTCCCACTGTCTTCTACATTGATAGCATTTTGTCTCATGGTTGTAGCCAGCTCAGTTCTAAGTGCTCAGAAAACCTGATTATATTTTGAGAATTTCACAAAATCATGGGCCATAGGGACCATATCACTCCAGTCTTGTTCTACCTACCCTGATTTCCAGTTTGCTTCCAGGTCCATAAGAACAAGTAACAGTCCCAGGAATAGGTAAAGGAATGTTGATATTGGGTGGGATTCCATGGAACATTTCCACTGACAGAAAAGCTTCCTTCAGTGGACCACAACATTCTCGGTTCCCCATCCTCAGAAGCAGCATTTGGTGGGTGGATTTGAGGCTGCAGCAGGGAAGGAGAGATGTGCATGTTGTGCTCTACTGATAGAAATCCTTCCGTCAGCAGAAATACTCTGTGAAATCCAAGCCATAGTTGTATGCAGTTGCATACAGGAAACAAAGTCATGTTTACACCTTCAACTAATGGATGAAAAGGTTTTTTAGATCCTTTGAGGACTGATTTCAGGCCTAGTTACAGGACTGAAACACCCTTGGTCACGTCAGTGGATGCAGTGTGCCAAGAGATGGATGAGGGGGACCTCCTGGAGGCTTTCAGTACCACCAACCATAGTATCCTTCTAGACCACTTTTCAAGGGTTAAGACTGGGAGGTACTGTTTTACAGTGCTATCAGTTCTATCTGGAAGGTAGGTTTCAAAAGGTGGCACTGGGGGACAGCCCTTGGTCTTTGGGCTTCCATAAGATTCCATCTTGCCACATGCTTTTAAGTGTCTATATGGTTGCTATGAGAGATATGGTGAACTAGCTGTGGTCTTTCCTGGGCAATACAGATTTTGCCACTGTGGTGCATGCCCTGGTAACATCTATATTTGATTATCCCAATGTGCTCTACATGGGTCTGCCCTTTATGATTGACTGGGAGCTACAATTGGTGCAGAATGCTGTGGCCAGAGTGGGTCATAGGGACTATGTCGCTCCACTACCCTGCTTTCTAGTTTGCTTCCAAGCCCAGTTTGGGGTATTGGTGCTGTCTTTTAAAGTCCTACACAGCTTGCAACCAGCATATCTTAAGGCAAGGGTGTTGAACTTATTTGTTATGAGGGCCAGACCTGATATAAATGAGACCTTGTTGGGCCAGACCATGTATGTCATAAAATGTAATGCCAGCTAGCGGAGATATAAACTTCAAGTCAAGTTCAAGAACTTTAATGGCATAAAAGATATAAATTTTATAAAGGACACAAACACAAACATTTTTAAACTTAAAATAAAACATGCTTAAAAGATCAGCACTCTTGCAATATTTGTTTATTTAACAGTATCTGGTAATTGACACCTCTGATTGCATTAAAATCTGGAGACATTGTCTGTGCTGTAGCAATATTGAGTATGCTTTTCAGGTGTTGTTCAGATGTACGACTGTAAATTGCAAACTTGGTTTGTTGACATTCATTACAGAAATTTCATGGTCAATGCTTTGAGCCTAAGACGCAGGGGAAAACATGAAATGGCTGAGCACTGTGAACATTTGTACGTAAGTTGTTTCATGTGCTGGTCAGCCAATGGAGAAAATAGAGGCTTTGCTCTGTAACTTGACTGAGTAAGCCTGGCAAAGCAAGCTGTGATGCAGAAGAACGCAAGACAGCAAGCAAGGAGATGACAGTGAGTTGCTTGCGGGCCTGATAGAAGCCCTCTGGGGGCCTGATTTGGCCCTCAGACCACATGTTTGACACCCCTGCCTTAAGGCACTCTTAAACAAACCTCCTGACTGCTATGGTCATCTTCAAGGACCCTACTTCAGAAGCCCCTGTCATCTGAGGCTTGATTATTGGTAACCTACCACAAAAGAACAGGCCTTCTGAGTAGTGGCACCAAAACTATGGAGCTCCCTCCCCAGGAAGATTTGTCTGATCCCCTTTATCATTGTCTTCTGCCAGTGGGTGAAGGCATTTCTGTTTTGTTTGACTTTTTCTTACTGGATTCAGAAAAGGAAGAGTGAAGCAGAGAAATAACGAGGCCCGCACAGACTTACTGGTTTGAAGTGAGGTTTACTTTATGGTACCCTAAGCAGAACTCAGTCGGGCATGGGCCCCCAAATTGACTGAGATCTGTTTCCCTGTGTACATACAGTTTTCAAGCAAGCAGGCTGGCGCAAGCTTATCAGATTTTAAAAATCCCGCCTTCACAGAGCTTCTTCTAGTAAATTTCCATGACATGGCCCCCTTTATCTATACACAGCAAGTCGCCTGTAGGAGGCTGTTCCCTTATCTAATCTTACAACTGGAGCTCACACCCGCTGGATGGTAGTCAGTTTCTAACGGCAGTTTTACAACAGACACCTTAGTTTGAAGGCAAAGCATATTTTTACTCAATATGACAAATATTATTAGTGCGGGTGTTAATTAATTATTCAGGGGCTGCCCCTTCATTTCCCCCCTTTCAGTCTTCTGAAAACATATTTAGTCTGAAGGAGACTGACCATCATCATCATTAAACAAATTAATTAAATACTGTTTCCTTTCCTCTGGAGACATATATATGATATTAACATTCCTCCTACCGGGAGCGATAGCCTTTACGGCATAATTAACACTATACCTCATGATAGGAATTAAACATGGCAATAACATTAAGCCTCCAAAAGAAATGCCAATTAAAAATAAAATATGTTTCCAATCACCCATTATTTGTCCAAACCATGATACATCCAAATTCTTCCATGTCTGCACTGGTACATGAGCAATTTTGTGAATTTCAGATGCAATATGCTGTACAGCTTCTCCATTGTCATCAATATTTAGACAACAATTTGAAAGATTGAACTTTCCACAGAAACCACCTTCCTTAGCTAACAGATAATCCAATGCCAGGCAATTTTGATATATTGCAGCACACATCTGGGTCTGCTGTTTAGCCAACAACTAATGCCATGGCAGTTTGATTCATTAAAATTTCTACCACAGTTTGCAATCTAATAATTCGATTAAGCATATACACAGGCGTTCGATAACCCCAGGTCCTATCCTTCACCTGGGCCATAATATTCAATGATCCGTTGTGGGGGCCATTCATCTCCCCACTACCTCCCATGTCCAGAGAACGCTTTGATCTAACATAATCATCGAACACTGGGGTTCCTAGAGCTGAACCAACATTTGAAGGCAAAAGGAAAAAGCTGGGACGTATTGTTCCAATAATGCAAGTCCCATGCCATCTCCTGGGCAGGAGAGTATAAACCATTTTACCACAGATCCACTATAACCCTTCAGAAGCCATCTATTGATCAGAGGACTCTAAAGCAGCATTGGAATATTTATTTATGCTGCTAATATTTTCCTATGGCTGAAAATCTTCTATAACAGTGCCATCCGCTTCTACCCATTTTGGTTTCTCCTTAGTGGAGCTAACTAGCAGGGTTCGGCAGCCCAGAGAATGCCCAACATGCTTTCCATTCATCCACAGCACAGCTCGAGAAATGTACAATTCACCATTCACAACTGCCTGTAACTCCCAAATTTTTCTTCTGGCCTGTAACTCCCAAATTTTTCTTCTGACCAAGTCTAAAGGCAAAACCTCCATGCCAACCCAAGGCCATCTTTCACTCATCAGTGGACCTCCGCACATCCAACAGTTTGAAATATTTAGGGAGGTGGCTATCTGTTCAGCCAGGGCTATAAAAAGATTACTCCCAGGCTCTGGAATAACAAATTTCTCATCCTGAGCATCATCAAACACAGTCCTATACAGAATTTTCTTAGTCTTCTGATGCCTTAAACTTAGGGTTAGGCTTTTTGATTTTGTAAGATTTTAAATTAACTGGCCAGCATGCCCACAGTGAAGTCGGGCAGCGGAAACTCCCTCTATAGGGTATTATTCCTTCTGAATCGGGATATTCATTTTTTGCCTGATAGTATGACACTCCACGTTCTACACAAACTATTTTTGTATTTCATTCTATGCAAGCCCCATACACTTTCCTAGATTGAACATGCAGCATGCGTTGTGAACTCTCTCCTTCCCAACATTTAGAACATCTTACAGTTTGAGAACTACACACATAAGCAAAAGCACAGCAAAAGAACACAGTAATAAAAGCATTTGTAGCATGCATGATTCTTTGGTTACACACTTCAACACAAAGAATAATGAGGGAGGCTCAAGAGATTCAGAATAACTAATACAAAGAAATATCTAACTCTGTGTTGCTCCACATAGCTTCCTCAAAGCTTCGGCTGTACATAGACCAGCCAGCTTCTGGGGTGGCTGGGGCAAGGCTTGCCGATGAAGCTTGGGGGCGCTGGACCTGCTTTTAAGCAGGTCCCACCAGTTTGTTATTGACTTTTAACTGTCTTTACTAGATGGCTTAGGGCCAGAGAGTCTTTAGTGAGTTTCAGAGTCAATGGCTTCCCCAGGACCGGCTGTGCCTTCCAATGGTCTGCAGCTGGCTTTAAATGAGACCAGTGAATCCACGCTGCCACTCCTTGGACCTTGACAGCTGTAGGGGAACTTAAAAGAACAGTAAACAGGCCCTTCCATTTGGACTGTAAAGTCTTAGCCCTCCAGCTTTTAACCCACACACTGGCTGGTAAGCATGTACAGGAGAATAAATTTGATATGGCAGAGTCTCAAACACATACCTATTCACATCTTTTACAGCTTTGCCCAAGGCTTGCAATTCCTCATAAGTTATAAAGCTCCCTGAGAGAGGTTGCCCCAAACTCCCTGAACTATAGGGGACTGTCTTCCATAAACAATCTCAAACAGCGACAGTTTAAGACGTTTGTGTGGCAGCAGTGCAACCGAAACAATGCAATTGGCAACATTATAGTCCATGGCAAATGGGTTTCTTGACAGAGTTTTGACAGGGTGTTCTTCTAAGATCTGTTAGCCCTCTTGACTTTTGCTGAACTCTGTGGGCGATAAGTAGCATGCAATTTCCAAGTAATGCCAAGCAACTTAGATGCATCTTTTACAGTTTTCTCAATGAATGATATTCCATTATCACTTTCTGTGGTTACAGGTAAACCGAATTTCGGTATGATGTCTTTTAATAGAACTTTTATAACTTCACTGGCTTTCTCAGGTCGGGTTGGGTAAATTTCTATCCATCCAGACATCGTGCAAACAAATACAAGCATGTAAGGGTAATGTCTGGCTTTGGGCATCTCAGTGAAATCTACAACTAGGGAGGAGAAAGGTGTTGCTCTCACTGGCTGACTTCCAGGGAGTTGAGTGGGGCCTGACCTAGGATTGTTCTTTGCACATGTAACACACTGTGCAGAGGCTTGGGCTGTCAGTGAACTCACATGGTTGATGTATGCCCATTGACTCACAGAGCGTTCAAGAGCAGTCTTTCCATAATGTGTTCCCTCATGCAGATTCTAAATTAATGGCCATGCGACAGCTTCTGGAATATAAATTCTGCCATCAGGAAGAACATACTAGCCATCTCTTCGTTTGGTTACCGCCCCTTGAGTTTGAACCCACTGCTCCTCAGCTAGTGAATACCGAGGACTCCATTCGGTTAAGGAAACGTGAAAAACAGGCAGAATTTCTGTGCTTCCCTGATAAGGCTTTAGTGCTGCCCCTTGAGCTGTTAAATCTCCCTTCCGATTTCTGTTTGCTACCAGACTTAGGGGCTTCTGATGGCCCCGGCAATGGATGACAGCTATGTGCTGGGGTGCCCAGACAGCTTCTAACAATTCCAAAATCTCTTTACCATTTTTAATTCCTTTGCCACTTGCAGTAATTAAGCCCCTCTCTTTATACAAGGCTCCATGGACGTGCAATGTCATAAAAGCATATTTAGAGTCTGTGTAAATATTAGCTTTCAGCCCTTCTGCTAACCGGAGTGCTCTGATGAGGGCAATTAACTCTGTTGCCCTTGTGCTCAAGAAGCACTTGCACATGAGGCACTCTCACTTCAAGCTGGCCATCGAAGGTAAATTTATCGGCTTCCTTCACAAGTTCTGCCACTGCAGATATGACATGCATACACGCAGGCCAACCTTTGGCCACATTGTCCAGTTATTTAGACAGATATGCTACTGGTTGGGGCCAGAGTCCCAGCAATTGAGTTTGTACGCCTGCAGCTATTCCTTCTCGCGAATGCACTTGCAGAGTAAAGAGTTTGTCAGTATCAGGTAGTCCCAGAGCTGGTGCCTGCATGAGCTGGCATTTTAAGGTTTCAAAGGCATTTTGACATTGCTCTGTCCATTCAAAAGGTGTGTTTTCTCCCCCCTTAGTGGCTTCGTATAAGGGCTTTACTGTTATAGCAAAATTGGGGAGCCAAATTCTGCAGAACCCTGCTGCTCCTAAGTATTCTCGCAGCTGGCGCCTGGTAGTGAGCACAGGAATGGCACACACGGTCTCTATTCACAATCTGCCTAGCTGCCAGCTGCCATCTGCCCTGGGATATGTGGAAGCCTAAAAATTTCACTGTCTCTTGGCATAGCTGAGCTTTCTTCTGAGACACTTTATACCCAGCTTCGGTTAGGAGCATTAGCAGGGAAGCAGTGGCATCTTGGCAAGTCTGTAAGTCTTTGGCCCCTATCAGAATATCATCAACGTACTGAAGGCACACAACTTCTCCTGGCACAGTTGAGAACCGGCTCAAGTCTTTGCTGAGGGCATTGCCAAAAAGAGTGGGCGAGCTTTTGAACCCATGGGGTAAACGGGTCCATGTATATTGTAACTTTCTACCAATCTCTTTCTCTTCCCGCTGGAAGGCAAACAGTGGCTGACTTTCAGGTGCCAGTCTTAAACAAAAGAATGCATCCTTGAGATCTACCACTGATAAGTAAGTGGCTGAGGCAGGTATAAGTCCCAGCAAGACATATGAGTTTGAAACGACAGGATGCAGAGTCTGTATGCAAGAATTAACAGAGCGTAAATCTTGTACCGGTCTGTAATCATTGGTGCCCGGCTTCTGGACTGGCAAAAGGGGACTGTTCCATGAAGACTGGCATTCAATAAGAATCCCATAATGGAGGAGCCTGTCAAGGTGCTTCTGGATGCCAGCTACTGCCTCTTGGGAATCGAGTACTGGCATTCCTGGATTGGAACGATTCCTGGGATTAACTCTACTTTTACAGGTGCCTGATTTACTGCTAACCCAGGCGGGTTTTCCCCTGCCCATGCATCTGGAAATTGTTGAAACTAGGCTTCTGATATAGCCATTACAGGAGCCGGTTGGTAAAGCCGCCACTCTTCTTCTTGGGGGCATTCTAGAACATATACTCCTTGATACTGTAGTTCGCCTTCTGAGGTAGTGTAAGGCAACTCAAAGTTCATTTGGCTTTCTGACTCAAAAGTCAATCGGGCCCGTAACTTAGAAAGCAGGTCTCTTCCCATCAGCAGCACCGGGCAGTTGGGTAAATGGACAAAATTGTGGCGGACCACATGGCTTCCTACTATACAAGTTCATTCGGCTAAAAGTGGTCTGGTCTGTCTATGTCCTGTAGCTCCAATTATATTGATGTGTTTGCGGGTTGAGGGAGCAATCTTAACAGGCACCACAGACCGTGCAGCTCCAGTATCTACAAGGAATGAAATCTCCTGACCCCCAATATCAACTGTGACCATAAGCTCTGCGGGGCCAGGACCATCGGTGCCCGGTCTGTCCTAATCTTCCCATCCTTCCAGTCCAGCCAGACCATACACAGGCTCTTCTTTGTTCCTCCAATATCTGCCGCCCTGGACTTGACCTCTTTCTCTGCCCCTTCCTCTGGCCCCTCTGCTCCCACGACCTCTAAAATCCAGTCCTGTCATCTGTCTAGGGGCACTTTGGATTTCTTGTGGGCGAAGGGAGGGTTGATTAGGGCATGAATCTCTCCAGTGTCCAAATTCTTTACAGTACCCACACTGGTTTGGGTCTAAATTAGTCATTACAGATCTTTGATTCCTGCCATTCATTCCTTGCCCCTGGACAGCCCCTCTGTCTCTCACAGATGACTGCCCAGCCAGTGCCACTGCCAACAGATCAGCCTTCTTTTTCATTTTTCTTTCAGCCTCCCATTTCTGGTCTACATCCCGATTGGCATAAACTTTCTGGGCAATCTCTAGCAATTGGGATAAATTCATGCCTGCAAAGCTGTCTTGCTTCTGGAGCTTCTTGCGGATGTCAGCATAGGATTGGGCAACGAAAGCTGTATTTACCATGTGCAAGTTTTCTGCAGCCTCTGGATCGAATGGAGTATACATTCAGAATCCTTGCATCAAACGCTCAGCAAAAGCTCCAGGGCTCTCATCTGCATTCTGGAGAATTTTACTGACTTTGGACATATTAATAGGCTTCTTGCCCGCCTCTTTCATTCCTTCTAAGATTGCCTGTCTGTATTCTGGTAAGATGCTCTTTGGACTCACGGCCACTGGGATCCCATTTTGGATCTGTTGCAGGAAAATAGGCTTTTATCCACTCCTCTCTATCTGCAGTTTCTGGGGGGACTTTTCCCTCTACATACTTTCAGGCATGATGCAGAATGCGGCTTCTCTCCTCTGTTGTATAGAGGGCAAGTAAAAGCTGTTGACAGTCTGCATAGGTCGGTTGATGTGTGGCCATAATACTGGTTAGCAGATTAGTCATTGGGATAGGATTGTCAGTAAATGCTGCGGTATGAGCCTTCCAATGTACTAGATCACTTGAAGTGAAAGGCACATACATTTATTGGGTTTCAATGCCATGGCTGGGCTGTTGTGGGACGTGGACTTCTTGGAGGGGAGCCAGCAAAGAGCCCTCTGCGCCAGATATAAAACCCGGAAAAGTCAAGGAGGAGACTGCGGAGGGGCTGGAAGTTTGCTCAGTACTGGGAGAGAGTTCAGTGTTAGAGGAAAACCCTAGGGGCGAACTGAAATGTGCAGCTAACCTCTGACTATTAGGCACAGGCATGGAGGATGGGGGGGGGGGAAGGGCTGTTGCATGGAACGATTGTTGAGTAAACAGCTGCTGGATTGGATTTAAAGTTTGCAGAGATCTTGCTCGCCCTTTTACAGCCTCGGCTTCCTCATTCATCCCTACTTCCTGGTTCTCCTCATCAAAGGTTTCTGGAGCACTTTTAACTAGCTGCCCTTGGCTCTTGCCTTCAGCCTCGCCTTCCACTGCCCTGGCACCTTCTTCAGCTGGCAGCATTGGGAGAGGTGGATACACTGGAACATATGATGGAGGACTAACCAAGGAGTCTTCTGGTTCCGCATCTAACACTGGCGGCTTTTCCTTCTTTGAAGGGATTGTTGTTTTTGTTAACACGTCCTGGCGCAAAGCCATAACTTGACTTGCAGCTTTGGCAGCAGCCCTCTGAGCCCATTTTTTCTTCATCTTCTGCAACTTTTCTGGCCACCAGTAAGAGTTCTGTGCTGCTGTTGCCCAGCTATCAATGTAGGGAAACTGACTTGCGGAGTTCGGGGATTGTGATATACTCTTATAAACACAGTGAACCAAGCCTTGATCAAAGCTACCCTTGGGTGGCCATTCTACCTGTAAGGTCACCCAATCTTTCTGACATAACGCTTTCAAAGTTCCAGGAGTCAGTTTGACCCCATAATCATCACAGAAATGTTCCTTGAAGTTTTTGCACATGTACTCTAGTAGAGTTTTTGACTGATTTCCACCCATGGCACCAGACGTTTAGACAAGACACTTCTAGGGAAAACAGAAAACAGCAGCTGCCAGTAAGGGGTCTGGACAGCCAGGGAGCCCTGGGGGTTTTCACTTCCTCTCTCTCGTGACCCAGTGAGGTTGCCCTACTGGGAAATGCACAAGAGAAAGTCCCTCTTGGTTAGAAGCTTCGCCTCCTCTCATTCACACACGCACACACACCACAGAAATCCTCCCAGATCCTAGCTTCTGTGCTTCAGCTCCAAAGTGGAGCCTAATAGACAGAGCGTAAGGGGTGATCAGACCCTTCGTCTCTCCTGAGGAGAGGTAATCAAAATTCCCAGACAGTTCATACTCACAATCCTGAAGATCTTCCGATTCCCTGGACACGTCGGTTCAACCAGGCGCGGGATCTTGGTTGGCGAACCGGACACCTTCCCCCACTGGGGCGGAGAGAGCTGGACTTGATAAAAAATGTGACCATGGTGCCTAGTCCGGTCTTCCCGTCACAAGGGTGGAAGGCATCCACCCAAGGGGAAGGAAATTTCCTACCCCATTATTTTCCCATTGGTCAATGCACCAAAATGAAGCAGAGAAATAACGCACAAACTTACTGGTTTGAAGTGAGGTTTACTTTATGGTACCATAAACAGAACTCAGTTGGGCATGGGCCCCCAAATTGACTGAGATCCATTTCTGTGTTTATACAGTTTTCAAGCAAGCAAGCAAGTAGACTGGCGCAAGCTTATCAGATTTCAAAGATCCCGCCTTCACAGAGCTCCTTCTAGTAAATTTCCATGATGTGGCCCCCTTTATCTATATACAGCAAATCGCCTGTAGGAGGCTGTTCCCTTATCTAATCTTACAGTTGGAACTCACACCCGCTGGGCGGTAGTTTCTAATGGCAGTTTTACAACAGACACCTTAGTTTGAAGGCAAAGCATATTTTTACTCAATATGACAAATATTATTATTGGGGGTATTAATTATTCAGGGGCTGCCCCTTCAAGAGGCACTAGAGATCGTATTTTTTCAGGGTATTTATTAAGTCATAGCAGTAGCCTCTAGAAACCACTTGCTTATTTACTCCATCTTGGAGTTTGGGGTTCATACTGGAACCAGAATAACTTGTATCTCTGTCCCCAGTCACCCTTGATCAAAAGGTCTCTCTTGTATGCCAACTTCTTTCAGTGTGGTGTAGTGAATACAGTGTTGAGTAGACTCTGAGAGACCTAGGTTCAAATGTCACTGCTTCTGTAGAAACTTGATGGTTGACCTTGGAATAGTTACACACCTAACCTTCCTCAGAGGGTTGTTGTGAGGATAAAATGGAAAAGGGAGAATGATGTAAGCTGCTTTGGGTCCCCATTGATGGGAAGGGTGGGGCATTCATTAAGTAAATAAATAAATTTGACAATAGACTTTGGAGACATTCCAAAGTAGCTCAAGATATTTGGGGGTGGGAAGAAGAGGAGGGCTCTCTAACTTTGTAATGAGCACCAAGGGGGCAGGTGATCTCAGCTGTCTCTGTTGGTAACCACACTTCTTGATTTTTACATATAAGGAAAACTTTGTTTCCTTTTAACTTAGAATGTCATCTTTTACTACACCGTGTGCCTTTGGACCACACTGACCTTCATATGTTGCCAAAATAAACTCTTGGAGCATTTTAAGCCTTCTAACACTAACAGAACTCTTTTCTAAATTAAAGCTGTCACTGCTATCTCACCGGGCAGTGGAATCTATCTTCTCTCCCTTTCCAAGTGGGAAAAGCTATTCGTTAAAATAATAATGTTGGAAGGGGAAAAAGTAACTTTGCCTTTGATCTTGTAAGACAACTTGGCTTGACACCATGCCTGTGGATATTGGGAGAAGGGGACGTGAATACTGTTGCTTGTCAGGGACTCAAATTTCTCAGATTAGGAAGGTGCCACCATATGTAAGAGGATGGCAGTGTGGCTAATGAGCAGAATCAGCTAAGGCCATAAAAGGCAAGAAGACTTCCTTAAAAAAAAAAATCTTGCCCAGATGAGGAAAACAGATTCCGGGGGTGGGGGGTGGGTGGGAATAAGTTAATAAGGTGGGCAAAAAGTGTATGAGAAGCATATTGCTAAAAACATTAAGACAGTAAGTTCTGTTAATCTATCAAAGGCAGGAAGCAGCTGTTTGAACTGCCTCTGGACCTGCTCTCTACTTTTCATTCTCTAATAACTCCACCTGTCACGACTCTCTTCTTGGCATTGGCTGCACTGCTATACTGTGGAAAAAGGCCTCGGCAACCTTTGGCTAGGAAGCTGAGTGCTAATGGGGACTTGGGAGACTTCAGAGTTTGAATTCCAAGATCTACGAGCAGTTGTTAAATTTTAAGCATTGTTGTCATTGCCTTTCCACAATGGGATTTGGATGACCCCGTCTATGTGCACAGAGGTTGAACAGTGATTATATACTCTGTTCAGCTTTTATATGCTACCTTTCCATTTTAAAATGTTAATTCAAAAATACTTATTTCTATTAGAAAAATTGTAAGTGATATTTTCTGAACTAAATCGTGAACTAATTACAACTAAGAAATGTCATTAAAGTGAATCCGAACGTGTAAGATTTGTTCAGCTAATGTTAAGAATTAAAACTTTGCATACCTAGAAAGGTAGATGAGCCTTTTTAAAATAAAGGGATTGAAAATTTTCTCAGATTTTGCAGATTATTTTACAGGGGGGAAATACACTTGCAGTCTGTGGCATTTGAAGATAAGGCTCTACATGAATGTTATAGCACAGAGCAACTTTAATGCGTTGAGCTTTGTGGCATGTGTATTACTTGAATCAGTTTGAGATCTAGTGTTGCACGGAGACTTTCTAGGGCTTCCAGGCCTCCCATTATGGTGGTAGGCCTCCTGCTGCAGTTCTAAGTAACAGCAGGATATATTTTAAAAAGATAACATTGGTGGCCTCTGCACCACTGTGAAACTTCTAGGGAAAACCCAGAAATGATGTAGGGTGGCTGCAGGCATCGCAGTAAAATCAGTGGGGCACAGTGATTCCTGGATATAAATTATATTGAAAGGATGGGAGGGGGAGGGTTGGAGGTGAGGTGGCTCTGTATGTCAGAGAGGGTATACAGTTCAGTAAGATTGAGAAGGTAAGAGAATTAGATTTGCTTTTGGAAATGCTATGGGTCGAAATTGTGGGCCCAAAAGGAAGCTTAACTCTGGGAGTTTGTTATTGCCCACCAGATCAAAAGGTAGAGGATGATTATATAATGACAAAAGAGTTAAAGATAAAGGCTAGACCAGGAGGGTCAACTCATTTGTTATGTGGGCCAGATCCGACATAAATGAGACCTTGCCAGGCTGGGCCTTGTATGTCATAAAATGTAGCAGAGATATAAACTTTATAAAGGGCATACACAAACACAATTAAAGATTTTTTTTAAAAAAAAAAATTAAGATAAAGTATGCTTAAAAGATTAACACAATATTTTGTTTATTTAACAGTCTGATAACTGACACCTCTTGCTCTGTATTATTGCATTGAAATCTGGGAACAGTGTGCTGTAGCAATCTTCAGTAGGCTGTTCAGGTATTGTTCAGATGTGTGTTTGTAAGTTGCATACCCAGTTTGGCTGGGCATTGTGAGCTTTTGTACATAAGTTGCTTCATGTGTTGGTCAGCCAGTGGAGAAAACAGAGGCTTTTCTCTGTAGTACCTGTGCAATTGAGCAAGCCTGGCAAAGCAAGCTGTGATGCTGAAGGAAGCAAGAGAGAGAGAAGGAAACAGATGATAGTGAGTTGCTCTCAGCCTGATAAAAGTTGCTCTCAGCCTGATCTGGCCCTCGGGCTGCACGTTTGACACCCCTGGGCTAGATGAAATAACTGTGCCATAATAGGTGATTTTTAACTACCCACACATTGATTGTATCAATATGTGTTCAAGTAGGGAGAAAGAGATTGAGTTTCTAAACACTCTCAATGACTGTGCTTTGGAGCAGATGGTCACAGAACCTACCAGGGGAGAGGTAATCCTGGACATGGTCCTAAGTAGCACCAAAGACCTGGTGAGAGATGTAAAAGTGATTGCACCACTTGAGAACAGTGACAATAATGTTATTGAGTTCAACATTTGTAGAAATAGGAAGTTGCCAAAAGCCCCAACAAAACTACTTTTAGCTTTAAAAGGGATAATTTCTCTGAGATGAGGGGGCATGTGAAGAGGAAACAGAAAGGAAAGATGAAAAAAAAAGGTAAAAACCCTTGGGGAAGCTTGGAGACTATTTAAAACTACAGTCCTAGAAGCTCAGATAAAATTTATACTGCAGATTAGGAAAGGCACAAATAGGTATAGAAAAAGGCCTGCATAGTTAACAAAGTAAGGAAGCTGTAAGGTTAATAAAAGGGAACACAGGCTGTGGCAAGTAAAATGCAAGTCTGTGATCAGGCAGGCAAAAAAGGGACTATGAGGAGCATATTGCAAAACACATAAAGACCAATAATAAAAATTTCTTGAAATATATTAGAAGCAGGAAACCAGCCCGGGAGGCAGTGGGGCCTATGGATGACCAAAGGGTAAAAGGATTACTGAAGGATGATAGGGAAATGGCTGAGAAGCTGGCATTTTTTTTTGTTGCCTTTTGTCTTCACTGTGGAAGATGAGAAGTGAACATAAGAACATAAGAGAAGCCATGTTGGATCAGGCCAACGGCCCATCCAGTCCAACACTCTGTGTCACACAGTGGCAAAAAATTTTATATATACACACACACTGTGGCTAATAGCCACTGATGGACCTGTGCTCCATATTTTTATCTAAACCCCTCTTGAAGGTGGCTATACTTGTGGCTGCCACCACCTCCTGTGGCAGTGAATTCCACATGTTAATCACCCTTTGGGTGAAGAAGTACTTCCTTTTATCCGTTTTAACCTGTCTGCTCAGCAATTTCATCGAATGCCCACGAGTTCTTGTATTGTGAGAAAGGGAGAAAAGTACTTCTTTCTCTACTTTCTCCATCCCATGCATTATCTTGTAAACCTCTATCATGTCACCCCGCAGTCGACGTTTCTCCAAGCTAAAGAGTCCCAAGCGTTTCAACCTTTCTTCATAGGGAAAGTGCTCCAGCCCTTTAATCATTCTAGTTGCCCTTCTCTGGACTTTCTCCAGAACCACTGATTTAGGGAAGGGTGTTGAAAGACCTGAGTTGGATTGAGTTGACAAGAGAGGAAGTCTTATGACTGATAGACAATTTAAAAACAGATAACTCACAAGGCCCGAATTACATATATCCAAGAGTTCTCAAAGAATTCAAATGTGAACTTGTGGATCTCCTGACAAAAGTGTCAGCTTTCATTAAAATCTGTCTCCATTTCTGAGGACTGTAAGGTAGTTAATATCACCTGTATGTTTTAAAAGGTTCTAGAGCAGATCTGGGAAATTACAGGCCAGTCATTCTGATGCCAATACTAGGTAAATTGGTGGAAACTGTTATTAAAGATGAACAAAAGCTATTGAGGAAGCATGGGTTCTGAAAGGGAAGATATTGTCTCACTAACCTGTTAGAGTTGTTTGAGGGGGTGAACAAACATATGGACAAAGGGGACCCAATAGATGTTGTTTACCTTGACTGAGAGCCATTTTGGTGTAGTGGTTAAGCGGGTGGACTCTTATCTGGGAGAATTGGGTTTGATTCCCCACTCCTCCACTTACAGATGCTGGAATGGCCTTGGGTTGGCCATAGCTATCACAGGAGTTGTCCTTGAAAGGGCAGCTGCTGTGAGAGTCCTCTCAGCCCCACCCACATCACAGGGTGTCTGTTGTGGGGGAGAAGATATAGGAGATTGTAAGCCACTCTGAGTCTCTGACTCAGAGAGAAGGGTGGAGTATAAATCTGCAGTCTTCTTCTTCTTCCAGAAAGCTTTTGATAAAGTTCCTCATCAAAGGCTCCTCAGTAAGTCATGGGGTAAAAGGACAAATCCTCTTGTGGATCAAAAATTGGCTAATTAATAGGCAACAGAGAGTGAGTATAAATGGGCAATTTTCACAGTGGAGGGTGGTAAGCAGTGCGGTGCCGCAGGGCTCAGTACTGGGTCCGATGCTTTTTAACTTGCTCATTAATGATTTGGAGTTGGGAATAAGCAGCAAAGTGTCTAAGTTTGTGGATGACACTAAATTATACAGTAAGTGAACTCGAGGCCCCGTGCGTGTCTTCTGGTTTGATCTTGGACTGTTTCGACCCGCTCAGCTTGGAGGAAGTCGACAGAATCCTTGTCACTGCACGTCCAACAACTTGTGATCTGGACCCATGCCCCTCCTGGCTAATAAGGCTTGCCAGGAGGAGCTAAGATGTCCTGTACGGGACATCATAAATAGATCTCTTTCAGAGGGCTCCTTTCCAACATCCCTGAAAGAGGCAGTGGTCCGCCCTCTCTTGAAAAAGGTTACATCAGATCCGGCCGAATTGGCTCATTACCGGCCGGTCTCAAATTTGCCCTTTTTGGGCAAAATTATAGAGAGGGCTGTGGTGTTGCAGTTACAGGATTTTCTGGATGACGCTTCCACCTTAGATCCATACCAATCCGGCTTCCACCCGGGCCACGGGACGGAGACAGTTTTGGTCGCCCTCATGGATGACCTCCGGCAACATCTGGATCGAGGCGGCTCGGTGGTATTGCTGCTGTTAGACTTATCGGCTGCGTTCGATATGGTCGACCATCGGCTGCTGACCCGCTGCCTCGCCGACGCAGGAATCCGGGGGCTAGCCTTACAGTGGCTTTTCTCCTTCCTTGAAGGTTGGGGACAAAGGGTGGCGATTGGAGGAGAGCTGTCCCAGAGACACCTACTTAATTGTGGGGTGCCTCAGGGGGCAGTTCTCTCCCTGAGGTTGTTTAACATCTACATGCGCCCCCTTGCCCAGATCGCCCAGAGGCATGGACTGGGTTGCCACCAATACGCTGATGATGTCCCTATAAACCTGGACCGGGCGCTGCAAGCCGTGGCAGGTTGGCTCAAGCTGAGCGGGCTGAAGCTGAATCCAGCGAAGACAGAGGTCCTTTGCGTGGGTCGCAGCGGGCCAGGAGGGGAGATCTCCCTACCAACCTTTGACGGTGCGCCACTGATACCAGTGCGCAGGGTCAAGAGCCTGGGAGTGCTACTGGAGCCTTCCTTGACAATAGCTGCCACTGCTAAATCCGCCTTTTTCCACCTTAGGAGGGCGAGGCAGTTGTCCCCCTTCCTGGAACGTAGCGACCTGGCAACCGTGATCCATGCAACGGTCACCTCGAGGTTGGACTACTGTAATGCCCTCTACATGGGGCTGCCCTTGTACTGAACACGGAAACTGCAGCTTGTGCAGAATGCAGTAGCCAGGCTGTTAGTGGGACTACCTCGGTGGGAACTGCACTGGCTGCAAATTGTGTACCAAGTTCGTTACAAGGTGCTGGTTATTACCTTTAAAGCCCTATATTGCCGAGGACCTGCCTACCTTAGGGACCGCCTCTCTCCATATGTTCCTCAGAGAGCACTGAGATCTAGTTCTCAAAATCTTTTAAAAATCCCTGGACCAAGGGAGGCCAGACTAAAAACAACAAGGGAGCAGGTCTTCTCGACAATGGCTCCCCAATGGTGGAATCAGCTACCAGAGGAGGTGCGAGCCCTGCGAGACCTTAATCAGTTTCGCAGGGCTTGTAAAACCGTCCTCTTTCAACATGCTTTTAAGATGGAACCCTGGTAATGACATCTAGCCATCCTTATATATGTATTGAACTGTAGCACCTTTAATCTATAATGGTTTCAACTGATTTATTTAATTTAATTTATGAATTGTAATTTAATTGTATTTTAACTGTGTTTATTGTAGTAACTGTATTTTATTGTAATCATGGTATATACCATGTTTTGTGAGCCGCCCTGAGCCTGCTTTGGCAGGGGAGGGCGGGATATAAAATAAAAATAAAAATTATTATTATTATTATTATTATTATTATTATTATTATTATTATTATTATTATTATTATTATTATTATTATTATTATTATTATTCAGGGTGGTGAGATCCAGAGAGGATTCCAAAGAGTCTGTCGAGGCTGGGCGAGCGGATGCCAATGTGGCAAATGAGGTTCAACGTACCAAGTGCAAAGTAATGCACATTAGGGCCAAAAAATCCTAACTATAAATATATGTTGATGGGGTGTGAACTGGCGGAGACTGACCAAGAGCGAGGTCTTGGTTGTCATGGTAAATAACTAACTGAAAATGCTGAGACAGTGTGCGGCTACAATAAAAAAGGCCAACGCTACGCTAGGAATTATTAGGAAGGGAAATGAAAACAAATCAACCAGTATCATAATGCTCCTATATAAATCAATGGCGTGGCCTCATTTGAAATACTATGTATGATTCTGGTCACCACATCTCAAAAACGATATTATAGTATTGGAAAAAGTCCAGAAAAGGGCAACTAGGATGATTAAAGAGTTGGAACATTTTCCGTATGAGGAAAGGTTAACATTTTTGGGGCTCTTTAGCTTGGAGAGATGATGACTGAGGGTGACATGATAGAGATTTACAAGATTATGCATGGAATAGAGAAGGTAAAGAAAGAAGTACTTTTCTCCCTTTCTCCCAAAACAAGAACTCCATGAAATTGCTGAGCAGTTGGTTTAGAGGGGATTAAAGGAAATACTTCATCACCCAAAGAGTGATTAATGCATGGAATTCACTGCCACGGGAGGTGATGGCAACTACAAGCATAGACAGCTTCAAGAGGGGATTGGATAACTATATGAAGCAGAGGTCCATCAGTGGCTATTAGCCACAAGGTATATAGATGGAACTCTCTGGAGCAAGTGATGTTGTGTATTCTTGATCCTTGGGGGTGGGCAATAGTGGGAGGGCTTTTAGTTTCCTGTCCCTACTGGTGGACCTCCTGATGGCACCTGTTTTTTTTTTTTGTGGGGGGGGTGGTTTGCCAATGTGTGACAGAATGTTGGACCTGATAGACCATTTGCCTGATCCATCATAGCTTCTCTTATGTTCCATAAATGCAAAGATTTTACCATAAAGCATCTAGAAATTCCTAGAACTACCTGATATCACTTCCTGAAAATGACATAGCAGTGCACACGATATTGTACCCCGGAACATTGCCATCCCGAAACATCTCATTTGTTGCCAGGCATAGCATGGCCACCCTGACACTCTCCCTGCTATGCAAACAGTCAGTGTAGCCAGCTCCCTCATGTCTGTGCTTCATGGAACAATAGTCATACTGAAAACTGTCTCCTGAAAGTATTTTCACTTTACAAGTGCTGATTGTAATATACAGACCAGCCCTAAATCTTTTCTATTGGGAACAGTTTGCTTTGTTCCATAAGATTACTTATTGTCTTAGCCCCACCCTCCAGCTTTTGGAGCTTTCATTAAAATGTTTGAGTAACCTCTAATAAGCCTTTAAGACTGAACTCCAAATTTCTGCCCTCTAAACGATTGTTACATATGTATAAAAAAAATCTTTAAAGCTGATTTATGTGTCTTATACTAAGTTTAGTTTAGTTTATTTGATTTATATCCTGTTCTCCTTGCTGAAGCAGGCTCAGGACAGCTCACAAACATAACAGAATAACAATAAAAACAGTTAAATTAAACATTAAAATAAACAATTTAAAACAGTTTAAACAATTTGGTGCTAATTCTGTATGATTTAGAATGGCATTCAGTGGATCTAATATCGCGGCTAACTGAAATAATATTATCTTGCAAGCCTTGCGGAACTGGGCAAGATCCTGCAAGGCTCTGACCTCCTCAGGCAGTTGGTTCCACCAGTGGGGAGCAGCGATGGAGAAGGCTCTTTCTCTAGTTGTTTTCAGTCTTGCCTCCCTCAGCCTGGGGATCAATAATAGATTTTGTATTCCTGATATAGAGCCATATAGGGCTTTAAAGAGAATAACCAGCACCTTGTAGCAAATTCGGTATACCACCGGCAGCCAGTGCAGCGTCCGCAGTCCAGGGTGTAGTTAACATATTGGTACAATGCCTAAAATATCTGTTCACTTTGAAATATGTTTGTAATGTTTTCTTAACCAGTAGTTTTACTTGGTTGTGTTGTCAGAGTGCTCCTCCAAGAGAAATGCTGCTAGAATTGTTCAATTAGGTTTTAGTCCAGTAGCACCTTGAGGAAAGGTCCCCTGTGCAAGCACCAGTTGTTTCCGACTTTGGGGTGATGTTGCTTTCACAACGTTTTCACAGCAGGCTTTTTACGGGGTAGTTTGCCATTGCCTTCCCCAGTCATTTACACTATCCCCCTAGCAAGCTGGGTACTCATTTTACCAACCTTGGAAGGATGGAAGGCTGAGTCAACCTTGAACCGGCTACCTGAAAACCCAGCTTCCACCGGGGATCGAACTCAGGTCGTGAGCAGAGCTTAGGACTGCAGTGCTGCAGCTTTAAAACCCTGTGCCATGGGGCTCTTAGTAGCACTTTCAAGACCAACAACATTTTCAAGGGTATAAGCTTTTGAGAGCCAAAGCTCCCTTCATCAGACAGCAGTAGGAATGGAAATCTGAGTTAGATGGTGGGAAGGGTTTTGTAAAGAATGCTTGTAAGGGGATGCAGAGGTACAATGCATATTGTAATCAGCTTAATTAGAGCAGACGGGAAATGCTCCCTGGCAGAAAATTAGCATGTGTAGTGAGATAAGAATCTTATGTCCCTATTCAGCCTCAGGGATCCATTGTTCTGAACTTGTGAATGAACTCAAATTCAGCAGTCTCTTGTAATTTCCCCTTGAAGTTTCTTTGTTTGATGACTGCCGCTCTTAGGTCAACAGTGGAATGATCTGGAAGATTAAGATGTTCTCATACTGTTTTTATGCAGTTTTTAATGTCAGATTTATGTCCATTTACTCTTTTTTTTACATTTTTCATTTTTATTGGTAGAAACATTTAAAATTACAGCAATTGCAACAATAACATTTGGGTTATTGATACAAAGACTCAAGTGAGGAAAAAATCACAGAATATATAGGACAACAAATTCAATATAGTCAACAATGAACATATGATATAGATAGACACATGGAGAAAATACTGAAGAATAACAATAATGTATACTCCACTGCAATAATGATGTTATAAAATTGTTGAGTTACAATACTACTAATCAAGCAAAGAGTCAAATAAGAAGTATGGTTTTCACTTCTACATCAGACAACCATGGTATATTGTCTTGTTTAGAAATATAGTTTATAAAGGGAAATCATAAGGCCTCAAAGTTAGGGGTAAAATCACCTGTCTCAGACTCATGGATGATGGAAGTGATTTTATCCATTACAACGGGTTCCCAACCCCGGTCTGCTGACTGGTCCCGGTCTGTGGCTTGTTAGTGACCAGGCTGCGGAGCAAGGCAGAGGCACCGCACTGCCCGTTCTGCCTGCCTGGGACCTGGGCAGACAAAAGAGGCAGCATGGCCTCACTCCGAAGCTGCTGCCCCCTTGCAGGGCAGGCAGCCTTGGAGCAAAGCAACACCACCTCTTTCGTCTGCCCGGGTCCCAGGCAGGCGGAAGGGGCAGCACTGCTGCTACCTTCACCTACCCCTCATTTATAGACCCCCTCCAATCAGCTGATCGGCGGGGGGGTCTTTAAATGGGATAGGGAGGCAGATTGGCCACCTAGCAGGGAGGTGGCAGAAGCAGCTCCAGTCTCCCCCTCATTTAAAGACCCCCATGGGGGGCAGGGACAGGGTATGGGTGGGGCACATCCTGGGACAGCAAAAAAACCAGTGTTGTGTCCCGGTCCATGGAATAATTGTCTTCCATGAAACCAGTCCCTGGTGCCAAAAAGTTTGGGAGCCACTGCATTACACAATAGTCACATAATTGTTTCAACCACTCAGAAGTAGAATGAGTACAGTCTGAATTCCAAAACTGAACAAAATACAGCTATTAAGTCTTTTCTAATGAAACGAAGTTTAAGGTCGCTGCAGTAATTCAATAAAGCCAATTATGCTGTGAGAGGCACAATGTATGATATAATGTCATATATATCAATCTTTTGCCAAAACTCTTCAACTTTTGGGCATGCCCACCAACAATGGAGATAATTACTTGGCATACCACATTTGTTCCAGCAGTAAGGTGACAATGAGGGGTACTTTTGTGGAGTAAGATACTAACAGGACATACATTTAAAAGATTGTACCCGAATTGCTATGGTATGTGTTTTGAAAATATTAAGAGTCCCAAATAGTCAGCCATTGGTCTTCAGTAAGGTCTTTATTAAGGTCCTTATGCCATAAGATAATATAACAAGGTGGAGAGTTATTTTTTGTTGTCAGTAGTATTTTATATATCTTTGAAATTATGTCCTTTTGAGCTACATGTATTCAGAATCAGTAAACATTCGAAGTCTGTTAAGCACCTTTGGAAATCCCTTTTGATCAGTACTCAGGCCCTTTTTTTGTAGCAGGAACTCCTTTACATATTAGGCCACACCCCCTGATGTAGCCAATCCTCCAAGAGCTTATAGGACTCTTAGTACAGGACCTACTGTAAGATCCAGGAGGACTGGCAACATCAGGTGTGTGTAGCCTAATATGCAAAGGAGTTCCTGCTACAAAAAAAGCCCTTTCTATACTAAAAGTATATCTGCTGCTGACAGAAAAATTAGGAATTCATAATCTTGCCAAGGAGACAGTATGCTAATATATCTTCGTTGCAAAATGAAGTATTTGAAGGGACTGCAGCCTACCCATTTTGTATCAGTAAGGCTTTAGTTCTATGTATTTTGCCTTAGAATAAGCTCAGTTGAATTAAGACTTGCTTCAGAGTAAATTTTTATGAAAGTGGGCTGTCTGAACCATTAAATCCAGTGGGATGTACTTCAGTGGCACATAGACGGCCAATGGCACATAGACAGTACATATACAACCAGTGCTGTGCCTGCTGCACTGGTTTCCAGTTGAGTACCAAATCAGATTGAAGATTTTGGTTTTGACCTTCAAGGCCTTGGGTGGTCTGGGACCAATGTATCTGTGGGACCGTCTCCTCCATTATGTCCCTGGTAGAGCGTTACTCTACTGGTAACAATTTGCTGGTGATCTCCAGCCCTAAAGAGTCCTGGCTGTCTTCAGCAAAAGTCAGGGCTTTATCATTTCTGGCCCCAACCTGGTGAATCTCTCTTCCAAATGACACCTGGGCAATGGAATTTTGGGCAATGCTGCAGGCCCTGTAGGACAGAGATGTTCCACCAGGCTTTTGACTGAGGACAGTGATGGCTGGCACCTTTTCTGCTTCATCCCCCCCCCCAAAGGTTTCCTCCTTCTCCTCCATATGTGCTGATATCCTGGAAGAAGAACTTAATTGACATGACACCATCAAAATAATTGTAATTTTATTGTATTATTATGTTTTTCTGTGAATTTCTTGTGATTTTAATTTGTATTTTACTGATGTATATTACTCAGAGCCTGACCAGAATGGGGTGATTAAGGAAATTAAATTAATAAATAATGTTAACCTATGTAGGGTCAGCTCACATGACAACAATCTTAAGTATATTTACACAGAAGTAAGTGCCTTTGAAATCAGTGGGTCTTCCTTCCCAATAAATATTTAAGATTGGGATCTAAAATGTGACTGTTTTGATGACAAATTTTGGATGCAGTCAAACATAGTACTATTTGTAGATCGAGATCTTTGGTATAAGCTTTTATTTGTTTGTTGCTCCATACAACATTTAATACTAATGTGGAAGTATTTCTTTGTGATGATCCTCCCCCCCCCCCCACATATTGTTTTTTGCAGTGCTACATATATTGCAGTACAATCCTAACCAGAGTTAAGCATTCAAATCTCATTGAAATATTTAACTGTTTGCACTGTTGGTATAAGTAATTTGTCTCACAGTTTGCATAACCCAAAAATGTTGGTGGCAATACTAATACTTTGGCAATAAAGAGTTGCAAAATTCCATACTCCCATTGTCCTGGAGCATAATTATTACACTTAACCGTTAGATGGTTATTGAAGTTAGCCACAATTAGAACTAACCAAAATTCCTGTTCAAACCCATATCAAAAAAGAGTTTAAAACTGTAGTTGCAGATCCTGAGTTAACTTCTGAATGTTGAAACAACTCAGTTTTGATTACCTTTTTATTGACGACATTTAATGAAACATATAGTTTTATAAAACCTAAATTCCCTCCAAATGATCCTAATTGCAGATTTTTAAATTAAAATATACCTTGCCCATCGTTTTGGCTCAAGATAGATCACAGATTGCAATTAAAATCATATTTAAAACATACAATAGAAAAATTTCCAATAATCCCCTTCCCTACAGTCCATACTCCATTAAAGGCTTTGGCACATACAATGGCCTTGCAGCAGCTCCTGGAAATGTCTAAAGATGGCAGCCCTCCTTTCGTTTGAAAGCCTGGCTATTTCAAAGCTGTCCAGACTAGCACAGCATTGGTGAGACAGAGAATCTGCTTGATCATAATTTCTGTATATTTCCTTACTGTGAATAAGAAGGCGAATTCATAAAGAGTGCCAGTTCTCTGAAATTTCTTGGACGGGCTTGTAAACACAGGAAGACTTTCTAGCATGGGTTTTGTATTATAGGAGAAATAAATCCCCGTTTACATTGGAAGATGTCCATCATATTCCAACTCATCCCCAGAATCAAAGATTGTAGCACCTACTTGCAAGCCTTAGGATGGTGACATATCTCTCACCTTTTACCAGGCTTTGCCTTGGACGGACAAAAATCTGGACTGTAATCAGTACTCTTGAATCAATTGTGATGTTCTGCTTTGGTCAAAGTAGAATCTAAAGTGAGCAAGTTTTATCACAAAATCAAAAAATGCTTTTGGGTACAGGAGATTTCATTAAGCAGTTACTTATAAAGCAGTCCTTTTACACAGTGTCACAGATGAGAAAGAATTCCATCCACTTCCTCATGGAAATAAGAAACACTTGAATAGAACATGCGTGTAGACATTGATTCCAAGGACAGAAAAGGCATTTAGGTTTAAGTGTTAAGTCTCCCAAAATTGATCATTGTCTCTAATCTGCCTTTAATTGATCATATACCTGTAGCTTTACCACAAAATTTGGCATAGTTAAGAAGCAGATTTAATAGACAGCATAACTGAAGCTTAATCCCGCGAAGACAGAGGCCCTTTGTTTGGGTCGCCGCGGCCCGGGAAGGGGAATCCCCCTACCAGCCTTTGACGGTGCGCCGCTGGTAGCGGCGGACAGGGTCAAGAGCTTGGGGGTGTTATTGGAGCCGTCCTTAAAGATGGAGGCTCAGATAGCAGCCGCTGCCAAGTCCGCGTTTTTTCACCTTAGGCGGGCAAGGCAGTTGGCCCCCTTCCTGGAGCGCGACGACCTAGCAACAGTGATCCATGCTACGGTCACCTCGAGGTTGGACTACGGTAATGCCCTCTACATGGGGCTGCCCCTGTCACGAACTCGGAAATTGCAGCTGGTGCAGAACGCCGTGGCCCGGCTGTTACTGGGTCTCCCAAAGTGGGGACACATTCAGCTGGGTCTCCGGACCCTGCACTGGCTTCCAGTGATATATCGAGTCCGGTACAAGGTGCTGGTTATCACCTTTAAAGCCCTATATGGCTTGGGACCTGTCTACCTGAAGGACCGTCTTTCCCCGCATGTACCCCAGAGAGTACTGAGGTCGGGAACACAAAATCTCCTTACTGTCCCTGGGGCGAAAGAAGCCCGCTTGAAATCCACCAGAGAAAGGGCTTTCTCTGTTATGGCCCCTACATGGTGGAATCAGTTGCCGGAAGAGGTGAGGGCCCTGCGGGACCTTGTTCAGTTCCGCAGGGCCTGTAAGACAACCCTCTTCCGGCTAGCCCATACCTAGCTTGAGAATTTAACACAACTTGCCAGATTTCTTTTTTAGATATATTCTGAATATTTATTAATATTTATGGTTTTATCTGTTTTATCTGTTTTAAATCGTCATTCCCTTATATGTTTAAATATTGTTAATTTTGTGTGGGATCTATTGTTGGAAGCCGCCCTGAGCCACTCGTGGGAAGGGTGGGATATAAATTCTAAATAAAATAAATAAATAAATAAATAAATAAATACACTACAGTGATCTGTGTAATATATGTTGACTGACAAAACTCCTTGAAGGCTTTATCCTTGAATATTTTCTCTTCCTATAGTGACTCTTGTTATGGGATTACCTGATTTGAAATTAAGAGAGTTATATTGCTGGACCTACTTGCCAGTTCTTTTTTCATATGTCAATTTTTCAGCAGGGTAACTTCTATCTCTGTTGTTTTATTTTAAAGTGCTTTTAACTGTATCATTACCAATTCACATGTTTATTATATGTGACAGCAAGGGAGGACAATCACTGGAGACTTTTGGGAAACAGTTTGGAACCATGTTCTTTGTTCTGTTTAAAAAGAAAAGGGGATTGAGAAGGTTCTGGATGATGTTTTACTCACAGAATAGAGTTCTGGAGCCACGTACGCCAAGATGTTCGTTTAGAAAAGACAGTGGTATACCCTTTTAGATATTTTCAGTCTTCTAAGGTTTACGTCAGAGAAAAACTACACATTCAGATTAAAGCAGTTAAATTGAAAATGTAGCAAAGTATTCTTTGACTGCTTTAATGAAGAACTGCACCAAACAGTTCATGCTGTTTCCTGGAATCTCAAAAGAACTGAACATATCCAATGAAAAAAGCAGAATCAACACAAATGTGCCAAGAGTTTCCATGCAATTCTAAAAAGATTTTCAGAATGGAAGGAAAGTCAATAGTAGTGGTGTTTAATGCAATGCAAAACTTTTACTGACAAGAAACCTTGCATGGATTAAACAGCACAGGGAAGCTTCATCTGCAGCCTCAGTTCATCAGACATTCAAGATCACCAGAATTTTTTCACATACTTTTTGTGATCAATCACAAATTCTGAATCATGTCAATGGGGAAAAAAATGAGAGCTACCAGAAGTTCCTGTCTGTCAACAATTACTTGGAGCTGTTACTTTAGAGAAGAGAATTTTGGTTGCCTTTTCCCAAAAGAGTTGTTCTTGCCTGTCATGCAGGACTTGTCACCACATCTTATCAGAATGTCATGAATTCATGACAGTCCTCTCAGGCTACAGCTCATACAGCTGAAAGAAAATAAAGAGCAGAATACTAGATGTTGTGGAAAGCTTCTTAGCTAGGGAGGAAGTAGTGTCATTGCTCTGTGGAAAATTCCTGAGACCTGAACTCCATCTTCAACACTATACCTTTCTTTAAAAAAAAAGAGAGAGAGCATCTGCTGAATTTCAGCCATGTCAAGAGTGGGAAAAATCAGGCAATAAGTATCCTGAAATGCTGAAAACTTACCTAAAGACCTTTATTAGTCGCTGATGGTGCCTTATGAAATTGATGAGATGACAGAAATTAGCACAGGAAATGAGACCCTATCATAGGTGCTACTCCAACCCTAGCCATTAAAGGTATAACACATATTTCTACTGAAATTAAGGGGATTCAAAAATGCCTCAAGACCTCTGAACTCTTCAACCTATCTCCTAGCAAAACAAATTCCAAAGACAAAAACAAAGGAAGTGTTGGCAGTAGGTAGCCTCACAAAGAGAAATACAGACCCTTCAAAAATCTGAAAACAAATTTCAGCTTAAACTGGAAGATGCTGACAACAAATCCAGAATGCACAATCTTGATTTTTGTAGATTTTCTGGGGGGGGGGAAATTAAACCTCATCTAAAAGACTTCCTTGCAAGATGGTTGGTGTAATTAACACAGTCTGAAGATGGAATTACACTCATGGCTGAGAATAAGAGCTCCTCAGATGAGTCAGTATGTCAGTTTAGAGTCAGTATAATTGCATAAATTTATACCATTGCACCAAAAAGGACCTGCCTTCTGGTCTGAAGAATATCTATTCCCCCACTTTGGCCTCTCCTATAGATTCTTTATACCCCAGCTGCCCACAATCAAATAAAAAGAGGATATATGCTTTAAAATAAAGACAGGTAGTGTAAGCTATGTGCTTCCTAAAGGTCTCTTAGTCTCTGCTAGGCTATGGCTCAGGGCTGCAGCTGGCAGGGGGCACTGGGAGTAGTGACGCCTGCAGAATCTGCAGCACCCTCACCCGAACTTCAAAAGGGAAGATTGGGTGGGGGTGCTGCAGATCATATAGGGGGCACAGCCCCCAGTGCCCCCTGCTGGCTATGGCTGTATTCAGGTGTGAAGTAGAGACACTGCTTGCATTTTTGACTTGACAGACAAGACACGGATGAAGGTGAACAACAAAGGTTTATTTAACAGAAAAAGTATTTGATAAGGCAAATATGAGGTGTGCACAGGGGTGGAATTCTAGTAGGAGCTCCTTTGCATATTAGCCCACACACCTTTGATGTAGCCAGTCCTCCAAGAGCTTACAAAAAAGAGCCTTGTAAGCTCTTAGAGGATTGGCTACATCAGGAGTGTGTGACCTAATATACAAAGGAGTTCCTGCTAGAATGCCACCCCTGGGTGTGCATAACTTAGATATATAAGTAAAGCTGACTCTCAAATAAATTAAACAGCTCCTGACAGGTTACTTCTGAAGGTTCAAGACTGCTCTTTTCTATCACAGAGCGCCTTGCCTACAGAACCTCCACATGCCAGTCAGAAATGATGCTTTAACAAGATGCTTATTTGTACCACAGAAGTAAGCTTTTTTCCCTAAGCTGACACCCCCACACCCTCACACACCAACTCTAACTAAAAAAAGCCAAATAAAAGCCTGGCTAAGGTTATGTTCCTTTCTGGAGACATGAAATCTCTGGCTAAAGGGGGGGGGGGAGGGGGGAGTGGCGTTTCTTCAGCTGAGGCTAGCTCACTTCCTTCCACATCGTGGTGTTTCATTGGTTCTGTTTGGCTGAAAGTCACTTATATTTGCATGAGACCTCAATCACAAGGATTGGTTCAGAGTCCCAGACAAGAGGCGGGACTTTTAAGGAGGATTGCTGCAGACTTCTATCCAAATCCTGACCAGGCCGACCCTTCATAGCTTTGGAGATCTGATGAGAGTCTATCAGCTAATATTGATGATGTACTTGCATTTCTCCTCTCAACTTTTCAAAATATGCATTTTGCTGACCTTTTAAGTTATATTTTAAATCCATTGTAAAATTTTAAATCCATTTTAAATCCATATTTTAAATCCATTGTAAAATCCATACCTGTAAAATTTAATTCAGTTGGGTGAGAGGGGTTGACTCCTTAGAAGCAAGATCCAAATAGGCAGCCGTGTTGGTCTGAAGTAGTAAAACAAAATAGGAGTCAATTTCACCTTTAAGACCACCTTAGTTTTATTCAGAATGTAAGCTTTCGTGTGCATATTGGCAGTTTCTCATTACATATATTAAACCCATCTTCTACTATATTTTAATTAATTTTTCCTAATGGTAAACTAGAATGATGTATATATGTTACATGTTAAAAGGTAAATTAGTTGGACAGGGAAAACTTCTGGGAAAAAATGCCTTCTTTTTGACCCAGGTTACATTAATTCAACCCAGATCAAAGGTTGTCTGGATTTGTTAATTTTACTATTCTGCTATTGGTTTTTAACTTTGTACCACTTGGCCTTCCAAACCCTACCAGCTATATGTGGCTCAGCTTACTGTACTTCATTCCTTGTCTGAAGAAGTGTGCATGCACACGAAAGCTTTACGTTCTGAATAAAACTAAGTTAGTCTTAAAGGTGCAATTGACTCCTATTTTGTTCCTTAGAAGCAAGTGATCTGTTGACTATGCCTGAGCTGAAAAGCACGTGCCTCAAATGAGTGCCACACTCAAATGTGCTGAAAAGGAACTGACAGAGGCCAGTCTTTATGCCTTTGACAGTAACCCCATATTTTCATCATATAGTGAGGAGTGTTTGGACAAATCAAAGGTTCTGTTCAGGGCTTTCCTTGTAGCGGGAACTCCTTTGCATATTAGGTCACACACCCCTGATGTAGCCAATCCTCCAAGAGCTTACAGTAGGCCCTGTAAGAAGAGCCCTATAAACTCTTGGAGGATTGGCTACATCAGGGAGGTGTAGCCTAATATGCAAAGGGTTCCTGCTACAAAAAAAAGCCCAGGTTCTGTTGTATTTATTAGTATGACATAGAAATGCTGAACAAATTAAACTGAATAAGTTTAATCCGTTTGCATTTTATACAGACCTTATGGAATCAAAGGTTTTCAGTGCAAGCCGTGAAATACTGGTTGGAATGCAGAATGCTACAGAAAATGCTTTGATTATTTTAGTAAATGACAGAAATGTCAACTGGATACTAATGGTTACTATTTTCAAAAGGAGGACCTTGCTGTACCTTTATTCCATACATGCATTCAATTTATCAGTGACTAGTGCTATAACATCGTTTTTAGGACATTTATTTGAGAATAGTTGAAAGCATCTTGATTTTTTTTTGACGATTGGTAATTTTTGACACTAAGCAAGATTATTCCAGTTGCTTGTGTGCCTTTCAGCTCTACTGCTGACCATCTGACTCACAGCTCACACCAAAGGACTTGAATGTCATTAGACTCTGTATTGCAAAAGAAATAAATTCACTAGACTGGGGAAATCTGCATTGAAGAGCAAGACAACTGGAAGGAGCTGATGTTTCTCTTGAAAAGAGAGTGATGTTGCAAGAGAAAAACATTAAATCCAGATCATATCCAGAACGGTCTGAGGATGCATTTGATCTTCTTCGTGGTCTCTGTGCATCACACTGATGGGATATAGGCGCCCGCGCTGATCACGATCGGTATTCTTGAAAGCTGTGGATTTCCGCGCCCCAGACCCAGTGCGCATGCGCAGAAGCCTACCGCGCATGCCCACTGGGACCGGAGCGGACATCCCGCCAGTTCTCTTCTGACCACCGCTTGGATCAGTCGATCATTCGCTACGGTCGGTAGATACCCTTCTTGTTAGTTGCGATTGAGACTTAGAGACTCTATACTATTTTTGTTTTGATTTTTGGGCGAGAGGGAAGGCAGAAAGGCTCGTCTAAAGATTTTTTTCTGATAGTTTTCCCTTTCCTGCGTTTTTCCCCTCTCCCCCCCCCCTCGTTTTTCTTGTTTCCCCCTCGCATGGAAAAGCGTTTTCAAGAGGTGTGCAAAGTGCGGGAGCAAAATCGCCCCTCCGGACGGACACGCGCTTTGCCTCCTCTGCTTGGGCGAGTCCCATAGAACGGACACGCGCTTTGCCTCCTCTGCTTGGGCGAGTCCCATAGAATGGACACGTGCGCACACTGTTTTCGCGGCAGACCAAAAAGAACCGGGCGGCCCAACTAGCAGCAGCGCTAATGGAGCGCGCGTTGTCTCCCAAGAAAACGCCGACGGCAAGTCACAAGCTGTCGACGGCGGAGTCGGTCGATACCGATAGACCTCCTACCGACGCCGATCGCCCCACGAAACCGGGCTCGGCATCTAAGTCGGCCTCCTCTACTCCTGCAAAAAGGCCAAGGGAGGAGAAGGGAGCGCAGCCAGAAGCGAAGAGGAAGAAGAAGGCAGACAAGCTCAAACATTAACCTGGTGCATCTTCCTCTCCCACCTCGCCATCGGAATCGGCAGCGACTGTACCACCGCTGAAGCTCTTCGCTTTGCCTCGCCGCCGACTAAGCCCTCCGATGCTGGCTTCCATGTCAACCCAGATCGCCATATCGTCGGACTCCGATCGGGATCTGGAGCTGACACAACATTCGGGAATGGAGGACAGTCCACCCGATATTCACACAGTTGAGGAAACCCTTTGATCCCGGACCCCCGTTCGAGATTGATCGGTCACCCCTCGCCAAGACCGCTCCCGCAGCCCGCCTAGAGGACGCTCGTCCACGCCTCGGCATCGATCCAGAAGCCTCAGGCGCGATCGCTCTCTGAGTAGGCAGAGAGATCCATCCAAGAGCCCTCGCCGTCGACGCCGATCGCGAGAATCAGAAGACGAGAGGTCCCCATGCAAAGACCGCTCTCCTACCCGGAGACAGCCACCGCCACCGATACCCTGGGACCAACGTCAGTGGCAGTACTTGTACGGATCGTACCCGATGCCCTCCATGTTTCCCTGGTTTCTACCAAGACAACCGGAGTGGGACCAGCATTCGGAAGCTTCATGCAGGTCAAGAACATCTTATTGGCCTCCGAAGCGTAGTGCGTCAGCGTCGGCATCGAAGCCGCTGGATACTGAAACCCCGCGTAAGCAAAAGATCTCCCCTCGCTCCCGGGGCGTGGAACAGGCTACCCCAGAGTCCCTGAAGGCTCCAGAAACCCCGAGACTTACGTCGGAGCACACCGAATCGGTGGAAGGTTCCCCTAGATCGGAGGAAGGCTCGATCCAGGAAGAACAGGGGATCTCCTCATCTCCAGAGGATCCATCGCCCTCCCACAAAGTAGTTGAGGACCAACCCATTTCCCCATCCGAGGACCTTAAGTCTTACGGGGACCTTGTAAAACAGATGGCCCAGACCTTGTGGTTACCGAGAGTACAACCTCAACCTGTGGTCACAGACAACGTCTTCGACATTGTCCAAATGGACACCTATACGGCCATCGCATTGCCATTGACAACAGTCATGCTGCACACAGCTAAATCATCCTGGGACAAGCCGGCTTCAACCCCCATATCCTCACGCAGGCTGGACCATATGTACCGCATCCAGGAATCTATGGCTGAATTCTTGTTTAACCACCCCAAACCGAATTCAGTTGTAGTAGCCTCATCATTTAAGGCGAGGAAGACACATGCTTCTCCTCCGGATAAAGAGGGAAAGAAGCTGGACATTTTGGGCAGACGCTTCTATTCAGCGGGCTCCCTCGGAGTCAAGGTAGCAAACTACACAGCCTGTATGGGGAGATATCAGTATTCCCTATGGGACCAGCTATCAACTATCTTGCCAAGCCTTCCTGACCAGGCTAAGAACGCCATCAAAAAAATCCAAAAGCAAGGCATGACGTTGGCAAAACAACAACTCAACTCAGCCAAGCACTCAGGCGATATTGGGGCCAAGACAATCACCTCTGCCATCACACAGAGACGCCACTCCTGGTTAAGATCGACTGCTTTACAACCAGATACACAGTCATACGTTGAAGACCTTCCCCTTGATGGTAATGGCTTGTTTAGTTCCAACATGGACTCCGTGTTACAGGAAATGGACAAGAGTATCCGAACATCTCGAAACTTAGGGGTACCCGTCTCCTCCAGGTCCCAGAACAGGAGACCCCGGAACAAACCTTGGAACAAGAAGCCGTTTACCAAACAAACCACAGAACAGCAGTGGAAGCCAAGGAGCACAACATCTTTCTCCAAGCCTCCATACAACTCTAAATCAAAATACTCTCCTGCCTCTTCCCAATCCTCCAGACAGAAGGGAAACAGGCAACCTAAGCAGGGACTTTGACTGCCTTTTCCGCTGCTCCTCTTCCCCCCCTTCAGTTTCGGACCATACCAGGCTTTTCCATCATTTCCAGTTGTGGGCCAGAATCACCACAGACAAATGGGTTCCATCGATAATCCGGCTGGGTTATCAAATAGAGTTCCAACAAAGTCCTATGGTTCCCACAGTCGTTCACACTGCAACATCTCCCACACTCCAAGAGGAGGTGCAATCACTCCTCCAAAAGAATGCAATAGAACCAGTCCCGACAGATCAGGAGGGACAAGGATTCTACTCCCGATATTTCACAATTCCCAAGAGAGATGGAGGTCTTCGCCCCATTATGGACCTACGGGGCCTAAATCTCTTCATTCCGCACCAAAAGTTCAGGATGACCTCCCTGCCAAACATCCTCCCTCTCCTCAACCGAGGAGACTGGATGGCCACATTGGACCTGCAGGACGCCTACTTTCATATCACCATACACCCAGCACACAGGGAGTTCCTCAGGTTCACTATCGGAAAAACTCACTATCAGTACAAAGCGCTGCCATTTGGTCTCTCCATGGCACCGAGAGTCTTTACAAAGACCATGGCAGTAGTAGCAGCTCATCTGAGACTTCAGGGAATCACAGTGTTCCCATATATAGACGATTGGCTCCTGATAGCAGAATCGAGATCTCTCCTGTTACAACACATAGACACAACTTTAGCCCTTCTAATGGAACTGGGACTGCAAGTCAACAAAAAGAAATCCTCGCTCCAACCCTCACAGAGGGTACAGTTCATAGGAGCCATCCTGGATTCACGAGCCTGCAAGGCTTTCCTACCAGCCAAGAGGGCAGAGGACATCATTTCCTTAGTACAGATCTTCCTGCACAACCCGACAGTCACGGCACTACAGATCCAGCGTCTTTTAGGCTTAATGGCATCCACCACAGCGGTCCTACTGTTCGCCAGATTCCACATGCGAATACTACAACTGTGGTTTCTCAAAACATTCAGGTGCCAATCGGACCTTCCGTCTCGCAGGGTAACCGTCCCACAACCAGTCCTGTCCTCCCTGCACTGGTGGCAAGAGAAAGAGAATCTCCTTCAAGGAGCCCCGTTCCACAGACAAACCCCGACCTTATCCATCACATCAGACGCATCCCTGTGGGGTTGGGGAGCGCATCTAGAGGGCCTATGCGTGGGAGGTCGGTGGCCTCAATGTCACTTACGTTACCACATAAACTTTCTGGAGTTATTGGCGATCCATCATGCCATACTCTCTTTCTGCCCATTGATTGCGGGCAAGACAGTAGCGATCCTGACGGACAACACCACCGCACTAGCCTACATAAACAGGCAAGGGGGTACAGTGTCAAGGAAACTGTGTCTGTTAGCACTGAGAGTATGGGAAATCTGCAAGGAAACGGACACAACCCTAATAGCCACCCACCTACCAGGCACTCTGAATGCCTGCGCAGACTATCTGAGCCGAGGGGGCGCCTCGCTCCACGAGTGGGAGCTCAACTGGGAATTTCTCCAACCGGTGTTCCAGAAATGGGGTGCACCAGAGGTGGATGTCTTCGCCACTCGCAGCAACTCGAAATGCAAGGAATTCTGTTGCAGGGGAGGAGTAGATCCCCTGTCATTGGGGGACGGTCTGCTACTTCCATGGGCGCACAGACACGTGTACCTGTTTCCACCAATTCCACTGATCACCAGAGTGGTCCACAAAATTTACAAAGAGCACCCCAGAGGGATCCTCATCACTCCTTGGTGGCCCAGGCAGCAATGGTTCTCCCCAGTCCTAAGGCTGTCACATGGGATCTTCCATCAGTTCCCCATGGCTCCGGACCTTCTACTGTCACACCAAGGGCAAGTGATCCACCACGACGTGCCACACCTGAAGCTAACGGCATGGAGGCTGGTGTGAGAGCTCTGTCAGCAAGGGCGTTACACGTTATCCTCAATAGTAGGAAACCATCCACTAGGAAGTCTTATGAATATAAATGGTCGAGATTCGCCCAATTTGCCTCGGAGGCCGCGGTGGAACCCAAATCAGCGGGCCTCCCAATAATTTTGGACTTCCTGCTTTCCCTGCTGGATAAGGGTTTAGCGGTGTCTTCGATACGGGTGTACTTAGCAGCCATCTCAGCCAAACATGCACAACTCGATGGTTACTCGGTTTTCACACACCCTGATGCTAAAAGATTCCTAAGAGGCCTCATGAGGCTTTATCCATCAACACGGCCCCTGGCCCCCACGTGGGATCTGCCGGGGGTTCTGCAAGCCTTAGCGGGCAAGCCCTTTGAACCTATGGCAACCTGTTCCCTTCAGTTACTGTCATGGAAGACAGCCTTTCTGGTTGCTATTACCTCAGCTCGGAGGGTAGGGGAACTGGCAGCACTACGCTGTGATGACCCATACCTGAGATTTAGCACCGAGGGAGTTTGGCTCCGTCCAGATGTTACTTCCCTCCCAAAGGTGATCTCCTCGTTCCATCTGAACTCGGAAATATACTTACCTGTGTATTTCCCCAATCCTAACACAGATGTGGAACGGAAGCTTCACGCCCTGGATGTCAAGAGAGCACTCTCGTTCTACCTACATCGGGTAGGACCAGGTTGCAAGGACCCCAGACTTTTTGTTTCATACGCTCCAGCTTCACAGGGCGTTAGAGTTTCTCCCCAGCGAATCTCTAAATGGATTACGGAGACTATAAGGCTGCGCTATCTGTTAAATAAGAGGCCCCTTCCGGGGCCCATTAGAGCCCACTCAACCAGGGCCATGGCTACCTCTGCGGCCTTCATGAAAGGGGTGCCACTAAGAGACATTTGCGAAGCTGCCACTTGGTCCTCGCCGCATACCTTTGTGAGACATTACGCATTGGACCTCCGGTGGCGCAGACGTTCATCAGTGGGTCGTGCTGTTCTTCAGGAGCTTCCCTGCTGATGGACCGTTGCACCCTCCTCCAGGTAGGATTTGGGGCTTGCTAGTCTTCCATCAGTGTGATGCACAGACCACGAAGAAGATAAACAGGTTTCCTACCTGTAACTGATGATCTTCGAGTGGTCATCTGTGCAGTCACACTACCCGCCCTCCTTCCTCTCTGCTGCTGGTCCATCTGGAAGGGCTTATCCAGTGGTCAGAAGGAACTGGCGGGATGTCCGCTCCGGTCCCAGTGGGCATGCGCGGTGGGGCTTCTGTGCATGCGCACTGGGACTGGGGCGCGGAAATTCGCAGCTTTCAAGAATACCAATCGTGATCGGCGCGGGCGCCTATATCCCATCAGTGTGACTGCACAGATGACCACTTGAAGATCATCAGTTACAGGTAGGAAACCTGTTTTATTGTATTGCCCAAATATTTTAACTTTCTTGCTTGTGGGGCTGTTGGTTACAGTGTTGTTTTTTAAAGGAAAATTGTGTAAGGCCCAGCAATGATTTTACTGTGGTTTATTTCAAAGCTTCAAGCACTGGTGCCACTGCCTTTAATAATAATAATAATAATAAACTTTTATTTATATCTCGCCCTTCCCGCCGGAGCAGGCTCAGGGCGGCTAACACGACATAAGCACTGATTCAAAAGACCTAACATGTGTGTCAGTTGCCATTCTGCTTTGGCCAAATAGACTTTGATGTGTATGTGCATGTGTCGGGGTATGTCATTTGTCTCCCTAGTTCAGAAAATTAATGTTTTAGGTCCATTTTCAAGTTTAGCACAGTATGTGTTGGGGCAAAGCAATATAGAGAGCTGGATTTGGACTGTTTAGAAATTCCATTAAGTAATTATGCAAGGAGGAGTAGGCTTATAATTTATTGTACATAGGCTTTACTTGTTTATTTAAAACATTTATTAGCCACTTTTCTTCCATAAAGAGCTCAAAGTGGCTTGCAATATATATATTTTAAGCCTCATTCTAATTTTGTAAATAAGATTAGTCATTTTTGCACAATTCCATAACTTCCTTAGCCAAGATGCATTTTTCTGATGAAATTCAACATATATTTTTTCCTGCTGACACCAGATACCAACTTAAATTGAGAACTTTCCCCTTAAACAGAATCTTACTGTCCCCCCCCCCTTTTAAGTAAACCCTGAAATGTAATGAACTTAGTTCTGAGTAAAAGATGTATGTGATCAGACTGCAAGAAAGCAACAAAGTAAATGGGATACTTTCAGATTTAGTAGCAGGCTATTTTTTTAAAAGGCCAGCGGTCATGAGTTTGAGTTTATAATTTAACGAATGAAGATCACAGTAAAATGTTGCTCTCTTTTAAAATTGCTTTCCATGTATCTCTTAAATTCAGACCTGTCTTGTAAAAGTTGTATGAGATGGGAGTTATAGAGTAGATAAAAAGCATGTTATAATAATCCACAATGTTTTGTGGTGGAATCCATCTTTTGTGACAAACTTTTAAGCTTGAGGAGCTGCTCTGTTGTTTATGAAGCTGAGAACAACACTGTAAATGCTGAAGCTCTGAAATTCAACTTTATAGTGTAACTGCTTTATGGGGTTGGATTATAGGATGATTTATGCAGAAGAAAGAGTTGTTTCTGTGTGTGTTTAATCTCTGAGATGTTTAAGAGGGCTTCAAAATTGGTGACTTTAAATCCATAATTTAAATCCCTCCAATCCAAAATTGTTTCGTTGTTTCCCTCTCCACTTACATTGTGCCAATTCTATCCTTTTTTTTTTTTTTACTTAGGGGCATTTATGTAGTAATAAAATCATCTGCATGCCCACCCATGGTGGGCATCATGATTCAGAAAAGAAAGTTGGCCACCCACTTCAGGATGATAATTGGAGTTGCAGTGTCAAAGTGGGCATCGGAACCACCTGGCCAACATTCTCTCCAGAAACACCCTCCCTCTGTGGTATTTGCAAAGAAAGCTAAGGTGGTGTGTTTGTGGCAGGCATAACTCATAAAGCTGGCAGTCTCAAAATTGGCCAACAGCTTCAGGATGATTGTGAGAATTGCAGTGCCCCAAAATAAGGGAATCATAACATGCTGGGAAAGACAGAAGGCAAAAGAAGAAGGGGACGGCAAAAGATGAGATGGCTGGACAGCATTACTGATGTAACAAACACGAATTTGAGCAGACTTTGAAGGATGGGGGAAGATAGAAGGGCCTGGCATGACTTTGTCCATGGGGTCGCAAAGAGTCGAACTCGACTGTGCGACTGAAGAACAACAACAACAACATCCTGGCCCAGGTGACATCTGGAGTATATCATCTACTCCCCTGTCCTGAGCCACAGAGGTAATATAAGTAATAACTAGCAACTTGTGTTGAAACAGGAAGTAGTAGCCAATGCAGTTGTTTCTGTGCAAAATCTTGTGGTCATAGAAGTTCGCCCTCTTAAGTGCATGAGTGAGAGCATTTTGCTGTTGATGAAGCTTCCAGGTTTTTTTTTCAAAGGTAGACACATATAGAACAGTGTTATATAATCTAACCTAGTGGTTACAGTAAGTAGCATGGATCAACATGACCAGATCATCTGAATCAGAAGAAGGAGGGAATAACTTCTGGAGTTAACCTGAGGAAACCAGCAACAACACTTTATCTACTACTTGAACTTATTTCTCAAAAAGGTGATATATGCTTCTAAAAGGTTCAGTATAAGGCATTCTAGTGCATAAACGATAATATTCATCCTGTCTAAAGTGAGAAATCAGTCTCCTGCAAACATCACCTCTGCCAACCAGTGGCGCCTCCATTTTGTCTTGACTCATTGCCAGCTTCTTCTGCCCCTTTCACTTGACCACCAAGTGGTGCACTCCATGAACATGTGTGATTTGATGCAGAGTTTGGAGGGAGTCCATGTAGGAAGCCCTGACTTGGATAGGCCAGACTAGCAGGGTCAGCTCGCCCACTAGGCAAATTGGGTGATTCCCTAGGGCGCCAAGAGGCGAGGGTGGCAAACTGGGCTCTCGCCGCTCCCCGGTGCCCCAGGCAAGCGCTTAGCTTGCCTCCCTCCTCCCCCGCCGCTGCCGCCGCTAGCCTCCTGTCGGCTGCCCACCCACCCCTGGCGCGGTGTCCCACCCACGTCCCCCCCAGCGCTCAGTTTGCCTGTCCGCTTGCTTGCTCCCTCCCCCCTGCTCGTCGGCTAAAAGTAAGCTTTGCTGGCTTCACAGCTTGCGCCTGTTAATTTTGTCTCTTAACGAAATGTGCAGGCTGCAAAGCCGGCAAAGCATACTTTTAGCCGGCGAGCAGGGGGAAGGGAGCGAGCGGTGGCGGGCAGGTGAGTGGAGCGCTGGGGGGGGGGGGGGCGGGACACCGCACAGGGCGGGCGCCAGAACATGGCGTTCGAACTGGTTCTGGCATTGCAACTGACATGTGGGGAAGGGAGGGAGGGGAGGGTGTGTGGAGCCATGGGGGAATCGTGGGGAGGGCCAGGCAGCAAGTCTGCCTAGGGCGCCCCAGGGCATCGGGCCGGCCCTGTAGGCTAGCCTGATCTCATCCTGAATAGTCTTTGGATATATGCATTGGTCCTGAATAGTATTTGGGTAGGGTTTGCAACGTGGAGGCAGACAACGGCAAACTACCTCTGAATGTTTCTTGCCTTCAAAACTCTGTATAATAGCCATGAGAGCTGCAAGTTGACAGCATATACCACCACCACCACCACGTGGAAATCATGTTGATCTGAGTTTGTTTGTGCACTGCGACAGAGCCATGAAGTGCTGGATCCTAACACAGACATCTCACAACCTTATGGATTTGAATTTATTTTTATTAATTAGATGTTTTAGTCGCCAAAGGGTCTTGTGGTGACTTACAGTATTAAAACCATATAAATAAAATAAAAACATTAAAATAAATAAATATAAAATATCAACACCAAACTATTAGAATATGTGGCTAGCACTGTGCCACTAATAAAAACAGCCTAAATATGTTGGAGTATCCTCCAAAGCCCAACCTAAACCATTTGACCTTGCATGCCCTGTGAAAACTAAACAAGTTCGGTAGGGCATGGGTGTCAGCCAGGAGTGCATTCCACAGGGTAAGGGCCACAACTGAAAAGGCCCTTCCCCTGGTGATAGCTCACCAGCCATCCTGGGGCCAGGCACCTGCAGTCTCTGAAGCAAGAGCTACTGCAGTAGTCCAGTTTGGAGGCAACTGTTGTATAGACCGATGTGGCAAAGTTTGACCCAACCAAATAATGTGATGTGTGATATGATGCTGGCTTTCCCCAGCATGTTTTGAATCCATGATTTGTCACGCATGTTGCTGTGCCATGATTTTGGCAGTGGGGTTCATCAGCATGACTTGATGAGTAAGCTGATAGTGAATTTCAAGGACTCTGTAAAAATTATGAGATGCTGTCTGGGGAGAAAACTTTGAACTGTGATATAATTGTGAGTTTGAGTTTTAAAATAATATGAATTCTCAGTGGTCCATGGAAAGGCAAGATGCCACTTTTGCTCACCTTTAGGAAGAAAGCTAGGTGGGAAAGGGTTTGGAAAAAACCAAACATTTTGAATTTTTTTCGTATTTTGTATACTAGCTTCAAATGTTTTTGTCAACCAATTTTCCTTTGAAGTCATGTTAATAATTTCTTCCTGCAATATGTGTGTAACACTGCAAAATTGCAAGCGCCTATTGTAGAGGAGATTGTGCAAGGGTTAAGTGGAGGTCAGAACAATCCCTCATCTTTTAAAGTTCTAACCCTTTTTCTTGTTCGAGGTAGCCACCTCTCTACAGGCAGAATGTTTTCCCTTCGCTGTTGCTTCTTTTTATTAACCCCGAGTAAGCCAGAGGGCGGCCAATCTGGCGCTTTCTGCCTCCATTCATGCCTTTTGACAGATGAAAAGCCCAGCTTTGGCAGAACAGGGAAATTCTTCCAGGCAAGTCCCGCGTTCACTGTAGCCCATTGGCGGATCGGCGCGAAGCGATTTAAATATTAAATGAGACCTTTTAAGGCAAGATCTGCGGCTGACATTTGGGAAGGGAAGGTGTTCGCGCTAGCGGTGGGGGCGGGAGATGAGTTACAGGGACGGGTTTCGTTTCCTGCGCGCTTCCTCTTCAGCCTCCGTTCCTGCGCTTGACGTGAAAACTTTTAAGGTGGGAGGGAAGGCGGCCGCTAGTTTTTTAAGGTGGCCTCTCGAGATGGGAAAGCCGCCCACCCGCGCGGAAGGCGGCTGGGGAGCCAAACGTAAGGATTTGGGGGGTGGTTTTGTCAAGCACCACGCAAACCCGGGGGGCGGGAAACGGAGAGCGACGGCATTGGCCCAGCCAGGAGCCTGGCTGCGGGGGGAAATGTGCTTGTCTCTACAGAGTCGCATTGCTCCGCGGTTTTCAAAGGAGTACGGGATATAGTGTATATATATGAGCTGCAAGGTGCCACTTGTTTACTTCTCCTTGAAATTGTAAGTTTTCGTGTGCTCTAAACAGACTTCATCAGACTTAAATTCTGAATAAAACTTAGTTGGTCTTAAAGGTGCCCCTTGTCTACTGCTTTGTTCTATAGCTTCAGACCAACACGGCTGCCCACTTGGATCTGTCTCTTTAAGAGCCTGCCTCTTTCGTGAGGAAAGGGGGCGGGGGAGGCCGTTATGTACCCGGACCTCTCCGAGTCCTAAAATAACCAACTTCCAGTGAAGTTTCTGGAGTTGAGGGACGGAGGGGGTGGGGGAAGAAAGGGAAAGCGGGCTGCGTGGCTGGCCTAAGAGGGAGGCGAGGAGCGAGGTCTCCACGTCAGGCAGCAGATGAAAGAGCTTTGGTTTCTCGGCGGTCCCCGATGATTCCGGCTGGGTGCTGCTTCCCCGCCAGCCGCTGCGAAGAAGGGAAGGCTGGGGTGAAGAGCGGGAGCGGGCCGGGGATCGACTCGCCGCCGCCGGCCCCGAGCGAGGTTAATGGGAAGCTGGAGACAAAGGCGATGCGAGGCCTCATGTGGCAGCCGCTACCCGGCCAGGCCGGCCCCTAGGAGCGGCGGCCGCCAATCTGCTTTCCCAGGCGGAGGAGGGCAGACTCGCCCGGGCGCTTCCTTAAGCGGCGGCGCCACCTTAAAGAGCCTGATGACTTTTCTCGTTACATTGTAGCAGCGGAAAGAATGTCGGCGAGGGCCGTGGCTGACGTCAGAGGGGAGCAACGCAGAGCGGCGGCGGCGGCGGCCAGCAGGCAGCAACAGCGGCGGCCCCGGCACGGCGGAGGAGGGGGAGGAGGAGGCGGCGGCGAGAGCGGCCCCGCCAGCACGACCATCACCACCACCCCCGCCAGCACGACCCCCGCCACCACCGCGGCAATGGCGACTGTCGGGGAGCGCAGGTCCTTGCCCAGCCCGGAGGCGATGTTGGGGCAGCCCTGGAGCCACTGGGTCGATGCTGCTAAACTTCACGGGAACGACGGTGAGCCGAGAGAGGATCCCCTTTTTCTTGGGGGGGGGAGGGGGCGAGATGGGAGAGGACCTTCCTGGGAGCAAAGGGTTAACCCAGCTGGTTTTCTGCGAGGGAGGGAGGCATCAAGGGGGCTCTCCAACCTCCATCCGTCTCTATGGCTCCCGGGGCAGGAATCTGTCCCAGACCCAGAGATTTGACAACCAGGCGGGGGTGAGCAGGTAGGTGGAGATTCTTGGTTAACCCTGATCAGCCCCACCCCCCTCTCACCTGGCTTGTATCTGAGGTTTTAGGACACGTGAGCAGTCCTTGATGTGTCACTGGCAGGGTTTTCTCCACAGTCTTTCTGCTCAGGTATATGAATTTAACCTTTTTTTTTAGCATAGATTTCAGGAATATCATGGTACACCTTGCTCACCTCCTGCATCCCCCAGTAGTTTGACTGAACCCAAAGGGTAGTGGCATATTTCCAGGCACATTGTTCATGTGGAGGATGCATGCTTTGCTATAATTCTGGTTTACAGGTGTCTACTGTAAAACCTCTTGGGCCAAGAAAAAAGAAATCCCATCAAAGAAATTACTTGGTAGTTTGGGAACCAGTGTATGGCAATTCAGAAAACCAGAAAATAACTGTCTGACTGCCAAGTCAATGCAGTTGTCACTTTTTTCATCTGATACAACTTTTCATTCATTCACATGTTTGTGTGAGCCATTCCCTTGGGCAACTGGGTTGCTCGGTGCATGTGTGAATGAAAACATTGAAATGTTATAGAATAGCAGCCTATACAGGTATGCTCATGGCATCTACGAATCCAGTGTTTCTTATGTGTCACTTAGGACTGTGGAGCACTCTGCCTTAATCGTAAATGCTTAATCCAGCAGTATTGGTTTCTATCTATCTAAGAGGAAACAAGTTAATAGTTTGCTGTTATGTCTGTGGCAGAGATAGTTCTACTGTTTCGTCTACTGTGAGTTTTCGTTACCTTGACTGCCTTGTTAATTAGAGGTGTGTATGGGGGGGAGGGCAGGGACAGAACAGTTGTACTATACATTTTTTGTACCAGGTGTCCTTACAATGGATACACTAGACTTAAGGAATGTAAAATTGCAATGTACCACATTATTTGCTGTTCAGCCGCTATTCCATAAATATACCATAAATTGACATTTTCCTTCTGTTGTTGCAATCTAGGGGCAGCCTTGGAAGAAAATTTCAAGGAGTACGGGAAAAACCGCGAAGCAATGCGACTCTGTAGAGAAGGTGAGTCTACACAGAGAGGTATCCCACTGTTTAGGGAAGTTAATGAAATAAATGCATTCTCTAGAAACATCTCGTGAAGGCCTGGATTTGCGACCCCAGCCTGTAATGAATGTGAAAAAGTTGGTTTGACTCAGCGGTTGGTTTCTGTCTGAAATTGTCACCATGCATTTTATTATTTGTGTTTAGGAGAAAGTAACAATCCAAACAATCTTGGTAAAATTAGGTGTGTTCATGGTTGAGCATTGTAAACATTTATGTTACAATTAAACAGGGATCAGACAGAACAGGAGTGACAGCTGTCAGGCCATGTCCCACATGATAATTTGGAATTCTGTATGGATCTGTATTGGCCCTACTTTATGGTCAGGCGTCCTTGCATAGCCCTGGACAGGCTTAGGAAGTGTGTGTGTGTCCAAATGCTATTAATTAGAATCCTCCACAGGATATAGGGGGATAGTTGATTGTCTTGCTTTCTGGGATGGGAAAGAGGCAGACCTAATGTCAAGAGGTCCATTACTTGTGGCTTACTTTTTAAGAAGTGCTTGGTCATGACCATGGGTTTTTTCTCCCTGATATTTTGATCAGAGCCATATTTAACCATCAGAAAATACAAATGAACATCAATATTTTTTTCTGATGATCTAAAGAAAGTTCATGTTAGAGCCCTACACACTGAAGCCAAGTAGGAAGAGGGAGAGAAGTGCAGAAACGGCATGGTTATCATTTGGGGTATTGTGTCAGTTTGAAAGGATTAAAAAGCCAACTCTCTTCCATTTGGGTAAAACTCTGTTGTTGTTGGCTAGTTGTGACTGTTTATTAGCCTTACCTAGAGGTAGCACTCTGGGAAACTAGTAATGTGTAGTATTTTTAGACCAGTGGGTTTTTTAAAATGAGTTGTAATGGTTACAGTGACTGCCATGTTAAGTATTTTGGCAATTATGGAGAAGGAATGAATCTATTGATGTAGTCAGTTCCAGCTTCTTCCCTGTCATCCTGAGGAATCTTTAAAGTGTTTTTAAGGCAGATATGTAGAAAAGTACCTGAATGTGCATGAAATCTGTACCAATATATCATTTCCCCTACATATATACACTTTCTAGAAGGTTATGTGCTGGGCATTCTCACAAGAAAATTGGCTCATTACTTTTAACACATTTAAAGGAGAGCTGAAGAGCCACATAGAACTGAAGGCTGGGGATCAGTGAAGCACCATGAGCTACTTTGCAGGTAATCATTGACACAGCAGTCTTTAGCACTGGACTTTAACGTGCAAATAGTCTGAGCCCTGGGGATAGACCAAGCTTGTATTGGGGGAGGTGAACCAGAGACAGGTGGTGAACAGTTGAAAAGGAGTCTCAACTTTGGAAAAAGAAATTTCATTACCTACTGAGGTGGCACTAATAGAATGTATATAATTTTACAGCATTTGTAGTTCTTCTTTAAAAAGGCTTCAAATAATAAAACATATATAAATCAGTATTAAAGATAGTACCTCAGTTAACAAATGGGCCATTCTGAAAGTTCTTTTTTACAAAACTTGCAGGAGAACAGTAGCGCAAACATTTTCCTAACATGGTCTGTAAAATTGTTCCACTAGAGAGGAGCCACAGCGGGAGTGGGGGGACACTTAAGCACAGGGTATGTTAGATCTTACTTATCTGCAGGAGGAGATCTTCAAAAGGCCTTGTTCAGGTAAACAGAGCTGTAATAAAGCATAGTGAGAAAAACAGTTGTGTAGGTACTAGGCCATGAAGGACTTCGTAGCTAATAACAAGCTCCTTGCATTTAATCTGGAAAGTAAGTAATTGCAAAATGGGTGCTATGTGATAAATCCACCATGTTCCTCATGATAATTGAGCTGCAGTATTTTGCTTGAGCTGAAGATTCCCAACAGACTTCAAGGGCTGTCCCACGTAGAGCACATTACTGTAGTCTCATCTTGAGGTCACTGTGACATGGATCCATATCATCAGATTGCATGGGTCAAGCCCTAACTTCCATGCCTGGTGAAAATGGAGGGCAGCATTTTTTGCAGCAACAATGCTAGATAAGATAAAACCTCAAGATTCCAGAGTCAGCAAGGGTCAGTGGTACCCTATCAAATGTGGAGAGCATAATACTATCCAGCTCACTGACCGGAATCACTTCCACGTTGCCTGAATTTGATTTTGCTTGTTTGCCTTTAGTGTCTTAATCATGGCAATCAAGCACTTATTTAGCAAGGTTATGGCAGCATCAGGTGGCTTAGGCAAAGAAAGAGTTGGTTATCAGCACAGTGTGATGACACCCTGTTCCAAAACCATGGGTGGTTTCTCCCAATGATCTTATGTACAAATGATAAAACTTGAGTGATAGCAATACCCACTTCCAGAGATTTGGAGTTGTGCTGGCCAGTTACTGGGTAGTTTGTAATAGTAGATCAAACATGTCTGCTTTGTGTAGGTTCACAAGACACCGTGGTCTGCAATTCTAATTTGCAAGGCAGGGGCGAACCATTGTTTGCCAGTTCAGCTGTAATGGAAAGCTACAGTTCGCCAAAGCCAGGAAGTAACTAATCTTGCAGTACACAAGGGGAGGAGGAAGAGACTGCATGAGTGAGCCTGAGGCTCCTTCTAGACTTGTTTGCATGGTGCCAAAACATAGCTTGGCATTACGTCCCAGCCTTGCCTAATGACGCTCATGGCCTGCCTAGCTTGTACAGCCTTGGTGCTGTAGCTGTACAAGCAGCACCTGGAAAATATCTATAAATTTACTGACCTTAACAGAGCCAAGATCAATAAACCGAACTCTTTCAGGGTAAACAAAACATGCAGACATAGAGGGAGCATATTTTCAGGTGCCTGGTTGGGTGAGATTAATGCCAACTCAGGTTGTTTTCTAGCTGGACTGCTACCTAAATGCTGCTTCACTGTTCATACGTGCTGTTCATTGCAGAAGTCTTTGATTTTTTGCTTCTTTTTTACATGCATCATGGGAAGGAAGCTGTCCTATATGCCTTTATGGAAGGGAGGAGGAAGATGGGGGATGAAATGCACTGATGGAAGTGATACTCAGACCATTAATTTCTCTATGAATTATTTGGGCCTTGTGGCAGGGCTGTCCATTTGAGTTAGCATCCGTATCAGTGCTACCCTGGTATCTTCCAGTGCTGGTTAGAATGCATTCAGGTGCTCTCCTAGAACTCTGTAAATGCAAGTGCCCCAAGATCAGGATAATTTCTTGTCCTGAATACTCTTATCTTAAGAAACAGGCAGTATTTTTAGGATAAACAAACAAAACACTGCAGTCAGTATGTAATTAATTCATGGCAATGGCTGCTAGGTTAGATGGCTTGAAAATATGTCATATTTGTAGAAGATAGCTTTATGCATTGTTATTTGATAGCAGCTGCCTCTGAAATATCAAGAGTCATTATGTCAGGAGAAAGTTCTCCCCGTCATATCCTGCCTGCAAGTTTTACTGGAATATCAAGCTGGCCACTTTGACAGAGATGCTACACTAGATGGACGGATCAGTTTATTTCTTTATTGTTTTTCTTCTTAAGAGTCTTGCTCTAGAGAGCTTACAATTAAAACAATCTAGCAGTACTGAAAGAAAGCCATTAAAGAAAACAGTGAGCAGCATAAAAACTATCCATAAAATAGAGGAAAACCATGAAAAAGCTGTTAAGATAAACCCCCTAATTAAAAGCCTGGGTAAAAAGATGTGTTTTGGCCTGACACTAGAAGTAAGGAAAGTAGGCACCAGGCAAGCATCAAAGGGGAGGGCATTACAGAGGCAAGGTGCCACCATAGAAAATGCCCTGTCTCTAATTGCCAGCTGCCTTGCCTCTGCATAGAGACCAGGGCTTGAGAAACAGATTTTAACAGGCAGGTTGGATAATATAGGAGGAAACAGGTCCCAGAAGTAGAAGCTACTACCTTTTTTGAGAGAAGCTGGACTTTCCTTATATATTTATTTATTAGCTTATTTTATAGCCTGCCTTTCTATCTGAGACTAAAGGTGGCTTATGTGGTGCAAAAGAATGCAGTCAAATAGCATAGGAGATCTAATAAACCTTGTAGCACCACTGGGATTACAAAATTAGAGAGTGCAAAATATTATTAGATACGTTAATGTAATTTGTTAACTTTTGTTTCATCTTTTCATCTTTTGGGGTTTGGTTTTGTGTTTGAGATTTATTTTTTTGGGGGGGTGGTCTTGTTGATACTAGTCACTTCCAGGCTGTTAATTTATATTTAGCATTCATGTTGATTTGGGGGTGGTTTAGAGTCCTTTACATCTTTACAACAACCCTCTAAGGTTAGGGTCATATCAACTCTGAAGAGCAGATGAGGACAAATTAAGGCTGAGAGAACAGGTTTGTCTAAAGCCATTTAGTGAGATTGTGGCACAGATGTGATCGAAACTCCCTAGTTGGTAGCTCTCTCTGTGTTAGTCACCATGCTATACCAGTTATGTGTGTTTAATGTAATGTAACATGGCAATATTATAGCAAAAGCTATTTTTTTAGAAATGAAATCCAAGAAAACAGTTTTTTCCCCTTACAAGTATTTAAAATGAACCAAATGTTTTGTTTTTGTATGACATTAGAAAATAAAATATAAAATCAAAGTGAATTTCAGTGTTTGTGTTTTTTTAGAAAATGGTTATTTTTAACTGTAACTGAAAACTGGACAGAGAGCTTTTTGTCTCTGAGCACTTCTTTTGTAGCTCAGTTTGCCAAGCTTTTGTGTAAAATATTTTATAAATAGGTAGCTATAATAGGTGGATTAATTGGCACGTAACTAACTTGTGCTTAATGCATTCGTTTGCTTTTTCCTTGTTGCTCCCATCATTTTCCCTGTGCCAAAAACATCATGCAAATCCCCACTGAAATTAATGAGTAATCCACAATGGCTGTGCTTCATGAGTTTGAGTTTGTATTTTAATTGTTGCTCATTTTGATAGACAGCAGTAGAGGCAAGACTAGGACTTTGAATATGGGCTGATTCTCATGTTGCATTTTTGTATATAGAAAAGCATGTTGTGTCCAATGTGGCTATGGCCATGCAAGTGTTTGTCTTGCAACCTTTTGGGAAGTGATGCAGATATTTGCTTTCTGATGCATATGTCATAATTTGTTTATCTGGTTTAGGCAGTCTCTTAGTGAAGAACTGGTTCTTGAGGCAGTTTTTACAAGGTTAAGAATAAAAGTCACAGTGACAAGTATCTTAAAATATGAAAACCTAGGACAACCAGAAGACATTTTAAACAGTAGCAAATATATAGAAGAACATAGATTTGGAGAGCTCTGCCTGCCCCCTGGCTCTTTTGTTGTTTGCAACTTATAGTATAAATAGTGTAAATATAGCAGTAAAAACATACTCCTCACGCATCCAGTTAAGTGAAATCTGTCTTACAAAAGCTTTCACTGGAATAGGTTTTATTAGTCTTGGAAGTGCTGTTGGACTTCTGTTTTATTAGAGAGCAAGAAAGTCACAATCCTGTATAAATATGAATCTCCCTATACAGAAGAGTAACTTGAGAGTTGGGCTTGAAATGGTCAATCAGCTCAGCTTCACTGCAGTTTTTTTTGTTTTTAATACTTCCTGGCAAAGGTTTAAGTCAGGGGTGTCGAACATTTCTTATGAGGGCTGAATCTGACATAAATGAGACCTTGTTGGGCTGGACCATGGTGGATCGAGCCATGTGTGTACCTATTTAAGATTAGGTAGCAGAGATATAAATATTATAAAGGACACAGGCAAATACAAGTAAAGATACTTTAAAAACAAACAAACCTTAAAACATTAGCTCTCATTGGTTATAAAGGTGCTTTCTTTGTACTTCTCCCATGGGATCCAGGGAACTGGGCAAAGGAAGCTCTAGCTCTTTCCTTCCTTCCCCAGGGGATGAGGCGGGGAAGAAGCCTCAGCCAATAGAAGGAAGAGAGGCTTGGCTCAGTAGCTCTGCTGTGCGATTGAGAGAGCCTGGCAAGCTATCCCTCCTTCCCTTCCTCCCCAAGGGGGGAGCCTCAGCCAGTGAAGAAAATAGGGGTTTTGCTCTGTAGTTCCTGTTCAGTTGAGCAAGCCTTGCAAAGCAAGCTATTATGCAGAAGAAAGCAAGAGAGAGGGAGAAGGAAGCAGATGACAGCCAGTTGCTTGTAGGCCTGATAGGAGCCTTCCGGTGGCCTGATTTGGCACCTGGACCACATGTTTGATACCCCTGGCTTAAGTAGCAACCTCAGCTCGCTTTGGCACAATTTTGAACATAAAAACAGGTTCCTGGTTTTCTTCCTTTTAACATAATACTTGTATAAAGATTAGTGATAATGGTGTATGTCTAAAACTGTTAACATATATGTACAGAAGCTAACTATTGTATTTTAAGATTCCTTCCCCACCCCAGAAATACAAAAATATTTTGGAACCAGATATTTTTAAGAATGCAGAATTCAGCATAATTTCAAAATTGTTCAAATGCTGATCCTTTTTTGTATGTATATTTTCCCATGAATATATTCATTCTGCGTTAAAGCCCTGAATGCTGTTCTGCTGAAGGTGTTTTTGCCTCCATTCCATTGAAGTGAATGGCCCTAAGTAATTAATACTGAGTTTGTGTAGCATTAATTAAAATTGAATATTTGAGTTATCGTTTCTGGAGGGCCTCCCCCCCCCCCCCAATGTGATTTTGGCATCTCCAGAACCCATGCATGTACTTGATCATTTAGAGAAACAACATTGCTTTGGGATATCTTTTTGTGAAAAAGCTTGTGTGGTGTAGTTTCTCATAAGGTCTGCTGTCGTCCTTGGTTTGAGTCTTTGTTTCCGCTGCAGTTATGGTGGGTGATCTTATGCAAACCATTCTTTTGGATCCCATGGCGGATTTTCACAGAGAGAAGGAAGGGGAGGCATTTTTGCTGAGTTTCCCCTCCTGCTGCAATGATTCTGCGGTTTCCCTTCCCCAAAGAGCAGCATTTTGGTATTTTGGCCTGCAGTGAGGAGGAGGAGGTGAAGAAGTCTCACTCCATAGATTGAAATCCCTTCCATCCGCAGAAGCCTCTGATAGATCCAAGCATGTCTTTGCCTAATCACAGTCTACATGCATGGGGTATCTTCAGTAAAATGTTCTTGAAACAATCAGTGTAAGTTTCAGGAGAAAGAGGGAATATTTGGGTAACTATATCTGACAAATAGCTTACCAGCCATTCATTATTTGGCTTGGAGTACGGCTTTTCAGCTAGTTCTTGATCTTATTGCGGTTTCTCTTAGCGTAGTTTCTTTAGTCTTACTGAAGTGCATTATGCAAAGCTTTACCACCAGCCTAACTGGTGTTTCCCTGTCCACAGTAGTGTCCATATCAGCTGCACAGTTTCCTTCTTTAAAGGCAGCAGAGTGATTTACCATGGTTCTAGTTGCATCTTATTTCCATCACAGCAATTTTTAGGGCTTTTTTAAAATCATGATTCAAATTAAAGTTTAATTTTCTAAGCAGCAGCCTGTTACACAATGTAAAACAATGCAGTAGAAGCAAACAGGAATAAGGGGGAAAGGCTTCTGAATGCAAAGCAGGTCTCTTGCTTTCTTTTTCTGCTAGTGGATCTTCTCAGTGTTGGCTATAATCCTCAGGCAGAGGGCCCTTCGGTTCATGTCTTTGGGCATGATCAGACTTTAAGTATCTGTAGTAGAGGAGAAACAAACTCAGCCAGGTCTTCCTAGCCAGCTAATATGACATCTCCCATTTTCTCAATCTGAGAATGTCTATTATTATTGTTTATTTATTATTATTATTATTTTTATTTTATATCCCACGCTCTTCGCAAGTGGACTCAGGGTGGCTAACAGTCAGTTTAAAACAATTCAAGAATACAGTTTAAAACAAAAAATCTAATTATTTAAACTATTTATTAGCCACCTTTCTACCTTGCAGAACTCAAGGCAACTTTACAATATAAAAAAACAGATATAACAAACGTAAAAGACAATAGTTTAAAGCAGGGGTGTCAAACATGTGGCCCGTGGGCCAAATCAGGCTCTAGAGGGCTCCTATCAGGTTCCCAAGCAACTGGCTTTTGTCTGCTTCCTTCTTCCTTTCTCATGCTTCCTTGTGCATCTCAACTTGTTTTGCAAGGCTTGCTCAATCACACAGGCGCTGCAGAACAAAGCCTCAATTTTCTCCATTGGTTGAGGCTCCTCCCCCTCCTTGTCCCCTGGGGAGGGAGGGAAAGATCCAGGGCTTCCTTTGCCCAGTTCCGTGATCCCATGGGAGAAATACAAAGAAAGCACCTTTAAGACCAACAAGTGCTAATGTTTTAAGTATGTTTTATTTAAAGTTTTTTTTAAAAAAAAATCTTTAGTTATGTTTGTCTGTGTCCTTTAAAAAGTTTATATCTCTGCTCCCTAATCTTAAATAGGTATGCACACAGCCTGGCCCAACAAGGTCTAATTTATGACATATCTGGCCCTCATAACAAATGAGTTTGATACCCCTGGTTTAAAGTCTCAGTTAGGACTGCTGATAAATGAAATGCAGTCCTAAAAAAAACTTGTCAACTGTTTCCTGAAGATCACAAAAGTAAGGGGGCCAGGGACACCACCGTAGGTAGGGAGGCTGTTCCGTAATGGTGGGACTGGCACCACATATGCGCTCTCTTGTGTGACTACCAGCCAAGCTTCTTTGATCGGTAGGACAGTCAGGAGCACCTCTCCCTGTTATCTTAATTCCCAAACTGGAACATATGGGAGAAGATGGTCCTTCAGATACCCTGGTTCCAAACCATGTAGGGGTTTCAAGGACAATGTCACGTTCTCAGGGTGCAGGCAGGCAGGAATCCAAAGCCAGTCCAAGGTCAAAGTCCAGGAAGTCAAGCAGGAGCCAAGTCACCAATGCAGAATCACAAACCGGAATCAGAAGTCAATGTCCAAAAGCCAAAAGGTCAGGGTGCCGAGGAAATCAAGCATGTCAGGATCAGGAAGGAGCATGGATGCAAGCCAGAGAATAGACTTGTTGCTTCCACAAGGTTACCAGGTCCTGGGTGGGAGCTATATGAGAGTCTCAATCACCCTGCTCCCTGGGTGGCAGTGACTGTTAGAACTCAGGGCTGAGAGATCTGAAGCATCGGCGTGCCTCATGTTTTCGCTCTGAAAGTTCTTTCCGGAGTCTGCTTCGAACTCTTGAGATGGGAGGAGGAGAGCTTGGAGGAGATTGATCGTCAACAGCTGACACTGGTGCCTGAAAAGTGATTGATGGGCCAGCTGCTGTTTGTTCAGCTGAGGAACTGACTGGCAACTCTTCCAGGTCTATTAACCCTTCCAGCGCCTCCTCATCAGGGCTCATGACAGACAAAGCCAACAGCTTGAATTAGGTCCCAGAATGTGATCTCAATACTCAGTTCAACGCATTATCCCCTTTGCCGTGCTACCTCACTATTATTTTAGGTTGTCTAGTGGCCACTAAATATTTTCATTGCACCATAAATGCTTATGGAATAACGAGAAAGTGTCCTGGGGACTAACTTTGTGACCATAAAATAGTGTTGCAATATTTTTACATAAAATTGTGTGCCATTTTTTTCTGGATGGGAATTTAGAATATCATTGTCCAGTATCCGTACTTTACCCTTCTGATCATCTCTGAGTGGCTATCAAAAAGAACAATATCTGCAGCTCAACAGTGTTAAACTAAACAAACTTATCCCACAATCAACAACAAAAAAAGAATACCCCTTCAGAACTTTTACGATCAGCCACTGTTTTGTCACTCAACAGGTATAACACCTCTGCTTTTTTCAGAATTCCTTAGTCCAGAAACCCTCAACAAAAAGTCCTCCAGAGCAGCCAGATCTTACAGGCTTTCTAGGAAACATAAGAAGGAAACCACTGAAGGAGCCTGAGGTCTGCTGGACTCCCTGTGAAGAAAAGCTGGCAAAGAGTTTGTTGAATTGATCCAAGTGTGTCACAGGTTTTTACTTAGAGAGGCCATTCTGCAAGAATCCTAGGTCATGAAGAGCTTAAAGGTAAAGGTAGTTCCCTGTGCAAGCACCAGTCGTTTTTGACTCTGGGGTGACGTTGCTTTCACAACGTTTTCATGGCAGACTTTTTACGGGGTGGTTTGCCATAGCCTTCCCCAATCATCTATACTTTCCCCCCAGCAAGCTGGGTACTCATTTTGCCGACCTCGGAAGGATGGAAGACTGAGTCAACCTGGAGCCAGCTACCTGAACCAGCTTCCACTGGGATTGAACTCAGGTCATCATGAGCAGAGGGCTCTGACTGCAGTACTGCAGCTTTACCACTCTGCACCATGGGGCTCTTCATGAAGAGCTTAGAAGGAGTAATTTTGAGTGGAAATGGGAAACAAATTAGAAGCTAATGCACTTGCATCACAATTGGTGTTAAATGGTCATATCATCCTACCTTGATAAGCAGATAGGCAGTTACATCTTGTATCAACTGAAGCTTATTTGCTTTTCTGCTTTATTTGAATCCTGCCTTCCTTGCCAGTGGAGAACCAAAGCAACTTACACCATTCTCCTGTTTTCCATATTATGGTTAGAATGAGAGCATGTGACTGACCCAAGGTCACCCAGCATGCTTCCAAGGCAGAGCAGGGATTTGAACTTCGGTTTCCCAGATCTAGTCCAACACTCTAGTCGTTACAATGCACTAGCTTCCAAGTTGTATTTCAGGGTAGAGTGGTGTAGATCATGTTACTGTAATCTGGTATATTGATAAAGATATCACCACCCCAGAGTCAAAAGTCTAGAAGTGAGGATAATTCCCTAACAAAGTCATTTGTACAAAAAAGGACTCTGATGCAACTTTTATTTCTTGTTCAAAAAGCAGCTGTGGTTCTAATTTAGTTTCAAAGGGTAGCTGTATTGGTTTGCAGTAGAATAGCTAAGTTTGAGTGGTTCTAACAGCCCTCAGTGCTGTTTGTACTCAGGAAAGCCAGTCCCCTCTGTTTCAGCTTGTTCTGCCACTCGAAATACCACTTCCTTACCTTTGCTAATTGTAGGGGTTCGTATGCCATATCTACTCTTGGGGTTGAAGAATTAATGTCTTTTTAAAACATTAAAGCAATCATGTTGTACTGGGTGGATGGTAGAGGCACTGATTTGATTATTGCCTTTAGATAGTTTTATCAATTCTAGATTTTTTCTGAGTGCAAGAGGTTCATTTCCTCTTGGTTAAATGATTCTGATGCTGCCTTTATGCAATATAAACAGCTGTGGTGAGTTTGTAGATTGTCACTGAATAATACATCAGATTATTTTTCCCTCTTGTGTATTTCTTTTAACTTTTTTTTTGTTTTGCTTCAAAAGAGATAGTACATGTCATAACTGTTAGGGCATACTTACAGTTTACTTGCTTGAAGTCATGCTTTGATTGTAATATCTCAAATGGCAGCTTGAAAGGAAGCTGCATAGAATATCACCATTGGCTAGTGTGCTTTCCTCTTTAGTTAAAAAGTTGGCAGGGTGTTTGGGTGCTGCTCTTACTGCTGGACAAAAGTATTGCAAGACATTGCGTTCTTTCACGGGAGCTGAGGAAATCCCAGGAGAGAGTGCTAAAAATAACAGCAGCAAGTGAGGAATGAAAAGCTGGAGCCAAACACTCACATGTGTTTTCAAAATGTATATACTCTTTTAAGTGTCAGTTACTGATCGCTGTTTGCCAACATTATCCATAAAGTTGCACCTGAGATTCACACAACATCTTCTAGGCTTAATGTGAAGAATGCATGTGGTGATGTCTAGCAAATTGGCTGTGTTTGGTTTTTGGCAGAGCAGTAAGTGTTCTGGCAGAAAGGGAGAGCTCATGTGAAACTGCAACTTTATTTCCTTGAACAAGTTTGACTGCCTGAACTAGGACATTACATAGAGTATCCTAATAAATTATGACTTTATTGTTAAGAGCCCTGAAAAAAAATGCCTTTCTTCCTTTAATTTTTCAAGGTAATCTTTTAATCTGCATATATGCTTAGGGTGTGCTTGTAAGGTGACGGGGGTGGGGTGGGGAGCTAAAGATGTTCTGAAGACTCTGGCTTGGATCCTTTGTTATGCAAGTGGAGCGTTTTTGCCAACAGAAGAACTTTTTGTTAAAAGAAACAGAGGGTTAAGGCCAAGGCTTTTGTAGCAGGAGCTCCTTTGCATATTAGGCCACACACCCCTGATGTATCCAATCCTCCCGAAGCTTACAATAGGCCCTGCAAGAAGAGCCCCATAAGCTCTTGGAGGATTGGCAACATCAGGGGGTGTGTAACCCAATATTTAAAGGAGTTCCTGGTACAAAAAAAGCCCTGGTTTAAGGCCGTTGATAGGAGAAAGGCAACATGAAGAGCCAGTATAATTTGTGTTATCTTTCTGAGTGTGGTTTTTTTTAAAGTTGGTTGATTTTGAAACTCTTGGAATTGGCACCTGTAGAACGTTTGGTGGATGGAAGACTTCTGGCATCCTAGGAATTATTTATCAAGTTATTAGCTTGGGTTCAGTGATGCAGAAACATAAATGGACTTAGCGCAGTTCCTCTTGTGTAAGACCTTGTATAAAAGCGAGTGTTTTCCTCTACACACACGTGTCAAGAAATTGGTTTCATGAAGTCTTGCATGTGGAGATACAAAAATATTGCCTTAGTGCAAGTAGTTATTGTGGTCTTTTTCTTGTGCTAGACTTCTTACAGAAGTGGAAGGACATGGAAATTTTGTGTGTTGTATCTAAGCCAATGTTTGTCACATGTTACTGCCTTTGGACCATGTAAAAGCTTTGCAGTTTTGGGGAGGGGGGGGGATGCAAAAGGAAGAAACTTGTTTGGAGGCAGCGTGGAGGAAGTAAGCCCCGTCTGATATAGAATAAGTCCATCAGCTGTGGCTTGGAATTCAGTGTGCCAATTCAGTGTTCCCTCTAAGCTGAGAGTGTGAGCCAACTCAGTTTTTTAGCCTCCAGCTCACACATTTTTGTCTTAGCTCAGGAAGGAGGGCACCAGAGCAACTGATTTATGCAGTAGCCAAATCCCTTGCTCACAACTTCAAGGCCAGTAGTTCATAAAGTAGAATTTTTGCTCACAAGACTCCACAGCTTAGAGGGAGCATTGGTCCAATTATATACATCCAAAATATTGAAATTAGTCATAGGTTTCCACTCAGCGCTAACCCTAACCCCCTTGATATAGTTCTCCTCTAAGAATTTCTGTTTCATGGCCTTGATTAGACAGGAAGTTATTATATAAATGTTGAAAATAAATAGTAGGAAATGTTCAGGATTCAGATACCCTTCTAATTGAAATGGGAGATCAAAGAGGATTAAATAAGTTGTACTGACAGTCAGATAATATAGGAAGCCTTTTTCATTTGGGACATGGGACCCTATATATATCATGGCTTCTTCCCTTTGCAGCAAGTACATGTGTTGTGTGGCATACATGGCTACCCTGCAGTCCAAAGATTTGAAGCTGTCTCACCTTAATGTAACCTGCGTTCCATTTTGGTGAATCAGCATGATGAAGATGAAGCATGCAACCTTTTATGCAAATTTGGAGGTCATGAATTTGTACAAAGCCACCCCTTGAAGAAACAAGCAGAGTGTTTTGAATTGACATAGGTATACAGTACAATAGCATGCCTGCAATGAAAACATTTGGTTAATGTCTAGAAGTATTTCATCTGTAAGTCAGTTTTATCTGTTGATGCGTCTCCTGCTGTAAGCCAGAGTCTTGTTTACAGTACAATAAACTATGGGGCTCCTGCTTTAGTGAGTTTCTTTTGACTTAAAGGACCGGCGGTGCTCATGCAAAGCTGATCTTTTCATTGAAGTGAATGGAGAAGTCCTTGTAAACAAGGCTGCCTGTATTTCTGTAGCAGCACTGCAGTCACAAGGGATCCAGGTTGGCAGTCTACAGGTCTGACTGATCCTTCATAAGGATGGAGGTAATGACAGAGATTTAGTACATTTGCACCCTGGACAAAAATTGGACAAGTAGCTGTGCTGAACCACAAATTCCAAAGACAAAACCCGAATAATAATACCTTTTACCAATGAAACATATCTCAAAATAGTATGCAAGCTTTCAAATTACCTCAAGTTCTTCACCAAGCTGGATATGCACTAATGAAAATGAAGGTGTGATTTCACTTTTCACAGTTAAAAGTGCAATCTTGTGCTTTTTCCCCTGCATTATTTTTTACCAGCAAAAAAATGTTTAAATCACATGATTTTTGCCCTGGCCAAAGGTAAATTTGACTGACTGAATTGATATAACAAACTATTAGAGTCAAATCTAAAGCTGCTTAGTTTAACTTTTAAGGCATAAATCTGAAGGATCAAGTTGACAGTTCCACTTCAGGAAAAGTCATTTGTGAATTGTTAGGCTAAAGAGTATCAAAAGTCCTTAAGTTTACAGACATCAAACTTAGATCAAGGACCAAATTTAGACCAACGATTTCTGTGATTCTTAAAATACATTAACTGTACTTACAGATTTGTACATTAATTTGTAAAAAAAAAAGAGTGAGTGAGAGGAAGGGGGGAGACTTGCTTTAGCTCCACTGAAGAACAGAAAACATCTCTGCTTTCCAAATACAACAAGCATTAAATTAGCATATCCACCAGCCAAGTGAAATGATTCTGAAAGGCATCTCTCAAGAAAAAAATTAATAATTCTGACACTTTTTTTGCTGGCATTATTAATAGCTTGCTGTTTGTTCCTGCTTTTTGAGCCACACAGAAGAGCATATAAAGTAAGCTTTTCTCTTGCTTCTGTGCCAGTAAGGAACATCAGTAAAAGTTAGTTGTTCTTAGGTTCCCTAGTATGAATTATCATGATTGTCTGATAGAACATGAGACATACACAACCAATATGGAAAAAAAAAACCCTGCTTTTTTCCCCAGTAGCTTTCTGGTTGTTCTGATTATAAATTCAGATCTTAAGCAGAGTTATTTCTCAGACTTTCCTGGATGTACAGAAGTGAACCTTTTTTAAAATTCATTTTTGACAATGGTGTTCAACAGTAGCACAGATTTTTTTTTAATAAAAAACGAAACATCCAGTTCTTGCCCCATTGTGGCCCGGATGTGTGGTGTATCCATATAACTGATCGTATGGACGTTGCTGTTGGAGATGATTGAAGTCTCTGGAAGAAAGTGCCTCTTGGGTGTTGCATCTTCTTCTGTTTTTCTTCGTTTCACTGGATGAGTGGATTCAGGTTGTCATAACTACTTCTTCACCCCTCTCAGTACACACATCACATAATATTCACAGCAAGAGATCTTACAATTATTTGAATAATGACTCTTTTTGGATTGTGAACCAATTAGAGAGATGAGAGAAAGCACATGTTCCAAGTCTTGGTATAAGTAACTGATGTGGAGGAGGTATATTTCAGTAGGTGCTTAAAGCTTATGATATTGATAGAATGGTTTGGATACTCTTGGAAGCTACCTTAGCTTGGGGAAATCATGTGGGAGTAAGATTAATAGTTGTTAATGTTGCATGGCCTCTGTCATAAGACAAGCTTTTGGGGTTTTCTGAGGACTATATCCTAAAGTGTGTAGCTTCATGGAGACAGGGCTTTGTGAGTGACTCCTATTTGTGAGGTGCATGGAATTTTTCCCTTGTGGGTTAGATTTTGAGAGGACCAGCCAAACAAGTTTGAATCTAGTGATCATTGTTAGAAAGAAACCATAGGTTTCACTGCCATTTAGGTAGACATGAGCTGTAGATGCCAATTTAAATAATGTAGCTCAAGCTGTCTGTGTATAAACTGGTAGAACAGGATGAACGTGTTATAAACAGTCCCATCCAAAACTGTTCATGTACAACATGTTTGGGCTACCATGCATCAGGCAGACAAAATCTTCTGCTGTAACCATATTGTCACTGCAAGTTGTTCAAGGAGAATGAGGATTTTTGTAGATGAAAGTCAGGAAATATTCTAAAGACAACAGGAAATGCAAGTCAGAAACAGAAGTAAAAAAAGAAAGCATAGATTATACCAATCTTTTGTAATCAGATAGGGCAGCAAAGCAAGCTGTGTACGATGTAAATGGAGACACTGATTCAGGTACTTTCTGGTGAAAACCTTTTCTTTTTAAATTCCCACAGCAGAGGAAGAAATTTATAACTATTCCATTCAAAGGATACAGGAGATGGGGTGGGAATGGTTAATGGCTCTTTGCTGAGAAGGAAGAAGAAAGCCATTTGTTCACCTTTACCTAGTATCCTAAGAAGTATCTATATGCTATTAACCACCCCTGTCTTCTATCTGCAGATTTCTAAAATCACAGATCGGGGCCATGTGGGGGCTAAAGAGATTTTTCTGTGCACTTGGGGAACTCCTCAGGTTTGCAGAAAAAAATCTGAAAATAAAAATACATGGGGAAGATAACTCCCCCCTCCACCGCAAAGTAAAGGAATTTTGACCAGAGAACACTCTATCCTTACGTGTGTGGTGGAGCTTAGGGGCAGCTATAGGTTGTTTGGTAGCTGCTCTAGGCCCTGTTGTGGCAGCAGTAGATGCTGGGAGCCATTCAGCATCCTGCTGCATGAGAAGCTGTTCCAGGCCCTGCTGTGGCAGTGGCAGACAGTGGGAACTCCTTGGAACCCTTCTGCATCAGGCGTAGGGAGCAGATCCAGGCTTGGAGTGGCTTCCAGACGCTACTGTTGGGCTTCAAGACAGGTGGTTGGGCTGGATTCACAAAGTGGGGGGGGGGGAGATGAGATTCCCTCCCGCACATGAGTTTTGCAGAGCCCCACTTGTCATATATTCTTTGTATCTTTGGATGCTTGAATTTGGTGACTGGAGTTGTAAACAGAACAGACAGATCTTTTTACAAACATGAAAAGGGGCCCTAGGTTTGCAGAAAATACGAAATCTATCTGCCTGTCTGGCTCTCTCTCCTAGGCAGCTTAAAAAATCTGAAAGTGATGAAAAGGAACTCCTGTAGCTTTAAAAACAGATTCCCTAAGTGGCTGTTGCTAGGCAACCATAGCTTTTCAAGTCTTGGTTCTGTCAGTAAAAGACAGGGGACCGGCAGGGCCTATTTTGGCCTTTGAAGGAGGGTTCCTTGGGGATAGGCCTATCTGGAATTGCCACCTCCAGGTTGGGAAGTTCCTGGGGATTTTGTGGTGGAGTCTCAAGAGGGCAGAGAATGGGGAGAGGAAAGGTCTCAGCCAAATATAATGCCACAGAGTCCACCCTTCAAAGCAGTAATTTTCTCCAGGGGGACAGATCTCTGTTGTCCAGATTTCAGTTGTCATTCTGGGAGATCACCAGGTCCCACTTGGAGGTTGGCAACCCTAGGTTTGGAAGCAACTTCTGGGTGACTTGATACCAGATGGAGGCAGCGGCGTTCTGATTATGCATGAATTTGTGAAAGAACTGAACATGGTGAATATTTTCTGTACATATAACCACAAGTTTTGCAAGATGCTCCCTGGAGGAAGGACCTGGCAGTCCAAAACGGGCTTTACTCTGCTAGTGGTCCATTGGAGCTCTTTTCTGGACTTATGATGTTTTGGACTTTTTGCACAATGGGTATGTAAAATTATGAGGTTGCTGAAATGCACTTTTTTCCCTGTATGAATTATATTTTGTAATAACATTTTTCACAGAGTGGCTTGTTTCATTTGGTTGCAACTTCATTCCTTTGTGTAGCCTATTGTGTATTCCCACTTGGAGGTTGGCAACCCTAGGTTTGGAAGCAACGTTTGGGTGACTTGATACCACTTGACTTGCATGACTCAACTAGGCCTGGCTACTTGCTACTCTTCCACAGCAGCTACCCTATAAAAACCAGTGTGGTGTAGCAGTTAAAGCTTCAGAGCAGATTTGAGTCCTCATCTTGCTGTGGAAGCTGACTGGATGATTTTGGGCCAGTCACATACTTTCATAACCTACCTGACAGGATTGTTGTGAAGATAAAAAGGAGCAGAAGCGTATAATTTAAGCTGCTTTGGTTCCCACTGTGGAGAAAACTTGAGTATAAATGAAGTAAATAATAAATACAGCTGAAGATGTGAGGCAGATAAAAGGTGGTTGGTGAAGGAAAGAATGAAACAGAGACAGGAGCCTGGGGAGGTGGAATTTGAGGAGGGGAGGGACCTTGGAAAAGTATAATGCCAGAAGAACTAGAGTACTCCAGAAGATCACTCAGAATTACAACTGCTATCCAGATGACAGAGATCAGTTCCCCTGGAAAAAATGGTACTTTGGAGAATGGACTTTGTCATTATACCCAACTGAGGTTGCTTTCCTCCTCAGACCTCACTCACCCTCCCAAGGCTCTACCCCCAAGGATTTCCCAACCTGGAGCTGGCAGCCCTTAAGGGAACTGACTTCTGTAGTTGGGAGATCTGTTGTGATTCCAGGAAATCTTCAGATGGCACCCAGAGGTTCGCAGCCCTAGGAGGAGAAAAGGAAGCAAGAAAAGGGGAGAGACTCTGGGGCTTTCAAGAAAGGTGAAAAAGAAACAGTGAGAGAGGGGAAAGCGAGATGCCTCCTGTATGTCCTTGCATGTTCCCACTTTTATCTTTTAAAAAAGTAAAGGTAGTCGCCTGTGCAAGCATCAGTTGTTTCCGACTCGGGTAACATCGCATCACGACGTTTTCACGACAGACTTTTAATGGGATGGTTTGCCATTGCCTTCTCCAGTTATCTACACTTCCCCCCAGCAAGCTGGGTACTCATTTAACTGACCTCGGAAGGATGGAAGGCTGAGTAAACCTTGAGCCAGCTACCTGAACCCAGGTTTCGCTGGGATCGAACTCAGGTTGTGAGTAGAAAGCACAGACTGCAGTACTGCAGCTTTACCACTCTGCACCATCTTTTAGGATAGCACTTAAATTGTGGCCACCACCAGAACTCATTGGGCATCTCGGACATAAAGATTTCTTTATCCTGCTTGGTCACAAAGGCACCAACAATATTATGAAGTAGGGCATCAAAGTGACGGAGGTCTTGTGCAGTATCCGGCAAAGAGGCCAGATTCTAGTAATGACCAGTCCTTCCTGTCTAGAAGTAAGATTAATCTTGACAGAAATTATGTAGGATTCTCATTCAGATGACCTGAAGTTCCTCCACCTCAGTAGTACTTTGTGAAGTAAACCCTTTCTTCCTGTGTTCCCACTTCTGTGTATGATTATATTGAAAGGAGACGGTTTCTTAAAATGCATGTTTCGAAAAGATGATCTTCCAAGAGCTCTTTAGATTTGCCTGTAGTTGTATGTGTGGAGTTGATGTAAACACAGGATATTAAGCTGACAGGTGCCTGGGGGACAAACTGATGGGATTGCATAGGGGTGAGTGCAGCTAAATACAGGTTGGAATACTGTAGCATTGCCTAGCTTTGATGGTTTGGGGGTTTTATGTCCTTAAAATACTCTAGGTTCTGCTACCCAGACTTTCTATTTCAGGCCTCTGGGGTTCTTTGCATGTTGATGTTTCTCTATTAGTTAGGTTATAAGTAATGAACAGTCTGTTGCTGTTATAAGAAATATCTGGATAGCCACTCATTGTTAATTGGCATAACTTTCAAAATATGTTGCTTTCAAAAATGCTGTCCACTGCCATGAGGGTCAGGAATGTTGTAACAAATATATCTTTCTCTTGTTTTTTTTTCTTTTTGACTGTGAATATAATTTATTATTGTAAGTCACCATGATCAAGAGGAAAGGCAGAATGTAAATCTTTAAATAAACAAACAAATAATTGACTGTTGTAAATGTAGTAATATCAACACGTTTTGATGAGTTGTCAAGGGATCACTTTGCTTATAAAGCAAACTGTATACGTTCCAAGTCAGCTTTAGAGGCCCCTTCTAACTTATTATTAAGAAACTTTACTCTTTGCATCCTCAGATACAAGATGAAAAATGAATACCACTATGTTAATGCCTAATGTTCATTTTTGGATTGGCATTTCGCAGTATGCCAGTACATGCAGCTTTTCACATAGAAAAGGATGAGATAGCAGAGGATGAGGTTACAAACATAGAAGGCTGTTAAGAGATAGTAAAGAGAGCCCTGTGGCGCAGAGTGGTAAAGCTGTAGTACTGTGGTCCTAAGTTCTGCTCACGACCTGAGTTCAATCCTGACGGAATCTGGGTTCAGGTAGTAGCCGGCTCAAGTTGACTCAGCCTTCCATCCTTCCAAGGTTGGTAAAATGAGTACCCAGCTTGCTGGGGGGAAAGTGTAGATGACTGGGGAAGGCTTATGGCAAACCACCCCGTAAAAAAAGTCTGCTGTAAAAACGTTGTGAAAGCAACGTCACCCCAAAGTCGGAAACGCCTGGTGCTTGCACAGGGGACTACCTTTACCTTTAGAGATAGTAAATAGAGTTGGCACAGCCTCCCCTGCTTTTACATATTTTAAGATATGAAAACTGGCTGTGTTTTATTTCATGATTTCCCCTACAACATGGGAAGTTCTAGAGTTTTGCCAGGGACAACAAAAGTGGCTGCTTTCCCCTGGGTGGCATGCTCCCTTGTTGTGCGCATGAGTGAATGTGTACTGTTCTCTTTTCTGACTGCCAAGCAATGGGGGAAGTGCATTCTTTCTCTCTTAAACTCACTTCAGAGCATCTTTGATAGGGTGGAAGAAGAACTTCCCTGCAGTCTGAAATGACTTCTTTTCGGCTGTATGATAGAAACATGTGGTCGTGGTGTTCTGAAAAATGTTGCTTCAAAGATGAGCATCTGTGACAGATTGCACTAGGAAAAGCAAGCTTTTAAAATACCGCTTGTCTCAGGGAGTCAGGGATTTCAAGAGTTAATCTTCCCTTGAGTAGAGCAACCAATCACATTAGGTCTCCACTCAAGGGAAGATTAACTCTTGAACTCCCTGAGACTAGCAATATCCATAATTAAGAATTGTATTAGAGCTGAACTAAACTGCAGTTACATTCTCTTGAATGTTTTAAGAATTTTAATGTATATATGTGAAAGCTTTTAGCAATCTCTAAACCTTGACCTCTTGTCCCTCTCTGTCTGTCTGTCTTTCTGTTTATCATCTATTTCCTGCCTGCTTAATGAAATCTTCATGCTGTGTTTGAGAATTAAACTGCCTCAATTGCCATTTCAGTAAGGGTTTAAATATATGACAAGGCAGCTTCTGTATTTTCCCTTGAGCTCCTGTAAAAGCCTAAACCAATATCTAAACAAAGGGTGGTACAGTTTAAGTTTATTTCAGTAGAGAAGGTATACCTGCCACTGTAGGGTGACTTACCTAAGGGGGGAGGGCACTATATTCGGTTATGATATTTTTAACAGTGTTTGCTTAAATAAGTCTGTTTCACAACTGGTCTACTACCTGCCATGTTTTTGGGCTATGCAGGTTTTAAAAACATGCAGGTTTTAAACATTCTTTTTTTCCCCAGGTTTTTCTTGGAATCCTCAGTCTTGTTTGAAAACAAAACCAAGAAAAATGAATAAAACCCAATGTGTAAGCAGCCAGGCTTGCACCTTTATTCCTTGGTACAAAATTGCAAATACTATAAGTGTCTGAAATTACTTTACACAATACTTTATAAGTGTCTGAAGTGAGCCTAGCTCATTAACTTGTTTGCTTACTTACTTAAATTATTTATTTATTTATTTATTTCCATTTCTAGCCTGCCCTTCCCTGTGGAACAGGGCTCAGGGCAGCATACATCAATTAAAACATTCATACATTAAATTCATAGTTAAAACAATAAAAACACAATAATTAACCTAATTAGATGGTGCTAAAACTTTCAGTTGTGCCACTGCCTCACAGTGTGTGTGCGGGGAGGGGGTGGAGGCTGAGAGACAAGAGTGCGAGCCTTGTAAGAAAAAAGAGCCTTGTAAGCTCTTGGAGGATTGGCTATATCAGGGGTGTGTGGCCTAATATGCAAAGGAGCTCCTGCTAGAATTCCACCCCTGGCTCTGATTCAGAAGAAGAGAGCTTCATGTGTTTATCCAAGTACTTAATTCACAGTATGTAGAGCTGGTTGTTATTGGTTGTTGCGCCCATACACTGGAATTCTTTCTGATCAATATTAACTTTCTGTGTTCTACCTTCCCATTTAAATTTTTCTTGGCATTTCATAGGACCTTTATTGCACTTTTAAAATTTATTTATTTTTGTTAATTTCTAGTCTGCCCTATTCTGCGAGCGGGCTCAGGGCAGATCACAACAGAGTTAAATAATAACAGTAGGCAATAAAATTAGAAATAAATAAACAATAAAAACAATAACATTACTCTGTTTGAATTTGAACTGATTTTCATGCATTTAAGTTGCTTTGTAATATACATCATGTTGAGCACTCAGGACAGGCATCTGATAAATATTATAAGCAACATATGTTGGGCTTTCACCAGTGCCCATGAAATGTGCTGTTTATGACACAGATACTAAAAAGCAGTTTAATATTTGGCAATATCTGTAGCAGGAGAGCTCCTTGTATGTCTTTCTTGAGACAGTCTGCAGGACAGAGATTTTGAATGTTTTATTGGAATAGCGGAAGCGTGTAAACAGAACTGCTTATCTAAGTCTGAAGGCATGAATGTTGGCCTTGGCAGTGTATCTCAGCAGTAGATTTTAGTAAAATGCAGTGTTCTTGGCAGTGTAGATTTTTTTTTTAGCATTGTCTCTGTGTCACCTGTTGTCAAGAACAGCTGCCATCTCTTAAATGAACAAACTATTGATCTTGAGAGTCTGTTTAGAAATAAATTGGTGACTTTCTTGTAAGCAAAAAACAAAGAAACCTCAGTCTAATCGTGTGAGAAAGACTTGAAATTTTACAGGTGATGCAATGTTATGGAAATGTAAGTACATTTTTGTATTATTTTTCTCCTTCCTAGTAAAGGAACCTTCAGTAATTTTGTTGCAGGCTGTGTGGAAAAGTGATTTGTAATTGACTGACCAGTATCACAGAAATGTTACCCAATTTCAGTAGATTAGTTTCAAAGGTACTGTTCTGCTGGCAACACTTCATTGGTGGAGCGGTGTGTGTGACTCTTGCCTTTTTCCCCTCCCACTGCAGATCTCTTTGCCTTCCCATGCGGTTTCTGCTTGCCTCTTGACCTACAGGAACAATACTTGAGAGGGTTCACTGGGTAGCAGCAGGGAGGTCCTACTCCTCCAGCTTTGGCCTGCTGATGAAGACCCTTAGGATCTAACCCAATATAACTAATGTCTCTCTGTGCGTGTGTATGCTTTTTTTGAGCAGGAATACACAGGAACACAGTTCTGGCTGACTTGGCATTGGGTGTGGCTTATATGCAAATGAGTTCCTGCTGGGCTTTTTCTACCAAAAAAAGCCCTGCACACACAGATAGCTTTTGTGTGTGTATACACATAAAATGTCAGTTCTGTTAAGTGTTGCTTTTTAAAAATAATGCTACATAACATGCCCATGTTACCATAGTGGACTGTGAGCTTCTGGCTTCAAATAAGTGGTCTTACTAGTTGTCTTTCCATGTATACAAGACAGCCACACAGAAATCAGCTAATTTCACAGCTACCTCCATTGTCTCTGACAGGATATAACTGTGTTGTGTGAAAGACATGTGGACCAAGTAGTTAGGATGTTTTAAGATGATGCTTATGGGCTACAGAAGGGCTTTGCTTAGTTGCAAATGGTGTAATTAATGGGATCCTTTCAGCGTGAACAGGAAATGCAGTAATTACAAAATGATAAAGTAGATTTAAATTGGTGAATTGTTACTTATTGATGAAAGTTGTCCTGATTTAGATCAGTCCATTCTGATTTTGATGATGATTATCATGAGGCAAGATTTTTCATTTTTAACCAGTTGGCATTCTACAGTCATGAAATACATGAATCTACTCAAGTCTCTCACATTTTTATCATGCTCTTCCTCCCTCCTCTGTTTTGTCCTCACAACAGCCTTGTGTCACAGGATTGTTGCAAGTAAGGAATAGAGGCGGTAAAACAATTGTCTATCAGAGTGACTGTCCCAACTTCACTCAGAGCTTCATTGCGGGGGGGGGGGGGGGGGCGGGGAGGCAAGTCTCACCAGCCCTAGTGACATGCTGAAATTTCTACGTATAATAGGCTGAAAATGACTGCAGAAGCAATTTTTCCCTTTTTCCCCATTCCCCCAGTGTTCTGTGGAAGGTCAGGGAACTCTCTAGAACAGAGTGTCAAACTCATGAGGGATGGATCTGATGTATTTGAGACCTTGTCAGGCCAGGCCATGTGTGTCATAAACTGTAATGCCAGGTTGCAGAGATATAAACTTTAAAGGGGCAGACAAACAAAACTAAATATTTTTTAAAATTTAAAACATGCTTAAAACAGCGCACTTGCAAAATGTGGTTAATTTAACAGTCTCTGGTATCTGACACCTTTTGCTCTGAATTATTGCATCAAAATCTGGAAACAATTTCTATGCTGTAGCAATCTTGAGAGTGCTGTTCAGGTGTGTTTCTAGAAGTTGCAAATCTACTTTTGATTTATTGACATTCATTACAGAAATCTCATGCTCAATACTCTGTGCCCTAGGACTCAGGGGAACTCATGAAATAGCTGGGCATTGTGAGCTTTTGTACATAAATTGCTTTGTTTGCTGCTCAGGAACATGGGAAGGCACCATGACACAGACTGAGGGCTGTATGTTTATCTACAAAACTATAATCTTCCCCAGAAAAATAACTGCAACTCCCATGAGGCAGTGCAAGAATAGAGTGACAGCAACTATAGTGGTCAGTATCAGCCTCCCATCTGGGAAGCCTAGGTTCAGAATCCCCAGTCTACAAATGAAATGTGCTGGGCACACACTCTCAGCCTAATCCACCTTGTTGTTATTCCTCATCTAAATGGTTTGTTGTTACTCCTCTGTCCTCACCTAAATAGTTCACGTTGTTTTCCTACTGAGAAAGACTGGATCCTGAGGGTGGAGGGAACCCAGTTGTATCCAGGAGAGCCCTGACAAAACAAGCTTGGCAAAATGAGCTTAATAAGATACACACACACACACATACGCAGGGTAGTGAGGCAAAAATCCCTTGCCTTGAACAAAACTGTATTGGTCTTAGAGGTGCTTTCTGCATTTCTCGCCTGTGACTGAGGCAGCCAAGCAAATCATCCCTGCCTTGCTTTTTCCCTCTTCCCCCCTCCCTCTTCTCCAAGAGAGGAGGAGGAGCCTCAACCAATGGAGGAGCTTGACTCTGTAGCTCTGTTGTGCGATTGAAAGAACCTGGCACAGCTCTAGCTTTGGTGGAGAGAGCTCTAGCTGTGCACAGCAGAGCTACAAGAACCAAGCTTCTCCATTGGCTCCTCCTCCCTTAGAGAAAAGGTAGGGGGGAAGAGGGAAAGAGCCAGAGGATGCTTTGTTTGGCTGCATCACACCACAGAAATACAAAAATGGCAATCAAAGGAAGAAGAGAGGGAGAAGGAAGCAGATGACTACTTGCTTGTAGACCTGATAAAAGTCCTATGGGGGACTGATCAGGCCCGTGGACCGCACATTTGACACTCCTGCTCTAGAACAGTATACTACATAGGGGGAGGGGCTGCAGCAAGATGAAACCAATGTCCTCAGTTCTTACAAATGACACATTATTCTGAAGGTTCTCTCATCTCTTTGTGGTTTTTTAGAGGAATTGTGAAGCTGCTGAAGGCAGGGTGTTCATGAATTCGCTTGGATCCACTGTGATAGTGTATGGCTATTGGCTACTTGTAAATTGCCTCATGCAAAGGGTTTTTTGTTTTTAAAGAAATGTGGAATATTTATTCTTATAACTATTTTCTGTCTCTCAGACTCTTTCTGAAGTTATGCTGGTTCCATGCTTGGGAGGTGGTGTACTACTCCCACCCCCCTTCATTCTTGTATGTATTTGTCAGAGACAGCTTCCTCCATATTTTGTTCTTAATTCATGACTAGTGTTGAGGAATCAAGGCGTGGATAATTTTTTGCATTTAATGGAGCAGACTTCCTTAGAAAGAAGTAAAAAGCTGGCTTGGTGGCACTCAGCATGGAATGTTTGTACTGTCCCATTCATATCTCACACCAGAAGAATCCTGCCTTCGATTTTCCTTTATTACCTTGTTAGAGAAAACTGGCAGTTCTCTATGACACTTCACTCTCTTTCACTGTATCATTGACAAGCTTTTTCATTGTTGCACTATTTGGGCACCTCTGGCAGGAAGCCCGTGATTGTTTTTGTGACTCAGTTTCAAACTCCCACCCTCACCCCAGCATGGTCACAGAGACAAATGTTTTCCTCATTCAAGTAATTGCATTTGCTTACAGCAAGTCATCAAGATTAAAAACTGATCCTGAACCGATAGCAAGCCCTGTTTGTGCATCACACTAGTTTTACAATAGTTGCACTCCGTTTCCAGGTGCCGGTTTAACCTTTCATGACCTGGGACCCACATACTAGGTGAACTGGCATTTATGATCAGTAAATGTGTTCTGTAATCTGTTTTATTTATATTGTAAACTGCCTTGAGCACCTTCAGATAGAAAGGTTGTTACAATGTGAATTTGACAATCAAATTGGGAAGTGGGGTACATTCACATTGATGTGCACTGGGACACATGCATCTTCAAAAGAGATGTGAAACATTAAGCAATTCATGTTTAAATTCTAAAGGTTCAGTTACCATCTGGGCCCAGACTTTGCCCCGGACCATCTGGCTAAGGCACTAGGAGCTGTGGCTGGGTGGTTGAAACAGAGCCGACTGAAACTTAATCCAAAGAAGATGAATGTCCTGTACCTGAGTTGAGGTGGAGTAGAATTGGGTATCTGGCTCTCAGCCCTGGACGGTATGCCAGTTGTGCCAGCTCAGAAGGTGAAGAGCCTGGGAGTGACCCTGGATGCCTCACTGCCTATGGAGGCCCAGGTCACTGTGGTTGCCAGGTCTGCCTTTTACCATCTTCAGCAGTTCAGATAGCGAGTGTCCTACCTTTCCCCTCAGGACTTAGCTACAGTGACCCATGCAATGGTCACTTTGAGCCAGTTTGGTGTACGGGTTGTGTGCGCAGACTCTTATCTGGGAAAACTGGGTTTGATTCCACAGTCCTCCACTTGAACTTGCTGGAATGGCCTTGGATCAGCCATAGCTTTGGCAGACATTGTCCTTGAAAGGGCAGCTGCTGTGAGAGTCCTCTCAGCCCTACCCACCTCACAGGGTGTCTGTTGTGGGGGAAGAAGATAAAGGAGATTGTGAGCCACTCTGAGATTCGGAGTGGAGGGCAGGATATAAATCCATTATCTTCTTCTTCCAGGTTGGATTACTGTAACTCGCTCTACATCCAAATAAATAAATAAATACATGGACTTGCCCTTGGGGTTAATCCGGAAAATACAGCTGGTGCAAAATGCAGCGGCATGCCTGCTAACTGCATTGCCTATATGGGCCTGCACGTGGCTGGTGCTACACCAATTGCACTGGCTACCAGCCCTGCATGGCCTGGGACCGTCATATCTGAGGGACTGCCTCTCCACATATCTTCCCCAAAGGCCAGTCATCATCTGCTGGTTGTTCCCAGCCCAAAGGATGTCCACCTCACCTCAAATAGGACAGGGCTTTTCCTGTCCTGGTCCTGGCCTGATGGAACATGCTCCCACAAGAGATCAGGCCCCTACCAGATTTGTTACCTTTTTGTAGGGCCTGCAAAATGGAGCTGTTCCTCCAGGCCTTCAGGTAGACAGTGGGTGTCTGAAGTAAATAGAATCTACCTTCCCTTGCCATAATATGCCGTACTATGCCCAATATTCCATCTTCATCTAGGCCTACCAATGTATTACTGGTTCCAGCATGTTGCTATTTGATATTTGGCTGATTTATCTTTCATCTGATTTTATGTGCTTTTAATTGTTTTAATTGTATCTTATTGTTTGATTGTCTAAAACTGTTGTACTCTGAACTGAGCCCATTCTCAGGGAGGGTGGAATAGAAATCTATTAAAATAAGTAAATGAATAACTAAATCTATGGGCTTTTCAGCATGTTTTTTCCCATGATCTCTTACCCCATGCTGCTTCAGTTTATCCCCTGATATCCTCATGAATTTTTGTGTCTTTAGTTTTCATATTCTTATTTTTTTCCTGTGTCTTTTGTTCATTTGAGACCACATTTAATCCAACCTTTGTCTGGAGGCTGACTTTGGATTGCCTTTTTCCTTGTGCATAAGTTTTCTGTTTTCTTTGTCCTGCCCACTCCCACCCACCTTGAGCCCATGACAGGAGTGTTGTCATCATCTAACTACTCCGTTTCCAGTTTGGTGTAATGCCAGTTTGGTGTAGTGGTTAACTGTGTGGACTCTTATCTGGGAGAACCAGGTTTGATTCCCCACTCCTCCACTTGCACCTGCTGGAATGGCCTTGGTTTAGCAATAGTTCTGGTAGAGGTTGTCCTTGCAAGGGCAGCTGCTGTGAGAGCCCTCTCAGCTCCACCCACCTCACAGGGTGTCTGTTGTGGGGGAGAAGATATAGGAGATTGTAAGCTGCTCTGAGCCTCTGATTCAAAGAGAAGGGCGGGGTATAAATCTGCAATTTTTCTTCTTCGTTGCTACCATACAGTGATACAAGAAAAGGTACATTTTTGCCTCTCAGACCTGGTTTACTCCTACAGCCCAATTCAGGTTGCCAACAAGCTTGGAGAAAAATGTCCTGTCTTTTTAACAAGAGACTTAATGGGATGATATTTACTTCCCTGCCACGAAAAGCTTCAACTGTCCATTTCTACACATTAAACCCTTATTGAGGAAGAGGGAGTCAGGACATTTGTCTCCAGGCATTTTAAGCTGCGCCTTACCAAAGGCTGAGCACATCTCACAGAGGTCTGAGAGGAGCAGAACAGAGCAGAGCAGCTCTCATAGCTGAGACAGCTGGAGAAGTTGCTGAGAACTTCTGAGATCTTCTTCGTGGTCTCTGTGCCTCACACTCATGGGATAGTGCGCCTGTGCCGATCCCCGAATCGGTATCTGAAAAAGCCCGGGATTTTTCCGCGCTCGGCGCCAATGAGCATGCGCAAGCGACCCACTGCGCATGCCCACCAGCGCCCGCGCGGCAATCCCGCCAGTTCCTTTCTGACCGCTGCGCTGAGAGGTTTACCTTTCCGTTTCCCCGGTCGGTGAGAAGTTTTTTTGGCTTCGCCTTTTCTTCTCGTTCTAGCCCGTTTACCGTTGTTGTTTAGTAGTTAGTTGTAGTTCATAGTTGTTAGTTAGTTAGTTAAAAAAAAAAAAAAAGCGTTTTGTGTTCGCCCGCCGGACGGCCCTTCGGGGCACTTCGCCCGCGCTTTTCCCCCACTCCTCTTTTTCTCTCTCAGATTGTTCTGGGGAGTTTTTTTGCGGCTACTTTCTATGGAAAGTCGCTGGGGGTTTTTCAAACGCTGTCGTGCGTGTGGGAAGAAGATCGCCCCTCCAGACGGTCATTCCCTGTGTCTACTGTGCCTGGGAGAGGCCCACCGAGTAGACTCGTGTCCGCATTGTCTCCGCTTTTCGAAGCAGACGAGGAAGAACCGGGCGGCTCGATTATCTGCAGCACTGATCGAATCGGCGCTTACACCCCATCGACCGATGGAGGTATCGGCACCGAAGTCGCCCGAAACCCCGGCCCTGGAGCTCGCATCGGCCGATGCGGCTCCGATACGGACTTTGGACTTGCCGGAAGAGCGTGGCTCCACGAAACGTTCCCTTGAGGGCTCGGTGGATACGCCCGCTAAAAAGCGCCAGGAGGACTCGGGGACCCGACCTCCGAAAAAGGCGAAGTCGAAGGAGAAGCGAAAGCGACCCCGCACTCCTTCCCCATCGGGCGGTGCGTCGACATCGACGTCGACAAAACCTCCGAAAAAACCTCGGACGCCTCCGCGCCGTAGCCCAGCTGACCAGCAGCGCCTGTCGGCGTCGGAACAAGAGCCGGAAATCGACTTAACCCAACGGTCTTCGTCTTCGGGCTCCCGTCGTCGCTCCGAAAGCGAATCGACCTCGGAGGTTGATGCGTCGGCACCGGTGATCGACCCACCATTCAAGCCCCGAGTCAGGCGAGACACATTCTATCCTCCTCAACGCTTCCCGATACCACCGTGGGAGCAACGCAGGTGGCAGCCTCCCTACTCCCGGTACGAGACCTGTCGTTGGTACCCGGACGACTACCACGATTGGGAGCAAGCATCCCAATTTTCATCGGTGTCGAGGGTATCCCATCGGTCTCGGAAGGCCTCTGCGTCGGCGTCGGTTCCCCCGGATCGACAGTTGGTTCCGGTAGATGTGGATCGAAGACCACCGATCCTTCCACCGCGAGAATCGACCCCGATGCTCTCGGAGCACTCCACACACAAGGACTCCTCGTCGTCGGAGTCGGAGAGTGAAGTTCAGGGATTGGAGCCTTCACCGGGTTCCCAGACGGCCGAGGATCTCCCGATCTCGCCGTCGGAGGATCTGAAGTCCTATGGGGACCTTGTGAAGCGGATTGCCGCCACCCTCAAGCTGCCTGTGACGCAACCGGAGCCAGTAGTGGACGACAATGTGTTCGATATAATGCAAAGGAACACATCCACTGCGGTTGCCCTGCCAGTGACCAAGGTGATCCTCCAGGTGGTCAAAGAGCCTTGGGCGCGACCCTCCTCGACGCCAGTCTCATCGAAACGGCTGGACCATATGTATAGGGTCCAAGAGACTGGGGCTGAGTTCTTGTTCACCCATCCGCGCCCGAACTCGGTGGTCGTCTCCTCCTCTTCGAAGGCAAGGAAGGTCCACTCCTCCCCACCGGACAAAGAAGGGAGGAAGATTGATGGAATGGGCCGCAAGGTCTACTCCGCGGGGGCACTCGGCATAAAGGTGTCTAACTATGCCGCCTGCATGGCTAGATATCAGTATGCCGTGTGGGAACAACTTTCCCCCTTCCTTTCCTCGTTAACTGAGGAAAAGAGGGCTGCTGCAACCAAGCTACAAAAAGAAGGTCTCGCTGTGGCCAGACAACAACTGGCCGCAGCAAAACATATGGTTGAAGCCTCGGCCAAACAGATTACGTCTGCAGTCTGTATCCGACGGCACTCCTGGCTCAGGTCTACCACGCTCCACCAGGACACTAAGACCTTCATCGAAGATCTGCCGTTTGAGGGTGACGGGCTCTTCAGCACCACAACTGACTCGGCGCTGCAAGAGTTCGACAAGAGTGTCAAAACCTCTAAGAACTTGGGTGTCCAATCTGCTCCTAAGGCTTCCAAATCCAAGCAATGGTCCAAACCCTGGACCAAGAAGCCTTATCAGAAGTTCTCTCCGGAGCAATGGCGTCCTCGCCCTGCCCAGTCCGAGCGATCACCCTACTCGGGTAACGGCAGGAACCGTTATGGATCACAACCGCCCAGCAAGTCGAAGGGGGTTCGCTCCCAGAAGCAGGGGGTTTGACTTCTTCCAAGCACGCGTCGTCGTCCCCGTTGGGAATTCATCCATCCGCCTACGCCCTTTCCTGCCTGCCTGGGAGTTGATCTCCACAGACAGGTGGGCTCTGTCCATCATAGAAGAGGGCTACAAAATAGAGTTTGTTCAGACCCCAAACCAGTCCGTGGTAGTCACCACTCCCCCTTCCCCACCTCTGCTGGCGGAGGTGAACAACCTCCTACAGAAACAAGCCATAGAGGTAGTTCCACCGGAGGCCAGGACGGGAGGCTTCTACTCCCGGTACTTTCTGGTTCCCAAAAGGGACGGGGGCCTAAGGCCTATCATGGACCTTCGGAGTCTGAACAAATTTATTCTGTACCAGAAGTTCAGAATGGCTACGCTGCAAACAATCCTGCCCCTCATCAATCAGGGAGACTGGATGGCGACCCTGGACCTCAAGGATGCTTATTTTCATGTCAGCATCCATCCCGCGTTCAGGCGTTTCCTACGGTTTGCAGTGGGTGCTCGTCACTTCCAATTCAGGGCCCTGCCGTTTGGACTGTCTACTGCTCCTCGGGTGTTCACGAAGCTGATGAGTGTGGTGGCTGCCCATCTTCGTCTGCAGGGAGTCGTTGTCTTCCCATACATCGACGACTGGCTTCTTGTGGCGAAGTCGAGGGAGAGTCTAACAACCCACATCGCTACCACTCTGCGCCTTCTTGGCACCCTGGGGCTGCAAGTCAACCTGGAGAAATCCCATCTCACTCCCTCAAAGACAGTTCAATTCATAGGGGCTCTGTTGGACACTCAACAACATCGAGCATTCCTCCCTTCGCAGAGAGCGAAGGACATCATCAATCTGGTGCAGCTACTTCAAAGGCGGCGGTGGGGCACGGCTCAGCAGCTCCAGCGGATGCTGGGGTTGATGGCCGCGACGACAAGCGTGCTACGTTTCGCAAGACTGCACATGAGAGGCCTACAGATTTGGTTCTTGCGCCACTTTCGGCCTCTCAGAGACTCACCTCGAAAGAGGTTCACCATTCCACCCGGGACTCTCCGCTCCCTGCAATGGTGGGGAACAGAGAGCAACATCCGTCAAGGGGCCCCTTTTCATCTGCCGACCCCTACAGTAACCATCGCTACCGATGCCTCCATGTGGGGGTGGGGAGCCCACCTGGAGGAGCTGTGTGTGGGAGGCAAGTGGCCACCGAAACTGAGCCGGTGCCATATAAACTACCTAGAACTGCTAGCAGTTCACTTTGCCCTTCGATCGTTCCGTCCACTGCTGGTGGGACAGACTGTGGCATTGCTTACGGACAATACCACTGCCCTGTGCTATATAAACAGACAGGGGGGGACAGTGTCTCGCAGGCTATGCTCGCTGGCGATGGATCTCTGGGAGGAGTGTCTCCAGTGGGACATTTTTGTGAAAGCTACACATCTGCCGGGGGTCCTCAACATACAGGCGGACTCGCTCAGCAGGGGTGGAGCCTCCCCACACGAATGGGAACTGCAATGGAGGTTCCTAGAGCCGGTGTTCCAACTCTGGGGCTACCCACAGCTGGATGCTTTCGCCACAGCGCAGAACAAGAAGTGCCCATTGTTCTGTGCCAGGGGAGGTGCGGATCCGGCTTCCTTGGGAGACGGACTTCTACTTCGGTGGGAGGGCTGGTTCCTGTACATGTTCCCGCCCTTACCTTTGCTAACGAGGGTGGTCCACAAGTTAGTGCAGGAGAAGCCACGTTGCATTCTGGTGACCCCGTGGTGGCCCCGTCAGGGCTGGTTCTCGATTCTGCTCCAGCAGTCGAGGGGGACCTTTTACCAGTTCCCGGCAGAACCGGACCTGTTGTCGGCCCAGGGAGGGCACGTGCTCCATCACAACGTGCCACACCTGAAGCTGACAGCGTGGTTCATCGACCACTAGACTTCTCCACCAGGGTTCAACAAGTGCTCCAGAGTAGCAGGAAACCTTCCACCCGTGCCTCTTACGAGAGGAAGTGGAAAAAGTTCAGTGACTTTGTGGTTGACTCTCCAATGTCACCTGACACTGTTGGGCTGCCCACAGTTTTTGAGTTTCTTTTGTCCTTGGTGGATGAGGGGCTGGTATTCTCATCCATTAAGGTCTATTTAGCAGCTATTTCTGCTTTTCATGATTCAGTTGAGGGTTACTCTGTCTTTGCTCACCCGCAGTCCAAGAGATTTATGAAGGGATTGTTCCGCCTTCATCCCCCGTCTAGATCCCCTCCACAGCTGTGGGATTTGACTTTGGTCCTGGACAAGTTGACTCGTCGCCCCTTTGAGCCTATGGCGACATGTTCCCTGCAACTTTTGTCTTGGAAGACTGCATTTTTAGTTGCCATCACTTCGGCACGTCGTGCAGGGGAGCTCACAGCGATGCGGTGTGACTACCCATACCTTGCCTTTAGAGAGGCTGGGGTCTCTCTGGCCCCAGACATTACTTTTCTCCCGAAAGTGGTTTCCCAGTTTCACCTTAACTTAGAGGTTTGGTTGCCCACCTTTTACCCTAGCCCTTCCTCGGATGAGGAACGCAGACTGCACGCGTTAGATGTTAAGCGTGCCCTCCTGTTTTATCTAAACCGTTCACGGGGTTTTCGTAAGGACAATCAACTTTTTGTTTCCTACTCTGCCCCAAAGTTAGGGTCCAAAATTTCTTCTCAGAGACTGTCCAAATGGCTCACTGAGACGATCAGACTTTGTTATTTGTTGGCTAAGAAGCCTCTACCTGGACCTGTTCGTGGACACTCCACAAGGGCGATGGCCACGTCGGTGGCATTCCTGAGGGGTGTGTCCCTTTCCGATGTCTGCAAGGCGGCTACCTGGTCTTCTCCGCATGCCTTCATGAAGCACTACGCGCTGGACGTGCATGCTCAGCAGAGGACTCGGTTGGGAGCTGCGGTGTTGCAAGCTGTTTCTTCAGGCTGACCGTCTTCCCGCCTCCAGGTATGCTTTGCTTGCTAATCTCCCATGAGTGTGAGGCACAGAGACCACGAAGAAGATAGACAGGTTGCTTACCTGTAACTGTAGATCTTCGAGTGGTCATCTGTGCATTCACACTACCCGCCCTCCTTCCCCGCTGCTGACGGTCTCTCTTCAGTAAAGGGGCTTTCAGCGGTCAGGGAGGAACTGGCGGGATTGCCGCGCGGGCGCTGGTGGGCATGCGCAGTGGGTCGCTTGCGCATGCTCATTGGCGCCGAGCGCGGAAAAATCCCGGGCTTTTTCAGATACCGATTCGGGGATCGGCGCAGGCGCACTATCCCATGAGTGTGAATGCACAGATGACCACTCGAAGATCTACAGTTACAGGTAAGCAACCTGTCTTTTTGAAAGACTTCATTCTGAGGTTTGTGGGACTGCCTAAAATTCTGAGTTGTGATAGCTGGGGAGCTGCTCTTTGTTTGGTTGAGTGGGCTAAAGGTGAAAGAGATTGAGAGTGATTGCTGCTGATTGCTTAGGAGTGCCTCTGCTCCACCCTCTTTGCATTTTAAGCTGCGCCTTGCCAAAGGGCGAGAGCTAAAGAGCTCTTGGCCTGTGGCTCTTCGCCTGGGGGCTCCCTAAGGACCAGGAACCCAGATCCCTGATTTCCTTGTTCTCCCAATAAGGTAAGTTGACCCTCCAGAAGGGGAGCCACTTAAACAAACAGCATTTAAAGAGGACTGTATTTTTATTTATTTATTTATATATATATATATATATATATATATATATATATATATATATATATATATATATATATATAATGAAGATAGAATGCCAGCAGGGGGGTGGGGGCTTTCCAGTGTTTTGCACTGAGTGTCACATGTACGACTATCTGCCCAAAGGACAGAAGTCTTGGGTGTGTGTTCGATGCAAGGAGCTCCTGGTCCTCAGGGAACGAGTTCGTACCCTTGAGGCCGAGGCGGCTGCCGTGGGGAAGCAGAGACGGTCAGTTAGGCACTTTGGGAAGACTCTCGGAGGCGTATTAGATGAGCCCCGCTCTGAACGTAGCAGCCCCGTTGCTGCCAGAGAGCGTGAGGGTCGAGAGGGAACAGGGCACCGTGCTGAGGATAAGAGGAATGCGCCCTCAGAAGGGACCTCTTCTTCAGTTGGTGAGCGGGAATCCTTTCGCGCCAAGCAACCATCCCTGGGCAGGGGGAGAGAGGGGGTTTTGGTAGTTGGTGATTCGATCCTTAGGCAAGAAGACAGCTGGATGGCGAAACCGCGTACTGACCGTATGGTGACTTGCCTGCCTGGTGCAAAGGTAGCAGACATTACGCGTGTAGTAGATAGGCTGATAGACAGTGCTGGGGAGGAGCCTGTGGTCGTGGTGCATGTTGGCACCAACGATGTGGGGAAATGCAGTTGTGAGGTCCCGGAGGAAAAATTTAGGCTGCTAGGCGGGAGACTTAAGGCCAGGACCTCCAAGGTAGCCTTCTCGAAAGTCCTACCTGTTCCATGTGCAGGGCAGGAGAGACAGGCACAAATTAGAAGTCTCAATGTGTGGATGAGACGATGGTGTAAGGAGGAAGGGTTTAAGTTTGTTAGGCACTGGGATGCTTTCTGGAACAAGCGGGAGCTGTACAAAAGAGACGGTCTCCACTTGTCCCCGGATGGAACCAGGCTGCTGGCGCTTAAAATCAAAAAGGTGGCAGAGCAGTTTTTAAACTAAATCTTGGGGGAAAGCCGACAGGAGATGAAATGTCTCTGGTTCGGGAGGACTCGTCTCAAAGAGATGAAGGGTTGGCTGCTATTTTTCTACTGGGTAACGGATCAGAGTTGTCCACTGTGATGGTGACAAGCAGTATGGACTGTCTGCCAGAGTCTCAAGGCGGCAGGAGGAAGGTGGCAGGCCTAGCTTGCCTGGGAAATTATAGATGTTTGTATGCAAATGCTAGAAGTGTTCGAAGTAGAATTGGTGAATTGGAATGCTTAGTGTTGGGAGAAAGCATAGACATTGTGGGAATTTAAGAAACTTGGTGGAATGAGGAGAATCAGTGGGACACGGTGATTCTTGGATATAAGTTATATCGGAAGGATAGGGAGGGAAGGGTTGGAGGTGGGGTGGCTCTGTATGTCAGAGAGGATATACAATCCAGTAAGACTGAGGTCAGAGAATTAGATTCCCTTTTAGAAATGCTTTGGGTTGAAATAGAGGGTCCAAAAGGAAATTTAACTATGGGAGTTTGTTATTGCCCACCAAATCAAAAGAAAGAGGACGATTATAATATGATGGAAGGCTTAAAGATAGCGGCTAAACTTAGAAACTGTGTCGTAATAGGTGATTTTAACTACCCACAGATGGATTGGGTCAATATGTGTTCTGGTCGAGAGAAAGAGATTGATTTCTTGATGCTCTCAATGACTGTGCTATGGAGCAGATGGTCTCAGAACCTACCAGGGGTGGGGCGATCCTGGATTTGGTCCTAAGTAATGCCCAAGACTTGGTGAGAGATGTAAAAGTGATTGCGTTGCTTGGGAGCAGTGACCATAATGTTATTGATTTCACCATTTGTATAAATAGGGAGTTGCCCAAAAAAACCGCCACAGCCACGTTTAACTTTAAAAGGGGTAAATTCCCTGAGATGAGGAGGCATGTGAGGAGAAAACTGAAAGGAAAGGTAAATACGACCAAAACCCTTGGGGAAGCTTGGAGACTATTTAAAACTATAATCCTAGAAGCTCAGATAAAATACATACCACAAGTTAGGAAAGGCACAAACAGGCATAAGAAAAGGCCTGCATGGTTAACAAACAAAGTAATGGAAGCTGTAAAAGGTAAGAAGGACTCCTTTAAGCGGTGGAAAACCAGTCCAAGTGAGATTAGTAAAAGGGAACACAGGCTGTGGCAAATCAAATGCAAGACTGTGATCAGGCAGGCAAAAAGGGACTATGAGGAGCATATTGCAAAAAACATAAAGACCAACAATAAAAATTTCTTCAAATATATTAGAAGTAGGAAACCAGCCGGGGAGGCAGTGGGGCCCTTGGATGACCATGGGGTAAAAGGATTACTGAAGGAGGATAGGGAAATGGCTGAGAAGCTGAATGCATTTTTTGCCTCCATCTTCACTGTGGAAGATGAGAACTTTTTGCCCGCCCCAGAACCACTAATTTTGGAAGGGGTGTTGAAAGACCTGAGTCAGATTGAGGTGACAAAAGAGGAGGTCCTACAACTGATTGACAAATTAAAAACTAAGAAGTCACCGGGTCCGGATGGCATACATCCGAAAGTTCTGAAAGAACTCAAAGTTGAACTTGTGGATCTTCTGACAAAAATCTGTAATCTTTCATTGAAATCTGCCTCCGTTCCTGAGGACTGGAAGGTAGCAAATGTCACCCCCATCTTTAAAAAGGGTTCCAGAGGAGATCTGGGAAATTACAGGCCAGTCAGTCTGACTTCAATACCGGGAAAGTTGGTAGAAAGCATTATCAAGGACAGAATGAGTAGGCACATTGATGAACACGGGTTATTGAGGAAGACTCAGCATGGGTTCTGTAAGGAAAGATCTTGCCTCACTAACCTGTTACATTTCTTTGAGGGGGTGAACAAACATGTGGACAAAGGAGTCCCGATAGATGTTGTTTTCCTTGACTTCCAGAAAGCTTTTGATAAAGTTCCTCATCAAAGGCTCCTTAGAAAGCTTGAGAGTCATGGAGTAAAAGGACAGGTCCTCTTGTGGATCAAAAACTGGCTGAGTAATAGGAAGCAGAGAGTGAGTATAAATGGGCAGTCTTCGCAGTGGAGGACGGTAAGCAGTGGGGTGCCGCAGGGCTTGGTACTGGGTCCCATGCTCTTTAACTTGTTCATAAATGATTTAGAGTTGGGAGTGAGCAGTGAGGTGGCCAAGTTTGCGGATGACACTAAATTGTTCAGGGTAGTGAGAACCAGAGAGGATTGTGAGGAACTCCAAAGGGACCTGTTGAGGCTGGGTGAGTGGGCGTCAACGTGGCAGATGCAGTTCAGTGTGGCCAAGTGCAAAGTAATGCACATTGGGGCCAAGAATCCCAGCTACAAATACAAGTTGATGGGGTGTGAACTGGCAGAGACTGACCAAGAGAAAGATCTTGGGGTCGTGGTAGATAACGCACTGGAAATATCAAGACAGTTTCCATTTGCAATAAAAAAAGGCCAACGCCATGCTGGGAATTATTAGGAAGGGAACTGAAAACAAATCAGCCAGTATCATAATGCCCCTGTATAAATCGATGGTGCGGTCTCATTTGGAGTTCTGTGTGCAGTTCTGGTCACCGCACCTCAAAAAGGATATTATAGCATTGGAGAAAGTCCAGAAAAAGGCAACTAGAATGATTAAAGGGCTGGAACACTTTCCCTATGAAGAAAGGTTGAAACGCTTGGGACTCTTTAGCTTGGAGAAACGTCGACTGTGGGGTGACATGATAGAGGTTTACAAGATAATGCATGGGATGGAGAAAGTAGAGGAAGAGGTACTTTTCTCCCTTTCCCACAATACAAGAACTCGTGGGCATTCGATGAAATTGCTGAGCAGACAGGTTAAAACGGATAAAAGGAAGTACTTCTTCACCCAAAGGGTGATTAACATGTGGAATTCACTGCCACAGGAGGTGGTGGCGGCCGCAAGCATGGCCACCTTCAAGAGGGGTTTAGATAAAAATATGGAGCAGAGGTCCATCAGTGGCTATTAGCCACTGTGTGTGTGTGTGTGTATAAAATTTTTTTGGCCACACTGTGACACAGAGTGTTGGACTGGATGGGCCATTGGCCTGATCCAACATGGCTTCTCTTATGTTCTTATGTTCTAACAATCCTACGTAACACTTCAGAATGCAGGCAGAGAGAAGAGCAGGGTATAAATCTGCAATTCTTCTTCTTCCTCACCCCAGCCCTAAAGGTGAATGGTTTCATTTTTTTATTTTTTAAAGAATAAAATCCTTATATTGATAATATTGTTGTAGCAATAGGTTTGGGAGATTCTCTGAATTTACAGCTTTCATTGAAAAGAAGAAAACAAATCTCTAGTTCCTTTCTGTGCAGAGATATGCCTTTTTCCTTATATCTCCATGAGGCATGGAACTAGAGACTTGCTTTTCTAAAATGAAAGCTGTGAATTTAGAGAACCTGTTGAACCATACAACAGTATGTTGATATTTTAGTGCCTTTTTAAAAAAGCAGCCATTATATCAGTATAAGCTGATATAAAGAGGGGGGTGCTTTGATGGCACCAGTGATGACCACACCCACCTTTGAAAGTCCTGATTATCTAAGGTACATATGGAAGAAAGTAAATGGCCTTCACGTCTGTGAAAATACAAAGGGAAGGCAGGTATGTGGGAGAACTGTGCCCATGTGGATTGTGGATTGACTGCCCTGTCTTATTAATGTATACGTTTCAAGGTTTTCTAAGGCATGGGAAACAGGCAAAGGGTTACCTGTGCATTCCAGGATCATCTGAGCCCAAGGAATGTGTGTTTTCTAATGCTGGCCTTGTTGTTAATAGTCTGTGTGCAAGAATTATGCTGGATGATGTTAAGATTAATTTTTCTTAACAGAAGTCCCAGGGTCAATAGTATGTAAGATTGTGAGTTTGTTAAATATTTAAATGCTTAAATTATAACATTTTTGACAGTTCAAAGCATCAATTTATTAAATGAATAAATTCTTTCCTGGTCTTCAGGTTTCACCTAGAATAGAGTCCCTATAGAGCTGTTACTGGAGGGAAGGGGTAGCAGCAGGGAAAGGCTAGGGCCTCCACTCCCCTGTTGAGGGCTTGCCACTGTTGGAAACTGGACACTGAACTAGATGGATCATGAGGCTAATCCAGCAGGATTCATCTTAAGTGATTATATTTTTAGAGACTTTTGTAACTATATTTTATATTTTTGGGTTGTAAGCTGCTTCAAGGAAAGAGAGAGGCAAAATATAAATTGTTAAGCATAAGCAAACTGGAAAGTATAGCTAGGGTGAAATATTTTTGAAGCTATGAAATTTTCTAAAGTAGGTTTGCACGTATTAAATAAGAGCAGAGAAAATCAAGGTACATGGTCATAATTTCAATTGAAAGCATTTCATAGTACAGTAAGTAAACTAGTGACTCCTGGGTATTTCAGCATCCTCCCTTCATATCTTTTTAAACAGTTAATTTCCAAAATGACAGTTCAGTCATGGGATCTTGTTCTGTGCATGAATGCTGTAGTGGGTAACTTAAGCTAGAACACATGAGGGCATGGTCTACTTGCTTGGAGGTGCAATGGAGTTTGATCTTCTGGCTGTGAAATTTTGCTGAAGTATTCAGTTGCACAGTCATTACACATTGGCAATTGATATGCTGAGCAAGAGAATAGTACTCTGCTTACTAGATAGATACAGTGGGAGGTTGTGCCATTCTGACTTATTCACTGTGTTATGTTTGCTCTTTGTTCAGATGATGGAAATTCTAAATATCATTTTGTCATAAAACATACTTTTCTCTCTTTCACTCTTTCGGGAGGGAGGATTCTTCCCCCACCCCCAGAAAAAGCTAAGCTTTGTATTTATGAAAATTATAATGATCAACCCTGATTCCATAGGCTTGTTGTGCTGGTTCAGAAATTCAGAATATTTAGATGCCCATTATATATCTTTAAAACTATTTTAATTAACAAATGTTGCAAGAAACCCAGAATGATGCAGAGCTCGACTGGCAGATTTGACGCCAAGATATTTTTTGCCATGATTGTAGAGGATGCAATGCAAGGAAGTTAGGTTAGGTCACCTAAATATTTAATTCGGAGAAGGAAAAGCTGATTCAGGGCTTCTGGTCCCTTAACATCAACAACACGTGCAAATCTAAGAATCTACGTGGCATACTGTGGTGCATTCTATATAGGGAGAGAGGACTATGTAACATGGTACCCCGTCTGATGAGGTGCTGCTTATTGTTTTTGTTGAAAAAGGTTTTTCCTTGACAATATTTTATTTTTTATAATCCTGCTTTTCTTCCCGGTTGGTTCTAAAGTCAAGGTGGCTTTTAAGATTTTGTTCCCTCACCTCCTCCATTCTCTCACACCAACAATCTTGTGAGAGTTTGTGACATACCCAAGGTCACCCAGTGAGCTTTCATGGTAGAAGTGGGGATTCAAACCCAGATGACTGGGATATAATGCATTCTTAAATAAAAAAAACATTGGAAGCATAAGGGATAGATAGATAGATAATGCTGCTTGGTAGAATGTTATATCTTTAATAACAGAGCTGCTGCCTGTTTAGTAGGCAGTAAGCTTAAATTCCCATGTAAACATTCATAGAATTGCATCCTTTGAAATACTCCTAATATTTCCCCTCCCTACGTGTAATTGAAAATTCTGTATGGAAAAATAGATGTTGTGGTTACCTTTCCCCTGTATTTATATGTTCTGTCCAAAATGTGTGGTTCCATGCTTAAAGTGATACAGAATCATTTTGTATCCCATTAGCAGTAGATGTTAACGATAATTTGTTTGGAAATAATTGATTCTGAAGGAAATGATGCGTTTTGTAATATTTCATTTCACAATTAACTATTACATGTTCATTTCACGCCTTCATGTAATTTTTCACACTATAGCTTCAGTGATTTTTCTGGTGGTGGCATGGCATGGTTCTTTTGCATAAATTGCTCTAAAATCATGATCAGCTGAGACATATGCTTTGTCTTTTTATTTTAGATATGCCAATATTTGGTCTTTGCCCAGCTCATGATGATTTCTATTTGGTGATGTGTAACCACTGTAATCAGGTCGTAAAACCACAGGCATTTCAATCACATTATGGTAAGTGCTGAACCATTTATTATTTGTACTATAAGAGGTGAGTTGAAATCAGGATTAAGCCTGGAAAATTTTGATGGTCCTTCTTTGTGATCTTTAAAGCTGATGGTGTCCATGGCATTACATAAATACAGTGCAAGTATGAATCATGCTTTCAATTAATACTCTTCTGCCATAAAAATTTCCTGGATTAATGAGTCATTGGGGTATGATGTACTCCAATTAAAACATAATTAAAAGTTAATTGGGATGATACAAATTGACTTTACATAAATTGTTTATTGTATAGAAATTCAAATCCAACATGAAGGATATGGGGGGGGGGCGTGTACTCCACATTTTAAAACTTCCAAGGTGGCTCCAGTTCAGTTTGCAAGTAGCAGAGAACTTAAAAATTGTAGTTTAGCTAAGCATTATGTCTGGATATGTATGCGTGGAGTGGAGAACATGCCTTGCTGGGGGAAATATGGGCATTGTGGCATTTAAGATTCCTTAACAGCAGCTCATACTTGCAAGGGCAATTAATTTGCAAGGACTAGATATAGAGACTAAGAGGATGGCTTAAAATGGCCCCTTTAGTCACTGAAAGTTTTTTATAAAGGCATTGAAGCTTCACATTATGGGGGAATAACACATTATGGGGAAATGTATAAGTTGACAACTGAAGTTTTATACTTCCAATGTAACTGACCCTCCATTCCATCATGCACATCTAGTAATTCTTTTCTGTGCATACAAAAAACATCGCCGTATTTTGCAAACAAACAAAATTCTGCAGTGTTTTGGAGTCAATATGGCCCCTGTATTACTTTCATTTTTCCATTAATTCCAATTTGTGTTGGTCATTCTCTAGTTGTATTCCAGAATTTACTTTGCCCCCCCCCCCAACTGATAGAAGTTCATGAGCCAATGAGGCAGAACTAACCTCATTATCCTTGAGGAGCATATTTGCAAAACATTTAAAAAATATTTACAACTTTTGAGGTACTGCACAACTCTCATTGGTGGGACAGTGCAGATGTTTAAAAAGTTACATCAACATGTCATGTCTTTGTTCTGAAGAAGCCAGATATAGTGTTTACATGCAAGAGTGTTTACGCCTATGTATTTTGTGCACAATGTATTTTGTGTAGCTTTTTCTTCAGGACAATCAGGTAATACATTTTGTGCATATTAATTCCAATCATGGATATAATTAATTTGTGTAACACCATATAGATGTAGAATTTTGGATTCTTCTATAATGTTTGTGCAGCCCGGCACATCAGGTTCTATGTCTGTGCACAGCATCACTCAGAGCTGTCCAGTGCTAAAGCCCCCCAGGAGACCTTCTCTACAAGGAAGGAGAATGTATATGCTTGAAGTGGTGGGAACACTGCTATTTCTCTCAGTTTTCCTTTTGTTTATAGTAGAGTCAAAGAGAAATTTCTTCACTGATAACCTCTTAGTTTACAAGCAGAGGCCTTTTTACTTTCCTGCCTTCCCTTTTTTTTCTTTCTCCCAAGTGATGCAGCAGCTTACCCTTAAAAAGAGTCATGACTATGGAAGCAGAGTTCCCATCAGAGATGGGTGTAATTGCTCTCTTGTTGTCCTGGAGGAAGGGTATAAAGTCAACTTGTGTCCTTATTTGCAAATGTTCAGAAAACAGGCATGTCAAAATAGATCCCACTGCTTTTGTGCCACATCATAAGAGTGTGCACTGTTGGTGTCAATGACCAGGCTTTGATGATTTTCTGTGCTGGATTCCAGTACCTCCGTTTTCCATGCTCACATTGTATATGGATGCCACTTCAACCTCCCAAGGTTAGTGTCCAGATTCTGCAATTTTTGGTATAGGGTAGACTGTATTCTTCGGTAAGCTTCTACAAAATTGGATATTGGGAAATCATATTTCTGTCATCTGTGGGAAAATCATAACCTAAACTTCTGTTCATCTGTAAAGTTTACTGGGGAGCTTTGGGGTAAAATCTGTTGAATTTAAACCATCTCATAACATTTTGTGATGGCTAGAATGTGTGCTCCTTGGAGGACAGAGAGAACAAATGCAACAAATAACTCCAGTAACTTGCAACCAAAAATGGGTTTTTCTTTACATTCACACACTTTCTCTGTGTTCCAAATGGTGGTGAGCAGCACAGTGAGAAGAAAAATACTTCCTTTTCCCAGTAAATGTTTGTGTGAACCTCATTCACTGATTAAAACAGACAAGCTGCTGTGCACTGCTGTGGGGACAGTTTTGTCTTTAGCTGAAATAAGTGAGACACAACTGTGCTAGCTCTACTGAATATTTGGCACTACTTACATGCATTTTGTATCAATGTACTTTTATTGAGAGAGAGAATAAACTATAATTTAAATCTATGATGAGAGCCAGATATTTGTAATCGTCGATGAGATTGCCCAAGTTCATGTAACTGTCTAATTAGGCATTCTATGAAAACAGATCGAGTTTTATGATACCACCTAACTCCTGGAAAGAAGCAGAAATGTTACAGGGTTGACAGCTGGTTGAAAGAGAATGAGCAGATACATATACACACACACATACTTTTCTGTGAAATTTTAACACATTTAATCTGGTGGTTCTGAAAGCTTTAATTAAGGTATCGTATGAAACCTTGTTTTGTGCTAACAAGAATTCAAACCATAGTTCAGAGTTCCTCTTCTGCTTTGGTTTTAGTGGAGTTATATGAAACTCTTCTTTTTCTAGATTAGCATTTTTGTGATCTGCATGGAACACTAAATGAACAATATGACCAGCTGTGTATATAAGAACGCAAGAAGAGCGTTGCTAGATCAGAGCAGTGGTTCTAGTCACACAGCTACCAGCCAGTTGCCCTGAAGGGCTGACAAATGGGTCATAGAGGTCAAGGCCTTCTCCTGATGCAGCTTCCTAGTACTGGAAGTAGATAATCCATTATTTAGCAGAGTTATATTCAGCCCTGAGCTCTGTCTGACAGCGCAACTTGGATGAAGAAATTATAACTCTTGGGGACTTCAAGTTATTGAGATTAGCATTCCTTGCCCAAGTTTAGTCCATTGTCCCAAGAAATCTAGTACCATAGTTACAACAGCCCAACTTTACCTATCTCACTAAACCAAGTAAAGTCAGATCAGTGTGCTAAAGCCCCTGTTGTCAAATACGAGGCTGGTGAATGGTTTCCCACTCACCTGTGCTTAGGGTCACTCCACAGCCGCCTTTCAGCCAGGCCTTGATCTTAGATTAAGGTCTGATCATTTACTGGTATAGTACCTAGAGTTCCTTTGGTGAGGAAGAGGATCAGAAGGGAGACAAGGTTGTAAACTTTTAGGCTCCTGTCTCTTAATCTGACTCATCTAAATTTCTATGACTGTGTAGCCTTCAGCCCAAGTTTCTAGACAGATGGGCAGAGGGATACTAGTTTGCTGCACGGAGCCTCTTGGCAGTTAAATGAGAGGACATTGGGAACCATTCCTGCACACTTGTGAGCAATGAAAAGCCTTTCAAAAAGTACCTGTTGTCCTTTACACGAGTACAATGCAGGACTTCATAAGATTCCAGCGCAGTTCAGGGCCACAATCCCATTCATATGCTCTTTAATAACTAATATAATTGGTTAGGAAACTCAGTCTTACCTGTTCAGATCTCAGGTTGCAATATAAAAATACTTTCTGAAATGTGTTCTGGTTTTATGCTGGTTTCCAGAACTCTGAATCCTCCATCTGTTATGGTTAAGTTGCCAAAATGAAATCTGTAGTGCCTCTTCCCCCCCCCCCACACACACCCCCAAGAAAAAGACCCTCAGCCTAGTGAGCTAGTGCCAAACAGGCACACAGTGACTATCTATCCAAGGCCTGAGTTAATTTTATAATTTAGCAAATTACCATTAGAAGCTTCAGCCAGTTCCACATAAAATACTTTTCCATTCTTCAAACAGTAGTTCACTCAAGTCTGAATTCCAGCAGCTGGATTTTAATCTCTAGTCCTAGTAATGGCTGATTTAATTTCTTTTTGGCAACGCTTTGTGAAATTCTATAGCTGTTGCAAGAAACACTCTGGCATGTCCCCAGAAGCATTTTGCACTTTGAGTTGAGCGTAGGATTTGTTTCAGTAAAGACACTTCAACCAATTACTTATTTTAAAATAGCACATCATTTAATGAAGTAGCAATAGTCAGACAGTCATTCCTATAAAATAAGCAAACCCAGGATGCCGTTAGGGCTTGAAAGTATGACCATCATTCTATTATCCCAAAACCGAAAACTAGTACCTTCCAGCCAGTGTGAGCAGTATGATAGGCCACAGTTACTGCCTTGTTATGGAATTAAAAGATGACTGCCTTATAGTGATTTTAACACAATACCTCATATTGCAAAGTTTTGCTTTGCAGTTGAGACTGTAAACATCCAAAAATGTGTTTTTGTTTTTAAGGCAATAATAGCTCTTGATTGTGAGAGCTTTTTAATACTCATAAATTAGTGGTGTCTGATAAAATGGCTGTGGTTCAGTTTACTGCATAATCTGTAATTAATATTATTGTAGTTAGAGTACAGTATGTGCCAAAACACTGAGCGTAAAATAAGTCTGGTACTCTTTGTTCTCTTCTTGCCTTACGTTGATTAGTATGAATTGAGTTTCATACCGGTATGCCAGATCAAATGTATGCAATGCAAAAGTCAGGGTGTACATGGGGGAGGGGGAGAACTGCTCTCACTTCCAGGATGACAACTTCAAGTCCAATCATGCATTTGATTTTTTTTTTGTTTATGGGCTGGATCCAGCCAGCTTTTCCTCTGAAGAAATAGGGAGGAAACAGTCCTCTTTAACAACCAAAAAGGTTATGCTAGAGATCAAGGAATCATAGGCAAAAGCCATGTTGAGCAAAGGCTGTAATAAGGAGGGGAAGTGGGTGTAGTTGAATAAAAACAGTTGGCTGGATCCAACCCATCATCTCTTTTATTAATTTTTTTGTGGGGGTACAAACCCCCTGTTACATAAAAGGGCCTTCACTGTGTTTGGGTGAGGATAGTTCTGCTTCTCAGACTTCGAAGACCCAAGCAAGCTCCAGTTCTTTTTTGAGGTAGTAAATGGTGCCTGGGCAGTGCTGCTTTAGACTTCAGACAGGAACTCACATGAATGAACGTGGGAGGTGGTGGGGGGACAACTTTTACTGCACACAGAGAAAACTAAATTTCAGAAGGCAGCCCTGGAGCTCTTCCCTGATGTTTCAGTAGAGTGAATATTTTTTAATGGAGACGCATTCAGTGCGTGAATACCCGCCTACAGCTAAATATAGGTAACATTTGTTTACATCCTTCTGGAACCCCAAGGCTTTGACTATTGTGACTTACCAGTTAATGCCTATGCTATTTGGTTGGAACCTCAAAAACTAGCAATTTTTTATTTTAGCTTCATATTTTTGTGGCATGGAGCTGGTTTTCTCCAGATGCATCCGGGTTCTAGACCACTAAAAAAATTTTTCATTTTTTTTCATTTTATTTGATTTATATCTTGCCCTACCCCACCAAAGCGGGCTCAGAGCGGCTCACAACATAAAAATTCTAACAATAAAATACAATAATAATTTACATAATTAAAACAACTAATATCAATACATCAATCAATTGTGTTGGTATGAAATTATGTTGGTATAATACATCAATTATGTTGGTATAAAACCATGTTAGTCTTTAAGGGGCCATAAGACTCTTGTTTATTTTCAGCTGTCATAGACCAATGTTGCTTCTTCTCAAGAATGTGTTGCACATTGTAAAGTGTGTTCCATTGGTGTGTACATATGGCCAGTTTATTCTCTAGAAAATTCAAATTTGCTCATTTTGTAAATAAGGGCAAAGTACTACAATATGGGTCAGTTCGGTTGGATTTGTATTAGCCAGAGGTGCTGGTAACTGCTCATCTAGTCAGCAGCTAGACTCATTCTGCAGTTACAGACTTGGCCTCAGTTCTGCCTATCCCTTAGCGTAGCGGTCCCCAACCTTTTTGGCACTGGGGACCGGTTTTGTGGAAGACAATTTTTCCACAGGGTGGGGAGGGTGATGTTTTCGGGACAATACAATTGTGCACTTCATTTTGGTGTGGTGGTCAAGTGTGCAGACTCTTATCTGGGAGAACCGGATTTGATTCCCCACTCCTCCACATGCAGCTGCTGGAATGGCCTTGGGTCAGCCATAGTTCTGGCAGAGATTGTCCTTGAAAGGGCAGCTTCTGGGGAGAGCTCTCTCAGCCCCACCCACCTCACAGGGTGTCTGTTGTGGGAGCCCGGTTGCTAACAGCCCACAGACTGGGACTGGTCCACGGACCCGGGGTTGGGGACCCCTGCCTTTGTGCATTTCTACTGCATTTGGTTGTTGTTTTCTGGTTTTTTGTTGAGGGTAGTTGATAGTTTATTCTGTGCTTGCTGTGTTGCAAGCTTAATGTATACTGATGTTTGGAATTGATTTTTGATAACATGCTTTCCCCCTTTGTATAGAAGGTACATCCCTTTAAGAGGAGAGCCAGTTTGGTGTAGTGGTTAAGTGTGCAGACTCTTATCTGGGAGAACTGGGTTGGATTCCCCACTCCTCCACTTGCAGCTGCTGGAATGGCCTTGGGTCAGCCATAGCTCTGGCAGAGGTTATTCTTGAAAGGGCAGCTGCTGTGAGAGCCTCTCGAGCCCCACCCACCTCACAGGGTGTCTGTTGTGGGGGAGGAAGGTAAAGAAGATTGTGAGCTGCTCTGAGATTCTTCGGAGTGGAGGGCAGGATATAAAGCCAATATCTTCATCATCATCATCTTCTAAAAAACAGCCTTGGAAAAAATTGTCCTATACTTTATTTGAAATATTTATAACCTACATTCCCCCCCCCCAAAAAAAAAGTGGATAGTGTTTATATACATTTGGAATAGTTTTCCCCCAAGTGGGTAAGTAGGATAAAATGATACATTGAATCTCACTTGTAAAGTTACTCCAGGCTCCAATTTTGTGAGGTTTCTTGAGCTCTTCATAATCCAGTTTGGTTTTCACCATCCTGAATAATTTAGTATCACCAATTACCGATCATTTGTTAACAAATTAAAAGAGCTCCTGTCCTTATATCTCCAGAGGACTTCATTGCATATTTCCCACCAATGCAAGAATTGCTTAATTAGTGGTAGATGACCGATGTCTTCTTATCCCATGACTGTTTACTCCAATGTCTTTGGTGTGAGGAACTATGTAAAAACTTTCTGGAAGTACAAATGTATAATGTCCAGTTGATCCCACTTGTCCATGTTCTTGTTAAAACTTTAGGAAGTGTGAGCCAAACCTTTCCTTTACAGAAAACATTCTGATTCTTATTCTATAGCGCTTTCCCCGTTATAACCTTAATGGTTCAATGTTTAATAACTGTTTCTACCAGCTTACCCAGAACAGAAATTAGATTAACTGGCCTGTTACTTCCCAAGTTCCTCTTTTAAAAAATTATCATTGTGTTTGCTATTTTCTAGTCCTCTGGTAGGAAGGCCAATTTTATTGCCAAGTTGTATGTTATTGTTAGATCAGATTTCACATTTGAGTTCCTTCAGACCCCTCAGTTGTTCGCCTAGAATGTCATTTTTCATTACTTTTGCTTGACTTGAGCCTTCTGATACTTTACCTGAAAACAGCAGTTGTGGTTAACCTCCCCACATCTTCCACACGGAATACATCTTCAAAGAAATTTTAATTGATTGTCTTAATTCTTTCTTTACTTTGCAAGATCGTGTGCTCTTCCTTGTTTTTCTCATTGAGGTAAAATTTTCACTTTTTGTTGAAGTCAAATTAATACTATATGCAAATTTACACCACCACTGCTCTTCATCACATCATTATATAGACTTCTGAATATAGCCCATGCGATGATAATTGAATCTGCAGATTAGGGCTATGTGCAGAGAAGGAAGATCTTTCTATAAATTTAGGTTTGCAGAAAATTGTGGAAGTATATCATGAATTGTGGTGATGTATCAAGAACTAACATCTTGGGAATTGCCCAGTAAACCCCAGAATGCATGGGCAGTGGGAGGGAGACTACCAGAAGGAAAAAGACAAAGTAGATGGATAAAGCAGCTGCTGAGTGCTAGTAGGATTTGGACTGCTGCTCTCCCTTTCCTTAGTCTCTTTCCCAACCACCACCTCCTCATTGGCACTAGAAGGGAGAAAGCTGTTCCACCAGGCCTTTAGGTGATATGTCAGGCATCCATCTTAGTTGACCTTCCTTGCTCAAATTCCCAATCTATTAAAGCACTTATTAAACCCATCTATGTGGCCCTAATAGGTCATCCTGAAATTGCTGCTACCTTGTAATTGTACTTTTTAAATTATTTTAAGTTGATGTAATTTATTGTAATGAATTTTGTTGCTGCTGTTGTGATCCACCTTGAGTCTGCTTTGGGGAGGGCAAAATAAAAATCCGAAAAATAAATAAAAGTAGGGGGAGGCAAGGCAAGGTGGGCATTTAACTTTGGCAGTGTTGGGGCTGCTACTACTGCAGTCATCCTCCATTGACTCCTTCTCACTGTTCCCTCTTCTTAGCTACCAGGAGGTAAGAAAGAGGATGGCTGAAGTCTGTGGGCACTGAGCACCAGTGGTATGTGAGCTGGGAAGGGGAACCTTGGAATAAGGGGTCCCAAGGAGCAGATGTATTCTCTTTCTGGATTGTTCTTCCCTCACCCTGCAGGGAATTGTCTCATCTCTCTACAAGGGATGTGGCCTGGAACAGTTTTACATGCAGCTCTTTGGCATGTCTGTAGTCCCCTTTGCTTATCAATCGCAGTTCCAACGGATATCCTTCTGAGGATGCATAGTCCTGATTCTCAGCATTAGTCACTGCCTTCAGAAATAAAACCATGTATACTAATCTCCCCCTTCCTGGACTACTAGCATGGTTTGATTTTATGCTCCCAGTTTAGAAGAAATTCACTCTGGTCACCAAGGAATCTTTTAAAAAGTTATTATTACTAGTGTGTGTGTGTATTGTTTTGAAAATCCCAGACTTGAGCAAGTTCCAGTTATGCTAGGTATATTTAAGGCTGCTTGCTGTTTCATGGTCAGAGGTAGGGTTAACTTAGTCATTTTGTTCAGGTGCGTAGCTGTGTTGGTCTGAAGCAGTAGAACAAAGTTTGAGACCAGTTGCACCTTTTAAGACCAACCAAGTTTTATTCAATGCATGAACTTTCACGTGAAGAAGTGTGCGTGCACACAAAAGCTTATACCTTGAATAAAACTTGGTTGGTCATAAAGGTGCTACTGGACTCAACCTTTGTTTTGTCATTTTGTGTATACCTCTTGTTTGTGGCATGTGGTATCTACAAAGCTTCCTCTCCACACGGACCAGTTTGGGGTGGATATGTGCTGAGTGGGCTTGCACAAAGAACTGGCCCCAAGCCCAGGCCTGTTGCATACGCATGATAGCGAATAGATATTTTCAGATATTAAAGGGGAAAATAATTAAAACAGTAGCTTTCCCAAAAACTAGGTTTTAGCATACAAGGACTGTCAGGTAGCTGCTTGCCTGAAGGAACTTAAGTCAGTTGTAAAGAGTCTCTTCTTAGAAGAGGCAACTCCTAGCTTAAGTCCTACTGTGTTAATGAAAAAAAAGTTATCCAGTAGCTATTATTTGTGTTGATAATCCTTTAACAGTACATGCATTCTACAAGTTGCTTTACTGCCCTTACAAGAATACTGCTGTGTAAATGCTTCTAATACTACTTGTCATCGGTTATGGAAAGAGGATAAGAATCTGCAATTCCTGCTGGATCATGCTGGGAATCATCTAGTCCAGTGTCCTCTCCTCACAGTGGTAAGCCATATGCTTCTGTGAAGCCCACCAGCAGGGTATGGAAGCAACAGCCTTCTCCCCCTGCTCTCCTCCAGCAGCTGCTGCTTGGAGGCACACTGCCTCAGAGGTCCCATTTTAGCCATCACACAAATAGCTGGCTGTGTTTCTTCTGTACAGAAGGCAGTTTCATTACACATCTGTAGCTGCTGTGTTGCAAAGCGAATCCTTGCCACTTGATCAGATGATACAGATGATTGGCATACCTAGTTTCATGCATTTTATGGCAAGCTACCAGTCAGTAAATGATTGTGTCAGCTTGGAGGGTTTCGCCCAATGCTATGTACTGGAGAAACAATAGTATTTTTGTAGGAATAACAGTACTATTTTATGTTCTAAATCCTAAATGATGACTTGAACCCAGCCTAGATTTCCATGGGGGCAAGAAAGGCAGGATGATTTCCACTGATCTCTCCCCCCCCCCTCCTGTGGAAGATCGCTGATTCCCCCAAGCTATCTCTGGTGTCTCCTGTCCTCCAAGAGCAGCATTTTGGGCTGCCATGGGAGGGCAGGAATAACTCCCATCCCCAAATCACTTCTTGCACCCACTGAAGTTTATACAAAACAAAAGGTGATAAGAAAAAAGGGAAGCTGTGCAAGACAAACTTATATCAATTAACAAACCAATTTAAACCACACTTTCTAATATAAAGTGTGTACTGTGAATAATCAAATATTCTTTAAATCTGATTATTCACAGTATAAAGTTTCTGTTAGAAAGTATGGTTTAAATTGGTTTATTAATTGATATCAGGCAGACAAGCAGGAAGTACCAAGTGCAGGAGTTCGCTGTCATAGACAGAGGCTGAAATGTGTGTCTGGGTGTGAGCAGCCCAGCAGCAGACACCCCCCCCCCCAAGAGTTCCCTGTGTTGCCCTGACGCTCCCTGCCATGTGCATGGAACACCCGGGGGCTGCAGAACTCAGAGTGTGAATGCATCAGCCGCAGAACTCTTGAGTCCACTTCAACAGCCCCCCTTAGTGCCCTGCGCACAACAGCCCTGTGGGGTCGGGTAGGCTGTCAGCCAGGGCAGGCTGAGGGGCGGCACTCCCCTCCCCTGTCCAGCCATGCAGGGGGGCAGTGTGGCAGCTCATAGACCGTTCCCCCCACAAAACCAAGTCTGCACACCCTCCCAGGCATTCCCTCGGAGAGCCCACTGATGGGGGGGGTTGCCCAGGGAACGTGCAGCAGATGCCAAGCAGGAGAGACAACAGAGGGCACAGCTCAGACTTTATTTTTCCAGAACAGAGTGCAACAGTCTCCCTGGCACGTGCTGGGCAGTCTCGCCGTGGGCGGGGCTCCATTCCAAGCGGCAGGCAGAAACAGCTGAGGGAGTGGGGGGGGGGGGGGCGGTGGAGCAACACACACGGAAGCCTCTGTGTTGGAGTCACACCTGCAAAACGGAGATAGAGATCAAGAGCACCTACAGGGGTGGTGGCTGGAAGAGCAGGCTGCGTTTCAGCCGGGTGCTCTCTTAAAGGGACAATCTCTGACCCACCTCCCCGCAACGGGGCAGCTGCCACACACACACATCCCGTGCCCTGCCAGGGGTTGGGAATGAGGCAGAGGGCAGACCAAGGGAAGGGAGCAGGCGGCAGCACAGGGAAGTGGGGTCAGCAAATGCTCCCTGCCGGAGCCCACTGCCTGCTTCAAGTGCCAGAGACGCTTGCACACCAAGCGGTCAAGAGTGAGGGGAGGGGGAGGCTGGGGGGGGATAGTGGAACTTACCCAGTCATGAATCCTCACATGCAGAGCCTCTGGGAGCCCGGAACCTGTGGAGACCTGGGAACAAGAACAGTTAGCCCCAGGGGAGAGACCTCTCTCTCCCCCTCGCTAGTCAAAGATACTGTCAAAGCAACCGCACAGTGCAAAACCCATCACCATCATGCCTATCTGGCCCTCACTCTAAGTCTGTATGGCCGGGAGCTCATCGGCAGAACTTCCAGCCATGCGCTCCTCTCCCTAACAACTGAGATGTGCGAGGCCAGAGCGGAAGTATTTCTAGGAGGGGGGAGACTGCGATTGGGTGCTGGGGAGGAGGCTCGTCAGCCTGAGGCGCGAGGGGATTGGCGAGGCAATCATGCCGCTCCCTAAGGGGTTTGTGAGCTTCTGCAGTGGCAGAGCCAACCTTTGTTTTTGGTTTCAGTGATTGCCTATGGGACACGTTGCTATTTTTGCTGGCGTAAAGTTGTGCCTTTCGGGGGTGTGTGTGTCATGAGCCAAACTGCTCAGGAAGCTGCCTAAGCCTGGCCGCGCCCCCAACTCCACCCCCTCCTCTGCCTGAACGCCATGCTCCGCCTCACTTCCGCCCACGCTCTGGTGTAGCCCTCGGGTGGAACAGCGCTCAGGCGGCCCCCCACCTACGTAACTCCCCTCTGCTGTGGCAGCGCCGGTCGTACGTCAGCGCAAACCCTTCTTGCGCCCACATAGCGGCTCGTCTGCTTCCAAAAGACTTTCTGCCCCCCCCCCCCCGGATTGTGCTGTAATTTATTCTGTAGCTCACAACTTCAATGCCAGTAGCTCACAAAGTAGAATTTTTGTTCACAAGGCTCCACGGCTTAGAGGGAGTGTTGCCTAGAAGTCATGGTGACTTCTGGCAACCTCTAATGGGGCACTGAGGACATTCAGAAAATTGGCTTAATACAGCCTGCCTCTGCCTCCCAGCCCAGGGCTGAAAGAATTTTAATGCTAAAGCTGCAGAATAAGTTGAGGTCTGATACTGTGTAGGTTTTCATCCCCACCCTTCCATTTCTCTTTTCTGGAAGGAAAAAAAAAGGAAGGGAAGAATATATTTTCTGCCCATAGAGTTGCCAACTTCCAGGTGATGATAACAAAAAGGACAACAATGTAGAAATTATAACTGTGACAACAAAAATCACCATGTAAAAAATCCACCTAGTAAATGCCGTGTTTGTGAAATTAAAACCAAATTCACCCCCTCCCCCCCCCAAAAAAAAAACCCCTCCTGAGATTTCCCAAGCCAGAGCTCTACCCACTGTCCCCCATGGCTTCAAGGCATCTGGAAGCTTTACAATTTAAGAGCTAGAAACATGCTTTGGAGGTGCATTTTTTTAGCAAACCATTTTGTTGACCAAAGAAAGGAATGTCCTTCTTTTCCCTTGCCTAAAGTGAAGAGGCGACCCTATGAATTAATGACCTCCAGAACATTCTGTCATTAACATCCTTGCTTCAGGTCTTGCAAATTGAGATTTACTCAAGGAATACTTATGTGATAGAAGCCCATAGTATAAGCTGAGGAAATATACAGTTCCATACACCTGGAAAACTTTTTTTATTACTGTTCTGAACATTCGAGTACATTTTACTTCTCCGCTTGTGGTACAATAAATTCAGTTGCTAGCTGGAGAGTGAATACAAAAGATGCAGTTGTTGCTGCATCACAGAAATTGTACCAAGTTTGTGAACTTGTTGTTCATGTTCTTTTGAACCTGAGTTAGTAGAACAACTGCCCTATAACACATCTAAAACAAGTTTCCTTTTAAAAGAAGGAAAATACTGTGATAATTCTTTCCTTTTCCTGGTGAGTTCTCAGCCCCATTTTGCAATTCCTGCTCTATTGTTTAATGGTATTGCTAAGCTCCTCACTGCATCTGGGTTTAGGTTTCTAACTATTAGTGGAAGGTGCACCCCTGATTACTAGATGCCCCACTGGTGGACCTCTTGATGGCACCTGGTTTTTTTGGGCCACTGTGTGAACACAGAGTGTTGGATTGGATGGGCCATTGGCCTGATCCAGCATGGCTTCTCTTACATTGAACATATTGAACATATGAAGCTGCCTTATACTGAATCAGACCCTTGGTCCATCAAAGTCAGTATTGTCTACTCAGACTGGCAGCAGCTCTCCAGGGTCTCAAGCTGAGGTTTTTTCATGCCTATTTGCCTGGACCCTTTTTAGTTGGAGATGCTGGGGATTGAACCTGGGACCTTCTGCTCACCAAGCAGATGCTCTACCACTGACCAACATCCCTCTTATGTTCTTGTAAACTCCTGGATGATGGCTTTGAATCTGAGCCACAGAACATTCTGTATCAGCTTCTACAAAAGGTAGCTATCGTGTGTCATAGGAACGCAGACCTCAAAACATCTGCATCGTATTGTATCATTCATGGTAAAAAATACAATATGGCTATCACAAAAATAAACCATACTCTAATAACTATAAAATAGTACCTTTGCCTTTATACAGTGTTTTAGAATATTCTAAGTATTCCACATAGATTATCATAAGAGTGGCTGGCCCAGTGAACTTCATGTCCTGAGTATGGATTTCACACCTGTTACTAGCTTGACATACCATCCTCCACATTATATGATCTTCCTGGTGTGGAAGGCTCCGTGTATCACAGGGATATGGTTATCCCAGATCAGTTAATAGAGGAAGAGTTTGCACAGGTTGGCAGAGTAGAGGGGGAAAGCTTCTGGTTGGTCCCATATGACGTTTGTTTATATGAATTACTATTAATAAGATCTTTAACGTGAATGCATCCTAGAGCAATTTTATTATTTGAGATCATTGCTTCACTTAGTATCTTACCTTTACTCCAGCATGGTGTATATGGGAAATATCCCAGGATATCTTCAGCAACCTTGTGAGGTTGGTTAGCCTGAGAGTGACTGGCACAGGTCATTCACTGAGCTTTGTAACTCTGTATGTTAGGATCCACATGAACCATGGCCAGCTCCAAAGGGAGTAGTGCACATTCCTGAGCTCCAGCAGGGGAGTAGTGAACAGGAGTGGGGGGAGTCCAACTCCTAAGGTTGTCAGAAACAATTCAGAAGAGGACTGAATCCCCTCTTTTGAGGCTGGAAGGGCCTTGAAGAAGTGCTTAGACCTTGCTTGTCTCTGCTTGCTGAAGACCCAGAATCAGGTCTTCCTCTCTCTCCCCCCCCCCCCTCTCTCTCTCTCTCTCACACACACACACACACACACACACACATGTCTCACAAAGCACTCTGTCCATTCCAAATGTTCAGCATGAAAAAGTGTGAGGAGTTCCTCAGATTTTCCAACAGAAAACATAGGGATGTGGAGGAGCATGGGGGGGGGGTGCACAATATTATGTTGTAGACAATGTTTTCAGAAATTGTTTTGTTTAAATGTAAATAATTTTGGTAACAATATGCTATAATGTGTTTAATGGTAATACAGTTCAGTGTTTTCAGAGTTGTGGAGTTTAGGTTAATATCCAAACATGCTGGCAGGCCTACCTATTGTGATTCTGTGGGGAAATTTCTGTCCAAATAGTAATCATGTGTTGTGTTTACTACCTTCAACTTTTTATTTTTCCTTCATTTCAGATGGCAAAAACAAATTTGCTATAGTAGCATAGGGTGCAGCAGTCTGCAACTCTTTTCCCAAATATTGAGTATGCCTGCAGTTTTTTCTAACAGACTTTAAAACTTCAGCATGAGAACTTTAAAATGAAAGGTTTAAAATTCCAAAAATATGCCAAATAGTACAGTTTTATGTGCTGAGTTATAAATGTTGTATTTTACATTCATTGAGTAAAGGAAATTTGATAGGAAATTTTCCTCCCATTTTTTTTCGGAGGGGAAAAAGGATAAAATGTTGTTTTCATCCCCCATGGCTTCAAAATTTCTGGAAATTCTGCATCTCTAGTTCAGGGATTTCCAAGGAACAACTCTGAGAATGATGCACTGGTCTGGAAATCCTCCATCCAACACCCAGCCATGTAGGGTGCCCTTCCAGTAAAGGAAAATTAATTTTGGATGCAACCCATAGTGCTTTAAATAGTAATGAGAGGTTGTGTGACAGTTCAGATATATAAAATTATAAATAAAAGTCTGTTTTCTATAATAGAGGGACATTTGAAGTTAATGTTCCAGAAATTCTTTGGAGGGGCATACTAGAATATCCTATGAAAGTGTCTCATTCACTTTTACTTGATATCTACCTTAAGTGAGTCTTTGGATCTATTAACTTAAATCAAATGTATTTCTGGTTTGGTTTTTTTGGTCAGTTGTTGGAGGGCAGAATATTTTTTCTCTTTTTTATAAGGCATTAGTGTTAATTGTAGTTTGTACCCCTAGTCCAATTTTTTGAAACTTGGGGGTTTGTTTGAGGAGAGGCAACAGATGCTGTGCTGAAAATTTGGTGCTTCTAACCTCAAAAAACAGCCCTCCCAGAGCCACAGATACCCACAGATCAATTTTCCATTATACCCTATGGAGACAGATGTTTGCCTTCAAGCTACTTCCCTTAACACAGGGGTGGGGAACAGTGGGTCTCCATATTATTTTGCCTACAACTCCCATCAGTCCCAGCCAGCATGGCCAATGGCTGGGGCTGATGGGAGCTGTTGGCAAAAAAACATCTGGAGAGCCACTGTTCCCCACCCCTGTCAACACATTTTCTTCAGTACAAGTTCCCTTGAGATCAGTGATTATTTCATTGCCACATTTATCACATCCAAGTGGATGCATTTGGATTTTGCAGTAGAGGGTAAAAGGGCTATTGGCTTTTGACTTTTGTAAGATGTGTTACAGTAAGTTTATACCTTTTAGTTGGCTTTTGGTATCTGCATTTTTGCAAAGTTTTTGCACTAGCTGCTGAAATTGTTCGCAGCGGCGGGAGGGGTGTTGGGATAAACCTGAATTAGGGCTGAATCATGCAGTTCAGTCACTTCTGAATTGGGATTAGAAAATGAGGAAATTAGCCATTTCAGAATCTGTCATGCTTTTAATAAGAATCTGTTAGAAACTATGCTTATCAGAATAAATATGTTGTCTTGTTTATCCTGCTGCTTTCCATCTATAAGCTTGCCAACCTCCAGGCAGAGCCTGAAAATCTCCTAGAATTTCAACCCATCTCCAGCCTACATAGATCACTTCCTATGAAGGAAATAACTGCTTTGGTGAGGGGGAGGGGGTGGATTCTTAAGACATTATACCCACTAAGGTCCTTCCCTAAACCCCAGGCTCCCCAAATCTCTAGGAATGTTCCAACCTAGAGTTGGTAACCCTATAATCTTAGAGGAGCTGATTCAAACCTCTGGAACAAAAATGTGCCCCAGGGCTCAAAGCCGGAACTGAAGGTACTGAATTCAGCAGTATTGCTAAAGTTTAGCCTGGTTCAACATCTGGATGGGAGACCTCCTTGGCACCCCAGATACATTGTGTTTATATCTAAGGAGAAAAGGCAAGATACAAATATAATATATAACAACTCTCGCTAAACATGTCACTGAGGAATCCTTGAAACAGATACCAGGAAATGAGGGACTATCCCTGATAAGTTGGTTGGTTAGGAACTCCTAGAAAGGTGTGGAAAGAATATAATTTATGTACATAATAAGGAACGATAAAGTACGTCTGTATGAAAAAAAATCAGAGTATAAAATAATTTTAGAAAATAAGAAACAGGTTAGCTGTTTTAAGCTGCCTTAAATAATCTTTTGGAAAACTGAAAGTAGCTACAAGTGTTTTCTAAATGCGTGCTATAACAGGATCTGCTAATATGTGTGGGATGGCAGTGTTACTTTAAAGAAATTGTCAGAGAACTAGGGCAGTAAGTGATTAGCACATTAACATGGCAAATTGTTTAAGTACAGCCTTCTCAAAAAACCCCGGCAGGTTGTCGTTAAAAACAGAGGGATTAATTTACATCAGCAAGGACTGTTGGTGTGACCATATTAGATAAAATTAGACTCCACCTCCCTGTTTTACTAGTTATCTGCCAGGACCTTTGTGACTCAAGTGCACTTCACTGTAATAGCAAATGTTACATAAACCCAAACATGGTGCCTGTTTGGAGTTTGTGGGCAGACCCAAAGTAATGATGCAGAGCTTTAGTAGCAAGTGTGCTGTGAGGCACCATCAAATGATGTGGATGGGGGGGAGTTTAAACAAGAAGGCTTTCCAGAACAGCCTTTTCCCTCTTGCTTGAAAGCTCTGGGTAACTTTTCTGGTGCAGTTTTCAGAAGCAGGATTTGGCAGAGAGCCCAGATCTGAATGGAGTTTGCAGAAGGTTGGTATAGTTCTGTACTAACACGACATGAAGTGAGACTTACGCTTTGTGCATTTTTCGAAAGTTTGTTTGTTTGCTCTGCCAGAGGTGGAGCTGAACAGTGTAGACGGCGCATAGATGGCCTTTGCAGAGTTAGTTGATCAAAGTGGATAATCTCAAAATGAGGGATTAACTGCTGCAAGCGGCCCACGTAAGCCATTCTGAAATGTCATTTGAGTGATTTGGCCAAAGTTCAAAAGCAGATGGGAGTTGAGTTTGCTATTAACTCAGGCGAAAGGCTGAGGTTTGCATTGAGCTGTCACAGTGTTTCGGAATGTCGTAGCTCTTTTCAAAACTACTCTGTGAAAAAGTGTAGTTGTTTACTAAACCCAAAGTCTCTGATTCTGTGATTAACTTTTTTTGCATGCTTTGAATGACTTGTGCTCTTATTTTGTTAGAAACATATCTTTAATAAAAGCGTTTTTTGTGGTCAGCACAGGCTGTGAGTTTGTTTTCAAGCTGCTACTTTTGCAGAATTTTGAAGTCTACACTTTTGTGAAAGAGGAAACAGTTTAAGCAAGAGAAGCCACAAAAGATGCAAATGAAGTTGTTTTCTCACTGGTAATTGGTTCAGTCCTCTGACACTGAGTGGTGTTGAGCTGTTGATTTTATTAATACGCATGCTTAATTTAACCTAGCTGTTAATTTAACAGCTAATCATCTGGCTATCATATTTTACTCCACTTTCTAGTGTAATTCAGCAGAGTAAATTTACAGACCACAAGTCCTGACTCTACAATCAGAATTTGTTTTGAGTTTGTTTACAGCAGCAAGATGGGTGATTGCTTTGACATTATAATTCTGCAGCAGCTGAAATGTGAAAATAAACTGTCAGAGTAAACAGATTGTGTATACTTTTAACAGCAAAGCTATTAAACATGAATGATTATTTCTTTTTAGTCCTTTAGAATTTTTTTTTTTTACATTACAGCTTGCTAAGTGATTCTTTTTCCCAAGATACCATTGTAATGAATTATAATCTGATTTAAAAACCTGGGTAAACATAGATGGAAATGAAGTTAACATTTGTTTATGAAGTTAGCTTGTTTACTCGGCCGCACATCTTTGAGTACACTAGTGGCAGAAATGAAGTTGTTTGTGCACTAAATCTTTTGTTGCTACCCTTCTGGGGAAGCACATGGCAAACTATTTAGCCGTTTTTGACAGCCTGGCCTTGTTGAATGAACCTTCACAGAGTTAGTGGAATAACCATGACACGGCATTTTCTCACCCTTAATCAGTCACTGTTCTTACATGCCGTACAACAATCTTCCTCACCCCCTCCCCTCGCCAATACTATAAATTAAGGTTAAAGATTTGACGACAACAAAGCAATTTTGTTTCACAAGAACATAAGAGAAGCCATGTTGGATCAGGCCAATGGCCCATCCAGTCCAACACTCTGTGTCACGCAGTGGCCAACAAAAAAACCCCAAGTGCCATCAGAAGGTTCACAAGTGGGTCTAGAAGCCCTTCCACTTTGCCCCCCTCCAAGAACCTCTGTTATATCTTGGTTACTGTCTATTAATATCATAACGGTAGTTAGCTTGACCCCCATTTTGAACAAGGAAGTATGTGTGTGTTCTTACATGATTTTAGGATATATAAAAAGGTAGTTCCCTGTGCAAGCTCTGGGGTGTTGTTTTCGACTCTGGGGTGACATTGCTTTCACAAAGTTTTCACGGCAGACTTTTTACGGGGTGGTTTGCCATTGCCTTCCTCAGTCATTTACACACCCACAGCAAGCTGGGTACTCATTTTACCAACCTTAGAAGGATGGAAGGCTTAGTCAACCTGAAGCCGGCTATCTGAACCAGCTTTTGCTGGGATCGAACTCAGGTCGTGAGCAGAGGGCTCTGACTGCAATACTGCAGCTTTACCACTCTGTGCCACGGGGCTCATGTCAGAATATATACTTGAAGGTTTTTTGGGGGTGGAGGAAAATTGACATAAACAGTTTTCCAGTATCAATCCTTCTGTTGGCAGGACATTGTTACTGTGTTCCATAGGTTATGCTGTCAGTCTATCCTACCCTGCTCCAAATAGCTCAGGGCAGCATCTATGGTTGCATTTTCATTTATTCATTTATATCCCACTTTTCTCCCTACAGTTGGGACTCAAGGTGTCTTAGAAGATTGTACTCCCCTCCTCCATTCTCTCACAAACAACCCTGTGAGATAGACCAGGTTGAGAGTTTGTGATGGGCTCAAGGTCACCCAGCAGGCTTCATAGTAGAAGTGGGTATTTGAACCCAGGTTGCCTAGGGTACTAGTCTGCATTTTAATTCTCAAAACAGCCCCTGCCTCCATGAATGAATTCTCAAAACAGCCCTGTGAGGTAGGTCACACTAAGAGACCGTGTCTGCCACAGTGAGCCTCATAGCAGAATGAGAGCTTGGACCCATGTCTCCTGGGTCCTAGGTAGCACTGTCATCATGATCCTACCTTGGCACATCCCCATCTGCAGTGATCCACAATATTGATCAGTTTAATCTAGAATCTTTCCTTTGATCATTTGCTAATGATAGATGGTAAGATTCAAAGGATCTCATCCAAAATAACCGACTTCTTTCAGGGTCCAACCCAGTGTCCTTGGAGAGTGATCCTCTCCTGCTGGCTGTCACAGCTCCTGGGAGAAGAACACCTTCCCTGCTCAAGGGGACATTATTTGTTTATTTCAAGGCCCAACCTCTTTGTGGCTCTCCCTTCCCCCCAATTTCACCTCACACACATCACAAGACTCAGAGGGTGCCTGGGAAAATGTAAGCTTGTTGTAAACTTTGCACCAGACTTCAGAGGCTTTCTTGAGGCCTATAGACCGCTTATTCTTTAGCCCTTAGGCCTAGGATCATGACAGGCCCCCAGTACCAAAAAAAATGCCCTGCAGTTTACACCCCACCCAAATAAAACAGCCTTACATTGCCTCCTAAAAACCTTCAAAGACTATTCTAAGCTTGTGAGGCAGGAAAAGCAAAATTCTCAACCTTGTGATGGCAATGCAGCGCTATCATTTCAAATAATGACAACCGCCAGTATTGCCATAAAAATTGCATGCATACATGCAGCTAGGTCTTGTGATGCCTTTATCAGTGATGAGGAACACTGAGGTCATCTCAGTGGTGACCACCATGGCTGAAGGATTTCTCCAGTCATAATCTGCTAATTAAATACAACTGGCGCATAGTCTGAGACTGCAGTTTCATCCACTGAGAATATACACTCTGAGAATATACAGGTAATAATACCAAACTGAGGTGAACCACTTAACAGCAGAAGACAGGAAAAGCACCCAACTAAACAGAGAAATAAGACCCTTTCCCTCTACCTGGTCAAGAGGGGTGGGCTTTGTATGTGTGTCTTTGTAAGGAGGCACTTGCCTGCTGAAGAGACTGAATAAGGACAAGGCCAACAGTCTGCCACCTGCTGAGCTGGTGCTAAGTAAGATGGCAAGTAAGAAGGCACTGGGGGGGGGCAGCTCTGAGCATAGTGAGGCAGTGCCATTTTGCCTTAATGGGCAAGCCTCCACTGGGTCATTTTGTTTCTTTGTTTTTGTTAATTTCTATTCCGCCCTATCCCACAGGTGGGCTCAGGCAGATTACAACAAATTGAAACAAGTAACAGTGAACAATTAAAAACTAGCAATGAATTTAAACAGTTAAAACAATATGACTCCCTTTACTGTGGGTCATTATCCCAGCCTTCTTAGCCCTCCCGTGCCACATTATTTCTAATGTCTTCTGGCAATTCCCACTTAAGGTTGGGGGCACAAGCCACTATTTGTTTTGATTCTTTGTTTTTAAGCCTGCCTTTTCAGAATCTCCAAGGCAGTTCCAGTAAGGATTTGTTGCAGTACAAAAATACATGTGAGCAAATTAAAACGAAATCAGAATTCGGTAAACAAAGCAGAAGAATACTATATCGAATGGAAGTATTGAATGGAAAAAAATTCCATATATTTTCAGTTCTAGTTGAAACAAATTTTAAAAAGCTTAACCTGATAGCAAAAGGATGTAAAAGGAGATACTAGGTGAATATCCTTGTCCACAGAAACTGTCTAATTTCTGAAGCGGGGCTTTTATTTGTTGACCTCAGCAAATAAGCAGGTTCCAAAGACAGAAAGAGGCCTTTCAGATATCCTGTTCCTAGACCTATAAACCTGTAGGCCAGTACCAGTGTTTTGACTTGTACCTGCAAGGAGAATGGAAGCCAGCGTGGATGTTTCTTGGCACAGGTAGTCAACTAGATCGTGTGATATAGTGGTTGGGATGTCAGATTAGGATCTGGGAGACCCAGTTCAAGTCTGCAGTCTGCCATGAAAGCTTGCTGGGCGACCTTGGGCCATTTGCTCACTCTCAGCCTAACCTACCTCACAGGGTTGTTATGAGGAGAAAGTGGAGGAGAAAGAGAATGATGTAAGCTGCTTAGGGTCCCTGTTGGGGAGAAAGGTAGGACAAAATAAAGTAAATAAATGAAATAGGGGGCAGACTTGATATCTGTCCAAGAAACCAGACTGGAAGATAAATTGAAATAGATCCTGATCTCATTTAGAAATTTCTAAAGTTAAGTACTTGCCATCTGCTTAAGCCCTTTGCCCCAAAAAGGATTATTTATTATTTATGACTGGGTGCAGATGCACCTTCGAGGAGAAGTGCCCTCATTCTTCAAAGTAACTGACACCAATCCTTCCCCTGATCAAGCCATTCACTGCTGTGTGGTCAGCCGGTTACTCTTCCCTGGCTGGAAGTTATTAACTATGGTGGACAAGGGTTGGCTAAATAGACAGTTGAAGGCATTTATGGAAAAAAACTGCTATCCATTGCATAGCTGTTGATTTCTGCTTGGCTCAGGGCAGCCAAACTGCAGCTCAGGAGCCACATGTGGCTCTTTCACACACATTGTGTGGCTCTCAAAGCCTCCACTGCCCAGTTGGCTGGCTTGGAAGAGGCATTTCTCCTTTTAAATCACTTTGCCAAGCCAGCTGGCAGCATGGAGAATGCACTTAAGATTAAAGTTGCTTTCTTTCCATGTCTCTTTCCTCCCTTCACCTCTCCCCCCCCCTCCCTGCCTCCCTCCAACATCTGATGTTCATGTCTTGTGGTTCTCAAACATCTGACGCTTATTTTGTGTGGCTCTTACATTAAGCTTGGCCACCCCTGGTCTGGCTTATGATTTATATAATAATAATAATAATAATAATAATAATAACTTTTTATTTGTATCCCGCCCTCCCCGCACAAGCAGGCTCAGGGCGGCTCACAACATAGGAATGCAATACAATATAGTAAAATCATAAAACAATAAAATTGATATACAGTTACAATAAAATTGGCATTGAGGTGCTAAATAGATCTTAATTCAGCAGAGGAGAAGAAACATACACAGCGACATTATCTTAGTTCGGTATGGGCGAAGGCTATTTTGAAGAGGTATGTCTTACAGGCCCTGCGAAATTGATTTACACATCGCAGGGCCCGTATCTCCTCCGGGAGTTGGTTCCAGAGTAGTGGGGCCGCAACGAAGGCCCGATCCCGGGTGGTCTTTAATCTGGCCTCCCTTGGCCCAGGGATATTCAGCTGGTGCTTACCAGCTGACCTCAGTGCTCTCTGGGGCTCATATGGGGAGAGACGGTCCCTCAGGTAGACAGGCCCTCGGCCATATAGGGCTTTAAAGGTCATGACCAGCACCTTGTAACGAACTCGGTAGACCACTGGCAGCCAGTGCAGTTCGCACAGCCCTGGCCGTATGTGCTCCCATCTTGGGAGCCCCAATAACAGCCTAGCCACCGCGTTCTGCACCAGCTGCAACCGCCGAGTTCGGCACAAGGGCAGCCCCATGTAGAGGGCGTTGCAGTAATTCAGTCTGGAGGTGACCGTAGCATGAATCACTGTTGCCAGGTCCCGGTGCTCCAGGAAGGGGGCCAGCTGCTTTGCCCGCCGAAGATGAAAAAACGTGGACTTGGCAGTGGCCGCTATCTGTACCTCCATGGATAGTGAAGGCTCCAGAAGAACCCCCAAGCTCCTGACTCTGTGGGCCACTTTCAGTGGCACACCGTCAAGAGCTGGCAAGGGAATTTCCCCTCCCGGGGCACCGCGACCCAAACAAAGGACCTCCGTCTTTGCCGGATTCAACTTCAGCCCACTCAGCCTGAGCCAGCCAGCCACGGCCTGCAATGCAAGGTCCAGGTTTTCTGGGACGCAGTCAGGCCGGCCATTCATTAGTAGATTTGTTCATAGAGGGTTCTGTCAATTGCACTAGTGGTAAAACAAGCCGACTCAGTTGTAGTTTGTTGCCTTGTGCCACAAAAGGTCCTGAGTCAGCTCAGTTTAAACCTCTCTGTGACCACCCAGACTAAGAATTAGAACACTGGTGCTAGGACGTTCAAGGTGTTGAGGCGTCTGCACACTGACCAGAGGAAGCAAGTGCTTGTGAGGATGTTAAGCCTGCACCTCATCTACTTAAAAGTCATCCACATGGAAGCACAATCCTTTGGGAATAGCTCCTGCAAAGTGAAACTTAACTACTCCAAAGACTCTGTGCTCCTTCCCTCTCAATCTGATCATCATAATAAGGAATTACAAGAATGATCAAGTAGTCGTGTGGGTGTTTTTAATTTCCTACCCATCCTTAATGATGTAGAAGTGGGAAGGATAGTTCCGTTTTTTCACAGCAGAGAGATGGCAAGGCGTCTCTCAGTTCTGATGAGAAGGAAGGAAACTTTTATCACACAGTGCTGGTGAGCATCTCCAGAAAGACCCTATGTAGGTGGTGTTAACTGTTAGAAGCAGTTTAGCCTCACTGATTTGATCTTAGTTTGCTATTGTTGGAGAACCAGTAATATTAACCAGGAATGAAAAATGCTTTGTATGTCTAGGAGCCCGTGGCCTGTTTTAACAACTTTTGGGATATTTGTTTGAGTTGCTTGTTGGTAGTGCAAAAACTAGATAAGGAAACAAATATTTTTTATTTTTAAAAATCTGGTTTTTACCTACTAATGTATTTTAAAAATGTAGACAACTTGGAAAACATTAGAATTACAGATTATGGTGAGTGATGAAGTGCCAGATAAGTGTCCGAGACAGTCATTATTGCCCTCCATATGGGAGTTGTGGCATCATTTTCTTTTCCTCTGCGTCTTTTGACAATACTTTGATATCCCTAATGACTTTCTCCTTAGCTTTAAATTGGCATTATGCCAACCACTGCCTTTAGCCTCAGCCATGACAAAGAAGTACTGATGTTGACTTAGGCATAAAGAAGTTTTCCTTCCAGGCTTCTGGAGTGGACTTTCCTGTGTCCTAAATTGGCAGACCAGCCAATCTAAATTTAAATGTTCTTTTTCCCCATAGGGATATTATTAATAAATATTGGCCTCAATCCTGTGCTGAAAATATTGCTCCTTTTAGGTGTTGTTATAGCGTAGGAGGTTTAATATTGAATATCACTGCTTTTAAATACCAAAGTATTTTGTAGTACAGTAAAATTGGTTTCTTTGTTTTTACTTTTTGTAGTTGTACAGGGAAATATTTACTGGTAAAAGTGGAAATAGCTGTATGTGTATTGTTGGTTGTTTTTTTGTAAGGGTCTTATCCTGCCTTCCCAAAGTTAAATTTCATTGGTACTTGGACATCTATATATGCATAATATATTTCCAAGTGGGTAGCTGTGTTAGTCTGAAGCAATATGACAAAGTTAGAGTCCATTAGCACCTTTAAGACCAACAAAAGTGCATGCACACAAAAGTTCACATCCTGAATAATACTTTGTTGGTCTTAAAGGTGCTAATGGACTCTAACTTTGCATAATATATTTTAATAGTTCTGAGTTATATTGGAAGACAGTCTTCTGAAAAGCAGGTATGAGTAAAATTAAATAAAAAAGTTCTGTGGTAAATTACAACAGAGATGTCAAACATGTGGCCTGGGGGCTGAATCAGACCCCCAGAGGGCTCCTATCAGGCCCCCGAGCAATTGGCTCTTGTCTGCTTCTTCCTCCCTCTCTCTTGCTTCCTTCTGCATCTCAGGTTGCTTTGCAAGGTTTGTTCCATTGCACAGGAGCTACAGAGGAAAGCCTTGATTTTCTCCATTGGTTGAGGCTCTTTCCCCTCCTGGTCCCCTGGGGAGGGTGGGAAAGAGCCAGAGCTTCCTTTGCCCAGTTCTCTGGATCCCATGGGAGAAATACAAAGAAAGCACCTTTAAGACCAACATGCTAATGTTTTAAGCATATTTTATGTTAAGTTTTTCTTTTAAAAATGTTTAGTCATGTTTGTATGTGTCCTTTAGAAAGTTTATATCTCCTACCTAATCTTAAATAGGTACGCATGGCATGGTCTGGCCCAGCACTGCTCGGCCCGACAAGGTCTCATTTATGTCAGATTCAGCCCTCATAACCAATTAATTTGATACCCCTAAATTAGGAGGAATGAACAGACTACAATTTTTTTTTTTTCCGGTAAGGGAGGGCTTTTGTAGTAAGCATGACTGCCTGCTGATATCTCACTAGATGGTTTGTTTCATACTCATAGCTTTGCTTGGTCAAAAAAACCCGCAGTTGAACATGTTTAATATATACTAATAATCTACAGTCAGGGTGGTTTTTGGGTTTGTTTGTTTGTTTTGAAGGTGGAGAAATAAATACGGTAGCAGCACATACACTGCCGCCCCCCCCCCAAAAAAAATCCCCCAGCAGTTGCCTACTTTGGTTTATTGATTGAGCTGAATAGTGACCCACTTTTATAACGACTGTTGCAGTTCTGAAGCTGTGATTAGAACAGGGTCCCCTGGTGCCTGCTGACACTTTTCCGGATGCCCGCCCACCAAGTGTTTTTAGAAAGTGGGTGGGGTCAGGTGGGGTTTTTGCACAGCAAGATCTGATAGGTCTTTAGTGATATGATGGAGCAAATTTTTTAAAACGTGCCGCTTTGGCAGCACAGGGATCTTAGCTACATGGCTGAAGGTAAGCTGTAGCTGCCACTTGTGGCTGCCTCCACTTCCCGTGGCAGCAATTGTACGGCTGTGCCCACTACACTGTGTCAGAATTCCAAAGGCACCCACAAGCGCAAAAAGATTGGGGACTCTTAGCTTAGCACTTGTATGTATATTTGCAATACCAGCAGTGGGAACAGGCTTATCAAGTGATGAGTGTTATATCTGAATATCTGTCTGGGTCTTGTGAAAGAGCTTTTTTGCTACTTCAATTTAGCAAACTCTTGGAATGATTCTGCAGTATTTTTTAATTTGTATTTGTTGTCCATGTTAAGATGCTTAAGGCCTTTATGGGAATTTTAAAAGAAGTTTCTAGCTGTCCAGGTAGATGAATATATTCTGTCTAGAACTTTAGGACAACAGGCTTGGGAAATGTGTTGCAGTGCAGTCCTAAGCAGAGTAACACTTGGCTTGAATGGATTGAGAAGGGTTTAAACTCTGTTTAGAATTGCACTGCTGGTGAGTACATTTAGTTGGTCTCAGCAGTTTTGTTCCTGCAAATATTTTTAAATTGATCATTCTGTCCACCCCATTGCTAATAGAAAGTTCATGAGGTAGGATTTTATGATTTGCAGCAATATCCCAATCTTGGATGACAGAATTACAGGCACAATCTGCTATAAAATCTTCTGAGCTTTGGTCCAGAGAGCTGTCTAGCTTTGCAAAGAAAAGGATTTTACTGAGGTTCAGGGAGTCTTTCAGCTACATAGACAGAACGTTAGGGATTATTATGAAGATACAGCTGTCACAGCAGACAAATATAAAACAGTAAATCAAAGGTTTGGATCTCAATAACCACACACAGAAGGGAGTTTGTGGAAGAGATTTTTCTCTTCCCATTGCAGATTCTTGGAAAGCTATTCCTGAGAGTTGGAGACCCCTAGGAACAAAATATGATATAGCACACAGGCTGCAGTGGGAAGGGGGGAGGGAAATAATCAGAAGTCACTTAGACTGTTGTAGAAGCACTTCCTCCATTTGTTTATTTCTCTTCTGAGCCCCCAAGACTTCAACTTTATACTTCTTTTCCAAAAGTGCATAGAACATCAATTTACTGTAGAAGCTTGACATATTTTGAGGCATGTTCCTCTGTTATGCTTTCTCTTGCTTGTGGTTCTTGGCTACTGAAAGCTTTAAGTTTGAATGCTCAGCATTTGAGTTACTCAGAACTTTTGAAGGAACTGTTTCTGCATTACTGAAGAAAAGTGTAGCTTCAAGATCTAGATTTGTTGCCTATCATGCTCCATCTGTTTTGCCATCCTGAAACTTGCTTGATGATCAGTATCTCCTAGGCTACCAGAATTGCAAAAAGGCAGAAGAAAGTTTGTAGGGAAACTAGCTGTCTTTTGGCTCAGTCATATTTTCTGTATTTTTGGCTGTATTCCACAATACCCCTTAAGGATAGCCAGGAGCTATGCCATATGAATCACTCCCTGCAGTTCTGATGCTTTCTGGCAATCTTCCTGCACTTCTGTTTATGTTTATGTTTAATTTGATTTATACCCCGCCCTCCCTGCCAAGGCGGGCTCAGGGCGCCTGACATCAGATCATAGAACAATGATTGCAATCATAAAATCAATAAAATCATTAAACAATATAAATTAAAAACAGTATACAGTTGGTGCTAGATTAGATGTTACTTATTCTCAAGACAACAGTTGTTTCAGGATTCTTCCAGGATTCTCCTACAGTCAACTGAAGGCTTGCTGGAAGAGAACAGTCTTACAGGCCTTGCGGAACTAAGCAATGTCCCGCAAGATCCTAACCTCTTCTGGCAATTGGTTCCACCAGGAGGGGGCTGCCACTGAAAAGGCCCGATCCCTGGTGGTCGAGACAATTCTGGTGGACAATTGCCATTTATATAGCATGTTTGACTATATTTCGTTTACCAAATTTAATACAGCAAGGCATCGCTTGTTCCCATTTTGCAGATTGAGAACAGACTGACTTAGAAATGACATGGCCGTGAGCAGAAGGCTGTTTGAATTTTTTTGGCCTGGTTGACTGAAGAATCACTGTACAATTAGCTAAGTTTCTGTCCTCTGCTATGAAAATACAGGCAGAGATAATGTTGTGTATAATTAACTCTGATAAGCTCTAACCCTTCTCTCATTGTCTGATGTACTGAGTTGAAAGATACATGATAGAGAATATAATTTTAGGTAATTAATTAACATTGTTCTGCTTCTATCTGGCTTGTGGGTCGTAATAGAGACTGACCGGCGGCCATGAATATACAGTGAAATCAAATGGCTGAATAAAATCCCAAGATACCTAGATATAAATGCAGTCTGCTGAGTTACTGTGTGAAAGAAACTGATGGTTTGGTCTTACTGATTGAGAGCCATGTTACTATTCGTTGGCCCTCTCTGAAGTGAATTTTTCCTTTACATTTCTTGCCATGAAAAGCTTTCTCTGGGATGACTGATGGAGACTGACTTCTTGTTAATATGCATTGAAGCCTTTGGCTATGAGCAGGGGTCTGTGTTTTCCTGTGCCCAGAGAACCTGAATTTTGATACTTTTAAAGGAATTGTGCAGATTTTAGAACATTGCAATATTATTGTTGTTGTTTTATTCAATTTGTACCCTCCTCCCATCCCTATAAACAGGCTCTGTGGGGGTTCCAACAATTCATACATCATATAAACATAATACAATTTAAAATCATGCACAGCATTAATAAATACTATAAATTCTGATATTTTCTGGCCTAACAAGTAATCTATTATAATAGATGGTGCTTCAGTCAGTCAGGGACAGCTAGGATAGTCAATCCAAATTTCTGTTTAGCAGCAATAAAAAAGGAGGGCAACATTAAGGTAGGGATTGGGGGGAAAGGGAGAGGAAGAGGGGAGCAGAGAGGGTAGGGGGAAGGAGGGAGAGAGGACCACTGATCACTCCAAGTGTCTCTGTCCTCAACCTGTGCATGGCTTTACAATGTAATGTGTGAAAATTCTACCTTTCCTTTTGAAGCTCTCAGCTTTCTGCTGTGCTGAAACCGAGAATTTGGGGTGGGATCACTTATACAAAATAGATGCTTCTCACACTGGGCTTCTAGAAACAAGGAGGTCTTGGAAATCAAAACAGGTATACTTGGTGTGTGTTTGTTGTATATATTGCATTAACGGTGATCTCACAAGAAAACTACAGCACAGTGGATGAAGGCAGTCAAAGACATTATGTGGCACAACAGCCAAGCACCACAAGACCATTGCCTCTCCTGGGCTTTCATTACAACTATAATTACTCACTGTGGTGATTTAAACACTATTTGGACAGCTCTTTCATTTAGTCAGATTGTTAGCTGCCACATCTTTCCTCATGTGCTGACATACTTTCCTGTCACTGTGTATTTCCAGCCTTGTTGAGAGATCTGCTCTGTTATGACAACATGGAACTGCCGTAAAGGACATAATGGCTTGTATCTTACCATTCTGCTGCTGTGCAACATGTGAAGCTTTCCTCCAAGCAAAAAGAACTTTCTCCAGTGTAAGTGATTCTTCTGCCAGAAAAGGCACCACCTACACTGGAGAAAGGTTCCTTAAGCTGATTACCATTCATATAACTCCTGCATATTCTATTGTAAGGAATTCTATAATACAGATTTTGAGTTACAGAGGAAGATAGTTGGTGTCATTCAGATGGAATCACTTTTTTCCCATTAACGCTCCAAACCCTCAGTCCCTGGTCTTGGTTCCTCTATATATTTGGTTCAGAATGTGCTGAGTTCATGTCATTAAAATTGGTTTTTTGATTATTCCCAAATTCATATTCTGTCATCTGTCACATAATACATGCTTTATAAGGTTTATAATATAATCCTAAAACAAGCTGTTTATGTCCTCTGTCATTCTCTGGGATGTAACAATTTGTAAGGTTTATGTTGTCATGCAGCTGATTTTGTGGCCCAGAAAAAAGTAGTAGTTAATCTTCACAGCCTATTAATTGACGTTTTTGTCCAAGGCATTTAAATGGTAATTCTGCTCCAAAGTGTAAGCTTGATGTTGATGTCGTCTTTGTAATTATCATGAGATAAGGTCCCAGGGATTCAAGTGGAGGTAGAGGCCTGTTTAGTGTATTGCAGCAAAAGCTAAAAGAATCTTCCGGCACATAAAAGTCATTTATTATATAGCACAAGCTTTTTTGCTACTTGAATTTGAACACAGCAGTATCACCATTGGAAATCTCACTGTCAAGACAGTTTTAAAACAGACCTGTCTGGAGGGTTGAGCAAAAAATTGGTGGTATCTGACTCAATCAAAATGAGATTTTGCATAACAGTGACGTGCACAAAGAAAGTTTTAGAGGGCAGCTGTGTTTGTCGGCAGTAGAACAGCTAAATTAGAGTCCAGTGGCACTTTAGAGACCAACAGGATTTTTGGGATACAAGCGTTCAAGAGTCAAAGCTTATTTCATCCGATACCAAGAAGAATTGATTGATAAGGGCCTTCTTGATAGCTATGCCAATTTCTCAGCTGTCTTTTTTTTTTTGCCAGCTTTGTTATAGGCAAACACCTTTCTGTCAGTTTGAGGAGATGCAATAAAAGCAGATCATGCTGGTAACCTATCAATGGATCAGATACCATTTTTAACTGTGACAACTACTAGGATTTAGGTTTTGCCAAATACGTAAAGAAGGTTGAAATTGCGGACAGTGTGTTTTTATCTTTGTGCTTCGTATAAAGGCTCTCATCACAACTAATATTGGCTCTAGCTACATCATAAAGCATCGCTGAACTTCCAAGGCCTTCAAATAGTAACTTAGCAAATCCACTCTGGGATTCTGGCCATTGTTATAAAAAGACACTTGGCACTTAATACTTTGTCCTATTTAGAAGCCCAGAATTGACTAGGCAATAAAATGCATACACTTGCAGAGCACGTAGTTTTGTAAACAGGCTAAATCATCTGCCTTGAATATGGGGAAAGATTTAATGAAGCAAAGATCTGAAAAACTGTACTTTAAAGCAGTCACTTTAAAACTTACAATATTGTTCACTATTCTAATTTTTTTTTAAAAAAAGATTTAATTTCTGTTGAATTAATAAAGATTTATTAATAGGGTTATAGCTTGGCTTGTAGATAACATGTATGCCTGTCCTATTAAGAGAAAACTCAAAATTAAAGACAACTACTATACTTTGTATTTTTTTTGCCCTTCTGTTGATATGGAGAGAAGGGGGAAGGGATATTACAAAAGCATATGGTTTGGAATTTTTCTAAGCAGAAAAGAAAAATGCAGGTTGTATTCTTTTTGTGATTGGCCAAGAAGCTCTATGTATGTGGTGGAAAGGCAAAGCTAGTCTCCCTGGCGACATCTAGTAGGATTTTCATTGACTGGAGGCAGGACTGGGAGGGGGAGAGTGAAACTGACAGAGCTGTGGAGAAATAGGATGAATTAGTCAAATGTTAATTGAAGTACTGTAGAAGGAGATGAATGATGACTCTTTGTCAAGATGACTCTTTGTCTTTCTGAGGGATGAGGGTGATACTTGCTCATATGCAGAAGCTTCGGAAATAATTTATCCTGTGGATAAAGCAACCAGCCTGAGGGCAGCGAGTGCAGCATGTAGTACCTATGAGAGATCCTGTCAAAATGAATAAAGCTGCAGTTGCAGAGTTGCATGGGGACATGATCTTCCAGCACTAGTTCTTCATGTTGCCATTTGTGCAGTTCCTAGTGCAAACCTGGAAGCTGCCATTCTTAGCACGCATTTTAAAAAAACAAGATTCACCAGCTAATTTATGCTTTCATTGTTAAAGGGATTGTTCAGGTACACAGGGCAGGTGGGAGAGAAAGCTGTGTAGTTGTGCAGTACATTCAGGTAATGCCCTGGGGTCAGTTCCTAGGTCATCCATTGAAAAACAGAGATTCTGGTCCAGTCGACTGCAGATAATGAATTTGTAAAATAATAATTGTGTGCTGTTTTTTAATACTTCCAGTTGATGACTGTTACCTTGAAACTCTTACTCAATTTATGATTACATTTGTTTGATGCACCCCATTGAGATGTTTTCTTCGGTCCTAGAGGGTTCACATGGTGCTTCACTTGTGTAATGTTGTTTGTTGGACATCTGGGGGAGGAAAATGTCGAGCTGAGCTGCTTCTCATAACGGGAGCAGGCTGGAACTTCTGTTCAGGGTAGTGGGAGGCAAATTAATGCCTACTGCCTACTTTTCTCAGTCAGAGATTAGTCCAAGATATGCACAGGAAACTTTGAGGAGATTTACCTTGGCTAAAAGGGAGACCTGGGAGGGGGGGGACTCCTTTGAGGGGTCTCCGGGAAGAGTTGCATTTTCATCATCTGCAGAAGTTTTCAGAGTCATTTATTTTACATAAGCTCGACAGAATCCTAATCTTCTTGGACATTGCTAAACATCTAAAGCTACACAAGACCAGTGGGAACTTGGATAATTGGAAGAGAAGGTACAGATTACAGATCTTTCATTCCGGGACTATTTACAGCTTAATGGAACAAATTTAAAAGGTGGGAATTGAAAATCTAGAAAGTTTGGAAGAAGAAAGGAGGAAGAGTTGAAATTTGGACTTTATAAATATAAAGGATAGTGCTAAAAATGGAAAGGAATTTATTGTTTGGTCTACTTGTAGTTTTGAAAAAAGAGCACCATCGTCACAGACCTGCAACATATTCAAGTAATACAGGAAGTACGTCAAGTACTTACCAGGGTGAATGAGATTTGGTGGCAAGTAAAGCAGGAAGTAGTGGATGGAAAATCTACTCTAGGAATATAACACTATTGAGAAACATCGGCGGCCATTGCTTGGAGGTCAAAATAAAAATGTTTTAAAAGTGTTAGGGACATTAAAAATTGTTGGAATTAATTGAGAAGAGGATAAGAAGATAAATATTATTGGACATATTATTTGTGTGGACTTCAGACATTTTTAAAAGGGGGGAAAATTGTAAGGAGCAGCAAAAAGTCACGACCGCCATTTTGAAAGATTTAAAAATTTAAAAAATGAATATCTTGACTTTGGGAGCTCTGAGGATGGCGAAATTAGGCTTGTTATAAAAGGCAAGTCCTATTCTTTTGAATCTGATAGTTGAAGTTGAAATTGGTGAGGTCCAAATTTTCGCTGTTTTTAAATGTCAAGAAGACAAGCAACCCCGTACCAGGGCTACATCATTGGAAAAAATGCAGGACCAATTAGAAGCAATGGAGGCCAGAATGATTAGAGGCATGAGAGAGATGATAACTGAATCGAAAAAAGAAATTATTGAAGAGATTAAAAAAGATATGGAAGATCTCAGAAAGGAAACAGAGGAAACATCTAAGAAAAGTGCAGGAGGTAGAAGGTAAAATGAAAATATATGATTCCACCTTGTTGAAAATGCAAGAAAAAGTGACAATCCATGACTGCAAATTAATGGAGACTCAGATACGTGTGAGAGGAGTACCTGAAAAGGAAGATGGTGATTTAAAAGAATATATAATAAAAATAATTGCAGAATTTTTAGAGGAAGATCCTGAAGTGACTAAAAACATGTATGACTATATGTACAGAGTGAACTCACTTTATGCCAAGAAAAATAACTTACCAAGAGATGTTGTCATAAGATTTATGACAAAGGAAATGGTGGGAAGGATCATGAGCAAAAATTTTGAAAAGACATTGATAGTGGGAGGCAGCAGAGTAAGAATCATGAAAGAGTTGCCAAGGCAAGTGATAAATGATAGAAGAACATATTAAAAACTGACAGAAAAATTAAGAGACAATGGAATAAGGTTTAGATGGATAATACCTGAAGGTTTGAGTTTTGAACTTCAGGGGAAAAGAATTACAATTACAAATGTACAGGAAATGCGCAGATTTTATGAAGAAAATAAAGAATTTGCACCATGATGGATTACAAATTATTGTCTTGGAATGTAAATGGACTAAATTCACCACAAAAAAGAACATTTCATTGGATTAAGAAACAAAATTGTAATATAATTTGCTTTCAACAAGTGCATATTAAACAAAAGGATTATGGAATAAACAATTGGGGAAGAATTTTTTTCATTGGCTGAACAGAAGAAAAGGGGAGTGATTTTTTATATTAAACAAGAATTGGAGCCTAAAATAGCGTTTAAGGACAAAGATGGAAGATTTGTAGCAGTAGAAACAATATTAAATGGAAAGAAAACGTTATTGGGACTGTATGCGCCTAATGGTGCAAAGGATGCTTTTTAAAAAGACATTATACAGCAGCTTGATGAACTGACCTATGACCAAGTTTTGATAATGGGAGATTTTAATGGAACAGTTAAGAATTCTCATTGGACAGATCTGGAGGGGGAAAAAATAATAGTAAAGAAGGAAAATTGCCAAAGTCTTTTTTTGAATTGGTTAAACAAGAAAATTTGGAAGATTTATGGAGGAAATTTAACCCTGAAGTTCGGGGCTATACTTTTTTTTCAGCAAGACATAAAACTTTTTCTAGAATTGACGTGTTGGGGAACTAAAGATTTAGGTCTTATAACAAGGAAAATAGAGATTTTACCTAAGATTGGGGCTGATCATAATCCAATAATGTGGATTACAAAATTGTCCAAGAAGTTGAGAAGATGGAGATTGAATGAAGATTTACTACAGAATAAAGAAACAGTGACATATCTAGAAAATGAAACTAAAGCTTTTTTTCCAAATGAATGACGAGGACATAGATTTCCAGACGGTCTGGGATGCTTATAAAGCAGTAATGAGAGGAACATTGATTACTTTGAATAATAAGGACGAGAGAGTAAAAGAGAAACAGATGTTGGACATTCAAAATGAAATAAAGAAAGAAGAAGGGGAGTTGAGAAAAAGGCCAGGGAAAAAGAAAATTATAAGGGAAATTACAATATTACAAACTCAAATGAGACATTTGTTAAATAAAGAAGTGGAATGGAATTTGAAAAGATTGCAGCAGAAAATCTTTGAGGGAGCAAATAAACCGGGAAAGTATTTGGCTTGGCAATTAAAACAAAAGAGGGAAAATAAAATTATTAATAAAATTGTGGTAGATGGAAGAGAAGTGGTTACCCAAGAGGGAATAAAAAGAGAATTTTTTAAGTATTATGCCAAATTATTTAAAGGTGTTAAAATAAAGAATGAGATTTCTTCTTGATAGCTCGTTATTAAATAATGACTATAAAATATATACAAGTATCTTGGCAGAACGGCTTAAACAGCATTTGATAAACTTTATAAAGGAAGATCAAGCAGATTTTCTTCCCAAAAGGCAAATAAGAGACAATATTAGAACTGTTGTAAATATTGTAGAATATTATAAAAGACATCCAGAAAAAGAAGTAGCATTATTCTTTGCAGATGCAGAGAAAGCATTTGACAATTTAAACTGGGACTTTATGTTTACAGTAATGGAAAAAATGGAGCTTGGAGAAAGTTTTATAAGAATGATAAAAGCAATATATTCTGAACAAAGTGCAAGGTTATGTATAAATGCAGATCTTACAGAAGACATGAAAATCAGCAAAGGTACTAGACAAGGTTGTCCACTTTCACCATTGTTGTTTATAATGACTCTTGAAATATTATTGATGCAGATACAAGAAGAAAAAGACATAGAAGGATTAAGAATAAAAGGATTCACTTACAAATACAGAGCTTTTGCTGATGATATAATGTTTATAAATGAAAACCCCATACAAGTTACACCTTCGTTGCTAGCTAAAATACAAGAATATGGGGAGTTGGCGGGACTTTGTATTAATAGAGAAAAATCAAAAATTCTGTGTAAAAATATGCAGACAAAAAAAAACAGCAAGAATTGCAGAGACTAACGGGCTGCGAAGTCACCTCCAAAGTAAAATATCTGGGGGTGGAGATAACAATGAAGAATATTGATCTGTTCAAAAATAATTATGAGAAGTTATGGCGTAAAATGGATGAAGACATGCTAAAATGGAACAAGCTTAATTTGTCATTGTTGGGTAGAATAGCTGCAATTAAAATGAATATTCTACCAAGAATAATGTATTTGTTTCAAACTATTCCTATTGTGAAGGAGAGTAAACAATTTGATAAATGGCGAAGAAAAATTTCAGAATTTGTGTGGGCTGGAAAGAAACCAAGGATTAAAATGAAAATTTTGACAGATGCAAAAGAGAGGGGTAGATTTCAATTACTGAATTTAAGATTATATCAGGAAGCAGTTTGCCTAGTGTGGATAAAAGAATGGATAACGCTGTTAAACAGAAAACTTTTAGTGTTGGAAGGTCACGGGAATAAATTTGACTCGCACGCATATTTGTATTATGGAAAAAGGAAGATGGACGGTTTTTTCTCTCACCATTATATAAGAAATAATTTGTTAAATACATGGATGAAATATAAGAAGTATGGAGATGAGAGAAGACCGTTATGGATAGTACCAGCGGAAGTAATAAAAATAACAGCTGAGATAGGGGAAGAAAAGTGATTGTCATATAGGCAACTATTAAAAATACAAAGTGGCAAAATAGAACTGAAAACTGCTGAAGAGTTGAATAATAAATATGATTGGTTTCAAATACAACAAATAAAGAGCTTGGTGGAGAATGATATTAAAACTGAAGGAATAAGGAAGGAGTAAACAGAAATGGAAAAAGTTCCGCTTGGAGACAATGATAAGTTAATTTCAAAAGTATATAAATTACTTCTACAATGGTCTACAGAAGATGAAGTAGTAAAATCTCAAATGATTAAATGGGCAATTAATGTGAATAAAGAAATACAGATGGAAACTTGGGAATATTTGTGGAAGAACTCTATGAAACTCTCAACATGTCAGAATATTAAAGAAAATTGTTTTAAGATGATGTACAGACGGTATATAACTCCTAAAAATTGGCAAAGATGAATAACAAGATGCCAGACAGATGTTGGAAATGTAAAAAGCATGAAGGTTCTTTCTACCATATGTGGTGGACTTGTGAAAAAGCTAAAATGTTTTGGCGGATGATTCAGCAAGAGATTTCTAAGATCTTGGGATATGAATTTAACAAAATTGCAGACTTTTCTGTTAGGATTACAAATGGAAAAATTTCCAAAAGAAGATAGAACTTTAATCTGGTACTTGCTTTCAGCTGCTATGTGCAGTTGTGGAAGCAAGAAAAAATACCAGATAAATGGGATTGGATTGTTAAAGTTATGACATGGAGTGAAATGGATAAGTTAACAAGAACTTTAAGAGACATGATTTAGAAGTATTTAATATGGAGTAGAAGAAATTCAGAAGATATGTAGAAAAAGAATGGAAAATAAAAGGACATTGGACAATCTTTGATAATGATTAAGTATAAGTGGGGGAAGGATACGAAGTTTGGTTCTTATTAATTAGGGGTACCTTTTATAATGATGTTTTGAATTTAGTACACCGGTGGGGATCAAGTAATGGGAGGAGGGGTAGGTAGAAATATATGGGGGGGAGTAGTTATTAATGATATAAGAAATTGAATATATTGCCATATGTTACTAATAAAATTGTTTGAAATTAATTTATTGTTTGTTGATGTGTTTAATATTAGGTGAACAACCTTAATTTTTAAGATGGGTGGTATATATGTGCCTAAACAACTAAGTAACAACATTATTTGAGCAGGTGTCCAGCTCTTCACCTGTATTGTTGCCATACATCTGCTGCTCTCTCTGTGTGTGCGCATGCATGTGTGCACTCAGAGCTTGAAAGCTGGGTTGTTGGGGGGGGTGTCTCCATTTGTTTTTGTTTTGTTTATTTTAAGAGGGCACTGTAATTTACAAAACAGTGGTTTGGTTTCATCATCATCATGATAGAAGCCCCTGGGAAACCAATACATGGAAATTGGGAAAGGGGGTGCTTGTTGCATAAGCAACATGTTTTGGGAGAGGAGGGGAACCTTTCTTCTTGAGAAGCAAGCTTAAATACATTGGAGCAGGCAGGTCAGAAGTCAGAGTTTCGTAACACAAGGCCGACTGTGGTTAGTCAGTGGTTACTAGCCATGGTGACTGAGAGGAACCTCCACAGTCAGAGGCACTAATCCTCTAAATCCCAGATCCAGGAGGCAACATCAAGGGAAGGCCTTGGCCTCTATTCCCTGTTGTTGGCCATCTAGAGGAACTGGCTGGCCACAGTGTGAAACAGACGCTGGACTAGATGGAGCATTGGTCTGATTCCAGCAGGACTCTTCTCATGTTCTTATGTTTCATGCAGTTGCCCAGGTGGGCCAACAAAATCACATAAGTCAAAATATGAGCTAATTCAGAACACTGCTTTGAAAAAATGTCTCCCTTTATTGTTCTCTTTGTTTGCTTATATCTGGCCTTATCTCTTTAGCCTCAAGGTAGCTGTCAATGCAGCAGCTGGTTGCAAGGAAACAACATAACAGTCACTTAACAAAATTAAAACAGCACACACATTAAAATCACACAATATATATTCATAAAGTATTATTATTATTATTATTATTATTATTATTATTATTCACCCCTTCTCAGCTCACTCCAGGCTCTGGGCAGTGTACAGCAAATATATCTTAAAAGCAATATACAAATTTAAAAACTAATACAATGAATTAGGTTAAAAGCTTTTTCAAAATATCTCAGATGGCATCCTGTGAGTTTTTTGTTCAAATTCTGAATTACCTGGATGTCATGCAGTGGTGGGATGGGGGGAGAGAAACTTCTAAAGCGTCTGGGGGGGGGGGGTGGAGTGGGAAATGGAAGGTGCCAGCCAATGACAAACTGTTGCTGTCCTCAACCAAAGGTCTGGAAGAACATCTCTGCCTTATAGTCCCTGTGGAATTCCACTGGGGGCAAGACCAAAAAGGCCCCGGCCCTGGTTGAGGACAGCTGGACCTTCCTACAGCCAGGGATCACCAGTAAGTTGTTATAAGTGAAGCATAATGCTCTTCCAGGGACTTATCAAAGTAGGTGGTCCTGCAGATAAATTGGTCCAAGACCACTCAAGGTCTGAAAGGCCAAAACCTTAAACCGGACTCTCTACTCCACCAGGAGTCAGTGTAGCTGGCACAGCAATGGTTGGATATGTGTCGTTTGTGGCATTTCTGTTAGGACTTGTACTGCTGCATTCTGGACCGCAGTGTTGAGTGAGTTATAGTACTCTAATCTGGAGGCGATCATTGCATGGATTACTGGGGCCAGGTCAGGGTGTGACAGGAAAGGAGCCAGTTGCTGGGCTTGGCAAAGATGAAAAAATGCCAGTTTGGTAATATGTATGACCTGGGCCTCCAACAAAACTCACATCCAGACTCTTGCCAGACAACACCAGTGTCAGTGGCACCCCATCAAGGGCTGGGAGTCTGCACTCCTATCCTGGTCCCTCCCCCCAGCCACAGAATCCCCATCTTTGATGTATTCAGCTTCAGCCTGCTCTTTCTTAGCCATTCCACCACAGCCTCCAAATCCTCAGCCATATTTTGTGAGACAGTGGCTGAGTGGCTGCCCAATGACAGATACATCAATATACTGATGACACCTAAATCCGAAACTCCTTGCCAGCTGGTCAACATTATGCATTATGTGTTAAATAACATTGGAGAGAGGAGTGCCCCTGAGGAACCCCACATAACAAGGAGCACCTAGAGGACACATTCTCACCATGCGCCACTCTCTGTCCCCAACCAAGGAGAAATGAGGAAAGCCATTAAAGGGCTACCCCATGAACTCCTATGTCAGTGAGATAGTGAGTCAAAAGCTCGTAATCAATTGTGTCGAATGCCACTATGAAGTCAGGCTACAATAGTAATGCTGACCTGCCTTGATCCAGCTATCTATGAAGATCATCTGTCAGGGCGACCAGCATAGTCTCCATCCCATTGCCAGGGCAGAAGCTGGACTAGAACAGATCTAGCACTGATGTGTCATCCAGGAAACCCTAGAGCTGCTCAACTACCGCTCTCTCAAATACCTTGCCTAGAAATGGCAGATCTAAAGGATCCAAGGATGGATTTTTCAAGAGCAGTATAACTACAATCTCCTTGAAGATCCTCTGAAAACACCCCTGTCTCCAAGGACAGGTTGATTATATCCATCAAAGGGCCCCAGATCCCTTGGCTAGATCTAAAGGATCCAAGGATGGATTTTTCAAGAGCAGTATAACTACAGTCTCCTTGAAGATCCTCTGAAAACACCCCTGTCTCCAAGGACAGGTTGATTATATCCATCAAAGGGCCCCAGATCCCCTCATTGCTGACTTTGATCAGCTATGAGAGGGATACAGGTCAAGGAGGCATGTGGTCAGCCTAACAGCACCCAGGACCTTGTCAACATTGGCAGGAGTGAGCAGGCTAAAAGAATCACAAACTGAATTCAAAGGCAGCCAAAGGGCCTCCAGTTTGCATACTGTATCAACATTGCAGGTAAGTTGTGTCAGAAGTGACAAGACTTTGTCCACAAAAAAGCTCATAAATGTCTCTGAGCTAATAGCCAAATCTCTATATCTGTTTGGATCCCTCTGTGTAAGGGATGTTAAACACCTGATCACCCTAAATAATTGCGCTGGCCAAGAGCTAGCAGATGTGATGGAGGCTGAGAAGAGTTCCCTCTTTGCAGCTTTTGCCACCATCGATGCTCTTGTATCTTTGTCACAAGTGCACCGCCAAACTCACTTCAGTTGTCTAAGTTCCCATTTCATCCCTCTGAGTTGCATAGAGGACATTGGGGGCGGGGGGGGGCAACCTTATTGATGGCTTCAGAGAGTCAGGAATTCCAGTCTATCAGCTCATCCAGTGAAGTGCTGAAGGCATCAGATTCCTTCAGAGCATTCTGGAATCCAGTTGGATCCATTAGTCTCCATGGATGAGCATAAATTAGTTCACTATCTAGACAAGGAGGAGTGGAAATGTCAAGCTGGGCCTTCAAAACCAAGTGGCACTTATTCTTTTGAAGTCAGGACCACATTCATCCCCATGTTGTGGCCTGCTTGAAGTGCGGGCCTGAAACAAATTGGGAGAGTCCTTGTGCTGCCATGGAAGACACCAGGTCTGAAGTATGTGCAAAGGTGGCAGATTCATTTGTATGGACACCGAAGTCCCCAAAAATTAATAATTTTGGGATCTTCCAAGACTCGACCAGTTACCATCTCTAAGAGGCTCAGTTGTGAATGATTTATTATTAAGAGCTGAAAATTTACTTTTTTACATTCTCATTGTCTCTTCATGAAATCTGAAGACAAGGTGATGGTGTCCTCTCAGGACAGGACATTTTTAATGTAAGGCTAGAAAGGTACAGTCCGTAAACACTTAACCTCCCAAACCTCACAAAGAAACTATGTGGCCCTAAAAAACAAAGGTAAAGGTAGCCGCTGTGCAAGCACTGAGTCGTTACTGACCCATGGGGTGACGTCACATCATGACATTTTCTTGGCAGACTTTTTACGGGGTGGTTTGCCATTGCCTTCCCCAGTCATCTGCACTTTACCCCCAGCAAGTTGGGTATTAATTTTACTAGCCTCGGAAGGCCGAGTTAGCCTTGAGCTGGCTACCTGAACCCAGCTTCTGCTGGGATCAAACTCAGGTCATGAGCAGAGCTTGGACTGCAGTACTGCAGTTTACCACTCTGCCATGTGACCTTACCTGTTTTTTAATCCTGGCTCAAATAAGGAATCATAATTTCATTTGGGGGATGATGTAGCAGTTGCTTTTGGACTAGGATCCAGGTTCACCTCCCATCTCTGCCATGACATTTGCTGGAGTGCCCTTTTTCCAGTCACTGTTTTTATCAGTCAGCCTGTCTCACATCCTTACTCCAAAAAGTCTAGAGTGGCATGCATGGTTCTCTCCTCCTCCATTTATCCTCAAAACACCCCTCTGAGGAAGGTTAGACTGAGGCAGAGTGACTCTAAGGTCAGAAATACAGATACATGTTTAAGAGGAGTATTTACTAGGATTCTTATGTCAGCTCACTCCTCTTTTAGTGACATCAGTTTTAAAGGGGGGGGGGGCGTTAAATGGTTTTACATTGAGAGCGCTGTAAAAATATGACTTTTTTGTTTGAGCCTGGAACAGAATTGGTACTTAGTTAAAATATAATACTCATAGCTTTCATGGCTGGAAAACGCATACCTGTTTAGCCCTTTTGACTATTTGCATTGAGCTTTTGCTGTTGGTCTGCTGTCAAAGAATTCTGCCTTAACTGGTCTGATCAGGTTATGAAAGGAGAAGGGGCGGAGCAGAGTATTGCTCATAGAATAATTACAGCACCTAAACAGAATCCTGCATGGGACAAGAGAGAGAATGTTTGTGCTACTGATTTCAGTCATAGGAAATGCTGGATTGGCCAGAAATACCTAGATAATCCTCATGGGAGAACTTCACAGTTTAGGTCATTTCTGTAACATTGTTGCTGCGTGTTTTGTCCTCCTGTTGCTAGATATCATTGCATAACAGAACCCATTTTATTATCACTGCTGCTGATAAAACTTGCAATGCCCCATCCTTCTCTTTAAAAGTTTCTATCTCTGCAATCACACCTCTGCTCTGACTTGAGCTCTTGGTGAAAAGAGCTTGCACAAGATGGGAAGAGTTACGGGATGATTTCTGCCAGTTTCACCGCAGGTTTCAGTCTCCCCGCCCCCCACTCCATCCTATAGTGTCCTCAGGCATCCCCCAATCCTCAGGAAAGCAGCTTTTTAGAGGAGGTGGGATGCTGCAGGGAAAAGTAGATCAACATTCCATCAATTCATTAAGTTTGTACAGTTTGTTGGATCTAACCCAGTGCTTTTCAAAGGATTTGCTTTGTAAATTCATCTGTCAAGTCAAGTGTCCAGAAGAGAAGGCTGGTTCACACTTGATTTAAATGTCCTACAAAGACATTCCAATGTTTCACATAGATTATTTTAGTAATGCTCACCGTAAAACATATTGGTATGATCCCCATAGTGCAAAACATTGTGGACAAGGGCTGAAACCAGCTTGCCAGAGACCACCTAGTGAATTTTTTGGTTAAACCAGGAACATCCAGATTCATCTTCCTCACTCATTTAGACAGTGCTCCACGCCAGCATTTCCTTTTTAAGGCACATAAATTCAGCTTGTTTCCATTGCATAAAGGAAACAGCAGCAGGGTGGGGGGTGGGATGGATAATAGGAGGCAAGATGCAGCAAAGAGAAATGCACACCTATTTGTGAGGTCACTACTGAGACTTCTGGCAGAGTAACACGTGCAGTGAAGTGCAAGAAATTTCAAATTGCTCGGAAATTGTTTCCATGTTCTAAGTGGTTGCTAATGCACTCTCTCCTTTTCTCACTTCCAGAAAGACGACACAGCTCCTCCAGCAAGCCGCCCTTGACTCCCACTTCCTCTCCAATATACTCCCTTTTCTCGTCTCTGTCTTCAAAAAGCAAAGGTAGCAGTGGAGGGGGGAGCAGTCGCTCATCCAGTGGCGGAGGTACTGGTGCATCTTCATCATCCAGTTCCAAGTTGTTGAAATCACCCAAAGACAAGCTGCCAATCAGTGGAAATAATAGGTCAATGCATCTGGTGCAACATAGCAAAGTTCCCCATGACAAAATGTGAGTATGCCTGTGGGGGTGGAGGGAGACACAAAAAGTTTAGCACAGGCACAAATGTGACTCCTTTTAATTTGTGTGTGTTTGAAACGGGCATTTAATTTTCATCTACACTGGGGGTGGCCAAATTTGCTTAACTTAAATCACATAGAATAAACATCAGATGTTTGAGAGCCACAAGACATGAACATCGAAGGAAGGTAGGAAGGAAATAGATGAGAAGGGAGGGAGAGGTGGAAAGAAAGCAATTTTAAATGCCTTCTCCAAGCCAGCCAGCAGGGCAGTGTGGGCTTCAAGATCCATGCAGTATGTGTGAAAGAGCTACATGTGGCTCTTGAGCTACTATTTGGCCACCCCTGATATACAGATTCTTCCCAGCTAGTTAATTGAAGAACCAATGTAGATGTCATGGAACCCCCTACCCCTTTGCATTTTCTTAGCTGTAACCTAATTTAGCTTTACATGTTTCCATAATTAATCTAAACCAGAATTTGAAACCCCAGTTCTCCCCCCCCCCCACCTCCAAATGGTAAATCTCCACTAAGGTGAGTCATTGGCCTTTGGCTGGGGCTGATGGCAGTTGCAGGCAAAAACCAACTTGAGAGCCAACATTCCCTACCCCTGAAAGGTCATAGCCCACGTTTGGGTTGCAACCCAACCAGAAGATAATCAGCACTACCATAGTTTGGGGGGTTTTGAGACAATAAATGGGAAAGGAGGAGAAATCATGTAAAGTTCCAGAAAAGGAGACTAGCTGACAGGAAATGAAATAAGCATATGTGATGGGGAAACTGAGACTGAGTACCAGAATGTAAATTTGGGTTTGGGGACTAAAAGGATCCTATGTTATGTATATATGTAAAGTACCATCAACTTGCAACCAACTTACAGTGGCCCTGTTGATTTTTTAAGGAAGGAAACAGAGAGGTGGTTGGCCATTGCCTTCCTCTGCATAGCAACCCTGGGATTCCTTGGTGGTCTCCCATCCCAAAATTAACCAGGGCTGACCCTGCTTAGTTTTCAAGATCTAAGCCATACTGTGATCCATGATTATATCATTCAGTACAACAGACTTTTTGCACATTTAGAGTAGAGAAGAATACAAATGGCAGTGATGAGAACAGCAGGTAATTTGGGATTGAAAAGACATTACTGTGTATGACTGTTACCTGTGGTCTTGTTTTTCTGTTTTCCCCTTCATAGCATGACTGTCAAAGTGGAAAAAATGCATCCAAAGATAGATGGTGCACTATTGAAACCTGCTGTTGGTCCAACCTGTTCTACTACTGTGAGCTCCTCAATAAAACCTGGCCTTAATTGTCCCTCAATACCAAAGCCACCCTTGCCTTCCCCTGGACAGATACTGAATGGTAAAGGTCTCCTCCCTGTGCCTCCGTATTCAGAAAAGAAGCATGATGACAGTACAAATAATAGGAAATTTTTACACAAACGATTGTCAGGTAATTTTTATAAGCTATTCCCTCCCCCCAAGTAATACTGTCAATAATGAATAAATAAATCAGCTTAAATGAGAGAATGTGTGAGCATTTTGAACAGTGAAAAATCTTTGTGTATGCTTGGTATTGACTGGGATCTGAAGCACCAGGTATGATGTTCCAATAGCGGAGTGAGGCTTCTTTGGTTCCTCTCTTCCAGCAGCAAACCAGCCTCTGAAGTGAAGAGCAGCAGAAGTGGCTATTGCTGAATGGAAAAATAGGCTTGACTCTTAGACCTTGTATGTGCATGTTTCTCAGGATCCCCAGCCCATTGTTCAGTGTGCCAGTAATAGCAATAATGATGTTGATGACAACGACGATGATAATAACCCAGTGTACTGTCATTTTCTGGCTCTCCCATTGGCCTGTGATATACCACATCAGGCACGGGCCTGTCAAATGCCACTCGAGAACTTGCATACCATTGGCTGGGTCTACTCCTTTCCCTCACCACTGCTAGGTAGTAACTGTTGCTAGGTAGTAACTGTTGCTAACAAACCTTAGTTCTGTCATTGAAAGGCAGTGGGGAGGGGGGAGGCCCTTTCTAGGCCTCTTTTGGTCTTTGAGGGAGAACTCATTGGGGCCAGTCCTGACTAGGGCTGCCAGTTCCAGGTTAGTGGGAAATTCTTAGAGATTTTGTGGTGGAGTCTACAGAAGCCAGAGTTTGGGGAGGGGAGATGCCTCAGCTGAATATAATGCCATAGAATCCACCCTCCGAAGCAGTTATTTTTCTCCAGGGCGAGAGAGATATGTTGTCTGGAGTTCAGTTGTGATACCAAGAGATCTTCAGGCTCCACCTGGTGGTTGGCCACCCTAGGCCTGGCTGCTTGCAACTACTGCTGGGAAGGAGATAGGGTTGCCAATTTCAGGTTGGGAAATTCCTGGAGATTTGAGTGGTGGAGTATGGAGAGGGTGTGGTTTGAGGAGGGGTGGGACCACAGACAGGTACAATGCCATAGACTCCACCCTCCAAGCTAGCAGTTTCCTCCTGGGGAATTACTGTTGCCAATCTTCAGGTGAGGACTGAAGATCACTCAGAATTTCAACTGTTCTCCAGATGGCAGAGATCAACTCCCTTGGAGAAAATGGCTGCTTTGCAGGCTGGACTCGGTGTCATTATACTTTGCTGTGGTCGCTTCCCTCCTGTTTTGGTCCGCACTGTGATTTCAGACCAGTCGTAGATTTAGCCTAACCTGCCTCACAGGGTTGTTGTGCAAATCGAAAGGGGAAGAGGAGAATGATGTAGGCTGCTTTGGTTCACACTCTGGAGAAAGATTGTACCTTTTCGAGAGAGAGGCTGCAGGGAGGGGGAAGGAGATGGAAACCTTAAGTCAGATCAGTTCCACTACAGAAAACAGCTGCCTTGGATGGGTGGGAGGACGCCACGGTTGAGGGAGCAAATGCCTTCACTTGGGTGAGTGGATGGGAGGACAGCAAGGGTTGGGAGGACACTTGCTTAGAGCCACTTTCTAGAGCCCGTTGTGTTTCCCCCCACAATGGGCCTTATTCATAGTAGGAGTAGTAATGATGAGGATGTGGCATGAATTAAAATGCTTAAATATGAGTGTGTCGGTAAGTGCTGGTGTTTAGCCTCCAGGGTTTCCCTGAGTTTTAAAATTATTTCTGAGACCTCTGTTACTTCTAAAACCATTTTCTGTAAGCCCCACAATGTGAAATTGTTTTGCCTGATGAAAGAAGCTGCCAGTGAAATCCTTAAGAGTTAGCTAGAATCTCAAGGCATGTGTATAACTGTTCGGATCTTTCTCTGAAGTTTTTGCCTCTGACCCTTTGACAGCAAACTAGGAGCCCTTTAGCTGCCCTCAAGTTAGAGAAAAATTCTTACTCTGCACAGGATTTCTTTGTCCACATATAGTTCATTTGAACAGTAGCTTTGCTGCCCCCTCTGTGGACAAAAGCCATCAGATTTTTATCAAGGATTAGCAAATACAGTTAAAGTAGCAAGCACTTTGTTTTTAAATAATGCACTCGTTCTTAAGTCTTCTCTTTTCAGTATTTGTGGACTCAAAGCAAATTTCTTTAACAAATTTCTTTCATTTCCTTAGAGGTAATGTGACTAAATGGCTTGTATGAAACTGATTAAGATAGTGTGCAAGTTCCATCGCATGGGTTCCATGACAGCACAAGAGTCCAGGTTTAAGTCTTAAACTATAATATCGTAAACTGTAATATCTACCATATGTCCATATCCCACAATCCCAAAAGTTTTATTTATTTACTTGACTTTATAGCCTACCTTTCTTGCTGAGACTCAAGGCAGATTGCAAACTATCAAAAACAATTATCTTGGACAGCATAGAACATCCAATAAACAATGTAATAGAACTGGGATTACATCATTAGAAAACAAACCGCCTGAGGTGTGACATACTGTGTTGCAGAAAATGAATTACAAATGTTGAAGCCAATGCAGTAAAAAAAAAAATGGGTGCATGCAATAAACAGGTTGCATGAGGCTACAATTATAGAAGCATTTTCCTGGGTTGTTCCATTATACAACAGTTCTGTAATCCTTTTATAACTGTGCCCTCCTGGACATTTCTGTTTCGTGCATTCTGCAAAATGATAGAAGCGTGGGGTCCTTTCTTACGTTCTCTGGCAGGCTGCTTCACAAGGTAGGAGCCACAACAGAGAATGTACAAGTAGAGGCAGTGGGCTGGTCTTTCCTGTTTACAGGCTGGTATCCTCAAAAGGTCCATTTGCAGAGTGGCAGCCTCAGAAGGTTTTCCTCAGACCAGTTAAGTAGGACAGGCAGTGTTTAATTTTGTATTGCAATCAGTAATTTAAGTTTATGATGCAAGTTTTTGTAATAATGAAGTGTGCGTGTATTTTTTTTTAAATTTAACAGAGAGAGAATTTGATCCTGATATCTACTGTGGTGTCATTGACGTAGAAACCAAGAAACCCTGTACTAGGTCTTTGACATGCAAGGTAGGGATGCCTTCCTGCTGAATTATCTTTTCTAAATATTGGGGCAGAAGTCAAAGTAGCTTAGCTCATTCAATCTCTAAAAGCAGTTTAGAAAATTATGCAATGTAGGCTAATAAAAAGAATCAGAGGAGGACATAAATTCTAGGTTTATTTCAGAGAGTTTTGTTGTTGTTAGACTGTGTTCAGACATTACAGCCACTTTGGCTGGGTTGCTCAGGTCCAAATGTAATGTTTTCTTTGAGACAACTGCCTACTGGTGAGAACCATTTCTCGTGCCCCAGTTGCTGCCTTCTGGGAAATACCTTTCAGCCACAGTTCTGATTCTGCCACAGAAATCCCTTTAGCAGCTCTCAGCATGTTAGAATCAGCTGGATGACTTTATGTGGTGGTGGCGGGGGGGAGGTGCTCAGTCAGTCCTGGTTGCCACAGACAATCTTCGGACTGGAATAAGCTGCACCCCGCTCACCTGCCTGCATTCCTCCAGCTTTAAATGCAGCTCTTCACGGTTTTATTTGAATGAATTTTTTCACCATTGGTCATTATGCGCAAAACCCATCATAACCTAGAAAAATAAGTTTAAAAGCAGGCATTTCCCTCCCCCTTCATTGGAATAGGAAATGAGCGGGTTATAATAACTTCACTGCAGTTCTGTGGAGACTTATTGGCTCCAGGGGACATCCCAAAGGTTTAGTGAAACAGGAGCTCTGTTTCCACAGGGCTGCTTTGATTCAAGGCATTCTGATGAGAAAATTTAAATGATGAAGATTTTGATGCAGGAACTGAAAATGATGAAACATGAAGCAACAGAAAAACAAACTTGAAGTGCTCTGAATGATACCTGTTTTATTTGAGGGATGTGTGTAAGAGAGCACAGATATCACCGCTCTGTATCCAGGCTAATACTCCTCTCCTTATTTTTCTTACTCTGTCGGATGATTTGCAGTTTTGCGTCTGCAGCCAGAGTTGGACATGGAGTGCTTTAGATGCAATTTAGGAATATTTATGCTGAGCAGAGTGATAACTTGCACATGACACCCTTTGGTTGCAGTGCTCCTGGACTGTCAGCAGATGGAGCACCAGACACTCCAGATTAAGCTTTTTTAAAAAACCACCACCACCCATCTTCAGCATCTAAGTGGATATTCGTCTTTCTTTGTTTTTAATGACAGCTGTTCCAATATTTCTATCAATCAAACGCTAGAAATTTCACAACAATATTTCTGTAATCTTAATTACACAATCAAATATTAAACCATCTTCTACTTGTACAGCTGATACTGTAACTACTGAATTTGATTGATCACAAAACTCCATTGTGAATTCAGCATCTGTGTGGAACATCCTTGTAATGTTCTATATATGTCTGTCATAAAGAATTTGTGTGTGTCCCTGTGTGGCAGTTCATGTGCTTGCCTCACTTGAGATCTGATCCATGTGGTTAGGACTGCAAGCCTTCTCTCTCCTTGCCTTTTCTTTTCCCCATCCTGGTGCTGCCCAAGAGTTGGACAAGGTTTCCTACTTGGCCAGATCTACTCTACCCTACTTTCCACTCTCCCAGTGCTCCTTCATTTAGTCCTCATTTCAAACATAGGGCAGCATTCAGGTGGTGTAAGCAGCACTTTGAAGCCACATTTTGGCATCTCTTGTGTTATTGCCAGACCTTTCGCTCACCTAGAAGTACAAGCTACATGGAAGGCCCTGCTCTTGATCGCTCCAGTAGCCTGTATTTTCCCTCTTACTATTACTTTTTCCTGTTCCCTTATTACTTATATTAAAGGCCAGGTAAGTTAACCATACTGCATCTTTGTATGTCACCAGCTCAGTCTTCCTAAAAGCAGAGGGCTTGCACCCCAGGCCTGCATAAATATCTTTGTTATTACAGTGCCTGGTAAGATGGTTACTCTTTTTAGTATTCTGGGCTTGTCAGTGTTATGTTATGTCTGTTTTAATTTTCAAATTTCCTATTCACCCTGGTAAGAGCGCTGTTTTTATTCTGATCTGCAGACACATTCCCTAACTCAACGGAGAGCTGTACAGGGTCGAAGGAAACGATTCGATCTGTTACTAGCTGAGCACAAAAGCAAAACCAGGGAAAAAGAACTCCTCCGCCATTTGGATCATCATCAGCAGACGCCCCCTCTCAGGGAACCATATCCCTCACCTTCAAGGACTTCCCAGGAGCTGCACCAAAATTCTCATGGAGCTAATCCTACAGAATCAAAGCCTTTAGTACCTAATAAACCCAAACCTCACACCCCCAGTCTTCCAAGGTAAGTAACAGTGCAATCCCAAGTATACTTCCTTGAGAGTAATGTTTGAGTAGGATTCCGAGTAGACGTTTTTGGGATTGCTCTGTAAAGGCTGACCATCATGTGCACATGTCTGGCAGGATTTCTCAAGAGCAGACTTCAGAAATTATAGTGATTTTGAGCATCACGCCTGAGTAAACACTCATCTCTCTGCTCCATTAACATCAGTGCAGCTGCCTCAATCCATACACTTGAGAGGTTTTCTCTCCCCACTCGCTTGGGATGGATTTGTGAGGAGGCATTGTGGCTCAGCGGTTCTGTCTCAGGTTTAATCCCTGGTATCTCCCGTTAAAAGGGCCATGTCACAGATCAATGTGAAAGAGATGCTGGAGAGTGCCCATTCCAAATAGACAGTGCCGGCGCTCATAAAGGTCTGGCTCAGTATAAGGCAGCTTCATGAGTTGTCTGGTTTGTACTGCAGCTTGACATGTGAATTGCCACCGAGATACTGGCATTCCACAAACTGCACTTTGAACCTCTGCCACCGTGACCTCAGCCTCTTCCAAATTGGTGTCGGTGTTATATGATAGCTCTGCTTATTGAACTTATCATAGTGGCATGTAATGAAAAAGAATATCTCTTCGATGTTTTCAGTGTAAGGTTGTAGCCCAGATCATGGTGAGCCTTATCTTGCATTTGGGGAAGCCTGAAGTTATCAGTCAAGCACATGTTGAAGGATATGTTTAAATTACTGAAATTACCTTATCTCAGAATTGTTTTTAACAAACGACATATTATATAACCCAGCTGGCTTTCTAGGTGTATGGCGAGTTTGAGAAAATTGCCAAACGTGTGCTTTGTGAGCCAGCCGGTATGTTTTGTGGCAGCTGCAAAACGTACTTATGTACTCATAGAATGTAGCATCAGTTTACACAGTATTTTCCCACACAACTGTGGGGATGGTTCTCATGGAGAAAAAGTAATGATGACAAAAATGGCTCTGTGAATCAACCTTACAATTAAGTGTTCTTGTTGTCCAACTTATCAACTTGCCAGTAAGCCACATAAGGAAAAAAGGTGCCAGGTGACAGCTTTATTATTATACAAAGTCCCTATGCATTTTGCCGTAAAAGCTTCATTGGGGGATCAGAGAGTTCAGTTTGTTCTGGACCTTTTCTTTCCACAGCAATTAAGAACTTAATTGCTTTTACAAGGGAAACACATAGGGAATTTATATAGTAATAAAGCTGTCACCTAGCATCTCTTTTCCTTTTTTGTTTGCTGGCATGTTGCTTCCATCCACCTTACCAAAAGCTAGAAGCATTAGAATGGGGTAAAGTATTGTGCTTTGCCTTCAGATGTGGTGTGTACTTGGCTTGAAAGAGCCACTTCTCTTGAACCTGTTTGGCAGTTCTTTTTTTCCCTCAGAGCTAAGCTGAACTGGGAGACCTGGAGTGTCTTGTGCAGAGCTTTGTATGCCCCTTTATCAGTCTGTGTTGGGGGCAGGGGGTAAAGGTGTGGAATGTTGACATGCCCCCCCTTTTTATGGAGCCACACTCCCTGTTATCCCAGTTCTCAAAATGTTCTTTACTGCACAAAAGGAAGAGCAGCTTCTTTCCTTCGCAGCACCTTCTGTCCAGAAGCAGAGGCTGTTCACAGCTGCTAAGCCCAAGTAGTTCCCACCCCCCTTTGGAAGTTGTCATTCTTCCAGTTTGAGGGAAAAAGTCGTAGAATCACAGAACCACAGAGTTGGAAGGGATCATACAGGCCATCTAGTTCAACCCCCCTGCTCATTGCAGGATCAGCCTAGCGCATCCCTGACAAGTGTTTGTCCAGCCGCTGCTTAGAGACTGCCAGTGAGGGGAAGCTCACCACCTCCCTCAGTAGCTGGTTCCACAACCTTCACTGTAAAAAACGTTTTCCTAATATTGAGCCAGTACTTTCCCATCCTCAATTTAAACCAATTATTGCAGGTCCTGTCCTCTGCTGCCCACAGGAACGGCTCCCCGTCCTCTAAGTGACAGCCCTTCAAATACTTAAAGAGAGCGATCATGTCTCCCCTCTTCTCCAGACTGAACACTCCTCAGTCCCTCAGCCTTTGCCTGTCTCAGGTTGCCAGTAAGGTTTGTCTGTGTGTTGATGTCACTGAGAGCAAACAAAGCTAATGAGCTCTGCATCAGCTTTCTCTGCCCTGTGACTGCAGTACACAAGCAAATCTTGCTGGCCATTGGGACAGCTGAATGGTTTTCCTGAAGAGGATGGATAACTGTTTTTGAAGAAAAATATGTTGCCAACGCAGCAGCCCATCAGGACTGTGAACAGGCCTCAACGTTGGTGGGAAATTTAGGAGATCCCCCCCCCACACACTTCCAGTTCCTGTCAAACATACTTAGATGTCAAACATTCAACCCAACCTGACTTGTTTTCTGACTGCTCTTCACTTGACCTGCCAGACCTTTGAGCTATTTCCAGTGAATGTCATTTTGCAGGTCCACAACTTTTGTTTATTTTATGAAGGCCATACTCCTGCCTTTCTGCCCTTAGAAGGGCCACCAGGGTAGCTAACAAATAAGCCTGTTTGCTTGCCAGGTTTCTTTGAAACTGAGCCAAGCAGAATCTTTGGAGTCATGTTACACATGTACATAAAAATGTATCATCTGTCGCTTCAAAGTGAAATGAAAAGTCATTCGGCAAGTGCTGCTTGTTTATTCGGTGATTTCCCTTTTCTGCAGGCCTCCAGGCTGTCCAGCACAGCACAGCGGGAATGCCCCCAGCGAGTCTCCATCAGTCCATGAATCTCCACATGCCCCTTTCCCCGCAACTGAGCCAGCCTCTCGGTTATCCAGCGATGAAGGAGAATGTGATGAAAAAGAAGAGCCTGTTGAAAAACTGGATTGTCTTTATTCTGATCATCATCCTCAACCAGCTGCTGTATGTTCTAAGTTATACTTTGTCCTGAAGTTTGTGAATTCACCGTACTTTTCTTGTTATGTTATCTGGAGGGAGGAGAAGTAACAATGTAGCTATGAATGGGTTGTAAAAAGAATTGCTGTTCAGTAAGAGGTACTTTCGTTCCTAAATTAGACATTAAGTTATTTTGAGAAAGGTGTTTGGGTGACTCTCCTGTATGAAGGCAGGGAAAGCTTTAAATAGCAGCATAGGTCTCCGGATAGCAAGTGGGTTTCATTTGTATGGAGACGAGCAGTTTGTAAGTTTTAAGTCTCTCAAATGGAAATTCAGTATTTTCACTATCTCTGTATCATACAGTGGTCACAGGAAGTGTGTTCTTTTTGGTCTCACCTGTATTTGATAATATAAATATCCCAGTTTGGAAAAACAGCTTAAATGAAGTATTTTTCTCCAGTTTTGCACATTTGGTAGTCGACAAATTAGAAGAGGATACTATGTGTTTGATAAGCGGTGGAACCATATCCGATGTGCACTTAACACCATGGTGGATAAGCATCTTAACTCTCAGATGTGGAAGTGAGTACAAAGTGAAGAGATTTTAATCTGAAATGTTTTTACTTGCATTAAGACGTACACACAGGGTTAAGGGAGGCACCCACTGCAGTTTGAAGAATGGGTCTGAACTGTATTACCAGTTTCTTAAAATAGGGTTCATGTCTATGAGTTGAAGAGATGGCTCTAACACTGGGAGACTCTTGGGAATCACCAAGCAAATTCATTCAACAATAGCTGTTGTCCTGTTGATAGCTTAATCACTCTGAGGTGGTGGTGGGGGGGAGAGGCTCATAAAAAAAATCTTTGTATAGAAGACCTTTCCAACCCACTTTAACTAGGATCTGGTCATCCAGACTTGGCTGTATGGTTGCGAAATCACAGCATGTCATTCATGTGTGCAGTTTAGGACTTGTGGGGAAGAGGATAGGTAGTTTAGACGAGTTTTTTTGTCCCAAAGTAGATATCTGGAAGCCTAACTATAGTAATCTCCCCTGCATCTTACTGTCGTTGCATCTTGTTGCTTGTCCTTTCCTTCCTTAGGTCTGGAATTGTGTCAGATTTCGCCATGGTAGTACCTTGATACTCAGTAACAGATTGAATGTTGGAAAGGAAAACATTGAAACCACCGATATTCCATTTCCGTCCTCAAACTCTGACACTTAGATGGGGGTGGAGGTGCAGGGCTCATTCTTCACCAGAAGATACAAGGGCAGAGAGGGTGAACGGGGTTTGTTATAAATGTTCTTGTGCTTTTTCTGCCACAACAGAAGTATTTACAGGTTCTTCAAGCGGCTCTGTCCAGTCTTGACATGTGACACCTATTTGCATAGGGCTGCCAGCAGGAACTTTACTTTATGGTGGTTCTGTACCTTTTCCATCTCTGCTTTCTTTAAATTGTCCAATTTTATAAGGAAAGATTGGCAAAATTGAGAAAGCATGCTTTTTTTTTTGTTTCTCTGCCCCCTCTTCCAGGAAAATTCCTCCAGCGACAAGCAACACTGCATCCATACGTACTCCGCACCGGACAAGCTCAACGCCTGTGTCGCAGTACAGCGCCAGCACGACAGGTTTTCTCTTACCCCCCACAGCTGCATCTTCACCAGGGCTCGTGTCTCCTTCCTGTTTGTCTCTCAGTGGTAAATCGGTACCATCTCATGGGACTACACTAAACGCCAACCCTGCTAGTTTTGGTGCAGCAGAACCTGCCTGCAGTATGCAATCAAGACAAGTGTCTTCGTCCCCTTCAACACCTCCAGTGCTTTCCTCAGTACCGTCACCTCTGTCCAGCAAACCTCAGAAATTGAAATCCAGCAAGTCTTTTAAGCCTAAGGAACCTTCTTCTAGCAGCGCCAACTGTAACAGTACCGGTAGCAACAGCAGTGGCGGCAGCTCAGGAAAGAAGCGTAAAAACAGTTCTGCGCTGCCGGCACCTTCTTCTCATTCCACAGAGTCCTTTAGGAAAAACTGTGTGGTGAACTCTGGAAACTCTGGGGCTTCTTATCACTCATCTGTGATGTCTTCGTCCCACAGTGTTGGCCTCAACTGTATGACTAGCAAAGCTAACTCAGTTAGCCTGAAACATGACCAATCAGGGAGGGGCCCTCCGACTGGGAGCCCTGCAGAATCGATAAAAAGAATGAGCGTGATGGTGAACAGCGGCGATTCCACTCTCTCGTTGGGACCGTTCATTCACCAGTCCAGCGAACTGACTGTCAACTCGCACAGCGGGTTTTCACATTCTCACCCTTCCCTAGACAAATTCATAGGAAAGAAAAGAAAATGCTCGCCTGGTTCAAGCAGCATAAACAGCAGCAGCAAAGCAAACAAGGTTGCCAAATTGCCACCGGTGAACAACATTCACACGAAACACACCGGTGCAATCCCAGGGACGCAAGGACTGATGAATAATTCTATCCTCCATCAGGTATGAAATCTTACTTGGGCCATATTCACAGGCAAATGAGTGACTGTCATTCATCCTCATTCCAAAAACAAAGCTTGCATTTTTTATATTAGTGATAACTTAGGGTTCTTTGAAGGGTAGATGGTGGATAACTTCATTGTATAATTTTGTTTGGGGGTTTTATTTTTTAAAAAGTGTAATGAACTTTTTAAAAAAAACAAATGTAGTTGCATTCCTCTATCCCATCTATCTGCTTGCTCTGGAAGCTATTGTGTAGCATAGCTTTTCAAAGCTCTTGAAATTTAAATAGGAGTCCGGCAGCACCATAAAGATAATTTATTCCACCACTGGCTTCAGTGAGTAAGAGCTCAAAAGAAAAGAAGGGAGGGTGGGGGACTAAAGCTGGCAAAAATGCTGTTAGTTTTTAAGGTGCTACTGGACTTCAGTTAAATTTGGATACAACAACGGACTAACATAGCTTCCCCTCTGGAACAGAAATGCCAAGTGCATTGTTCAAAAAACAAAATGGGAATAACCAAGGAGAGCTTAGCCGAATATGTTCTGCCTGGCTGCCATTTCAACAACAAAAAGCCCTCCAGAAAAATAAAAATATGATGATGATCAAACAGCAATAAAAGAAGCATAACTTAGTCTCCCAGAGCAAACTAGGCGATTGGCTGTTACTGGCATTCCCTGGTTTTGCCAACACATTTTGCTATTTCCAAATGATATCATTGATGATGACAGCTTTACTGGTTGCCCTGCTACATGTTGGCTTATTCTTCTTCTCTTTTTTTCCTCCCGTTTTTGATTTGTGTGAAAGCCAAAGGCACGTCCCTAACAGTTTGACACAGTAAGGAAAGAACTGGATTATTTTCACTACAAGTGTGTGTGGGGGGGGAAATCTCCATCTGGAAATTCTGGACTCCATGATGCCTTTTGAGTTCTCCCAGCTTCCCACAGTCCTCAGGTGTGGAAATCGACTGGACTGTCACTCAATCAAGGAGTTTTCCCTGAAGCCATGTCTGTAGCCGTGAAGCTTGGAAATGGACACTGGATTGCTGTTCAGCCCACAGGATCGTTTCTTATCAGTGTTACCGGTGGTCTGGACTGCTCGCTACATAATCTTGCCACTATTTGACCTTAGATCGGTTGGGCAAAATAATGTTTGGGAAAAAATATTTGCTGTGGACTCGTTCATTCATTTCCCCTGATAGTGTCATATAAGGCTTTAATTAACTGCCGCTTTGACACTGTCCACTGAGGGGGGGGGAACCCTTCAAGGAGGGGGCACAATGTGTTAGGCACAATAAAAAAATAATAAAAAGAAGCCCTCAAGAAGGGAAAATATGGCTTTAGTGTTTTATAGCAATGTTCCTTGATTGGAATACAAAAAAAATAAAAATAGCACAATGTAGAAACAGAACAAGTCTATGTTTTGCCCAGCCTTTTGCAAGTAATTTGGGATAAGAAGCTGTCAGGAGTACTTTAAAAAAAAACACCAACAGCAGCAATCAACAACAAAAACTATGGCCATCTCTCAGAAGAAAGCGCATTTTAAATGGAGAACAATTATATGGTAAAAAAAATGTATTGGGTAATCATGCACCAAGCACAAGTGCTCCACATCCTTTGTATATTCAGTAGAGCTTGTACTGAATTTCAGTCCAAGCCCTAAAATATATGGAGGTTTTGCACAGTGACAGTCTTTGGAGAAAGGCCATGCATGCTTGGTTTTAAGATAAAAAGTGCTAATTGTGTTAGGTTAAAAAAAAAGTAGTTGTAATCCCAGATGCAAAACTCTAAAACCCAAAATGGTGAAGGACCTCTAAAACTATTCCCAAAGAAAGCAAGTTCTTGACCTATACTGTATGCCATAAGCCTTTTGTTGTTTTGGAGAGGCGGGCGGGGAGAAGAAAAAACGCCAATTTAAGTTGGTTATTACCTTCCAACCATTTTTTAAAAAATAACCCTTAAAATAGAATCTAAAATATTTAGAACCCTGAATTTTCAGTGCTGTGTTCTGAAAGACTCTCCATTAAATTGATGCCTTGTTCACACAACCAAATTAGCACACACTCCTCCCCCACAAAGCCCACATTCATGTCTTACTGATGACTGCATGAAAGTGCCAGTTCAAATTCTGATCTCAGTGTTAAATCCTCCCCTTGATGTATTGGTATCCAGCTTCACAAGGGCAGTTGTCTTGTGAACATAAGGGGAGTTTTAAACATGCCATTCAATCCCACGATTGCTTTTTCCTGTGAGAATTTTTGTGTTCAAGTAAAATCCCCCCACTTAGGGCTTTAAGCATTATTATTGATTCTGGTTGTTTCTAAGAGTGGCAGAACACTTTTGTGAAATTTTACACATTTTATAATGTGGAAGGAAGAGAAAGTATAAATCCCAAATAATAGGACATAGTCCAAAGGCAGCTCCGCTTTGGCAGCTTCGTAGACATGACTAAGTCCTTCCCTATCCATTTTAATGAGGCATGCGGAGGACCAGATTTAGACGTTATTTCCCCCCTGTGCAATGACAGCTGATCTCTGCAGCCATCGAGTGAGGCTGGATGTCTTGAGGCCCATCTCACTATGGATTCTGCTGCACCCGCTGGTCCAGCAAGCTTAGCTTTTCGCAGTGGCAGCTGCAGAATGCATCGTACCAAGAGACTCTGTCAGACCCCCTCGCTCCATTTCATTCCCACCACTTGAGAACGATGTGGCCAAAAAAAAAGTTCACTGAGAAAGAAAACCTGGTTGTCTACCCTCCATGTAGGGCTTGTGCTGGAGAAGCTCTCAGCAGAACGTGCCTGTAGACGTCTGCCTTAAAAGTGCATCAGATCTTGCTGAGAGGTGACAATCTGAGCCTATCAAATTCATCACCCAGCCCAGACTCTTACCCTAATATGGTGGTGTATAGCACATCAGGGATTCTAAGGCCACCAAAAGCAACAGTTGTGCTTGAGGTCTTTTTTGTTAGTTTACCTATTGAGGTTTTCAGATCAACATGAAATTTGCTACTGAATTATTTAAAAAAAACCACACAGTGAAGCAACAAGACTCTATGCAGACAACTACAAAGCCTTTCTTTCACAAAAGATCATGTTTTTAAAAAAAGTAAAGGAAAAATACTTTGGGCGGTTATAATTATGCAAATATTTTTTAAAAATGACTGCATAGCGGGAGGTTTAAATAACCCTTCCATTGTACAGGATACTATAAAATGATTTTAAAAACTTCTCAATTGGCTTATTTGGGAAGGGGAAATGGTGGGGAGGGGGTGGGGACAACCAAAGTAACATATCTGCTCTGCAGAGAGGAAAGCGACACTGGCTACATCACACGTGTTGGATATTTTTTTCAATCACAAGTGCAATTGGGTTTTGATAGAATTGCCTTCAGAGGCTGACAATTTTTTTCGTAAGTTAAAAAACCTTAGTGGCTTTAAGTATTCAAACGTCCTCTTTTTTAAAAAGAAAAACACGTTGCTTCGAAAGCATCAAAGCAAGTCCAGGTTTCTTGAAAAGCATGCAGATCTCTGTAGAAAGTTCATCAGCTAACCACTGTGTTTAACCTGAAATGGGCTGCGGCCAAGGGCCCAATTCCACTGAGAACGTCTGTATTGCAAGCCATGGCGAAATGCATGGGGGCTTCATGCAAACATGGCCATGCTCTTGCACAAGGGCCACTGGGTTCAGCAGGAGGCATTCCAGAGTAGAATTGTGTCTGTCTGCCACGGCTCATCCATTTTTCATATTTACTATAAATAGAACCAGAGGACGTCTTAATTTATGCCTGCCCCTGGAACTGTAGACTTGCTTACCTATTGCGCAAACAATATTCCATTTGGGGGCTTAGTAGTAAATGGAATCATTGTTTCTTGAAGCTTTTATTGTCTGACAAAATTCTTATTGTAAATAATAAAGGAGACTTCAATTAATTTGTCTTGCAAGATTTGCAGTGGCTGGGTTGTTTCTAGAAAGATTTTGGTATTAATTTAAGAGATACAATTTTTTATAGTCTTTCCAGCTTCTCATTATGACTCCTGCAGTTTTCTTAACCTAAAAAAAAATGTTGCAATGATGAACAAAGAATTATACAAAAATAATGAAACCCATACTTTTGTATCTTTATTTTGGAATTTCTTGTTCTATTATAAATATTGAAATATCCCTATTTCAGAAGACATATTTTGTTAATTGATTGTACATATTTAAATATGTATTTTTGCACAGGTCTTTTTTCTTATATCCAGTTTTGGTACAATTGAAATCATCTAGTATTTATTAATTAAAGATAAAAAAAGTAAATACCTTTTTTATAATTTGAAGTGGTTCACTGCCAAGCTAACATGCCTCCTTTGCTGTTTTTTAAGGGATTCCTGTTTTGGGATTCAGGAGGGGGAGATTTGTGTCCCTTTTTATTAATGCCTTGGGAGTCGCGGGATACAAATGAAAGGCTCTGATATTGCAGTCCTGTGCCCACAGGGGCCACCATTTGCGGGGCGGGGGGGGGGGGGTGCAGAGAGGCTGTGTGAGGCTTGGTTGCATATCGTGGGCCTTGTCTGGTATACACAACCTTGCTTACAGTTCTTGACTCCCAGACTACATTTAGTTGTGACACACTGCTTTTTTTTTTCTTTTAAACATTTGTGAGAGTATGTATGTGTGTGCATGTGCGCTCAGGTGCACATCAGTGTGAGTCTTTATGTGGTTTAAAACTAATGGAAAAAACTGAAAGTGCCTGATTTATATATATATAAATATATATCTATATATCTATATATATATATCTAGATTTTAAGCTTGGACTGTTTTTTAGACAGCTTCTCCTTTAAAGACTTGAATGTTCAGTTTAAAGAAAATTGGAGCTTGCTTTCCCCACCTACATACAACTTTCCATTAGTGAGGCGGAGAGGATGCAGGGGAATGAAGGAAAATCAGACGATCAAGGAAAAGAGGTCCCCCGCTCATAAATAATGCTTCTAGAAATAGTTTTCAACCTATAAATTGGAATAATTGTTCATTCTTCTGACATCAGCTGGCATTAATTTATAAAAAAAAGGTTATTTCTTTTTGTATTGTGGAAAGTAAGCTACTTCTCAGAGCAGTCTTACAAAACCAGACACAAAACTACTGGCAACCTCTTCTACACACAAAGCCCCCATTGAAATTAACGGGGGTCTTGTGAAGAAGCACGCCTCCCCATTCATTCCAATGAGGATTGCATAGGAGAAGTGCATAGTGGGATTATGCTCCTAGTGGGATTTCAACCCATCATCTTCCGGTAAATTGTCTTCCGGCAAGAGTCATTGTTGCCAAGGTTTCTTTCGCTTGTTTGTCTTTGGGAAAGCAGGGGGAGGAGAGGATGTATGGTGGAGGGAACTGGGCTTGAAACAATTATTCTGCTTTCCTTCTGCAGAAAACCTGTTATTTTAAATGCTTTGTGCAAAAATCTCCTACTTGTTATGATTTTTTTTTTTAAAAGAAATGAGCACTACATATTGTCAATGAGAATGTAGGCTGTGGAAGCTTCTTGCTTTTGGACTTGAGCTTGGCTCCATAGGGGAGGGGGGGGAAGCAATCTCCTGTGTAAAATGTGTGAATAGTTTGATAATTTGTATACATATTCAAGAGCTGAACTTTGTGTTGGCTGCTGTATAGTACATGAACAAATGTCATGGGGTAGAAAAAATTACTTTGGATATTTAAAAGAAAATAAATATATAGTCTATTTGTTTTGTAACAAGTTTCTGTAAATAAAATAATTTATACTATTTATAAGAAAAAAAAGGTGTGCTTTTGCTTCGTGACCAGGACATTAGTTTTTCTTTCTTTTGGACACACAGGATGCTACTTAAAGAAAGCAATACAATTTAGTATAATCACTACAATAAATGTGGCCAGTTCTTTGAGATGCACACAGGTTTCAGCCTATCAAAATCCATGAGGCTTTGAGCTGAGGGGTCATGCTGGCTTATGCATGCAAGTCAAAGGTGAAGCAGGGAATATTCCTCTCCAGGCAAATTTACAAACACTGAATGTTTTACTAGGAAGGAGGAGTAGAAATCTCCGAAACACTGAAAAGCTGCCAAGAGACTTTCAAAATGTCCATGTATAATATATCTCTGCAGATTACCTTAGCCTTGGGGTCTATAAGCATTGATCCTACATGGACTTGAGATGGTAGGAAGAGACCCTGCCCACTCAGCTTTCTGGGGGCCTTGGCAGGGTCAGCCTCAGTCCAGGCTGGGAAATGGAAGTAGTGAGAATTTCCCACTCACTCTGGTTACCTTCAGAGCATGCAAAGTAACACTGCCATATGCCACTACCTGCCCTTTACAACTCTGCAGAGAACACTAGTTCTTCATTCAGTGATTCTCATAATTTCTCAGTGAGGGGGGTACCCGAGTCCCTTCTGTGTATACCACAGGACTTGTGGGAAGGAACTATATGCATAACTGGAAAATGATTAGTCCAGGCATGTATAAGTTTCTTGGGATTGGAGAAACACCTGTTTTATGTGGGAAGGAAGGGACTAAATTAAGGGCAGTAGAAGAAGCACAAAAAAATTGAACTAAGATCGATGAACAGTTTTAGAAATATGTGCTATGTGTTTCAGTACAACTGCCAAAGTTGGAAATGTACCTGTCTTAGCTTCTCCTTAAAAGGAAGCTACTTTCATAGGAGAGTTACTTGATATTACATAGTTGTTTTCTTCCCACCCCAGATAGTGTAGGCACCATATAATAAACAGTTTTGTAACTGTGCCCCCCCAAATGCCCAGACTTTAGTCCATCACAGAAATGATGAGTTGCACAGTACCACAAAGCCTTTCTTGTATTCATATTGTTCTTAAAAGCCAACATGAGGAGCAAGATCATGACAGTACTGTGATGCTTAGACCTGGATTGGATAGTGTTTGAAATCCATGCACAGACCCCAGTCCTTGTCCAGCTATGGGTCTCGATTCCCCCACCCCGCCTTTAAACAAGGTGGGTCTGTGATCTATTCCCATTAACCTAGTTGCTATGTCCATTGAAGGCAGGGTTCTTGCAGCTGTCAGAGTAGATACACATCACTGAAGATCCACTATTGCTTCCTTTTATAACCTCTATATACGAATAGGTTCTGACCTATAGGTGTTACTAAAACCTTTGTCCATGTTCTGATTTTGTTTTGGCTATATGCTAGTTTCTTATATGAAGCTGCCTTAAACTAAATCCATCGAAATCAGTATTGTTTCCTCAGTGGCTCTCCAGAATTTCAGGCAGAGGTCTTTTAAATTATTTCCTCCCAGGTCCTTTAACTGGAGATGCTGGGGGTTGAATCTGGGCACTTCTGTTGTGTCAGACAGATATTCTAGCACTGAGTCTCCCCCATCTTTTAGCCTACAAAGAATTTCTCCGCTAGAACCATCTCAACACACAGCTACCATTGTATCACATCTTCAATTCCTTATTCTTTCAATTTTCCCAAACCTAGACGGGTGTCATGCTCGCACAGAAGTTCTTGCCTTCTTGTTACCTTTGCCTCCACTGCTCCTGCTTGCCTCACAAATCCTCTCTCCCTAACCAGGCATAGCCTCATTCAGAAGCTGAATAGTGCCTCTTTGCCCTGGCAGCCACTTATCAGTTACGTCTTTGTGTGCCATTGTTTCTAGTATGCACAGCAGCAGGAGATGTAAGCATTAAAAACCCCCAACATTTTTCATACATCAAGTTCTCTCTCAGTGCTCCCAATCTCTCAAGTCTTTGCTGGCAGATTCTGGCAGTTAGATTTAAATAAAGCTGTTTCAGTCATGAAATAAACCTCCCACAATCAAGGCAATTGGCTGTACTATACATTTAATAAATGAAGTTGATCTGAAAACATGAACGGAACATTGAAAAGAAATGTATAACACAGTGAAGTAGTCTGTAAAAACCCTAGCTACGGTTGCCATTAACTATACCAAGTTATACAACATTATTTCCAAAATGTTTCACTGTCTCAGTTATGCCTTCTCTGTGCTTTTTAAAGTTACATGTTAATTACTCTGGAAAGCTTCTGCACTCTGTTCAGCAGCAAGTCCCCCTTTTTGATTGTTTCTTGGTATTGCCAGTTCTTGCTGTCAGGCCTATAAAGAGACAAAGAATTTAGCTGGAGGTTTTTACTTTATATCAGTAGCTTTTCAATAGGGTTCTAACTTTAACAGATTAGTAATAACCAGGGGCTTTTTTTGTAGAAAAAGTCTAGCAGAAACTCATTTGCATATTAGGCCACACCTCAATGCCAAGCCAGCTGGAACTGCATTCTTGCTAAAAAAAAAAAAGCCTTGGTAATAACACACAAGATTCCCTGAGTTATTGTGGGCAAGCTTCTTAATGTTCCATGCAGGATCAGCCACAGTAGAGTACAGGCCGCACATGCAGGCAGGGCAGCACTAAGGCCCAAGAGGTCTAGCTAGGGTCCTGCATAACAGAATACACCAGGGGTGGCCAACGGTAGCTCTCCAGATGTTTCTTGCCTACAACTCCCATCAGCCCCAGCCAGCATGGCCAATGGCTGGGGCTGATGGGAGTTGTAGGCAAAAAACATTGGAGAACTACCATTGGCCAGCCCCTGGTATATGCTCTAAAATACAACTGTGGAGTTGTCTGCCTCAACGGTAAATGTGCAGATGAGGAAAGGGAAGGAAGAAAGTGACAAAACTGCTGGTCTACATAGGGTGACCAGGCCTCCTGATACAGTGGAAGCTGGGCAGCGGAAGGATATTCTCCAGTGTAGGGGGGGGGGGACATATCCAACATAATGATATGGATTCTTGTGCAATCTGAAAGCGATATCACCATGACAGGTGACACTCTAGGATTCACTCGCAACTCTGTGGTCTGGGGCAAATGCTTATGCATCCACCCCAGTGTAATGATATCACTCCTGAGCTATGTACGACATAACATTATTGCACTGGGAACATCAATATCCACCCACTCCAAACCCTGAGTCCCCCTCCCATTCCTGCAGGTTGCCATGCTTGACTACCATAGATCTACACCATAACAGCAACAAAGGTTGAATAGAAAAGGCATTGAGAATCTGCTAGGCTGAGATGGAAGACCCAGATCTGAACGTCACTCTGCCATGGAGGCTTGCTGGGTGACCTTGAGCCAGTCACATACACTGAAGTTTAACCTATCCTCATCAGTGGTGGTTGTAAAGGCTACAAACAGGATGACACAGGGAGACTAAGCAATTTTTAGTACCCTGGTGGGAACAGAAGTAGGGTATAAAAATCAAAATTAAATCAAGGGTGCAGTCTAGCCTAGGATTTTCTCAAAGGGGAGGGCACTAATTAAATCAACATTACATTTAAATTAAAGGAGCAGGGAGGGAGAGGAGGCGTAGCTGTTTGGAAACCCCTTTCCAGCTCACTGCCAGTGGGGGTGAGGAGAAACGTGGAAGACAAGGCAGTGCCTCGGTGTGGAACTTCACCTCCAGGCTGCTGGGCTGCTCTGCTTGAGACTGCCAAAGTCAGTGCAAAACTGTGTGTGTGTGTGTGTGGATTTGGAGCAGCTGCCCTTCACAAGGAACATGAGCAAAGCCTCTCCCTCCCAAAAAAAGTACAATTCTTCCTCCCTCTAGGAGCTTTTGCAGAAAGAGGGAAGGAAAAGACGAGTTTTTCACAGCTTTCCTGGCTGAAAGACATCATTGGGGGGGGGGGAGAGGCTGGGGCAGGAAATTTGACACCAGGCAGGATGAGAAGGGAAGAGGAGGAATGAAAGGGGAAGACTGTGGTAGGGGTATTGAAGATTTGGTAGGGGGTGCCACCTGCAGCACCCCCCACTGGCTAGGCGCCAGGATGCAGCTTAGACTATCTACAAAATGGGAAGGAAGTTCTGTCATGGGCTTGTTCAGAGTTGTTTCATAATGGTTTCTTAAGTTTCATAATGAGTTTGTTGAGTTGCCAAACGTTGTGAAGTACTTAATTCTCAATCACATTACTACCAATTTGTTAATACTACAGAATACAACTAGAGAACACAGTACACAGAAAAGCCCGATTAGAATGTGGCCAGCATTTCAGATACTGATACCTGTTAGTTTCTACTATTTCGTTGACTTTGTCTATTTTGCAGTGCAGTCGCCCAGCCGCAATAAATCTTGAAAGTTCTCTGTTTGAAAACAAAAACAACTATGTCACGTGCTGCTCATTCACACCTAAGTATCTCATGTCATGACCAAATGTTTCTATCTGCCCTTCTGTAGGATCTGAGGGACTAGAACTCACTGCTGGAGGACTGAATTACCCAGGGAGCAATGAGCCTGCCACTGGTTTGAATTGCATAATCCACCGGCACAATCACCTTGGCTCCCCCCACCCCCGGGACTGTGGGCCCAACAGCCACAGGGGTTGGGGGCAATGAACAAAATTGCCCTTTCTCTCTCTTCCCTTGGGGCAGCTCCAATGACAGGAGAGAAATGAGAGGGCCATTTTGCCCACCTCTCTCCACTGAAGCCTCCTGACCTGCAGCTATCAGACTGTACAGGTCCTGTAACCCACCCAAGAATAACCTTGCCCAGAGTCAGAAAGAACTGCTAAGAGGAGGGAAGAAGAAGATGAAGATATTGGATTTATATCCCGCCCTCCACTCCGAAGAGTCTCAGAGCGGCTCACAATCTCCTTTACCTTCCTCCCCCACAACAGACACCCTGTGAGGTGGGTGGGGCTGGAGAGGGCTCTCACAGCAGCTGCCCTTTCAAGGACAACCTCTGCCAGAGCTATGGCTGACCCAAGGCCATTCTAGCAGGTGCAAGTGGAGGAGTGGGGAATCAAACCCAGTTCTCCCAGATAAGAGTCTGCACACTTAACCACTACACCAAACTGGCTGTGGGGGGAAATCCATAATCCTCACATGGACAGATGATGGGAGCCAACCACTTGTGCACAACTGGAGCCGTTATACTGCAGGCAGCCCCCACCTCCTGCAAGTCCCCCCCCCCGTAAAACTGTAGCAGCAAGAATTAAATGCTGTATCTCTTAACTGTTTATAGCTATCAAGTCTAAGAGCTCCAATTCATAAAACACACTGGGGCTGCAGTTACTTCTGTGCTGAGCCATTGCTCAGCAGCTCACCAGGTCACATTTCCCTAAAGCAACTTCAGAAAGCTCCTGGTTAATGTTTGAAAACCCGTCCAGGGAGAACCTTCAACCTCCCCCGGCAGCCTGTTCACTAAGCTGTTTCATACATGACAATCCATGAAGAAAGAGAAGGCCTTAATGAATGTGTGCACAGCGGAATTCATTTTTTTCTCACTGGCCGTACATGTGGAACTCTCCCGCCTGCATTTCAAACTCCTGGTTGGGTGGCATGAAACTGCACAGCATTCAGGCCAAAACACCAAACTATTTTTTTTTCCCTTTAAACGTGGGCATTTCTAAAAGTAATTTAGGGGTCCTTCATAAAGAAACTGCCAAAAAATTCAATTCCCCCAGATCACTTAGTTGTGATCAGTAATGCTTCCTGCCTGTTTAAAGTAGCCTCTTGTGTCTTAAAAAGCTATTGCCCCCAAGCTCTGCAAATGTAGAGGGAAATGGGTTCTTCTTCCTAATGTTATTCCTGCATATTGGTCTATATTTATAAAATAAATGATTACTTAATTTGTACTTTACTATCTAAAGTGAACTTGCTATAGATCACGTAAGGTTTTGTTAGTCTCCCCTCCGCCCCACACACACATACAATAAAAGTGATTTACTTACTGGTCTATGAACTCTACACAGACTCCAAATGCATCTGCCATGTAGCCTAGTGTAAGCGACCTATAGGATTCTAGGAGCTGGCTATAGGCATGAATTCTCATTTCCCGAACATAGTAGCGATAGTGAGGTGCAAATAACCAGTCTTTCTTCATTTCTTGCTCTACAGTGGCTGAAATGGAAAGGCACAACAGAAATAAGGACAGCTGTGGCTCGGAGACACTACGTTGGGGGGGGGCGTAAATGGGAATACAGAGTACATGAACTGGGAGATTTCTCCAAAATACTGGCAGTCACTAGCCCACAAGACAGACTTGCCTCGCCCAGCTATTTGGGAGAGTCAAGTTACTTTGGCAGCGGTGGTGGGGAATCTCTTTCCAGGTCCACAAATGGCAACAAAGTTTCTCTACTTTATCATGTAGTTATGTTCACTGCAATCAAGCCAACAGTTAGACAGTGGTAGACAAGAGCAGTGATTGTGGCAGGGGTGATACACAGGTGAAAGAAGAGGTCAGCTGGAAGCTGTTCATGCAGTTATGGGTCAAATCTTTTCTCCTGCTCAACCCTTACTCCATCTGAAACTTTAAGTGCTCAGACGCCAGCAAAATCTATAGTCACACCAAACAGATACCAGCATGTGTGTGGGAAAGTGCATGGAACAGTACCATGAAATAAGGAGCACTAAGCTTTGCGCCACTCCCTAATCATAAGTCAATACTAACCATGTAACACTAAGAACTTGGCAGGTGGGGAAAACTTATGCAATTCAGTGTCCCACTGCATGCTGCAGTGTCAGAAGAGAGCAAAATATATTCTTTGCTATCTCATCAGTTGCGAGACATTTGAGATCTCCTGGCCCAAGGGGCAAACCTGCACACTCACTGCTTTTGGAAGACAGAATTCAGAATCACATTTCCTTATGATACTAGACCAGGGGTGGCCAAACTGTGGCTTTCACACTTATTGTGTGGCTCTCAAAGCCCCCACAGCCGGCTTTGAGAAGGCATTTCTCTCTTTAAATCCCTTCTCCAAGACCAGCCAGCTGGCAGCTTGGAAAATTCATTTAAAGTTAAAGTTGCTTTCTTTCTACCTCTCCCCATATATTTTTCCTTCCTTCCTTGTCTTGTGGCTCTCAAACATGTGACATTCATGTCTTGCAACTCTCTCAAACATCTGTTTATTCTACGTGGCTCTTGCGTTAACCAAGTTTGGCCACCGCTGTACTAGATCTATGCCATTTTAAGGACCCCTTCATTTCAACAAACCTGGCAGCACTCAAAAAGAAATAAGAGTGATTCCCTGAGCGCCAGGAACAATGTGGAAAGATCCAAAGGTGATATCTATAGAAGGGAAAGCAGCACCTGATAGGCCACTTGACAAGAAACAAAGGACAGAAGACAACTTTCACTGAGACTTTCAGGCTAAGCCACTAGGTATTTGCGAGATCATGATCTCTAGAAGTAGGGATCTCAAAGTATAAAGCAAGCGTTCCTCAGAGGTCTGGGGACCTGCAAGCATCAGGAAGAGCTGCTTGCCGGCCCAGCACCCAACAAAGATGGAATTGCTCACATACAGCTTTTTTAGTCTGTGCACTAACAACAACTTTGTGGAAGCCCAAGTTTCAAGCTGACGAGTCAGGACTAAGAAGGGAATTCCACAAAGGTTCCCCTCCCTGCTCCTCAGACACCATAAAGCCCACTGGGCCATCCCCCTCCTGCCATGCCAAGATATGAATGGCCGCATCCTGAACTGTCTTTGGTCTGGTTTTGTACCTGAGAAAGCTCAAGGCAGTTTTTTCTCATAACCAGCCCACAACTACCACATCTAAGAATAAGCACACAAAAAGGGAAAGGCAGGTACTGAAAGGTAATGTATGTTCGCCCACAGCTTGGTTGCTGCCCACCGGAAGTGCACTCAGGACAGGCCAAGGATGTTCCTAGGCAAGAAATGCTCTCTTACCCAGTGACTGAAAGAAAACCGAATACCGGCATTCGTAGAGTGAGAAAAGATACTGCCGCACTTTGGGTAAACTGTGCAACACTTCCAGGATCTCTGCCCCTTTGATAACCTGAAAGATATCAGAACAGCAGCAAAAAAAAAAAAGCAAGTCAGACATGAGGGGGATTACAAAAACCACACGGGCTATGCAGATCAGTGGCACAAGCATCTACGTTGCCTACCTTCTCTCTCAGGTCCGGTCTGTCTAACGCAATCATGCTAACGTAAACTGTGTACGTTACAAAGGTTTTGTAATCCATAAGTTCATAAGACGTAAAGGTTGAAACCGTATCCAGGAAAAGCTCCGCCGCCTGCTTGAAGTCGCGGATGGCCACACAATAGAGACCCTGGTAGACCTTCAGGCGGTTCCGCCGATCCCAGTCTCCTCCCTCCTCTATTAGACTTTGAAAAGGAAAAAAAAGGGGGGGGGGAGATGTACATCATTTCTTTGCAATCTCATGGGCCATGCACCCTTTCAGGAATTTTTAAAACAAGAGGCAACTAACATTTATTTGTGCCACAAAATACGTCAAGTCCCAAATATACGATAGAGCCAATACTGGTACACTTTTCTGCACACAAACAGCCCCTGCCCCAGAGGTGGTTTGGTCTTTGGATTGCCCAGTCAGGTAGAAGCACAGAGCTGCAGAAGCTGAGGCAGAATCCAAGCCTGAATTTAGGCCACAGCCAGGTCCTTGGTCTTCCTTTCTTCCACACAGGAGTACTATGAATCTGCCAGCTGTGTCAGAAGCAAGATCACCTCCACTTGTTCAGGTAAGTGATGCAAAGTAAGAAGTTTCTACCAGGCGTGCCAAGTCATGGACGATAACTTAGTTGCTCTGCCACTGAAAGTAAATGTGACCCCAGCCATGCTTAAAAGTGATTTTTTTTGGGGGGAGGGGGGTAACTGGAAAATGTTTGGGTTGGGAAAAATTGGAAAGTTGAGACAATAAAAAAACCTCTTGTGAAATATATTAGCTTAGTAAAATAGTTTATAAAACAGATTTAGAATAAGGTACCCTAGTTTACAGCATACTGAGACAGTTAAGGTGAGTGATGATAGCACTGCTACTGCCTTCAACTGGATTACTGATCAAGCAACATTCCTCTGCCTTGATGTTAAAAAATGCCTTCCAATGTCACAGGCTACAAAGTGTATCTAGGTATTTGATTAGGGAGCCTGCTAAGGATATTGATCCAACAACAGAGAGGCAAGGCCTTTGTGCTTCATTTGAAACATGTTGTTTTGGGGCCTGACACCAATTCAGCATCAAGTAAATAGAGGGGCACCTCAGTCTCTAGCACTGGATATATCAGTAATTGTTTTAGTAAAGCTAGAAGATTTCCACTTGAGCTGAGTTTTTAGACAAGGATATGTGAAAAAAGCACTAGTCCTTATGATCATCTCACCCTCTTCCCTCTCTCACATGCAGGAGTTTCCTTTCTGTCTTATTTGTCTATGGCTGTCCCTTCCAGTCATGATAGAAGAGTGAGATGCCCGGGGTGGGGGGGGGGGGAGAAAGAAAAGAGAGACAGATGCTGGCCCAGCCAAGGAACTGAGCGAAGAGACAAAAATCACCTTATATTCTGCTGTTGAAATGGCCCACTTTTGTAAGTTCCAAATAAATAAAATGTTTTATAAGTTAAATAAGGTCAGGTGGAATCAGGTGTAAAATGTATGAGATGAATAGATAATAAAACTGAAGTAACATTGTATTTACAAAGACACCAGATAATTTGTTGCCAACAAGTGTTTCTGCTACTCAACAAGGTGTTAAACTTTTAGGACAGAGGCTTTCTTTTCAGTTTCTATTTAACACTCAAGCATAGGTTTATGAGTTTCACTGACACATAAAGTTTAGAAGGCAGGAACATTCAACCAAATACCCCTCAATCCTACATTATACACAAAACAGGAATGACTCCTCTTTTGTATAAGCTGTTTCCCTTCTTAACTGGGCAGGGATCACTTCTCTTTACAAGAAGCAATTTCCCTTTTTTTGGCTTAAATGAGGATCCTCTTGATCCACTCACTCTCTTAGCCTCCTTCCCAGTCTGCAGGCTGTACTTAACTGTTTCTTCTTTAACTGTCAATCCCCAACTGTCATTTTGTCTTTCCTTAACTGACTCTCTCAACAGAATTCCATTCAAACAGCCTGTCACTCTAAGGTTCTCAGACCTTCTTAGGCTTTAACCCTGTGGTTGAGACAGCAGGCGTCCTATTATTCCATCATTTGGCCTCCTTTGTGGTGGCATCATGCTTATTACACTGCTATCCTATTGTTATTGCCATCGTATAAGGTGGGCCTACAACTGGTTATTGATATGCTGTGCCCTGTCTGCCGATGGTGCGTTTTATTTATTGTTTTTACTGTTAATTTTAAATTGGTGTTTTAACTTTGATATGTAGGTTTTTATTGTTATTTTTATATGTTGTGATCTGCCTTGAACCCACTTACAGAAAAAGGCAGAATATAAGCCTTTTAAATAAATAAAATAAACCCTTGATGGTCCATCACAGTCTATGTGCTAAACACTGAATATCCCGAACTGATTTTTCACTTGTGTAAGATGCTGTGCAAGCAATTCCTTGGCACTACAAGATATAAGGAAGAAAGTGGTAGGTGCTGCACAAGATCAAGCAGAACTATGCCTTGTCCACTAACATTTCCATTCGTGCATCACTGGATCCAAGCCACATTTTTACATGCTAAGTTATACCAACGCATTTCATGTTCTGAAAGCACATGTTTTATTTTTATCATAATCTCTGTATTTTCCAGAAATTCCTGATCGTCATGAACAATACTCCCTCTAAGCTGTGGAGTCTTGTAAGCAAAAATTCTACTTTGTGAACTACTGGCATTAAAGTTGTGACATGCATAAATTAGTTTGCTCTGGGGCCATTTTTCCTGAGCTAAGACTAAAAACAGGCTAAAAAACAGTGAGCTAGCTCACTCTAACTCTGCTTAGAAGGAATACTGGTCATGGACCTCTAGAGAGCCAGTTTGGTTAAGAGTGGTGGATTCTAATCTGGAGAACTGGATTTGATCCCCCACTCCTTCACACACAGCCAGCTGAGTGACCTTGGGTCAGTCACAGTTCTCTCAGAGCTGTTCTCTCAAAAGCAGTTCAGAATTCTCTCAGCCCTACCTGCCTCACAGGGTGTCAGTTGTGGGGAGAGGAAGGGAAGGAGATTGTAAGCTGCCCTGAGACTCCAAGTGAAGGCTGGGATATAAATTCAACTCTTCTTCTCTTGCCCCATCTCAGTCCTTTAGTATCTCAAGAAGCAGCAAATACTCAAGGCTACACGAAGAAGCCCTCTACCTGCAAGCAGGCTAGCCCACAAATAACTCACAGAATACGAACAAATCCAAATGCATCCACTAACAATGCTGCATATCTAGATAACTTGCTCTATGTTCCCTTTTTGCCATGCAGGACCCTTCAGTTTTGCAAGGATGGCATAAATTGTACCTCTTGGCTTTCTCAGTGTTCCGTGTGATGAGGTCATTGTCCATGTAAAAGAGGCCAATTCGGAGCAGGTAAAACACAATATCTAGCCGATGCCCCAGAGCCACGGTCTTGTCATATGTCTTACGAAAGGCCGTCAGAGCAGCTTCCTAACAAAACAGCATTTGCTCATGTTAAAAGATGCAGTTCAGAGTTCCAAGAAAATTGATCTAGGACTTGATTTCTGAATAGTTCACTATTGATTTTGACTATTACCACATTACTGAAAAAAATAATAATGGTGGAAGTCATCTAAAACTACATTTTTAAATCAAATACAAAGACGAGAAGGAATGCAGTTCACCTTGTCACATACCACTCCTCTCTCCATCTCAGTGTCCTTACAATCAACCATCCAATCTACTGTAAGGCTGTCACTTTTCTTTAGTGACTTTTTGTCCTATAATCTTACCCTTCAGGTCACTGAAAAATGTGCTGTTATACCTTGGTACATTTTACACCAGCTCTACAGAAACACAGGCTGGGATCCAATGCTTTTGTTCTGCATGTGCTGTGCAAAGTGCACTTCCTTCTGCACTATGCACTTCTGTGTGGGTTATATCAGTGCTTTTCAAGGAGCCCCAAAGCACCTGGAGTGAGAAGAATATGGTTCACAATAGAAGACACCATGCACAGAGAACAAAGGAAAGGGCTCCAAGCCAAAAGCCATCTAATCTAGAACTCCCCATGAGAGACGTTGTATCCAACTCTTGCTTCCCTTTCAACCCATTACATTATTCATCCTGGCACAAAATCCTTTGCTATAAGCTAGTACTCACCTTATTGTCCAACATTAAAAAAACAGGAACAAAGAATTCATGAAGTCATGAAAGCACTAGATATTTCTAATGACAAGGGGGGAGGGGGAGAATGACAATCCTTCTCAGCCCAGGAGGAAGGGTCAAACGTGCCAAAACACCGGCAAGCTTGCCAACATAAAGGACACACAGAATAAAGGCTTCTAGTGGATGCAAAGGCTCCAACTACTTTGCTATAACATTTCCTTTAAAAGAGAAAGTCTATGCTATGTAAGCAAGAGTTTTTTTCTGTGCGTGTGAAAATCCATCATATGTGATCAGCCTGTGGAAGATTGGACTGCTTCTATCAATGCTTGTCAAATATCTGTATCTTATTGCTACTTATCTTATTATCTACTTATGGACGGTCAACCGGTCTGCGCCCCAGAAAACCTAGATCGGGCATTACAGGCCGTGGCTGAGTGGCTCAGACTGAGTGGACTGAGACTGAATCCTGCGAAGACAGAGGTCCTTTGTTTGGGCCGTCGTGGACCGGGGGGGGGGGGAAATCCCCCTGCCGGTTTTTGACGGTGCGCCGCTGATGGCGGCGGACAGGGTCAAAAGCCTGGGGGTGCTACTGGAGCCGTCCCTAAAGATGGAGGCTCAGATAGCAACCACTGCCAAGTCCGCGTTTTTTCATCTTAGACGGGCAAGGCAGTTGGCCCCCTTCCTGGACCGCGACGACCTAGCAACAGTGATCCATGCTACGGTCACCTCGAGGTTGGATTACTGCAATGCCCTCTACATGGGGCTGCCCCTGTGCCGGACCCGGAAATTGCAGCTGGTGCAGAATGCCGCGGCCCGGCTGTTATTGGGCCTCCCAAGGTGGGGGCACATTCGGCCGGGTCTTCGGGCTTTGCACTGGCTTCCAATAATATACCGAGTCCGGTACAAGGTGCTGGTCATTACCTTTAAAACCCTATATGGCCTGGGACCTGCCTACCTGAAGGACCGTCTCTCCCCACACGTTCCCCAGAGAGTACTGAGGTCTGGGATGCAAAACCTTCTCACCATCCCCGGGCCCAAAGAAGTCCGTCTCAAGACAACCAGAGACAGGGCCTTTTCTACAATGGCCCCCACATGGTGGAACCAGCTGCCGGAAGAGGTGAGGGCCCTGCGGGATCTTACTCAGTTCCGCAGGGCCTGTAAGACAAGCCTCTTCCGGTTAGCCTACGCCTGACTAGATAAATGTAGCTTATCAGACTTCAGTGAAATATACTGTATAGTTTTAACGTTAAGATTTTAAGGTTTTTAGGTTTTAAACGCTTCGACTTTTTAAAATGTAATAACTTTGCACTCTGTTTATTGTTTTATCATTTGTTGTGAGCCGCCCTGAGCCATTTTGTGGGAAGGGCGGGATATAAGTCATAGAATAAATAAATAAATAAATAAATAAATAAATAAAGCAGAGACGTTTATAGCATGCTACAGTGTGTTACAGGCGTATCAATTGTGCATTAAGTACAATGGTGCCGGGGCTGAATCAACAGGCTTGAGGAGGTTTGCAAAAAACAGCAGGCCTCATTCCTCTGTCCTACTAATTCCTCACCACTCTGCCAATATATCTTCAACCGGTTTTGCAGAAGAGGCATTGACATGGTGCTCCCTCCCTGCCACCCCCCACCCACCTGCCAAACCACAAGGGCAACCTAAGAAAGGCTACCTCAGATTATCCTGATACTTACCTTCTTCCCGACGCCAGACTCAAGCACCATATCTCCAGAAAGCATCCCTACTAAACTTGACCTAGATAGATAACATTTGCATGCAGACCTGCAGCTAGCCAAACACAACTGGAGCCACCTTTCACTTACCTTGTCCCCAATTCGGCACAGGTATTCTGCTTTGGCCATCATTGCATCACGGATTTCGCTCTCCCCCAAGTTCTTCTCTGCATCTTCTAGTTCATCATCGAGGCGTTTCAGCTCTTCTTCGTTCGCTTTTTTCATTTTATTCAACAATTCCGTATCTACCTGCCAGTCGAGTGACTTGCAGAGGGACTCGTAGTAGGGGGCCATATCTGAAAAAAAGAAGGGCCCAGGACTGGTTGAATGGTTAGCCCGGCAACAGCACAAAAGCCACCACAAGTTGAAATGCAAACAACATGAACGCTGTTTCTTCTACAAGCCCAGCCGACAAGCAGCACTTTGGGGCCTGATGCTATGCAGCCAGAAACACTGGTAAATGTTTACGAGTGTGCAATTAGGCTTATCAGTTTTCCTCAAATGTTGCAGGCTTCTAAGCAAATATGCATGGAACTATGCTACATATGAACACCCTATACAAACTTACAGGGAGTAAGCCCATTAAACCCAGAGAGGCTTGCTTCTGAATTATCTTGTTCTGGCTGGGCTAGAACGCTATCATGGCAGAACATTCCAAGATCTAAGCAGAATAAATAAAGCAGTGTCCTGACCACAACTGCACACAGCAGAGCCAAAGGCACACATCAGATCATGGTTCATTTTTAATCCAAATGAGAGAGAAGATTATCTGCTGCCTCACTGCAATGCCATGTCCATCTGACCCCTACTAAGATTGATTATGTGCAGGTGGGTCTGGGGCAGCTGAAACTTTCTCATATTTTCTTTCACTGGGTGTTGGTCACTCCTTTGAGAAATCACTAGATCCAGCTGATGGTTTCTGCCGTTTCCCCTGTTTCTATGTCTTTCCTGCTACCTGATACTGAGCTCCTAGTATGACTTTGGCTGTGGCTAAACTCCTGGCAGCAGTGGTTTCTCTAGGCAAAGATGCAAGGTGGCATCTCCAGGACTGGTTATTGGATTATTAAATAACCCAGTTGAGTTGTATTTTCCCCACTAGTTAAAACTGGGAAAGACTCCCCGAAGATGGCAGGAGTGCTGTGAAAGATGCCTCTTGGATGATTCACAGGACAGCCCTAGGCTGAGACTGCAATAGTGCACTGTCAGTCCATCTTATGTACACATTCAGCGATCTATTCATAACATCCCTGGCAGGAGCAACTTGCACCCATTCTAACTGCCATCAAACCAGCTGTGGGAAGAAAGAGACCCGAGGCAAAAGCAGCTCTGAACCTGACAACACCAACACTGTCCTAGCCAAAGCAGTCACAACCACCTTTCACCTCAGCAGGAGAGGACAGTTTTCACTTGTCTCAACTTATTTGCAAGCTGCTTAAAGACCTAAAATGGTAGGAAGGCAGGACATAAATCTTGGAAATAAAACCATCGGGAGATCAGGCCTGTGGTGCTTACGGTGAAGAACAGCAGCAGTGCAAGAGAGCGCTCAAGGAGAAAAGAATACAACAGACAATACTTTCAAAAGATGAGGGATAGGTTGTATATAAGAGGCAGCTGGCAAGGAGCTGTAAATATGCTGCAGACACTCAACAGTGTTGCAAGTAGTATGTTTAAAAGATTCTAATGCAGAGGTGTGTGTGACTGCTTAAACTAGTGGTGGTGGTGAGAATACAGGTATAATGAAAACTGAGGAAATTAACATATTGGTATAGTAAACCAGTGTCCAAGCTGGCAAGACTCCCAATTACCCTGAATTCAGCTTAGGTCTCCTGCACTGCTACCTGATTCTCCTCACCACACTCTTATTACTCATACACCAGTAGTTCCAGCAGAACTGCCCAGGCTGGGTTGTGAGTTTGTTGTCAAGTTCTGGAGCAGCTGCGCAAGTGAGACAAAAAGGATCCCTTGCATTGTTGTCTATTCTTCTGTTGCCACTCAAAATCTATCTACATGATCTGTCTTTCCACCTCTCTTCCAAGGACAGCATTCACAAGTCTCCCTTTCCCATTTTATCCTCCAAAGAACTCTGTGAAGTACACTAGGCTGAGAAAGATTGACCATGCAAACAAGGGGGTTAAGGCTGGAGTAGCTCTGCCCCAGATTGTACTGTGAATGGCCCAAGATTGCATGGCTGAATGGGTATTCCAGGCCTCCCCAGCCATAACCTAACAACTGCTCCATGCTTTCTTATTCAATTCACAGCCTCCCCTACCCCACCCTTTCTTTGCCACTCATCTTATTTCATAGACCTACTGAACAGGGAGGATGTCATTGCTTATCCCCACTCACAGCTGCTGCCTATATGCCAAGCCCCAAATAACTGTCAGAAGACTACTAGCATCCATAAAGGAATAGAACAGGAAACAATGGGGGCCAAGCAAGGAGGAGGGTGGAAGGATCAACACACAGAAAGAGACAGCACAGATAACAGGATAGATATTGGAAGCTGGGAGAACACAAGTGAGGATGGGAAACAATCCATAGATATGGAAGAGAGAATTACTACATCCACACATCACTGGATACTGCACAATCATTTCCCTGTAACTAAGTATTCCATGCAAATAAGCTGATCTACCTGCAAATCATTGCTGCAGTACAACATGGTATAACATCCAAATGATATATGGATGCAGTCATACTGCACTATAAGTATCATTTATTTCCTGGATCATTCCTTCCATACAAGTAAACCCAGCTGTGAATTTTTGTTACAGTAGAATGACAACACAATAACCAATGCTGAATAAATGCATACTCCCTCCCAATCTTCCTGGGTGTCTCCCCCCCCCACACACACACATCCCCCAGGAGTAGCATTTCATGGTGCTTTTAGGGCTGCCATGATGGGGGAGGGGTGCTGGAAATCCACACACACACACACCTGCGCATTCTAAACAGGATCCAAGCCAGTGGCCACATCCATACATCACTAGGCAGTCATTAACAAATGGATCTGGGCTGAGAAAATTGTGTAGCTCCTTCTAGGACTGCCTTGCAAACCTCCCAATTATCAGGCGTTCACCTGTCTCCCAGTTCACTGCTCTGATTGGCTGGTTCAGAATATCATTCTGATTGGCTCCTGCATCACTGGGGTAAAATTCTGGGCTTTATCTGTCACAGACATAGACTATAATTTTCCCAAAAACATTGCATCAAAGGGGAGGGGGCTGAACCTGGAAAAAACAGCAGGTGGGTGCTCCAAAAATGCCAAACTGGAGCAAACCCCTCCCTATGTAAGCAATCCCATTTACCAGTGATTACTACAGCACAATGACAGTGTAATTTCCATGACAATGCATGAACGCAACTACCGATGTGAACATGGGTGGTTTACTCCACCCTCCTCCATACTTGAACTCTTAACCAAGCCCACTCCAACTTTCCGCTAGGAGCCAGAATGATGAAGTATGTAGCGCTACAATCTGGGAACTCTGAATCTTTAATATCCAGTCTGTCAGGGAAGTTAACTGAGTGAGCTGGGTCACACTCAGTCTCAATCTAACCTACCTCACAAGGCTGCTGTAGCAATAAAAGAAGGAACGATGATGATGTAAGCAGCTCTGGGGCCCCGAGGGAGAGAAAAGACAGATACAAAGACCTAAAGAAGGGTGGCCAAACTTGCTTAACATAAGAGCCACTTAGAATAAACATTAGATGTTTGAGAGCCACGAGACATGAAAAACATATGTTTGGGAGCTGCAAGACAGATGGAAGGAAGGACGGACGGATGGAGGGGAGAGGTGAAAAGAAAGCAACTTTAACTTTAAATGCATTTTCCAAGCCGGTCAATAGGGTGGGGGGGGGCTTCGAAAGCCACACAACATGTGCCAAAGAGCCACATGTGGCTCCTGAGCCGCAGTTTGGCCACCCCTGTCCTAAAGTGTTTCTACCTACGTGAAGCCAATTCCAACAGCGGCTCTGGACATGTACAGAGTTCGTTCTCCTGCCTTCCCCTCTCCTCCCACTGAGCCGCTCCCGCTTTCAGGGCAAGGTTAACGCGGCCGCTCCACAGCCCAGCCTCGTTTACCGTGCTGGCGGATGGCGGCCATGAGCTCCTGGCGGACGGCGGGGTCGGGGCGCTGGGGCTGGAGGCTGAGGAGGAAGCGGAGCTGAGCGATGCGGAGGTCCGGGTTCTTGGGCAGGCCCTCCTCTTCCAGGTTCTCCAGCGGCATTGCGGCGAAAGCGGGCAGCAACACGGGACCGAGGGGCTCAAGGATCCGCCAGCAGCAGCAGCCGGGGCCAGGGAGTGACTCAGCCTCCCACCCGGAAGCGGAAGGAGCCACCGCGGAAGGCCGCTCTCTGAGCCCGCCTCCCGCGAACCCAAGAGGTTCCCATTTGGAGAACAGATGCCCTTACAATGCCGGCAGCCAGTCGCACAGCCTTCCGTGTGCGGGACAAGGGGGCTGGAGCCCGGAAGTCCGCAGAAACAAGCGGCTTTGGAAATAAAAACAAAGCAGCCTTCCGAATAGTCTCCTTTTCATTGCGGTGCTTTAGAAACATGAATCTTCTGCTACTTTAACGATCTGCCACTGTTTTGTTTTCTGTGTTTTTAAATTCTAGCATGTTTTTAAATTCTAGCATAATCCTGGGATTTTCTATTTATGTCATTGCTTTATATATTTATGTATAAAACCACCACCTGCTTAGTAAGTAACCACACTATAGCAATACGACCAAAGGGGGGTTTCTCCGCGCGTCCGCAAGACTCCCGCTATCTTTCTGCTGCAACACTTTTAATACTTCAATCTAGGACGACAGAAACGGCGGGTTCTTTTATTCCGAAACATGAACATATGAAGGTGCCTTCTACTGAATCAGACCCTCGGTCCACCAAAGTCAGTATTGTCTACTCAGACTGGCAGGGGCACTCCAGGGTCTCAAGCTGAGGATTTTCACACCTATTTGCCTGGACCCTTTTTAGTTGGAGATGCCGGGGATTGAACCTGGGATCTTCTGTTTACCAAGCAGATGCTCTACCACTGAGCCACCGTCCCTCCCAAATAAAGCTAGACATGAATGAATGTCTCTCGACCCCAAAGCATCTATACTTTAAAGGCGGAGTGCTTTTATTTTTGCCTCACCCGGCGTTCCGAAATCCAACGGATGGCGAGTGCAAAAACTTCACCTGTTGAATTCCTACCAGATGGGATTGCAGCGCTTCCCCCCTGAACTGCTGCTTTGCGTGCCGTCGGTTGAACCCGCAGTCTTTAAAAGAGGGAATTTTCCCAAATGTGCGGTGAGTCAGAGACATTTCTCTAGCAAACGAATGAAACTCCTGCAATTAATTCCCAATTCTCTCCTGTCTTCTCCTTCCCTTCGCCCAGCTACCTTTGCCCCTTGTTTTTTAGACTCCCAGAACTGGATTCGAACAGCCAATAAGGCAGCAACTTCAGCTAAAACCTGGTGTGTGTGTTTTTTTCCCGGGATGGGGTTGGAGCCTACATCAGCACAGGAAATCTTGCTCAATTTTATTGCAACTGTAGCGCTGGTGACACCCCTCTGGTTGGTCTCTCCAGGATGCTATTGGACTCTAGTGGAACCGGAACTGAGAACAGTTGGAACGCTCAGGGTACCCCCCTCCTTTCAAAGAATACCGAGAACGAAGCCTGCAGCGACTTCTAGTGGTGGAGGAGCCGATCTGCCGAAAACATTCATTTTAATAGGCGGTTGGGAAAGAGGAAATTTTGCGTCTCCAGAGGGACTACTAGGCAGATGATCTTCAAAGGCGAGGGGTGGCAGTAGATGTGAGACGTGTCTATGCAGAGCTTAAATTTGTATAAGTAGAAAAGAGCAAGCGTCCAGTAGCATCTTAAAGACAAGGGTTGTGACAGTAACTCAGCTTTCCTGAGTTACTGCCCTCTTCTTCAGATCTGAAGAAGTGAGTAGTGACTCACACCCCTTTCTTATCAAAATCAAAGATTGACAGGTGCCACGCCCCTTCTAGGGCATTGCTTCAGGTACTGGCAAGATGTGGGGTGTGGGACCAGCCAGGGATCAGCGAATGGGGGTGCTGCAATGATCACATGATGTCTTGCCCCCAATGGCATAGGACCTGGTGCCCCCCCCCAGGGCATTGTTTGCAGGTAATGTCATCCCCCCCCCCCCACTCCAGGGTGTAGTGGGATTTGTGTGTGTGTTGGAGGAAAGATGGCCTGTTCTTTTCTGTTGCTACAGACAGACTTAGCAGGGCTACCCAAAGTAGTCCAAATGATGCCATTAAAGGTCTTGAACTCCAGTGATCCAAATCAATACAAGATAAGAGCTGGTCAAATCTACACCAAATCTACAATTATTTTAGTAATTATTGTTTATAGTCTGCCTTTCCCACTGGGACCCAAGGTAGATCACAAGAATACTAACAAAAATAATTCAATCAATAAACAGATTACATAAAAGCAGACAGTGAGGAGGTTACAACATATGATAACAGTTTAATCTAGTAGCATCCATCTAATCTGTTTGTGAGTTAAGTGTTCTCAAGTCACTCATGGCAACCCTTTGAACTAAGGACCTTCCTGGTGTCTTATCCTTGCAAGCTGAGGGCCATGGCTTCCTTGATTTGAGTCAACCTATTTTGGGTCTTCCTTTTTTCCCCTCCTGCTGCCTCCCAGTTTTCCTAGCATGATTGTCTTTTCCTAATAAAACAAAATAATACAGTTGGGCTGAGACAGTAGAATGGGGAGTCTCTTGCAAACTTCTCTGTTCAAGACAAGACAATCAGAGTAGGAAAGACTTTAATCCCTAGTTAAAATCAACAGAGCTGACCTATTACACTGCAGCTTTGCTCCTTCTACTACAAGATCCGCCTCTTGAACAATGCAGTTTAGCACATTTTGTGAAACTATTGGAGTATAGGGGCCTTCCTAATAGCCTCCAGTAGATTGTTCCACAATATAGGAAACATCTCTGAGAAAGCACATAAAAGGGAGTGATCTGCAAGTTCTGCTGGCACCTGATAGTAGCCATGCTGTGTTGTTCTGTACCAGCTGTAGTTTTTGAATTGTCTTTAATAGTAGTCCAGCCTCTTGGTAACTACATCATGGATCCACATATCCAGGTCACCAGAGTCAAGATAGGGGGCCATTTTCTGAGCTAAACAGTTGGTAGAATATGTGTTTTTGCAGATGCATTAGCTTTCTTCTCCATCAAAAATGAATCAAGTTTCATCCCTAAGCTCTTAACCAAGTCAGTGAGTCAACTGGACCCCATCACAAGTGGGGAGCTTGTTCTAGCGAGTACACTCACAGGGAGGGGTTGCCAATCTCCGGACAGGAGATTCTCAGGGTTTTGTCCTTCATAGAACCTCTGCCTTCTCAAGATTCAATTTCAGCATGTTTACCCTTAGCCATTTAAATATGTTTTATTTATTTATTATTCTATTTATATCTGCTCCCCACAAGCAGGCTCAGGGTGGGTTACAGTAGCTAAAAAACAGATCAAACAAGGTAAAAAATGGTTAAAACCAGCATCAAAGAGACTCACTTCTGGCATTCACAAAGGCCACAAGTACAGGACATATGGTCACTAAAACAAGAACCCATTCAACAGATGCCATAGTGATCTTTTTAAAGGAAGGCAGTTCATCTGGGCAGTGTAGGCGGGGAGTCCGAGATCTTCAACCGTCCACCACCTAGGGTTGCCAGGTCTTACCCAGCTTCCAACAGGGGGCTTCTGAGTTTGTTTTGGGATATCCCTGTGTGTGCACTTTAGGCGCACAGCGTGATGACATCATCATGGCAGGCACATCACATGTGGAGACTCTAGCATTTTGGCTAAGAACTCTATGGTCATCGTGCTGACAATGTTGACATGGCAGGGGGCTGTTTGGGGGTGGGGCTTCCCCAAAATTGGGGGAAACCCCTCCCGGACTGGGAGACTGGCAACCAGTGTTCCCTCTAAGATGTTAGCGTGAGCTAGCTCCCAGATTTTTAGCTTCCAGCTCACAGATTTTTGTCTTAGCTTGACCCCAGAGCACAATAATTTATGCAGTGGCTCACAGCTTTAATGCCAGTAGCTCACAACTCTTTTGTCAGTAGCTCACAAAGTAGAATTTTTGCTCACAAGAATCTGCGGCTTAGAGGGAACTCATTTGTTATGAGGGCTGGATCTCACATAAATGAGACCTTGGTGGGCCAGGCCATGTACATATATGCCATAAAATGTAATGCCAGGTAATGGAAATGTAAACTTTATAAAGGGCACAGACAAACACAATTAATTTTTTTTACTTAAAACATTAGCACACTTGCAAAATTTTGTTTAACAGTTTCTGATAACTGACACCTATTGATCTGAATTATTGCATCAATATCTGGAGACAATGTCTGCGCTGTAGCAATCTTGAATATGCTGTTCAGGTGTTGTTCAGTGATTATCTGTAAGTTGCAAGCCTACTTTTGATTTATTGACACTCATTACAGAAATCTCATGCTCAGTGCTCAGTGCCCTAGGACCCAGGGGAAAACATGAAGTGGCTTGACATTGTGAGCTTTTTGTGCTGGTCAAGAGCATGAGAAGGCACCATGACACAGACTGAGGGCTATGTCTTTGCCTACAAAACTATAGTCTTCCCCAGAGAAATAACTGCAACTCCTATGAGGCAGTGCAAGAATAGAGAGAAAGACTGAATCAGAATGGCCTGCACACAGTGCAAAAGAAATAGTCCACATTGCTTTCCTACTGTAACTGAGAGGCTCTGCCTGTTAATAAGGAGCACCCCAATACCTAGATGAGAGAGAGTGGGGTTCCAATTTCTCTTAAACAAAATGGAGTCTGACCAGAAACAGGCCAAGAAATACTCACACAAAATGGAGTAGAGCGGAGAGCTTGTTCTAGTCCCACCCAAAGACTCCTTCTGGAAAGAGCCCTCTCCCCTCTGCCCAACCAGGATGCCTAATAACAATGGGGACTGCTGGTAAGTATTGTTCACACCCTAATCCTCAGCTACTGATTAATCAGCCATCTCCTTGGCTCTTTCTGCGACTCAATTTCTCTTTGTCTACTGCTATGGTAATATCTGATATCTGGACAGATTATTTGTTCTCTGTGCTTGCCTCTCCCCGGGGGTATCTTTGCTAAAACTGCCCAAACCATTAGCACATACCCTGACATTTTGTAACCTATTGGGAGGACATTACTAAACCAAAACTATCTGTTGTTACCTGGAGAGCCATTCAGGTGACCAGAGTCAGGTCTGCTTATTGGCTTGAGGTGGGTACCCAATCAGATACCCAGAATAGACTAACCACTGCCCACCACATAAGCCAGCCCCTTTTCTGGGTTGGTCTCACCCCCTCCAAAGATTACATACAGGACTGCAAGCCATGCTTGCTCTCTCTCTCTTCCTGTCTGGACACCATGTAACCAGATTGTTCCCCCTCCATTACCCTAAGTAAGGGGGTCTCTCAGTCATGGCACATGGCCATGCATGTCTTCATCTTCAAGCTCCCAAATGGCCCTCTGCACACCTGGAAAGGTAGTATGCCCTGTGTGTCTTCCCTTTGCCTCTGCTATATCTCACCTCTTTATTTCTTAGGTTTTGTGTGTGTGCTTATATTATTTATGTGTAAAGGAATGATTGTATGGCAACACCTACATTTATTTGAGTAAACATTATAAAATATACTTGCCTGGAGCAATCTTGCTGAAAACCCAAACTCCGTATCATTGAAAGCAAAGATCCTTCGCTCCTCATTCACTCTACCAAGTCTCTTAGCTAATTTCCCCATTAAAAATAAGAGACTCAAAGCTGAGAAAGATTGGATCAGGGGGACAGAACCCAGTTACACCCTGGCAAACCCAGTTTAACAATACACACACACACACAGAGAGTAGCAGGGCAAAAAGCTCTTGCCTTGAATAAAGCTTTACTTAAAGGTGCTTTTTGTATTTTTCCCTTGCAATGCAGTTGAGCAAAGGAGCCTCCTATTCATGCCCTCGTCCCCCTCCCTCTTATCCAAAGGAGGGGAAAGAAGGATGGGCCTCAGCCAATGGAAGAGCTTGGCTCTGTAGCTCTGCTGTGTGATTAAGAGAGCCTGCCACAGCTCTAGCTTTGATTGAGAGAGCTCTAGCTATGCCAGGCTCTCTCAATTGCACAGCAGAGCTACAGAACCAAGCTCCTCCATTGGCTGAGGCTCCTCCTCCCTCCCATTCTGTTGGGGAAGGGGGAGGGAGGGAAAAGGCGAGAGGCTGCTTTGCTGGGCTGCATCACACCAGAGAAATACCAAAACTGTGACGGAAGGAGGCAGGAGAGGAAGGAGGAAGCAGAGGATGGCCAGTTGCTGGCAGGCTTGATTGGAGCCCTCTGGGAGCCAGATCAGGCATGTAGGCTGCACATTTGACACCCCTGCTCCACATCACCAGCTGACTCAAATTATGAAATATTCAGCTGGATTTCGTTAGCATGCTGATGATGCCTTGTTCCCAAATCACACATGATTTATCCTAAGAATCTAACAGTGATTGAAGAGTATGAGTGACATGACTGAGTCTTCTAGAACCCACAAGGCAGTTCCCACAATGTAGAAAACAACTGCAATCATTCTGAAGTCTTACATATTTCCATTCTAGAATTTTTGTGGACTGGAAACCATTTCTTAGCGCTCAAGGTGCCAAGAGCCTTCTGATTAATTTTGCTTCAATAGACTGAAGCGGCTATTGTTCTGTGACAATCTTGTCTTTCTAGCTATGCTAATTAAACACCCAAAGTGGGAGGAAAGGTAATGCACTGTTCTGATTAAGAAATAAATGGATGGAATGGAATTTGCTGTTAAAATTTAATTTGGCAATTTCACATCAGAGTCTTTGAAGCCTGTTTCCACCCATGGCTTTGAATGCTGCCAGCTGTTTGTGTATCTTTAAAAAAAATGGAGCAATTTATTGGCCTTCAAGATCCTAGCCCTTGATTCAGTTCCCTTCCTCTGTCCTTTGGTTAAACACTGCATTGTTTTAGAAGTAAGATTAATTTTAATGGCTGTTCTGATGCACTGTATGTTATTAATCAGACAAATACAGTTGTTAGACTTAAGGCTATCGTTCTTCCACTGTAAATGTGCTTCCTGTACAGCAGGTCTTTATATTGGTATATTGTGTTTTTTTCTCCACAGCCCACTGAAACAAAAATTAGACCCAAAGAGCAGGAGACAACATGAGACAAAAGGGCCACAAGACAAGCCACGCATAAGCTAAGAGTTTTAAAACAGCTGGGCTGGGGCTGCAGCAGGTGGGATAGCTTCCCCTTTCCCAGGCTGGAACCTGATAAAAAGGCAGGCCCCAGTATGACCATGTGTGATGTACATTGTTTCAGTTGTAGGGAAAGTACTCCTTGGCTGATCACAGACCGGCACTTTGGGTAGACTCAGAGATGCCTCTGAGATAGACCCAAAAAATCCATCCACATGTCAACATCTGCCGGCCGCCCCGTCCTGTACTTACCCCGTCCTCTGGGCCGATCCACCCAGCTCAGAAAGGGACCACTGCAAAAGTGGTCCCTTTTTGCTGGGGCGGCTCCGAGGCGGCTCCCGGCTGTCTGGAAGGCCATAGAGCGCCTGAAGAGCGCCCGGGGAGCTGCAAGCGGGACGTGTGAGCGTTCCAGATGCTCCCCGGCCACCCACAGCCCACCCCTTTCCTCAAGCGCCGTCCAGAAGCTCCAGGGCGCTCAATTTCCAGCTGTCTGTATTGGGGCGGCTGCCAGTTGCCCCAAAGAGGCTGTCTGTTATCAGCCCTCTTGTCTCTGTTTTTGAGACAGCCATTTTATGTGGGCAAGAGATACAAAATACTACCTCACAAGTCTTATCTTTCATATAGAAAAGAGCAAGAGTCCAGTAGCACCTTAAAGACTAACAAAAATGTATAGCAGGGTATGAGCTTTTGTGAATCATAACTCACTTCTCTGAAGAAATGAGCTGTGACTCACACAACAGTTCATCCCTGCCACACATGTTGTCAGATTGATCCAGGTGGGCAGCTGTGTTGGTCTGAAGCAGTAGAACAAAGCAGGAGTCAAGTTGCACCATTAAGACCAACAAAGTTTTATTCAGAATGTAAGCTTCCGTGTTCTAGAAACACACTTCATTAGACAATAGTATGGGATGGCAAGCAGTCATAAATATAGAGAAAGTGGGCAGTGATTCAGTATGCAAAGTCATGGAAATGTTTTAAGCATATTAAAAGAATCACAAGTTGGGGGTCTGGTGATTGTTAGTTTGTGTTGACTGGGTTGAGACAACAACAAAGGCAATATAAATTGGAACAGCAGATTGATGTCTATGTCATTAAGGTATACTGGGTGTGAAGTGCAATAAACAAGAGTCTGTTTTAATGTTAGCTCTGGGTTAAAATGAGGGCACAGGTTTCTCAGAAGTTTAATTTAAACATGTAACACACATAATTCTAGTTTGCCTTAGAAAAAAAGAATATATTAAAATATAGTGGAAAATGGGTTAGTATATGTAATGAGATAAACAGCCAATATCCCTTATTTGAGTATGTCAGTACAAAAAAATATTCTGAAACACTATTCTGAAAGAGAAATACATTGGAATACTGTGGATGTTGTCAGTCCTTAAGGTGCTACTGGATTCTTGCTATTTTCTACTGTTACAAACAGACTAACATGGCTACCCATCTTGAGCTGTCATATAGAGTTTATACACAAACGTACAAAGTGGCCTTATCCCAAGTCCAACCATCCCCCCCCCCCCCCCCCCCGCTCAGTGTTGTCTACTCAGAAAATCTCGGAAGTCTCAGGCAAAGGTCTCACATCAGCTACAATCTGATCCTTTTAGGTGGAGATGCCAAGCATCAAACCTGGTATGTTTTGCATGCAAGAAGCTTTACCACTGAGCCACAGCCCCTCCCCCTAGGAAATTCCCCATCTGTTCCATCCAGAAAGCTGTCTTCATGCATGCATCCTATGAGCCAGCTTGCATAACGAAAGACCAAAATTAGTTGCTATTGGTCCAGGTTTATGCATCTCCCCCCTATGGGATCAAAGTTTTGTTCTCCACCCCAAAGTCCTCCCATGTTTGAAACCCTAGAAATCATGAGGAGGAGCACATGTATCTTCCAGGGGCCTATAATCTAGCTTTTGGGTACACTGTATTGATCCATGCTTGAATTCTCCCTGTTCCTCCTCCTGTCTTGCTCTCTCCTCCCCAATAGGCTTTTCAGACGCCTCCCATTAGGGAGTGTTTTAGCCAATAGGGAGTTTATGTGTATGTCTGAAGTGCGGCTGTGGGTCAGTGGTAGAACATAGCTTTGCATGCTGAAGATCCCAGGTCCGATTCCTGGCATCTCCTCTTGAAAGGTGATGTGAAACAGCTTGACCTGAGGCTGAGACCCTGGGAGAGATACTTGTCTGTCAAAGTAGACAACGCTGCCTCTGGTAGATTCAGTATAAAGTGTGTGAACATCTGAAAACTCCTACTGTAGAGGCATTCTCTTGTTACAATACAATATAACCTGTCTAGAACTGTGACAGCTTACTTATTATGAGGCATATTTGTAATTCAGGAAATGTTCAATTCCTCTTTGTTTTAAATATAAGATTCCCAGTTTGGTGAGCCAGTTTGGTGTAGTGGTTATGAGTGGTGGCCTCTAATCTGGAGAACCTTGTTTGATTCCCCACTCCTTCACATGCAGCCAGCTGGGTGTCAGTCACAAGTTCTCTCAGAGCTGTTCCCTCAAGAGCAGTTCTTGAAAGAGCTCTCTCAGCCCCACTGAATTCACAGGGTGCCTGTTGTGAGGAGAGAAAGGGAAGGCAATTGTAAGCTGCTCTGAGGCTTTGATCACACACACTGAATGCACTTTCAAACCACTTTTTTTTTTTTGCCAGTTCACACAGTAAAATACAATTGAAAAGTGTACTGAAAGTGAATTGAAAGTTCATTATTTAGTGTGTGTGATCACAGACTGAGATTCTGAGTGAAGGGTGGGTTATAAATTCAACTCCTTCTCCTCCTCCTCTTCTCCTTCTCCACTACTACTGCCTTCTTTGAATGCCACAATCTCAATTTCATTTGAACCTTATTTAAAATCACCAGATGGCGCTATGTTAATGTTCCTGTGCACTAGATAGAATGTCACCAATATCACTGGAGGAAATTTGAAATGTAGGGGATGGTTGTTTGCTGACAGGTGTGGTGCAAAGAGTCATGTCAGGACCACACCACTATGAGACTCTGAGATTCAGAGTATAGGGTGGGATATAAATCAAATATCATCATCTTCTTCACTGGGGCTTTCTCCCAGGAAAGTGTCCTTATAACTTCAACCTTACAGTACCATCCTAAGCAGAGAGGGTTTTGTTGGTTGGTTTTTCTACCACCAAGTCTGAGCTGACATGGGGACCGCATGGGATTTTCAAAGCAAGAGATGTTTGGGGTTGGTTTACTGTTGACTTCCTCTGCATAGTGACCCTGGAATTTCTTGGTGGTCTCCCATCCAAATACTAGCCAGGGCCAATGCTGTTCAGCTTCTGAGATCTGATGCACACCGCTAGCCTTGGCTATCCAGGTCTGGGCAAGTAGAGTTAAACCCTTCTCATTAATTGAAGTCCATGAGATCTGCTTACAATCAGTCAGTCAGTCAAACATTTATTGTATATAGCCATTGGCCGTTACAAAACAGAACCTGAACAACAAAGTTTCCAATTAGCACCTTAAAAGTTTCCCAGAAAGGCCAACATCAAGAAGTTACAGCACTTGATATTACTCTTGCTCTTATCTTCTTAGTTTACAATGACACTCCTAGTAAATCGGAATGTACAAGAAAAGGAGGGAGGGGAAGGAAAACAGTGCCAAGGATGGAGCTTGATCTCATTGTGCCCAACTGTGGCTTGATGTTGCATATGGGCAGAGCCTATAACTGTTTTCAATCACAGTCATAGGGTGCCAGCTGACTTAATAGATTCAGCGCCACTGCCAGAATGTACTGTGAACGACAAAGTAGCTTTGTATTATTTGTATTATTCCCAAACAGCCACAAGGTGGCAGTGTCTCAGAATGATCCTGGCAAAAAATTTAAAGAGTGTCTGCTGTCAACGTTGTCCCGTGTGTTCTAAGGCGCCATCATCGCTGCTAATCCATTATTAACCGTAACATTTCTCAGACTGTCACATGTCGGCTATACACTTTTGCTCTTTACAGAGGACAAACAGGCCAAACACAACACAAAAGAACAAATCTATACAAATCCAATATTATTTATTTATTACATTAGATTTCTATTCCATCCTCTAGTAAAAGAACCAGGATGGCGTGGTAGTTGTAGTACAGGATTTAGGATCTGGGAGACCTTGCCATGGAAAGCTTCACTTGCCCATTTTGTATAAAAGAGACAGGGCAGTTTTCTCCAGATGGGCACTGGAGCCCCGGAGTGGATTTTTTAACAACCAGCTGTATCATTTCAGTTTCAGTTTATTATTATTACGGCCAATGACCAGCACAGATCAAAACAAACCAATCCACACAAAACACAAAAAGTTTATGGCTTTGTTATTTGTAAATCAGTAGCCATGTTAATCTGTTGTGGCAAACCAAAACTAAAGTCCAGTGGTGCTTTAAAGACTATTTTTATTTCCATAACAGCTTTTGTGAGTCACAGCCATTTTCTTTAGATATCTGTCTTACCCAACTCACAAAAATTCATATAGAAATAAATATCATTAGTCTTTAAGGTTCCACTGGACTCTTGCTTTAAGTTGTGATGTGACTGCTTCTATTTAAAGAACGAGAACTAGGTTTTTTTTAAGAATAGGTTTGTATGTTTTTTAAAGGGTGGCAGCTGGTAGTCCATGAAGTCTCCCTGTTCTCCACCATGTGACCTGCCCAGCTTTTCTCATCAAAAATTCTGCTGGACACTGGGTGGATCTTTCAAGATTGTTATCACTGCCGTGTTGAAGAGATCCTGAAACAGATCCCTCGTTCACTACTGTGACTATGAGCACAGCAGGGCAATTCAAAGAGGTAGAGAGAAAATTCAAGAGTGGACTTTTCTTCCTGACTCCTTTTGTTTTGCTTATGCAGCCACCTTTAAATGCTCTTCTTCTGCCAGATTCACAATCTGACTGGTTCTAAACATGGGAAAGAAAATAGGGAGACTGGAGCAGTAGAAAATGAAATGTACCACTCTAGACTGTAGGTGGGGCATATCACTTCTGAAATTCTTCCATGTTGTTGTTTTTTTAACTCCTGAAAAAAAAATCAGGGAGAGATTCTAGCCTGACCTTTTGCCTACCTCCTGCACTGGTTTTCCGTTTGCAGAGACCTCTTAAAAATAAGCTGAGAGACCATTCAGAAAAGTTGCCCTCTACCTACAATCAGCAATAGTGCAGTTCATTCAATAACCTCAGGATTCCACCTCTTTAATTCTGCTGTGTATGTAGAATGGTCTGTGCAGGCAGGAGACTGAGGGAGAAAAATAGAATGTACCACTTCAGAATACAGGGGACACCACCGAATACTCTCTGAAAATGCTGTCTGCAAACAGAAAGCTGGTGTACCAGGGAGAAAGATTCCAACGCTCTGCCGGCTGAATTCTCTATTTGTGAGGAAATTTTAGCAATAGAGCTGACAGTCTGAGGCCCATACTCACTGGCTTCACAGGGGCCCAGTGGCAGCTGAGCCAGCAGCAGCAAAGCAGGCCAGCTGGGAGCCACAGAAAGCAACCCAGGAGCCTGCAAAGGAGGTCCATCTTCTAGGCTGCCCTAGGAAGAAGTTGAGGCCACAGCAGCAGTTAGGGCTGCCAATCCCCAGGTGGGGGCAGGGGATCCCCCAGTTTGAGTCCCTCCCCCCACTTCAGGGTTATCAGAAAATGGGGTGGGGGGAGGGAAATGTCTTCTGGGCACTCCATTATTCCCTATGAAGACCAATTCCTATAGAATATAATGCAAAATTGATCTGTGGATATCTGGGGGGGCTGTTTTTTGAGTTAGAGGCACCAAATTTTCAGCATAGCATCTGGTGACTCTTCTCAAAGTACCCCCTAAGTTTCACAAAGATTGGACTGGGGATCCCCATCCCAGGCTCATACCCACCTATGGGGGAGCCTGATGGGCTTTCAAAACTGCAACGCTCTGCCTGCATTCCGAAGTGTTACGTGCAACATTCTATGGCCAGATTAGTGTTCTACCATCTCATTGGGTTTAGGATTGTTAACAGGCCTAGAGACAAATGTGCTGACTCTCTCTTCCTCAATAAGGGCTTAATGTGTAGAAATGGACAGTTGAAGCTTTTCACGGCAGGGAAGTAAATATCATCCCATGAAGTCTCTTGTTAAAAAGACAGGGCATTTTTCTCCAAGCTTGTTGGCAACCTGAATTGGGCTGTAGGAGTAAACCAGGTCTGAGAGGCAAAAATGTACCTTTTCTGGTATTACTGTATGGTAGCAAAGAAGAAGAAGAATTGCAGATTTATTCCCCGCCCTTCTCTCTGAATCAGAGACTCAGAGCAGCTTACAATCTCCTATATCTTCTCCCCCCACAACAGACACCCTGTGAGGTGGGTGGGGCTGAGAGGGCTCTCACAGCAGCTGCCCTTTCAAGGACAACCTCTGCCAGAACTATGGCTAACCCAAGGCCATTCCAGCAGGTGCAAGTGGAGAAGTGGGGAATCAAACCCGGTTCTCCCAGATAAGAGTCCACACACTTAACCACTACACCAAACTGGCTCTCTGAAAATACAGATATCCCACACAAAAACATAGACGTAACCCCTGAACATCCAACAGGCTGACACTCTTCCTTCTGAAATACTTGTTTGTGCTTCACACAGTTTGTGCTTCAGGCAGCCCTCCTTCCCTCAAGTATTCACTCTGCTGTAGACCAGGCCAGCCATCTGAATTTGACCAGAGAGAAGTAATTCTTTATTTTGGCAGCAGTAGATATGCTGTTGTTTCTTTGCTATCAGAGGACTTGCACTGCCTTTCGCAGGGAGGCCTGCTTGGTTGCTAACTGCTCAACCATCAACCATCAGTTTGTTATAAAGGCACTATGAAGTCGCCAATGAAAAATGAGAGGGTAGGCCTATTAAGAAATCAAATACTCCTACTTCACCTTATATGTTTAGTAGCATTCAAGGTATTTAAATTAATAGACGTCTAGAGATTGTGTAAATATAGAGAAAGGGGCTATACTCATTATTCAGCAGCCTACAAGTCGTATTTGTGCGAAGACGTGCTTCTATGTCCTAGATTTATGCTCCGTGTCTAAAACATATATATCGATGCATCTTTTTTGGAAACCCAGAGAGCATATAACTTGCTGAGAGTTTCTGATAAAGACTTGTGGAAGATTGTGGTCTGTTTAAGTTACTAATTATTGTTGACATTTGACAATCCACGGAAGTATTCACATCCAACAATAATATTCTTTAATTGCCATAAGCTGAGCTATGCAGAGCAAAATGCTCTGTTGGCATCGTAACTCTGCTGACTTTGGTGGAGTTAAGCCAGAAGAGAGTTTAACGACATTCTCTTAAGTACATGATCATATTAAAGCTAATAACCTTCAGGCGGGAGGAGGGGGGAAGTCTTTCCTTTATGATAGTTTAATTTAGGGGCGAATATACCCTGCCTGAAACTTGCCAGCAATCTTAATAGGTTTTCTTTTTACTGAGATACCATCTTAATGTTGCTAACTCAATGAGTCAATCACAGATTTCTTGCATTTTGCTGGCCAGGTTTTCTTTTCTTTTTTTGAAATCTGCCTTGTCTGTATTCGGATAATCACAGTTCAAAAGATCTCTGTTGATCCACTTAATATCTTTAGATAATCTGGACAGCAGGTGGGTAGGAATAGCAAGAGATGTAAATCTAGCAGGATGCCCCTGTATTCCACATTGTGCTTTATTGCTATCCTAGACAAGGGTGGAAGAGGCAGAACATGTGCAGCCAGAGAAATTCTATATGACCCCTTTCTTGTCAAAACAGGTAAGTCACTTGGCTATTTAAAGCTATCTGCCTGTTCACTGATCAGCTTCAATAAAAGCTTTTGAAACATTGCTGTTTGAATAGATATGTCTCCCCTGCTTATGCTTTGTCTATTGTGACCAGCAGGAATTCCGGAAAAAAATATAATCTGCTTTCATCACTACAAGTAGTATCTGTTGATAGCTCTTAGGCAGAAAGCTCCCAGATCCAGGGTCCTGACGAATGGCATTTTTTCTGCCCCATCCCCTTTGGGGGGTGGGGAGGGGAACTAGGCAAGATTGTCCTCTTTCTCCACTTATTTTTTGATTTATATGTGGAACCTCTGGCTTGTGTTGGCAGACCAAATATTAACATTCATGGTTTTTAGAATTTAAAAGTATTCTTTGAAGATATTGAAGAAGATGAAGATATTGGATTTATATCCCGCCCTCCACTCCGAAGAGTCTCAGAGCGGCTCACAATCTCCTTTACCTTCCTCCCCCACAACAGACACCCTGTGAGGTGGGTGGGGCTGGAGAGGGCTCTCACAGCAGCTGCCCTTTCAAGGACAACCTCTGCCAGGGCTATGGCTGACCCAAGGCCATGCTAGCAGGTGCAAGTGGAGGAGTGGGGAATCAAACCCGGTTCTCCCAGATAAGAGTCCGCACACTTAACCACTACACCAAACTGGCTCTCTCTTTGTGCAGAGGATCTTTTATTGTTCATTTCAGAACTTTAGTCTTCTATTCCTGTCTTAGTGAATGTGATCAATACTTTTGGTGATTGTGGCTCCTGGGTCCTTTTCAAGCCCTGCTCAGATAGGAGGGAGAGTTATGTAAGTGGCTGTCCGTTCATCCCGCATGCAAAGAAGAGTGCATCAGGTAAGTTTTGACTTACAGCTTCTTTGCTGGAAATGCTTGTACAAACATCACTCACAGACAAGTTTCCTCACTCCCTGCTCCAGCTGCCTGGTTCCCTTCCTTCCCATGCACCACTGAGTCTACCTGTTACAGGCTCTCCCAGTTTCTTTCCCTGACTACCCTAAGGATGCAACTCCCATTTAAGGAAGGATGATTTGGTTTTCTTGATAGGCTGATTCTGCACTAACCTTACTCCATGCCAGGCTTCCATTTCTCTCTGGAGAAAGCTAGCAATTTCGTACCAGCTGCTCTGCGCCGCCATTTTGCATGGGAAAATAGTGTCCATTTGACCCATTTTCATATGCTAAATTAGCGCTATGGTTCTATCCAGATTTAAAAATTAGGAAGACATCTTTTTGTGAATATAGTTGCAGAGGGTAACCGTGTCAATCTGCAGTAGAACAGCTAGATTCTAGTCTAGTAGCATCTTAAGAGACCAACAAGATTTTGGGGATATCAGCTCTTGAGAGTCAAAGCTGCCTTCAGGGCTTTTTTTGAGCAGGAACGCACAGGAACACAGTTCCAGCTGGCTTGTTCCTGCTGCACTTTTTCTACAAAAAAGCCCTTTGTGAAACAATGGTGCCATCAGGGGGTGTGACCTAATAGTTCCTGCTGGGCTTTTTCTACCAAAAAAACCCTGGCTGCCTTCATGATATCTGATAAAGGGGGCTTTGACTTTCCGAAGATTATACCCCCAAATTCTTGTTGGTCTCTAAAGCCTACATAGAGAGGGAGATTTTTTTTTAACTTTGGACCACTTTCTAGGCTATGACAATGAGTTTTTGTTATTTTCTCAGCTGAGGTCAAGATATGCTGTGTCAGCCTGTTGAATGGCTGCATTTACAACTGCAACATCTGTTGGCATCTAAATGTGGCCCTGCAGCACTGTTTCAGAATCTCCTCTACTCTTGGAAACTCTCATTGATTCAATGTGGAAAATGAAACTTAGAACACTTGTTTATAAATATTTGATGTTGACTAAGAAATATGATATGCAGAGCCTCAGAAATAGATGGAATGAGGAACTAGGCTGCCCTATTTTGCTAAAGCAATGGGATATGGCCCTAAATATTATACTTCTTGTTTCTGTGGACCTCGAGTTTTTACTAATTCAGCAAAAAATATGTTTAGGATATACTGGACACCACAGTGCCGTTTAAAGTAAAAGACTAAGTAAAGTTCTAATTGCTGGCATTGTAAGTCACAAGACATGTCTCTAAACATATGCTTTGGGCCTCTTCAGTTATTCAGTCTTTTGGGGAGGAAGTAATTACTCATATTAATTTTGTGGTAGATTATTTATTGATTTTTAAGGATGCTTATGTGCTTTTAAATTATTTGCCTGTCCCCCACAGACTGACTGATGGACTGCTGGAAAGATACATGCCCACGCCCAATAATTTGATGGACTTGAGGACCTTACAACTTTATCAACTTTTGAACGTTTAATACATATAGACTACAATTGCACATGGGCATATTTGATCTTTTGAAACCTTTTACAGATGCTTATCTATAGACTAGCCACCATCATTGTTATATTTTACTTTACTTGTTGTCCATTTGATTTTTATTTTACTTGTTGCCCATTGGAGAGCCAGTTTGGTGTAGTAGTTAAGTGCAGGGACTCTTATCTGGGAGAACCAGGTTTGATTCCCCACTCCTCCACTTGCAGCTGCTGGAATGACCTTGGGTCAGCCATAGCTTTTGTAGGAGTTGTTGTCAAGCATGATATTTCTGTGCATTACATCAATGGAGGTATTGGAAGCCATTTCCTCTAGGCCTTAAAATTCTTCTCTCTCATAGTTGCATTTCAAAGCTGGGTTACACCCCCCTTTCCTTTCTTTCTCTTCTTTCTTTCTCACCCCTGGGTAGAAGATTTAGGATATGCAAGTAACTTTGATGATAGAAGAAAGGTTCCTCCCCCGAACTGTTCCCATTCACACACCTTATCAGAAAGACAGGAATGCCTGGGAACAGGGGGAAGTTGTAACCACACAATAGTAGTATGTAGTACCCTTTGAACACCTGTTGCAATTCACATCTGTATGTTATGGCTTGAAGCTATCTTTTCTATTGTGTTTGAAGTATCTTTTAAGAATATGTACCATGTGAAACTTTGTATCACTTCCAAGGTATCGGACCTTGGAGGAACACTGGATTATCAAATAAAACGAGTCTTTGAATTAAACAAGTGCTTGGTTATTTGAAATACCGATGCTTGACAGGGCAGCTGCTGTAAGAGCTCTCTTAGCCCCACCTACCTCACCGGGTATCTGTTCTGGTGGTGGTGGTGGGGGAGGTAAAGACTCTGAGATTCAAAGTATAGGGTGGGATATAAATCCAATATCTTCTTCTTCTTCTTCATTTGTGGGGTTGATTTTTTAATTAATGTGGAGGAAACTCTCCCCCTCTGAGTTTTAAAAGTGTGCAATTTTTCTCTCTAGAAGTGGCAGGGAACCAGTACAGTGGTCTGCTGCATTACATCTATACATATGTTAATGGACCTGGTAGGAAAAAACACCCAAGGGATTTGGTGCTAGGAAGTTTCCAGGTGATTCCTGGAAATTTCTCAGAATGCCTTCCAGGAGGGCTCCTAGGATGCACCTGCAACCTGGATGGACTGGGTCAAGTGAATGGAGGGAGTGATGTAAAGTGGGTGAAGACGGGGTTAATAAAACTTCTGTACAAGGGGAAGTTAGTTTCTTTTTCCTTGAGATGCTTGACTGAGGAGGATGCTGTGCTCTGATCTGTAAGCAAAACACAACAGCAGATGCACAGTGCAAAGCCAGAATCCAACAACAACTGTGCCAAAATTATATATGGAAAGTTTATATAAATCTATAATATTCAAACCACATAAATATCCAAACAGGCTATTTATTTAAAACATTTATGTACTATGTTTGTAAATAATTGCCCCATTTGGATATTTATGTGGTTTGAAAGTTATAGATGTATATAAATTTCCCATATATAATTTTGGCACAGTTGTTGGATTTTGGCTGTTCTGTAAGAAGGCAGCCATCTTTTTCTGATCATGCAGTCTCCCAGGTGATGGGACATAGATAGGAACCTTGTACCTTATTAAGGTCATTAGTGCCTGTCCTATTTTAACATTAGTTAGGGTACATCTAAAAGAGGGTTGTGTTTATGACCCATTTTCTTTCGAAATTCATTTGCTGATTTAGTGCTGTGCTTGTAAATATTTTCTTGTAAATATTTTTTTTCAGTAAATCTTTTTTTTGCTTTGGGGGTTGGTTCTCTATACCACCTAGGTCCCCCACCATCTTGGACACACTAGTGCAAGAGGGGCCTCTGGGTAGAGAGGAAAGCAGCCTGTATGCATGTGGCTATTTCTCCAAGGAGGCCAAGGTTACCCCCATGGTAACCAGGCTCTGGGTAATAGAGGACATAGAGGTAGGGCCTCAGGTTGGGAAGGGGAGCTAGGAGCCCTGTCCCTCCTAGCAGAAAACATCCCCAAAAGGACAGGTGGTGGCAGTGAGTTACCCTAGTGGAAAGAAGAAGTACCCCCTTTGGGAGTTGACAATTCCAAGGAGTGGTGGGCAGAGCAGGGCCTGCAAGTCAAAGTAGGCCTGTTCCATCACATTTAATATTTTTTTAATGCATGTTAAGTTCTACAGCAGATAAATATGCACTTTGTGAAACAACTGCAGTTTCATGATCTTGTTCCAGCCTCTCACTGAAGTGAGCATGTGTGGGGTGCAAGATACAATGTGTGTTTAATACAAGCAGCGGAGATGGTTAAGGGAGGAGCTCCCATGGACTACAAAATCTGCAACCCAATCATTAAGCAGCTGACTTAGACTGAGGCTGTCTGTTTTGAGAATCCTTTCAGCTGTAATCCCTCCATGGTACAGTCATGGAGCTGTTGTGAAGGTTCTTGCATGAAAGGAAGATAGAAATTAGATGGGAAACATTTGTTCAAAGGAATTATGGACTCCAACAGGGCCCTTATTATAACCTCTGGATTACCAACTGTAAACAGCATCTTATTTTAGAAGTTTGTGGCAACAAAGATCTCTTCATTCATAAAAAGCAATTAATTTGAACTTTGTGGTATCAACCCTTCATGATGCAACAGTGAGCACTTTGCTTTCTGGTTGTGTTTCCAGGAATGAGGACAGGAAAGAGTCAATGTTGTGTGTCATTATACCTGCCTGGTGTCTTTGGGTTTTTTAAAAACAAAAACAAAATCATCTTCATTTTGGTTTAACTTACCCAGCTGGATGCTTTGATTGCTACATCCTTTTTCTTGTTGTTTGTTTTTTAAGCAATTTCTTTTCTTTTCCACCATCAATGGCCTTCTTTAAATAAAAGAGGTATGTAGTTGAGTACTTTTGCTGATGACTGATTACAATCACATCAATGACATCCACAGGTTAGTTAATTTCAACCCTGTTTGTATATAATTAACGGTGCGGGCTTTGCTACACTCACTTTTAATTACACGCTCTTCATTTCTTCCCCATCCTTCTTTAGGCTTCCAGAAGCAATGCTGATTGCCCTTGCCTTTCACACATCCAAGTAGAGTGGTTATCCACCCATGTTTGATTGCAAAAAATTAAACCTTTTTCCTTTCAGTAGCTCTGCTAAGTAATGGATATTTATTTCATTGCAAATAAGGTGATCGGGGGGTGGGGTGTGGGGGACGATCCACACAGAGACTATTCACATGGCTGGTAATAGAAGTGATATTGTTAGTGTGGCTGGGGTGGGGTTGGCTTGTTTACGCAATTAGGGATGTTACCGAGCTTGCTAATTTAGAATTGTTTGTTTGAATCAATAAAACTCCATCTTGTATTAATTTACATAAACTGAATCTGTTAATTCAGAATTGCTTGACTATAGGGTTGCCAGATGGGGGCAGGGGATCCCCTGGTTTGGAGGCTCTCCCTCCACTTCAGGGTCATCAGAAAGCGGGGAGGGGAGGGAAATGTCTGCTGGGCACTCCATTATTCCTTATGCAGACCGATTCCCATAGGGAAGACTGGAGAATTGATCCACAGGTATTTGGGGCTCGGGGGGGGGGGCTGTTTTTTGTGATAGAGGCACCAAACTTGCAGCATAGCATGCAATGCTTCTCTTCAAAATACCCTCCAAGTTTCAAAAGGATTGGACTAGGGGGTCCAACTCTATGAGTCCCAAAAGAAGGAGCCCCTATTCATTATTTTCAGTGGAGGGAAGGCATTTAAAAGATGTGTGGTCCCTTTAAATGTGATGGCCAGAACTCCCTTTGGAGTTCAATTGTGCTTGTCACAACCTTGCTTCTGGCTCCACCCGCAAGTCTCCTAGCTCCACCTCCAAAGTCTCCAGATATTTATTGAATTGAACCTGGCAACCTGTCAAGCATGCTTATTTCTGTAACATGGTTGTTTCTTAGACATAGAGCAGGTCACCAGCTCTCGACTGCACCCCCCTTATTTACAACCATTGGGCAAGTAATAAATCCATCTGGCCCAAGGATGTTTATGCTACAGCCCGACTGGTACCACTTTCAAGTCACCTCTCCCACAGGTTCACACAGACAACTCTTATCTTCTGCTAAAGAAGTGTGAGAAAGGGAGATGTTTTTAATAGCCTAAATTCCTTAGTAATAAAGAAGATAGTGTTTAGCAACCTTTGAACCCGTGACTCAAGTATGCATCTGTAATGTAACCTTTGAAGATATCCTATATAGCAACTGTGTAACCCTGTATACATCATTACTCCCAAGGCTTGTGTCCTTGGTACAGCTTCTGAGTTTCTAACAATAAAACAGCTTTGATTTAAAACAAAAGAATGCTTATTGAGAAATATTGGCGCTTGACACAATCCTCCTTGACTGGGAGACTGAAATATCAGGTATTGGGTGGTCAGACAAAAGGGAATTCCTGTTTGGGGGAATTCCCCCTGGAGGTGGGTTTCCTAGTCACCTGACAATTAGTCTTGGGAAATAGGGCATCCCTTCTGTCTCATGGGTAGGAACAGGCCTTAGGTTACTGCCTGAGAGTTTGAGCTGTATGGCACATAGAAATCAACAAGGCATAGAGTCTCTGTTCTGCACAAGGGTGTAAATCTTCAGGAAGAAAGAGGGTTGAGATAAGTAATCACTAGCAAAAATCTTAAATGTGGGGATGTCGCAGATTTGACCATAAGCCAGTCCATCAGGAGGATTTACCATGTTGGATATGGAGTGATTGCAAGTTGATCCCAGGGTTACTTCATTTGTTCAGTGGACATAACAAACTTTCTTGCAAACTGGTTGTCAGCTATACAGTGGCTTTTTCTTTACTTTCCCCTCATAATGTAATGATGTGCAATGGGAGAGAGGGATGAAACTGCAGAAACGAAGCCTCCAGATGGAAGAAAACCACTTGGGGTGGAGGGAGCCTTCCACTGCAGAAACTGAGTTACAAAATAGGAAGAAAATCCTCAGTGTGAAAGCAGCTATGGGGAAAATATAACTGTCAAGCATGTGGTTTCTTTCTTTGTATAACTGTATTTTCAACTGTTATTCCAATGTACTGCACATCAAAGCCATACAACCTATTCTTTAGTTCTCACTAGTAGCAAATGCAGGAATGTCCGCTTTGAAGATAAGGTCTCCTGGGATACTTTCCCAGGGTTAAACCTGGTCCCAGGATGTTGCTAAACCGCAAGAACAGATAAAGTAGCCAGAGTGTTAGTTTCACACGCTGGTGTTAGAATTCCTAAAATACCTTTGATGTGCCCCCTTAAAATTAGTATTCTTGAGTTACATTGTATCACTTCCAATCTGGTGTCTACCTGAGCACAATGGATTATCAATAAACTAAGATTTCGTTTCAAAATCAACGCTTGGTTATTTTGAGATCTGATACTTGACATTTTGGAAGTGATCCCCTTTAAAGTTCAACTGACCTGGTAACTTCCAAGCCAAATGGCTGAAGGAGCTCCAGATAACAGTGAACCAATCAAACCGCTGGAGAGAATAGAGGTGCGGACCCCCCCTTGGCACATCATCGATGTAAGGCGAGTTGCGGGGCATGGGTCCCCTCTACACGTGCAACAACTGTTCATCACCCCACAAAAGTGGGAGCCGCGAACCTCCACTGCCCTGATGGACGAAGCTCCAGCCCACCAGGAGGCCATCCTAACAAGACCGGCTCAAGAGGTACGGGGTGGCAGAGCTCCAGGGGGTGACCAGGAAGGGTGCCCTATCAGGGACAGAGATGGACGAAAAGAACTCCAACCCAACAGTGGCGGTGGAGAACTGTTGGGTTCCGACTCTGAGGGGGAGGACGGAGGCAAGGGTCCTGGTGAACCAGACATCCTGGAAACGGTGAGAGGTGAGATGATAAATGTCAGACGTTGGAGCTCAAAGTAAACGGACCATCATTTGTTGCAAAAGTATGGCATTTATTTGATAACTCAAAGTTCTGGATAGGCAGTTATTGGAACTGATAGCAAGTATTGAAACATACGTGGGTTTTAAGGCCTTACATCAAAGCATTTCTAAACAATCCTACATTCTCACACTTTAGCGCTACAAGTAACACTTTCCCTTCTTCTTATCACTTGCAGCTCCCTTTCTCACGGAGGAGCCCTCCTGGCTCTCCTTGAGGCTACTATCTTCAAAGAGCTGTTGTTTTGTTAGTGTTATGCAGAGGAATTCACAACATGGGTTAGTAACATTTCTGACTGTTTGATATGCAAGGTCTTTTGCTTCACAGTTAGTAATAAGAGTCCAACATGGAGTTAGTCATTTCAAGGCACAAGTTACAGGATACATTCAGCATAATAACACAGTAATACTCTCCAATGTCTGACAATAACCATGGTGAGAGGGCTGAGGGATGAGATCCAAGCCAATGTCGCGTTCATGGCCCAAGAGATCAGAGGCAGATTGACCATCTACTGCGGCCAGACCCAAGCACCACCCGGTGGCACCACCAGCTCCACTGGTGGGGCAGCCAGCACCGCTCCAAGCCCTGAGGGCTCCAGCACCCCCTGCCCTGGTGCCGCAGTCAGTAGTGCCAGGGCCCCACGACTATGTATGGGGGAGGGAGTTGGACGCCACTTTTGATGGCGACCCCGAAGAAGTGGAATACTTCTCAATTCAAGCCAATAGTTACATTCACTATTGGGGGAATACGTTCCCAGACGAGTTTAGTAGAGTGGACTACTTGGGGTCCAAGCTGAAAAGGCGGCCAAAAGATGGTATGTGAGCTTGTACGAGATGAGTGGTCCTGAGCTGGACACCGTGGCCGGATTCCTGCAAGCCTTGCTCACCCAATACGAAGACCCACTACAAGAAACCCGGGCTCTCACGGTGCTGCGGGAGATGCAACAGGGGTCGAAGTCGGTTCGTGAGTATGCAGCCGACTTTAGAGCCAACTCAGCTAAAGTCCAGGGCTGGAATGAGCTAATGAAGATAGAGCAGTTCCAGAGGAGCCTGAATGCGAGTGTGCTGGATCGGGCCCTGCAGCAGGTGTGTCCTACCACGCTGGGAGGGTGGGTGCAGCTGGCAGGGGAGGTGGAAACCAATATGAAGAGAGTGGCCCTACAACATCAACTGCAGCAAAGGGGAGACATGAGTCTCGGTCCGGGGCAAAACTAGAGGGGAAGAAGGGCCCACAGATGAGTGGAGCCACCAAGACTCCACCTGTATGCAAGTGCTATCGGTGTGGGAACCCGAACAATCTGGCGGCAGATTGCCCAGAGAAACCTTAAGGGCTCCCCCTAACTCCAAAGCCTACGACAGCGACACCCAAGAGGACATCTACCCACACCAAGGAATCAGCAAGGGGCAGCACTGCCGCCTCCACAATTCCCGAGGAGAAGACTATCATCCTGGATGAGTTGAGCGAGATGTCCTGGGGAGTAGAGCCGGCGGGAAACGAGGACGACCTGCACTGAAAGGTGCCAAGCAGCAGGTCGTGGATCTAACGGCACCACTGAGGGTGAGAATAACTGGGTCTTTGTTTTTTGTCCCATTGACTTTATTAAATCCAAAGCTCAAGAGATTTATGCACGCACGAGCTTTAATTGACTCGGGGTGTACAAGGGAAATAATTACCCCCAAATTGGTGGACACCCTTGGACTTACATGAATTGCTATATGGGCCACACTGTGACTGCTGTTGCAACTTTAAACTGGAAGCTGGTAGGAGCAAGCTTGCATCTCTGATAACTGGTACTCAAGGTAATGCTCAAGAAATTGAGGATATTTCCGCTCTTGGCCTGATCCAACATGGCTTCTCTTATAGGGCACATAGTGGCTCCTAAACCATTTCAAGTTGGGAAAATGGCATGAGGAAGAAGCTTAAGCTCACTTCCCTGTGTGCCACTGTGCCAATTGGAATTGGCTGCGTGCACATCTGGGGATTACGTTCCAAGCACAGAACTCCCAGATTATGTCTGTTGACAAAACATAGAGAGGACACAAGGACTCTGTAACATGTAAAGTAGGCCCTTAGTTCAACATGATTTTGGGAATGAAATTTTAAGAGATGTGTGGCAATTCTGGAGTTTGATCTCATAGACTTGTGTGTTGCTAGAAACAGTAGACCAGGGCATTTGTTATGAGGGATGGATCTGACATAAATGAGACCTTGTCAGGCTGGGCCATGTGTGTACCTATTTAAGATTAGGTAGCAGAGATATACACTTTTTAAAGGACACAGACAAACACAATTAAAGATTTTTTTAAAAAAACAACCTTAAAATAAAGCATGTTTAAAACATTAGCACTCATTGGTCTTAAAAATGCTTTCTTTGTGTTTCTCTCATGGGATTCAGGGAACTGGGTAAAGGATGGAGAAAGTAGAGAAAGAAGTACTTTTCTCCCTTTCTCACAATATAAGAACTCGTGGGCATTCCATGAAATTGCTGAGCAGACAGGTTAAAACAGATAAAAGGAAGTACTTCTTCACCCAAAGGGTGATTAACACATGGAATTCACTGCCACGGGAGGTGGTGGCGGCTACAAGCATAGCCAGCTTCAAGAGGGGAATGGATAAGCATATGGAGCAGAGGTCCATCAGTGGCTATTAGCCACAGCTTATTGTTGGAGCTCTCTGTCTGGGGCAGTGATGCTCTGTATTCTTGTGCTTGGGGAGGTGGGGGCAAAGTGGAAGGGCTTCTAGCTCCACTGATGAACCTCTTGATGGCACTTGGGGGGTTTTTTTGGCCACTGTGTGACACAGAGTATTGGACTGAATGGGCCATTGGCCTGATCCAACATGGCTTCTCTTATGTTCTTATGCCTGTTGCTCAGGGGCCTGATAGGAGCCCTCTGGTGGCCCAATTCATCCCTTGGGCCACATGTTTGATATCCCTGATTAAGAACCTTGCTCAAGTCTTGCAAGCTGAAGGCCATGGCTTCCTTTATTGAATCGGTCCATCTGAAGGTAAGTGTTCCCCTTTTTCTATGGCCTTCAACTTTTCCTAGCATAAAACAGAGGAAGGAAAAATGATATAAGGCTCTTTGGGTCCCCATTGGGAAGAAAAGCAGTGAATAAATTAACTAAACAAACCCATTGTTTGTTTGAGATATTCCTGTAGAATGGTCTTAAGCAGGGCTTTTTTTTTTTTTTTTTGAGCAGGAATACACAGGAATGCAGTTCCGGCTAGCTTGGTGTCAGGGAGTGTGGCCTAATATGCAAATGAGTTCCTGCTGGGCTTTTTCTACAAAAAAGACCTGGTTTTAAGGAGAACTGTGGAATTGAGTGGGATATATTGTCTTTCATTTGCCCTTTTCATGCTGTTCTGTGCCTTGGCTCAGCTTAGCACACTTAAGGAACTGTTCAGCAGCCTTGTGTTGACCTTGCCCTCTAAGTAATTTCTTTTGCAGCATGCAGCTCCTTCAAAATGATAAGCAGTACCATGGCCATTTACCCGCAATCAGGTTCTCTTCCAAATTGAAGGACTCTGGAGGTTTCGCTTGTTTCTTATTCTCTGTTTTTATAAACAGCCAGTTAAAATTCCCCATACCTCATGCCAAGAAGACAGGCACACCTGCTGACAACTGTTCTATAAATTCTGCTTAGGTTGGGGGTTTTATCACATTATCCAGATGTGAACGCTAATCTCTAGTGGACAGCCATTGCCTATAATACTGTGATAATGAATATGGTTCTTTACATCTAGCCTCACTTGTTTTAGAACAATAAACAAGACTTACTTCAAGCAATAGTGAATTAAAGGCAAAGGGGATGACAGAACGGTGATTATCCTTGGTCAGCCAACATACAGAGCCAAAGCTCCATTTGAATAAATGAGTAAAAAGTTAGCCTTATGTACCTAGGCTGCCTTTCTGTAATCCTGAATATATATCAGAACACCTGAAGCTGCCACCACAGGGCAGCTCAATATCAGAATGGGTATGAACTGGCTCACAGATGAAAGTTCATGATGAATTTTGGCTGGTTTATGGTTCACCAATTGAAGTTCATGTCATGTCAAATGGCATGAATGTCCCATGAACTTTCAAGTGGTTCGTGAATGGATACATTTCCAGATAGACTGTATCCGCCCAATCAAATGTTTACCAAACTTCAAAGCAATGGGGGATGGAATTATCTGGCTTGGAAACAGCAATAGGGGCCCTCAAAAACTTAACAGGCACTGCTGGCTGCCAATAACAGAGTTCCCATTCTGTTCTATGGGATCAGAATGCTATATATAGCTCAGCTTCATGCTCTCTCCTCTGTTCAGTGTTGGCAGTTAGACAGAGAGGCAAGAAACTTGATAAAAGTAGACCACATTCTTTTGGCCCATGAGGATGACAGTGAGTACAAAGGATGTTCATTGTGGAGGGGAGAAGTCCTTCAACTTCTGCATGCCACAGGATCCCATCCCGATTCCTTAGGCACCAAAGAACATCCTGCAAGCCCACTAGAGACCAGCCCTAGCAGGGCATCACCAGAGGTCTTGGAGTCTCCTTCTCCTGATCTGTTTCTGGGGCTCTCCACAGAGGCAAAGAGTTGTTAGCACTGTCCAGAGACACTAGCTGGGGTTCCCAGCCTCCTGCCGAGGGCAGGGTTCCCCCCAATTTTGGGACCTTCAAACTACCACCAAAGAACTGGCCAGCAGGGGGAGCTGCACCCCTTAGAAGCATCAGCTCACTGTGACGTGCCTGGCATAATGACATCACCTGGAAGTGACATATTGCACCAGGCATGTTGTGAGGGGGACGCTCTATAGCATTTGGGGAAAAGCTCTATGATAATCATAGATGCACCGCTGGGAGCCAGGTATGACCTGGCAACTCTCACACCAGCAGTTGCTAACACTCTTTGGAGAGGAGGACTCTTGACAGAGGATGGGGGAAAGCATCCTCCCCTTCCACCTCCCAACTCCCTGTTGCTACTCCCACCTTGGGTACACCCCTCCTTTGCCCTTCCCAGTCCAGCACCAGAAAGCAGCTGTGCTTCCTTCCTCCTTCTCCAATCCTGGGGCTTCATTTTCAGCTCACAGTTCAAAAATATTTCCTCACCCTCCCTAATGACCTGTGTGTGGCAGAGTGCCAGGTGTGCCACACTCATGTCTGAAGGGGTGCAAACCCTTAGCATGTCCTTCTCCATCAACTGCAGGCACCTGCAAAGAGTGCACCCAACTATGTTGCCACCAGAGGAAACAGTGGTGGCCAGTGGGAGAAAAAAGAGGCCCACTCCCTCTCAGCAGGGAGAAGTGGAGGGGGGACAGGAGACCCCTCCAAGAAAAGTTCCCCATGCTTGGGGTGCTGTGGGTGGGATATCAAGGCAAATGTGACAAAATCACACCAGACAAGTATTCCTAACACCAGCTACCTGAGATCCCATTTCCTGAAGACGCTGGTTTGTACATCCTGAAGATCTTTTGTTGAGGGCATTTCAAAAGGTCCAGAATGGCACTGACCAGATTGCTCTGTGCAGCACCTGCCAATCTATGTGTCTCTTATGCTTGCATCAGGTAGAATTCGGCACAAAGAGAGGGTGAAAACTATCAGTCTTCTTTTGAAACCTAAACCATCTCCCTTTGGTAGCAAGATTATTTCTCTGTTTGGCAGCAAGATTATTTCTCTGTGCTTCCAGGGCCGTGGGCCAGGGCTGGGCAAGCCATGAATGAAATCAGGCACTGAAGTTGCATAACCACCCCTCTGCAGAACAACATAACACTTATTATCATTTAAATTGAGAGTCCTAGCAGACTCAATGGTAGAGCACATGGACTCACACAGAAGATCTCAGGTTCAGTCCCTGACTGTGGAGAAATACTCTGTGCTGGCAGATCAAATTGCCACAGTGCTTTACATCCATACAACAGCAACAATGAGAAACTGAAAGGCAGTCAAGAAAGAATGAAAACCTGTTACAGTACCCAAGTACAAAAGGCATGCATGGCCCTGCAAAAAGGAAGGGCCCGTGGATTTGGCATTTAATGCACAAAATCCTTTTTTAAAAATTGCAATTTTTTTGATGATTGGGATAAAAAAGAAAGGCTAATTCTCCCTATTCACTTTTATTCATTCTGCATTTGGTGTTGCGTATAGTAGTAGTTTTTTTGTCTTGGTCTGATGAGATTACTTCTGTTGCCATGCTTTGACAATGTAATGGAAATCAGACTTCCGGGGATGGAAAATGCCGAGCTGAACTGCTTCTCAGAAGGGGAGCAGGCTGCAACTTCTGTTTGGGGTAGCCTACTGCCTACTTTTCTCAGTCAGAGATCAGTCCAAGATATGCACAGGAAACTTTGAGATTTACCTTGGCTAAAAGGGAGTCCGGGGGGGGGGGTTGCTTTGAGGGGTCTCCGGAGACGAGTTGCATTTTCATCATTCGCAGAAGTTTCCAGAGTCATTTATTTGACATAAGCTCAACAGGATCCTAATCTTCTTTGATACTGCTAAACATCTAAAGCTACACAAGACCGGTGTTGATCTGGATAACATCAGAAAAGGTACAGATCGCTATCTTTCATTCTGGGACTAATTAAAGTTAAACAAAATAAAATCAGAAGGTGGGAAATTGAAATCTGGAAAGCTTGGAAGAAGAAAGGGAGAAGGGGCGAAATTTGGACTTTGTAAATTTAAAGAAAAGTGCTAAAAAGTGGAAAGGAATTTATTGTTTTGTCTACTTGCGGTTTTTGAGAAAAAGCCCCATCGTCATAGAATTGCAGCTCCTGCAGTCAACACAGGAAATATGTCAAGTAACGTGAGATCTCTCTACCAGTGAAAATGGGATTTGGTGGAAAGCAAAGAGGAAGCATTGGATGGAAAAAGGAAATCATCGAAGCAGCCAGCCTACTCTAGGACTATAATATCATAGAAAAACATCGGCAGCCATTGCAAGGAGGCTAAAGTTTAAATAAAATTTTTAAAGTGTTCGGGACATTAAAAATTGGGGAGCCAACAGAGGTGACGTTTATAAGGTAAATGCTATTGGACATTATTGTTAATAAATATTTTAGAAGCCTCTAGAAAAAAAAAGATTTTTTTTTTAAAGTGAGGCAGAAAGTCGCAACCGCCATTTTGGAGAAAATAAAAACTTTAAAAATTAATATCTGAGCCCAGGAGGCTCTGAGGACGGTGAAATTAGGCTTATTGAAGAAAGCAGGCTTCACTCTTTTAAACCTGATAGTTGAAATTTAATTTGGTGAGGTCAAAATTTTCGGTGTTTTTACATGTCAGACCACAAGCAAACCCGAGCAAGGACTGCTTCATTGGAGAAAATGCAGGACCAATTAGCCAGAATAATGAAAGCCAGGATAATGAAAGGGATGAAGGAGATGATAACTGCTTCTAAAAAAGAAATTAGAAAAGATATTGAAGAGCTAAAAAAAGATATAGAAGATCTCAGAAATGAGACTGTGGTAACATCAAAGAAAGTGCAAGAGGTGGAGGGGAGAGTGAAAGTACATGATTCCACCTTGTTAAAAGTACAAGAAAAAGTGGCAATTTATGACTGCAAATTGATGGAGACCCAGATACGTCTGAGAGGAGTACCTGAGGATGAAGAAACTGATTTAAAAGAATATGTAAAAAAATAATTGCAGAATTTTTGGAGGAAGATCCTGAAGGGACTAGAAATATGTATGACTATATGTATAGAGTGAACTCACTTTATGCCAAAAGAAATAATCTACCAAGAGATGTGGTTATAAAATATATGACAAAAGAAATGTTGGGAAAGATCATGAATAAAAACTTTGAAAAGACAATGATAGTGGGAGGCAGCAGAGTAAGAATTATGAAGGAGTTGCCAAGACAAGTGATAAATGACAGAAGAACATACAAGAAATTGACAGAAAAATTACGGGACAATGAAATGAGGTATAGATGGATACTACCTGAAGGTTTGAGCTTTGAACTTCAAGGAAAAAGGATTACAATTACAAACACACAGGAACTGCATAGATTTTGGGAAGAACACAAAGAATTTACACCATGATGGATTACAAATTATTATCTTGGAATGTAAATAGACTAAATTCACCACAAAAAAGAAAAGCAACGTTTCATTGAATTAAAAAGCAAAATTGTAACATAATTTGTTTACAAGAAGTACATATCAAACAAAAGGATTATAATGTTTTATGGAATAAGCAATTGGGACTAGAATTTCATTCATTGGCTGAACAGAAGAAAAGGGGAGTGATTTTTTATGTTAAACAAGAATTTCAGCCGAAATTAGAGTGTAAAGATAAAAATGGAAGATTTGTAGCAGTAGAAATAATATTAAATGCAAAAAACCTGTTGTTATTGGGACTGTATGCACCAAATGGTGCAAAGGATGTTTTTTTCAAAGACATTATACAACAATTTGATGAAGTGACATATGACCAAGTTTTGATAATGGGGGATTTTAATGGAACAATCCAGAATACACTGGATAGGTCTGTGGAAAAAAATAATAAGGAAGGAAAATTGCCAAAGTCTTTTTTTGAATTGGTCAAACAAGAAAACCTGGAAGATATATGGAGAAAATTTAACCCTGAAGTGCGGGACTATACCTTTTTTCAGCAAGACATAATACTTTTTCCAGAATTGACATGCTGTGGGGCACTAAGGATTTAGGCCTTATAACAAAGAAAATAGAGATTTTACCTAAAATAGGGGCTGATCATAACCCAATAATGTGGATTACAAATTGTCTAAAAAGTTGAGAAGATGGAGATTACATGAAGATTTACTACAGAATAAAGAAATAGTGACATCTCTAGAAAATGAAACTAAAGTTTTCTTCCAAATAAACGACAAAAAAGATATAGAATTTCAGACGGTGTGGGTTGCTTATAAAGCAGTAATGAGAGGAACATTGATTACATTGAATAATAAAGACAAGAGGGCAAACGAAAAACAGATGTTGGACATTCAAAATGAAATTAAGAAAAAAGAAGGGGAACTGAGAAAAAGACCAGGGAAAAAGAAAATTATGAGGGAGATTACAATATTACAAACACAAATGAGACATTTGTTAAATAAAGAATTGGAATGGAATCTAAAAAGATTACAGCAGAAATCTTTTGAGGAAGCAAATAAACCTGGAAAGTATTTGGCCTGGCAACTGAAGAAAAAGAGAGAAAGCAAAATTATTAATAAAATTGTGGTTGATGGAAGAGAACTGGTAGATCAGGAAGGAATAAAAAGAGAATTCTTTAAGTATTATGCCAAATTATTTAAGGGTGTTAAAATAAAGAAAGAAAAAATGGAAACGTATTTACAAAATATTAAAATAGCATCCTTAACAGAAAATATGAAAAAAGTTTTGAATGATCCAATTGAAAAAAATAGAAATTGAAGCAGCGATTAATGCAATGAAAAATGGAAAGGCACCTGGGCCAGATGGATATACAGCTAAATTTTATAAAATCTTCAAAGAGGACTTAATACCGAAACTTCAGAAATTGATGAACATTATAAGAATAAAAGGGAAAATACCAAATACATGGAAGGAAGCTGTTATTTCGTTGATTCCAAAGGAAGATAGAGATGTCATGAATGTAAAATATTATAGACCAATTTCACTATTAAACAATGATTATAAAATATATACAAGAATATTGGCAGAACAGTTTAAACATCATTTGATTAATTTTACAAAGGAGGATCAAGCGGTGTTTCTTCCCAAAAGGAAAATAAGAGACAATATTAGAACTGTTGTAAATATCATGGAATATTATGAAAGGCATCCAGAAAAGGAAGTTGCATTATTCTTTGCGGATGCAGAGAAAGCATTTGATAATTTAAACTGGGACTTTATGTTTGCAGTAATGGAGAAAATGAAGTTGGGGGAAACTATATAAGGATGATAAAAGCAATATACACTGAACAACGTGCAAGGCTGTGTATAATGCAGATCTTACAGAAGATATGACAATTAGCAAAGGTACAAGACAAGGCTGTCCGCTTTCCCCACTGTTGTTTATAATGACTCTTGAAATCTTACTGATGCAAATCCAAGAAGACAAAGAAATAGAAGGATTAAAAGTAAAAGGATTTATTTACAAATATAGGGCATTTGCAGATGATACAATGTTTATAAATGAAAATCCCATACAAGCAACACCTTTGTTGTTAGTTAAAATACAAGAATATGGAGAACTGGCGGGACTTTATATTAATAAAGAAAAATCAAAACTTCTATGTAAAAATATGCCAGTAAGCAAACAAAAGGAACTGCAGAAGATAACAGGAGGTGAAGTTACCTCTAAGGTAAAATATTTGGGTGTGGAGATAACAATGAAGAATATTGATTTGTTTAAAAACAATTATGAGAAGCTATGGCGTAAAATGGATGAAGATATGTTAAAATGGAATAAACTTAATTTGTCATTGCTTGGCAGAACAGCTGCAATTAAGATGAATATTTTGCCAAGAATAATGTATTTGTTTCAAACTATTCCGATTGTGAAAGACAGTAAACAATTTAATAAATGGCAAAGGAAAATTTCAGAGTTTGTGTGGGCTGGGAAGAAACCAAGGATCAAAATGAAAATTTTAACAGATGCAAAAGAGAGAGGAGGATTCCAATTACCAGATTTAAAACTATATCATGAAGCAGTTTGTTTAGTATGGATAAAAGAATGGGTGACGCTGTTAAACAAAAAACTTTTAGCGTTGGAAGGTCATGGAAATAAATTTGGCTGGCACGCTTATATGTACTATGGGGAAAAAAAGATGGATGGTTTTTTCTCTCACCATTATATAAGAAATAATTTGCTAAATACTTGGATGAAATGTAAGAAGTATGGGGATGAGAGAAAACCATTATGGATAGTGCCAGCAGAAGTAATAAAAATAACAGCTGAGACGGGTGAAGAAAAGTGGTTGTCATACTCTCTCTCTCTCGGCTTGACTTCGCGAACGAAGATTTAGGAAGGGTGCAGTAGTCCACGTCTGCTGCAGGCTCGCTGGTGGCTGACAAGACCAATGCGGGACAGGCAGATCCGGCCACAGTGGCTGCAGGGAAAAGTCTGATTTGGGGTTGATGCTGTAGCAGTGTGATTCTTCCTCAATCTCCTTTTGTCCTCAAGACCAGCTATGTGTGCGTTCTCAAAGGAAGAGACAGCATGGTGGATGGTGTGCCTCCATGCTTTGTGATCTGAGGCTAGGTCAGACCACTGGTGATGGTTGATGCGACTATTAAAAATACAAAGTGGCAAAATAGAATTGAAAACTGCTGAAGATTTGAATAATAAATATGATTGGTTCCAAATGCAACAAATAAAGAGCTTGGTGGAAAATGATATTAAAACTGAAGGAATAAGAAGAGAGCAAACAGAAATGGGAAAAGTTCTGCTTGGAGACAATGAAAAATTAATTTCAAAATTATATACATTGCTTTTAAAATGGTCAACGGAAGATGAAGTAGTGAATCTCAAATGATTAAGTGAGTAATTAATGTAAATAAAGAAATACAGATGGCAAAGTTGGCAAAGATGAACAATAAAATGCCAGATAGATGTTGGAAATGTAAAAAACATGAAGGTTCTTTCTACCATGTGAAAGAGCAAAAAAGTATTGGCAGATGATTCAACAAGAAATCTTTAGGATCTTGGGATACGAATTTAAGAAAGTTGCAGAGACTTTTCTGTTGGGATTACAAATGGAAACATTTCCAAAAGAAGATAGAACTATAATCTGGTACTTGCTTTCAGCTGCTAGGACACTGTATGCGCAGTTGTGGAAGCAAGAAAAAATACCAGAAAAATGGGATTGGATTGTAAAAGTTATGACATGGAGTGAAATGGACAAATTAACAAGAATTTTAAGAGACTATGACTTAGAAGTTTTTAAGATGGAGTTTAGATGGAAAAAGTTTAGAAAATATGTAGAAAAAGAGTGGAAAATAAAAGGACATTGGACAATTTTTGATAATGATTAAGCCTTAGAAGGAAGAAGAATATTAATCTTTGTTTTTATTAGTTAAGGATACCTTTAAATGTTAGTATTTTAAGTAAATAACACCGGAGGGGGTCAAGTAACGGGGGGAGGAGTGGTTAGAAAGTAATATATGGGTTAGATAAAAAGAAGTTATTAACGATGCAAGAAATAGATATTGTTACCATATTTTACTAAATAAAGTTGTTTTAAACCGACAATGTAACGGAAATCCATGTAACTGGTTATCACAATTTGTATTTTAAGGATTAAATTCTATTGATGACCTATCCTTTTTGCACCTGTTTCTCCAGTTTCCTATTTGAATTGACAGATGGGAATACTTTTGCTTTAACCTCGCCTTTGTATTACAGACAGATACCCCCCTCCAATTGATTAAATGTCATTGGTCATAAAAGTTTGCCTTGATATCTACCAGGACCTTGCTTGGACACATGACATTGCACCATAGGCTTACCTATGCTTTTTATAATTCTGTCCAGATATCCCAGTGCCTATTGTTTGGGATAAATATTTCAACACAGGTTAGCAGCTTTCCAGTATGAGCATCCAGCAGAGGATCACATCCCCAACCTATCCCAAGTTTATTGCTGCTACCAAACAATTAAAATTAAAATTAGCAATTTTAATTAAAAGCAATTAAAAGCTAGCCCTCTTTATGGTGTTTCAGGTAAGCTTTGGAATCAATCTGAATCCTGGTGCTGCTTTAGAGTATTGGATTCAAAGCTCAGAAGCGGCTCCCAAAAGAGCTTTGGGCTCCCTGTGAGAGTGCCACACTCTGCTAACCCCCCATGATGTTCTGTGCAGATTTTTCTCACATTGCTTATCTGTTCTTTGAGATCTGGAGCTGAGCTTCTGCCTTCCTGGAGGGCTGAAGTGAAGCTTCTTGTCTTGTGTCAGCTAAGCATCAACAGGCCAGGGGCATTCTGGGGTGAAGAACTATACAGTGTTAGTAAATTATTTACCCTATCTTGAATGTTAGTTAATTAAGCTGGTGTTCCTAAATGGGGGGAGGGCGGGGAAGGAGTTAAGAAGAAACGGGTATCTGTCAAAGTGTAGGATAGGGGATGAGGTTCTATGCTGTTAAGGTAAATACAAGCTTTAGAAGGGGAAGATGAAAAATAAGAATTTTTATTAATCATTCAATTTTGGCCTAGTATATTAATGGAAAATTTAGGTCTGGCAGTTACAATTTCCTTCATTCCTGACTACAGAAGATGAGCAAACTGTAGTTGTTTGGCACACTCTTCACAAGGCAAAACAGTGCTGGATTTTTCTATGTATTTTTTTTTACTTGTTTCGTTGTGCTACAGTTCTCCTGTTACTTGTGGCTGGTTCCAAAATAAATTGCCAGCTGTCCACGCCCTATTGTCAATGTATCTGTTCAATCATGGAAATCTGATTTTGACATCAGAATTCTTCCACAGATCTTTTTTTGTGGGAGAAACTGAAGATACTTGAGTTTTAAATTGGTGACCTGAGCTACTGATGTACAACTGATTTTCGGTAGTGCTTCAATGCTAGGATTGGGTATTCCCAAATCCATGAGATTTACCAGGTAACTGTGGCTGGCCATTAGCCTAACTTTCCTCACAGGGCTGTGGTGAGGATAAAATGGATGAGGAGAGAGCCATGTTTGCTGCCCTGGCTCTTTGGTGGAAAGCTGGAGTGTGCAGTGGGGATGAAAATAATGACCGGCTGAATGTAGGGATAATGCTAGAGATCTGTAGTTGCCTGATTGTCATTTCTTGTCTGTGAGCTTCCAGAGGCACCTGGATGACAACAGCTGAACAGTTGACCAACTTGTTGGACCCTCTCACAGACTTCTGCAAAATGCTACATCTCAACAGGATTTTTTTGTAGCAGGAACTCCTTTGCATATTAGGTCACACACCCCTGATGTAGCCAATCCTCCAAGAGCTTACAGGGCCTATTGTAAGCTCTAGGAGGATTGGCTACATCACGGGTGTGTGGCCTAATATACAAAGGAGTTCCTGCTACAAAAAAAGCCCTTCATGATCTCAAGCAGCTCAGTTTTTTGGAAACTACACTCTCTGGAATGTGATCTTTCAAGGTGCCCCTTGTGATGAAGGCCTGTTGACCCTTAGCTTTGACCCTCTTTTGCCTTGTGAAGTTATGAAAAGATAACCAACACCCAGGAGAATCCACTATTTATACTTCCTCTTCTTCTAGATTGTAATTTTTCTGATTAGTTTTCATAATTTCAGTCTTGTGTTTAGGCACAAGGAAATCCATTTCAGCTTTGGTTGGGCTATTTTCTCTCCTGCTCATTCAATATTCTCTCCCTCCCCATCTCTCTGTAGGTATACACAACACCATATTCCATTCTCTGCCACTATGTACAGAGTCTTTCCTCTTCTGGTGCCCCATTCCCCTTGGAAAATAGTACCATTTCTCCATATAAAGTCTCTTTTTTTTTGTTGTTCTGAAAAATTCACTGTTTCTTTCCCCCTCCAGCTTCCTCCCTTGAATCATCTTATGTGTAATCAAAAACATACCATATATAAGCACAGGCCCAAAGAAATATTTGCTCTGGCCTTAAAACCACCTAGTCGTGCCAATGAACTCCAAGAAAGTGGAATCTCAAGCTTGTAGTAAAGGAAACCTTTCCGTAAGTCTACAGAATTGGAATCTGCCTTGCAAACAGACACTAGGGGTGATTGTCTGCCTCAAATGGTGTGCTTTCATGAAATTAAAAGGAAGGCATTCAGAACAGCTCTTGAATTGAAGCCACCATGAAATGCAGCTCACTTGTAAGGTGTGGGTTACCACAGAATCATAGAGTTGGAAGAGACCTCCAGGGTCATCTAGTGCAACCTATGGCACAATGCAGGAACTTCTCAAATACTTCCCCCCCCCACACACACACAGTGACCCCTGCTCCAAGCCCAGAAGATGTTGGGGCGGGGGGGGGGGACTCTCCAAGATCCCAGGCAAAACCAGCCTTGTAATGTATTGGCTGAAATACGCGCCCACGCGCAGAGGCAGCTGGGCATCCCAGGCACCTCTAGCACGGGGCGCGGAATCCCCGCCTACCACATCCACGGCGGGAAGTTTAACAGGCCAGGATTGGCCTGACCTGTACAGGAGGCTGAACCGGGTATGTACATAAGCGGGGCCCGGCCCGCGTGTTCGCTCTCTTGCAACGTGCTCCTAATAAACAATGTTGCCCTACTCTCGTCTCCGCCTCGAGTACGTTACACTGGCGACGAGGATGGGATGTTAGCCTCAGCGGCTACCACGGAGATCCAGGGCAACCACGAGGCCTGACCGCCGCCGCCATGGCCACACAGAACGGAACCACCGGCTACATCGAGACATTCGACCCCGCCAATCCTGAGGCCTGGGAGTCCTACGCGGAGCGGGTCGAGTTCTACCTAAGGGCCAACAAGGTCACCGACGCAGGCTCAAAGAGGGACGTTCTCCTGAGCATCTGCGGGCCAGCCACGTTCGAGATCGCCAAGGGTCTCTCGGCTCCCGCCCGCCTCACGGAGAAGTCCTACGAGGAGATCATCAGGCTCCTCACCGGCCATTTCTCGCCACAGCCTTCGCGGGTGGCCCGTCGGTTCCTGTTCCACCGAAGAGACCAGGCCGTGGGGGAATCGGCCGCCGACTACCTGGCGGCTCTCCGCAAGATCGCCGGGAACTGCATCTTCCCCCAGCTGGAAGACACCCTGGCCGACCGATTCACGTGGGGCCTCCGCGACGAGAGGCTCCAGCAGAAGCTCTTCGCCAAAGAAGAGCTCACCCTCCAGAGCGCCTTCAGCGAGGCGGTGGCGTTCGAGAGGACCTCCAGGACCTTCCCCAAGGCCCGGACAGAAGCCGCCCACCACGAGGAGCTGGACCACGACTGCCCAGAGGAGGAAGAAGCCCACCAGCTGCGCCGCCCAGCCGGGCCACCCAGCAGAGCCGCCCAACGCCCCCGAGCGGCCGAACGACCCCCACCGACGGAGAGGGTTCCGGACACCAAGTGCGCCAGCTGCGGCGACCCCCACGACAGGCGGGACTGCCGATACCGGAACTGGGACTGCCGGAGCTGCGGAAAAACGGGCCACATTGCGAGGGCTTGCCGAGCCAAGCCCAACCGCCGGAGGCCGACCACGCATCACGAGTCGGCGGAGTTCCATTCCACGGACTCCACGTCCCTGCAGGTACTGAACTTGCCCCTCTCCACCCCCAATAAAATCAAAATGGCGGTCCTCATCGAGGGGAACCCCTGCCAAATGGAAGTGGACTCTGGTTCCTCCATCTCCATTATAGCGGAGGAAACCCTGAGGAAGCTGTGCCCCCCCCCAGCGGCTGCAAATAAGGCCGGCGAACTTCATACTCCGGGACTTTCAGAAGAATCCGGTGCAAATCGCGGGGTGGGCGCGGGTGCAAGTCGAGCGGGGGTCCTTCTACGGCCCGCTGGACATCCTGGTGGTAAAGCGCCAGCTTGCCACCCTGCTGGGACTGGCGTGGTTCAAACCCTTGGGGATCCGGGTGGAAGGGGTGGGGCAAACCCTAACACCCAGGGGGTTCGGGGAGATATGCCAAGAGTTCCCTGACGTGTTCGATGGGTCTCTAGGGAGCTACAAAGGGCCGGCCATCTCCCTACCGCTAGACCCCACGGTCCGGCCGATTCGGCTCAAGGCGAGGAGGGTCCCGTTCGCTTTAAAGACAAAAATAGAGGCCGAACTAGACCGCCTCACAGCCCAGGGAGTCCTGGAGCCTGTGGACTATGCCACCTGGGAGACCCCCATCGTAACCCCCATCAAGCCAAACGGGGAGGTGCGGATCTGTGCAGACTATAAATGCATGATAAACAAGGCACTGCAGGATAACCCCTACCCAGTGCCGGTGGTAAGCCACGTTCTGGCTGCCCTAGCGGGGTCCAAGATCTTCGGGAAGCTGGACCTGGCACAGGCCTACCAACAGCTCCCGGTAGATGCTAAGACGGCGGAAGCCCAAACGATAGTGACACACAGGGGGGCCTTCAGGGTGAGGAGGCTCCAATTCGGGGTTAGCGTCGCTCCCGGGATCTTCCAGAGTATAATGGACGCTCTCCTGAAAGGGATCCCGGGAGTCCAGCCGTTTTTTGATGACGTGCTAGTCGCCGCCCCGGACCCCGAAGAATTCGGCAACCGCCTAAGAGAGGTACTCCGCCGGTTCCAGGCAGCGGGGCTCAAAGTCAAGAGGGAGAAATGCCTGTTGGGGGTCCCACGGGTGGAGTTCCTGGGGTTCGCCGTAGACGCAGCGGGAATCCACCCAACGGAAGAGAAGACCCGAGCCATTGTGCAAGCGCCAGCCCCCACCTGCAAAGCGGAGCTACAAAGCTTCTTGGGGGTGCTTAACTTTTACCATTCATTTCTCCCCCACAAGGCGGCCCTAGCAGAGCCCCTGCACCGCCTGCTGGACAAAAAAGCCCCTTGGGTTTGGGGCAAACGCCAAGCGGCCGCGTTTCAGGCAGTCAAGGATGTGTTGGTGTCTAATGCGGTGCTCCACCATTTTGACGAGGGCCTCCCCGTCATCCTGGCATGCGATGCGTCGCCATACGGGGTGGGAGCAGTCCTGGGGCACCAACTACCCGACGGGAGGGAGGTACCGGTCGCATACTACTCCCGCACACTGACACCAGCCGAGCGCAACTACGCGCAAATAGACAAAGAGGCACTGGCAATCGTGGCGGGGGTCCGCAAGTTCCACGAATATCTGTACGGGCGGAGGTTCACTATTGCCACCGACCACAAGCCTCTCCTAGGCCTGTTGGCCCCTGACCGGCAAACCCCCCAAATTCTCTCACAGCGCGTGTTGAGGTGGAACCAATTCCTCAACTCCTACACGTACACACTGGTGCACAGGGCAGGCAAGGCCATGGGCCACGCGGACGCGCTCAGCCGCTTGCCGCTCCCAGAAGTAGGCCCAGACCCCGCCCCCGCACACCAGGTCATGATGATAGAGAGCCTCCCGGAGCAGCCCCTCCACGCGGCGGAGGTCGCCAAGGCAACACAGAAACACAAAACACTGACGAGGGTGCTAGACTGGGTGATGAGGGGCTGGCCGGAGGGGAACATGGGGGAAGAATTCAAACCATACACGACCAGGAGGGAGGAACTAGCCGCGCACAAGGGGTGCCTATTATGGGGAAGCAGGGTGGTGATCCCGCCTCCGCTGCAAAAGCGAGTCCTGGAATCCCTACACGAGACCCATCCCGGCATAGTCCGAATGAAGGCGTTAGCCAGGAGCTACGTCTGGTGGCCGGGAATGGACGGGGAGATTGAGGCGTGGGTGCGCAGGTGTCAAACGTGTCAGGAGTCAAGGCCTGAGCCCCCCAGCGCCCCCGCCACACGGTGGGAGTCCACCCGGAAGCCCTGGTCGAGGCTCCACATCGATTTTGCGGGGCCATTCCAGGGTCAAATCTTCATGATCATTGTGGACGCCTATTCCAAATGGCTGGAGGTCATTCCCGTAGGGTCCACCTCAGCGGCCGCCGCCATCAAAGCGCTGCGCAGGGTCTTGTGCACCCACGGTATTCCGGATACCATAGTCTCAGATAACGGGACAGCATTCACAGCGGCGGACTTCCAAGGGTTCCTCAATAGATACCTGATTAAACACATTCGCTCCGCCCCCTTTCACCCGGCCACTAACGGCCAGGCGGAGCGGATGGTCCGCACAACCAAGGAAGCCTTAAGCCGCATCGTTCAGGGAGACTGGGACCACAGACTAGCTGCGTTCCTTTTCGATAACCGGGTCACCCCCAACCCGGCCACAGGGGTCAGTCCGGCCGAGCTCCTCATGGGGCGCAAACTCATAACATGGCTGGACCGACTACACCCCGACAGGACCGCTGACCCCAGCGGAAGTCCCGAGGTCCGGGATGCGGCAAGGGGGTTCTTCGCAGGCGACCCCGTCTATGCCCGGAACTACGCTAGGGGACCCGAATGGGTGGCGGGCAGAGTGTTACGAGTAACGGGGTCCCGCCACTACGACATATCGACCGAGGGGGGCCAGGTCCTACGGCGGCACATCGACCAGCTACGCCGCCGGACGCTGCCCGAGGACCCAGCGGACATAGAGGAGGCGGAGCCAACCAGAGGCCGGCCAGACGACGCGCCCCCAACGACAGCAGAGCCGCCGCCCGAAGTGCAGGGGCCCACCGAGCCCGACCGGCCCGAGGAACCAAACCCGCCGCCTCTGGCGGCACCACAACCCCCGGACGTGCCCGCCAGGGAAGCAGCGCCCCCCCCCACAGGACCTTCCCAGACGGTCCACCAGGGAGAGCCGACCGCCCGCGTATCTTAAAGACTATGTTCGTTAACTAGGGGGGGATGAGTGTAATGTATTGGCTGAAATACGCGCCCACGCGCAGAGGCGGCTGGGCATCCCAGGCACCTCTAGCACGGGGCGCGGAATCCCCGCCTACCACATCCACGGCGGGAAGTTTAACAGGCCAGGATTGGCCTGACCTGTACAGGAGGCTGAACCGGGTATGTACATAAGCGGGGCCCGGCCCGCGTGTTCGCTCTCTTGCAACGTGCTCCTAATAAACAATGTTGCCCTACTCTCGTCTCCGCCTCGAGTACGTTACAAGCCTGGAGAAAAATTGCCACCAGACCCCAAAGTGACAAACAGCATTTCCCTGGGTGTGTAAGAAAGGGCCACAAGAACTAAGCACTGATGCACCTTTCCTGCCCTCCCTCTCATGATCTGCCTCAGTTCATGGAATCAGCATGGCTGTCAGATGATCATTTAGCCTCTGTTTAAAAACCTCCAAAGAAGAAGAGCCCACCAACCTCCTGAGGAAGCCTGTTCCACTGAGAAACTGCTCTCTTAGGAAGTTCTTCCTAATGTTTAGCCTAATGTTAATTTCAACCCATTGGTTCTGGTCTGACCTTTTGGGGCAACAGAAAACAACTCCACACCATCCTCTATATGACAGCTGTTCAAGTACTAGATGATGGTGATCATATTGCCTCTCAGTCATCTCTCCAGGCTAAGCATACCTAGCTCCTTCAGCCTTTCCTTGTGGAACTTTGTTTTCAGACCCCTCACCATCTTCATGGTTCTCCTCTGGATGCATTCCAGCTTGTCCTTCTTAAACTGTGGTGCCCAAAACTGAACACAATACTCCAGGTTTGCAGAGAGCCAGTTTGGTGTAGTACTTAAATGTGCGGACTCTTATCTGGGAGAACTGGGTTTGATTCCCTGCTTCTTCACTTGCACCTGCTAGCATGGCCTTGGGTCAGCCATAGCTCTGCAGAGATTGTCCTTGAAAGGGCAGCTGCTGTAAGAGCCCTCTCCAGCCCCACCCACCTCACAGGGTGTCTGTTGTGGGGGAGGAAGGTAAAGGAGATTGTGAGCCGTTCTGAGACTCTTTGGAGTGGAGGGCAGGATATAAATCCAATATCTTCTTCTTCAGGTGAGGTCTGACCAGAGCAGAGTAAAGTGATGCCATCACTTCGCTTGATCTGGACACTGTACTTTTGTTGATGCAGCCCAAAATCACATTTGCCTTTTTAGCTACCACATCACATTTCTGACTGATGTTCCGTGTATGGTCCACTAAGACCTCTTAGTGCACTCTTGGACATAGTTCCTATTGGAGTAAGTGATACATGGTAATCCACAGAGGAGAGAAATTAGTGCACCTCCAGAAGGGACTATCAATTATAAAGTTGAATGCCGAATTATCATATATAGGGAAAAGGATAAAGCTGAGTGGAAATGAATGCAGACATTTCTTTGTCCTGTTATTTCTGCAAACAGGCACATCTCCTCGATGGCTGGTTATAGACAGGTGGTTTAAGCCACCCCAGCAACGGCAAGTGAGCAGATCTAAAAAGTGTGTCCAAATGCACACATCTGCCTGGAAGTTACCACTTCCAAAGTGTTATCTAATATCTGAGGTGGCTCCCAGGTGCCTCCCTGGCTGCCTGGATGGCCAGGAAGTGCCCAGGGAGCAGCAGATGGGCGCATGGCCACTCTGGATGCTCCTCCAGGGCACCCACAGTCCATCCCTGTTCAGCGGGGGGGGGGCACATGCCATCTGCATGCTCTCAGGCACTCCTTTTCTGGCTGGCTCACTTCTGGGTTGTTTTGATGCTGCCCTGAGCCAGCAGTGTAGTCACAGCCGATGTCTCTCTATCATTTTCTCCATCAACATTGGCCCTTAACCTGTCTGTAAGGCTAGAGGTTGGTTGCAAGTAAGCCAAGTCAGGGCTTTTTTTTGTAGCAGGAACTCCTTTGCCTGTTAGGCTACACCCCCCTGATGTAGCCAATCCTCCAAGAGCTTGCAGGGCTCCTCTGACAGGGCCTACTGTAAGCTCTTGGGGGATTGGCTACATTGGGGGGGGGGGGTGTAGCATAATAGGCAAAGGAGTTCCTGCTACAAAAAAAAAGCCCTGAGCCAAGTTAATCCTGACAATACCAAGGTAATGATAAACTTGGGAGGCTGTGATCAAGAATAGCAAGAAACTCACACAGGGCATGGTATATCTCTCAAATCCCTTTTAACTTTCATGAAAATGATTGCCTTGGAAAAAGCTTCTAGAGCAGGGGTCCTCAACCTTTTTAAATAGGGGGCCAGTTCACTGTCCCTCAGACTGTTGGAGGGCCGGACTGCCGTTACTGTACAAAGCCGCGGGCCGTCAGTTCTCCGTCTTCTGCATCTCTCTCCCTTCCCCACACCACACACCCCAGCCTGGGAACTCACCTCACCTTGGTATCACCTCACACTCTGTCTCCGCCGCCTCAGCCCAGTGCCGGAAGTGTGCGTTGCTAACGCAAGTTTAGGTCGAACGTCACTTCCGGTCTGATTTTGCCATAACCCGGCGGGCCGCATAAACGTCCTCAGCGGGCCGCATCTGGCCCGCGGGCCGTAGGTTGAGGACCCCTGTTCTAGAGTATCAAGATAGAGACTGCTGGAAAGTGACTATTTGCAAGAAATAGCTACATCAGAGCATCATGGAGGAATTTTTTTTCCATTTGGCATGGAGAGCAGCAGAGTGGGCTATTTTTCTTTTTCTTTAAAATAATAATAATAATAATGTCGCCAGTGCTTGCTTCTAAAAGGGAAATGAAATCTCACTTTGGAGGGGAGAAAAACATCCTCAAGATATAGATATCTGCATTTTTATACTTCATAACTGACGCATGCTGTGTCAGGCATCCCTCCAGCTCTTGGCAGAGAACGCTAGCCAGTCTGTTTCAGTGGCATTGCTGAGATGAGAAAGCCAAAATAATAAATGGAGAAATATTTGCTGCGTCTATAGAGATTGTGTGTGTGTGTGTGTGGAGATATCCTGTCTTGTCTGAAGCCAGAAACAGATAATGATCATTTGTACAAAGGGATCTCTTCAGCCGGGGCCGAGAAGAGGGAGGACAAACCCCATCCAGTAGTGTCTCTGGAGAGCCAACAGAAATCTCAAAGATTTTCTGTTTGTCTGCAGAACAGCTGCTGAGCCTTATAGATGAATCTAATTAAGAGTATTCCTTGCAGCAAACACTCGGTCTTCTATTTCTGCGTTGCTGCACGTTTCCAAAAAAACAAGTCCTGGAGAGTTCCATTTTCATCCTGCATGCTCCTGAGTATGATGGAAAACCTTTTTTCCCATCCACCGTTACCGCCCACAACAAATTTAAATTTCAGCCTCCAAACTTAGACAGGTCGATACTATTGATTGATATCTCAGCGTCGGCGGAGTGAATCATGCATTAATGATGCTTGGATTTAATTTGCCAAGCCAAGGAATTGCTTCCGTGATTTCAGTGAAAAGCCAATACAACATTCCTTGTACAACACATTGTTGTTTATATGCTAATAGTGAAAAGGAATGAAAAGAGAACAGAGGAACAGTGAGCAGGACGGCAGCCGGATGGAATGGATTGGAGTACAGCTGTTCCTGGATAGAAAAGCTGTGGGAAGGAGAGGTGACAGTACAGTGGGATAGTGTTGCTTTGTATGAAAGACATCATTCAGATGTCCAGTTTAACAGCAGTTAAATAAAAATGTGCGCATGAAACCAGCTTATGCTAGCCTCTCGCACACATTGCCCCTGCCAGCTCTTCCCCCTTCCTTTGCAGAGAGCACAATGAAGAAATGGGGATAATAATAATATGATACTGGATTTATACCCTGCCTTTCACTCTGAATCTCAGAGCCTCAGAACAGTTTACAATCTTCTTTACCTTCCTCCCCCACAACCGACCCCCTGTGAGGTAGGTGGGGCTGAGAGAGCACTCGCAGAAGCTGCCCTTTCAAGGACAGCTCTGCGAGAACTATGGCTGACCGAAGGCCATTTAATCAGTTGCAAGTGGAGGAGTGGAGAATCAAATTGAGTTCTCCCAGATTAGAGTCTGTACATTTAATCACTACATCAAACTGGTTACTTAATCATAATCCAGTTTTCCAGGACATACAAATGCAGGTGCACAGTTCAACCAGAGTTGGTTTTTCTTCCAGAATCCTAAATCCAAATTAGCAGTGCGATCCTAAAAACGCTTTCCAGCAAGTAAGCTCCACTGAGTAAAGCTGAGTAGAATTCTGAGCAGACCAGCTTAGGAAAAGTTGCTAAGAATCCTAGCATGAAGGGGTAGGTCTAATCCCAGTTAAACCACTTGCTAGAGTTGTATATCACAGGCAAGCTGATTGTTCTGCATGTGAGGAGAGAGAAGAACCAGCCCAGTGCAGTGTGAGCACAATACAAGTGCATTAAGCGACAGATTTTTTTTAAACAGGGGTTAAACCAAATGCCTCAATGCAGCCACAGAGTCTAATTCAGTCTGCAGCAACTCAGGGTCTCCATTTTAAGGGCTCTTCAAACTGCGGACTTCTAGGCTTGGCCAACAAACTTATCTTCTCCATCCGTTTTGAACTTAACTTCCAGCCTTGATGAAGAATTTGGGGAATGCAAAAGTTTGCACTCGCCATTTTGTTATATTTTGGTTGTTCCTGATTTTTTTAAAAAATTGTATTGCTTCATAAAATTTACTAAACTTTTTTTTTAAAATGAACAATCTTGGGAGGAATAAACTCCTCCCACAGAATCCCAGGATTACAAAGCACAGATGCCAAGCAGATAATGGCAGAGGATTCAGCAGCGGTGATGGTGAGGGAATACCTCACCAAGTCCCCTGAGACTGCTGACACTGATCCCCTGAAGTACTGGTCAAATCCCAGCAAGGAAGAGGAGTTCAGTCAGGAGGGAATAAATGAATGTGCTCTGCAAGTCAGCTTTTAACAAATTCCCTGTCTCTCTGTGTAACAGCCAACAGAGAAAAAGGTGTGGACCTGAACTGAGAATATTTATAGCATCCTGATCCCATATGACAGAATGAGAATTTTGTTATTGTCAGTCAACAGTGCCTGTTAAGCTTTGGAAGGCTCCTATTGGCTGGAAAACCCTGCCCCCTATCGCATTGGAGTTTTGTAAACAGTTTAATGGGTGGAGACAGTCTGGAAATGTATCCATTGATGAAACACCATGAACAGCACCAAAGTTCACAGAATGTTCATGCTGGGCACCCTTCCATGAACATGAACATCATTTTGCACACCACAAACCAGCCAAAATTCATTACAAACTTAACTTTGTGAGCTGGTTTGTGCCCATCTTTATTTAAAAGTTGAGCAGCCTCTCATTAAGAAAACAAGTGATCGTAATTTGTATCATTACATCAGAAGCTGAAAAGCAGCCACCAAGGCACTAAAACAGTTCCATAAAAGTGGGAAAGGGCTATACAAGAAAGACAGGGAAACTGCAGTAATCCTAAATGGTTGTCATAAGGGAAGATGGATAGCTATCCCAGTCCCACTTTTTGTGTGAAGTTCCTTGAAGAATGAAGTCACACAGAAGTGACAGGAGATGAAGTTCTAGCATAAATTAGCAAGTCACTAGATCTGAACAACAGACATCTGAGAGTTCTTAACAAGCTAAAAGATGAAATGGTTGTTCTAATAAAAATGTTCAATGGATCTTTAGAACTAGTGCCCTTATTAGAGGACAGGAAACTTTACAAGATGATTAAGCAAATTTGTTGACAATTGATATTGGCCATGATACAGAGAAGCAGTGTGCCTCTGAATGCCAATTGCCATGGTGGGGAAGAATAATGGTGGGAGGGGGCTATTTCCGTCATCTTTTACTAGTAGGCTTCTTAGGAGGGAGAGTGCAAGTCGCTAGCCTATGTCAGAAACAAGTCCCCGAACTAGTTGGATCTTCTAAAGGCCTTCATTTGTGTTCTTATCAATGGAAGAATTTTCACTAATTTTCTTCACATATATGTCTGCATATACTGAATTGAATATTACCCCTATTCTGCCACTGCACTGAGAAATGTTTAATACCTTTCTCCAGCCTAAGGATCCTTCTTCCAACATAAATGTGTCTTTCATTGAGGAAGAATTGGAATAAGGCATTGAATTTTGGTCAGTAGAATAGTAGGATAGGGCTGGAACCATTTGATGTTAGTGTTTGCTAAGTAGATTAATAGGACAGAGCTAGGATCTTCCCCAATATTTTGGATTAGAGCTCATCAAATGGCACAGTGTGTTATCAGTCCTATCAAATAAAATTTACAGATCTCTTCTTCCCAAATGATCAAAATCCCCTAACGTGGGTTAGTTGTATCTCAACAATCTTTTAACCATGCTGTCATACTTATAACCAGGGCTAGTCAAATGTGAGCGCAACCTATGCAAATGAATTAGCAATGCAATCCTAAAAGAATCACACTGTTTTAAACCCATTTACTTAAATGGATTTAGAAGGGTTTAACTCTGTTTAGGATTGTACTATACGTCTCAGCTGTCTACTAGCCCTGCCTGGTTCAATCAGGAAATCCAAATTTAGAAATCATATTTAAAAGCAGGAAAAAGAAAGAGCCCAGTCTTGGGTAGAAGTCTCCTGACCAAAGTGTGAGAATTAGCAGGTCTGGACTGTACACAATGTTTCTGCTTCTTTACATTTGTTTACTTATAAGTAGCACAGATGCAGTACCTTTTTTTTTTAAAATGCTCTCAATAGAACTGATTATATTGCACACCTGGTTTATCCAAGGAGTTTCTTCCTCTATGTGTATATTCTATCAAACATTGCCCTTAGTAATCTGATTCTTCCTTTAGAAAATTTGATTTTATGATACAGCTGTTGAATCAGCCCCTTTACTCCAGAGTAAGCATTAAGAGATTGCCTTAAATCAGAATATTGATTCCTTAATTTACATTTTGAATGGCTCCATCAGAGGAACCCTCACATTTATGATTGAAACAAGTTGGATCAGTTCGAAAGCAATTAATTTATAAACCCCTTGCATACATTGGTTTTGCTTCCTCATCATTGCAATATACAAGACTCAGCGTGGCATAATGAAGACAGAGCAGTACTTTTTAGAGATAAGGAAGGGCTGTGTCTCAGTAGCACAGCATCTGTTTTGTATGCAGAAGGTTCCAGGTTCAGTCCCTGGCATTTCTGGTCAAAAGGATCAAGTAGTAGATGTTGTTCCCCTCTTGGACTCACATCTTAGCATGGTTGAGAGGGTTTACTTGTGCCAGTGAAACTGAGACCAATACCATAAGGCAGGGGTGTCAAACTCATTTGTTATGAGGGCTGGATCTGACATAAATGAGACCTTGTTGAGCCAAACTATGTCAGGCTGGGCCATGTGTGCATCTATTTAAGATCAGGTAGCAGAGATGTAAACTTTATTAAGGACACAGACAAACACAATTAAAGATTTTTTTTAAAAAAACCCTTAAAATTAAACATGCTTAAAACATTAGCACTCATTGGTCTTAAAGGTGCTTTCTTTGTATCTCTCCCATGTGATCCAGGGAACTGGACAAAGGAAACTATGGCTCTTTCCTTCCTTCCTCAGGTGGCCAGGAGGGGGAATAGCCTCAGCCAATCGAAGAAAGAGAGGCTCGGTTCACAGCTCTGCTGTGCAATTGAGAGAATTTGGCAGATCAAGCTCTCCCTCCCCCCATTCAGGAGTCTCAGCCAATGGAGACAATAGAAACTTTGCTCTGTAGCTCCTGTGCAATTGAGCAAGCCTTGCAAAGCAAGCTGTTATGCAGAAGGAGGCAAGAGAGAGGGAGAAGGAAGCAGATGACAGCCTGTTGCTTGGGGGCCTGATTCGGCCCATGGGCTGCATGTTTGACATCCCTGCCATAAGGAGTTTAGGCTCCTAGCAGAGTAATTCAAGACAGAATGGTCACAGCTGAGACACCAGACTAAGACGTATCCACCTACTTCAGGAATCACCAATCACATCAGCAGAAGAGAATGGGCAGTTCTGATGCTGATGTGGGGAGAGGAATCCTTGAAGGGTAGCTGCTGGACAGCAGCAGTAGTGGAAGTTGACACTGGAAGAGGATGGCAATGGCAATGACTCTTCAGCTAACCCTGGTCAGTACCGTGCAGAAGAAGGCAAAGGTAAACCACTTCTGATCATCTCATACCTTGAAAACCCTATGATGAGATGATCCACGATGGAAAATATATAGTGCTGGAAGACAGGAGCCCCAGTTCAGATAGCACTCCATCAACTATTTGAGCAAGAGCAGAGGATAAATATGAGTAACATCATTCTTAATGATGCAACTGAATTGAAAACAAAAAGACATTCAGTTTTTGATGTGAATGGATGCAAAAGAAAAGTCCAGAGGTGTTTGATGCATATAATAGTAACATGGAGTGTGAGAAGTGTTAATCAAGGTAAGCTTGAAATTCTAAAATGAGAACTGGAACCGTTAAGTACTTCAATCCTGGGAGTGAATAAACTAAAGTGGACTGAATTAGGACATTTTCAGTCAGCAAATTACGAACTGTTTAACTTGAAAAATGATAAACGAAAGAAACTGAATCACTCTAATAGGGAGGTGAGATGTAGCCCAAGCAATCAGGGACTATAATGTAAAGTCTGACCTAATAATATCAATTGGATGTCATGGAAAGCCTGTCATCATAACCACCATTCAAGTTTATGCCCTAATTATAGATGCTGAAGAAGAAGAAATTGAAAGCTTTTATGCAAGTGCCCAAGAAGAACTGAGCACACACCTAGCAAGATGGATTGATAAACATAGGTGTCTGGAATGCAAAAGTGGGAAAAGAAAGTAGAATCAATACTGCTGGAAAATTTGGGCTAGGAGCATGAAATGACACAGGAGAGTGACTCATAGAATTCTGTGATGACAACAAGTTGTTCACTGCAAACACATTTCAGAACCACTGTATATGTGGACATCACTGGATGGCCAATACTGAAATTAAATAGTCCACATAATCTGAAGCAGAAGATGGAGAAATTCTATTCTCTCTGCTAAAATGAGACTAGGAGCTAATTGTGGTATAGACCCTGAGCTGCTAGTACTGAAAACTGGAATAAAGCGGGGGAGAGGGGGACCCACACCAAAAAATGCATAGTGGCAAAATACAATCTAAACATTCCTGAAGAGTTTAAAGATCATGTGAAGAATAGATTTGCATTACTAAGTTCAAGTGAATGGGAACCAGAAGAACTATGGGTTTAAACCAAACAACAACAACAAAAGTACAAAAAAAGGAAGGACTAGAGATCTGTTCCATGAGATCCAAGAAATCAAGGGGAAATTTCAAGTATGGTTAAACATGTTGAAAGATCAAAATGGAAAAACAACTGAACAAGATAAAATAAAGAAAAGATGGGACCAATATGTTGAAGAATTATACAGATGAGTTGAAAGGTTGACAGATCCCTTCAAAGAAGAATCTTTTGAAAAGTCTGCAAGTTTATGTGAAATGAAAGTTGCACTCAAAGTGATGGGGGGAAACAAAACAGCAGGAGTAGTTGGGGTATTAACAGAGTTATTTCAAGTCACAGAAATGGAGCACATCAAAATCTTAACACAAATATGCCAACAAAAGTGGAAAAGAAAACAATGTGCCCCACACTGGAGATGCTCGATCTATATTTCAGTTCAGAAAAAAGGAGACATCAAAGATTGCCGCAGCTATTGGACCATCACATTTATTTCTCCTGCAAGTAAAGTGATGCTCAAAATCTGACAACAAAGACTCTTACCACATGTGATATGAGAAATGCCAGATGTTGAAGCTGGATTCAGAAAAGGAACAGGTACTAGAGATCATATTGCAAATTTACGTTGGTTATGGGATCATATAGAAGACTTTCTAAAGAAAATCAGCTTGTATTTCATAGATTATAACAAAACTTTTGACTGTGCAGATCATGAAAAACTATGGTTTGTTTTAAAAGAAATGGGAGAATCACATCTGATTGTTTTGATACACAACCTGTACTCTGGACAAGAGGCTGCTGTTAGGACAGAATATGGAGAAACAGAATGGTTTCCATTTGGCAAAGGGATCAGACAAGGATGTCTTTTATCTCCCTATTTATTCAATCTGCATGTAGAACATATTATAAGAAAAGATAGATTATAGATGAAGGTGGAGTAAAAATTGGTAGAAGGAACATTAACAATTTGAGATATGCAGATGAAATATTACTAGCAAAAATCAGTTAAAAAAAAGTTCTAATGAGGGTTAAAGCAGAAAGTGCCCAAGCAGGATTACATCTGGTCATCAAGAAAACAAAAGTAATGGCTATTGAAGAATTACACAACTTTAAGGTTAACAATGAAGAAATTGATATTGTTAAAGATATTTCCATTCCTTGGTTCCATCATCAACCAAAAGGGAGACAGACTGCAAGGAAGAAATCAGAAGGAGATTGAGTGGGAAGAACAGCCATGAAGGAGCTAGAAAAGATCCTTAAGAGTAAAGATATGTCATTTGTCACCAAGATCAAGATAATCTATACTATAGTATTCTGTATTACTGTGTATTGGTGTAAAAGTTGGACAATGAAGAAAGCTAATAAGAAGAATGTTCTCATTGAATTGTGGTGTTGAAGGAAAGTTTTATTCAGGGTTTTTTTTTTAGCAGGAATGCGCAGGAACGCAATTCCGGCTGGCTTGGTGTCAGGGGATGTGGCCTAATATGCAAATGAGTTCTTGCTGGGGGTTTTCTACAGAAAAGCCCTGTGTGAAACAATGATGATGTCAGGGGGTGTGGCCTAATATGCAAATGAATTCCAGCTGGGCTTTTTCTTCAAAAAAGCCCTGGTTTTATTGATATTATGGACTGCAAAAAAGAAAAATAAGTGGGTTCTAGATCAAATCAAGCCTGAACTCTTCCTAGAAACTAAAATGACTAAATGGAGGCTGTTGTGCGAAGAAAGAGTTGCTGGAAAAGGTAATAATGCTAGGAAAAGTTGAAGACAGCAAGAAAAGAGGAAGACCCAACATGGGATGGATTGACTCAATCAAGGAAGCCATGGCCTTCAGTTTGCAAGACCTGAGCAAGGCTGTTAGCAGTAGGACACTTGGGAGGTTATTAATATCATAAGGTTGGCCAGAGATCCTGTCCATGTGAAAGAACAGACATTGAATCACTAACCCATTTTTAAAAGTTATTTATATTCCGCTCAAAGGGCTTGTTTTATAACACCTCTTGTTGCCAAGTTTCCTGTCTGCTTGAAGGATTTTTACCTTTTATTTCTCTTGGCTGGTAGCGATAAGGGAGTTACACTCCTTGTAGTTACATTTATTTTTTCTGCTCTTAAAGTTAGGAGCCTGTATGTATAATCTAAACCTAGGAATAGATTTTCCTGTTTTCTCATTTCATTCATTCATTCATTCATTCATTCATTCATTCATTCATTCATTTGAAATATTTAATAACTTGGGAGTTGTTTTGTTAATTTGCCCATGTGCTCTGGTGCTCAGTTTCTGAACAGGAATAGGGTTACCATATGCCGGAAGTGACTTGATGACACGTAACACACACAGGTAATAGATCCCAGTAGGTGGCTGTGTTGGTCTGAAGCAATAGAACAAAGCAGTAGACAAGTTCACCTTTAAGACCAATGAAGTTTTATTCAGAATGTAAGCTTTTGTATGCTCTTAAGCAGACTTCATCAGACAAAATGGGAATGGCAAGCAGCAATTCTTAATATAAGTGGGCAGTGATTGGTACGTAGAATCATGGGAATGTTTTTAGCAGATTAAAAGAATCACAAATAGGGATCTGTGTTAGTGTTAGAACAAAGCAGCTGAAACAACACTGGAGGGTGATTAAAAGCAGACTGCTGTTGTAGGTGCGAAGGGCCATAAATCTAGGTAACACAGGTAATGTGAAAGACCTTTACTTGAGACCCTGGAAGGCTGCTGGCATTCTGAGCAGACAATACTGACTTTGATGGACCCATGGTCTGAGTCAGTTTCATGTATGAATCTATTAGGTATTAATGTATTACACTGTATCACTTGACAATGAGTATTTGAAAAAGCCATCAGCCCCATTGAAATGACAATTGCTTCTTTTTCTTTGCCGGCTAAACAGCCATACCTACTAAGATGCTTCAGATGTGGTGTGTGTGATCATCGCTTCAAAGTTTGACGTGAAAATAAGCAGCATATTTATGGCTAATGGTGTGTGATGTGACTTTTCTTTCTCTTGTTGTTAAACGATCTGGATATCTGCAGTGATTTGCCACGGGTGGTATTGATTTCTCTTTTCCTTGCGTTGAGGAACCCTCCTGCCTCAGTTACTCAGCTAACCTGTGTAGCCAAGATGTTTTGATGTTTTGTCTTCAGACCCTGCCTTTAAAGTGCCTTGTATAAAGGCAGATTAACAACCAAAACGGGAAGGCAAGATTTTCCCACTGTACAGAGTGCTTCTCTCTTCACCCACATGGCATTCCTGAATCAAAGCGCTGGATGAAATGTTGGTTTTTCTTTTCTTGAGACAGAGATGTTCTCCATTTTGTGTGCTTTTAGCTGTTACATTTGCCCTGGGCTGTGAGCAGCCATGAGACATTTTTTTCTTCTGTTCTGTAGAAATAACCTAAGGAATATATGACTGCATGCTTATGAAGTTTGTCCTCCAAGCAGGCAGAGATAAAAGAATAAATGCACCTGCACACGTAGGGCCTCTGGCTTTCTATGTGTGGCCTTGAGATGAATCTGAACAATATTCTAAAATGTGTTCTAGAAATCCCATAATTGTGTAACTATATGGGAGCACTAATGTCTTTTGGTATTATTAATTTGCTATAATTGTACCCTGCTTTTCAGGCTTATTGTTTCCCTGAATGTCTTATAATTCAAATTCATAATAGCATACAGTATACAAGTTGTTGGGAGAGGGAGGGTTGTTTGCTGTCATGCCTTTAGTTTTAGGAACGTAAGAACACAAGACCACTGCTGTATCAGACCAGTGGTCCATGTAGTCCAGCATCCTGTATCACACAGTGGCTAACCAGTTCCTCTGAAGAGCCAACCACGGGGTATAGAGGCCAAGACCTTCCCCTGATGTTGCCTCCTGGTTCTGTAGTTTAGAGGTTTAGTGCCTCTGAACGTGGAGGTTCCCCTCAGTCACCATGGCTAGTAGTCACTGATAGACCTGTCCTCCATGAATCTGTCTAACCCCTTTTTAAAACTATGTCTGTGACCATCACTACATCCTCTGGCAACAAATTTCACTCTCTGGCCGATTTCTCACTCACCCTATGCTGCTCTGACATTTTTCTTTTCAGCACGGTGTCCTTCCAATTTCCAACTATCTGCCCGGGGCTTCAGCTTGCGTCAGCGTTTTTTGTGCAGTAAACAGAAACTGCTAAAAACCAGTTTCTTGCTGCTGCGCAAAAATGCCGACACAAGCTGAAGCCCCGGGGCAGATAGTTGGAAATCAGAAGGACGCCGCACTGAAAAGAGGAACGTCAGAGCGGCGTAGGGTGAGTGGGAAATCGGTCTCTGTGTAAAGAACGATTTCATTTTGTCTGTCCTGAATCTACTATCTATCAGCTTCATTGGATGCCTTCAAGTTCTGATATGTTGGGAGTGGCAGAAAAAGTTCTTTGTCATCTCTCTCCACCCTGTGCATAATTTTATAAACCTATCATATCCCCTCTCTAACATGTTCTCCCTTTTTTCTAAACTGAAAAGTCCCAGATTCTTTAGCCTGTCCTCAGCTTTCTTTCCCTTGTTGTTGCCTGGCCAACCTTTGATGTATTTTCAGTTATGGCTTGATTGCTGAGATAACACTGGCTGAAGAGGGGAAACAAATGCTTAAAGAAGCTTCACCCCAAATAACAGCATCTGTTTGGTTCTGGAAGATCACTGAGAAGTTGAGACTGTGAGTTGATTGAGATGAGTGCAGAATGTGTGTGTGGTGGGGGTAAGATTGCCTAGTCTACTTATCCAGCTGGTAGGGGTAGGGGTGGGAGGGAGCCTTCTGGGAGTAGAGAGGGCGGGGTGATGTCACTGCACACAAAGTCATTGGTGCAATAATGTCACATGGAAGTGACATCATTATGCCAGGTGCATCATGTGTCATGCTCTATCGTTATGGTCAACACTCTATGTTTTGGCCAAAATGCTAGAGCATTGCCATGCAACATACTCAGTGTGATGACATCAGTTCCACATGATGTCATTGCACTGACATCAATACCGGAGCGGGCTTTTTTGGAGGTGGGGCTTCCCTCACCATCCAGATGGCTGGCGGCAGCGGATTGGAGACCTTGAAATTGGGGGAGCTCCCACCCCAAGCAGGCGTCTGGCAACCCTAGGTGGGGGAAGCATCCCTGTTCTTAGTCCTCCATTCTTGTGCCTTCTAGCTTCTGGTGACTTCCAGCTGATGGACTTTATGGAACCCCTGTTCTGTAATAAGCACTACCTTTCCAGAAATACACACCAATGAAAGCATAAGAACATAAGAGAAACCATGTTGGATCAGGCCAATGACACATCCAGTCCAACACTCTGTGTCACACAGTGGCCAATACACACACACACACACACACACACACACTGTGGCTAATAGCCACTGATGGACCTCTGCTCCATATTTTTATCTAACCCCATCTTGAAGCTGTCTATGCTTGTAGCTGCCACCACCTCCTGTGGCTGTGAAATCCACATGTTAATCACCCTTTGGGTGAAGAAAAGTAAAGGAAGTAAAAGAAACTCTCTCCATCTCTATTAAATATGCAGCTTTGATCCCACTTTGGTTGCCTTCACTTCTGCAAAAGTTCTTGGTTGGTTCTGGCCCCCCACCCTTTTTTCTTTGCCTGAAAATCTTTAATCTTGACAATGTTGGTGATAGCTCATATGATGATTGCTAAAAATTGGAAACCCCCACATACTCCCATCCACTTTGAGCAGGATAACTGAATCCTTGACCATGCTTTGTACACTAGTCTTTGACAAAAACCTTTGTCTGTGGATGGAGTTTTGTGGCAGAAGAATGTATGCTGTTGGTATTGAAAGCAAAGTTATTGAATGTTTTATACATGCAGGAGAAGTGCCTCTCTTCCACTCTCAGCTCCTCATACATTTCAGATTGTGTTACACAAATGTAGTCTTAAACCCACAGTGCTGAAACTTGGCATTGCTCAGAGGCTGTTTGCATTCCATTCCTTGAGCCAGGCTCTATATGCTGCATAATTTAGTAACAAAAATCCTGCATAGCCTGGCATTTTAAATACATGCCTGCAATTTTGATCCCAAGCATTAGTGTGAGCATATATGCCCATAATACCAAGCAATACTCCAGCAGTCGCAGGATAGCATCATGATTTGTGGTATCACACTGGTCCTCTTTTCTTATTCAGTCCACAGAATACAATCTAGAGATCCACATGTGAAGTTGTGAGACTTTGAGTACATTTACAGTTTAACAGGCTCCCACCAAACAGCATTTTTATTAAAAGGGAACAGTCTACTCCCTGCAGAGAGCTGTGGGAATGCTCATACAAACATAACTTTTCAATTGCATGCTTACAACCCTTGGTGAAGTATTACTGTGTCTAGACCTCAGTTCTTCATCTAAAAGTCTGCAAAGCCTAGATTAAGATTACATGCATTTCCCCCCTGCAAGTAGACATGAACTATCCTGTGTATGTTCTTCACAGTCATACACAGGATACACAGTCTTTTATACTGCCTCTCTAAGCAGAGTTATAAATCCATTAACTACAGTAGACTTAGAAGTGTATAAGTGTGTTTAGGATTCTCCCATCATTCTGTCCCTTCCCCAACAGAACGCACAAGCTTTGCATTTCAGAGACAGCTAATTTAATTTAAATAACTAATTTACTTCATTTATACTGCACCTTTCTCCCCAATGGGGACTTGAAGCCGCTTATGTCCTTCTTCTCTCCTCCGATTTAACCTCAAAACATTATGAGGGAAGATAAGAAGAGACTATGGCAGAGCAGGGACTTGAGCCAGGTTCTCCCAAATCCTAGTGTGACACCCTAACTGCTATATCATAGTAACACATCAGTCTAGTTTCCACATATAAATGATCTTCTCAAGATCAATTCAACAGCAACCCAGTGAGGCTCTCTGCTAGTGATGGGGTGGGAGGTAGCCAGAGAGTGACATGGTTTAATGTATAAGTTAGGAACTTTCTGGTTCAAACCTTGCCTGAGCCATGAGTCATGCTAGACATGATATTGGAAGGTCTGAAGAGATGGAGGCCATGGAGTGTGTGAGGCAGGGGTTTGTTCTTCTCTCTGCAGTGGTGTGCCATGACCCAGTTTTCTTTGGTTCCCTTTGAGTTGCTCACAGAGTTTCCCTCGCAGTGTAAACAGCAGTTTGAGATGGGAGAGGAGATCAGGAAAGCAGCTGGAGGAGAAAGAGTTAAGCCTCCCTCCCTCCTCTGTGACCCTCATATAAATGCCCCTTCCCCATATTTACTGTTTACCCTTAAAAACAAAAACAAAGGAGGGTCTCTTGTTTGAACCCTCATTATGGGACCTTTGGCAAGCCCCTGTCTTTTCAGCTTTCTCACAACACCACCCCCAATTTGCAGCTGGTGGAAAGAATAATGGCTTCACAAGTTGTTGTAAAGATTACTGACACAATGTGTGTGAAATGGTTTGTACCATTCTGAAGAGCTATATAAATGCTGAGTCTTTTTATTATTATTCTAGCTCTGTCCTCCTCACTAGAGTGACTCTTCACCCCAGCTCTTAAAGGACAGGATAACAGATGTTTACACCATCCATGGTTATTCTTGTGGTTCCAGTGAGGACTGGGGGGGTGAATGCTGCCCTATTCTGATCCTCTATAAAATTGCATGTTTGATCGTGGCTGTTCCAGGGGTGAGATTGGGGTTAGATGCCCCAGGGCTGGTAGAGAGGTACCAATCGTGTCCTAACCACTGGCTCTTTTTCCTTGCTGATGCAACACAGCAGCTAATAGAATTGGTCCTAAATTATCTTAAATGTATTCTTGCATTTCCAGCTCTTCTGATAATAATTAGTCTCATATTACCTTTTCTGTTCTTCATCAGCTGCAGCTAACGAGACAACTTTTTAAGATTTTGTGTCTGAGGGTTTCTTTTTTTTAAGAAACCAAGTTAGCAGCAAATGCAGTTCTACAGAAATCTTGATAATTAGGTAATAAAGATAATAAAGAATTATCTGATGAAATGTGCATGCACATGAAAGTTTGTACTCAGAATTGAAATTTGTTGGTCTTAAAGGTGCCACTGGACTCAAACTTTGTTCTTATTCATACAGTAACTCTCATTTATTTCTACATTGTTTCATGATTCAAATGGAAAGGAAATCATTTTGGGATGTCAGTAAAAGGGTTTCATTGGACTGACATTAATTGCTCTTCAACTGAAGCTTGCTGCCAGTTGTGACCAAAATCTATTACAATCTATTACCACAGGATGATGTGGTTTGTTTTACAAGGTGACTAATCATAGGCAGGTACCAACATGATACTGAGTCAACTGCTACTAAATCAACATATAATAGATACTGCAATCTTGTTTTCAAATTCTGCTTGGCAAACATAAAAATTTGAGATGGAGGAGAAGAGGGGAAGTTTGCCTGTGAGTTTGATGTCATTGGCAGATGTTCCATAGACTCCTGTTACTGCAGTTGTCTTTTCCAAAGAGAGCGCTGGATGGGGAGACCTTTTTTTTTTGGGGGGGGGGGGGAGGTTGGTTCCATAATTGGGATCTCTGAAATGTAAGCCGCCCCAAACTTGGAGAGATTGTAGAGCAGCAGGTGGCAGAGTGAGGTTCCCTGTGTGTTTAGTGTGTGCAGCTTGCAGGGGAACCATTCTATACACCTCTGAACCTATGCCTAACATTTTCCCCAAAAGCACTTTCTTGGCTTGGTCTTAATCCTGGCGGGTTTGCAGTGCCACAGTGGCACTGGTTCTGCTGGGCACATTACACTGGCTATGCTGGGCTTGCAAAAATCCCACCCCCCTCTTCATTTTCTACGAGAAATTCTGTGGAACTTTGATTCTCTTCTGCTGGGCTTCTATTGCCTTTGCTTTTTTGCTCCCCCCCCCCTCCATTAGAGGCTGTGAGTTTGGTGTCTCTAGCACACAGGGTGTGTGTGTTCTACTGTGTCATGAACCTCATGAACCAAATCAGTTTATTTTGCATCAAAAAGTTTGTGACTGTTGGTGGTTTGCAAACTGGGCACACCACAAACCAAACCACATTTTCCTGGTTCATGCCCATCCCTAGAAATGACAGAAGGAAATGAAGGTGTTAGGTCTTCAATTACTTTTGCCTTGAATCTCAGTGAGAAAGAAACTTTGTTCATCTTAAAGGTGTAATTGGAGCCTATCTTTATTCTACTGCTTCAGATTTATAAACAAATCTTATGGTGCCCTTGAAGACGTGGATGAAGCTGGGAGCATAAACTGCAGGTGGTAGCTTTCTTCTTACTCCTTCCAGTTACTTCACAGGAGTCTGAAGCATGGTCACACAGGCAAGAAAATGAGGTCAATGAATGCCAAAGTGGTGGAAGGGACTGCACAAATTGCAAATGCAGGTGGAGGATCAGTTCAGAATGCTTGTCTATATTAAGAACTCTCTGTAAGCGTAAAGCCAGAACCCTTCTCCTTGCCTGAGCTAATTTTTATTCGCATGGATATTTAAAACTGTAAATGAACACTGAAATCTTCCACTGCAGTCTAAAGCAGTGCAATCTACCTGCACGCAGACAGAAGCAGACTAGCCATTATGGCCACTGGGACTTTTCCTCAGGGGGCACAGTCAACCCAATGGTGAAAAGGTTGTTCCTAGCTTACCCTAGCCTTGAACAGTTGAGGGTGTGGCAGGGTCCGACCTGAGCCTTGAGCAGCAAGGGAGGGGCAGGCTGACCCTCCCTCCATTAGTTAGGCAGGGGCAGAGCAGGTCACTGTTTAAGGGGTGAGCCCTTTCTAATAGCTGTTTTTCCTTCCCAATCCCTGACCCTAGAGCTTTGCCACTGCATCCCTCTTAGGGTTGCTAGGTCTGTCTTGGAAAATACCTGGAGACTTTGGAGCTGGAGCCAGGAGAGGGCGGGGTTTGGAGAGGAGAGGGGACTCAGCATGCTACAATGCATCCACCCTTCAAAGCAGCCATTTTCTCCAGGGGATATTTACAAAAACCACCGGTCAGCCGTTAAATAACCACCGGTAAATATTCCATTTGTACATCGGTACCAGTTACTTATATTGTATTTTCTCCAGGGGAGCTGATCTCTGCCAGTTGGAGATCAGCTGTAAAATTAGAAGATTCCAGACCTCACCTGGAGGTGAGGCAACCCTAATTCCGCCTCTGCATGTCCAGGTCTGAATCAAGTTTTTTCCTATAGCCTACCTTAAGTATTACTTGACCTTGAGAGATAACACTAGTGTGTTATCTCATGGCATGGACGTAACATCAGATAGAACTTGCTGGTATGATCTTGCTTTCTCCCATCAATAGCTGGACCTGGCATTGCCTATTTTAGTATAGCCATAAGAACTGGCAGCATTGCACTAGAAAAGAAGTCCTGTAATATAGGCATGTCAGACAACCCTGGTTTGAGTCCTTTCTGGGTTAGGTCTCACCTCAATGCCTAGAGAGGTAGTAGTCATAGCCTAGAAGGCATGTCAGGGGCATGGGCCTAGAAAGAAGGTCAAACCAACATTACAAGTTCTGGAATTGAAAGGCAGGTCACCAGTAGGGTTGCCAGGTCTGAATGCCATGTCAACAGGGGATGGAAGGGAATTTTCTGGGAGTGGGGTGGAGCACTGCAACTTACTGATATCATACAGAAGTGGCATCAGCATGTCGGGGATGTTACACAGTGACACTCTGATTTTTGGGCAAAACTCTATGGTAAAATCAGCCTCAAATAATAGAGTTTTGTCCAAAAACCAGAACGTTGCTATACAACATCCCCAACATGCTGATGCCACTTCTGTGTGACATCAGGATGTAATCTTTAGTTTATTTATGACAGCGTCACTATGGGAGGGGGGCGGGATTTCCTCTTGCAGTGAGCAGAAGCCCCCAAAACCTGGTGCAATCCCCTGCTTCCAACTGAGGAATGACAGTCCTAGTCACCAGCCATGAGGCAGCTCATAGTTGCAAGTTAGGCAGGGAAGCAAGGAGGTAGACATGGAAGTACAAGTGGCAACAAAGTGGCTTCTCTCAGCAACACACTGGCCAGCTGGAGGGAGTGCAGGATATAGTAGGCAGTGGCACAGGACTGGCTCCTTAAGATCACCTGACCTGTCTCCCTGGTTCAGGAGGCTTCTGCTCAGTTGATGTGTGTATTGCAGCTAAATGGCTCTAATTCTCTTTTTCAGCCAGCAGTCTTAGGCCGCGATCACACTCACCATTAAATCCATCCCTAACCCGTCGCTATTAGACCCCGCAGCTTTTTTACAACGAATTTCCTGATCAGACATCCCTCCATCCTTCAGTTCTAAGCAGCGTTGGTCCCGTTGTTGGTTGATCAGAGGTCTCAACCAGACCTCATTTTTTGACATGGCATTCCACACTCGCACAAGCACAGTACCGTGGGATATTGTGCTTGGCTTTTTTTTTTTTTAAGGTGCCATAAAAGGTGGGTGATCTGCCCCTCCCCCCATTTAAACACCCGGAAAGGAAGGGGAAGCCCAGGAGTTCTCTTTGCTGTCTCTCCGCCTGGTGGGGAGACAGCAAAGGTGGGTCATCTTCCCCCCCCCATTTAAACACCCCTCCGTGGTGTTTAAATTGTGGGGGGACCACGGCAACTCTCTTTGCTGTCTCTCCGCCTGGTGGAGAGACAGCAAAGGTGGGGGATCTTCCTCCCCCCCCCATTTAAACACCCCGCAGTAGTGTTTAAATGGGGGGGCACGGCAACTCTCTTTGCTGTCTCTCCGCCTGGTGGAGAGACAGCAAAGGTGGGGGATCTTCCTCCCCACCCATTTAAACACCCCGCAGTAGTGTTTAAATGGGGGGGCACGGCAACTCTCTTTGCTGTCTCTCCGCCTGGCAGGGAGACAGCAAAGGTGGGTCATCCTCATCCCCTGGCAGGGAGACAGCAAAGGTGGGTGATCTGCCTCCCCCCCCCCCATTTAGGAAAGGTCCCCTGTGCAAGCACCAGTTGTTTTCTACTCTGGGGTGATGCTGCTTTCACAAAGTTTTCACGGTAGACCTTTTACAGGGTGGTTTGCCATTGCCTTCCCCGGTCAGTACACTCCCCCCCCCCCAGCAAGCTGGGTACTCATTTTACCGACCTCGGAAGGATGGAAGGCTGAGTCAACAATTGCTGGTGCAGTGATATCATTTGGAGTGGGCTCTTGCAGGGAAGTGGAAGTGCGCTTGCAACGAGTCGGCTACAATGGAGCGTTCAAACATAGAAAGTACGTGCGGGAGTCGTCGGAAGCATTCTTATTCCGGATTTAATGTACTATCAAAAAAGTCCGCGTCTCAGTTGTGGCAGTTCGGGACATGAACGAGCCAACGACCATTGTCAGATGCTGATGTTTGGACAACCGCATAAAATCTGCCTTTCATCCATGCCCATCTCGTCAGTTTATGTGCGTCTGACCTCAGCCTTAGTATTATAAGTTGTAGGAGGGCATCAGCGCCTCCTGAATTAAGTCCTGCAGTGCCTGGCAAGAACTCAGGTAAGGCTATGAGGAGGCAGGAGCTGTTGTTTCCCTTGCAAAACTACATGTTGCTACTGTCTAGTCACTAACAATGCCTTCACATGTTGAATAATGCACTTTCTATCCACTTCCAATGCACTTTGCAATTGAATTTTACTGTGTGCAACAGCAAAAGTCTCTTGCAAATGATCACTAAAGTGCTTTGTGAATGGATTGAAAGTGCATTATTCAGCATGTGTGAAAGTGCCCTAAGTTTAATAGCGCTGGAACTTTGCAGAATTTTTACACATGCCAGTAAGAATGCCTTTTTCTTTCTCATTTACAGCACACATACAAACCACTCTACTGGAAGTTGGCACCCACAGGAATCTCATTTTTAAAAATTCAATTAAGAGCTGTGCCGGAGTTCAGATTTACAATTGCATCTCAGTCTTCATGCACTTTTGGCTCTTCATCCAATGTGTTTTCGCTTAAAGCTGTATAAATTTAATTCTTGGCAAAGGAGGGAGTGTCTTTCCTGTGGAAATGGGGGGGAGGGGGGATGAGAAGTTACTTCAAGGGGCCCTCAAAGCAGGAGAAATCTCCTCTTGTGAATGAACTGGAGCAGTGATGATGTTGGGAGTGATAAAATGGTTTTCAAAGGCATGTGTGAAATATAATATCTGAACCAGAAAAGGCCAAATCCTTCAGGGTTTACACATGGATTGTGATCACTGACCCTTGAAAGAAAAATCATAAGGGTGAAGCTTAACTTCTTTAGTTTGGTAAATGTGTAGATTAAACCCATCAGAGCTGCATCTTTGCAGTATTCAAGGTCAAATTTCTGACATGCATTCATAAGCAGAGTCAACATTACACTTTGGAAACAGTTTTAAAAACCTGAGGACAGAAATACTGTTTAAAGTGAGCCAAAATCTTATGTGAAAGAGTCATGTTCCAGTTTCTTTTAATATAATGCTGAGGTAGAAGAGTTTCTAGATATACCGGTATATTTTTACAAAGAATAGTTTAGAACTGTGTCCTAAAACATAAAAATGTGTACATTTAATCAAAATTGGATAGGAGAAGAGAATTTTTAAAGCATTTAGGGTCTCTGTGGCATAAGTGTTGAAAGACAACCTTCCGGGGTCTATTTGCATGCCCTAGTTCTGGGGTAAAGACAGTGCTAGCTTGTACCAAACTAGTGAAGAAACTGGTATGTGTGATTACTTCCATGCATGTATCTTTCTGACCAGGGGTTGTTTTGTAGAAAAATAGGTGGCAGAGCTCATTAGCATAATTCATTAGCATATGCCCTCCCAGCCAAAAGCAACCCGATGCGAGAAATAGGGTTGCCAAGTCCAATTCAAGAAATATCTGGGGACTTTGGGGGTGGAGCCAGGAGACTTTGGGGGTGGAGCCAGGAGACATCGGGGCGGAGCCAGGAACAAGGGTGTGACAAGCATGATTGAACTCCAAGGGAGTTCTGGCCATCACATTTAAAGGAACTGCACAACTTTTTAAATGTCTTCCTTCCATAGGAAATAATGGATAGGGGCACCTTCTTTTGGGGCCCATAGAATGGGACCCCCTGGTCCAATCGTTTTGAAACTTGGGAGATACTTTGGGGAGAGTCACTAGATACTATACTGAAAATTTGGTGCCTCTACCTCAAAAAACAGCTCCCCCAGAGCCCCCGAAACCTCCAGATCAATTCCCCATTATACCCTATGAGAATCAATCTCCACATAGAGAATAATGCTCAGCAGATGTGTCATTCCCCCCCCCCCCATTTCCAACTCTGAAGGGGATGGGCCTTTCTACTCACGAGTTGCTGCCAACTTCTTCGAAGTAACACAGACACACCATCCCAAGAGGAAGCCTTTCAATCAGCGACTGAAGCCTCCGGAGGTATAAACGCACATGGTCCTCCGGGGGTGCAGCTCCCCACCCCCCGCCGGCCAGACTCCCTGAGGAGACACCACCCAGCAGCCAGAGAGGATGCAAGGACTACAAGTCCCAGCATGCACCTCGCGAAGGGAGGCCGGACTGGAGCGAATAGCAGGCCAGCTGTGGGCGGATCTTTGCAACCCGGTGGAAGGGAGAAGCCTGAAGCCAGGCAGGGAAAGAGACACTGCGCCATTCCACCCCCCACCCCCGCTATCAGATTTTTAGAGAGCGGGGGATTAGGCTGCTAATCCAGGGGTCTCCCGGCAGGGCGGGGGGGGGGGGGGTTGGGAAGCCTAGCAAGAAAGGAGAGCCTCGGATGAGCGAGGCCTGATTGGGCTGGCTAGAGATCCAACCAGTCCAAGCACCTGGGGCTCTCCTGGGCTGCCTCCCCCCAGTCAAAAGGCCAGCAAGTCACCCAATGCCAAAAATCACATAAGAAATGGAGAAAGGGTGGTGCAGGCTTCTCCAGAGGTTAATGAGGGCTGCTGGGGGTGTGGCAAAGCCCCTGGTGGCTGGCTGCTTGCTCTCCTAATCCTGGGATTGTTGTGCAGCTGTTCCTTCTATTCAATGGACAAGGGAGGAAGAGGGGGAACCATCAGAAAGGTTCAGGAGATGAGCTCCTGTGAGCTCCTGCTGAATCTGAGGCACAGTTCCCCAGGAGAAAATAGCAATTTCAGAGAGCAAACTCTGTGGTATACTGTATGTTCCAGGTTGGGGGGTGGCCAAATTGTGGCTCAGGAACCACATGCAGCTCTTTCACACATATTGTGTGGCTCTTGAAGCCCCAGTCACCCTGTCGACCAGCTTGGAGAAGCCATTCTCCTCCATGCCAAACCAAACCAAACCAGCCTCTCTCTCGCTCTCATTTTGGCAAGCACTTGGAAGTGTGTTGGCAGGTGCCATGGTGTCCCCAGGTACCTTGTTGGGAACACCTATGCATGCTTGCTTGTGGTAACTACTTCAAATGTAAACTGGAGAAGGAAAGGAAGGAAAGGTCCTCTGTGCAAGCACCAGTCATTTCCGACTCTGGGGTGACGTTGCTTTCACAACGTTTTCACAGCAGACTTTTTACGGGGTGGTTTGCCATTGCCTTCCCCAATCTTTTACACTTTCCCCCCAGCAAGCTGGGTACTCATTTTACCAACCTCGGAAGGATGGAAGGCTGAGTCAACCTTGGGCTGGCTACCTGAACCAGCTTCCGTCAGAATCGAACTCAAGTTGTGAGCAGAGAGTTCAGACCACAGTACTGTAGTACTTAGGGTTGCCAAGTCCAATTTAAGAAATATCTGGGGACTTTAAGGGTGGAGCCAGGCGTCTTTGGGGGTGGAGCCAGGAGACATTGCGGGTGGAGCCGAGAGCAAGGGTGTGACAATTGAACTTCAAGGCATAATTGAACTTCAAGGGAGTTCTGGCCATCACATTTAAAGGGACTGCACAAATTTTTAAATGCCTTCCTTCCATAGGAAATAATGAAGGATAGGGGCACCTTCTTTTGGGGCTCATAGAATTGGACCCCCTGGTCCAATCTTTTTGAAACTTGGGAGGTATTTTGGGGAGAGGCACTAGATGCTATGCTGAAAATTTGGTGCCTCTATCTCAAAAAACAGCCCCCTCAGAGCCCCCGATACCCGCGGATCAATTCCCCATCATTCCCTATGGGAATCGTTCATAGAGGTGCATGATGGCTCTGGGGGCGGGGCCTCCCTCGCCAGCCAGCTGGCTGGGGGAGGGGGGAAGCCTGTAAAACCGGGGGATCCCCCTCTGGGACCTGGGGATTGGAAAGCCTAGTAGTACTGCTGCTTTACCACTCTGCACCACGGGGCCGCTATAAACTTGAGAAGGGAGGCCATAATCCTGCATCAACAATTCAGTTTCCATTTAATCAGCATTCTGTATAGTCAACAGACTTGTCTCTTCAAAGCTACATGATTGTGGCTACCCTCCTCCAAAATATTTAATGGCAGCAGTTCCTAGTCATATGTAAAAGTGTTGCAAGGCACCTTGACGTTACCAGGCCTAGCCGATTAGGCCCAGGATTTGGAATGCTGGGGACACAGCAACACTCTTTGACAGAGTTGCTGATTTCCCAGTTCCTTTCTCTTTTTTTGGCCCTTCGAGTGTCTGGTTTGTATGTATAGAGAGGATATATTTCTTCTGTGGAGTCATCTTTATGAAGCTAAAGAGAACTTACCTTCTCTTTCCCTTCAATACAGCACACTAAATGTGCTTGTGACTGAAGACTATGAAGTCTGAACCTGAGATGCTTTTATGGCCTTCTGTAGCTCTCCCATAAATTATGCCGCTGCCTGGTCAGAGATGATCAAGAGAGAAATTCTGTTGTATAAAAGACTTGTGGGCGTGCAGTGTGGGGAGAAGAAGTGTACTTTCTTAAGAGTGTTTTTAAGCGCTGCAGCTGTTAAGGTTACTATGGTGACGGCAAATCTGATTATAACCCCGATTAACTACTTCAGTGCATCTTTCATTGGGGTGATCATCTGTTATCTGGAAATACATTCCATCCCTCACATTGCCTGTTGTTGATGAGTAATGAGAGTCAGGAGGGGTTCCCAAGGATGGCTTGTTTCCTTGTCATTATAATAAAAAAAGTTCTGACTCCTATAACCCCAGAATTCACTTCAATAATCTGGAATGCCAGAACAGGTCAACCTCTGAGGGTCACCTTTTTTAGGAGCAGAGCACTGAAGATTAATGTTGCTTTTATTATGTCCTTGTATTCTGTCAAGGTTTCTAGGCTATGAAAACAAAGTAAAGTACATTTGTCTTTATAATAACCTGGGAGGAAATTCCATCTAGTACATTTTTATCTTTCCTTCAAGGAACTCAGGATGGCCTACTACATAGTTCTTTCTCTCTTCCTCCACTTTGCCACTAGAACCAGCCAGTTAGACAGGTTAGGCTGAAGGAGAGTGACAGGTCCAATGTCACTCAGCAAGTTTCAAGGTTGAATGGGGATTTTAACTAGGCTTGCCAGTCCCCAGGTCTCAGCAGGGGATCTCCTGGTTTTGCAGGCTCTTTCTTGCTTCCAGCCAGCTGGCTGGTGGGGGGAAGCCCTGCCCCAAAAGCGACCATATGCCTTCCCACCTTGGAAGGCTTAAGAAGATGCTTGGGAACAGCTTGCTTTTAGAAAGGTGTGTGTGCCTTTAAATCTCCAGAGTCAGGCTTAATGGGGGCATGGCTGTTATGAGGAAGGAAAGGGAAGCAGCTCTGTTCCTCTGTTTGTTTTACAGTCCCTCCAAAGGTTTGCACAGAAAAATAGAGAGTAAATAGTAAAGTAGAACCTCTGGTTTCCCTGAATTAGTCTGAAGAACTTGGTTGAATATACAGCATTCAACAACTCCCATGATGAGTAAATTGTCCCAGCAAGATCACAAAGTGTGTGTGTCCAAACTGTGTTTATTTTGGCAGCTTTGTGTGAGTGTGTGTGTGTGTGCGTGAGAGAGAGTGGAAGTGGAGGTGCAGCCAGCTGCTGGGAGATGAGGAAATTAAGATTGTATTCAGGGGAACTGTTTTGCTGTATTTTTTATTTATTTTAGGAAATGAGAACGTCTCCTGGCTCCACTCCCAAAATATCCTGGCCCCACCCCCAAAGTCCCCAGGTATTTTCTGAGTTAGACTTGGCAACCCTTATTTTAACTTGGATTTTAGTCCAGCTCTGTAACCTGTATACCACTCTAGCTGTCGCCAGAAAGCATTTCTCAAGCACAGAAGCAAGCATGTGAGTAAATCCAGGCTCATACCAACATTTATTTATTTTAAACAATTCTGTGCCACCTCATAACTGAGTGCTTGTGGTGTCTCACGATACAATGAAAGTCAAAATCTGGTTCCCCTTGAAAATTTAAGCAGCCAGAATACAAAACCCAGATTTCACTCTAAGTCTCGAGGGTTCAAGACAAAAACAAGAGAAGGGTTCCATATCTTGCTCCATCCATAAAATGCTAATAGCAGTCTCATAAAGCCTTATTTTTCCTTGTGGTCATAAAGGGAACTGAGACAGAATTTAATCCTTCAACCTCCATGTGATGACCAGGGTCCCATTAGATTTTGTCCCCCCTTGCCTACAGCAGCCCCACAGGAAAGAACGGAGGCATGTAACTATTGCCTTCTCTGAAATATCTATTACAGTCCAATAGTCAGGACAGTCTGTCCAATTTAACCCATTAAGATTAGTGGGGGATCTACTTAGGGGTGTCATCCTAAGTATGGCAGGGTGCTAAGAGGCAGCTAATCCACCTAAAATGATATTTGATGTTCACCATTGGTTACTTTAAAGGGGGGCTCCAACAGTTGAGGTATTTCTGCTGTTTTTGGGGGGGGGGGGTGGCTCATTATAAGAATTGCCAATAGGCTTGAAGAAAAATGACCTGTCCCTTTAATAGAGGCTTAATGTGCGGAAATGGGCAGTTGAAGCTTTTCATAGGATGGAGGTAAATAACAGCCCATTAAGCCTCTATGAAGTGTACAGGGCCCTTTTCTCTTCAGGCAGCTGGTAAATCATTGACAAAGTTTGAGAGCTTCTGTAGGGGAGCTTCTGAAATTATAACTGTTCTGGAAGAATGGCTTGCTGCCCCTAGACCTGGTGAGTGGTTACATCAAAATGGAGAAGCGGCATTTTAAAAGTCAGTGGTGTGCGCACATTTATTTTGGAGCCTGGCAAAGCCTGCCATTTGGAAGCAGCTGGCTTTCTCTATCTAACAGATTTTTCATCTTATGAAATAAAGGGATAGAAAGGCGACCTGGTTGACACATGGTTGATCTATTCTTAGATTTGGCATTCGCTTAAGTGGGTTTCACCACATTGTGCCTGATGCTTGAAACACTTCCACAGATGAACATATTTTATCACTTTAATCAGTGATCAGTTTTATTTTTAAAAAAATCTAGAGCTGCCATGCATCCTTTCTACCAGGCCTTCTGCTATGGAGCTGCACGCAGATACTCTAAGATGAACAGCAAAGAGTCCTGTGAGGCCTTAATACAACAAATTTGTTGTGGCACAAGCTTTCATGAACCAGAACCCACTTCATCAGATGCATGAAACATTGGATTCAGTTAGCTGAGTGATTTATACTGCAAACTATAAATAGGAGACAGGTGTGATGGGAAGTGGAGTAAGGATCAGTTTCCCGAGATATGGAAGGCATTTTTATAAAGAGAATAAGGCCATAGTATACAGAATGTTACATTTAGGCACTTTTATAGAAAGAACAGGACTATCCCACTGTATGGTCTGTATTATCTTATTGTATGTATTATTCTGCTCTCACATTGTTTTCTACTTTTGTAATTCCATTTTCTGTGTGGTTTGACATATCATTGAGGAGGGATGGTGGCTCAGTGGTAGAGCATCTGCTTGGTAAGCAGAAGGTCCCAGGTTCAATTCCTGGCATCTCCAACTAAAAAAGGGTCCAGGCAAGTAGGTGCGAAAAACCTCAGCTTGAGAACCTGGAGAACTGCTGCCAGTCTGAGTAGACAATACTGACTTTGATGGACCAAGAGTCTGATTCAGTATAAGGCAGCTTCATATGTTCATATGTTCATCATATCTGATTTTATTTGGACTGTTTCTGATTTGTAATCATAGTAAAATTGCATTACTTATTAGATGTCTCATGCTATTTGATTGTGAATCCTAGGGCATCCCCGGTGTTACATGCCCAGTGCGATGATGTCACTTTGGTGGGAAGGGCGGGATATAAATCGAAATATAAATAAATAAATAAATCACGCAGGGCATGTGGCATGATGACAGAGCACTGGCGGGGGGGCAGGGATCTCCCTGGTGGCCTGCTCCATGCTGGCAGGTTGGGGCCCTCCAAACTGGGGGATCCCCCGCCCCTGGTGGGAGCTTGGCAGCCCTAATCTCTTGCTTTGAAAACCCTATGGAGTCACAATAAGTTGGCTGTGACTTGACAGTACTTTCCACCACAGCTACCACCACTGCAACCTATAAGTCTAATATTGAATGCCCTTGGAGGTCAAAATGCTCCTCTATTGTCAAGTTTTGCCAGTTTAAATGACAGAAGGGCATTGTTGGCATGATGGTGCACTATAGGACATGAAATTGAATGAGTTTTGATGATGTGTGGCAGATATCTCTAGCCTCTGTGATAGTGTTCAACAGCTGTGGCACTTTGTGTATTTGGAACTTTTGTATTACTAGTCCTTCAAGTGGCTTAACTTTAATGTCTTTTGCTAACAACACTTGATATAATTCAAACACTCTCTTGTAGGGGTATCAGGCCTTGCTAGGGTTGCCAAGTCCAATTCAAGAAATCTCTGGGGACTTTGGGGGTGGAGCCAGGAGACACTGGGGTGGAGCTAGGAGCAAGGGTGTGACAAGCATCACTGGCTCACCTTTTTAAATGTCTTCCTTCCCTCCACCCTCCCCTTCTCTGATTTCACCTCAGAGGCGGAGTCGAGCGGGCGACGCCGCTGCGCTGCTGCCGCCTCTTCTCCGGTTCACCTTAGCTGCTCCTCCGAGATGGGGCGGCTCGCCATGCTCCTTGGTGCCATTTCCCCCCTCCCCCCACTTCCGTTTTTTTGGACAGCGGGGGAAGAGGCTGTAAATTCTGGGGTCCCCCGCCAGGGCAGGAGGGTTGGGAAGCCTAGGCCTTGCCTGGCAACCATCAGGAGTTTGGGAGGGTTCTGTGTCATGTGCACCATGACATCATTTCTGGGGAAACCCAGAAGGTCTATGCTAGGACCATAAAGTTTTCAGCAATTCCTAGACCTACCCAATGTCACTTCTGAGTTTTCCCCAGAAGTGACATCATGGCTTATGCAATACCAGTGGCAGGAGCAGTGGACAATATGGGCTCTCAGCAGGAGGCTTCCCACCATAGTAGGAGGCCTGGCAACCCTACTCTTGCTTGCTTAAGAAAGTTTGTTCATAAGCAACTTGCAGGTTAAGGGAATTCAACTTTTTTTAGGACAAGTGGGAGGAATAGTACAGGAATGGTAACAAGGTCAAGAAGATAGGACATGAGCTCTGTGAAAGGAGTTAGAGACCTAATTAAAAGGGAGTGGAGATAAGAATAGAAGGAGGTGAAATCTCCCACAGGAATTCTCGCTCTCCTTGATTTTAATGGAGTAATTTTTAAATGCTACCTGATTTCTGTTTGGCCTGCACCATTTTATTGTTTCCCAGGTTAAGGAATAATAATTGTGTAGTAGTGAAACAACTGATTGTGAAAATAATCTGGAACAGTTTAAAAAAAGAATAACAAGAGACTGAAATAAATCTTTCCCTTTTTGAAAACATCCAAAATGGTGTTTAAGATTCAGTCCTGTGATCCCAAAATGAAGCACAAGCATTCAAACATTATGACAGCTATGCCAGTTTGATGACAGAATTCGTAAGAGCATATATTTATGCATACATTCCACCACTCTTTGGCTTAACACAGGATTCTGTTCAGAAAGGATCCACAAAGTATGCAGCTGTGTAGTCTGAAGCTTACAAAGCTGGCTATGATATCACCACCTGTGAAGTCTAAGGAACTGACCTGTGGCAGCTGATCTTACATACAGACAGGACACACAAAGAGCAAAGATTTATTGACAGCTAAGTACACAATAGTAATAACACCTGGTAGGAAGCCCCATTTAATAAAATGGGATTTACTTCTGAGTAAATATGCCTAAGATTGGACCATAAGTGTTCTGTGGCACTTTAAACACTGACAGGTTTTGTGTGTGTGATACATCTTAACGGGTTTCATACACATGGAATATTACCCTCAGATGACAGATGAGTCCAGGAAAGAAAATGTAAACCATGGAACCAAAAGGCCATGAAAGCAAGGAAGAATAGTATGCGTACTGCTTTTCTCTATGTCTCTCTCTCTCTCTTTTCTAAAAAATTAAATTTGCAGAAGTTAAAGGTAACATTTTTTTATTTTGGCTGTCAAGTTACAGCTGACTTAAAGTGACCTGGTAGGGTTCCCAGCCCAAGAGTGTGCTCAGAGGAGCAACATTAGCTTCATCCTTACCTGCTTCAATGTGGGCATCTCAGTAGAGAATTCTCTCTTAATAGCGAGCAGGATGAGGCTTTGCTCCCCCACCCTTCTGGACAAAGCTAGCGTCGTTCCTCTGAACATACCCTTGGGCTGAGAAGGGGGCGCGGAAGGTGGCCTGCTTTTTTAACATGTTTAACACCCCTGCCCTAAATCTTTACCAAAGCATTGTTCTGAAGCCATTTTGTTACATTACAGCCCTACTAGCTGTGTAAAAAAACCTTCTTGGATAATTCAATTTAGCATAGTTGTGGAAAAGCCAGGAGGGTGGGAACCTTTCTGACCTCACCACAATTAGGCCAAGTAGGCACTGGCCTACGGGTTCCTATACCTTTAGGGGTGCCGGGCCAGCTTTCCCCCCCAGTTTCCCCCCTGCTTGCAGCCCTCCCAGCCAACACGTGCAGCCAACAACTGAGCTGCTCTTTGCCCAATTTGCCTGGTGCGGCTGCTGCTGGCATCATCACCAAGTTTGCCTCTTTCTGCCTCTCCCCTGCAGCTTAGTCAAAGGGGCTTTTAAGAAGGTGCCTGCAGGGGGCCCCCCAAGATTTCAATCGCCTAGAGGCCTCCACAGTGTTTAATCCAGCACTGCCTCATCAGGTAGGCTATTCCATATAACAATAGCTATTGTCCACTCATAACCCTGAGATTATTGAGACTGTGGCTAAATATCTATGCTGTGCTTCTAACAGGAGAAGAATGTTTCACATGTTGAGGTAATATACGTTTTCTCCCTTGCTGATGGTGCATATTTATGCAGTTATGCCAATAAAGGTTGTTGTGCTGTAATAGCTATACCCTGGAGGACTCTCAGGAACAATATGTTACTGTGGGAGTCTGCAGTGGCAGGAATATTGAGGTGATGTGAAGATCAGCAAAACTGGCACCTTCATGTGTGTGTATATAGTGTTGCTTTATCTCCAGCCATCCCACCAGCAATCCCCATTGCCTGCCACTGGTGTGTTGGCTAGCTTGAGAATGAATTTTAAAAATGCCATTCGCACAATGGCATTAAGTCACCTATCAGAAAAGCTGGAAAGTGACATCATGATTCTCTAGGAATTGCCAGAAACACTGGTTTTACCAGTGATTCTAAGAGAGGCAAGACATCACTTCTGGGATTTTTCTGGTTGGGACATAATGCCATCGTGCCAATGACAGCCGTTATTTGCTGAATGCATGCTCCTACAATGGTCTGTAGCAGGAAAGGGAAGAGGCAAAAGGTCCATCCCATAAGCAAAGTTCCACTCATGATGCTTGCAATCCACCCCTCTGTGCCTTTATTGTGACCTACAGTAATTCAACAGAAGTTGCTTTTGTTGGTTGAGAAAAATGAGAAAGTAGCCTTCTTTCCATATAGGGATCATATTTAAACCTATACACCCCACACACATATCCCACCAGAAAGACATCTGCAGCACTCAGGATATGATTCTGAAACATTCCCCACAGCTGCTGACAAAGGTCAAGACGAAATCATATTTTCCAGTTGTACCTAGTGCTGAAAGATATCCAAACATTTGGACCGTTTGCCTGGTAGAAAATCAATTACCCATGAAGCATTTCTTTAGAAATCATTCCAATTTCCCCCCAAATGATGCATCTCCTCACTAAGAAACCAAGGTGTTCCTGACATTCTGTTCTTGAATGGAAACCGTGCTGGGAGCAAGACAGCTTTACAGAAGCCCCTAACAGACAGGGGTTTTTTTAGTACTAATGAGGCCTTTCTTTAGTTAACCAACTGAATTGGTCATATGTGTAATCTTCAGGGTAGAAAAATAGCTAGACATAGGTCACCCATGAGGAAAATGGTTTCTATAGGTAACAGGCCTTGTAATGTGACTGCAGACAATCCCCACCTCAAAAAATTGTACTGTGGGGTATTTTCTCTATTTGAAATTGACTAATCTCTGGCTGGAGGTCTCTGTAACAGGAAAGTTTTCCCTGGCTAAACTGGTCACAGATGATAAACACCAAGAGCCATTTTTCTTTCGTCTCACGGTTTAAAGCCCCAGGCTAAGCCACTTCCTACTTAGTGCCCTCTTATCCTTACTGTCTTTTTGATAAGATTTCTTTGTTGGGAGCTTTCTTCCCCCCCAGTTCACTTAGTGTTGTCAACAAGTTTGGAGGAAAATGTCCTGTCCCCTTAATAGCAACTTAATGAGATGTTATTTACTTCCAAGTCATGAATTGCTTCACCTGCCCATTTCCACTCATTATACCTCTATTAAAGAGACAGAACATTTTTCACTCAGGTTGTAGACAGTCCTGAAGTTTCTTCTTTGGTCCAGCATTGCCTAACAAACCACCATAATGTATTACTGCTTTTATTGATTACTAGTCTGCTTTGCACAGGTCCCTCAATTTAAAAAGATTTGCTCAACTTCCTTTTTCCCTTCCCAATCCCCCCTCCCCTACTCTTTTTCACAATTCTTTATATTGACTCCTATTCTGCTTATGGATCCTCAATGAAATTGTTGATTATTTGAATGTATGCATTTCAAGGAAATTTTGGTTTTTGAATGTATCTATTTTATACTAGTTTGGATACAATTTACTATAACTGGATTTTGTGCAGATATGAAATATGATAAATGAAATAATGTAGCTGTTATATATATATATATATATATATATATATATATATATATATATATATATATATATATATATATATATATATATATATATATATATATATATATATATATATATATATATGGAGCAGGGCTTTTTTGTAGCAGGAACTCCTTTGCATATTAGGCTACATACCCCTGATGTAGCCAATCCTCCAAGACTTACAAGGCCCTTATTACAGTGCCTATAGTACGCTCTTGGAGGACTGGCTACCTCAGGGGTGTGTAGCCTAATATGCAAAGGAGTTCCTGCTACAAAAAAAGCCGTGATATGGAGTATCTATGGATTTGTATTAATGGTAATTAGTGAATAGTGTTTGTGACAGCCAGAGGCTTCTCCATTACTCCGCTTAGGCTTCCCAACCCCCCCGCCCTAGCGGGGGACCCGCAAATTAGCGGCCTCCTCCCCCGCACTCCAAAAATCCGGAAGCGGGAGGCTGGGCAGCTGCGGGCGGCTCTTTTGTCTGCAATGTTACGGGCATGTCCGCTCCCTCCTGCCACCGCAGCCACGCTGCCGGGCCTGAAGAAGCCGCATCCCCGCTCCCTCTGCTGGGTCTCCCGCAGGCAGGCAAGACAGGCCGGCCTTCCTGACCTAGCTGTGTCCGACTCAGATAGTGAGTGAAGAAGTGGGCCATGGGAGGAGAGGGAGGGCAGAGAGACACATCGATTGTGCTCCTCCTGCTGCTTCTGCTCTCTTGCCTCGGCTCTTTATGCAGCCAGCACCGGCACGCAACAGGGGCTTGTCCCAGGGCGCCCCCCATGGCACGGGCCTGCCAGCACCCCCCACGAACCCACCTGTGCTCTCCTCCCGCCACCCCCCAAGTCCAGGGGCTGGGACACACGGCAGCCTGGCTGCTAGCGGCGGCGGCAACGCTTCAGATCTGGAGAGAGGGAATATGGCTTCTCCTTCCTGTACAGCATGTTAAATAAACCATTTCGGGAGGAGAGGAGCCGAGCGAGGGAGAGAGAAAGCGGGAGCAGGCGGCTGGCTGGCTGAGTGTCTGTGCAGGGAGGGACTGGGGGACTCAGAGGTGGGCCAGCGGTGGGCAAGAAAAAAGCGCGAGGGGTTGGTGCATAACCGCTACACCACTCTGGCAGTCCATCGACCTTAACCACATGAAGGGGGGAATGAGAGGCCCCAGGAAATGTGAAAAGTAGGGTTGCCAGGTCTGTGTTGGAAAATACCTGGAGACTTTGGGGGTGGAGCCAGGAGAAAGCGGGGTTTGGGAAGAAGAGGGGCCTCAGCATGGTACAATGTCATCGAGTCCACCCTTCAAAGCAGCCATTTTCTCCAGGGGAGCTGATCTTTGCCAGCTGGAGGTCAGTTGTAAAAGCAAGAGATCTCCAGGCTCCACCTGGGGACTGGCAACCCTACTAGGTTCCACACCCTAAATCTCCAGGTAGTTCTCAACCCAGAGCTGCCAGCTCTGCCAACTTCCCAGAGTTCTTGGGAGGCTGAAGAGGGAGGGGAGAGCCATCTGTTCTTGGAAGAAAATGTTGGAACTCAGTCCTAAAATGGCTGACTGACTCCATCTTAGTAATAGTAAATGTTGTTTCTGCAATGTCATACTGAGTCATGCTGCATCATGATCCAGCTGTTACCTGTTACTGAGGTAAGGTGGAAAGACCTCACCTGTAATTAGGCTTTGTGCTGACTCACAGAGCTGATGCAACCTCTGGTGAGCTTGCATGATTGAATGTGTGTATTTAGGGAAGCTCAGTGAGCTTGCTCTGTCTGCCTGTAAGGATTGTGGGTACTGTGAGGCTCACTGTCTGGGTGGCAGCAAACACTGCTGGTGTTGGATCCTATGCTACTGTGCTTGGATCGTGCTGTGTATACTTACTGGTGTATACTATTATCTACTGAAGTGTGTACTGATTACTGTGTATGACCTTGGCCTGGCAACGACTCTGAATATTGGATACTATCCTGGTAATATATTCTACCATTGAATACAGTTATCTCTCTTGTCTATTAATTCCTGTGTTTGCCTGTCCCTCTCCTTCAGTGTCTTCTGCTGCGTGCAAAATTCTCTAACATTGGTTATGGGCCCAGAGCTCCCAGTGTTTCCAGAGGTGGTGCTGTTCTGAAGACAGAGGAGGCAACACAGTGTTTTTGGAAGAGACAGAGGCAGACTGCCAGGTTGCCCAGGTGTCCAGTGATAAGTAGCAGAGATGGAAGCTGCAAATGTTGTTTCCTTCTCTGGGCTTAGCGTTACTAAGCTGAACGGGACTAACTATGCCATGTGGTCCCAGAAGGTCAGTCTGTTATTAAAGCACCAAGAGCTGTGGGAGGTGGTGGCTGCTCCTTTACGTGGGCTGGTGGCAGCTGCTGAGGACAGAAAAGCTATAGACCTTTTGCGTAAAAAGGATGTTAAAGCTTTGTCTTTAATAGGTCTTTCTCTAGACGACTCCCAGCTGGTGCATATAGCAGGACTGGAGACGGCTAATGGCTGTTGGAATGCTTTGAAGGAAATTTACATCCGAGGGACGGTCGGCTCTCAGATACGTCTGGTGAGAAAGCTCCTGCATACCAGGTTGGCAGCTGGTGCAGATATGTTATCTCATATTGAGGCTATGCGTAGAATGCTTCTAGAACTAAGAGAGCATAACCAATTTTTTTCTGAATCACAGGAGGTGTGCATGCTTTTAAGTTCCCTAGATGCATCATATGACGCTGTGATAACAAGCCTGGAGGGTTTGCCTGAGACAGGGTTGACAATGAACGTCGTAACTGGACGGCTTCTTGATGAATTTGGCAAGAGACAGTCCAATTCCTCTCTACATGTGGAGAGAAAGCCTGTCTGTAAGCCGGAGAGGGGCAGTGGATTTACTGTTAAGGAGGATCCTGACTGTCAAACCGGTAATGTAATGGCTGTAAGGAAAAAATGTTTCTAGTGTGGCTGAACTAAACATTTGTTTAGGAATTGTCAAGGCCAGAAAGGGAAAGAGAGACGGTCTGAAAAGAGGTCAGCTGCTGATAAGAGTGGTAATGTGCATCTCGTTACTACTGGTAAGTCAACTAACCACACTCAATCATTCTTAATTGACAGCGGAGCGTCGGAGAACCTCTGTAGAGAGAGGAGTTTGTTTACTTCTTACACACCTGTTGAGAACCAGTCTGTTATTTTGGCAGATGGCATTAGAGCAACTGTTTTTGGCAGAGGAAAAGTGTTCCTGCCAAGCCTAAGGAAAGAGCTTCATATGGGTTTTGTTCCTTCGCTTAAGATGAATCTGCTGTCTGTGTCTGCTCTGTGCAGGGAAGGTTTCAAACTGCAATTTGACACCTCGTGCTGTGAGCTGAGGACCATGGACGGTGTGTGTGTAAAGGCTATGCTGAAGGAAGATTTATACTTCTTGCATACCAAGGTACAAACATGTAATAACGTCTGTGTAAATAAACCAGTGCATGATAATTGCTGTCATCTTTTACACAGGAAATTAGGGCACGCTGGTTTTCCTGCTCTAAAGAAGACTGTGGAACAGGCAGAAGGCATTAGTCTTAAACCATGCAAGGAATTTCTTGACTGTGAAATCTGCAAATTGGTAAAGTCTACTAGAGCTCCTGTGCGTATTCCAAGTAAATTTATTAGTAAAAAAACCTCTTGACCTAGTGTTCTTAGACCTGATAGGGCCCTTTAAGGAGTCATGGGGGTTGTTAAACAATTACATCTGTATTGCCAGCCTTTAAGGCCAAATATGTATTAAGCATAGAAGACCACTACTCAAGGTATGGTTTTGTTTACCTGTTGAAAGCTAAAACAGAAACCTTTCAAAATATGCAGAATTGGCTAAGGTTTGTTAAGAGAAAAACTGGAAATGTGCCTGCATGCATAATTTCTGACAGAGGCTCGGAATTTGTTAATAAACGTTTTCAAAGTTTATTTGCAGAGCTTGGAATTGAGCACCGATTGACTGCTCCATACAGACCAACCCACAATGCTTTTTGTGAAAGAAGGGGCCGTACATTGCAAGACATGTGCCAGTGTATGTTACGTGATGCAGATATGCCCTGGAGATTTTGGGCAGAGGCTATGTGCTGTGCCAACTACAACCTGAACAGAGTTTGGTGTTCATCTACTGGCAAAATACCAGCAAGCCTATGGCATGACAAGGTAACTAACTTGGCAAATTTGCATGTATTTGGTGTTACAGCTTTTGTTCATATTCCTCAACAGCTCAGACGTAAAGGCCAACTGAAGGCTAGATGTATGAGGTTTCTCGGGTATGAGAGAAATGGGAGCTGTTATCGTTTTGGCACGCTCGACAGCCGTGAGGTGGTGATTAGTGCTTCAGCCACGTTTCTGGAGCGATCAGAAGGCTGGAATAGTTGCACCCAATCGTCAGCGTTCTGTCCTGAGGGTGACCAAGGAGTCCGGTTACAAGTCAGCTCGATGCCTAGCAACCCAGAGGAGGGAGAGGCGGCTGAGTTAACCCCTAAAGAGGAGATGCCTGACGAGGAGGAGACGGATATGAAGCCTACCAGTGAGGAATTATCCAGGAGGAATGTGCCAACTGATGAGCCTGCACTGAGAAGATCTACACGTGAAAGAAGAGCTCCTGAGAGATTTAGTCCTGTGATGTCTGCTATACATGAGCCTGAGAAATATACTGACATTTTCTCTTTGTCCAAGGAAGAGCAGTGTAACTGGAGGGCTGCTATGGACGATGAACTTTCTTCCCTGAAACATTTAAATGTTTATGTTGAGACTGATACTGTACCTGCTGGTGTAAAATCCATAGGCACTAGATGGGTATACAAGGTGAAAACAGACCAGTCTGGGGGGGGGGGGGAGTATAAGGCGAGGCTTGTAGCACAAGGCTGCAGACAGACTAATGAGACTTATGACGAAGTGTTTGCTCCAACGTTAAAGAGCAGTTCACTCCTCACTGCCTTAACTGTGGCAGCTAGAGAAAAACTCCATTTTACCCATTTGGATGTCTGTGCCTGCACTACCTACACACCCCTTTTTCAACAGCACTGGCTAGTGTATGCAGTTGGGAGTGCTGTTGCCATCGCCATCAGGAATGCCAGCACTGTATACCACCCCACTGGGCCCTGGCAGCTGCTCTACTTCAAAATATGCTGACACATTTAGTATGCCCTTCCTTCAGCTGCTACTACTGGAACCCTGCCTCAAGCTACAACTAAGTTTGCTTGATTTCAAAAAAATCTTTTGACAGCTATTTTTCATACTTCTCCTTGGCTGAAACACTGGGAAATTGCTGTGAAAGGTAGCAGAGAATTATACTGCAATTAATGAATTAATTTCAAGTTATATGAAGTTCATACAAGCTTTTCTGCAGTTATTCCAAAAAGAATATTTATGAGGGACTTGCAGCTTTTTACTGGCTGTGTTTCCCATGCCTTTAAAAGCAACCTGTTGTGCAGATATTTAGCCAGTGAACTTCTTTCATCCTTTTAAATATCTACAGGAGGAGTTTAATTTTGGTGTGAGACAGCTGATAAAAGGAGGACCAGTAAAATGGTGCCAAGTTCATAGTACCATCACTTCCAGTGCTGTTGAGATATACAGCAATAATCTCCAATAATCTCTTTCTGCCCCACACCTCACTCACTCACACAGAAATCTCATAGAAAGGTCAGATGGCTACAACTGGGGGTGCCAACTTTTCATTGGCAGAGCTCTTATGTCTACAATAACAGCATGGTGAACAGAAAAGTTTCATCCAGTAAAAATAGGAAAGAAAGAGAAAGGGAAAGAATAAAATGGAAGGAAAGGAAAAGAAAGACATGGAAAGAAAGAACATAAGAGAAGCCATGTTGGATCGGGCCAGTGGACCATCCAGTCCAAAATTCTCTCAATGCCCCAAAAACGCCAGAATGTCCACCAGTGGGGCCAGGGCACTATAAGCCCTTCCACTGTTGCTCTCCCTGCCCCAAGCACCAAAAATACAGACAGAACATCACTTGCAGGGAAAGAAAGAAAGAAGGGGGGACAAAGGGGGAAAAAAGCCTTACTCACCATCAGATGACCCCAGCCAGCAACAATTATGCCCAGGGGTTGTTTGGTAGAAAAAATAGCTACTGAAATGCCCACTCCCCGCCCCTCTCGGCTGAAAAAAACACCTCCCCCCTTCTTTGCCGCCCAGGCTTCCCGGGGAAATCTCCCCAAAAGAACATACTGCAAGGGACTTGAAAGCTCATACCTTCATGGGTCTAAAGTGCCAGTGGACACGAGCTTTTCTCTCAAACACTGGGCAGGGGTGGGGAGAAGGAAGGAGAGGCAGCCCAGCTCCTCTCTGCACAACACAGAGATGGGGGAAGGAAGGAAGCCAAACAGATCTCAGACCTTGCAGCATGTGTCAGTCTTCAAGGCTAGCTTTTCTCGGCACAACACAGAGACAAGGGAAGGAAGGAAGCCATACAGAGCTCAGGCTTTGCAGCCTGTGTCAGTCTTCAAGGCTAGCTATTCTCTGCACAACAGAGAGACAAGGGAAAGAAGGAAGCAGAGCAGATGTCATGCTTTGCTGGGGGCGGGGCTAGCTTTGGCTTTTCTTCTGACCCAGTAGTGAGGCTTCCATGGCCTGGTGCTGGGTTGTGACCCTGCAAATGGGAAACACTGCCATAGGGTATAATGGAAAATTGATCTGGGGTATCTGGGGCTCTGGAGTGGCTGTTTTTTGAGGTAGAGGCACCAAATTTTCAGCATAGCATCCGATGACTCCCCTCAAAATGATCCCCAAGTTTCAAAAAGATTGGACCAGGGGGTCCAATTCTATGAGCCCCAAAAGATGGTGCCCCAGTCCTTCATTATTTTTAACGTAGGGAAGGCATTTAAAAGGTGTGCGGTTCCTTTAAATGTGATGGACAGAACTCCCTTTGGAGTTCAACTGTGCTTGTCACAATGACTCCACCCCAATGTCTCCTGGCTCCACCCCCAAAGTCCTTGGATTCGGCAACCCTAATAATTCAGTTTTGCATATTTTGCAGAATGCCATAGGAGCGAGAGCCTTCCTGACCTCATGCAGGCTGTGCCACAAGGTGGATCCAAACCATTATTTATTTTATGCTGTGGAGCTGTGGTTACAGAAGAAGCCTTCACACAAGGGTCTCATTACACAAGGCAACAGACACATGTCAGATTGTGAAACCCCCAGTCTGATTCATGTCAGACATGTGACCAAGGACTCACCTTTAAACGTACTTTCTGTCCACATTCTACTTTGCAGTCTGCTGTAGCGGGAGGGGAGGTATTAGTCTTCCTTCCCTTCTATCCTGCACCCTTGCAGCAACTACAAAGCACTGCTAGGGGAGGCGTCCGAGTATCCCACTGCCAGGAACCGTGTTTCTGCCCATCAACTTGCATCCGATATCTCATGCAATGAGACCCTATCAGAAGCAGGGGACCAGGGAGAGCCTCTACAGGCTGCCACCACTCTGGTATGGGTCTGTTTGGGAGGGCCCAGAGCACCCACCCAACCCTTCTGTCTTCCTTCTCTGGAAATACCTTCCTCTGTGGCCAAAGAAGCATGAGGTCCCAGGCAGTATAATGATAAGTTTATTGTAAATGCTCAAGAACAAAGTGGGTTTTAATTAGTGCAACAGTGAAAAGGGGGGGGGGGGGGCAGTAAAGGAAATAAAAGCCCTGATGGGACTAAACTACACATTCCCTCCTTCTGATTCCAATTCCTCCACCACTCTTTGGATAAGGGAACTCTCCTGTTGCAGCCTCTCCCCAGCTCAGCCTTTCCAGAGAGAACACACCTCTCTCTCTAGCTAGTCCTTTTATTATTTCCTCTCAGGCCCCACCCCTTTGGTCTCCACTGGGCAAGTTTTCCCTCAAAAATTTCTGCCCACCCAATCAGAGGGACAAAAGGGACCCTGGAAGATATAGGCCTAGTTGCTACTCTGATACAGGCTTCCCTGGAGCCTGTTGGCCGCACTATACATAGGATGTGACAGACTTCGATTTTATTTATTTAGGGAATGTATACATCATCTTCCATCCGAATCCTTATAATGATTGCTCTCAGTGTAGGAGAAGGGGGACCTTACCAATATATTGAACTGTCCTGCTTTCCCACTGTCTTTGATGGACTGGTACTGTTGCACTTCCATTGTCATAAAGTCTGCACACTCAAGAGGTTTCTCTGTTAGCATATTTGATGTTACAGTATTCTTAAGAGATTTGCTCGCTCCTCTTTTAAAAGCTCAATTCTTTATTTTTATGACCTTCAGTTTCAAAAGAATGCAGCAAGAAATAACATTTCAAACTACATTTCAGGGTTGCTTTGCAAGCCAGGGGGAAAAAAGGTTTAGGATTGACAGAGCTTGTTAGAAATCCCATTAAATTCAATGACCTATGGTTCTGTCATTAATCCTTCTCTTCTTGTTGTTTGTTAATCTCTAACATGCCATACTTAAAAAAGAAAAGAAAAGAATAGAAATGCTTTGGTGAATAAATTACAATGTACAATGAATTTCTCACTCGAAGCATAATCTTTGAACTACAAAAATAAGGCAAATAACAGATGGTAGGCTTGGTGTTAAATGTAAACTCAAGAAGACAAAGTCATCGAGAAAATTATAACTTTGGGATGAACTAGTAGAAGGGGGTGGATTATGAAAACATTAGGAAAGCAGCTGAGTGGATTCTGACTGAGCCGGAACCAGTATGTTTTTTTTCAGAACTGTATGTTTTCAGGGGAATGAGCTCTTCTAGGAAAATGAGCTTCTGGTAGGTATCTCAGGTGGTCTCAAGTGGAGCAGGTAGGGTAATTTTTCACAAAATCCATGCTGCTAAATTGTCAGTACTGGGGGGGCGGGGAAATCAGTGCAACATCAACAACAGAAATGCTAGTAACAGAAATTGATATATTGAATCCTCAACATGACTCTAACTGTGGATATTTATATCAAGAGATTGGAGGCATGGACTTTCTACAGGCAGATCTTTCTACAAAACTGAAATTTTTTTTTACCATGTTTGCAAAACAGCTGAACTCTAAAAAAACCAAACTTTTTTTTTTAAAAAATAGGTGGCTGTAGCTTTAAGAAACACTAGGGCTTTTTTTGTAGCAGGAACTCCCTGATGTAGCCAAACCTCCTGGAGCTTACAGTAGGCCCTGTAAGAAGAGCCCTGTAAGCTCTTGAAGGATTGGCTACATCAGTGGGGTGTAGCCTAATATGCAAAGGAGTTCCTGCTACAAAAAAAGCCCTGAGAAACCCTACCAGTGGCCGTCATGGGGGTTGTTAAACAATTACATCTGTATTGCCAGCCTTTAAGCCTTTGTTTCTCTCAATAAAACACAGGAGGAGGAGACAAGTCCCTTTTGAGGGAGGACTCACTACCAAATGGTGCTCTGAGTTTCAGACTAGGATCTGGGAGACCCAAACTCAAATCCCACTCTCCTATGGGAGCTTATTTGATGACATTGAGCCAGTTACACATTCCTAGCCTGATCTACCTCACAGGGTTGTTGCAAAGATAAAATGGAGGAGAGGAAAATGATGTAAACCACTTTAAGTCCCCACTGGGGAGAAAGAGTATAATTGAAGTAAATAAGTAATAAATATAGCTGAAGATAGGGGCAGGTAAAAGGTAGGTTGTTTGGTGAGTGAGAAGGAGGGGAATAAATGGGAAAAGAAGAGGAGCTATGAGGGCTTTCAGGAAAGGGAAAAGAACAAAATAGTGGTGGAGGGGAAAATGAGATACCCCCTGCAAGTCCAGTCAGGTCCCCAGCTTGTTTTCATTGCAAAATCTACAATTCGTTTTGGAGAGTGGTATTATAATTTGCCAACGTAGCCTAAAGCCACAGGTCCATCAGACTCTGATGCACAAAGAGGCCTCTTATGCCTGAGGAAGGGCTTCTCTATTTGAAACAGAGCTGTCAGTGTGATTTTATTTATTTATTTAGCATGTTTCTGTGCTGCTGCTTCATAGGCTTGCTCAAGGTAACTTACAGTTCAAGCAGTGACATAATGTAAAAGCAAGTCCTGATATGGAGATGCCGTTGGATGTACAATGGGGCTGTTAGAGGAAAATGGACACTAGGTCAGAAGGAAGCTGGGCCTCAAGCCTTGGGATAGATTGCATTGGTGAGGGTCTACTTTGTATGGAGGCTGTCATTGATCTAAGTATTTCTGGAGTGTTCATTAAACGTTCTGTCCCCTTCAACAGAGGCCTGCCAGTAAAATTCAGCCAGGGTTGCTTTGCTCCCTTCAGCTGCACTTCATTAGCGGAACACAGAGAAAAGTGGCTCTAGAATTGTTACCTCTTTAGGACTTTTTACCTGTACAACCACTTACTTAACCATTTGCTTTCTGTAAACAAAAAGTGAGTGGTTTAACAGCTGCTGAAAAATATGGATTTTGCTACTCAGGGTTGCTTTGTAACCCCAGTCCATGTAATGTACTGGGGTTTTAAAATACGCCCCCTACATTTTTTTCCCTAAAAGCCTGCTCCAGGAAAGCCATTCACGGTGCTCTGGTGAGATACGGCTCCTCATGACAACAGGATGGCCTTTTCTGGTGGCCCTCTTCTTCCATAGAGAGAGAGATGTTTCTGAGATAGAAAAATACCCCAAGATACCAAATTTTTCTTAGACATTATTATTTTAGAAGAGTCAAGACATTTTAGGTGTTTTCCTTTAAAATCCATGGAAGTTTGTGTTAGTTTTCTAATATCATAGGTTCAAGGGATAGTTTTTATTGTTTCAAATAGCTGGAATTTGGCAAGAGCGCAGAAATATACTGCAAATGCAGTATGTGTAAGATTTTTTCAGAGGATAATTTGAAGATTAATTAAAAAGAGCTTATTTGCCACCATGCTATGAAAAATTTCTACACATTAAACTTCTGCTAAAGGGACAGGACATTTTTCTCCAGGCCTACTGGCCAGATTAACTGAGTGAGGGTCTACTATTGTGGCAGACTAATTTCTCTGCCCTATGCCTAGGCTTCCCAAATCCCCCGCCTTGCCTGGGGACCCCCGATTTGGAGCCTTCTCCCCCCGCTAGCCAAAAATCTGGAAAGCGGGGGGGGAATGGCGGCCCTTCCCACCCAGCCCCGATCTCAGCAGCTTCTCCTTGCCCTGCTCTTCCCACCCAGCCCCGATCGCAGCAGCCTTTCTTCAGTTTTCCCAGGCTGCTTCCCGCCCCAATCAGCTGGCTGGCCGGGGGGGGGGAGAGGGAGCCCCACCCGCAAAGGACCATGTGCCTTTGCACCTCCAGAGGCTTGACTTCAATTTAGGATGGTGTGTCTGTGAAGAAGCTGGCAGCCAATGGTGAGTAGAGAGGCTGATCCGCCGCTTCAGACTGACCAGAAAGGGGAGGGGGGGGAGAGAGGGAAACGTCTTCATTATTCCGTATGTGATCGATTCTCATAGGGTATAATGGGGAATTGTTCTGGAGGTTTTGGGGGCTCTGGGGGAGCTGTTTTTTGAGGTAGAGGCACCAAATTTTCAATATAGTATCTAGTGCCTCTCCCCAAAGTACCCCCCAAGTTTCAAAACTATTGGACCAGGGGGTCCAATTCTATGAGCCCCAAAAGAAGGTGCCCCTATCCTTCATTATTTCCTATGGAAGGAAGACATTTAAAAAGGTGTGTTGCCCCTTTAAATGTGATGGCCAGAACTCTCTTGGAGTTCAATTATGCTTGTCACACCCTTGTTCCTGGCTCCACCCCCAAAGTCCCCAGATATTTCTTGAATTGGACTTGGCAACCCTACTGGGTATTAATTCCCTCCCATCCTGCAAACTGTGTGTGTGTGTGTGGAATACGTGTTCTGAGCCATTGTATGAAGGTCCCCTTGTCTGTATTCTGTATGGAATGTTTAATAGGCTGCTTGTGGGCAAAGGTGAGCTGGTATCAGACTGCATCCCTGGCATTCCGAGGGGAAAGAAGCAAAAATGGAAGCTATCAATTTGTCAATCAAACATCTGTCTGATGCCAGTTCCTTAAAAGGCAGAGAACAAGGCAAAAACATAGTAGCCTTTATATTAGCAGTACCAGAGAATAATTCTAGTTGTTCTAAGAAAAGAGTCAGTATAAACCAAATGTTTACCTAGTGATGTTTCCCTAATTCCTTTCCTTAGGGTGGACAGGATGCTTGTTATACCACCCCTATGCTCCTGTCCCCCCACTGCCACTCAACAGCTTGATCAAAAGTGGGAAGGGTGGTGGCATCATGCAATTCAGCAACATCACTCCTGGGCGAAGATGTAGTAATGCCACTACATCAAGCAACACATTCCCCCAATCTCTATGGTAAATTCCTAGAACATTGATCCACATGGTGGCATCATTTCCAGGTTGTCAAAAGTGACATTGCCTCTTCAAGCAACCCTTCCCGTGTCCCCCATCCTCCAAACCTCCTGAGAATGTCTGGCTGAGATTGACTTGCAACCAATGTTCCCTCAAAGCTGTGGAGTCATGTGAGCAAAAATTCTACTTCGTGAGCTACTGACTTAAAAGTTGTGAGTTACTGCATGAATTAGTTTGCTCTGGGGCCATTTTTCCTGAGCTAAGACAAAAATGTGTGAGCCAGAGGATAAAAAACTGTGAGCTAGCTCACACTAACTCAGCTTAGAGGGAACACTGCTTGCAACCCCATTTTTCCTTTAGCTGAAATATTTCTTTTCTTGAGCAGCTAAATTCTGGTATTCCCACAGCAGAATGAGAAGTAGGTAGCCAAACTTGAAAGCTTATGTTCTTAACAAAAAATGTTACATGGATTTTGTTTTGCGATTTTTTTTACCAGTTTAGCTATTTACTGCTTTAATCTGCATCTCTTAACTGTTACATCAATAATAAACTGAGGGAAATAAACATTTGTTGCAGCAAGGGGATAGTTCACAGTCAGATTTATTGATCACTTTCTGAGCTGCACATTTATATATGTGTGTGCGTGCACATTATTTTCACTCTCTCACACACTGGCTTAAATGGCTGTTTTAAAGAAGAACATTGATGGGGGGAATTGTATGTATTTATACACTCACACACAACAGAAATAAAAGTGCACAAGAATGTGTTTTGTTTTTTAAAAAAAATCCATGTTGATGTGCCCAGCAAGACACTGAAGTGAAGGCAATCAAGTAACACATGTGAGCTGAAAAGTGCATTGTAAATCCTCAAATAAATAAAAATTGTTTCTGAACTTGTGTTTCTAGTCTTTGATCCCACTAAAATCCATGGGCAACTTGGCATCAAATTCACTAAAAGCCATTCTTGGGTTTGCAAAAGGGTCTGCTAATATTTGTCCCATAGCAGCAAAAATATTGGCCTGTGAAATAAATCAAGACAATTAAGATAATAGAGCTAGATAAAACAGCCCCTCTCAGTCACTGTAAAAAGACCTGGTGCATTTTCAGAACAATGTAAATTGGCAAGTATTAATTGGAGCATCTTCAGATGTTTGAACTGTATTTGTCTTCCCTTATTTTCTCCCCATCAATATGTGCTTTGAATTACTCTAGAAGCTGAAAACATAAATAATGAATTTGTGATGAAGAGCCAGAATGACTCCGGCTCAAAAGCAAACTAATTAAAGCAAGCGCCAAAATAATGCAGTTTGACTCTAATCCTATGTCAGCCTAAAAAGAATATTTATGAGGCACATAATTTAAGATTAAAGGCCTTGCAGAAGAAAATCCTTACATGTGGCTGAGCAGGGTCCTTTTGGATCTTTAAAAGATAAACAGAAAATAAACTGGTTGGGGGCTGCATGCAACTGTAATGCCTATTCTGAACCATGCTGGTTCTGACTTCCATGTGTGTGACTAGATCTGCCAGCTGACAGTTTTAGCAAGGTCTGCAAATTTTGGTACAGGACATATTTTTCACCGGTAAGGGCCTGGATAGCTGAAGCTAGCCCAATCTTGTTAGATCCTGGAAGCTAAGCAGGGTTAGTATTAGATGGGCCAACCAAGGGATTCCAGGGTCACTCCACAGAGGAAGGCAATGGCAAGCCACCTCTGTTCATCTCTTGCCTTGAATGTTGCCATAAATCAGATGCGTTACAACATATAAGGAAAATAAAGCAATGGAAAATGTTGTAATAAAGATACTAAATAATTTTGCAAACCAACTCTAAGATTCCAAAAATTATAAAGTCCTAAATAACAAATAACGAAGAATCACTAAGGTCATCCAACAAGATCAAAGTAAGAACAAAGAGTCTTCACTGGGGTCTCAGGAGAACAATTCAACTTAAGAACTTCATATTTCATCATAAATCACACAAGAATGCTTGTTTATGGTTCCTCATCCTCATGAAGAGGAGCGACAAGTGGAGTGCCTCAGGGATCTATCCTGGGCCCAGTGTTTTTCAACATCTTTATACATGACTTGGATTAAGGAATAGAGGGGATGCTCATTAAATTTGCAGATGATACTAAATTGGGAGGGGTAGCAAATACAGTAGAACACAAAATCAAGATACAGGACAATCTTGACAGGCTGAAAGACTGGGCTAAAACTAACAACATGAATTTCAACAGAGATAAATGTAAAATATTGCATTTAGGTAGGAAAAAATCAAATGCATAGTTATAGGATGGGAGAGACTTGTTTTGGCAGTAGTACATGCAACAAGAATTTAGAGGTCTTACTAGACCATACTAAGTAGTGTGATGTGGTAGTTAAACAGGCAAATGTGATTTTTGAGCTGTATCAACAGAAGTATAGTGTCCAGATTATACAAAGTGATGGTATCACTTTACTCTGCTTTGGTTAGACCTCACTTGGACTAGTGCCAAGATGGGTAGCCATGTAGCAGTAGAAAAGAGCAAACGTTCAGTGGCACCTTAAAGACTATCAAAATTTGTGACAGGTATGAACTTTCATGAGTCAGTTTGGGGCACAATTTGAAAAGGATGTTGACAAGCTGGAACATGTCCGGAAAAGGGCAACAAAGATGCTGAGGGGTCTGAAGACCAAGTCCTATGAGGAAAGGCTGAAGGAGCTGGGTATGTTTAACCTGGAGAGAAGATGACTGAGGTATGAGTATTTGAAAAGTTGTCATATAGAGGATGAAGCAGAGCTGCTTTCTGTTGCCCAAGATGGTCTGACCAGAACCAATGGACTGAAATTAAATCAAAAGAGTTTTCAGCCAAACATTAGGAAGAACTTCCTGGCAGAGCAGTTCCTCAGTGGAATGGGCTTCCTCGAGAGGTAGTGGGCTCTCCTTCCTTGGAGGTTTTTAAGCAGAGGCTAGATGGCTATCTGACAGTAATTCTGATCCTGTGAACTTAGGTAGATCATGAGAGGAAGGGCAGTAAGGGATGAGCCAGTGGTCAGCTCTCGTTACCTTTTCTTACATGTCCAAGGTCATACTCATCACCATTTTGAGGTCAGGAAGGTATTTTCCTCCAGGCCAGATTGACCTGGGCATCTTGAAGGCTTTTTGCCTTCCCGTGGGTCACTGGAGGAGGGAGGGAGGAGTTTTGAATTTCCTGCGTTGTGCAGGGGGTTGGACTAGATTATCCTTGAGGACCCTTTCTGCTCTGTGTTTAACTTCACCCATCCTCCAACAGAAATCCAGAGCTTGGATCATTTACAGCACTAGTACTGCTGTGCTACAGGAATGGCAATGTCTTGCCTCCCTATGGAGAACGATTCCCTCAAAGCTGTATCCCCACCAGTCATTGGACCCTCAGTAATATCATCACAGTCAGTGGAGAGACTGCAGTGGAATGAGATTTGCAAAATAAAGTAAAATAAAATCACCCTTCTCTTCTTCTGCAGAATTAGTGAGGATAGAAAGTAAATAGTGTGGATGGAAAAGAAGACATAGATTCAAGCTGCCTTCACTCTCTGCAACTTATGTTCAGGTGCAAACCCCCCACATTTTTCATTCTTCCCTTGACCAGACTGTTGGTTTCCTAGTCTTCCTTCTGAAATAAGAAAGCAAGTTAAGTATATCTGGGGCTGTTTAAGACCAAAAAAGGATTTTGCAATTCAAGACCATGTTCATGAATTAAATCATTTTTGATGAGATTGACTGCCTGATTTATGCATACGTACTTCAGAGGCACATTCTTCAGCATGTGTCACTTATTCAGATTGAATTAGCATGTTACATTTGACCTTGTTTGTTCATTCCTTTAAGCAAACTCGGGTTTGCTTTAGAAGACTGATTGTATCCAGACATCCATTCTCTTTTGCATCTCTAATATCTGAAAAATGCTACAAGGAAACCCCCAAGGGGAGAAAACTGCTTTGGCAGGTACATCATATCTTTAATGGAAGACGATATCTTGGATGAATCTCAATTATTGACTCCTCTGCGCAAACAGAGAGGTCTATGCCGTATACATTATTGACACAGACTGAGCAGGGGAGGGGCTGTCTAGCAAAATGAATAGCGTGGTTTTGCCTCACATGGGGATGCCTTGAAATCAGCAGTAATGTGAGACCAAGTGCTGGCTCAGATGTTATTTTCCCCACAAAGAGATGGTGAATTATACTGTTGATTATCTCCATTGTGTGAGGGGTGGCATATCTAACAATGCAATGGCTTTGGTTCATAAACTGTGTGGTTCTAACTGTTAAGTTTAGGAGTGGTGGTCAGTAAAAACTTGCTCTGAGGTGGCCATTTTGCCTCATCAATATTCCTTCAAACAACGGTTTGGGGTATGGACAAATCAACTTTCTACCCCAGTGGGCTCCCAGGAAGAACGAGAAAGCTAACTAATTCTTTGCCTCTTGTGAAGTTCATAAAGAATCCATCACATAAGAACATAAAAGAAATGTTGGATCAGGCCAGTGGCCATCCAGTCCAACACTCTGTATCACACAGTGGCCAAAACCCAGCTGCCATCAGGAGGTCAACCAACTGGGTCAGAAGCCCTCCCAGAGTTGCCTCCCAAGCACCAAGAATACAGAACATCACAGCTGCAGACTAGTGTTCCACCTTGTGGCTAATAGCCGCTGACAGACCTCTGTTCCAGATGTTTATCTAGTCCCCTCTTGTGTAAGCCGAAATGCCCTCAAAACTGAGGTTGGGGAATTATCAGGTGGGCACCTGGCTAAATAGGATCTTTTACCAATGTATACAAGAATACACGTCCAGAAAAGTAATGCTTAAATATTTGGGACACTAATTAAGTAAACCAGTAAAATTTATTTAGAAAATTATAGGCTTCCATACAAGATAAAAATACTCATAAAATCACACACACAGTCCTAGGAAAAATAGATAGAGAGATAGGGGAACACAAGGGTAGACAAACAGGGTGATATTTACCTATTGTAGTCTTCCAGAAAGGCTCCAATGGCGACTGAAAAGGGAAGGGGGATATGGGACCCTCAACTGGCCAAGAACCGGGGATGTATCTAGACAGCGGAACTGGGGTACTGCTAGATTCACACCTGAGTGGAGTTGGGTCAGAGGTTAAATAAACTACCTTTGACCCTCAGGGGATGGGAGGTACGGGGAGGAGCAAGGGGAGGCTCTGCAGTGACTATAAGGGCTGGACTTCTGCAATAGCCAATAGCAAATTAATTGGTGGCACCTAATTGGGTGCCTGTGACTGACCAATGAACATGCTGGATCTGTGGATACCTGGTGAGACTTTCAGATTGAAAGATGCCCAGGGAAGGCTCCAAAGTGACCATTGTGGAAAAGAATGGGAAAGATGACTGGGTAGAGGGATGCTTAAGACTAACAAAAGGGTGAAAATAGATATTCATATTATTGCCTAGGTAACACCTGGTTTGGACAAAGGAACTTGGCGTTAGCTGAAGATGTTCTTCCTCTTCTTTAGTCTTATCTTGGTGCCAGTCTTTGTCTTCCGTTTCGCCTGACAAAGAAAGCGATGGTTGGATAATTGTCTTTGCCCAGGGTGGGGGTGATTGCTGCTTGTGAAAGGGGACACCTGGTGAGTCCTTCGCATAGCTGGAATGGAGTTTGGTCTGGCAGGAAGATAGCTGCAAGTGGTGTTAGCCTTCCATGGTGGATTCCATGATCAGCGCTGCAAACCGTCTGCCTGGATGGCTCCTGGCTGTGCAACTTCCTCTGCTCTATGGCCGAGATGGGCGTCATACAGAACGACGGGAACCCATCTATCCTCTTGGAAAGCACCCTTCTACCAGTGTTGAGTGCTTTCTAGTAGCGTTGGATCCATTGGTACTTGTCCAAGTCCCTTTGTCCCTGGTTAGGTATGCTCACACGCTCTGGCCAGACGTGTGTGAGTTACTTCTCCAGGGGTGCTGGCAACCATGCTGGTGACTACAATGTTCTGTTAAAGGGGCATTTTCTTACAATTGAAGCGGTCAGTGCTTGTAGCCAAAACCACTTCCTGCGGCAGTGAATTCCATGAGTTAATTACTCTTCCTCCAAGCACCCCAGAATTCCACCATGCCATATAAAGTCTTACAGCCAATCAGAAGGCAACATGGCTCTAGGCACACAGAGAGCAGTAATGGCAATTGTGCTGGAGGAATACAGCTCTCTGGTTCAATGCCTTAGAACTGCCTGAACAGTCCTGTAGCGGTATTACTAATCTGTCAGTCCAAATTCCCAATAGGTACTGCTGATATGCCCTTAATGCTTTTTGAGGCAAAGGCGAGAACGAAGCGCTGCATTTTGTCTGAGTCTGCAGCCCCAGCCAGAAACTTTGTAGCGATTTTATGCCTCTTGAGTATTGAATGTATACAGCTCATCAATGAGTTCTGCCATCATGGGGCAAAAGCTATTGATTTCAGAATCCGCTTATGCAGTAGCTTTTCACAAGATTGCATACCAAGTTTTGAGACAATTTGTTTTTGCCCTTGGACTAGTAGACATTGTGGGTATTTTGAAAATTCTGTTTATCTCCTCTTCTCCCAGATTTCAATGGTAGCTCATTGCTTACAGTGTCTAGAATCCTGATCATCCTCCAATGACATGAGCATCTATATTGCAATGCGCTACATGTAGGAGCAGTAGTGATGTTGAAGCCTTGGGGACTTGCCAGAGCTGAGGGATGTTCCGGAAAGGTCGCAAACATTCTATCTGATGAGGAGAACACTGTGTTGCTAGTCACAGAATGTTCACAACTGTCCATCTTCTGTCAGTACCAAGAATGCCAATGGAGAAAACAAAACAAAACACTGGCACTAGGGACAGAAAGAACCCTGTGAAGGAAGAGACTGAAAGCCAGGAGCATGGGGGTGGAGGGATGTCGCAGGATATAGAGAAGCAAAGCAGCAGGAAGCTCAGAAGAGAAGGCAGTTAAAAGAAGGGACACATTGGGCAGTGAACTGAGAAGCAGAATCTAAAGTTAGGTGGAAGCAACAAAGGTTTAAGGAAATAATCCAGAGAGGAGACGTGGAGCAGAAGAGAGGAGAGCCCAATGCAAAGGTGGTATTAGAAAGAGACTGCTTTTGTGGAGCAGAAGTGCTGAACAGGAAGGGAGACTGGCCTAAACTGAGGACTGTGAAATAAACAGAATGCAAGAAGCAGAAGAACTGTGAACAGTGGAGATGTGAAACTGCAGAGTAGGGGAAATTGAGGCAAAATCACAGATAGGTGGACAGGAAGGTCTGTCTGCATAAGACAAGGAAAGACAGGGCAGGCAAAAGGCTGGGCAGTGTAGAATCAAAGGGGCAAATAATCACCTGGTCACATGAACACATGAAGCTGCCTTACACTGAATCAGAGTCAGACCCTTTGTTCCCTCCAAGTCACTATTGTCTACTCAGACTGGCAACAGCTCTCCAGCGTCTCAAGTGGAGGCCTTTCATATCACCTAATATCTGGTCCTTTTAACTGAAGATGTTGGGGACTGAGGAAGGCTCCTATATTTAGGAACTTACTAATTGGCAGAATTCAGCCATGCATAGTTTCTCTCCTCATAATGGAAAATGCCACTCTTGGTGATATTGATCCTTTTTTAAAATCCTTAGAGTAATTTTTTAAAAGGCCTACCTCTGAATCTGAAAGTTCTACAGGGGTCAAAAGGCTCATTGCAAGAGAAGAAGAAGAAGATATTGGATTTATATCCTGCCCTCCACTCCGAACAGCCTCAGAGCGGCTCACAGTCTCCTTTACCTTCCTCCCCCACAGCAGACACCCTGTGAGGTGGGTGGGGCTGGAGAGGGCTCTCACAGCAGCTGCCCTTTCAAGGACAACCTCTGCCAGAGCTATAGTTGACCCAAGGACATGTTAGCAGGTGCAAGTGGAGGAGTGGGGAATGCATGTTTGAATTTCCTAGGCCAGTGGTTAATCAACCACTCAATTTTGCTGCAGAGGGCAGCTAAGCAGGGTCAGCCCTGGTGAGTATTTGGAGTAGGGGACCACCAAGGAATACCAGCGTCAACCAGGGTTGCCAACCTCCAGGTGGTGACTGGAGATCTCCTGGGAGCACAACTGATCTCCAGGTGACAGAGGTCAGTCCACCTGGAAAGAATGGATGCTTTGGAAGGTGCTCTATGGCATTTCACCCCTTCCCTCCTCAGCTCCACGCCAAAATCTCCAGATATTTTGCATCCCAGAGCTGGCAACCCTGCTTGCCATGCCAAGGCAGGCAATGACAAAACTACTACTGAACATCTCTTGCCTTGAAAACCTTAGGGGGTTGCCAAGAGTGGGCAGTGAGTTGACAACAAAACAAACAAGAAGTATCATGGCAACGAAGTTAGTACTCTGTTGTGGGCTCTAGGTAGCCTCTTTCTCAAATATAACCAGGACTGTAACTAGGTGGGGGCTGTGGGGCAGCACCCCCTCCCAAATCTGCTAGACACAGCCTTTGCTAGACACAGCAATCCCCCTCTCCTGTTGTTTATGCTTTGTTAATTAAATTAACATCCCCCATGTCCCCTCCAGAAAAAAAATCCTAGATACAGACCAGGCAGTTACCTGTTTTACACTAATTTCTGGAATGTGAGAAGAAAAAACTTCCCACGAGCTGATTTTAAAGCAGTCTTCATTGGTGTGCGTGGGGGGGGGTGATGGGGGGTGAAGCAGTGTGCGTGGGGGATGATGGTAATTGGCTTTTGCCATAGTATTTTTACCTCTCTGCTTCAGATATGTGGGGAGAGCATGGTTTCTGGTACCTAGCAACTGGAAGGCACTTTACACATTTCTTAATTTAAACACTGAGAGGCTACAATCAAACGCAGAGCTAAGCACATTGAAGACCACTGATTTGAGTGGCTGTTAAGTGTCCTTAACGGCGTTTCATATCGTGTCTTACATAATGTGTGGTCTTTGTTTACCACAGGAAAATTGGTACCAGTTAAAGCCAATATTTATGCTGCCTCAGGCCCCTTGCAGCTGCCAAGTCCAAAATGAAAGGCCGTGAGCCATCCAAGATGAAGCTCTTCTAAGGCATACTGATTTAAATAGGAGAAATGTAATCATGTGACAAACCCTTCCATGTAAATTAGTGTGGCTTTAAATTGTTTAACTTTGGCTGGATTAGAATCAACAATTTAGCTACAGTGCTATGCAGGCTTACCCAGGAGCAAGGCCCATTAAACTCTTTGAGCCTCACATCTGGGTTTTTAAAAACAAATTCATGCTACCACTCCAGAATGGCCATTTAAACATATATTACTAGAGATGCCAGCTCTGACCTGAACAATGTCTGGAGATTTGGGGGTGGAGCCTGAGTTGGGTGGGTTTGGGGGAGGGGCTTCAGGGTGGTACAATGCCATAGAGTCCACATTCCAAAATAGCCATTTTCTCCAGGGGATCTTATCTCTGTAGTTTTATTTTTATTTATTTTACTTAGTTAATATCTTGTCTTTCACCCTAATGGGGATCCAAAGTGGCTGACATCATTCTCCTCACCTCCATTTTATCCTCACAACAACTTTGTGAGGTAGGCTACGCTGAGAAAGTGTGACTGGCTCAAGGTCACCCCACAAACTTCCATGACACAAGTGGGAATTTGAACCTGGATCTCTCAGATTCCAGTCCAACACGTCAACCACTACACCATACTGGCACTCTCTGGAAATCACTTGTAATTCTGGGAGATCCCCAGGCCCTGCCTGGAGATTGGCAACCTTATTAGAATACTTTTTGTCCCTCAGTACCAGGTTATTAATTGCAAGATGAAAAGGAATCCATTTAAAATCAAATACACTATCTAGCAGCCTAACCAATGTAGCCTTCTCATTTCCATTAGAGATTGAAACACGAGTAGGCTTAAGTCCAGTGTGTAAACACACCCTCCAACATGTCCCCAAGAGAGATGTCCTGCTCTTTTGACACCAGGAAATTAGCTATGTTTACATCAAACCGAGTCACCTTTTAAGGTAATAATAAGAACTTAACTGCAAGATTTCCTCAGATGAGGAATTTGGGAAGGCAAATAGCTTTCAAAGGCACACATCTGTCCCCACATAGGTCATCCAGAGCGCAGCCTGTGGAGAAAGGGGAAAAGCAGTAGGGCCAGATGGCCATGAAGCAGAATTCAGCCAGCTTGTGTAGTTCCATTGTGTCAGAAGCAGTTAATCATAGATGAACAGAAGGCATTGAGAGTTCTCTCACGTAGGTGATAGTGAATGCCTCATAAAGCCTAGTTAAAAACAACATATTTTAACCCTTTGCCTGACAGTTTTCTATTGACTTCATCAATGCATTCCTAGCCCAGTCCTCAAACTTCCACATTTGGCCTGGGGAAATAGCAAGTGGAGAAGGTGAAATTAAAACTAGGTTGCTGAGTTTTTTTGTAGGAAACACAAATACAGTTCTTCATTTAGTTTCTATTGAGAATTCCTATAGAAAAGACAGGGCTGGAAGAGACCGGGGTAGCAATGAGGCAGAAAAACAGAATCCAAAAGTATATTTATTTGGGAAATGGATGTGAAGAAGTGATTGGATTTATACCCCACTCTTCATTATCCGAAGGAGTCTCAGAGCAGCTTACAATCTCCTTTCCTTTCCCTTCCCCTCCCCACAACAGACACCCTGTGAGGTAGGTGGAGCTGAGAGAGCTCTAACAGAAACTGCTCTTGAGCAGAACAGCTCTGCGAGAACTCATGACTGGGGCAAGGTCATATCAGCAGCTGCATGTGGAGGAGTGGGGAATCAAACTTGGTTCTCCCAGATAAGAGTCTGAACACTTAACCCCTACACCAAACTGGCTCTCCAAAGACCTGCTCAACTTGCTATATTTCAACTCATTCTTTATATCAGGGGTGTCGAACTCATGAGGGCCAGATCTGACATAAATGAGACCTTGTTAGGCCAGGCCATGTCGGGCTGGGCCATGTGTGTACCTATTTAAGATTAGTTAGCAGCGATATAAACTTTATAAAGGACACAGAGGAACACAATTAAAACTTTAAACATGCTTATAATGTTAGCACTCATTGGTTTTAAAGGTGCTTTCTCGGTATTTCTCCCATAAGAACATGAGAGAAACCATGTTGGATCAGGCCAATGGCCCATCCAGTCCAACACTCTGTGTCACACAGTGGCCAAAAAAATTATATATATATAATTTTATACATACACACACACACACACACACTGTGGCTAATAGTCACTGATGGACCTCTGCTCCATATTTTTATCCAATCCCCTCTTGAAGCTGGTTATGCTTGTAGCCGCCACCACCTCCTGTGGCAGTGAATTCCACATGTTAATCACCCTTTGGGTGAAGAAGTACTTCCTTTTATTCATTTTAACCTGACTGCTCAGCAATTTCATTGAATGCTCATGAGTTCTTGTATTGTGAGAAAGGGAGAAAAGTACTTCTTTCTGTACTTTCTCCATTCCATGCATTATCTTGTAAACCTCTATCATGTCACCCCGCAGTCGACGTTTCTCCAAACTAAAGAGCCCCAAGCGTTTTAACCTTTCTTCATAGGGAAAGTGTTCCAGCCCTTTAATCATTCTAATTGCCCTTTTCTGGACTTTTTCCAATGCTATAATATCCTTTTTGAGGTGCGGCGACCAGAATTGAACACAGTATTCCAAATGAAACCGCACCATCGATTTATACAGGGGCATTATGATACTGGCTGATTTGTTTTCAATTCCCTTCCTAATAATTCCCACCATGGCATTGGCCTTTTTTATTGCAATCGCACCTGTCTTGACATTTTCAGTGCGTTATCTACCATGACCCCAAGATCTCTCTCTTGGTCAATTTCTGCCAGTTCACACCCCATCAACTTGTATTTGTAGCTGGGATTCTTGGCCCCAATGTGCATTACTTTGCACTTGGCCACACTGAACCTCATCTGCCACATTGACGCCCACTCACCCAGCCTCAACAGATCCCTTTGGAGTGCCTCACAATCCTCTCTGGTTCTCACCACCCTGAACAATTTAGTGTCATCTGCAAACTTGGCACTTCACTGATCACTTCCAACTCCAAATCATTTATGAACAAGTTAAAGAGCATGGGACCCAGTACCAAGCCCTGCGGCACCCCTCTGCTTACCGTCCTCCACTGCGAAGACTGCCCATTTATACTCACTCTCTGCTTCCTATTAATCCAGGGAACTGGGCAAAGGAAGCTCTGGCTCTTTCCCTCCCTCCCCAGGGGACCAGGAGTGGGAGGAGCCTCAGCCAATAGAAGGAAGAGAGGCTTGACCCAGTAGCTCTGCTGTGTGATTGAGAGAGCCTGCAAAAACAAGCTCTGCCTCCCCTCCTTCCTCCACAAGGGAGGAGCCTCAGCCACTGGAGAAAACAGAGGTTTTGCTCTGTAGTTCCAGTGCGATTGAGCAAGCCTTGCAAAGCAAGAGAGAGGAAGAAGGAAGCAGACAAGAGCCAGTTGCTCAGGGACCTGATAGGAGCCCTCTGGGGGCCCGATTTGGCCCCCGGGCTGCATGTTTGACACTCCTGCTATATACTCTTCTTGAATCTGATGGAGATCTAGGGTTGCCAGCTTTGGGTAGGGAAATATTTGGAGATTTTAGGGGATGGGGTGGAAGTCCCCCTTTCAAAGCAGTCATTTTCTCCAGATGAACTGATCTCTGTCACCTGGAAATCAGTTGTAATCCTAAGGCATCTCTAGCCACCACCTGGAGGTTGGTAACCCCAGGTGATCGTATTAATGGTGCCTTACTCCATAAAGGCTTAATAAAATTGACTGTACCGGGAGGGAAGATGGTCCTGAATGGATAAAACCTCCATTTAATGTTATGTACCAACAAATTATTCTTTTGCTACTTGATGGGACTCTGGGGCAGGGCTGTGGTTGGGACTAGGCTGCCTTTGAGATAAATAGAGGTGTCAAGTTAACTGCTGGAAGTGGCAGGGAGTAAGTGCAGTAGGAACACTCCATTGTGTGTCCGATCTGGAAGAAAGTGGAATGCATCTGAAAATGTATCTGTCTGTGATATTCTTGGCTCTGACATTTGCTAGAAATGGACAACTTTGAGAGGAGGGGAAATTGTGATGAATTATAGAAGGTGTGGATTTTTTGTATTATGTATTGAAAAGATTTCTATCCTATCTCTCCAGGGACCTTGCTTGAGGCCACTCAGTTACATTTTGGAATCATTATTGTGATGATGCCTGTTTAGAGGTATACCTTTTTCTGATTTGTTTAATGAAATAGCTTGTTGCTGTCATTTGTATTTTATGTGCACACGTAACACAAGAACATAAGAGAAGCCATGTTGGATCAGGCCAATGGCCCATCCAGTCCAACACTCTGTGTCACACCGTGGCCAATATATATATATATACACACACACACACACACACAGACACACATATTTATACATATACACACTGTGGCTAACAGCCACTGATGGACCTCTGTTCCATATTTTTATCTAACCCCCTCTTGAAGCTGTCTATGCTTGTAGCCGCCACCACCTCCTGTGGCAGTGAAATCCACATGTTAATCACCCTTTGGGTGAAGAAAAGTAAAGTAAGTAAAAGAAACTCTCTCCATCTCTATAAAATATGCAGCTTTGATAGTTTGATCCCACTTTGGTTGCCTTCACTTCTGCAAAAGTTCTTGGTTGGTTCTGGTCCCCCCCCCCCTTTTTCCTTTGCCTGAAAATCTTTAATCTTGACAATGTTGGTGATAGCTCATATGACAATTGCTAAAAATTGGAAACCCCCACATACTCCCATGATTGAAATGTGGTATGATAAGTTATGGGACTAGTATGTAATGGATAAGACAATGGATAAGCCTTTCTTCGAAAATGATACTGATTTGAAAATGATGATGATTTGCTTTGGGACCCGGTTCTGGAATTCTTTGGGAATATTTCCTTTTTGTCTAATATTGTAGGCTTTCTCTTAATTCTTAATACCTAGCATATTATGTATTGTTTTCGTAAATTGTTTGTTATATGCATCCCGTGATCTAAATTGGATTCTTGTATGTTGGATTTATATTTCTGTTCTTTGTTTTTCCTATATTCTCTATGTTCCCTGTGTTCTTCTTGTGTTGGATTGGATTCAATAAAATAAAATAACTATTAAATTTTTTTTAAAAAAATTATGAGCATAGTATTCAGTTCAGCAAAGCAAGAGTTTGTACAGTGATCTATTCTCCCTTAATGTTATCCCATAATCTGTGATATTCAAAAATGCAAGTTCATGGAAAGTGAGCTGCAGACTCAGACATGATGTCACTCCCATGTACACAGGAATAATGCCCACATGTTCTCCAAGGTATGCCTGGAGTGCTGGAGAAGTGTATCCAGCCCATTTCCCACTGAAGGAGAATGGAGGACTCTTGTTTTGATTTTGATAAGGGAAGGGAAGAGATACCAAGCTCAGGCAGCTGGCAGGAAGCCTTCTCATGGGAATCCCTCCCCGGGCTGTAAAGGAGGAGGTATTGCTCTGTTTCTAGTGCTAGCCCCTGATTCTGGGTCAATACTGTTCAACTAATGGATTAGTGAGGAGGGGAGGAAGCTGTTTACATGCATTTGTCAGATTAGGCACTGGGAGACCCAAGTTCAGATCCCTATTCTGTCATGGAAACTTGATGGTTGACCTTGGACCATTTACATGCTCTCAGCCTCACAGGGTTGTTGTGAGGATAAAACGAAGGGGAGGAGAATTATGGGAGCCATCTTGTGGCTCCATTACAGAGAAAGGCTGAGTATAAATGAAGTAAATTTGGAAAAAAATGAGAGGGGTATTAAGAAGCAGAAGGCATACATAGTTTACCTGAAGTCATCTAGTGAGTTGGCTAGGCTCAGAAGACAGTATGTATTCACATAATTAACCTGCAGAACTTGCTGCCACAGGATATGGTGATGGCTTTGAGATCTCTGAAAGATTATAAACATTCATGGAAGGTAGGCCAGTCAGTGGCTGTTGGCTGTTGATGACTGCATGGAATCTTCTTATTTAGAGACAGGCTGCTTCTGAACGCTTCTGGGGGAGGGGGGCAACAAAACTCTGCTTGTAGGCCTTCCTGGGACATCTGGGGTTACTGAGTGATAGGGTTTCCAAGTCCAGTTCAAGAAATATCTGGGGACTTTGGGGGAGACTTTGGGAGTGGAGCCAGGAGCAAGCATAATTGAACTCCAAAGGGAGTTTTGGTCATTGTATTTAAAAGGACCACACACCTTTTAAATGCCTTCCCTCCACTGGAAATAATGAAGGAAAGGGGCATCTTTTTGGGGGGCTCATAGAATTGGACCCCCTGGTCCAATCCTTTTGAAACTTGGGAGGTGTTTTGGAGAAAAGGCGTTGGATGCTATGTTGCAAATTTGGTGCTTCTACCTCATAAACAGCCCCCCCAAGATCCAGATAACTGTGGATCAATTCTCCATTATGCCCTATGGGAACTGGTCTCAATAGGGAATAATGGAGTGCCCAGCCAACATTTCCTCCCCCCTCTCTGATGACGCTGAAGCGGAGGGAGGGCTTCCAAACTGGGGGATCCCCTGCCCCTACCTGGAGATTGGCAGCCCTACTAAGTGAACTGACACAGGCTGGGCTAGATGAACCATTGACCTGTCAGAGCTGCCCTTATGTCTCCTGAGTTCCAAAACTCAGTCCTTGTCCTATACTATCTCTCTCATTTAGAATCAGCATCATGAAGTGCACAAGAGGCAGCCCGTTTATGTTGCTTACATCATTCTCTGCTTTAGGGCCTCCTGTGGTGGCCGGAGGGGAGAAGGGACAATATCCTTTGCACACTTCTCATGTTATTGTGGTTCTTTTCCTCTTTCTCAGCTCCCCTGTGGTGGGATTTGCAGAGTAATTTCTCCAAGAACAACAGCATCTGAAAAAGATCTTCAAGCTTCAAAAACCAAACCAGGTTTGGCTCATGGTCTACACGGCTTGTAAACTTTTTGGATTCTGCTTTCTGATTGCTGCTTCAAGTTTTCTGGAAGTGGTTTTGGACTGTTCCACCGGGCTCAGTTTTTTTATAGGCTTACCTGAACATTGCCTCTTCATGTATGAGGCCTCCAGCCAGGGCTTTTTTTGTAGCAGGAACTCCTTTGTATATTAGGCTACACCCCCCTGATGTAGCCAATCTTCATGGAGCTTACAGGGCTCTTCTTGCAGGGCCTACTGCAAGCTCTTGGAGGATTGGCTGCATCAGGGGGGTGTAGCCTAATATGCAAAGGAATTCCTGCTACAAAAAAAGCCCTTCCTCCAGCACTGCAAAAGGAAAGGGCAAAGAAACATTCTATTTGCCTGTTATAGCCACCCGTGCCTGAAGACTGTGTGCACACATGACAGAGAACTGCAGCCACTTCCAGCACTCTGCTGTTCTTGGGTTGCCAGATCCCTTTGGCCACTCATGGGGGGCTGGGGGAGTTGCCAACTCCAGGGTGGAAATTTCCTGGAGATTTGGGGGTAGAACCTGGGAAGGATCGGGATCTCAGTGAGGAGCAATGCCACAGAGTCCACCTGCCAAAGCATCCTCTTTCTCCAGGGGAACTGATCCCTGTAGTCTGCAGGTGAGCTGTAATTCCAGGAGATCCCCAGGTCTCACCTGGAGGCTGGCATCCCTATCTGTAGCCACAGAATACTGGGTTGCTCAGTTGCAGTCTGTCACTTCATAAAGATCCTGCCTTTTCCTCAAGGAGCTTCTCCCTATCCTCACAACAACCCTGTGAAGTAGGTTGCATTAGCGTTGTGAGCATTATGACTGAGTAGGATTTAAACCCAAGACTTCCCAGCCCTAGTTCAACGTTTTAACTACTGCATATGCCGATGAATTGGGTCTTAGGGCTGTACAGGACAGGGTGGCCAGGTCCCCCCTGGCCAATGGTGAGGGATGGGGGCTTAAAGTTACCAGATCCAGATTGGGAAACTCCCTATCCTCACAACAACCCTGTGAAGTAGGTTGCATTAGCGTTGTGAGCATTATGACTGAGTAGGATTTAAACCCAAGACTTCCCAGCCCTAGTTCAACGTTTTAACTACTGCATATGCCGATGAATTGGGTCTTAGGGCTGTACAGGACAGGGTGGCCAGGTCCCCCCTGGCCAATGGTGAGGGATGGGGGCTTAAAGTTACCAGATCCAGATTGGGAAACTCCTGGAGATTTGGGGATGGAGCCAGAGGAGCACAGGAACTTCAGTGGGGCACAAGGCCATAGAGTCCACCCTTCAAAGCATCCCTTTTCTCCAGGAGAACTGATTTTTGTAGCCTGGAGATGAGGTATAATTCCAAGGGATCCCCAGGTCCCAAGTGAGGGCTGGAATCCCTAGAACAAAATCCTGAATTTATCTGTTGTACTGCTATAGCACTCATCCCCAGACTGAAACAATAGACATTTGCTTAGTAGCTGCAGTACTTCTTTTCATTCTAACTGCCTCCAGCATACACACATGTATAGCCCAAAGGAACCTCCATTTTTAGTGCTTCACCTATCACTTTAGCATGGAACAGCAGATGATTAAACTGCATATGGGGGTAACAACCATGTTTCTGAACAAAAAATTTAGACTGCTCCCTTCTTCGTAACAAAAATGAGCCATTGCTTTAGTTCTTTGGGCTGGGTGGGAAGGTCTGCCTAGTTATATTGCTGAAAAGGCACAGATGTAGCTTAGACATTCATAAAGGATTAGACCCCCCCCCCATTTTTAAAACTCAGCATGGTTTTCAAGCATAACATTCAGAAAGTCTCCAACACAAAATGGCAAAGATCAGGGCTTGACTTTGTATGTCAGAATTTGGCATGTTGCAGCATGGACTCCTGCGTTTGATGACTTGCTGCCGATGCGCTCTTGAAATGGAAACAGCTGTCCAGGGAAGGGGTGGGGGAGTTTAGGACCACCCACACTGCACAGAGGGACTTCATGGATTGCCTCTCCTCCAGGGGGGTCACACAGCTGAACTGAAAAAGCTGCATTTTTAAAGAAAAAAACCTTACAGAAGACAAAAGGAAGACAAATGGAAAGCTGGTTTTGTGTGCATGTGTAATGTGCTGTCAAGTCACTTCCGACTTCTGGTCACCTAGAACTGCCAGGTGTCCCCCCCCCCCCCGCTCATCCCGTCACTTGCAGGGAGGGTGAGGTAGGATTTCCAGATCCAAGTTGGGAAACTCCTGGAGATTTGGGGATGGAGCCTGGGGAGGACAGGGGGTGCCATAGGGACCACCCTCCTAAGCATCTCTTTTCTCCAGGGAAGCTGATCACTGTTTGGACATGAGCTGTAATTCCAGGGGGTCCCCAGGCCCTACCTAGAGGCTATAATCCAAAAGGGGGAGATTCACAGGAAAGGATGCAAGCACAAAAAAATCAACCATGAATAGAATAATGAACAATAAAGCTGACATACACCTTTTCACTATATGCTTCCAAATAAATGTTTGACGAAAAGATTCATAGGAGTATGTTTCAAAGTGCATATAGCGTCAATGATGAATTAAAGTGCTTGTGCAGATGGCTTCATATACCCATAGAATGACTGGACTCCTTGCTGCCACCTCTAATGCAGCCCTGCTGGCTTGAATAGATGCACCATTTCCATATGCTTTATCAAAGTGGAGTCTGGGCAGTCCGACACATTCTTCTTCCCAGTTTTGCATAAGATTTTGCACTTAAGTGGCGTGTTCTGCAGCCAAGAAGATATTTTATCTCACCACAATGATAAGGAATGAGCCCAGCCAATTCAATGGTTGTGTTCCCACAAGCAACCTCCCCTCTCCCTGTGCATAAAAACCCAACCTGATTGTGTCAAGGACTGCCATGTAAAGCAATTGCCACTGTCCAGGTGGGGCCTGGAGATCTCCTGGAATTACAACTGATCATAGATCAAATCCCCTGAAGAAAACGCTTGCTTCAAAGGGTGGACTCTAGCATTGCAGTTCACTGAGCCCCACCCATGCCTGCCCTCCACAGGCTCTAGGGCATTTATTGCTTTCAAAACCATCACAGGGCTTGTAATTAGCCCTAATTCTGTGTTTAATTTCCAAAATGAGAGGGTCTGCAGTCGAAACGTTGCTGAAAGACACAGCCTGTGACCTAGAAGCCCTTCTCCCTAACCCCAGCAGTCAGTAACATCCGGACTCAGTGTGTAGTGAGAGAAAGGCAATCTGAATGTTCTCAGAGCCACACTTCTCTATTATTACTGGACATATTGCAGAACAAACACCATGATTCAGAACATGTACCAAAGATTGGCTCAAAGTAAGCCCTGGGAAAAAAAATAATTTGTTTTTATTTTGTTAGGCTCTGGACAGGTGAGAGCATTACAAACCTGCATTTTCACACACACTAAACACAGACTGATTTCTCACTATACTTGTTCCGGTCTCGGAGCCCTTTTTTCCACAACACTTCTGTCCAATTTCTCACAAGCCGCTGCAGGGCTGCGACTTGCCCCGCCTCTTTCCCATGGCAAGCCAAAACCGGTTTTCAGAGGATCTTGCTTGGGAAAGAGGCAGGGCAAGTCGCAGCCCTGTGGCAGCTTGTGCAAAATCAGAGAGAAGTGCCGGAGGGAAAAGGGCTCCAAGACCAGAACAAGCCTAGTGAGAAATTGGTCACTATAATATAGTGGGTTCAGCGCATGGAAGAGACAAGGGAGTAGTGATCATAGCTCCTTTATTAGATGCAGCAAGGTAAAGAGCTGCACTTGGAAATGAGAATTGGACCAACAGGGCCAACTATATTTATACATTCAAGTTCCCACGCTAGCATGTCATTGGATCATTCAAACCAGCAGGGGGCCCGTGATTGGAACGAGGATTTGGATCCTACTGCCCATTGTTCCTGAGTTTCCTAGCTCAGTCCTAAAGGCTCCAATGAGCCAGGCAGGAACCACATTCCAAAGTCATGACATTAGTTTATGTACACAACAGTCACACTTTCAATACTCTCTCCTTTCGGGCACTCCCGCCTCCAAAGATCAGGGATATAGAGTGTGCTGGATTGATGTGGGATGTTGAGGAGAGTTTGGCAATCTGGCTGGTGTACTGTCCGCCTTATCGTCCCTGATGGAGGCTGTGGCAGGCTGGGCACTGGAGCACTCGCGGCTTATTGTCCCGGGTGACTTCAATGTCCATGCTGAGGACACGGCCTCCACTCGGGCGACGGACCTGGTGTCTTCCATGGCAGCACTTGGACTCTCCTAATATGTAACAACATCCACGCATCAAGCCAAACTCACATTAGACCTGGTCTTTGTGGTGGGAGTTGTAGTGGATCAGATTTCTGCTGATGCAGTGCCATGGTTTGATCACTATGCCCCAAAGGCCTGTGTGAATATTCCACCTCTATCCATTTAGGTGGTGAGCAGGTTTTGGCTCACCCACGAAGCCAGATGGACCCTGTGTGCTTTCAAATGGCTTTGTGGGATCCCTGGCCCTCTGGTGACTCGTTGGATGAGCTGGCAGAGACCTGGAATAACCAGCTCTCAGCAGCCATTGACGAGATTGCTCCTCAATGTCCTCTTTGTCCCCGGTCACAATCCACGCCATGGTATACCCCGGAGCTGCGATTGATGAAACGGCAACTAAGACAACTAGAGAGACAGTGGCAATGTACTCGTGACAAAGCTATGAGAACATATTATGGCAGTCCGAGCCACAAAGAAAACTTACTTTGTGACCCAGATTGCATCTGCAACTTTGTGCCCAGCTGTCATGGGTGCTGGGGACCCTGTAGAGGAAGTTGAGCCTGCAGCAGAAACTGTGCCCCTGCCACCTGCACTAGTGCCCCTGCCTCCTGCTGGAGAAGATCCCAGCCCCCCTGCCTCGCCCTCTCGGGTGGCGCGTGTGCGTGACCGCCTCCGTCAGGACCTCAGGGATCGGAGGAGGGCGGCACGCTCACAAGCAAGACGCTCCCTGAGCCCTGAGTTTTGAGAGGATTCTGGCCCTTCTAAGAGCAAGGATGCTTGAGTTGCTACAGGATCCTGGCTGCCTCTCTGAGCCAGCAATTAGCCCAAATGGGCAACAGCCAGCAGAGGGCTATATAGCTGTAGGCTTTGGGAGGAGGCTTTGTGGAAGCAACTAGTCATCTCCCTGACATCCTAGCATCCACTCCGGCTTGACTTTGGTTCCTGACTCCCTGACTTTGGCTTTTGACTTCTGGACTCCCTGACCTCGGCTTCTGGACCTCGGACCTGCGATACTTGTACACTGATTTGGATTTGGCGCCTCAGACCCTCCTGCTTACTGGCTACAGACCTCGGACTGCCTCTGGACTTTGCCTGACCCGGCCCCAGCCGTGACAGATTGCTTCCACCCACACAAACACCCATTCCACAGGATGGATGCTGAAGCAAGTGGAACCGCAGGACTACTGGCTGCCCTCCAAGCCCAGGTACAGCAGCTGACACAGGCAGTAGTGCACTTGCAGCAACAGCCTGCAGCCAGTGCTCCAGCCAAGTGCCCAGTTCCCCCACCTGACAGATTTGGGGGTGCTGTGGAAGAATTTCCTGTGTTCCTGGCACAGTGTCAGCTGTACTTTGAACTAAGAGCACGGGACTTCCCCAATGACAAGACGAAGGTGTGTTTTATCATTAGTCTGTTAAAGGGGCAGGCGGCCAAGTGGGCCACACCCCTACTGGTTGGGTCCTCTCCCCTACTGACTGATTACCAGGGGTTTGAGGCCCACCTGTCTGCTGCCTTCTCCAACCCAGTCCAAGCAGCCACAGCCAACCGGAAAATCAGGGCCCTGAAACAAGGCCAGTCCTCGGTGGCTCAGTATGCCACCGAATTCAAGCTCCTGGCCCAAGACTTGGCGTGGAATGAGGCTGCTCAGATGGACCAGTTTACCGAGGGGTTGGCAGAGGAAGTCCTGGACGAACTGGCCAGGGTGGAGCGGCCCCCCACGCTCCAGGAACTTATCACCCTCTGCCTCCGCATCGATGGCCGCCTGGAAAGTCGCCGCCAAGCCAAGACCCGAGGGCGCCAGCTCCCTGCGCCATGCCACTTGGCTCCTCTCCCATCCCCAGCTAGTACCAGAGACGAGGGTGAGCCTATGCAGCTTGGAGCTGCTCGACCCCGCCTGACTCCAGAAGAAAAGGCCAGACGCCGCACGCAGAACCTGTGCCTCTACTGCGGCACGGCAGGCCACTATGCCTCTGGCTGCCCTGCTAAACATCGAATACCCAGACCTACATTGCCACCGCCGCCAAAAGGCCAGCCCCAGGCGTAAGTGGACCCTCCAGCCTGGGGCGACTAGCTGGGTCCTCCGAACAACAGGCTGATACCCCGGGCCCGTTCCTGCTACCAGTCAAACTCCATCTGCCCGATGGACGCTGGCTGTTCGTGTATGCCATGCTGGACTCGGGAGCGGCCCACTGTTTCGTAGATGCCGCCTTTGTAAAGCAGCACCAGATCCCAGTGCAGCCAAAAGAGATTCCGACGCTGGTGGAGGCTATTGACGGGCGCCTCCTCCGTTCTGGCCCCGTCACCCAGGAGACCTGTCCCATCACCTTCCACGTCCAGCAGCACCAAGAACAGCTGCAGTTTGATGTCGCCCGCATGCCTCGCTTCCCGCTGATTCTAGGCCTTTCCTGGCTGAAGCTGCACAACCCCATCGTGGACTGGGCTCAGCAAGAACTACGCTTCCGAGACCCATGCCCCCATCTGACTCCTCCCACCACTCTAGCAGCCGGCATCCCGAGTGGTGGTCCTCAGCTCCCTCAGAAGTATGCAGATTTCGCCGATGTCTTTGAAGAGACAGGAGCAGATCAGCTTCCTCCTCACCGACCCTATGACTGTGCCATTGATTTGGTACCTGGGGCACCACTCCCGGTGGGGCGTCTGTACCCAATGTCGGAGCCTGAGTTGGCAGCTTTGCGAGACTACCTGGACAAGAACCTGAAGCGCGGATTCATCCGACCCTCAACTTCTCCCCTGTCTGCTCCAGTCCTCTTCGTGAAGAAGAAAAGCGGGGAGCTCCGGCTGTGCAATGACTACCGGGCCCTGAACAAGGTCACCATCCGCGACCGGTACCCTCTACCACTGATCCCTGAACTCTTGGATCGTTTAAAGGGGGCCCAAATCTACACCAAGCTGGACCTCCGCGGAGCGTACAATTTGGTGCGCATACGGCCCGGAGACGAATGGAAGACCGCGTTTGGGACCCGATACGGGCAGTACGAGCACCTGGTGATGCCCTTCGGATTGACCAACGCCCCCGCTGTCTTCCAGAGGTTCATGAATGATGTATTCCGGGACCTGCTCGACCGCTTCGCGATCGTATATCTGGATGACATTCTAATTTACTCCCGCAATCCTGCCCAGCATGCCGAGCACGTCCGCCAGGTCCTACAGCGCCTACGAGCCCATGGCCTCTACGCCAAGCTGGAGAAGTGCGACTTTGACCTGCGCTCCGTCGAGTTCCTTGGTCACATTGTGTCACCACAGGGAATCCTCATGGACCCGAAAAAGGTAGAAACGGTCCTGACCTGGCAGGCCCCTCAGAATCGCAAAGACCTGCAGCGGTTCCTTGGTTTTGCCAACTACTATCGGCAATTCATCCCAGCCTATGCATCTCTGACAACACCCCTGACTCAACTACTCCGCCCCAAAGAACCTTTCCACTGGTCCCCAGAGGCCGATAACGCTTTCTCCACCCTGAAGACCCGCTTCGCCACCGGGCCACTCCTGAGATACCCCGACCCCCAGCTTCCCTTTACGGTGGAAGCTGATGCCTCCAACGTGGCCCTGGGAGCAGTGCTGTCCCAGCGCGAGGAGCCGTCCCAGCCACTCCAGCCCTGCGCCTATTACTCACGCCAGCTCACTGCGGCAGAGAGGAACTACACCATCTGGGAGAGGGAGTTGCTCGCGATCAAGGTGGCTTTTGAGGTTTGGAGACATTACCTTGAAGGGGCTCGCCACCCTGTCCAAGTGCTCACCGACCACCGGAACTTGGAGCATCTCCAGACCACCCGCCGTCTCAACCAGCGCCAGATCCGGTGGTCCCTATTCTTCTCCCGCTTTGACTTCAAGATCACCTACATCCCCCATACCCAGAACCGGAAAGCCGATGCGCTCTCGCGGAAACCGGAATACGCTCCTGCTTCGACTGAGACCGTGCCTGCTGCTCCCATCCTGCCACCCTCAGTGTTTGCAGCCACCTCCACATCACCAGCACTCGTGGAGGACATTCGTGCTAGCCAGGCCAATGATCCCTGGGTCCAGCAACACCTCCAGGCACTCCAAGATGGCTCAACAGGCGAGTTCACGACTCGAGGCGGCCTCTTGCTACACCACGAACGCCTCTATGTGCCGCCCGGGCCCTTGCGGGCAGAAGTACTACGCATGACCCACGACGCGTTACCCGCTGGGCACTTTGGACAACATAAGACCACCCACTTGCTGACACGGGAATTCTGGTGGCCACGAGTTCGCTCCGATGTTGCCCGTTATGTCAGCTCCTGTGACGTCTGCCGACGGGCCAAAGACATCCCAGCCAAACCCTCGGGGTTGTTACAGCCCTTGCCCACACCCTCAGGACCCTGGGATACCATCTCGATGGACTTCATCACGGAACTTCCACGATCCAAGGGTCAGACGTGCATCTTGGTAGTCGTCGACCTATTTACCAAGATGGCCCACTTCATTCCGTGCCCGAAACTTCCCACAGCTCAGGAGACAGCCCAGCTCTACCTGCAACACATCTTTCGTCTGCACGGACTCCCAGCCCACCTGATCTCAGACCGGGGCCCCCAGTTCTCCTCTCGGTTCTGGCAAGCCCTCCATTCCAGCCTGGGGACTCGAGTGCACCTGTCCTCCGCTTACCACCCACAGACAGATGGTCAGACAGAGCGCACCAATGCCACGCTAGAGCAATATCTCCGCTGTTACACCTGCTACCAGCAGGACGACTGGACCACTCTGTTGCCTCTAGCGGAATTTGCATACAACAACGCGGTCCATTCCTCCACCCAAATGACCCCGTTTGCTGCAACCTACGGGTACCACCCTCGGTTCTTCCCGGCGATCCTGCCACCCACGAATGTCCCCGCCGTTGAGGCCTACCTGCAAGAACTCCGCGCCAGCCAAGACTTGCTCCGAGAGCAGCTACAGCGGGCCAAGGAAGCCTATAAACTAGCTGCGGACCGGAAGAGGCAGGAAGGCCCCCCAATCCAGCCGGGGGATCAGGTGTGGCTCTCAACTCGCTACCTGCGCCGGCCTGGTCGGTCTCACAAGCTGGATGCGCGGTTCATTGGACCCTACCCTGTCTTAGAACAAATAAACCCCGTCGCCTTCAGGCTCCAGTTGCCACCCCACCTCCGCATTCACCCCGTGTTCCATCGCTCCCTCCTTGTTCCAGCTGCACGCCCTGACCCAGCTCGGCCTCCTTCTCCACCGCCACCGCCACCAGTGTTGGTGGATGATGAAGAAGAATACGAGGTGCGCCAGATCCTGGACTCCCGGTACCATCGTGGAGGCCTCCAGTACCTTGTGGACTGGGAGGGATACGGCCCAGAAGACCGGTCTTGGGAGCCCGTGGACAATCTTCATGCCCCAGACTTGGTGCAACGGTTCCACAACGACCACCCCGACCTCCCAGGCCCCTCGACGGAGGGGGGCCCTGGGGGGGGGATAGTGTCATGGGTGCTGGGGACCCTGTAGAGGAAGTTGAGCCTGCAGCAGAAACTGTGCCCCTGCCACCTGCACTAGTGCCCCTGCCTCCTGCTGGAGAAGATCCCAGCCCCCCTGCCTCGCCCTCTCGGGTGGCGCGTGTGCGTGACCGCCTCCGTCAGGACCTCAGGGATCGGAGGAGGGCGGCACGCTCACAAGCAAGACGCTCCCTGAGCCCTGAGTTTTGAGAGGATTCTGGCCCTTCTAAGAGCAAGGATGCTTGAGTTGCAACAGGATCCTGGCTGCCTCTCTGAGCCAGCAATTAGCCCAAATGGGCAACAGCCAGCAGAGGGCTATATAGCTGTAGGCTTTGGGAGGAGGCTTTGTGGAAGCAACTAGTCATCTCCCTGACATCCTAGCATCCACTCCGGCTTGACTTTGGTTCCTGACTCCCTGACTTTGGCTTTTGACTTCTGGACTCCCTGACCTCGGCTTCTGGACCTCGGACCTGCGATACTTGTACACTGATTTGGATTTGGCGCCTCAGACCCTCCTGCTTACTGGCTACAGACCTCGGACTGCCTCTGGACTTTGCCTGACCCGGCCCCAGCCGTGACACCAGCACAATTATTTAGTATAATTTGGTCACTGACAACCTTACCACAAGGTAAACCAAATGTTAGAGAATTAGAAATCGGCTGCGAGGCTTTTGCGAGTTTTTTTGCAGATAAGGTCTCATCGCTCTGACACGACCTCCCTGCCACAATTGATACAGTGAAAGAACTTGAGGCACTGAGCACGTCTTCTGGTCTATTTCTGGATTCCTTCATCCCACTCAGCCTGGAGGAGGTTGACAGGATCCTTTTGGCTGTACGCCCTACAACCTGTGGGTTAGATCCGTGCCCATTCTGGCATATAAAAGCTAGCCAGGCGGTCTTACGGGAACCACTACGGGTCATTGTCAACAGATCCCTCACAGAAGGAATCTTTCCCACGCCCCTTAAAGAGGCTGTGGTCTGCCCCCTCTTGAAAAAAACGATCTGCAGGCCAGCCGTATTGGCAAATTATCAGCCGGTGTCAAACCTGCCCTTTTTGGGCAAGGTCATAGAGCGGGCGGTGGCAACTCAGCTACAGGGATTTCTTTCTTTCTTTCTTTCTTTCTTTCTTTCTTTCTTTCTTTCTTTCTTTCTTTCTTTCTTTCTTAAAAAAAGTTTTATTGATTTAAACTACATAAAAGAAGCATTGCAGAGGATACATAAAAAGAGGAAAAAAGAGGGAAAAGGGGCGTTTACAGAGTGGGAAAAACAGAAACAGAAACCAGTATGAATATATCAGTTATCATTCCTCCTCCCAATATAATACTCAAATCTTCCTACCTACAAGTATAAAAATCTCCTTAAATGTTACCTTCCTTTCTTCTTTTACCAGGATAAAAAAAGAATAATTCTTTTAATAAACTAGTAAAGCAATATATAGCTAAACAGTTCTTCTTAAACACAAATTGAATATAGCCAGTTAGTAAAAAAAAAAATTTCTTACAAGACTGTCTCAACATCAAATTTTTCTAATTTAATTTACGCCTATAGCAAGCACAAATTAAGTTGTTGATTTAGCAAAATCCTTATTGAAAGAAGCACATGAAAATCCTTTCTTTGTTCATAGCAAATTACAGGAGATACATCAAATACAACTGAGTACTTTGTCTGTCTCCGTCTAAACCATTTCTCCTGCTAACGTATTAAAAGCAAGTCTGCCAAGTTACCAAGTCTATCAAATTCTGCAGCAGTTATGCTATCTGCCTTTTCACCCTTAATCCTATTTTCACATCATTAGAAGCAGTCTCACTAAATAGGCAAACTGTCGGTACATCTACTATATAGAGAGTTATGTTAATTAGACTCTTTAACATCACTTCTTCAAGATCTCTCTTATTCTTTTAAAGGTTAACATCTGTTCTTTATTAATAGTTACATGTTTACTTATTCACCAGGAGAAGAAAAAAAAAGAGAAACCCCCCCCCCCCAAGATTCCAGAGTCATTCTTCCCAAAGATTAAAGACTTTTAAGTTCCTTTAGTTTCTGCATCCAAATTGTATCTGAGGCAGCCCATTTGTCCACAGTTTATCTTTTGGTGTCACTTTACACTTCTTGGTCAGAGTTCCTTGTTCAGCCATTCACCAAAGCAGAAGCAAAAAATCCTTATTTTGAATAGCCTTCCAAATCCAGATTTGTTGATTGAAGTGCAGTTTTTCTCTTCTCAACATGGCCTGCCTCCTCACCCACAGTAGAAAGAATTCACTGCCATTTTCCTGTCTCCACTTGATTTTGTTACAGCTTAACTTCTGGTGTAGTTTTGAAAGTGCGTCAGAAAAGACCATCTTATTTTTCCTTTGTTTGTTTCGCATAGTTACAGTTTCCCCTTCTGCTTTCACTGCCACTGATCCACTCTCCTTAATGCTGGACCCCTGTAGATTTACCATTTCATTAACCGTTGGATCTTCTTCGCTCAAATCATTAGCTGTGAGCATAAAATAATCTCTAAGAAGCTGCGTAAATGAGATAAAATCTTCCTTCAAAGATCTGAGATTTACACAAATATCTTTTCCATGTGCCATTTCATTAAAGGGTGCCATATTAAGACTCAGATTGTGCATTCAAAACTCAGTCTCTCAGATCAGATTGTATTTTTGCTTCTCTCCTGTTAGTCCCCGTTCTACAACAGCTTCAACTGAAGTTTTAAGAGGCATTCTTTCAGTTACAGTCAGGTAATAGAGACAGAGCTCTTTTCTATATATCTCCTTTGTGTTCAGATTGTATTGCAAATTCTTGGTAATCTCTGTAATATATATCCAATTAAAGTCTGGGTCGATTTTAATAATTATATTCAATCCAGTTTAAATAGTTAAGACTGCTCATGATGTTTTAAGGCCTTTTGAAGTAATCCTTGAGCTAATTTTTTGTTGATATGCAGAGTGACCCATCGGGGGGGGGGTAAAGTTAGAAAAAACACCAATTGTTAAGTAGAGTCGTTGCTTTAGAAGTGGAGAAATGTTGCTTTAAAGATGTACTGGAGAAAGTGAAAGCATAAAAGTGATCGGGAGAGCCAGTTTGGTGTAGTGGTTAAGTGTGCAGACTCTTATCTGGGAGAACCGGGTTTGATTCCCCACTCCTCCACTTGCACCTGCTGGCATGGCCTTGGGTCAGTCATAGCTCTGGCAGAGGTTGTCCTTGAAAGAATAGCTGCTGTGAGAGCCCTCTCCAGCTCCACCCACCTCTGTTGTGAGGGAGGAAGGTAAAGGAGATTGTGAGCCGCTCTAAGACTCTTCGGAGTGGAGGGCGGGATATAAATCCAATATCTTCTTCTTCTTTTTCTGCTGATATAGTAGCTTTCATAGCCGTGGAACTTCAGGACAGACAATGAGCACAGAGGGCAGTTGCTGCTGACCCCCCCCCCCCCCCGTGAAGTTCCCATGCTGAAGAGAAAGCCCTCCAGGCCTTCCCTATGGGGGCATCACTTCTGTGACACCCCTCTGATGACCAGATTCAGAGTTGCCACAGGGAGAAAATCTGCAAGCAACTCTGAAGCCAAGATGACAGATCCTGGAAGTCCCCAGCTACAGGGATTTCTGGGGGACACTTCTGCACTGGATCCATTCCAATCTGGCTTTTGGCCGGGTCATGGGACAGAGACGGTTCTGGTTGCCCTCATGGATGACCTCATGTGACATCTGGATCAGGGCGGCTCAGCGGTGCTGTTGTCATTAGGTCTATCAGCTGCATTTGATACGGTTGACCATCAGCTACTATCTAGCCACCTCGCCGATGCGGGGATCCACCGGTCAGCCTTACAATGGATGGCCTCTTTTCTCCAAGGTTGGGGACAAAGGGTGATCACAGGGGAAGAATCATCCCAAAGGCACCCGCTTATATGTGGTGTGCCACAGGGTGCGGTTTAACATCTATATGAGCCCCCTTGCCTAGATTGTCAGGAGGTATTGGCTGGGATGTCACCAATATGCAGATGACACCAATGATGGGTGGCCAGTCCGACTGTACCCCGGATAATCTAGACCTGGCTCTTCAAGTTGTAGCCACTTGGCCCAGGCAGTCGGTTGAAGCTGAAGCTAATGAAGACGGAGGTTCTCTATCTAGGTTGGGGTGGCCCAGGAACGGAGATCCCTGTACCAACTCTTGTTGGGGTGCTGTTGATACCGGCACCTAATGTCAAGAGTTTGGGAGTGCTTCTTGAGTCCTCTTTGACAATGGAGGCCCAAGTTGCAGCCACTGCCAAATCCGCCTTTTTCCTTCTCTGGCGGGCTCGGCAGTTGGCCCCTTTCCTGGAACACGGTGACCTAGCAATGGTGATCCATGCCACGGTCACCTCGAGAATAGATCATTGCAATGCCCTCTACACGGGGCTACCCTTGACCCTGACTCAGAAGCTGCAGCTAGTGCAGAACGCAGCAGCATGGCTGTTAATGAGGCTCCCTCGATGGGAGCACATTCTGCAGGGCCTGCAAAACCGAGTTATTCTGACAGGCTTCTGGCACTTAAACTGTGAAGGACTGACACCTACATTACTGAGATGTTGGAACTACTACCAGGTTTAGCTGTTAGTAAAGGACAATCCCGCCTAGGTAGTTATTTAATAGCACCGTAAAATGGTTTTAAAATGTTTTAAAAATGTTTTAATAGTGTTGTTTATTGTTTGATTGTTTAATTTGTATTTATTGTCTGAAATTTGGACTGTTAGCTGCCCTGAGTCCGCTTGCGGAGAGGGCGGGGTATAAATTAAAGGTAATAAATAATAAATAAATAAGTTCACTTTACAAGTGGATTTTACTATGTGAAATGGCAAACAGTCACTGAAGTGGATTGAAACTGCATTGTGTAGCATGTGTGAAAGCGCCATATGTCATTTGTGGGTATTCTAATGATTTTAAAGTGTGAAGCAGACCTTCCTATTCCTAGGGAGATATGAATAGTGGCTCCAGAGCAGGGTAGGGTCGCCAGCTAAGCGAGAGAGGTCTGGTGGGGGCAGGACATGGTTTTACTATAAAGTTCCAGGGGAATTCTAGAGTGCAGTGCTGATGTGATGACATCACCGCCAGGTTCATACCAGAAGTGAGGTTATTATAAAGCTTATCCTCTCCATTCCTCACTGGTTTACCAAGTTGCAGCAGGTAAGCAGGGCTGCAGGGTGGGAGGTCTCCCGTTATAGTGAGAGATTCAGCTAGCTTAGAGTAGGGGTAGGCAGCCCTCAGTGTGTTCTGAACAGAGGCATGTCAGGCTATTTTGTTCACTATATGGGGGCAGTTCTCTGCCCACTGCCCAGTGTTCTGCTCAAGGGACAGAGTGCTGGCGGTGCCACTGGGACACAGTTTGTTCCCAGTGTCCCTAATCAAATACAGTCTGTTTTGTTGCTTACACAGTAATATCTTTGCAGGTAAACATTGCAGGTTTGTTGGCACTCAGGCCAAAAATGGCTGTATGTTTGGTTTGACTGCAACCCCAAGAATTAACATCCTGTCCTTTAACAGAGGCTTAATAAATAAAAAAGTAAATTGTGGTTTTTCATGGAATGGGAGTAAATAACATCACCTAGGAAAGAACAATCTCATTAAGCTCCTTTTAAAGGGACACAGCTCTCCCCCACCCGCCCCAGCCTGTTGACAACCCTATTGCCTGTCCCTGGCCTAGGATATGAAGTTTCCCAGTTTCTATTTTGGTTGTGACCTGGGACAGAGAGCTAGCCCACTGCTTGCTTCCCAAGTAGTGGAACAGGGCTATAAATTTTAGATCAGTTAATACGGGTCAGTCAGTGACTCATTGCCATGTTTTATCCACCCGTCATACTCAGTAGTAGGCCAGTAAAGAGAGCAGGGGTCATTTTGTAGAAAAATAGGTGGTAGAGCTCATTAGCATAACTCATTAGCATATGCCTTCAGTCTACCCCCAGCCAAAAGCAACCTGATGCAAGAAAGGAGAGCCCCAGGCGAGTGAAGCCTGCTTGCACTGGCTAGAGATCCAACTAGCCCAAGCAGGCCTCACTCACCTGGAGCTCTCCTTGGCCACCCCCCCCCCAGTCAAAAGGCCAGCAAGCCACCCGCCACCCCAAATCCCATAAGAAGTGGAGAAAGGGTGGCACAGGCTTCTCCAAGGGTTAATGAGGGCTGCTGGGGGTGGCGCAAAGCCCCTGGTGGCTGGCTGGATGCCCACTCTCCTAATCCAGGGATTTTTATGCAGCTGCACCTACTATTCAATGAACAAGATAGGTGGGGAGGAAGAGGGGGAACCCACAGAAAGATTCAGGAGCTGTGCTCTTGTGAGCTCCTGCTGAATCTGAGGCCTGGAAGAGAGTGACAAGACAGATTTTTCTCACAAACCACATTTCACACTGTTATCGCAATGCAGATGTCAGTCACTCACTGGATGAGAGTGCTGGTTCCCTCCCTTCCTGTTGTAGTTTCAGTGTCTCATCAGATGTGCGAGAACACCAGCCAACTTTGGGTGGCGCCTTGTCAAAAACAAAATAAGAAGCACAACTGACTGTTTTGTCTCCTATGAGATTAAAACAGGTTTTTTTTTTAAAAAAAAATATATGTATTACATGTCATCTCTCCAATACATAGACACAAGCGTCCTTGAGCTTTATATAGTTTTGTTGCTATGGAGAATACTGAAATGATTCATCTAAGGGAGTGGGAGAGTTTATGCAAAAGGACTTCCTGTGGAAGGACCTCTACACTTGGGTCTTTAGTCTAGCAGTGTGGATTTCAGCAGCCCAGTACTGATGTCAAACACAGATGGGTATTGCTCATGTATGCAGACTTATGCTCAGGATTGTGCCATACATGACTTTATGGAAGTTACGGTGGAGTTAGCCAGAGAGAAACCTGCCATGTCAGTGTTAGGTTTTTTCAACCCCACTCTGCACATTTATCAATATGACCCCTTCAGGGCTGCTGAGACTATTTGTGAGCCCCAGAACAAATAGCTCCTCTTGAGGAACAGAACCCTGAGAATATTTATGGGGTTTTTGATTAACTGAATTTGTCTTGACCCTTGACCCTAGGCACCCTAGGCAAGGCTAACATCTGGTGACCCCCCCCCCGCACTGTCACTGAGTCATAGAATCATAGAGTTGGAAGGGACCTCCAGGGTCATCTAGTCTAACACCCTGCGCAATGCAGAAAATTCACAAACACCTCCCCCTAAATTCAGAGGATCCGCATTGCTGTCAGATGGCCATCCAGCCTCTGTTTAAAAACCTCCAAAGAAGGAGATCCCACTACCTCCCAATTTGGTGCCCCCAGAAGGCCGGCAGCCTAGGCAATTGCCTCGTTTGCCTAGTGGCAGGCTGGCCCTGCCCTTGACTCAGTAATGCGGTGAGATCACATGAGAGATTTGGTCTGACCTAGGCATGCCTCCCTTCCAGATTAATGTGTGTGATCAAATACGCACATCTGCCCCTTGAGTCCTGCCCATACTTACCTCATCTTAGGTTGGGCTGGAACTGAAAGCTCCTGGTAGCAAATCTCTAAAAAGCATGCAGGGCACATTTCCTGGCTGTCTGAATCGAAGGAGTGTGCAATGCACCCACCCAACATGTGCAGGAGCAGTCTGAATGCTCCTCTTGCATGTGTGGCCCATGCCTCTCCCAGCAGCAGGGTGGGGGCTGTGTGATTGCTGAGGCATGCATCCAAAAGCACTGGCTTTTTCAAAGCCAGGATACTGCCGCACCAATTTCCCAGTGTGATCCCACTCATGGTGAAAAGTGCCTGTTAAATCACAGCTGGTTTATGGTGACCTTATAGGGTTTCCAAGGCAAGAGACAATCAGAGGTGGTTTTCCATTGCCTGCCTTGGTGCAGCAACCCTGGACTTCCATGATGACTTCTCATTCAAGTGCTAACTAGGGCAGACCCTGGGTCGTCCAGGTCAGGGGCCTTGTAGCAGTGGCTCCTCCTGTTCTTTCTTCCAGGCATTCCTTAGTTCAACTGTATATTCATTTCAGTTTTCAACACTTCCCCCCAAAAAGCAGCCAAAGATATCACACACCTGTGTCCATGCAATCCCACCAATTCTTACAGGAGGAGATTGATTGCATGTGAAATTTTATAAATTTACCATTACTATTTTACGCACAGAGTGACTGAAATGTGGAATTCGCTGCCAGAGGATGTAGTGATGGCCACAAGAATAAAACAGCTTCAAAAGGGGATTGGATAGATTCATGGAGGATAAGTCTATCAATGGCTACTAGCCATGGTGACTGAGGGGAACCTCCACATTCGGAGGCATTAAAGCTCTGAATCCCAGAGCCAGGAGACAAGATCAGAGGAAGACCTCAGCCTCTATGCCTTGTTGTTGGCCCCCCGGAGGAACTGGTTGGCCACTGTATGAGACAGGATGCTGGACTAGCTGGACCACTGGTCTGATCTAGCTTGATTTTTCTTATGTTCATGCTTTTGATGAGATTATGGCATGGTGTATCTACAGATCAATCCAGATGTCTTTGCAGATGAAGCTAGAGTTATTAAACTGGTACAAGGTATCAGTGTGTCATTTAAAGAAAGGGGAAAAGACCTGTTTTAGGCTACAAAAGGGGGGTGGAAGGCAGTGGGAACCCCTTCATTTGTTGCCCTGACTCTGTATGTATGTATGTCTGCATGCACGTGTGCACACACATCTCTTTAACAGGATTTTTATCTCATCCTTCCTCCAAGCTCACACATGTTTACCTTCCTCCCTATTTTAATCTCACAACAACCCTGCAAGATAAATTAGATTGTATGTGGGTGAGTGGCCCAAGGTCCCCCCAGAAGGTCTGTGGCATAGTGGAACCATCTCTATGGCTCCAATATAGCCACTGTACCACAATCCCTACCCCCATTTTTTTCCAGTCCATGTTCCTATGTAGTCAGTGTAGTGTTTTCTCTAGAACAGACATGGTCCAAACACTATAGTGATTGTCATATATATTAGTTCCATGATGTTTGGGATCAAGTGAATGAAGAATGCAAATGTTGCCATATCACTTACCATAATCCCAGAAAGTGTAGTGAGTGATCAGTTTCTGCAACCAGCAAACTAGCATCCGTGGCTACTAGTGGTCCCAGCCACAGTGGGATGTGCTCAGTTACAGGGGTGTGCGGCAAGGAAAAAGGTCACCATAACTTCACATCTGGGGTTCATGGGGGGATTTTACAGCTATTGCTTAAGTTTGTGTAGGACTTCCTGGTTCAGGATTCAGATGTGTGTTGTTTGTTCAGGCTTTGGAGGTTCAGGATCACTATTTCCAATGAGGAATCTGTTGGAGGTTCTGAGGTAGCTGTTTATAATGGCACAAAATTTGCACAGAGCAGAGTCCTCCATCCAATCTAACGATCCACCCACCCACCCCAAGTTTCAAGCAAATTGGATGAAGGGTTCCAGTTTTAGAGAACCCATAAGTAGGTGCTTCTCAACACAGGTGCACTTTTCTCTTCCTATGGGAAGAAAAATGAAAATGGCAGGCAGTGGCGGCCTAGCATGAAAGTGCTGGCCAGCCAGCAGCATTTGTTTAAAAACACACACATCTCAAACCTCCTATCTGCATTCAGTGAATGAGAAAAACAACATTATCTTTCTGCTGAAAATTCTGCACTTGCTGTCCTTCCATGTTGTAGTATGTTCATTGGTTGTTTCCTTTCACAGTCAGGAAGGCTGTGTTTGCAGAAAATCTCCCCTCCCCCTCCCTAAAGACAAACACTGTCTTGGAGACTTGTTTCAGGGGTGGGGTGGCTCTTTTTCAGCCAATGAGACCAAATAATGCCATAGTTTCAAATAGTTTCCAGGCATCCAGGAGGGATTTTGACTCTCTTAATTCCCTCTTTTAACTTTCTTCCAACTACTTTCATTTTAAGAAATGTTCTTGCTTTTGAAATCAAGTCATTGTTTTGGATTTGAGGTCATGAGTGTTGAACTTAGTATCATTGTGGCCACTGTTCCCAGTCAATGCAACAATGTTTGCATCTCACACCAGGTCCCAAGTCCTGCTTAGAACCAAGTCCACCGTTGCTACACCTCTACATGGGCTCTGTGACCAACTGCTCCAGTTCACAGTCATTTATGATGTCTAGAAAGCCTGTTTCTATAGCATCACCCATGCACATATTTGTCCAGTCAATGTGAGGGCAGTTGAGAGATTCAGAGAGTGACTTACAGAGACCTGTGGCAAAAAAGTGCTTAGTATTGAATTTTAAAACCTTCATTCACTTCCTGTTAGATTGGGGAAATCACTCAGTTTTCTAAATAGTTGTGCAAATCTGAGAAAGCTTATAAGAGTTAGAGAGTCTTTGTTCTGAAACAACTCATCACCCAAGATTACATTTCCCTTTATTCACCATTGTTATTTCCTGTTCCATCTTGAGATCTAAGATTACAACATTTCCCTTTATTCACCATTGTTATTTCCTGTTCCATCTTGAGATCTGCTTCCTGGTTTTTGTTAAGGGGATCATAGTACACCTCTACTTTTCAGTAACCTTTATGGCCTGGTATCTCCACCCATAGTGATTCTGTGGGGGCAGTTTTCTCCCCTAATGTTTTCTCCCTGACTCTATCTGCTGTCTAACATATGAGGAAATACTGCATCACACCCCTCCTAGTCCTGCCTATAGAGCCCATATTCATGGATAACAATGTACAATTGATTCTCCCCATTCCACCAAGTGTCTGAAATGCTCACTATATCCAGGCTGTCATTTAGCACCAACCACTCTAGCCCTCCAATCTTGGTTCAGAAGCTTCCGGCATCGGCACTCAGGCATTTGTACCTCATTTTGCCTTCTAAGAGCTTGTGCCTCTCTTGGCCCTCTGGTTTCCTCACATGGCCCTCCTTTACTGCCCAATTCTCATTCTCAAATTCTAGGCCTCTTCCATCAATATTTTCCAAACAATTTACCTCTTCATCTCTTTAGGATCAGTTATTCCAGACCAGAGGTTCTCTAGATCTTAACAGCGTTCTCAGATTGCACAACCATTCAGAAAACTGGGTGATTTCCCCAATCCATCAGAAAGTGAAGGTTTTCAAATTCAATACTAAGCACCTTTTTTTAGGCCACAGGTCTCTGTAAATCAATTTCTGAAACTCTCTGGCATATGTTGATTAACACCAATTAACAGTCTGTCCCCAAGTATATAATTTGAAGAAGTAATTATACATAATCATTGCCAATTACAGACTACCAATAAGGTATTATGCATATGTACTTCTCTCCAAAATACAAAGCATTCCTTTGGCTATCTGAAAAATGACAGTGAAATCATATAAGAGATTTAGACTGCAGTCCCCAGATCACTTATGCTTGAGTAATTTCTTGAGAACGAGAATGTCAAAAATCTTATTACTTTCATTAATTATTAAAGTATCAAATGCATATTGCACTGAGACCAACAGAGCTAAGTAACTCTGCACTGTAAATTCAACACTTTGCATATTTTTGAATAGAAAACTTTTCATAAATAAATTTTAATAATTGCTTTCAAGGGGACTTAGTCATAAACTTTAGCTGCATTGGTGCCTCCAATATTTAATTTTGTGAGTTTAACATCTTGACATAAATTTAAGAACTGCTCAACCTTACCATGGGATGAAAGATTCCCTTTTACAAGTGTAATAAGCCACACCTAAACAACTTGAGTGTTTTGTGACAGCCTGAAGAGAAATGAATGTACGGTGGCATGCACTAATCGTGAGTAGGGGGTGGTTCACATCAATGTTCTCTCCAAGCTGGGGATTCTTGTGGGCAAAAATTCTACGGTGTGAGCTACTAGCATTACAGTTGTGATCAAGCCTACATTTGACCATCATGTAAACCTAGCCTAGAGGAAGCATCTGTGCGTTTAGACTGAAAAGCTGTGAGCAGACCAGTGAAAATCTGTGCATATTTGCTCACGTGCTCACTAGGGTTGTCAAGTCCAATTAAAGAAAAATCTGGGGACTTTGGGGGAGGAGCCAGGAGACTTTGGGGGCGGAGCCAGGAGACATTGGGGGTGGAGCCAGGAACAAGGGTGTGACAAGCATAATTGAACTCCAAGGGAGTTCTGGCCATCACATTTAAAGGGACAGCACACCTTTTTAAAATGCCTTTCTTCCATAGGAAATAATTAAGGATAGGGGCACCATATTTTGGGGCTCATAGAATTGGACCCTCTGGTCCAATTGTTTAGAAACTTGGGGGGTATTTTGGGGAGAGGCACTAGATGCTATACTAAAAATTTGGTGCCTCTACATCAAAAAATAACCCCCCCCAGAGCCCCCAATACCCACGGATCGATTCCCTATTATTCCCTATGGGAATCGTTCTCCATAGGGAATAATAGAGTGCCCAGTAGACATTTCCCTCCCCCCCACACTTTCTAAAGGGGGGGAGGGCCTCCAAACCAGGGAATCCCTGCCCCCTCCCTCTCTCTCTCACACACAAATACTTACTAGATCTTCTTCCTGCAGAACTCTACTTGCTGTGAAAACGAAAGCAAAACAAAGGGAGGGGCCGTTCTCCATGGAAACTATTACTGACCCTTTCCAATGAAGCCCTTCCTGTTTCCTGCGCAGCCTTAAAGGCACACATTTTACAAACAGATCAGGAGCTCTACAACTACATGATGCCTACACGCACGTTCTCCCCCCCCCCCCCGCTTCCGGATTTTTGAAGAGCGGGGGAGGAGGCTGCAAATTCGGGGGTCCCCCGCCAGGGTGGGGGCGTTGGGAAACCTAGTGCTCACACTAAGGGAACCTTGGTCCACATCTACTCTGACAGAATCCTTTACTATGTGGAACACATATAAAAACAACATCCAGTCAAAAATACATTGTAACTTACCTATCTCTGGATTGCTTGTATTTCTGGCCTTATGCAATAACTTCTGATCTCACTTCCTCTCTTGTTTTTACCCATCATGATCCTGGGCCTAGTGAGGCCTGTATGCCTCAGAGAAGCACACAGGAGTTACTGGGGAAAGCCTACATTTCCCAGGATCCCCTCTAATTGGGTGGCGAGATTTTGGAGGGAAACTAGTCCAGAGAGGGGTGAGACCTGGGAGAAGAGAATAAAAAGGGCCAAGCACAGACAGGGTGTGTTCTCTCTGGAAAAGGCTGCAGGGGAGAAGGCAGCAGGAGGGATCCCTTACTCAAGAGGATGAGTGTTGATATTAGAGTAGGGACTGTACAGCTAAACATGTCAGGGCTTTTGTTTACTGTTTCATATTCACTTTAGGATTAAATCTTTATCACCCACTTATTGTTTTAGAGCTAGGGTTGCCAAGTCCAATTCAAGAAATATCTGGGGACTTTGGGGGTGGAGCCAGGAGACTTTGGGGGTGGAGCCAGGAGACATTAGGGGTGGAGCCAAGATCAAGGCTGTGACAAGCAAAATTGAACTCCAAAGGGAGTTCTGGCCATGACATTTAAAGGGACTGCACACCTATTCAATTCCTTCCTTCCATAGGAAAACTTGGGGGGTATTTTGGGGAGAGGCACTAGATGCTATACTGAAAATATGGTGCCTCTACCTCAAAAAACAGCCTCCCACCCCCCCCCCCCACATCTCCAGGAATTCCCCTCGCCCAGCTGGCAACCCCCTCCCCCCAAGAGGGAATATTCTCCTCTGAGCCCTCCCCCCCCCAACTGTAGAAATCTTTGTCGTGTCCTGCAGGCCAGCCAGTGAGCAACAAGCAAAGAAAGGAGCGCCATCCAACCCCATGAAGAGTTCTGGAGAACTAGAACATATGTGTGTAATAAAACGTACTATCTAATACAAAGTACTACCTGGTAATAGTAATATCTGCTTGGATTTTCTTAAGAAAAGAAATATTCAAGGGGGCTGAGATCCACCTCCAAGAGTACGAAGGCGAATACAGCACTCCATTTTCCCCCTTCCCCAAAAGCCTGCACGACCCCGTTCTTCAGTCAGAGCTCATCTGAAGCCCCCACCTTGCAACATAAGCCCCTAGGGCCTAGACAGAAACCGGCGGCTCCTGAGCTGGTGTCGTGCGCACGACACCCACTCCCCTCTTGCCTGGGCGCCGCAGCGTCCTCCTGAGGGTCGGCATTGGGCGCGCCCTCCTCCCCGATGTTGGGCAAGGTGAAGAAAAGCAGCTGCTTCCTTGCCAGTGCGGCCCAAGCCCCCGGCTCAATGGGCAAAGGCGGCACAGCCAAGCGTGGGGAGCTGGTGGCCGGGGTGCCATAGGGCTTGGCCCCGGGGCCCGTCCAAGTGGCACCGGGGATAGACAAGCCCCCTGCGGGCGCCAAGGTAGCGCTGCGACCGGGCAAAGGAGGGCACGGAGAGGGAGGCAGGAGCAGCAGTGACTTGGGCAGCGGGTGAGAAAGTGGCGCCGGTGATAGACGATCCAGGGATCAGGGATCCAGGACCAAAACTTTCATTTCCTACAACAGTCTAACAAAGCTACCCCACTGAAACCTTAAACTTCTACCTCTGCCTCTCTGATTGCAGCAATCAAACTTATTAGTGGAAATTTATTAGAATTCTTATTGCCTCTTTTTACAATTATTCCTAGTATCAACTTCTAAGCCCTATGGCGCAATTCCCCGCCCCCGCCAAAAGTGGGAAGAAAGTGGAATTCACTATGACGGTGTTCTTCTCGGGGACAGAACCCTCTGCAAACGTTAATGCCATGGGAACGTGCTGGGAGAGGACTGGAGCGGAGACTTGTTTGCTTATTGGGGCCTCAGCTAAGTTCTCATTACACATTCGTACTGTCCGAGAGTCCTCGCTGCCCTTCCCCCTGAAAGAGCAGGCTAATGTGCAGCTCTTCCCCCCGCCCTCTCCTACGTCTTTTCCCAGTCTAGAAGTGAGACCGGGCAGGGGAGGATTTCCAAACTTTGACTTGAGCAGCCCAGCGCCGGCGGGGCTCCCGCCCGAAGATCTCCCATGTGTAATGGCAGCCCTCTCCGGCGGCCGGAGCCAAGGCAACTGTTTCCAAAGCCCGAGGCTGACGCGGGAGGCGGCGGCACCTCCTCCAATCCAGCCGCAGCCCCCTAACTAGCTGCGAAGCAGGCGGGAGGCACCTCCCCCGGCGGCAGCGGCGGTCACTGGCACGGAGTCTCCTCGGCGGGGAGGGTGGCGGTGGCACTGCTGCCGCCTGCTCCTTTGAACAGCTGTTGGGGGCTCTCGGGGGCCAGCAACGTGGCGCAGACCTTCCGCTTCTCTTTGAAGCGGCCTGATCGGGAGACCTTGAGGTTCCTGCGGCTGGCGGTGCCCACACAGGGCTGCTGGTTCTCCAGCGAGTCCGAGGCGCTAGGCGAGGCGAAGGGCGGCTCCGACGGGTCGGGAGGCGGCCGGGAAGCTCCGGGCGCGGCCGAGGGCGCTTCTTTGGGCTTTCTGCGGGAAGTCAGTGATTTCCACCAGGGGCCTGAGGAGCTGCCTTTGCCGCTGGAGGGGGCGGCGGCTGTGCTCTCGGCCATCTTTTGCACGCCTTTCTCAGGGTCGGGGCAGCAGCCTTGCGGGCGCCAAGGCAGCACTGCGGCTGGGCAAAGGAGGGCACGGAGAGGGAGGCAGGAGCAGCAGCGACTTGGGTGGCAGGGTGCTGCCGGCGGGCGAGAAAGGGGTCGAGGAGGACAAAGTGGGGGGCTTGAAGAGTTTGGCGAACATGGTGCCAAGGTCCAGCATGGTCACTTTCATGGTGTCGCCGGCCCTGGGAGGCTGCTGCTGCCGCCATGGAGTCTTTTTCTAGCCACCCTCTGGCAAAGCTCCTTCTTTCCGCTGTGGTGCAAGAGGAGACCGATGGACGGCTGCAGAGAGAGTGTGGCAGCCTGGGTGGGAAGGGCCGCCATACCCCCCGCTTTCCGGATTTTTGGGGAGCGGGGGGAGAAGGCTCCAAATCGGGAGTCCCCCGCCTGGGAAGCCTATTTAGAGCACTAATAATAAATGTCTTTTTGTTGTTATACCGCCTGGGTTCTCACGTCTCCTTGGCCACAGTTAAGAGGTATTTATTAATAAGGAAGACAAGGGTGGTTGGGTGCTCTGGGTCCTCCATACAGACGTTTACCAGAGTGGTGGCAGCCTGGAGAAGGCCCTCCCAGGCCCCTGCCATGTGACAGTATCCATGGATATTTACAGATCAGTGCAAGTCATAATTAACAAAAGGCTTGTGTGGAGTAGTGATTAGTGTCCGACTAGGACCTGGGAAGCTCAAGTTCAAATCCTCACTCTGCCGTGGAAGCATTATGGATGGCCTTGGGCCAGACACATACTCTCAGCCTAGCTGACTTCACAGGGTTATTGTGAGGATAAAATGGAGGAGAGGGGAACAATGTCTCCTCTGAAGAGAAAAATGGGGCATAGATGAAGTGGTGACTGTGTGGTGAATAGTACATAAAGGAGGAAAACAAAACACACAACCCTTAACAAGAGCAAAATGAATACAGATTTTCTTTTTTAAACAACCCTCCCCAATTTTTTTAAAAAAGCATTTTTGTTTGGATCATTCATCCCAGCTGGAAAAGACTTTCCTTTAATACTTTGTCATCAGTTCTTTGCTTTTTCTTTATTATTTTTTAAAAAAAATCATAATCATCACATTCTCCTTATGCACAACAAAAAATCTCCTTGCTGTGCTATGGATACATCCATGTCTGAAACTTCCTCCTGAGTCACTGTTTTCCAAAAGGCAAGGTCGTTCTCTCCCCCAGCGACACAGAGCCGTTGATCCAAGGCCTGGCTCTGTAGTGGGCTGGAGCGAGCACAAAGGCCCTGCTTCTTCGGTCCCCCTGGTGAGTCAGGGCCCTTGTGCCTGGCTGTTAATCCCCCTCACACCAATGTGCAGACTGCCATCTATTCCCATCAGTCCTGACTTTAACAGCATCCTCAAGCTCTCCTATGCACAGGTGTAGTAAGTTTGCAAGATCCTATTCAACTAGGGACTACTGAAACCTGCTTTACGGCTCCTACAGTAAAAAACAGCCCCCCCCAAAAAAGAAGAAGGAAAAGAAAAGAGAGAGAGTTGCCTTTGGTCCCACTGTCCCATCTGGAAACAATACAGAACACATCTTGATGTCAATCTCCCAATTGTTAAAAGCATACAGAGAATAAGAACTCACATCCACCGTAGCACACAGTACATTTTGAGTCCTATGTATATAACTACCATGTTGAAGCTTTTGTTGATTAGTTTTAGTTCCAAAGAAATGGACTCTTCTCCGCCCTGAGGATATGCTCTTCAAACTGCCGCCGTAATGGGTTTGAAGTGTATATCTCCCATGGGTAGACTTTAAGTCTGACATGATTAAGATGTATTCATTTCATGGATTTCAGAAGAAGGCAGTGTTGAAGATACCTCTTGGTAATGAGCAGCAGTTAACATATGCCAGGAAACTAGAGCACCAGAGAACGATTCTATACTTAAAACAAGTTCATGCCGACACCACACAACTGCACCATTTACAATTGTTTTGGTTCATCCCCCCAAAAGTAGTTGAAATTTTAGCAACTTCAGCCCTCTCTAAAGAGATGTAGAATGCCTTCTCATACCTAGGTTCTTTGACATTTGGTGGTTATATTTTTTCTGTATTTTGAAGGGAAAAAAAAGACAAACCTGTTCTTAAATTTTGTTTCAGTGAAGATAAAGCCTATATTTGAGTTTCACAGAGAGAAATCCTAAGCAACTCTACTCAGAAGTAAGTCCCATTTTATTCAATGGGGCTTACCCTCAGAAAGTGTTCCTAGGATTGCAGGAGCAGGAACAGAAGATGGTGGTGCTGGAAAGTTTCAAGAGCACTTTTGCAGGCCTCTTCAAGTGCTACTAAAGTAGGAAAAAGGGGGTTACTTTAAAGGGGGGGGGTGGCATTTTTAAAATAAAGCCTTGCTAATCTGAAACAAATCTGATGGCAAAAGATAAAGGGGTTCTGAAGCTGTGTTTGTTTTAACTCCTGCCCCAAAGAATTATGGATGCACATGAATTTCCCAGTGACTTCAAAGATACAGAAATTCCTCTGATATTATAAAATACAAAAATATTTTCTTTGAATTCTCATTGACTTTGCATTTGCAGAACAATGATGGAAACATCTGAGCTTCCCCTGCTGTCTGGCAGAAGAGTTAACCATCCCCCTCCAAAAAGGTGATGGAAATGAAAAGCAAGTGAGGAGAGAGAATAAACTAGTAGCTAACTGCTGGTTATAGTAAACAATGACAACTAAAAATGTGGGTGAACTGGGTATTAAATGGGTGGCAGCTACTTGTGGGAAGGAGGTAAAGTTTATAACTATTACATGCTAAAATAAATTTTATCCCCTCCTCCGTCCCCAAAATAAAATGTGCAAAATATATTCACCATGCCAACAATTATGACTATTTATAGACCCTCGTCTATGACCTTCTCTTAACTCCCCCACTTGCCTAGACTTTTTGTTACAATAAAAAGCATTTTAAAGACCTACAACAGTGCAAGTTGATGAAGTAATTACATTCTCCAACACTGTGCTTGGATGACAAGGTTAAGCTATGGTACAGTTTTTGCTCTTTTGCCTTTTCCGGCTGTGTAACTGTCCTCGACCACCTAGTGTGGAAGACTTAGGCATGCTGTAGGAACCATATTTGTGAAGGAGCTCTTCACTGGTGACATACTGGAGACGGGTGGGTTGTGGGATTGGTTCACCGAGGAAGTAGCCTTCATTGTCAGATTCAGAGGAAGAGGAGCATGTGGAACACCAATCATATTCGGCAAAATACGGTCCCCATCTCTCAGTAAAGTGGTTTTGCAAAGCCAGGTCTGATACAGTCCGTGGACACTGACCATACAGGTTTCTCCGTGCACCCTGCTCCATGGTCTCTCTACAGCTTCTCTGCTGCAGGAACTGGTCATAGTCCTCCCTGGCTCGTAGAGAGGGCCTCTCTTTCACCTTATAGCTCTGTTCACTGGTGAGGTGAAGGGCATTGTCTGAGCGGGATCGCCTTGACCGTCGGGGTCTGTGAGGGCGGTAACGACGGTCGTCTTCTCGGAGATTAGTCCGTCTAGGAGTGCGCTCACTCATGGGGGGATGTCTGGCACCTTCTTGTCCAGCCAACTTGTTCCCTAGCATCCCTCCTTCATAGTCAAAGCTCTGATGCATCCTTCCACGAGGTGGTGGGTCTCTGTAACCAATGGGATTGGCAAGATCATGCAAGTTGGCTTCCATATCTTGATACTGTTGCACAGAAAGGAGACTACGAACTGACTCAGCACTTCTGAACTGAACAGAGGAATTCAGTGTTCCCATGTTGCTTAACTTCTCTGAGACATTCATCCCTGAATCTTTGCTGAGGTCAGGCATGGAAAATCGAGAAAGATGCTCTTGTCTCTTGGCACCACCATCTGCAGAGAGACCTTTAGAGGAGAAGGAAAAACAAAGGGAAAATTAAGTTTAGCCATTTCTTTCATATTAGCCCATTTCTGAAACAGATTGGGATTCTGTGCTTGAATGTTTGTGCTAAAATATATCTCTGCAATGCCATGCATTGTCATTTGTAAAAGACAATATGCAGCATATTTAATTAGACCTCAAACACTGGTGGCTGGTAAAGTGATATACTCTTAAACTTTAACAGACCCAGCGAAGAGCTTGGGTGTTTTGTTGGATCCAAAAGCAGGTAAATTTTGAGGCAAAATTGCCCCCCCCAGCTTCATAGAGCATGGAAATTGTCTCCCTTTTTAGTCTTACCTGACCTAGGCATGCTAATACATGGAATGGGAACCTTGAGACTGAACTACTGTAGTGTGCTTCATGAGGTGCTGCCCTTGAAGGCAACAAAGAAGCTACAAGTGGCATGGAATGCAGCATCTAAACTATTGAACATATTACTTGAAGTCCAAGATCACTACATCAGTTTGTCAACTTGCTGCCGTGTTCAATTCAAGGTGTTAGTAATAACCTTTAAAGCCTTTCATGTTCTGAAACACTAATATCTGAAGGACCACCTGAACCTATATATGCCCACCACAATCTCTTTAAATGCCTCCCCCCCCTCCATTTAAATTAATGGAAGACGAGGGCACCTTCTTTGGGGATCATAGAATTGGATCCCCTGGTCCAATCTTTTTTTATCCTTGGTGTGTTTTAAGAGGAGAGGCTATGCTAAAAATTTGGTGCCTCTACATGAAAAACATGCTCCCCAGAGCCTCAGATACCCATGGGTCAATTCTCCATTATACCCTATGGGGACCATTTACTATAAAGCCAAAATAAATTCAGGTTTCCAGAATACTCCCCGAATCTGAATGTCATACCAGTATTGGGATCTGGGAATATCAGGAAATACTGATATATTGGGGGTTCAGTATATCCAAACCTGAAAAATATCTTCTTCTTTTTTGCATACCTCTAGAAATGAGATGTTTGCAGGTTTTAATAATGTAATCCACTTTGGACCTCACTGACCAGGAGACCAGGGAGATATGCATATGTTAAATAAATGCATCAAGGAGACAAATAAGAGGTTGCCACTGCTGAGTGGTGCTCAAGGGGCCTTGAACAATCAGCCTGTATAGTGTTGCCAGCTCAGGAAATACCTGGGGACATGGGGGGTGGGGTTGGATCCAGGAGACTTTCCAATCCCTAAAAATAAATAAATAAAAATACAGTAGTGCAGTTCCCCTAAATACAGTCTTCATTTCCTCATCCTCTTTTTTTTTTTTTACTTTCAACGGTATCCCCAGCAGCTGCACTTTCACTAAAGGAAAATTAAATGTCATATCCTCACAAGTCTCTTCCCATGGCTTTATTAAGGGACATATACACACACACAAAGCAGCCAAAATAAACAGTTTGCAAGCCCACACTTTTGTGATCTCATTAGGGGAATTTATTCATGGGAGTTGCTGAATGTAACAGTTTGCTGCATGTCAACCATCTTCAGACTAACACAGGAAAACGACAGTAAAGAACAAAGCAGTCTAGGGGTGGAGTTTTCTTCCATCCCATAATCAGGTTCAAGTTTACTCTTTACTATCTATTTTATTATGCAAACGACTTCTGAAACGAATGCAAAACAAAAAGAGGGACTGCATTCTTTCACTTACTCACAGCTTCATATACTCACTGGGAAGAGCCATGTGGCTCTGCCTAATCACCCCTAAACCCATCTGGCTTTCCTCCTACTGAGATTTTAAAGGTGCATACACATTCCAAAACACAGTTTGCAAGCTTCTTCTAAACCTGTGGAGATTTAAAGGGACATCATGGCTGTTGGGTGGGGAAAGGAACCTGCAAAACCCAGGATCCTCCACCCAGACCTGGGGATTGGCAAGCCTGAGCCTGCACGACGGTAACCCAACTACTCTTGTTTCCACTGCTATGCTGTAATACTTGTTGATAATGACTTAGAGACTTTGTTGCCACGGTAATGGTTACCTGCTCTACATTAGGGTTGCCAGTTCCAGGTTGTGAAATTCCTGGATATTTGCTTGAGGAGCTGGGGAGGACAAGATTTGTGGAGGGCCGACCTCAGGGGAGGTATAATTCAATCAGGGTTGCCAGCCTCCAAGTGGGGCTTGGAGATCTCCCGCTATTTCAACTAATCTCCAGACAATAGAGATCAGTTCCTTTGGAGAAAATGGCTGCTTTGGAGCATGGACTCCATGGCATTGTACTATGCTGAGGTTCCTTCTCCTTCTTAAAACCCAGCATTCCCAGGTCTACCCTCCATTCTCCAGGAATTTCCCAACACAGAATTGGCAACCCTAAATGCCATAGAGGTTTTGTGAATTTCCTGCATTGTGCAGGGGGTTGATGACCCCCAACTCTATTATTCTATGATTTCCTTCTGGGGGAAGTGATCTCTGTGGTCTGGACATCAAATGTTTTTCCAAGAGATCTCTAGGACCAACCTGGAGGCTGACAACTGTTCCTAACCTACTGTCAGTGCTCTCAAAGTGGTTACATTTCAATAGTTTTCAGAGTCATGTAATTTTTTCAGTTTCCAGACATCATTCAGGCAATGCATTGAGATGCTAGCCTTGACATAACATTTTTGTAGAAATCTGAAAATACAATTTTTAAGTTAAAATCAGTCCACAACTTTATTTCGTACATAATTGTATTGGTAGATTAAACAGCAATATAACACCAAAAATCACAGACCTATCTCTTTTTGCATCAGGGAGGACTCAGTAGTTGATGCTTAAGAGCAAAGAATTTCTGTACTCCTGAAACAGACATTAGTTCCACCCCCATCCTTTTCTGGTTAATTCCCCCCGCCCAAGCTTTAGTAGCAAAACCTGAACACTCACATAACTAGACTTACATCAAGCCACAAATCTACTCCCATACCAGACTGTGGTTTGGATCCACCAGAATATTTCCACAGACAGAAGAATTTCTGCCCATGGAGCACAACTTTATTGCCTTTCCCCACCTGCTTCAACTCCAAATACACCCCAAAATGTTGTTTCTGGGTGTGTGTGAATTCCCCTGTCCCCTTGGGTCAGCATTTTAGGAGGCATTTTGAGCTGCAATGAGAGGGGGCAGGGAGGAAGTGTTCCACAAGCAGAAATCTTTCCAAAATGTGAAAATGCTGCAGTTGAGTCCAAGCCTAAACACAAAACTTCAGCACCAAAAATACCATTAAAAACCTAGGCTTTTAAAATCTTTGTGTAGTGATGTGTACAGTCAGAGTTTTAGAAAGCTATGTGAGAATTTCCATACACAACTTTAAGACATGAAGAGTAGAGGGAGACCATTTCTCTGTCTTTTTTTGACAAAACTATTGAGCGGTATAGCTACTTTCTGCATTTTGACTTTTTTTGTGTGTGATGTTTTATTAGCTGGTTTATTTTAGAGAGAGGGAAAAATGCAGGATCCTGTAGGAAAACAGTCTAATTTATTGCATGAATAAATGTCCAGTGTAAGCTTTATGAGTAAAAAGAACTGTCTGGTGATGAAAGATGAAAGGAGAAATGGAGAGCCGTGTAACATATGGTTCACAGAATGTACAGAGCCTTCAAGATATCTTTATTAATCCCAAAGTTTTGTTAAGGCTGTCACAGTCTCTCTTAATTTTCTTACGGTCTGTAGCTCTCACACTTTTGAAGAGCAGCTTGAAAATGTGCTTACCAACCATAAAGAAAGGAGGTTTCTAACAGTGCAACCCTAAGCAGAATCCCACCCTTTCAAGACCACTGAAGTCAATCAATTTCAAAGGGTGGGTCTGCTTAAGACAGCACTTTTAACCCAAATCTAAAGCAGACCTGCTGAACTCCAGGGCTGTCTGTATGCAGCATGTTCTCCATCTTTTGTGGCCTGGCAGGGGTTTTGACATTCCTGTCTTGTAACAGACTTGATTTAAAGTACACCTACAATAGCACAACAGGCATCAAGAACTACAAAACCTTCCAGAAGATTTCTGCTTGTGCTAAAGTCCTTGCGCAAAGTGAAGTGTGAAAAAAACCCTCACAGGAGTCTCTTGTGCTATGTTAACTGCAATGTATCCATTTGCACAGGATGATGGACAAACAATTTCTGGGCACTCCACAGGGAGGGAAGTGTTAGGGCAGGGGTGTCAAACATACAGCCCAGGGGCCAAATCAGGCCCCTGAAGGGCTCCTATCAGGCTCTGAGCAACTGGTTATTATTTGCTTCCTTCTCCCTCTTTCTTGCTTCTTTCTGCACAACAGTTCGCTTTGCAAGACTTGCTCAATCACACAGGAGCTACAGAGCAAAACCTCTCCACTGGCTGAGGCTCCTCCCTTGGGGAAGAAGAGCTTGCATTGCCTGGCTCTCTCAATTGCACAGCAGAGCTACTGATTCAAGCCTCTCTTCCATCTATTGGCTGAGGCTCCTCCCCCTCTTGGTCCCCTGGGGAAGGAAGAAAAGAGCCAGAGATTCCTTTGTCCAGTTCCCTGGATCCCATGGGAGAAATACAAAGAAAGCATCTTTAAGAGTGCTGTTTTAAGCATTTTTTTTAAAATCTTAATTGTGTTTGTCTGTATCCTTCATAAAGTGTGTATCTCTGCTACCTAATCTTAAATAGGTACACACATGGCCTGGCCCGACAAGGTCTCATTTATGTCAGATCCAGTCCTCAAAACAAATGAGTTTGACACCCCTGTGTTAAGGGTGTTACACAAGATTTTGCACAAGCCGAATTCCACAAAGTCTGTATATGTTTCTGCTTCGCTGCATCCAAGCTAATGTGTTTTATATGAGCTTCTAGAACTTACAAACAAGGGGGTGGGGCTCAGATAGGCAGGACAGCTTGTATACTCAGTGGGCTATGCATCTTAGGGCTGTTTCCCATGTAACTTTCCTTACTCACAGGAACAACCTTTTAAGTTGCATCCCTGATGAAATTCATAACAAGGAAGGCTCTATGCTCTCATCTACTTGTCAGGTTTGATTTCAATGTGATACCAGCAGGCAAGAAGAACTTACCCAAGGGACTCTGCATGCACCTGGAGTTTTGTTTAAAATGAGTCTGAAGCAGCTACCTGAGTGACATTAGCATGCCACAGCAACCACCACCCAGACTACAGATCTCTGGCATGTCAGTGTTGCACACACAGACATTCTTGTGCAGTTTCAACAGCCCAGTTTCAACAAGCCACTTGGATGCATCCAAAGTCAATTGGGTTAAGTTCTTCTTGCCCACCAGTGTCACCTTTAAATTGGGCCTCAGTCTTGGCACAAGAAGTCACTATGTAATTCTAGTTACAGTGGCTGCTTGATCTGAAAGCAGACACAAGTATCAGCCTTTCTTATGCTCTGATTTTTCAGTGTTATGGGATTAAATCACAGTAATAGTCCTGTGAACAAGAAGTTGTAATTTGAAAAAAAAAAAAGGGGGGGGGGCTTCTCAATGACATAAGTAGGAACAGGTTTTTTTGTGTCCAGGAGAGGGCAGTAGTGCACAGACACACAATGGACAAGGGGCTGTCTAGCAAGGTTTTTACATTACCTGTTGGAATAAGCTTGAAAATGGAATACTAACATACAATAATAAAAGGGTTTATTGATCCTGCGCCATCATGGGTTTAGAGTGGGTTTTTTTTTCTGTCTTCAATGTCCCATGTTTTAGCTTACAGTCTACCTGGAAAAATGGGAATTCATAACTTCCCAACATTTTCTGCATAGAAGTTGAGGGAAGACAGGGAGGGACAAGCCTGACTTACAGCCCTTTGCAACCTAAACTGTGAAATCCAAGAAGTACTCCCAGGATCTCCATGTCAGGATGCTGGGTTGCACTTTTCAGATTAACAGGAACGCTAAATGTAGCCCTGACCTGGACAGCCCAGGCAAGCCCAATCTTGTCTGATCTCAGAAGCTAAGCAGGACTGACCCTTCCAAGTACTTGGATGGGAAACCTCCTTGGAATACCAGGACTGGGAGGCAGAGGCAGTCTGCATCAAACCACTTCTCTGAACATCTTCCGTTCCCCAGTAGGGGTCGCCAGAAGTCGCCATAACACACACACACACAAAATAGTTCCCCATGCCTGCTTGCAAAAAGGGCAGGATATCAATTCAATAAAATAAAATTTTAAAAGAATGCTAAGTGTAGAGAGCATAGATTTTCCCAGTATAACTAATGAAAAATGGGTGTCCTAAATCTGTACCACTGGAACACCTGGGGATTATATACTGCTTTCCCTAGCAGACTTCAGTGCTTAGGCTGGCATTAATAGTTGTCCTGTCAAAAGACCTATCAAGAGAGTACTGAGTATCAGGAGATCTGTCAGGAGAGGTTTGTTATGCTGCAAGGACAAGGAGCATCTTCAGGGCTGCTTCTAAATAACTGTTTGTGTGTGAGGTCTGGCTTGTAAAGCACCCTTGCATGTAGAGTTATCAACCTCCAGGTGGCACCTGGAGATCTCCCACTATTACAGTCGATCTCCAAATGACTAAGAGCAGTTCCTCTGAAGCAAATGGCTGCTCTGGAGGGTGGACTCTTTGACGTTATACACCGCTGAGGTCTGTCCCCTCCCCAAACTCTGCCACCTCCGAGCTCCATCTCCAAAATCTCCAGGTATTTCCAGACCAAGAAAAGGCTACCCAACCATTTGGGAAGGTTGCATGGCAAACAGGCTTCCATAAAGCTTCTTGGAAGGGAACCCATGAACCATCAACATCATGCATACAGGTTCTCCCTTTAAAGAGTCAATGTGGGAAAGAAAAATATTATGCCAGAAGCTATGCACAGACTCAACATAGCTTTTCACTTTTTTTTTTTCTCAAGGAGGGACATAAATATTAATGAGGCATTGCTTTGGTCATAAAAAGTAAGGCTGTCTGTCAACCAGGATCGTTTAGCTGATTAACTGTTTGGCTTTTAACTGATTAAATTTACATGTATTACATCTCAGTAAAGGTGATTTTCCTGAAGATTCTGAATGAGGGTGACAGGTTTTCTTTACATTTTAATTTAAATAGAAAAATAAAGGAAGGGCCATCATCCATCAGTAAAAAGCAGTGGGAGAGGACAAGACCCTTTCCAGGGCTGTTTTGGACTTTGAGGGAGAACTTACTGGGACTTCCATGACACACCCAGGATTGGCTGCTCACTACTGAAAGAGTAGCCACCACTCGAAAGCCAGTGCAATCTAGTGGTCAGAGTTTCAGACTAGTATCTGGGAGACACAGGTTTGAATCCCCAGTCTGCCATAGAAGCTCAATGGGTCAACCTAATCTAATTGCTGTGAGGTTAAAATGCAAGACAGGATGTAAGCTGCTTTAGATCCCCATTGTGGAGAGAGGCAAGGTATAAATGAAGTAAATAAAGAATAAATATAACTGAAGATGGGGGACAGGGAAAAGATTGGTTGGTGGGGTGGAAGGAGTAAAGGGAGCAAGGGGAGTAGCAGTTATGAAACTTGGTTTGGTGGTAGGTTTTCCTGTTGTGATTTGCTGCCTGGTTTATTCTTTAACACATTTGGTTCTGACTTTAATCACTGACCACAGCTTTTCCTCTAGTACTGGAGGCAGACAGCGGAGAATGATTTAGTCTCCCCAAAACAGCAGGCCAAGCAGTGAGGAGGTGGGTGCTTGAAAATACTGTTTTTATATATATATATATATATATATATATATATATATATATATATATATATATATATATATATATATATATATATATATATATATATATATAACATTAAACAAAGCCAAACTCATTACAAAATCTGTTTTGGGAGGTACCCAGAACTGATCCATGTTTCCCTTTGTTGCCAGAAACCCATCTTTCTTCCTGCCCTCCCCCCCCCCCCCCCGCCCAGACATGCACATGGGACTCTCTGATTACCAGAGGGTTGGATTTGTTTCTGGAAGTGACATAAAAGGCCTAGACTGTCAGGATGACACAGTTCAGAAACTATTTCAGTTAGGATAGAATCCTCTCTCTCTCACACACACACAATTTTCAAAATCAAATACAGAATGTTTATTTTGGCACTTGCCTCTCTACCCACCCCCCCACCCCCCCAAACAAGTTTTCTGAACAAACTAATGGCATTTTTTTCATCAACCGAATACTTGTCTTGGCTACAATTGTATCTACTCTTCCAATTTTGGTATTATATATAGGGGCAAAAAAGGTACTGCATCACTATTTATTAATGAAAATTAATGATTGCCTAGTTACCAATTTTGGCATCTGGATCTGACAGGGACACCTAGTAAGATCAAATGCTCGTCAGCACAGAATCTCAAAGTAACAGTGCTATCTGGCTTTGTATTCAGCCAGTGTGATGATGCAGTGGTCAGTGTCAAAGTACAGTTTGGGAGACCTGGGATCAAATCCCCCTTGGCTCTGAAATTTACAGAGTGACAGTGGGCTAGCCTTGCCTGCCTTGCAGGGTTGTTGTGAGGATAAAATGAGAAATGGAGGCAGAGTTCCTTGGAAGAAGACTAGAAATAAAAATGCAGTAGACAGATTCCTGATAGGAAACCCAACAGAATGGGGGAGGCTGTAGGCATCCTGTAAATAACTGTGCTTTGAAGGGCATATAAAAGATGAGATCTTTTTCCAAGGCACAGTAACCAGAACACAAGTGTAAAAAAGCAGCTCTTTGTGGGCAGGTACTGTGTCCTTGTAGTATCTTGTACAGCACTATTTCACGCTTTTAGCATTACAGTGTAGCTGTAGAATCTGGTTTGTGTTCCTGGTTTCCCTGAAAGAACTGCCATGAGGCCTCAAAGCACACAGTTATATATGGCAATTTCTGTCTTATCTTCAAAACAAATTGTTTGGATAGGGAGGACTTGTGTAAGTGCTGAAGCCAGATGACAGTTTACTCAGATCATGACAACTGACTGCACAGTCTTCCATCACAGATCCCACCTAGTCCTTTCACCAGTTTAGAAAAGAGCTGGGTATGCTCTGGGGCCAATGAAGCTAAACAAGTCATGTTTTGATTGGGTCTGGGTGTGGTGAAGAGAAGAGAAGGAATCTTTCTTTGGAGGGGTATGGTGCTTTGTGACAACCCTGCCTTGATACATACACATGACACATGAAGTTGCTGTCAGTATTGTCTACTCAGACCGGCAGTGGCTCTCCAGAGTCTCACATCACCTACTGCCTGGTCCTTTTAACTGGAGTTGTTGGGGACTGAACCTGGGACCTTCTACAGGGGATGTAAGAGTTCAGTGTTCTCAAGAACTCATCTGTGAGTCCACCATGTACTATGATTTAATTTGTTTACAATTCACAGAGTGAAGAGATTTATTTATGGGGCTATCTACTTTTATGCACACAATAAGCCTGAGAAGGGAGAGGGAATGTACAGAAACAGACTTGCTCAAAACCACCAAGCATGGCATCATAGCTGAGTAAGAATTTGAAATCTAATTGTCTGCCCACATCTAACACATTGCCCACTACAATACACTGCAGTACAATCTGTCTTCTTGTTGTTCCTCTCTGTTCAGCAGTATACACACTGAAGGCACAACAAACTCACAAGAATAGCTTCCTCTGCTAACAGAGTTGATGGTCAGGTGCCTATCAACTGAGCAGTGAAACAGGGATGTTCATGGACAGGGTAGGCAGGATAAAGGTAAACGTTCCTTGTCAAATTAAAGATGACCCCTCCTCCAATAAAATGGCCCAATGAAATCTGAGCATGCTCTTTGCCCTCTAGAAGTCATGGGACATTGAGGGCAATTTGGTGTCAACTATAGAAAAGGGAAAGAAAATACAGAAGGATGAGGAAATATTCCTGTTCATATGCCCACAATATTCTCAAGGAAGAGATCTGTCAGAGAAAGTGTGGTCTTCCAGTTGTTTCTTCCTCAGCAATTCCCTCCTCTTGAAATAATAGCAAAGATACTTGACTAATGGGGCTTGAACTCATGTTTTTTTTAGTAGATGGATCCAGGTAGGCAGCCATGTGGTGTGAAGCAGTAGAACAAAGTAGGAATCAAGTATCACCTTTAAGACCAACAAAGTTTTAATCAGAATGTAAGCTTTCGTATGCTCTAGGCACACTTCTTCAGACAAGGAATCAGGTACAGTAAGCAGAGCAACTTATAGCTGGTAGGCAATGGTTTAGAATCCAAAATGGTACAAATTTAAAATCCAGTGACAGAATAGCAAAATTAACAAATTGACAAACCTTTGATCTGGGTAGCATGAATGTGAAAAACCAATAAAACAGTAACATGTCAAAATGTGAGAATGTCTGCTAATCACTCTATTGTTTATAAGCCTGGGCCAAAATGGCATTTCTTTCTTAGAGGTTTTTCCCATTCAACTAATTTACTTTTTAACATGTAACTTACATATAGTCTGCCATTAAAAAAAAATACATTACAATATAGTGGAAGATGAGCTTAGTATATCTAATGAGATAAACAGCCAATATCCCTTATTTGAGTATGTCAATACAGTTAAAAGAGAAATACATTGTATTTACATATACTACACCCATCTTTCACTATATTTTAATGTATATTTCTTCTAATGGCAAACTATATGCATGTTACATATTAAAAGGTAAATTAGTTGGACAGGAAAAACTGAGAAAGATCAGATCATTAAGTTTGGAGGCAGCGATTACATTTATTCTGCTTGTCTTGCTGAATTTTGAGTTAAAATACTGGATTTATGCTGTGACCTGGATAGCCCAGGCAAACCTGATCTTGTAAGATCTCAGAAGCTAAGCAGGGTCTACCCTGGAAAGTACCTGGATGCGAGACCTTCTTGGATTACCAGGAGCAGGAGGCAGAGGCAGGCTGTATCAAGCTACTTCTCTGAACATCCTCCATGCCCCAGAAGTTGCCATGACTTCCAGACTTGCGTGCATGCACACACACACACACAGACATACATACTCACCAAATTTTCTGCTGGACATGTAGTATGTCTATAAAATAATTATTAAAAAAAGGAAAAAAGAAATTAAGCGTACCCTGTATGTGCATTCACTGTGACTTGTGAACAGGGCTTTCGTCAGAGGAGTGGGTCTTCTTCATCCTTCTGTTCCTGATACGTTCTAGGAATGCCAGACTCCTGATGGGGTCTGGAGGTATCACAGAATTACAGCTCATCACCAGACTACAGAGATCAGATCTCCTGGAGAATATGGCAGCTTTGGGGGGGTGGACTCACTGAGGTTCTCATCCTGCCTAGACTCCACTGCCAGTTCTCTAGGAGTTTCCCAACCGGAGCCCCAACCCCATGTATACTGTTTCATGCTGGTATCCAGGCGGGGGACTGGCAATCATACTGGGGGAACCAGGCACCCTGAAGAACAGCATGAGAGGGGAGTCAGAAGTCTGCAGCGGGAGGAGGGCACTGATGAAAATCATCCTTCCTTCCTTCCATTAGTGGAAACTTACTGCAGAATCCAAGCCATTTTTTTGTTTTTCTTCACTGGCTTTTATTATTATTATATATATAACCCCTCCTCATTTTTATTAACGCAGCCAATTACGACCTAACCTTCCAAGTTTACCACAGCTAAAATCTCATAATTATGATCTCATGCCACAGTTTTTTTTAAGTTTAGAGCATGTTTTTGTTTTTTAAATACAATGGCCTACAAATTTCTGACAAGCCAGAGGACAGTCATCCTTGAAGAAATGTAGTTTTAATCTTCCTTTCAAAATACTGGCTTGGCCTGGCATCCTCATTTATGTCTGCCTTGGCAAGAAGAGGAGCTTTTGGCTAGTTTAAGTTTGCTGAATGAGTGGATTATGTCATTAATGCATTCAGAAAGAGGAGAATGGTTGGAGAGTGGGTGGACTGCTGGAAAGTGTGGACAGCATGCCTGGCTGCCTGCCTGAAACTAGGGGATATCCACTAATTGAAAATCTTAATCTTTTAAATGACTAATCCATCAGCTTTAAATCAATTTGCTTACCACTAGAAGGGTATAGTTTTTGGAAACGAATATAAGATTATTTATTGAAAACATGTGCATGCTGTCTTTCCATCCAAAGTACAGTCCTCAAGGTGACGAACAATCAAAAACATTAAGAAGAGCACTGCTATGTTTGACCAACAGCCCATCTAGTCCATCATCCTGCCTAACATGGTGGCCAACCAGTTCCTCTGGATGGCCAACAACAGGGCACAGAGGCAGGGCTGGATCTTGGGGAGGGGGCAGAGGGGGGTGCTTGCCCCGGGTGCCGACAGAGAGGGGGGTGCCAAATTGGGTATGGAGTCCATTGTGTTCTATGGGACCATTCTATAAAATAGAATTGCCCATACGGGGGCGCCATTTTTTAATTTTACTCCCCCCCCCCTCAAAAAACATGTAGATCCGGTCCTGCACAGAGGCTGAGGCCTTCCCCTGATGTTGCCTCCTGGCTCTGAGATTCAGAAGCTTAGTGCCTCTGAATGCAGAGGTTCCCCTCAGTCACCTTGGGTAGTAGCCATTAATAGACTTATCCTCCATGAATCTGTCTAATCCTGTTTTAAAACTGTGTATTCCTGTAGCCATCACTATATCCTCTGGCATTGAATTCCACACTTTAATCAATCTTTATGTAAAGCAATATTTCCTTTTGTCTGTCCTGAACTTACCACCCATCAGTTTCATTGGAAACCCTTGAGTATTTTGGGAGAGGGAGAAAATTTTCTCTTTGTCAGCTCTCTCCACCCCGTGCATAATTTTATAAACCTCTAATGTCCCTCTTTATTCATTTATTTCCTAAATTGAAGATTTCCAGACTCTTCCGCCTTTCCTCATAGGGAAGGTGCTCCAATCCCCTAATCATCTTGGTTGCCCTGTTCTGTACTTTACCAGCTCTGCTCTATCCTTTTTGAGATACAATGACCGAAACTGTACAGTTTTCCAAATGAGGCCACACCACAGACCTATACAGCAACATTACTTTATTAGCCATTTTATTCTCAATCCCCTTTCTAATAACCCCTAACATAAAGTTTGCTTTTTCACTACTGCAGCATATTGGGTTGACACTTTCATTGAGCTATCTATTATGACCCCAAGATCTTTCCCCCTCTCAGTCTTAGCAAATTCTGACCCCATTAGCTTATACTGGAATTTGGGGTTTTTTGTCCCAATGTGCATCACCTTACATTTAGCAACACTGAACTTAATTCGTCACTCAGTTTGTGGAGGTTCTCTTGGAGCTCCTCACAGTCAGCCTTGGTTACCATCCTGATTAATTTTGTGTCATCTGCAAACTTGGCCACTACACTCCTCACTCCTAGTTCCAGATCATTACATAGTACTGGCCCCAATACTGATCCTTGTGGGACTGCACTACTTACTTCCCTCCATTGTGAAAACTGTCCATTGATTCCTACTCATTATTTCCTGTTATTTAGCCAGTTTTAATCCATAAGAGAACCTGTCCTCTTATCCCATGACTGCTAAGTTTGCTCAGGAGTCTTTGGTAAGGTACCTTGTCAAAAGCCTTTTGAATGCCTGGTTATATAATGTCTACCAGGTTACCATTGCCTACATGCTTGTTCACTTTCTCAAAGAACTCCAAAAGGTTGGTCAGGCAGAACTTCTCTTTGCAAAAGCCATGCTGATTTTCCCTCAGCAAGCTTTGTCCCTCTATGAGCCTAACATTAAAGTAGCATTAAAAGATACTTAACTAGATATAAAATATTTAAATGAATTAAATAAATCTTATACACATAAACACAGATACACACTAAACAGAGAGGAGGGCTGATGAGCCTTGGTGAGACAATGCCAAACAAAACCAAAAAGTCTTCATTTGCTGGGGAAATACAATGATAGAAAGAGACAGGAAAATCCTCTTGGGTAGGGAGTGTCAAGAGTTTTGTAACCACCACCAAGAAGATCCTTTCTTGGGTCACCACTCATCTAGCCTCAGATGTTGGGACATCTGAAACTGGGCCTCTGAAGATGGCTAGAGTGGTTGGGTAGGCTAATAGTTAATTAAAGATAAATTCACAATTTAGTAAAGACAATGCTGCCACTTATGGCTAGGAAAGGCCATTTTTATTATTTTCCTCTTCATGTCTTAAAACAAACAAAAAAAAAATAAGCATGCACAATTTCCAGCTCTCTCTGTTACAAACAGGCACTCTCACTGAAAAAGCAAAAGCTTTAGTTCTGTGATCTTGTAGGTTCCACCTACAAGGTTTGCAACCCTGCTTTTGAAAGGATGCCTTAGCTATCTGGCACATGTACAAGGCAAGCTGAACGTTCAGGTTTTATGAAGGTTTTCAGTTTTCTGGTTCAACCACCCAGGGTGCAAATCCATCAAGCGGTGGATGGAAAACCTCCATTTCCTTCACACCTTGCAGTCATAAAAAAGGGAATTTTAACTACCTATATTAACAGTTCCAAACCAATTTTCAGACCTATGGAACATGTTTGTAAGTGCTCTCTTCCTGCTAAGTGCTTAAAAGCTGAGTACCTTACAATACAACCAAGGACTCACATTTCCAGTTAGCCACTAACATGGCACCCCATGTTTCAACTCTCTTCCAAATAGATGTTTAGCGTATAGGAGACTGTAGTCACAATCCATCTCCTTGCTTGGGGACAGCTGAAACCCTTGCTTACTATACCCTTGAGACATATTTTACCCCAGGCACATTTCCTGGTAACTATAAGGTATATTTTGATTATAAATCTCCCCCAGCCCTTTAATTATAACATCCCTCATTGGTTGTCAAAGAAGAAGCTAGGAGTTGTACTCAAAAAGAGATTTTTCTGCCTCTCTTTGTTCAATATCACACAAAGAAACACAAATAAATGAATACAAACAAAGCCAGAAACAATGGCTAAATGTATGGTTTCCCAGTAGCTGAGACCACGAAGAGTCAGACAATTCATTTTCCCTTGTGTAACCCTTTATCATTTCCCTCCCAGTATCAATGTACTCTGTCTCCAACATAATTCACTGGTAAATGTTTGGAGGATATTTGTTTGTGTTGTGTATGAGGACTTATATTCTAGCATTCCTGCCTGGCTCTTTGGAGCCTTTAGGACTGAGCTTGGGGACTCAGGAACAATGGGCAGTAGAATCCCAATCCCTGCTGCCCTGGTTTGAATGATTCAATGGCATCCTAGTGCAGGAACCTTGACCTGTATATAGTTGGCCCCATTGACCCAGTTCCTCAGTCTTCTAGTTCAGCTGTCACCATGCTGTAACTAATAAAGAGAGCTACGATCACTGCATCACTGCGTTGAACCCACTTCCATGTGTTGAACCCACTATATTATAGTTTGTTTGTTGAAGGATGGATTGACCCTCATTGTGTTTTTTTTAACTTTGTGATATGCAGCCAACTTCACATAACTGCATTTACCACATGATAAGATGGTTGTTTGACTTCTAACACATGCAAATTGTATGCAGCTGAGCTATCAGGATCTTTCTTTCATCTCTCTACTTATCCCATAATGTGCAAGTAAGCTAGGTGGTGATTATTCTGTGTTTGCTGTAACTTGCACTCCTGTGTGTGCAATCAGAGAACCATTTTTGTTTAACAGCCATGGAGGTCTGTCACCTCCAGCCACCCAGTAAGCCAATATTACCACTCTGGAAGAGAGCAGTACAAAACAGAGGCAAAGACCTATCCGTTTGGCTCAGATCATGATGGAACCATGTTTTATTTTAACTATGATTTATTTGTGAAACCAGGATTTAGGTCAATCACTCAGATCCTGGTTTACCTTGACAAATGCTGGTTTTGTTACCTTGTCTCAGTAACCTGAGAGGGAAGACTTTGCTAAAGAACATGTCAGATTTAAAACAGCATTAAGCCCTGATGTGTGCATTCAGATACCACACAAAAACATTGTTAACACTAACTGTGGTTAATAACCCACTTCAGAGCCTGGCTCGACAGGCTCTAACTAGGGCTGCCAAGCCCCTGATCAGGGGGGGGGGGGATTTCCATCCTAAGCTCCCATTACCCACCACTGCTTGACCCCTCAAATAGCAATGATAACCCACCACTGGTGGCTTAAAGTCACAGCTAGGTGAGGTGAGGCAAAGGTAAGAAAGGTTTCCCTCCTGTCCACCTACTGGAGCTAGAAGTATCTCCTGGTATTGAAGTGGTAAGTGCAGGGCCAAACCTAGACTGTCTGGCACCCTAGGCAAGGCTAACTTCTGGCACAGCTCCCCCTGCCCTGATAACGTCACTGAGTTGTATGGTGGGCGTCCAATTCAGCACCCCCAGAATGCTGGCGCCCTAGGAAATTGCATAGTTTGCCTAGTGGCAGGGTTGACCCTGGGTGGGTGGGCAGCCAGGTGGGAGGTGACAGGTCTGTTTTGTGCCTCTTCACTCTTGGTGCTCTAAACAATTGCCTAAGTTTCCCTAGTGGATGAGTCACCCTTGATTTCCCTTGTCATATGTAGCGTGGTCATAAACTGGCCCATTTCTGTTCCTGGTGGAGGGCTTTGCCATCTAGCTAGCTGGTGGATGATAGAAAGGGATCTTGAGCCAGTTAAGCCTCAGAGGCACTGATGAAGTATGCATGCATATGAAAACATACATTCTGAATAAAAGTTTGTTGCTCTAAAAGGTGCTACTAGACACCTATTTTGTTCTACTGCAATAGTGCAGTTAGACATGGTTCCTGGAAACCTGAGCTCCAATCTTGCTTAGCCTTGAAGTTCATGTGTGGTGATGGGGAATGGGGGCCTCAAGCAGTTCTCCAGCTAAACTGTGTCACAGGATTATTGGGAAGACAAAACAGAATAACCTGAAATGACTTGTGCTTTCTGGGAGAAAGGATGGACCAGAAAGGCAATGAATAATATAACAACAATGTACCAAATTCCCCTGAAAACAAAATCACCACTCTTATCACAAGTTTGTCAGGTTTCCTCAAAATTCTTTAGGTACTTCTCTGGAAAGTCAGTGCCAACAATAGTAGTAGGTGAAATTTCTCCTACTGACATTGATTTGAATATGCCGCAGTCTAGGATCTTAATATATATAAAATAATTAAGGAAACTGTTGTGGCCACCTCTGGAATATGCAAAGCTTCAGAGAAGTTTCTAGTTCTTGAAATTGTCCTGGCTTTCCTCAAAAGCCCTCAGATGCTTGCCTGAGAAGCCTACCTCCCAATTTCTGTGATTTTTATATATATGTATGTATGTTGGTAGCACCTCTCAAACAAATCTGCACTGCTTTCTAACTCTTAAATCTGCCACTAGCAGAACAGGTAGGGGAGGGGGAAGGAAATGGGCCAGATTTGCCAGATGTGGTATCAAAATTAACAAACATCTAATGAAAATGGAGATATTGTACCTGTAGCAACCAACTGAAGTACATGAGATGAATAATGGGTTTAAGGCCCACAGATGTAGCTGGCTCTAGGCACAACCAATCCTTGCAGCCTGGTACTTAGGATAATAGAATCACCAAGAGCTGGACACAATTGAATGGTTAACAACAACAACTTAGGATAATAGCATTTGTACAGAAGGTACATACTCCTAAAAGTAAAGGAGTTTTACAGCATTACAAAGTCACCACTCTGCAAACTAGCTTTCCTCAATAGTAGTTCTAGAGGCAGCATGCAATAGAAGACCTTTCTTTAGGATGGCTCCTTTCGATTGCCCTCACAGCTGTCTCCTTCCCCTCCCTTTCTTCCTGAAGTGGCAGGGATTCCGGCTCGTTCGGCACTCCTCTGTGCTTTCCATAGCCCCATGAAATGGGATTTGTTTGAAATTCTACCCCAGGAATTCTTTGAGCTGGTCTGCCTGTGACTTGTTTACAGGCATCACAGCATCGCTTCATTTCACAGCAACCTTGGAATTTGCAGAAAGAAAAAAAAAAGGCACCGCTATATAAATGAAAGCAGCAAAAAGTAAACAAAGACCTCAAGAGAAAAAGCAAGAGAATCCTGGAGTCGGAGAGGACCAGGAAGGCAGTCAAGGCAACTTTGTTCTCAGCTCCAGCTGTCATGTCCGTGTCAGTGCTCAGAGGATTTCAAGAAATGGATGGGAGTCTTGTGGCACCTTAAAGATTTAACACAACTTTAATCCAGCATATGCTTTCTGTGGACCAAAACCCAATTCTTTGGATACAAAGCTACAAGGATTGAGTCACTTATAGATTTGATAAAGAGCAACTGAGTCCCACCATGATAACTAATAGCTACAAGCTAAAACAGGCGTTGAAAAACTTGTGGCTTGCAAGTAGGGCTGCCAGTCCCCTGATGGGGGCAGAGGTCATACCACCCTCAGCTCCCATTTCCTTCCTCCTGTATTCTTGCATTTTGCATGTGTGTGTGAATGCATGTGTGTGTGTGAATGCCTGGAAGTCATAGCAACCGCTGGTGACTCCTGCTGGGGCATGGAGAACATTCAGAGAAGTGGGTTGATAGCCTGCCTCCACCTCCTGACTCTGGTGTTCCTTGGAGGTCTCCCATCCAAATACTTGCCAGAGTCAATCCTGCTTAGCTTCTGAGATCTGATGAGATTGGGCTTGCCTGGGCTATCCAGTTCAGGGCCCCAGCTGGTCTGAGCAGTGGCAGAAGAAAAATATAAAATATATAGCTGGTAGGCCGATGGCATGATGTAATTTCCAGGAGAGAAAGGAAGTGATGTCACAGCTCTCTAGGAATCAGAGGAACCCAGTGATTCCAAGAGAAGCGTGACATCACTTTTTTGGGGTGATAGATGTGATGCCATGCTATTACTGATGCCTCTGTTGTCCTATAGGCAACCCTCCTTGAAAGAGATGCTGAGTTTCCTAAACCGTTCCAAATATGGTCCTAGGAAACTTCAAGAAAAAGCAGCTAGAACAAAAAGGAGCCTCTGCAGCCCACAAACATAGGGAAAGGACTGTGATTTGCTCTTCTCTCTTTCTTAATGGAAGTAATGGAAGTCCATGAGAGTGGGCAAGAACTCCACAGATCACAGTGCAGGCTGAAGAAGGAAGGAAGGTTTGCTTGGGAGAAGCAAGGTCTGTGAACAAGCTTGTTGGAGTTTCCTCTCAACAGGCAGTGTCTGAGCCTCCAGGAGCTGGGCCACACAATACCTGCCTTGTTCACACAAGCAGTGCTGGATTTCCCAATGTATATGTTTGTGTGAACAAACACAATGGGGAATTTGAGTTATTATGGAAATGACCACCAGCAGCATTCATTTCCACTTTTCCCCCAACTACAGATCCCTGGAATTTCTGTTTCCCTAATTCTTTGCCCTTTATATCTGTCCATATGAGCACATACCTAAGGTTCACTAAATTTACCTGCCTTGGTTGCTGAAAGAATTCAGCAAACACACAGGCACAACATGACAACAAGAACAAGGATCTGATACCAGTCAATGCCAGCTACTGCCAGTCAATGTCTGCTCCATCCAGAATGTCTGTTTAGAAAGGAGAAAGATCATGGCTTAAGGGAAGAGAACCTGCATGGCATGCAAAGGTTCTGGGTTCCAATCATGGGCATTTGCACATGACCCCAACATGTGCAAGACCAGGCACAAGCTTGCTGACCCCTTCTCTGTGCAATCACTGGTTCATGATCATAGCACCTATGTGTAGAGGAACTATCTACACTTCTTCCTCATGATCATGGACACTTCCCCCCTTTATATGCTCAAGCAATGTGTGGGGTAGGATCTGGAGAGCTAGTGAGACAGACCCTTGGTTTATCAAGGTCAATATTGTCTATTCTGACTGGCACCAGCTCTTCAGGTGATGCTTTTTCACATCACCTACCTCTTATTACCTGATCTTTTTCAATGGAGATGCTGGGGATTGAATTTGAGACTTACTGGTGCATTAGCACTGAGCAACAGTACCAAATGATGGGTACTCTGGACCTTAAGGATCCTTTAGGAATTTCCAGGGTAAGATAATTATCAACAGGACTGGTGGTTGCTCATGTGTCAACATGTGTCAAGAGCTGAAGCTGACCAGTGTCTTCTCACAGGGATCTGACATTTTGCCTGGAGCACAGACTCACACAGCAACTATAGCTGAGTGAAACGGAAGGGAACAGAACAAATGTTGCTGAAATAAGGAGTTTCTCGGGTGGATGGCTGCACAGACCTTTGTTTTTCAAAGACATTTCTCTCTCCCCAACAACAAAAGGCCTGTCCTTTTTAAGTGCCAGCAGGAGACTACTGCTGCCTCAGCAAAGAGCAAATCTATCATGGTAGTCACACATTCCTCTCCTTGCTTGTAAAAAAGAGGAACAAACATTTCTCTTGCTTTAATAGCTCTTGTTTGTGGGATGTGCTAGAGGAAGGGAGCTAATTTTGTCCCTGTGTTTCTCTTCAGCCTCAGGCAATGTTCGTTGCCTGGGTTCCTGAAAACCAGAACTCTAATTTCTGTTCCACTTAGAAATGAAGTATCTGCTGAATGTGAGATTTTAAAGCAATGATTTTTTTTTTAAAGGACACCGGGCTTAATTTGAACCATGGACTATTAGGGCTCAGTGTTGCTTTGAATGGATAGACCCATCTCTCAAACCTGTGGAGTGAGAATAGATGGCAGTGACTCTTAGCAGACACATACTGCATTTTCCTCACAGCCTAGTTGACTGCACAGAGTTCCCTCACATTATGAGAAGGCTTTCTGGAGTAGAGGTCACTGTTTCCAGAGAAAGTCAGGTACTTCTTTTTCTATAAAAAGTCCTGCCGTCTCTATTATGCCAGAAAATAGCAGAGGAGTACTTTTCCTTTCTACTTCCACTGATGTCCTGTTTGAATACACTGAGAGATTGCCTTTTTAAAGTCAGCTGGAATTCTCCAGAACCACATACCAATTCTCCCATTACTTTTGGAGATGGCAAAAAAGACAAGACTCACTGGAAAAGACAATGCTTGGGGAAACTGAAAGCAGCAGGAAAAGAGGCAGTCCCAACATGAGATGGGCTGACTCAATAAAGAAAGCCATGGCACCCAGTTTGCAAGACCTGAGCAAGGCTGCTAATGATAGGACGTTTTGGACGTCATTAATTTTTGCTTTGTCTCACTTGACTTATGGAGATCCCCTCCCCCAGGGTTTTCAAGGTAAGAGGGGGTTTGCCATTGCCTGCTTCTGTGTAATATCCCTGGATTTCCTTGGTGTCTCCCCATCCAAATACTGGCCAGGGCCAACCCTGCTTAGCTTCTGAAATCTAATGAGATCAGGCTAGCCTGGGCTATCGCATTCACAGGGTCACCATAAGGTGGAAGGTATCTGATTGCACATTAACACACAAAGTTTCTCCAAAATGATTCTTAAGTATGGTGGCTATTTTGGTTCATCAGCATATCCCTGGGGTGAGAGCTAGTATTTACCATGGGGGATTTTGCCTAGCAAAGATAAATAGCAGCCTTCAGCACACAAAGGCAAGTTCCTAGAAAACATTTATCATTCCACCAAACTGTCATTGCAAAATTACCGTGTTGTAACTTTATCACATCAAAAATATGTAATGTGAGAAAAAGAAACAAGCCAGTGAAGAGTACATAAGAGCATAAGAGAAGCCATGTTGGATCAGGCCAATGGCCCATCCAGTCCAACACTCTGTGTCATACAGTGGCCATAAAAAAAAATTATACACACACACACATTGTGGCTAATAGCCACTAATGGACCTGGTAAGGAAGATGGTGTGTGTTCAAGATGATAACCAGAACAATTCTGAATTCTAATGTGTCACTGTATCAATTCAGGCTATATTTCTGAATAAAAGTCTTGTTTCATTTAACTTTACCGATTAGTTGCTTAAGTCAGGGGCTAACTCCAATGCTTACTTTAAACACAGTTTTTCAACAATACCAACCCCCCAACCCCTTTACTATTTTAAGGAATTTTCAGCCAGGGGTTGGATTAGGAATAGAGCAGCCAGCTCTGGGTTGCAAAATGCCAAGAGATTTTAGGGCTGGAACCTAAGGACGACAGGGTTTGGGGAGGGAAGGGACTCCAGTGAGCTATAATGCCACAGAGAACACCTTCCAAAGTGGCCATTTTCTCCAGGTGAACTGATTCCTACTGCTTGAAGATCAGCTGCAATCTCAGGAGATCTCCAGCCACCACCTGGATGTCAGCAACCTAAGGGGAAAAAACAGCCCTAGGCAGGGCCCAGCTCCCCCCCCCATTCCCCGATGGAAGAGAGAGAAGAGGAAGGAGCAGGCTTGCAGCAGCTTCTACCTCACTTCCGCCTGCCCACATTTTGCGAGGCTGGGGCTGCCAGTCTGCAGTGATAACTCCCCCCCCTCATAACGGTTGCCACCACACAGCAGTGGTGGTTCCCATACATATGGCGTGGGGCTATTCCAGGGTTGAAGCAGCCCCAGGGAATGACCTCCCATAAGGCCACTGCATCATCAGGACTTTCCCAGTGACCTTAGTGGCCAATCTGCCCTGGCTTTCAGCACATCTTGTCTCTTCCACTTTCATAGTATCCAATGATGCTGTTATGTGGCCAAATAGGATTGGTTATGCAACACGGTGAAATCATTCTGCTTGCTGGATGAACTCCAATTAGCTGGAATTCCCTAACCCAGAAAGGGAAAAAGCAGCCGCTGCCAGAGGAAAACGGTAGAGAACAAATTGTTTAAAATTTGCATAGAAAGTTTTCAGAGGGGAAAATTTTACCCAACCAAAACTATTTGACCCCCCCCCCCCATCAAAATTTGAGAAGTCTAGCCCTTCTTAATATTTTCGAGCCCTAGTGTAAGTGATGGGACCCACAGGACAATGTTTGCAATGGAAGCTTCCATAACTCTGTTCCAAAGGAAATTGGCTTAAGTGGAGCAAGAAGAAATAAGAGCTCTTGTTCCAAAAAAGCTACTCTTAAGGACTTAACAGTCTGATGGCTGCAAAAGTAGTTCAGAGGCATTTCTGACTCCGGATCTTGCTGGGACACAGCCACACGCTTGCTACCATGCACCGTCTCCTCCAGTATGCCTTACGGATTTGTCATTGGAAAGCTTGCCAGCAATGGAAAAACAAGGCATTCCTTACTTTCCGGAGAACTGAAGCGCACAAGTCTTTTAAAGTTTCAACACCTCATCTGCTCGGCATAAGCACAACCCAACAGGGAGAATAGAAAGACAGGCACAGCGTGAGACAGAAAAACAAAATGTTGCAAGTCTACTCTTTTTTGGACACTGCATTTTGGAACAGGCAGCAGAAAGAGTGGAATTTCTCTACCGCTGCCCACATCTGATCTGAGTGAAAGAACAGAGTTTGGCTTTCCCCACCGAAAAGAAGCTGGCTCCATTCTAGAATGGAAAATGGATGTATCTCCATTCCCCTCTGTTTCTTAAGAGAGCGCAGCATTAATCAGGGCATTGTGCTGTTGTGCAGATGCGTTGGGCACCAAAATGAGATAAGGAAAATGGATTCCTGCAAGATAATTTTAAACAGTGTCTCTTCTTAGCCTAACATGAAATCTCTTTGCTTTTCACATATGCTGCAATGGGACATCTGCCTCAAATATCTATCTGTTACAATTTTTTCATCCCTCTCTCCTTCAAGGAGCTCAGAGTGGCAATCAGAGTTCAGACTCCCATTTTGACCTCTCAACTGCCCTGCGAAATGAGTTAGGCTGAGAGAGTATGAGTGGTCCAAGTTCATGGCTGTATGGTGATTTGAAGCCTGGTCTCCCAGATTCTAGTCTGACACTCTGTCCGCTAGTCCACTCTGGATCTTTTTAGAGGCCTGCATTGTAGGGAATTCCAGTTTCCCTAACACTACAATTAGGGAAATGCTGAAAAGGAGAGGGAGAAAGCTCCCACCGTCTTTTGTTCTGATGCCATCATAAAGGTTTGAAGCAGGGGTGGAATTCTATCGGGAGCTCCTTTGCATATTAAGCCGCACACCCCTGATGTAGCCAATCCCCCAAGAGCTTACAAAAAAGAGCCTTGTAAACTCTTGGAGGATTGGCTACATCAGGGGTGTGTGGTCTAATATTCAAAGGGGCTCCTGTTAGAATTCCACCCCTGAGTTTGAGCACCTTAGATTCAGGTGCTAAATACATCCTGCTGTGCCATCCTCTGGGACCAAGACAAATCCTGTGTGATGGCTTTGGGGATGGATGGGGAAACCCCACATACATGTCCTTCTACCCCATACCCACTTCAGGGCTAGCCATTCCTCAGTGAACCTCTTTTTTGAACTGGAGTAGAGAAGCAGCCAGGATATTAGATAGTGAGTCAGTGTGGTGCAGTGGTTAAGAGTGGTGGACTCTTATCTGGAGGTATGATTCCTCATGAAGCCTGCTGGGTTACACTGGGCCAGTCACAGTTCTCTCAGAACTCTCTTAGCCCCACCTGCTTCACAAAGCGCCAGTTGTGGGGAGGGGAAGAGAATGTGGAGGTTCTAGAAGGGGAGCACAGCTATTGTATACCCTTGACGGAAGAACGGTACACTCCTTCTATCTGGGATGGTTATCCCCTTCCACCAAGTGCACAGCTTTGGGAGGGATGTCCATGGAGAGGTGAGGGAGGTAGGGGACACCTGCCTAGCCAGCCAGTTCAGCCGAATCAACCCTGGCGATCAGTGGGGTGACAGATGTCACAGTCAGATTGCCCTCACATCCAAAAATGTGATTATAAGCCACTTTGAGACTCCTTAGGGTAGAGAAAAGTACGGTGTAAAAACCTATTCTTCTTCTACCTCCAAGTCTGGATCCCTGGTGCTGCATACTCTACACAGCTTCTCTGCTTGACCAGACTGGCAACTATCCTAGATCTAGAAGCCCCTGTTCAAGTAAAGAGATCTGTGAATGGCAACAGACATCCAGGTGAGGCGAGAGCTGGGGGCAGCAGCAGTGAGGAAAAGGATACTAAGCAAGTACCTGAAGAAACACCTAGCAACAGAGGGCTAATTTTCACCACCTTCTCGCTGCTGCCACTGCCGCTGCCTCCTCCCTGCTACGGGAATGGAAGCATCCTGAAGGTGAGCACCAAAGATGGAAGCAGCCAGTTCCATACAACCAAGACCAATTTCTCACTGGCATTTGCTGTGCCCCTGTGCTTCTCCTTGCATCAGCACAAGCCATCAATTCCCCACCAGTCACTCTGCAGCGCTTCTTGCTTTGGGACTGCTTCTTATTCCCATTGTGGCAACTGGAACTCCAAAAAACCAGCATCCTGTTGCTGCAATGGTAATAGGAAGTAGCTGCAATGTAAGAGGCGCCCACAGAGCAACTAGTGGGGAAGCCCGTGCTTGAGCCAGCGCAGGAAGAAGAGTGGGGGCGGAGCAAATGCCGGTGAGGAATTGGTCCAAGTTTAGGTCACTTTGTTCCACTAACAGAGCAACAGGTAAATGAAGTAAAACAGGAGCCAGTAGCTGTACTTTATATGATGATTGCATTGGCTCATATATGAGTTGAATGTATACTAGAAACAAGAGCTCAAAGTATGTTCACAGCATCGCACATTTCCTTTTAACATATACAGCCTTAGGGGGTTTCCTACAGGCCAGTGAATTCTAACACAACCATGGAATTCTCCCACATGCAAAGGCTCCCCCCACCCCAGCATTCATTCCAGTGGAGGGAGTAGTTTCCATGTGCTGGGGGGAGGGGAGGGGTACATGGAAATCTGATCCTCTGAATTAAGTGAAAGAAGAGACTGAGAGGACAAGATCTCCATGTGTGCACCAGAATTCCCACAGGACCCTGGATCTGGGCAACTAAATTCCATGGGAATTCCTCAATTATAAGGGTTAATCTGTAATTGTTCACAATTGGTCCAGTTGCAGATGCTCCCATGTGCTCACATAAAATGAACTCCAGCCTACTGGGCTATTAGAAGAATTTTCTCCCATTAAGGAGACAGCCAAACATTGACACACCAACCGTTTCACTGCAAAACAATTAAGCATTTCCCTCCAAGCATTTCATTTAGATAAACCAGAATAATAATTAAGTTTATAAATATGTAGGGGGATTATTATTGCATCTCTGAAAGAAGTTGTATTTAATAAGGTACAGTGAAGTTCCATCATTCAGCCAGAGATTTTAAAGAGATGTGGTGCCAAATCGAAGCGGAGACTCCTTTGCAGATGACACAACTGACTGTGAAGATACATGCACATATTCTTAGGGCAACCCAGCTCATGTACTTAGTCTTATTTATCTGAACAGCAATTATGAGAGACGTCAAAATCCTTTCTGAAACAAATAAACCCTGCAGGCTGCTTTTGATTTATTAAAAAATTCCCTACATACAATAGCTTTGCAATGGGGGTGATGGTGGTACTGAACAGTTTTTTAAACAAAATCAAGGCCAAGCCGTCTCCAAGAGGGAAAAGAAATGAGTTTTTCACCAGTTCCCGCAGTGACATAAGTTGAGGAAAAACTTCTTTAGATGGTTGACCAAAACAGCATTAAATCAATCTGCAACACCCCAATGCTAATCTGCAAAACACATATTGTTATTTATTAAATCCTATCTTGCTTGTCGATGTGAGTTCTCAAAAGCAAAGCAATGTTGTATGCAGTGTTCCCTCTAAGCTGAGTTAGTGTGAGCTAACTCACAGATTTTTAGCCTCCAGCTCACGCATTTTTGTCTTAGCTCAAGAGTAATGGCCCCAGAGCATAATAATTGATGCAGTAGCTCACAACTTTAATATCAGTAGCTCACAAAATAGAATTTTTGCTCACAATAGTTGTATGAAGTGCTAAAGAATAAAAACCAAAGAACTTAAAAATCCAAATGGTCCATTAAAATTACATAGAACAGCTAATATAGGCTATAGAGCAGGGGTGGCCGACTCTCCAGATGTTTTTTGCCTACAACTCCCATCAGCCCCAGCCATTGGCTATTGGCTGATGGGAGTTGTAGGCAAAAAAACATCTGGAGAGCTACTGTTGGCCACCCCTGATATAGAGAATACAGTATCTAGCGTTAGCTGCCTTGGGTTCTCGCTGTCTCAGGGGAAAGGTGGGGTAAATAAATACTCTGTAAAATGAACAAACAAACAAGACCTCTCAACCCTCAGAAACTTTGTTCCGCTCTCAATAAAATGGGCAGATGAAGCCAGAGCTAGCCCATCCATTACACGGATCCAGAAAATTGCACACAGGTAATTGGGTGGTGCTGCTTGGAGGTACGTGAGTGCTAGGCAGGGACTTCCCTTGTCACCAGATCCAGGAGGTGTGGCACTGCAACAAGAAGCTGCTCCAAGTGCAGCTGCACCATGCTGAAGTGCTCAGTTGATTTGCGGGGCCTTCCCCTGCCTCTGGGTCTAGGCGGGGCATAGCGCATGGCAAACCGCAGCCCCAGACACAACCATGTCTCACTGAGACATTCAGGTTGTAGACGAAGCTTTCTGCTGTCATCATGTCTGGTGCTGTGGCAACCCTAGCGGCAACTGTGCAGTGCCATACACCAGGCATTCAGTTGGCAAGCAGAACTTCCTCTTTTACTGAGTCCGAGCGGTGTGGTGCTGCATCAAGCTGCAGCCTTGGGTGCAGTCACGCCTCACTGAGGTCTTCCCGCACCTCAAGGTCCAATTTTGTGGTGGGGAGGCTGCAGCCAGCTGCAGATCCAGCTTAGGTAAGGATGTCCTGAGTGGGGGTGGCACAAAGTCATTTGCCTTAAACCCTTGGATTGGATCTGGATGAACTCTTGAAAGGCCCATCTTGCTTCCTGAGCTAACCATTACTCACACAGTAAGGGGGCAGCAGCATGCACATCTGATGAGCAAAAACAGTCAGAGAAGGTTGCCATTCACTCTCACACTTAAATTAGTTCCCATGTACCATGCAGATGGCCCTCGTTTATCAGGGAAGATTCCTGAAAGATCCACCAGTTTAGCAGCTGCAAGAATCCTCTTGCTTGGAGACTCTGAACTCGGGTAAGACAAGGTATGGTGTCCGGTGCCTTGAGATTTTTTTAAAATGTCAGGAGACTCTTTGCATGCATCCTGTCCTTGCTTTAAGAGTTCCATCATATCATATATCCTATTGTATCAAATGTCATGCCACTGTCAGGATTCAGGGTTAACTTGATAGCTGACAGTATGGAGGCATGAGCAAATGGATTGTACCTTGGGCCATTACAGCAGGCAGAGGGAAGCCTCAAGGCAAAAAGGCTGTTTGTGTGTGTGTGGGGGGTCTCTTCAAGGAGGACATTCCCATAGTGACTTCCTCACATCCCATCTGTACCACTGCCTATGAAGGACACCATACAGCAGCCACTGAAATAGGAGAGAGATGTTCAAACTATGATGAGAACCGAAGGATGATGAGGGGTGTTTTCACGCTTGTTAAACAATGCAGTTGCAATCCACTTCAGTGATCATTTGCAAGTGGATTTTGCCACTTCACACAGTAAAATCCAGTTGCCAAGTGCATCAAAAACAGATTGAAAGGGTGTTATTTAGCTCCTGTGTGATAGCTCCTGAGGACTTGGATGCTAGCCTCCTACTCCACTTGTGCCAGGTACTTCAACTCAGAGAAGAGGCAGACAGCAATTTTTGCAGATTCCTCCTCCCCATATTCCTGCCTGCTTCAATGCCCATTGTATTCCTTGGGATCAGTTGGCTTATACAGGCACAGTTGCTGTCTATGCAGTGCAGCTCTCTTTGTTATGCGTAGGATCCAAGCTTAAATCTGCTTCGGTATATACCTTTACGTCAGTGGTGTCAAACAAGTAGCCCGGGGCTGATTCAGGCCCCCGGAGGGCTCCTATAAGGCCGGTGAGCAACTGGCTGTCATCTGCTTCATTCTCTCTTGCTTCCTTCTGCATCGTAGCTTGCTTTGCCAGGCTTGCTCAATCGCACAGGAGCTACAGAGTGAAGCCTCTATTTTCTCTATTGGCTGAGGTTTCTCCCTTCAGGAGGAGAGGGGGAGGGATAGCTTGCTTTGCCAAGCTCTCTCAATCACACAGCAGAGCTACTGAGCCAAGCCCCTCTTCCTTCTATTGGCTGAGGCTCCCCAGCCAGTCCTCTGGGGAAGGAAGGAAAGAGTCAGAGCTTCCTTTGCCCAGTTCCCTGAATCCCATGGGAGAGATACAAAGAAAGCTCCTCTAAGACCAGTGAGTGCTAATCTTTTAATCATGTTTTATTTAAAGTTTTAAAAAAATCTTTAATTGTGTCTGTGCCCTTTATAAAGTTTATATCTCTGCTACCTGGCATTACATTTTATGGCCCAACAAAGTCTCATTTATGTCAGATTCGATCCTCAAACCGGAGAGCCAGTTTGGTGTGGAGAGCCGGTTTGGTGTAGTGGTTAAGTGTGCGGACTCTTATCTGGGAGAACCGGGTTTGATTCCCCACTCCTCCACTTGCACCTGCTAGCATGGCCTTGGGTCAGCCATAGCTCTGGCAGAGGTTGTCCTTGAAAGGGCAGCTGCTGTGAGAGCCCTCTCCAGCCCCACCCACCTCACAGGGTGTCTGTTGTGGGGGAGGAAGGTAAAGGAGATTGTGAGCCGCTCTGAGACTCTTCGGAGTGGAGGGCGGGATAGAAATCCAATATCATCTTCTTCTTCTTCTTCTTCTTCTTCTTCTTCTTCTTCTTCTTCTTCTTCTTCTTCTTCTTCTTCTTCTTCTTCATAATAAATGAGTTTGACACCCCTGCCTTTACCTGATGCTCTCTTCTCAGTACACATAGGGTGTTTTCGCACTCACGTTTTACTGGCGCCATGACCCTCCTGACGCCGGCGAATCTGCATGGATTTCGCACCAGAAGCGCCGGCGCACCCAGAAGCGCCGGCTACTTCCGTCGCTAAGCCAGCGCAAACGGAAATCGCAAAGATGCTGGAAAACGTTTGCGCTGGCTTAGCGACGGAAGTAGCCGGCGCAATGGGCTGCGCCGGCGCTTCTAGTGCGAAATCACTGCAGATCCGCCGGCGTGAGGAGGGTCGTGGCGCCAGTAAAACGTGAGTGCGAAAACACCCATAGATAGGATAGAGCTATTGTTAAAAAAGACAAGCCATTTTCATCTACTGATGACTTTGAGCATTGCATTGGCTATTTTTGATAATTTGAATATATCTTAGGGCTTAGAAAAAATATGCTGGGCTTTCACTTTTGGGGCAGTGGGGAGGATTTAGTGGGTAACACAGTAGGGACAAGAAGGCAGCAAGGGAAGAGGGAGCCAGAGTGACAACACTGAGCAAAGGTTTCAGGGATCAAGATTTTGAGAGGAAAGGCTCTTAGCTGTATAAAGTTAGTTTGGTCATCTGATAACACCAAGGCTGCTTGGCAAAAAGCAGTTCCCCTGAGGTCAGAGGCCAATTCTAGCACAAAGCCTATTTTGAGAGCCATGTGCTATTTCTGCTAAGCTACAAATGCTCCAGAATGCATCCACATTTCCCTGAGTTTCATTCGAATTCAGTGAATATTCAGTTGAACAGCTCAGCCAGGGAGCAGACCACTTTGGAAGCCTGTCATGAGCTATGATTTATTTTACAGAGTTTAGCTGCAGAGAGTACCATTTGGGGATCGCTTTCCATAAACAAACTGGCACACACTGCATTCCCCCCCTCAACTATTCTGTGACTTGTCATCACTCAAATATGAAATGCCTGAGTCAGCAAACTAACCATCTTCAGCCGCTCCTGCCTCTGGTGCCTGGCAACTTCCAAAACTCCAGCTGCCTTGTCATCTCTCCCCCTCTTTCCTGAAGACATCACATAATTCCATTCTGTCCCTTGGCTCTGTTTATTCCAGCCAAACTGCCATTTGACTCACCCACTGCCTGGCCCCACCTAGAAACTGCCCTGTCAGCATTTTGCTGCTATCAGTCAGGATGGTCACGGACACTCCATGACAGCTCAGGACTGGAGTCAGGGTTTCTAACTCCAGGTGGGGAAATGCCTGGATATTTAGGGATGGTGCCTAGGGATGACAGGATTTGAGGAGGGGACTGACCTCAGAAGTGTGTAATACAATGTAACAGAATACTCGGACAGTGTGGTTGCAATGGTCTAGTCCTCCCCCCCCCCCTTTAACACTTGTGCTTCTTCACAGAGCAAAGGCATTGTTGTTGCTGCAACAACTGCATTGTCTACCCCCACTAGACCATTGCAACCACAGTGTCCCAGTCAGCTGTGGTGGGAGACTCAAATGTCTCACAGGAAAAGGGCCTCTCATGGTATTTGGCAGGATCTCTGCAGTAGCTATGGTGACTGGAATGCCTTAGCTCTGTGGAGAGGTGCCATTGTCTCAAAGAGAAATCAGTACCTGAACAGCACAGAGGTGCTGTGATTACCATTGCAAATGTAGTGTCGTGGTTACAATGGTGATTGCAGTCCTGGCCCCTGGGCTGGGCTGGGCTGAAGCACTGTTGTGAGGTCTTTCCTTCTAGCAAGAGGGGTCAGAATATCACCTCTCAGCTCATGGAACAGCAGGCATTGACTCCTCCCAGTTTGGTGTAGTGGCTAAGTTCGCGGACTCTTATCTGGGAGCACTGGGTTTGATTCCCCACTCCTCCACTTGGAGCTGCTGGAATGGCCTTGGGTCAGCCATAGCTCTTATAGGAGTTGTCCTTGAAAGGGCAGCTGCTGTGAGAGCCCTCTCAGCCCCACCCACCTCACAGGGTGTCTGTTGTGGGGGGAGAAGATATAGGAGATTGTAATCCGCTCTGAGTGATTCAGAGAGAAGGGCGGGGTATAAATCTGTAGTCTTCTTCTTCTCCCTGCACACACACATTTATGTGGGCTGTTATGGAGCCAGGTGGTATCACAAGGCAGACCACTAAGCTTTCTTCAAGATCTGTTATGGCCTGTTTTTAGTTATGCACCCTTTGATTAAGTAGTGGTTAGAATACACTGCAAACAGCCATGTATTGTTCATGTTTTAATTCACTGTAAGGTCACACAGTATAAGTTTTCTTAGTGTTTTATATTTTCATCTGTACACCCATGGTGTTGTGCATTTGCAAATAAATAAGTGCAAATAAGATTGTGACGAACGTGTTTCCAAACATAGGTACTATATGGCTACAATCAGTTGGGATTGACTGTTCCCTCTCATATGTATACTCAATAGCAAACCAATGTTTGCCTCATGTCATGTGTCTTAGAAATAAAAAAAAAAATGTACATCACTAAGACTGCAATCTCATGAATATCAAGTACACATAAGGATCTGATGTACAGGTGATGCAAGAGGGCGTTCTGTTCATATATTTTTAAAGAACAGAAGACCATTTTGTTTGCATTTCCTTTAGGAGAATGATATTTCAGTGGCTTTCAGGTAATTGTTTTGTTCCTTCTACAGAGAATTGTTTTTGTTCTTACTACAGGGAAGGCAGCCATTCTTTCTGTGGCAACCTGAAGTATCTTAGAAAGTAGGAAAGCAGGGCCAGCTTCTATAACATTCTCATAACAAGCTCACAACAGGAGTCCAAACTTCTCCTCCTTTGTTAGTTTAAATCCTGTCTCTGATCTGGTTCACATAGTGCAATTGAGTACCCCTAATGACTTGTCCTGACCTGTGGAGAAACTATGTGGGAATACACAGAACATGGACATTGCCATCAGTGATTGTCACAACAAGAAATGATGCCATTACAAGCTTTTTTGGGGGGAAGGGGAATGTGAACAGGCAATTCTTTTCTACATGGGAAGATGGACCGAGATTATTTATGCATAGGCAAAAGTATTCTCTGTCAGTGCACAATCTGACAGGAATATTAAGGACACAAAGCATGTTTGTTACTGGAAATAACCATTTGCACACACTCACGCTTATTTAGGTGTAAGCAACATATTTCGTAAGTGATCTATGATTGTATCTCCTGATATGTTCTTTAATATTAAAAAGTCATGGGGGAAGGGAACAGGAGGAATTTCAATCAAGGCTGCAGTGTTGAAGAGAGGGCAGCTTTAAACTCTTTCCTGCTGTAGAATATGTTAAATATATGGCTCCCCCTCCCTGGAAATAATTGCAGCAGGAAAAACAAAAATACCCATATTATATCTTTTACCCTGGTTCTGGGATACATTTTATCTTGAGGAAATGATATTGTGGGGAATAGGGTGAATCCTCCTTCCCATGGTGCCAACATCTCACTTCAAGCCCCCCTCCCCACTTTTTATATAGCCCTTCATTGTGTTATTTGAGTACCAATTCACAGTTTTTTTTTAAAGCAGAAACTAATTTTTTGGGGAAGTACAATTCAAAATCCTCAGATTATATTCCTTACTTTTTATCTTCTTGCATCTTGGGGATATATTAAAATGTTACAATATACTAAAGCAATATATAGAGAACGCCTGTGGGCCAATTACTTTCAAAGCTACTTTTTTGTGATAGGAAACACACACACACACACACACACACCAGCCCTTATTTCTTCTAGTCTCCCAAGAAACCCATCCCCTTTTGAGCAGCTGGTATTGATTCTTGGTCTTTTGTAAGGAAAGGATAAAGAACACCAAATGGATTGTTTAGAAATACACCCAAAGTCACACTACATAAAGAATTCCACTTGGGAGACAGATCAAAGGGAGAGAAACTCTGGAATTTGCCACAGTAGAAATGTCATGGTTAACCCACAAATGCTGGGACATTAAAACAAGACAAAACATTATTCCTTTATGTACAGAAACAACTGGCACTCAAAAGAGGAGCAAGTCAACACACATGGTAGATCACATGATAAAGCTCTTCCTGGGCGTATTATACCTAGGTTGCCAGACCCACCAGTGGAAGCAGGGTTCTCCCACCGACAGTCCTTGGCTGGTGAAGGGACTTAACCTGGAGAAAGAGAGAGTCCCAGGCCTTGTCAGTAGTGTCACACAAGAAGTTACATCATCACACTAGGAATGTCCAGGCAACACTCTAGTATTTGAGCATAAACTCTATAGTAAAGAGTTTCTGCCCAAATACCAGAGTGTTGCCTGGATGTCACTGGTGTGATGATGTCATTTCCTGTGCAACAACAGTGACCGGACCTGAGCCTCTCTCTTTCTCCAGGTAAGTCCCACCCCATCCCTTGCTGGTAGCCAGAAGGGAAAACAAAAATACCCATATTATATCTTTTACCCTGGTTCTGGAATACAGGAGGGACCTGGCAACTAAAAACTGTACTACTTTGGACTACAGGCCAGGAAATTGCACAACTGAGTAGGCGTCCCAAATCTCCCGCCCTGGCGGGAGAACACTGGATTTTGAGCCTCCTCCCCCGGTCTGCAAATATTCGGAAGCGGGAGGGGGGACGATGCTTCCCCCTCACAGCGCCGGGCCGCCGCCGCCGCAGCAACACCAGCGCAGCGCCGCCACCACAAGCGCTGCTGGCCCAGGCCCATCACCGCGGCTGCGGCCCGAGCTACAGGCTGCCAGTGCCTGAGGAGAGCGGCAGAGGGTCTCCTCTCCCCCCCCCCACCTTTGATCCTGCCTTCTGGGAGGGACTTGCGAGATTTTTTTTTTACAATAAATACCAATTGCCCTTCCTTCCGAGGAGCGGCTGTAGCTGGGAAGGAGCGATCAGGAAAGTCAAAGGGAGGAAAGGTAAAACAGAAAAACAACAACCCCATGCAAGCCCCCCCCCCCCCCGTCTGAGGCTGCCAATTACAGGCCATTTTCCAACTCGACCCCGAAGAAAAGCTAAAACCGGCATGAGGAAGCCCGCGCCTGCCTGCACTCTTTGCTTTCTTCCTGAGTGAGAAGGAAGCCGTCCACTTTCTTAACGCTTGCAAGGTCCGGGTAAAGTTAGAGAGTCCAGCGGCTCCTTTAAGACCAGCAAAGTGCTATTCAAGGTATGAGCTTTCGTGTGCACGGCACGCACACCTCAAATACGCAAGGTCTGGGTAAATAATTTTAAAAGCACATTATGCGGTGGGAAAAAAGGCCAGCAAGGCATCGCAACCAGCCAGGCAAGACTGCCTCCCTAGCGAGAGAGAGCATGTGACTTACCAGACTGGGGAGGAAACTGACTGCTGGGCATTCATTATTCCCTATGGAAACCGATTCCCAAAGGGAATAATGGAGAATTGATCAGCGGGTATCTGGTACTCTGGGGGGGGGGGGGCTGTTTTTTGAGGTAGAGGCACCAGATTTTCAGCATAGCATCCGATGCCTCTCCTCAAAAGACCCTCCAAGATTCAAAAAGATCTGACCGCGGAGTCCAATGCTATGAGCCCCCAAATAAGGTGCCCCTATCTTTTATTAATTCCAAGGAGGGAAGGCATTGAAAAGGTGTGTGGTCCTTTTCAATGTGATGGACAGAACTTCCTTTGGAGTTCAATTATGCTTGTCACAACCTTGCTCCTGGCTCCACCCCAATGTCTCCTGGCTCCACCCCCAAACTCTCCTGGCTCCACCCCCAAAGTCCCCAGATATTTCTTGAATTGGACTTGGCAACCCTACAATTGAGTGCTTCCCCACAGAAAACAAGATGTCAAGAGAAAGTTGTATCCCACAAGAGTAAGGACTGGTCAACACATGCAGCAGAATGAGAAGGCAGGGTGCTAAGATGGTAGAAAGGACTGTGCTGCTGCAGGCTATAGGCGAGAACTTCAGGTTTTTCAGACATCCCTTACTTTAATAATTCCCTGTTAAGTAGAGAACTACCTCATCTAAACTCATGACCCCAGGTGCTATACAATGTAAACTTATCACTTCCCCCATTTTATGGTAAAAAACAAGTATACAATTTGGCCCCAAATGGATTTCCTTCCTCACAGATGAGTCAGATCTAGGGTTTCCAGACCTCTGCCCTGAATTGCCAGGAGCACAGGGAGGGCAGTTGTTGATCATCACCAGCACAATCCTCTAGGAATTCCTCAAAACTCTATGGTAAAACCACAAAGTTTCAGGGACTTCCTACACCAGTGATGTCATTTCCAGATGAAATTGCTCATTCAAGTAGTGGTGAGGATTAGGAGGTTGTAGCAGGAGACTTGCCTCTATACTGAATCACAGAATCATAGAGTTGGAAGGAACCTCCAGGTTCATCTATTAGGGTTGCCAAGTCCAATTTAAGAAATATCTGGGGACTTTGGGGGTGGAGCCAGGAGATGTTAGGGGTGGAGCCAAGATCAAGGTTGTGACAAGCATAATTGAACTCCGAAGGGAGTTCTGGCCATCACATTTAAAGGGACAACACACCTTTTCAATGCCTTCCTTCCATAGGAAATAATGAAGGATAGGGGCACCTTCTTTTGGGGCTCATAGAATTGGACCCCATGGTCCAATCATTTTGAAACTTGGGGGGTATTTTGGGGAGAGGCACTGGATGCTATACTGAAAATTCGGTGCCACTACCTCAAAAAACAGGCCCCCCCCCACAGAGCCCCAGACACCTGTGGATCAATTCTCCATGATTTTCTATGGGAATAAATCTCCATAGGGAATAACAGAGTTCCCAGCAGACATTCCCCTCCCCTCCCCCCGCTTTCTGATGACCCTAAAGTGGGGGGGCCCCTCCAAACCGGGGGATCCCCTGCCCCCACCTGGGGATTGGCAACCCTATCGTCTAGTCCAACCCCCTGCACAATGCAGGAAATTCACAAATACCGTCCCCCCCCCCCCAAATTCATAGGATCCGCGTTGCTGTCAGATGGCCATCCAGCCTCTGTTTAAAAACCTCCAGGAAAGGAGAGCCCACCACCTCCCGAGGAAGCCTCTTCCACTGAGGAACCGTTGAGGAATTGAATAAGTGGCAAACTAAGGATGGGCACAAACTGGGGAAATGGTGGTTTGTGTTGGTTCATATGGTTGCCCAAATCAGTTTGTGGGTCATTGATTCATTTGGTTTGAGAGGTGTAAAATTCACTGTGAATCTTTAGCAGGCTCTCCTCCACCCACCCTCCAAGTCTGAGATGTCTGAGTTATAGCCCCAGCAAAAGCAGGTGCCCCCAGGAAAGCTCAGCTTCAGCTCTCATGACAATTAACACTTCTCTATTTGTGCTGCAAAGTGAAACCAGCTGAGTCAGATTGTCTTCTCCCAAAGAGCAGAATGGGAGCTCCATGATTGACTCTCAGAGCTGTCAATCAAGCTATGGACAACAGCTATGGGTGTTTCTAGGGCTTCCAGAAATCTACCCCAGCAGTGCACTGCCTAGGAATTGATTGAATCAGCACCAGGCTGTCTGGAAAAATGCACCACAAAAACAAACCAAATGAACTGGTTTGGATCAAACCCCAAATTGGCCCAATTAATGCATGAATCATGATTTGTGGATTGGTTTGTGCCCATCTCTATGGTAAACCCTAATCAAAGAATACATTTGTATTGTGATTGGTTAACATGTCACAATCTCTTAGCATGCACATACATATGAAGATAAAGAAGATGAAGATAGTGGATTTATATCCTGCCCTCCACTCCGAATCTCAGAGCGGCTCACAATCTGCTTTATCTTCCTCCCCAACAACAGACACCTTGTGAGGTGGGTGGAGCTGAGAGGACTCTCGCAGCAGCTGCCCTTTCAACCTCTGCCAGAGCTATGGCTGACCCAAGGCCATCCCAGCAGGTGCAAGCGGAGGAGTGGGGAATCAAACTCGGCTTTCCCAGATAAGAGTCCGCACACTTAACCACTACACCAAACTGGCTCTGTATATACATACACAAGCCCATATAAGTGTATACACAGAACGTTTTCAACCACTTTCCATCAGGGAACACTCCTGGTCCTTAACTTTCTATACCTACAATCATACTCCATTAACCCAAGGCTTTACATTATGTATTTCACTGTATTGAATTTTATTAGCTCATACATTTTATGATGAACTGTGATCTTCTTAATGAGGGCTAGTTACGCAGCTAAGAATAGAACAGCAGATGAGATCAGCTTTCAGATATACAAGCCAACATTTTCCAGATTTGTCATAAAAAGAAAAGTGTGGTATATGACTGGATTTCCCTTGTAAGATCAACACGAGTGCAACCCTATCAGTCATGGTTATCAAAAATCCTGAAAAATCGTCCATCGCAGTATAGCAAAATGTGTTCCTGATTTAAGAAGGTACCTTCAGAGAAGAGATTCTATTGCCCTCTGACACCACTGAATGACTACTGCCATTCTTCAGAGGTATTACAAAAATATATCAGATGAATCAAACTCAGTTATCAGTGGGTCTGTTTATTTACAATAATTCTATATGCTTTTCATGCCCAAGAAAGCTCATTGCATAGTAAATAATACTAGCATACCCAGAACAATGAAAAATAAAACCAAAATTAATCCTAAACCCACCTCCAGCAAATTAAAAACAGCAGCAACAGTAAACCTAAGAAAATACTGCCGATAGAGCACCAACATAGTGTGTGGGGGGGGGGGGAGGGGCATGACAGGAATGTGCCCTGATTATAAACTTGCTGAAAGTTTTTAAAACTCTTAATCTGACCTGTGAAGAAACTCAATGACACTGTCTGCTGAAATGAAGTTAAAAAACATATTCCACAGTTGGATAACCATTGCCAAGAGGTCCCTGTCCTTTATAGACATGGATTTCAATCTATCCTATGGGCCCATAGGATAGAATGGAGGGATCGGGTTGCCACTGTGGAGTCTTGGAGTGGCTTACGATCCACTTCCCTTCCTCTTTCCACAACAGATGCCCCATGAGGTAGGTGGAACTGAGAGAGCTCTGAGAGAACTGTGACTGGCACAAGGTCACCCTGCAGGCTTGAATTGGAGGAGTGGGGAATCAAACCTGGTTCTCCAGATTAGAGTCCGCTGCACCACACTGGCTCTCAGTTGTTAATCTCCCAGAATTACAATTGGTCTCCAGGTCTCCAGGTAATAGAGATCAATTTCCCTGGAGAAAATGACTGCCTTTGGAAGTTCGACTCTATGACATTATACCCCATCCTCCCCAGGCTCCACTCCCCAAATCACCAGGAATTTCCCAATCCAAAATTGGCAACTCTAGTCAGCAATGATGCAAGCAATTTTATCTGCCAAAATGCCACACAAACTTGGCACCACAAGCTTCAAAAGAACTTTCTTTTGCTGACCTGTCATCTTTATGAAGACAGAAGGCCTAAGATTATTTCATTTGCTAGACAAAGGAGCCATTGCTCAGTGGTAGAACACTTGTATGCAGAAGACCCCCATTTCAAACCCTAGCGTCACCAGTTCAACGTGGCAGTTTTGGGAAAGACCTTTTTCTGCCTGAGACCTTGAAGACCAGTTGCCAGTCAGAATAGGTGGTACTCAGCTAGATGGACAAATGGCCTGACTTGGTTTAAGGCAGCTTCACACATTCACAGATCTATGCTCTGTCAACCCAGCAGAAAATTCTTGTTTCATTATCAGTCATAAAAAACCTCCTAATTTACAAGCTTGTTACCTTGCCTGCAGTAACTGCAAAGTTTTGCTAAAAACGTTTGGATACTAATAGGGTAAATTATCATGGTTGCAACTGTCAATATTAATGTTATTGTTCTGTTTCATACTACGATTGTTACAACCCATCTTTTTCTGACAATACAAAACTGACTGACTGATTGAAAAACCCACCCCTTTCTCATAATAGCAACTTGTTCGACATTGAGATTGACAGATACAGAATATATACACAAAGGAAAGGAATGTACGCAGCAGCTATATTTTTTTTAAATTCTACCTTCAGCACTCTCTCTGCTCGTCACTTTCTGAAATTTGCTCCCTGCACCTATATGCAAATAAGCGGGTGCAGGTCCAGAGTGCTTGTAATGACTGCCCTTTCCTTTATTGGGATGTTTCCACCATTGACTCAAACTGCAGACAAGAATGGCCACTGAAACCTTCCAGAGAGCACATTCAGTTTAGATCATAGGGCCACTGCAAATCTTCCAGATTGCTCGAGAGAGCATATTCAATTATATCCTAATCCCCTCAATGCAACTAAAACTAGGTGGTTGGTAACTGTGAATTTAGGTTTTGTAACAAGACTGTTGATGGTTATCTTGGTTATTGTTTTATGGTATGGTTGTATTTCTTATTGTTTTATTGTCTGTATTTAAAATAAATGTTTTATTAAAGAGAGAGAGAGAGAGAGCACATTCAGTCAGGACTGTAATGTAGCCAAGAGCCAATTGAGACAGGGGTGGGATTAAACTCCCAACCACATAATAATTGGGGGGGGGGGGGCTGACTTTTGGAAGTTCCATTTCTAGCTGTGAAATGTAATGCTGCCCGAACTATGCACAGCAGATTAATCTAAATGGATAAAGCTATAATATAAGACATACCAGATTTGTACCAGTTTAACTGTCAGTGATTTCCCCAAAGAATCCTGGGAATTGTACTGGATGCGAAGACTTCTCTGTTAGAATTCAGACTCCCTCACAGAGCTATTGCTTCCAGATATAGTTGTCAAGCTGCAAGTGGGACCTGGAGATCTCACACATTTACAACTGATCTCCAGAGCACAGAAATCAGTTCACCTGAAGAAAATGGCTACTTTGGAGGGTGGACTCTATGGCATTATATCCCACTGAGTCCCCACCCCCACCCCAAATGCCCATCCCAGGCTCCACCCCCCAAATCTCCAGGTGTTTCACAACCCAGAGCTGGCAGGGAGATGGAATTACTATTAAACCAGTTTTTGTGTGGTGTGGATATGCCCAGTGTTGGATTACATGTTCAGTATTTACTATAATTGACTGTACTGTCATTTACTCTGTGGTGCACTTCTGGGTGTTCTGAGCAATCCAAAGGAGATGCTGAGCGTCTGTCTCCTCATAGGGTTGCCAGCCTCCAAGTGGGGTCAGGGAATCCCCTGGAATTATAGCTCAACTCCAGACTACAGAGATCAGTTCCCTTACAGAAAATGGATACTTTGGAGGATTAACTCTGTGGCATTGTACCCCACTGAAGTCCTTGTCCTCACCAGGCTCCATCCCCAAATCTGTAGGAGTTTCTCAACCTGGATCTGATAACCCTACCCCATCCCTCGCTGGTGGCCAGGGGGGACCTGGCAACCCTAGTCCTCTAGTGGAGCAGATAACAAAGAATATGCCATCCTGAGAATAAACCTGGGCAGCTGTGACCATGTGTGGCAAGAGCTGGAGTTGGCAAGGAGGACGGTAAAAGCCCCAGCCCTCCCAGCCAGCCCCATGTAATTCTCTGTGAGGAACTGGAACCCAAGCAGAACAAGGAACAGAGGGTGTGACAAAAGTGCCACAGGAAAATGGGTATCAGCTACATTTCCCCATGCCTTATAGGCCAGGCAAGCCAGGAGATTGCAGTTCTTTTGGTTGCCTTGTTCAGGTCTCTGGTAGGCATTTGGATGGGCTGAGAGTAGAATTGCTTTGAACATCCTTTGGTGGGGCAGGATGCACATTTCTAGAGCCTCAGTATTTTGTGCACTTTGCCCCACTCCTTATGTGTTATAATGGCCAATGTCAGAATGTGCCTGCACTTTGTTTCCATGTTGCTTGATTTCCATGGCAATGCGATTGCATTGCACGTATACAATAGCCTTCCTTTTGTTACCTCACTTTTCCTTATAGGAGAAAGCAGTCAGAGTTCTCCTAGGTATGGAGACACCTCTCTCCCCTTCCTGCCCAGCCCACTGGTACTGCTCTAATTATGAACATGGGCCCTTTTAGAAGGAGAATGTCAAAACAAAGACATGAAGGCCCCCATGTTGGATCTTCTGAAACATTTCAGCAAAAAAAAAAAAAAAAAGGCTTCCTGAACATTATGATCTTCCTTAGTAGTCAAAGCTAAGCCTGAGAGAGGCTAAGCAGTATTCTCTTTTTGTCCTTATCCAAAAAGAACATTCAATGCTGAGTGTAAAAAAGAAGCAGGGATGTATAAAAACCCGGCTTCAAAGTCCTCACAAGCCAGATAGTCCAAAAGCCAGCCCCCTCCCCAGCTCCCAGATGACTGTCATACAGATATCCAACTGTAATAAATTTCCCAAAGGCTGAAGCACATGACCAATTGTCAAAACTTCCCTTGGGAAGCCTGCCTTGTATGTTAGGAGCATAGCCCATTGCTGAATCATGCTCACAGAGACTTCTCCTCTTCCAGGTTTCACTGAGAAACAGAGGCTAATTTCTCCTTCCCCGTAGCTCAAAATGGGCTGCAGTATATTTGGCAAAGCCATTCTCTTCCTCATTCCTTGCCAGCTACTGCAGTCCTGTTATCTGAAAACTGTCACTCCACTGTCATATCAGGAGGAAGAGATGCAGGGATTTAAACACACACATTGCAGCCACCTGAATAAGCAAGGTACTCCAAATACCTCAGGCATCTAACAACTGGATGCTGTTCTTGTCTCCGAAGACATCTCTCAGCCACAGAGAGCTAGCCACCTTTGAATGAAAACTGGTATGTTAGGGGGTTAAACAAGAGAACTGATTCTAACTAGGAAGAGATATCATCAGGAACAAACTTGCAAGGAAGCAGGGCCAACGGCGCAATGGATAATGTGTCTGACTACAGATCAGAAGATTCTAGGAACAAATATGCAAGGAAGGAGAGAATGGATGCCCATGGTTTTTGGAGCATTCAGTATTATTCCAATGCAAGGCATGAGAACAAATGAACATCATTATCTCATGCAAAATCTCTCTCTAAGCAGCAGAGTTTCTGTATTCCTCAAAGACTTATCCATTTGGCCTAGGAACACAGTCTATAGGAAATCTGGCAGAATACTTAATCCAGCTCAGCCTGCAACCCAGCCCACATAGTTCAAGTTGTTGTAGACCTCTGTAACTATAGCATTATTTACTCCAGCTGAGAGCACAGCATGGTAATATTCCCATCAAACCATTTTGCCGGACAAAATTTAGTCAAGAGAAGCAAATAAACAATAACCTACCTGTGGCGTTGGAAAGAGCAAGAGACTCCATTGAACCTCGTGGTGTTTGCTCTGTGGGTGTCAATTCCTCAGTGAATTTCAGTGCATTGATTGGATGCCTGGTTCGACACTGCTGTGCAGAAATACTAGTGTCCTCCTCCTCTCCATATTTGGAGACCTTGTAACTCCCTCTGGTATCACTGAAGCTCTGGTTGGACATGTCACTGTAACTCTCCTGAGACCGTAGCCTTCCTGAGTAATAATCTTCTCTGCAATCCTGGATGAAGCTGCCACCATGTCCTTTCATGGCTAGAGAGGAACTTCTCTTTGGGTTGCTGAAATGTTTGCCCCATAGATCCTGCTGGACACTTGGACTCTGCCCTGGGTTGTAGGAAGTCCTTATGTTACACTGGCTGAGCAGCTGCAAAGGACTTTGTGACTGACTCTGCTCCATTTTGTTCCCATAGTGATACAGTTCATCTCTGCTCCTCCATACATGGTCCCTGTTTAGACTAGGAGTTTGACTGGACAAACTCAGCAAGTCCATCTGCAAGGAGAGAGGGTCTACATCTGCAGAAAGCCTGCTGGAGGATACCTGTAGTTGGTTGCTCTGGCTTAGCGCATTCTCCTCTCCTTTGTTCCGGTTCTTGCCAATCTTGGCACTACGTCGCGACTCCTTGGCTCTAGCACTCTGGAAGGCAGAGTCTGACGAATCTGAGCCATTAGGGTCATCGCCCATGCTGCATGCTCTTGAACAGAAGATCTGCCCTTGCTTTGGCAGGAATGGTCGCCCAAGAAGAGACTTCTTGCACTGTGCGCAACAGAAGCAAGTTTCTGTAGCATGCCAGTGTTGGCCGTCGTAAGTCATCTGACCTTGATCAATGCCTTTGAACAAGGAACAGAAATTTTCTAAGTACCATACAAATCAGTTTATTGAGATAAACATTTATACTCTTATGTTGACACAAATCCTTAAGTGGGATGGGTAGGGCTACCAACCCCAGGGTATGTGAGGATTATCAAGGGGTTTCCCAGAATTAAATCTGATCTCCAGACTTCAAAGATCAGTTCCTTGGAGGAAACAGCCACTTTAGAGGGTAGACTCTATGTTATACTATAATGTCTAGGACAAACAAAAGTGCTAGAGTGATACCACATCCCCACTAAACTCCTTTCTCTCCACAAAGTCTTTCCTGTTCCAGACACTGGCCCCAAATATCCAGGAATTTCCCAAGCTGGAGTTGGCAACCATAGGTATGGGTGAAGGGACACAGTGAATCCAGACATACTGGAGTTGCAGACAATGGGACTTCTGCTAATGTATACAATAAAAGTAGACAGGAAAATGGCTATTACACCTCATGGGCATTAGAAAATACCTCCTGCAAAGCAAAATCTTGCACTTCCTAGATTGGATTTTTATTTTTTAGAGATAGGTCACTGGTTGTCGTGACTGTAGAGAAAAAATAATTTGAAACATGTTGGCTGTTTCCATAAGAAGGCACATGTGTCAAGGGCGATTATACTCTACTCAGTCTAAATTCTAGTCCCTTTAGTCCTCTCTGCCTGTTCCTATGTCAGAATGTCTTAGGAGTCTGATCCAGTCCAGCCCCTGAATATATGATTAGGCATATTCATCCCTCCCATCACAGAAGTTTTTGCATGCATATGGAGAACCAGTGATAGCAGATTTAGTCACACAGAACAGCACATGGAGGAAGCTGGCAGAAGAATTAGCTTTTTTTTTTTTTACTTCCCCTTCCCCACCCTTTACATGCTGTATGATTCTCAGTCTGTGTCTAAAAAAAACAGGCCGATTTCTTTTTCCAGTATCAGAATTACACAACTGTAAGATAAAAAAGACCAGCCACCAAAATTGTTTTGCTCCTACACATCAATTTGCCCAGTAAAATGATGATAGGGATGTCTAGGAAACTTTTTTTTTAAATTTTGTGTTTATCATACTGTGTTAAGTTTGAAAACAAAGATTATTTTTTTAAAATGCTTAATCTAATTATGATCTTTTTTTTAAAAAAAAAAAAGAAAGAAACCAAGACTTTCTTGTTCTGGCTTAGGGTTGCCAGGTCTGTGTTGGAAAATACCTGGAGACTTTGGGGGTGGATCTGGGAGAGGACAGGGTTTGGGGAAGGGAAGGGCCTCAGCATGGTACAATGCCGTAGAGTCCACCCTTCACAGCAGCAATTTTTTCCCAGGGGAGCTGATCTCTATCAGGTGGAGATCAGTTGTAAAAATGAGAGATCTCCAGACCCCACCTGGAGGCTGGCAACCCTAGCTATACCATACAATCAAACTACAGGTCCGGTATATCAATATGTCTGACACTGGGTTGTACATATAGTACACTATTATCTATTCTGTCTACCAATTGATAATGACTCTCTAGGATCTCAGGAAGAGAAGGACTTTTTCCGGACCTGCTGTCTTAAGATACTTTAAATGGAGACCCCTCTCCCCTTCTAAGCACTGAACCTGAGATCTTCTGCATGCAAATCAAGCACTCTGTTCCCAAACTTTGGCCTTCCAGCTTGTCAACTATGCACACTATTACAATGTCACAAAAGGAAATGGCAGCCTGACATATCTGCTTCCTTCTTCAGAAGCCAGGGTATGTATGTATGTCAAAGCATGCCTATCTTACTGGCTCATGAGCATGAAAGAAATGCCAATTAAAGTGATACATCTGAGAGCACAAGTTTTATTTTTCACTGTGGCACCACAGAAAGGTCTTTCTGATGCCAAAAGTAAAGCTATGTGGTGCCCTTCCTTAAAAAGAAGAAGCTGTCCTTGCATTTCAATCCGTGCAATCCTAAACAGAGTTCCATCCCTCTAAGCTAACTAAAGTCAATATGATTATAGGCATGCAACTCCATTTAGGATTGCATTGTGGGATTGCCCATTTACCCATTTTCATAGCCGCTAGCATGAAGCCAGACTCTATCCTTCAGTCAGCTTCACTGTCTGTGGATAGCTAAAATTAAAAAGGTACAAGGGTTGAGCAAAGCGAACTTCTCTTTTCATTATGCATAATAATAATATACTTTGCATTGGGCTTCACCTGATTACGCTGAGCCAATGAAATGTGTTTGGTCTTCATTTTGGCTTCTTTGTGTCAGCTGGCCTTTAGTAATAATGCTCCAGTATTATTTCATTACCACTGTGTGTCTCAAAGAAGCTTGTGGTAGTGTACATTTCCCCCCCTCCCCCCACAACAAATTTGGTAGTTCAAAATCAGCCAGTGAACCAGTTTCATGGTTGAATGGGGATCTGAACTCAGTCCAGTGTTGTGCCTTTACACAAGCATCTACATAGCAAGCATCACCATCTCAAGCAGAATAAAGCCCAAGACTGTGACACTGGAGCATGGATGATGCACCGTAGCCTTTTCTGAATATTATAACAATAAGTTTTTTTTGTTAGGCAATAAAATCTGAACTTATTCTTTCCCACATCTGTGGAATTCCCTGTGGTGTTCCAGACTAACATTAATAATAACTGCCCATCCATTTTTACTAGTCTAGCCTCCCCTCCAAATGAAGAAAGAAAATAGTATCCCCAGGAAATAACCCAACTTGTTTACTTTGTCATCAGACTTTCATCATGAAAACAGAAGGAAAGAAGGAAAGAAACTCACTATGCCTTGCTTATGGGATTAGATGTCTCTGGAAATTAACAAAAGAATCCTTTATGATGTTAACATTCAAAAACATGTTTCCCAACAGATAGGGGTGTGAGGCTTATCTGTCATAGATGACACCAGCAGCAAGCAAAATTGGCACAGATCAGTACCACCATATTTAGCAAAGAAAGGCCAATTAAGGTTTTTTTAGATCTTAGAAGCCAAGCAGGGTAGGCCTTGGATGGTACTTGGATGGGAGCCTGCCAAGGAGGTCCAGGGTTGCTATGCAGAGGCAGGCAGTGGCAAAGCACTTCTGATCCCCTCTTGCGGTGAAAACCCCGTGGGGTTACCATAAATCAGCTGCAGCTTGACAGCACTCTCCACTACCTGATCAGCTTTACTTTAGGTTAAAAACATTGGGATACTTACTTCGAACCATCTGTTTTTCTTCCAAAAGTTCTTTAAATAATCATTTTCCTCACCTGCAAAGTACTATGTTCCTACTCCTCCAGAATAAGAGCAGATAGGAAACAGGCAATGGAGATCAGGCAGTGGCCATTACCAAAGTCAAAGGCACAAGTGGACATATGAAGCTGTCTTAGCCTCTATGCTGATTTCACAAACAGCAGAGGTTTGTGTATGACAGCTTTAGCAAACTCAGGTTTGTTTATGTTCCTGCTTATCAAAGTTGGAAAAGACATGATTCACACAAAATGGTGATTGCACATATTGAAAAGATGGTTGGTACTGCACTCTCCCAATAAGTGAGACAGGCAAGCCAAAAATGTAATGCCTGAAAAGGTTCCCAGACCTTCCTGTAACTAACAAGGCTGTTTTCCCAACAAACAGCAACAGAATCAGAGGTCACCTCCATGGTGTTGCCTTCCCCAAAGGGAAAGTGTAAACTGGAGGGGCAGTGGGGCCACAAAGCAGAAGTTTGCAGCTCTGTCTCTTGACACATACAGTGCAGCATAAGCATATATGATGGTGAAGCATAGTCTTAGCACATGGCTTGCAGTATGCCTGCATCATTCTGTTAAATCAAAGCTAGATGTACTTTACAGAAGAAGCATTAATTATCACATGGTTACTTATGCACACATTTATTTTGAGTTGAGTTCAGGGGAGGATATGGTGGTGGGGGAGACTGCTGTTACCTTAGCAACAGGTACGTATAGCGCAGCAGTCTTTGGACTAGAAAACATCTTTAGAGAACAAACTGCTACTTATCTCGTTTGTGTGTTCCCGCAGTCACAGAGGCAGTGCATGTGGCTAACAGAAGTGTCTTACATAATTAAATAAAATATACACATAAACCAATGCAATGTTACCAGATTAATCTGTACTCAACAGCACAGTGAGGGAATGTTGTGTTTGATGTTGCCTAGAGGCAGATAAAAGTATGTGAAACACTTTGATTAGAATGTTGGGATTGGGCATAGGCTAAACTTAGGTTTAGAATATCACTAGGTGGTCTTGAATAAGACATCATCTCCTGGCCTACCCTATTCCAGTGGCCCCAAAAGGCAGAAAATTCTGAGCTTGGTGGAAGAAGGAAGGGATACAAATGGAACCTAAATTCAGACCCTAGCTTCCTAACTTAAGAGACGTCAACTAGACCAAGAAAGTCCAACCTCTTCCTAACACCTTGGAGATTTAGTTTTGAAGTGTACTGCCAGAAAGGTTGGCCAATACAATACTGACTGAGAAGGACCACCTGTGTTTTTCAGGATGTGGTCTATCTATTGTATTTCTTCTATCTGATGAAGAGACCTTTGACTCTTGAAAGCTAATACTGCAAAAATCTTGTCGGTCTCTAAAGTGTCGCTGGACTTGAATCTATCTGTTCTACGGCAGACCAACATGGCTGCCCTATGAAACCATTCCAGCTTGCTATCCCTTGTGTGTAGAATCTATGTATCCGGTGCCACCTCTGTCTTCAAATTCCTCCTCAAAACTCACCTTTTCTGCATGGCCTTGGTTTATTCCCTTAATCCTTATTTCCAAAGGTAACCCAATGACCAGTCCCTACCCTTCATCTACAACTTCTGTTGCCTTCCCGTTGTCCAGTTTTAGAATGTCAATTCCTTGAGGATGAGGACCTGCCTGCTTTTGTTCATATAACTCCATGTGTCATGTACACTGATGGCATTGTGTGTATGCACAAATAAGTAATGTCTCCTTCTGTCTACCCATGTTGATGTGATCAAGACTCACCACACACTATAACAAATACTGTGTCCTTTGTTTAGGCAAAACCATGATGGAAGCATGAGAGACTCCTGCATACAACTGCTGAATGAAGAACTGCAAAATAAACATCATGCAACAAACGTATTCTCTTGCTCTTTTGTCCACAGTGAGTAGGCAGCTAGTTTATGCAACTCCTCAGTTTGACTGGCATTTTCTTTTGTGGCCTAGTAAGTTTTGTCATTTTTCTGTACGGATTCAAAGAACAGATACCCCATGGTGGGCAAGAAGACAAATAGCCTTCTCCTTAGTGGTTGGTAGAACTGTCAAGGCTAGTCAGTGGGCACTGCAGGTGTTCTATAAGCAGAAATCCTGGTCTGCTTCTTCCCCTCTAAAAATCAAGCACAAAGGGATTTGATATTGATCAGGGTCACAGCACAAAGAGTGAAGGGGTTTAAGCCTCCCCCCAAGGCCATTTTCCGGATCTGAAAAGGGCCTAAAGAAGGGTGGCAAGCTCTGTCTTGGGACATTCCTGGACATTTTGGGGTAGAGTCTGGAGAAAGGGGAGTTTGGGAAGGGAAGGGTGCTCAGTGGAGATGTGTCATAGAGCTCACCCTCCAAAGCAACTATTTTCTCCAGGGAAACTGATCCCTGTAGCCTAAAGATCAGTTGTAATTCCAGAAGAACTTCAGGCTCCAAGCAGAAGATGGCGACCCTATCTTCCCCATCCCCTCACCATGTACTCTAAGAGGTGCCCCACTTTGGTTTCTTCCAGTGTTGTAGTGAAGAAGGCAACTTTCATTAGCATTTTTGGTGAGATGGTAGAAAACACATCTTTCACGGTTTCATTATTAACGTATCTTTAAAGATAGAGATTGGGGGGGGGCACTTCTGTAAAGGGAACAAGACTGTACCATAGGGTTGCCAGCTCCAAGAAGAAAATTCCTGGAGATCTGGGGGTGGAGCTTGGGGAGTGTGGGATTTGGGGAGGGGAGAGACCTCAGCAGGGTGTAAAGCCATAGAGTCCATCCTCCAAAGCAGCCATTTTCTCCAAGGGGACTGATATCTGATTTCTGGAGATCAGTTGTAAAGGTGTGAGATCTTCAAGAACCATCTGGAGGTTGGCAGCTTTAGCCCATAGAGTCATTGATGTGAGTTGCTGTATGTTTGCAGTAGTGGCTCCCCAAGTCATTTCACATCAGGTTAATGGAACTTTATCTATGTTTTTGAAAGTCCTAGTTGGAATTGGGTCCCCCAACTGTGACTTCTAAAAAGAAAAAATGCTGGCAGTTCCATTCACAGAGTTGTTTGCTGTAGCAGAGGTGTTTCTCTGTCGCCCCAGAAGCTCAGACGAGAACCAACACATTGAAATTAAATAAAAAGAATTTCCAGCTAAACATGAGGAAGAACTTTCTGATAGTTAGAGTCAGGCCTCGGATTCAGTGGGAGCTCACAGGAGAGCAGCTCCTGAACCTTTCTGAGAGTTCCTCCTCCTCCTTCTGAGAGTTCCACCTCCTTGTCAATTGAATAGTAGGTGGAACTGCATAACAAACCCTGGATGAGCTCCACCACCTATTTTTCTACAAAACGGCCCCTGGTTAGAGTGGTTCCTCAGTGGAACAGGCTTCCTCAGGAAGTGGTGGGCTCTCCTTCTTTGGAGGCTTTTAAACAGAGGCTAGATGGCCATCTGACAGCAAGGCTGATTCTGTGAACTTAGGCAGATCATGAGAAGGAGGGCAGGAAGGGTTGCATCATTGTGGTCCTTTTTTACACATTCAGGGAAATAGTGGTTGCCACTTTGGGGTCAGGCAGCAATTTTTCTCCAAGCCAGTTTGGCCAGGGATCCATGAGGGTGGTTTGTTTGTTTTTTGCCATCTTCTGGGCATGAAGCAGGGGTCACTGGGAATTTATGTGTGGGGGGGAGCTATTTGTGAACTTTTTGCATTGCATAGGGGGTTGGATGACCCCAGAGGTCTCTTCTAACTATGATTCTGTGAACTTTCTGTGAAATCAATAGGTCTGTTCTGAATTCCTGCACTTAAATAATGCAGCGAGTTATGTCCACTGCTGCAATACACTGGAAAACAAGATCACTCTGGGTACTTTTTACAAGAAATCAAAACACCCAAACTATTACCTATGTATACATGTCTATTTGTCAGCTTGCTTGCCAACTGCTCTATTCAACTGAAACGCTAATTAGAGTTGCTAATTTTGGTATCAAAGTTGCTAACTATTTCAGTGTTCATCTCTGAAGACAGAAGGAATGAACAAGTGATTTGATGGTTTGAGTCTAGAACCATGGGGATTGGCATGGTAGGAAATTAATTCAATATGCAGAAATCTAGCCTGAAATAGCAAATTACAGTGGCTAGGCTGTAGCTAGAAGGAGCTGATGGTCCCTCCCCAGCATTTATTCAACATCCTTCAGCACCCTACACGCTACTGATGGTGTGAAAGCAAAGCTCAAGGAGGAAAACACAATATTACGTTCCATAGTATGGATTCAGATGAGTGACTTTCTGTCATCATTTTTAAGGTGATTGTGCATTTTTACGGTGCAACCCTAAGGACCCTTTCCTGGGAGTAAATCCCAATGAACAGACCTGCTTAGGAGTGCCTTTTAAACACCTGCTTATCTCAGTAACAAAACTAATCACATGGCTGCATTTCTTGCGCTGAAGTCAAAACTTAATTTTGCCTCAATCTTGTTCTCTGTTTGTAAGTATGTCTTCACTTTCTTCTTTCACACCTAATTTGCATTTAACACTGGTCTTTTGGGAAGAAATAGGGAGTGGAGGACAGAACCAGTGAATGTATTGAAAAGCACCAGTTACTTTATATGCCCAGAAAAACACTATACAGCTATAGGCAAGGTTGTTGGTGTTGTTAATGTTACCAAAACCTTCTGCGGTAACCCAGCACAGGTGTTTATGTATATACATTTTGGGAAGACAGCTTCTATGTGATGCTTACTCTTGATTCAGCTTTAACTGTTACAGACAGACACAGTACATGTAAACAAGCAAACCTGTTGCTTTAACATTTGGAAATCTGGCTCTGAAAAAGAGGCCCTGTCCCTGCTGAAACAGGAGAGCCAGCATAGCATAGTGGTTAGAGTTGTCAGACTAGGATCTGGGAGAACCATGTTCAAACCTCCACTCTAACATGGAAGCTTGCTGGGTGACCTTGAGTCTCTAACCTTCGCCTATCTCCAGGGCTGTCATGAAGACAAAATGGTGACAAGGAAAATATGTAAAACACTTTGGGTCCCATTGAGAAGAAAGGCAGGGTATAACGGAAATAAAATAAATGGAAATGTTGGTGAGTATGGCTCAAGAGATGGAATCTCCTTCTTTAGCAAAGAGAATGGAAGGTTTGTTTCTTTCCCAACCCCTATAATTTTCTAACTTCATCTTGTTTGCAGGGGTGGAGCTGCCTATCATTATTTCTTTTAATTTTCTTTTAATTGATGGAAACGAGGGGGGCGCTATCCCTGGCTGGCACCTGCAGGATAGATTTCCTTTTCCTTTCCCACCAGCAGGAATGTGGGCCCAGCTAGACGCCTGCACCTGCCAAATGGTTACTGGAGGCCTGACAGAAACTGATGCCAAGGCCCGCCATGTACTTTCAAAACAAAACCATTTCCACTGCTAGCCCGGAGGTGTGCTTCATTTAAATCCATGAATGCAATGGTGTGTCAACATGTCGCATCATGTTCTCTTTTTTTCCCTCAACAAAAATAAATACAACCAACTCGATGACTTTCAAATCTACATCAAAAGGCTGCAAGATGCTTCCTTGGCAGCCACAGGCATGGTGGTTTTTTATCTGTTCCCTTACCAATGTGTTGAGCACAGGTATCACAATACTCCGCATATAAGGATTCGAAACAGTTGCAGCAATATGGCCGCCCTTCCTTCATGATGTACCGCTGGCCACCTAGTACCGTTTCGCATTCAAAACAGCAAAAGTGCTTCATGTGCCAGTGCCTTCCCTCAGCCTCTGTGCACTCGTCAGCAAAGATAATCTGAGGAAAGAGAACAAAGGAGACAGGGTTAGGTCTTAGGGGTGACAGTTTGCTTCATAGCATATTGCAAGTTCTATTCTCCTGTTACATATTTTTAGCTTATTCTAACAGCTTGGCTATTTTGAGACTACTATGTCTGGGCCTCTTGATACCTCTGTCCTAATTTTTTTCCCTCCTCCACAGCCTAAGGAATTGAAATAGTCATTGCTAAAATAAGCTGCACAGGATCCAAGGATAAAATGTAGTCTAGGATGACATATATTCCTGTTGGGTAAATAAGGGCTAGAAAATGGGAAATGTGTAGCTGGAATAAAGCTAGACAATGACAGACACCACAGGACCCAAACCCTGCCTCTGGTATGTTCACACCACTTTTATTCCATCTTTTTATGTTCATTCCTGCAGGCTAATTAAGACTTGTCTTGTGTGTGTGGTGTCTAAAGTGTTGTGCGTTGATGTAAGAAACAAGTTCAAACCTTCTGGGGTAATGAAAAGGAAGAATTAGGACATGATGGACCAGAGACCCTGGTTTCCCCAAGGGCTACAGAACAGGGAAAGGCATATTATTTACTTTTCATGGCGTTTGTGTTGGATATGGCTTGTATGCCCTGACTAGGACACCCCAGGCCAACACGATCTTGGAAACTGAACAGGCTCAGCCCTGGTCAGTACTTGGATGGGAGACCTTCAAGGAATACCAGGGTCATTGTGCTGAGGCAGACAGTGGAAAACCATCTCTGCGTTCCGGGACACAAAATCTACTATCTATCTCCGGATCAAGGGAGGCCAGACTGTGCTCTACATGGGCTAGGGCCTTCTCAGTGGCAGCACCAAAAATGTGGAACATCCTCCCGGAGGCCATAAGAGCCCTGCGGGACCTCTCCCAATTCCACAGGGCCTGTAAAACTGAACTGCTTTGACAGGCCTTTAATAGGACTGCCACCCTACACTGCTGAGCAACATCATTCATGAGGAATTATGATCACTACAGGATCGCTTTCAGAAGAAAGAAAGTTATGATCCCACTCATACTCAAGTTTTGAACAGCACCATGAAATGTATTTTAATTGTTATTTTATCGTTTAAATTGTAATCTTAAATTGTTTTTAAATTGGCTGTTGTTAGCCACCCTGAGTCCGCTTGTGGAAAGGGCAGGATAGAAAACTAAAGAAATAAATAAAAAATAAATAAATAAACAATAAATAAACAATAAAAATTGTTGAAGTGAAACAGTGGGGGGTGAGGGAAAGGCACAAAAAGCTGCATTATCACATGCAACAAACACCCACTAATGCTAATGGAGTCACAGAAATGAAAAGAAAGGCAGTCATACCATATTTCTGCTTGCAGCTTTCCTAGGCTTAGATTTTGCCTGAAGCTTTCAATCACAAATACCCACCAAACATCTGAACTGTGAAGTTTCAACAGGGAAGGTAATTGGTTTCATTGGGCTTAGACTGGAACCAACTCTGCATAGGATGATACTGTAAGAGATCTCCCATCAGGGCAGGTAACCCCTACCATACAATCAGAGCTGCTGTTTCCTGTTTTGCAAGTCATGACAGCAAATGACCATCACTACCAAAAATAATGCAAGTCCAAAGGGTGAATGCACATATCGCAAAACAAAGTTCAGACTCAAATAAATGTGGAATCCCAAAATGACAGAGAGTTGCTTATTAGCTGTGACACTTTTGCCACATATTTTGCAGATAAAATCTCAAAACTCTGCCAATTTGTATGCAAGTAATACGCCAGGGGCTTTTGTGGCTTACACAGGTCTTCTCTTGGACCACTTCTGCCTGCTCTCCCTGATGGATATGGACAGGATCCCGGTGACTGTCAGGCCACTGACCTGCCCCTTAGATCCCTGCCCATCTTAGTTGATTAAATCTTGCCCTGAGAGAGACTGAGAATTGTCTCTCTCGCTCAGGGACGCTCTCCCAGTTCTTTAAAGGAGGCCCTAGTTTAACTCATTGTGCAGAAACCTTCTTTGGTTAAGACAGCGGTGGACAATTACTGTCTAGTCTTGAATTTGCTGTTTCTGGGGAAGGTAATTGAGCAGGCAGTGGCTGAGCAGCTCCAGGGATTCCTGGATGAAACTTCTGCATTTGATCCATTCCAATCTGGCTTCAGACCTGGGTATGGGATGGAGACCACACTTGTGGCACTGGTTAATAAACTTTGATGGCCAATGGGACATGGTGGGTCAGCACTGCTGATTTTACTAAATCTTTCAGCAGCATTTGACATGGCTGACCACCCAGTACTGATAAGACTGCCTCACCTTCCTGGGGATAGAGGGTTCTGTGCTTCAGTGGTTTTCCTCATTCCTGCAGGGACATCAACAGAAAATTGTTGTTGGAGGCAGGAGTTCACCTAGTGTGCCATTCATTTGTGATGTTCCTCAGGGCGTGATCCTGTCACCAATGTTATTCAACATCTATACATACCCTCTGACCAATCTCATCAGAGGTTGAGAGGTGGGGTGCCATCAGTACATGGATAAACTCAGCTCTATCTCCTGCTTGGTGATCAGCCAGAGTCTGCTCTCCCTGGATTATCCCAGTGTCTAGACGCTGTGGTGGACTGACTGAGAGAAAACTAACTGAAGCTATATCCTTCTAAGAATGAGGTTATGTGACTAGGTTGGCATGGGTCTGTTGGTAATATACAACTCCTGCTTCTTGATGGGGTTCCACATACATTGCTGGACTCCATCAGGAGTCTGGGGGTATGGTTGGATTCCTCGCTCTCATTGGAGAAACATGTGTCCAACATTGCAAAGACTGTCTTTTAGCACCTAGGGTGAGCCCAACAATTAGTTTCCTACCTGGCTTGTTCCAACCTTGCTAAAGAGACCCATGCCACACTCAATTCTTACTTAGATTACTGTAATTTGCTATACACAGGGCTGACCTTGAGGCTTCAGGTAGTACAGAATGCAGTTGCCAGACTGCTGGCTGGTGTAACTTTGGATGCATGTATTTATTCTCTGAGGCAGCTATACTGTGACTACCTGTCTATTCCTGAATCAAATTACAGGCACTGATACTCACCTTTAAAGCCCTAAATCAGGGGGGTCAAACATGCGGCCTGGGGACAGAATCAGGCCCCCAGAGAGCTCCTATCAGGACCCCAAGCAACTGGCTGTCACCTGCTTCCTTCTCCCTCTCCCTTGCTTCCTTCTGCATAACAGCTTGCTCAATTGCACAAGAGCTACAAAGCAAAGTCTCTATTTTCTCCATTGGCGGAGGATCCTCCCTTGGGGGGAAAGGGAGGAGAGACAGCTTGCTTTGCCAAGCTCTCTAAATCACACAGCAGAGCTACAGAGCCATGCCTCTCTTCCTTCTATTGGCTGAGGCTCCTTCCCCTCCTGATTCCCTGGGGAAGGAAGGAAAGACCCAGAGCTTCCTTTGCCCAGTTCTCTGGATCCCATAGGAGAGATACTGTAATGTACTCAGTGACGAGACGTGTTGAAGGCAACATACTTTTTTAGCGGGTACATCACAAGAGGGAGAATGGCGGGCCGGGTCCCGATTATATACATGCCCCGGAACAACCCTCCATGAGGCCAGGTCCAATCCTGGTCAGTTAAACTTCCCGCCACAGATCTTGATTGGTGGTGCGTATTAGCGAGCTACATCCGGGGACCAGTGGGGTTCCACTGTTTGCCTCTGTAGCGTGCGCTGTGCTGTACATAGGGATTAGAATGCAGGACATAACACTCCTCCCCCCCCAAGTTCAGGACACATAGTCTTTCAAGTACGCCGGTGCCCGGCGTTCCCTGGTCGACCTCCTCGGGGTTGCTTGGGGAGTCGGTGCAGCCGCTGCGGCTGGCGGGGTGGCAGTTTCCCCTTGTTGAGGTATTGCCGGACACTGACTGGCCATCGCTTGTTGCTCGTCCGGAGTCTCTTCTCTGGTGGGGTTGCTTCCGCTGCTGTGGTGCTCTTCTGCCCGTGCAGTCGGTGCGGCCGGCATGGGCAGGTTATTTTCCGGGGGTGCTGCTGTCAGTTCTTCCCCGCTTCCCCCGCCCCCCGTGGCGGTCGGTTCCTCTGGCAAAGTGCGGCGGCGCAACTGATCTATATGTCTCCTGAGAACCTGGCCCCTCTCTGTCGAGACCTTGTATGAGCGGGACCCGGTCACGTGCAGCACCCGGGCGGCTAACCACTCCGGGCCGCTTGCAAAGTTCTTAGTGTACACCGGGTCCCCTGGGAAGAACCCCCTGGCGGCTTCCCTGTTTTCGGGGGAACTGCGGAGGTCAGTGGCCCGGTCGGGATGTAGCCTATCTAACCTCATGATCAATTTCCTCCCCATTAGTAATTCGGCAGGGCTTGACCCGGTGACGGGGTTGGGGGTGATTCGGTTGTCAAATAGGAAGGCTGCCAGGTGGTGGTCCCAGTCGCCCTGTACAATACGTCCCAGGGCCTCTTTGGTGGTGCACACCATGCGCTCAGCCTGGCCGTTGGTGGCTGGATGGAAGGGGGTGGACCTAATGTGTTGAATGAGATATCTATTCAAGAAATCCCGGAATTCCCGGGAGGTGAAAGTGGTCCCATTGTCCGTGACCAGGGTATCGGGGATTCCGTGTATGCAAAAGACCCTTCGCAAGGCTCGGACCGCTGCTGCTGTGAAGGTGGAAGCTACAGGGATCACCTCTAACCACTTGGTGTATGCATCAACCAAGATGAAGAATATTTGGCCCTGGTATGGCCCCGCAAAATCTAAGTGAAGCCGGGACCACGGCCTCCTGTTGGACTCCCAGCAGTGGATGGGGGCGCTAGGCGGAGCGGGCTGGGACTCTTGGCAGGGTTGGCACCTTCTCACCCACCCCTCTATCTCGTCATCCATACCCGGCTACCATACGTAACTGCGTGCCAGGGCCTTCATCCGCACTATCCCTGGGTGTGTTTCGTGTAAAGCCTCTAACACTTGCTTCCGCAGTGAGGGGGGGACTACCACCCTGCTACCCCAGAGTATGCACCCCTTGTGTGTGGACAGCTCGTCTCTGCCCAATGTGAATGCCCTGAATTCTGGGTCCAGCTTGCCCTTGGGCCATCTCCTTCCCACCCAGTCCAAAACACGTGCGAGTATATGGTCCCTCCCCTTGGCCCGAGCCACCTCAGCGGCGTGGAGGGGCCGCTTGGGCAGAGTCTCCATAAGCATCACATGGTGGGCCGGGGCAGGATCTGGGTCCGTCGAGGGTAATGGCAGGCGGCTGAGGGCGTCAGTGTGTCCCATGGCCTTGCCCGGGCGGTGAACCAAAGTGTATGTATACGAGTTTAGGAACTGGTTCCACCTCAGGACTCGCTGTGATACAATTTGCGGGGTCTGGCGGTCTGGGGCGAGGAGGCCCAGGAGCGGCTTGTGATCCGTGGCGATCGTGAAGCGCCTACCATATAGGTAGTTGTTGAATTTATGCACACCCGCCACCATCGCCAAGGCCTCCTTGCCGATCTGAGCGTAGTTGCGCTCTGCGGGGGTCAGGGTCCTTGAATAATATGCCACAGGAACCTCCCTCCCATCTGGAAGCTGGTGCCCCAGGACTGCGCCCACCCCGTACAGGGAAGCATCGCACGCCAAAATCAATGGTAGGGCTTCATCAAAATGGTGGAGCACCGCATTGGAAACAAGGAGGTCTTTGACTACCTGAAAAGTGGCAGCCTGCTGCTTCCCCCAGACCCACAGGGCGTGTTTATCGAACAGCCTGTGGAGGGGTTCTGCGATGGCCGCTTTGTGGGGCAAAAACAAATGGTAAAAATTTAATAATTCCAAGAAACTTTGTAGCTCCGCCTTGCACGTGGGGGGGGGGCGTGGACTATTGCCCTGGTCTTGTCCTCTGTCGGGTGGATTCCCTCGGAGTCTACCGCAAACCCCAAGAACTCCACCCTCGGCACCCCTAATGAACACTTTTCCTTTTTTACTTTCAGGCCCGCCGTCTGGAAGCGGCGGAGCACCTCTCTCAGGCGGCTGCTGAACTCCTCCGCGTCCAGGGCCGCGAGCAGAACGTCGTCAAAAAACGATTGCACTCCGGGGATCCCTTTGAGAAGAGAGTCCATTATGCTCTGGAAGATCCCTGGAGCTACACTAACCCCAAATTGCAACCGCCGCACCCGAAAAGCTCCCCTGTGAGTCACAATAGTTTGAGCCTCTGCTGTCTTGGCGTCTACTGGGAGTTGCTGGTACGCCTGGGCCAGGTCTAGTTTTCCAAAAAACCTTGGACCCCGCTAGGGCCTCCAGGACATGGCTGACCACTGGGACGGAGTATGGGTTGTCCTGTAGTGCTTTATTGATAGTGCACTTGTAGTCAGCGCATATTCACACATCCCCGTTCGGCTTCACTGGGGTGACTATGGGTATTTCCCAGGCAGCATAGGATACCAGTTCCAGCACTCCCTGGGCCATGAGTCGGTCCAGCTCCGCTTCTATTTTAGGTTTTAGAGCGAACGGAACTCGCCTGGCCTTCTGTCTTATCGGTCTAACGAGGGGATCGAGAGGTAAGGTGATGGGCGGCCCCTTGTAACTCCCCACGCTCCCATCAAAAACCTCGGGGAATTCCCGGCACACGTTTTCGAAGTTATTCGTTTGCATCTGCTGCGCCCCCACTAATTGAATACCTAGAGGTCTAAACCAGGCCAGCCCCAGTAATGTGGTGAGCTGGCGCTTAACCACTAGAATCTCCAGTGGCCCCATGAAGTTCTTCCTCTCTACCTGTACCGTGGCCCAGCCCAAAATGTGCATGGGGTTTTTCTGAAAGTCCCGCAGTATAAAATCAGCCGGTCTCAATTGGAGTCAGCGACAGGGGCACAGTTTTCTTAGGGTCTCCTCCGAAATTATAGATACAGAGGAGCCCGAGTCCACCTCCATTTTGCATGGAGCGCCCTCGATTAGGACAGACAGTCTGACTTTGTCGGGGGCAGTGAGGGGCAAGTTCATTACCTGCAGGCTGGTCGATGCTGTTGTGTGAGCATTGGTCGAGTCATGGTGAGTGGCCTGGTGTCTGCGAGTTACCTTGGCCCGGCAAGCCCGCACTATGTGGCCCACCTTCCCGCAATCCATGTTGCGATAGGGGCAGTCCCGTCTCTCGTGGGGGTCGCCACAGCTGGCACACTTGCTTTTGGTCGGTCTCTCTGTGGTTCGTTGCCGCGTGGGGGCTCTCAGGCCCATTCCTTGTTGGCGGCAGAGCTGGAAGGCCTCTTCGTCCTCTGGGTCGCCGGGCGCCATCTCTTCCTGGTGGACTTCTCCTCGCGGGTTGTTGTATGCTTTGGTGGTTCTTTCAAATGCGGTTGCTTCGTTGAAAGCTCGTTGAAGGGTGAGCTCCTCCTTTGCGAAGAGCTTTTGCTGCAGCCTTTCGTCTCGGAGGCCCCATACGAATCGGTCTCTCAAGGCTTCCTCCCGCTTGTCAAAACTGCAGTTCCCTGCGATCTGGCGGAGAGCGGCCAGGTAGACGGCAGCCATTTCTCTGGGCCCTTGATCTTTCTTGTGGAAGAGGAATCGGCGGGCGATGATGGAAGGCTGGGGCAAGAAATGCCCGGTGAGGACTCTGACGATCTCCCCGTATGTTCTCTCGGTGAGCTTCGCAGGGGCCGAGAGACCTCTGGCGATCTCGAAGATGGCCTCCCCGCAGACGCTCAGGAGTACGTCCCTCATGCGGCTGTTGTCGGTAATCATGTTTGCGCGTAGGTAGCATTCGACCCGCTCCGTGTAGGTCTCCCACCTCTCGGGGTTGGCGGGGTCGAACTCAGCAAGATGGCCCGTTGTTACACTCGGGTTCGCCATGGCGGCGACAGGCGCTTTTGTCTCTTGCGGCTCCCTGCCTTCCTCATCTCCAGCCAGGTCAGCGACTTCCCCCTTGGGGAGTTCTCCTAGCCAGATCCCATCCTCATCGCCAGTGTAATGTACTCAGTGACGAGACGTGTTGAAGGCAACATACTTTATTAGCGGGTACATCACAAGAGGGAGAATGGTGGGCTGGGTCCCGATTATATACATGCCCCGGAACAACCTTCCGTGAGGCCAGGTCCAATCCTGGTCAGTTAAACTTCCCGCCACAGATCTTGATTGGCGGTGCGTATTAGCGAGCTACATCCGGGGACCAGTGGGGTTCCACTGGTCGCCTCTGTAGCGTGCGCTGTGCTGTACATAGGGATTAGAATGCAGGACATAACAGATACAAAGAAAGCACCTTTAAGACCAATGAGTGGTGATGTTTTAAGCACATTTTAAGGTTGTTGTTTTTTTAAACAATCTTGAATTGTGCTTGTCTGTGTCCTTTATAAGGTTTATATCTCTGCTACCTAATCTTAAATAGGTACACAAATGGCCTGGCCCTATATGGCTTGGCCCAACGAGGTCTCATTTATGTCAGATATGGCCCTCATAACAAATGAGTTTGATGATACTCCTGCCCTAAATGGTCTGTCATATCTGAAGATTGGCTCTCTTACTATAATCTCCTTCTTATGTTGTGCTCATCATTGCACAACTTGTTGGTGATGCCAGGCCCTCAAAAGATCTGCTTGGTTACCACTAGGACAAGAGCCTTTTCCACCCTGGTCCTATCCTGGTGGAATGCCTTGCTGGATGAGGTTCGAGCCCTGCAGGACCTTCTGCGTTTCCTCAGGGATTGCAAGTCAGTCTTGTCCAGTGATACCTCCTGATCTTATTTATGAATGGCCAGTGTCTGGTTTTATTATCTTACACATTATATATTTCAGGGGTGGCCAACAGTAGCTCTCCAGACTTTTTTTGCCTACAAATCCCATCAGCCCCAGCCAGCATGGCCAATGGCTGGGGCTGATGGGAGTTGTAGGCGAAAAAACATCTGGAGAGCTACCGTTGGCCACCCCTGATATATTTGTATATGCCTGAGCCTCCAGAAAAGAGTGGGATAGAAACCTAATAAACAAACAAACAAAACAAATGAGGAGCAAAGGCAGCATTGCGACAAAACCAGCGAATGATTTACCCACAGACATGTGGCAACTATTTCAGTTCCTTCGGCTAGCCAAACATTTATCTCTGATGATGCTATCATATGCGAATATTGCACCTTCATCAACGAAATGTTTTATGTTGCTTGTCTGTACTGTGTATTCTCACGTTCGGGTGCTAAAGCTACCATGCACAATGTTTTCATATTAACAGTATCTACGGTTACAGAAACTCAAGTGACGATTCTAATAGTCTTGTTCTCATACTAATATGTTTGGAGATGTATACATCTAGAGGCAAGACGCTTTTGCAAGATCCTATTATCTCAATTGGCTGGAACTAACATCCTATTAAGTAGCTAGCAGTCTATCAGGATGCACAGCAACAATAAGATTCTCTACTAATAAACTAGGCAATCATCCATAAGAACCCATTTCTTGTACACTTCACTTTACTCTTGAGAAATGCCCCCCCTCCCCAAACATATTCCATGGTTTTTTTTCCTGGTCCCACTTTCCCCTTTCCACACATAGGGTCCACTACCAGGGAGAAGAAAATTAATTCCCTTCTCTCTGGTAAGAAAAAGTTGAGGCTAATTCTTAGGGCCAAATTTGATACACACACACACATATATAAACACACATATATACACACACACATATATATTTAAAGACTCCATCCCTGCAGCCACACAGCTGTGAGGAACATCAGTTTGCAAATAATGGAGAGCTTGATTGGGCTCAGAATGCAATTGAGGGGAGGGGATTCTGTCTCCCTCCCAATTTTCCTGTGCTGAAACAACACTGTAGGAGTATTTCCTTGTTTTTGCTGCTCTCCTTGAAATATTCCGTGCACTCAGAACAACAAAAACAGGGAAGTAACTCCCTACAGTGTCATTTCAATACAGCCCATCCTCCCCCTTCAGTGGTGTTCTAAGTGATATTCCTTTATTTTTAAACAGATGTTCCCCACAGTGGCTGTGTGGCTGCAGGAAGACAGAGCTGGGTCCAACTCTGAACATATATATAGTGTCTAGTTTGGCTCTCAGTTTGCCGGGAACATTGACTGGAAGAGGACTATTTAGTCATGACTACCAGTCCTGCCTATCAGAACCAGAAGCCAATACAGGCACTTCTGAGCATGGTGGTTAGAATGCTGAACTAGAATTTGGGAGACCTGGGCTCAGATTCCTACTCACCATGAAGGTGACTGGGTGACCTTGCACCAGTCTCCCTCTCTCTCTCTGCATCAGGGCCAGATTAACAATTAGGCCAAGTAAGCACTGGCCTATGGGCCCCCATATCTTTAGGGGCCCCGGGCTGGCTTCCCCCCACAAGTTTCCCCCCTGCTTGCAGTCCTCCCAGACTGCACATGCAGCCAGCAACTGAGCCGCTCTTTGTCCAATTTGCCTGGTGCGGCTGCTGCTGGAATCATCACCAAGTTTACCTCTCTCTGCCTCATCCCTGCAACTTTATCAAAGGGGCTTTTGAGAAGGTGCCTGCAAGCTACAGCGGGGGCCATGGGTGGTGGGGTGGGTACTCTGACTCTGAGATAATTTGTGAGGGAGCCCCAGAGATTTTGACTGCCTAAGGGCCTTCGCAGGGTTTAATCCGGCACTGTTCTGCCTAACCTATCTCACACGGGGTGGTCGTGCCCTGAGCTACTCAGAGGAACAACAGGTTTAAAATGTATTAGATAAATAAATAAATGATGTGTGAACTAGCCTTGAGAAAGTTCTCATCTTCCCTTTGCTTCATAGAAGCAGATGCAAAGATAAGCTTGGCAAAGGCGAGTTTGGAAGCCTGCAGTTCATCCCACAAGGCAGTCCTGCCAGAACGAGCGCTGATGCATGCCAGCTCCCTCCTCCCCCAGCACCGAACATGTCTGGCTGGCTACTTACCTCATCGCAGGCTGCGCACCGAGGCTTGAGGCATTCCGCGTGGTGCCGGCCACAATAAATCTTTCCGTCTTGATAGAAATAGATAAGATCTACCAACAGCTCGTTGCAAACGCTGCAGATGAAGCATGGTGGGTGCCAGCAAACACCATGGCCTGCTCGGGATGCAAAGACGGCTATGTCTCCTCCGTTGATTTGGCCTCCACACTGCAAAGACATGGATTGGAAATTTAAAGAGGGGGCACCTGTTCTGACAATACTTCCAGGTGAGAACTGCTGAACAGTGGCTGTTTCTCCGGCATCCTTTGGAAGGAAATGAAATCTGGCACAATGATAAAGCCCATCTGTTTTCTCTCCCGCTTATTCATCATTCCAACGCTCCAGGCTGGAGTACCACCACAGGAGTCTCTGTGATCCAAGGGCAAAGAAGGGGATGTATTCAGCATAAGTGAACTCTTATCACCCCCCCCCCCCATTGCAACTTTATGGCTGCTGATGGCAGACTCCAAAACCTGCCTACGTGATGGTGGACTTTGAGCAAACAAAATGAAAAAGGAGAAAAAACAAGGACTCGTTTCCATCTTGTTTCCCTTTCTGCATATTCTGATTTCTCACATTGGGGAGGAAAAAGAAAATAAGAAGCTTGGGTTTCTTTGACACAAGTGACCCAGCAAGATGGGGCTTTTCTTCCATGCCCTATGTTTTCCCACTGGATTGAGAGATGGCGACTGCTACTGTCATGCTCCTCCTGTTGCCCCTGGGGTTGCCCAGGGGCCGCCATTGCCCTGAGACCCCTCTTGGCACCCACCTGTGCAGCCAGAGGTCTCAGAATGGGAGGAGATTGGGTTTCTTCACTCTTCAGACTCTCCTCCCCAGCTCAACAATTGAGGCTCCCACTCTCTCTCTCTGTTGGGTAGCCTCTCCATCCTTGTCTGCCTGCACTCCTCCTCATCCTCCTTGTATGGCCTCTTTTTATTTCCTTCCAGTACCTTCGCCCAATCTTGCCCCCTTCCGCCTTCCCGGCCCGACCTCCATTCTTAAGCACAGATGCAGGGTGAGGTTGTCAGCTGACCCTGGGCTGCTGAGGAGCTCTGTTGCTGCTGCTGGGTTTGCCACTGCTGCTCAGGGAGCAGCCCCTGCCCTTCCCCTGGGTTGCTCGTGCCTGGCGACACAACTTCCTCCTCCCACCCCCCACTCATTGAGGTGTCTTGCCTCTTTCCCCATGGATGGAGTTGGGCTCGGCCAGTGCCCTGGCCAGCGGGCCTTGGTTGCAGGGGCTCTTTTCCCGACATTGGCTGGGTGGGCTCGGGCTTCCTTCGACCTTCCTTGTTTCCTGAATGAGTGGTGGGCGGGGTACTTGAATTTAACAGAACTAGCTCATACTAAAGGAAAGAGATTTTTCAGTCTATTTCACCATGCTTTGGAAACAGACTTCCTAAAGAGATTTCCCATTTTTAAACTTGTAAACCAGATTTTTTGTTTAATTTACTAATTGTAGGCCAATAGTAGAAAACTATCTCCAGACAAACTCTGTGGATTGTGTATGATATTCATATGTTATATTGGTGGTCACTGGTGATGTCAGTGGTTTGTAAACTGTAAACCTAGAATTAAAATTTGCATATATTCAGTGAATTGTTCAGACTGAAAATATGGCAAATGTGTGTGGTGAAATCCTGTTTAGTGGCTGTTCTAGTTACACAGCTTTAAAAATATACTGACATATCTTATCAAGTAAATACAAAAACAGAAATCAAATTTGAAATTCCAGCTATCTTAATAATGTTTCAAAATTACAGAAAATTGAATTTATTTCAACATTTGTCTACAGATTAGGGTTGCCAACTCCTACCATGGTTGCGGTGGGGGACTCCATTTGTATGCACTGCAATGACATTACCTGGAAGTGACATCATCATGCAGGGCACATCATACTAGGAATGCTCTAGGATTTGTATTAAAATTCTATGGTACCATAGAGTTTTACCCTGAATGCTAGAGCGTCCCTGGTGAGATGTGCCCTGTGCAATGATGTCACTTCTAGGTGACATCATCATGCTGGGCGCATCGCATGACAATGGAGATCTTTGGGGGTGGAAATCTATGCTGGTCAGTTGGGGCCCCCCAAACCAGTGGAAGCTTGGAAACCCTTCTATAGATCTTTTTTCAGACAGCATATACCAAACATATTTCACCATATATTAGCTCCTCTGCACATATTTGGTCTTCCCTAACTTTTGCTTCAGAGTTCACTTGCTTTTGTAAAATAATTACCAAAGCCTTTCTGAGACTGGTACAGACATATTGATAAATGATCCCTTGAGTCTGGCTATAAGCCAGTTGCTTTGCTCATGGCTTTTGTGGTCCAGCAATGCACCACTTAGATATAATTTTCCCTGGGGATTATGCAAGAGAAATTGTTTTCCTGGCTGAGTATCAGCAATCCTGGACTAACATACATATGCACATACTCCCCAGCTACCCACACAATAAATTCTCTATCCCTAGGGAAAAGGTAATTAATTAAGAAATCATAATAAACATTCCTTGCAAGGTCAAACAAAAGAACAAACCTACAGTTGCCTTCCCATCAACTGTTGTTATGAACTTGCATAACCCAAAACCAATTTTGCAACAAAAGCAAAGGGGTGAATTCCAACCAGTTTTGCTGCTCGTAAAGAAGGACCAAAGGGTCCCCTTTGGCCACCAAAAGGGCTACGCAGGGGATCATGGTGTCTACACACACAAAAGCCACATGAGAAGGCAGCTGTTGCCAAAAGGGGAACTGGATGAGACTGAGTGAAAAAGCTGATTGGATCCAGCCCCAAATTTATGCATTGAGAAATATAATTTTCCAAGACTGCAGGCCCTGGAGATAATCCCCTCACTACAGAAGCAGACTCTGCAATTCATGGACTGGAAAGACAGGCTTACCTGCTCACAGATGGCTCCCGTCATGGTGACCGGGAATGGTCGGACGTTGCCTCGCCCCAAGTTCTCCCTTTTCCTCTGATTGCTGAAGAGCTTGAGTTCCCTTTTCTCTTCCTCATCCAGTGAGTTGCAGTATCGAACCTAGGCATAAACAGCCACTCATTTCATTAGCCTGAAAGCTGCAGGCCTTGGCGTCTCCTCCATCTCTATAATTATCCTTTTAGAAAAATTACGGGTGAACGATCATATAGCTCATCTATTTTGGTTCATGCAACCTTAAGCCATCACAATTCTATTAATTTTTTTCCAGCTGCATTGTGGAACTGTTTGATATTAGAAGATGAATTTAAACATAGTCATTCCACTTTTCTTATGGGGCTGGCACTGTCCCCTGGTATAGCTTTTTCCTCGCCCGGATCAGAATCTCGCAAACATGCTTTTCTTCCTTCTTATTGCTGTTGTGACTTACTATTATCAATGTGTCTTCTAGGCTTCCCAACCCTCCCGCCCTGGCGGGGGACCCCAGGATTTACAGCCTCTTCCCCCCGCTCTCCAAAAAAACAGAAGCAGGGGGGAGGGGGGGAAACGGTGCCAAGGAGCGTGGCGAGCCGCCCCATTTCGGAGGAGCAGCTAAGGTGAACCGGAGAAGAGGCGGCAGCAGCGCAGGAGGAGCATGGCAAGCCGCGAATCTGGGTCCTTCAGCCTGAGCCCATCTCGGAGGAGCAGTTATGGTGAAGCGGAGAAGAGACGGCAGCAGTGCAGCGGAGTCGCCCGCTCCGCCTCTGAGGTAAAATCAGAGAAGGGGAGGGTGGAGGGAAGGAAGACATTTAAAAAGGTGTGCCGTCCCTTGAAATGTGAGGGGAGGGTGGAAGCAGGCCAGGAGCGTGGTGAGCCGCGAATCTGGGTCCTTCAGCCTGAGCCCATCTCGGAGGAGCAGTTATGGTGAAGCGGAGAAAAGGCGGTAGCAGCGCAGCCGAGTCGCCCGCTCCGCTCCGCCTCTGAGGTGAAATCAGAGAAGGGGAGGGTGGAGGGAAGGAAGACATTTTAAAAGGTGTGCCGTCCCTTGAAATGTGATGGCCAAAACTCCCGTTGGGGTTCAGTGATGCTTGTCACACCCTTGCTCCTAGCTCCACCCCAGTGTCTCCTGGCTCCACCCCAGTGTCTCCTGGCTCCACCCCCAAAGTCCCCAGAGATTTCTTGAATTGGACTTGGCAACCCTAGTGTCTTCTGCGGCTGCTATCATGTTTCTTAGCTCTATAATGTATACACTCATTTATATACACTTACACATTATTTTTAAAAAGGCAGCTGCTTGTAAACAGTTTAGGGCCTGGAGATCTCCTGGAATTCCTGTTGACCTTCAGACCACAGAAATCAGTTCCCTTGAAGAAAATGGCTGCTTTGGTGTGTGGACTCAGGCACTGTACCTTACTGAAGTCCCTTTCCCAGGCTGCATCCTGAAAATCTCCAGTAATTTCCCAACCTGAAGTTGCATCATAAAAACAGAGAGACTGGCATAGGTAATCTTGCCAGGTCCCTCCTTGCATCTGGCAGGGGATGGGGGAAGACTTAACAGGAGAAAGAGAAAGGCCCAGATGATGTCGTGCAAGAAGTGACTGCAGCTATGCTCTAATATTTGGGCAAAACTCTATGGTAAAAATGCCTTCTACCACAGAGTTTTTGCCCAAATACCAGAGTGTCATCTGGAAGTTGCCAGCATGTTGATGTCACTTTCTCTTTCTCCTGCTAAGTCCCCTTGCTGGCCAGCTGACTGGCAGCCAGCAATCCACATCGCCACCAGGGTTGCTGGAAATCCTAGGCATGGGGAAGTTGGTGGTTGATGGGGTGAGCATATTTAAGGAACGGATAATGACCCTAGTGTATGACTGCGAACTCCAGGTTTGGATATACCTAGAGATTTCAGGGAGGAACCTGAGAGAGTGGGTTTAGGGAAGGGAGGGACCTTAGTAGGATATAAAGCCATGCAGTCTACCTTCCAAAGCAGCCCATTTTCTCTAGGATAAGTGGAATAAATGTTTTAAACAAATAGATAAATCAAGATAGGCTGGCAATTCATTGTGATTCTGGGAGATCTCCAGCTCCCACCTGGAGTTGGCAGCCCTAACCAAGAGTCATGCCAGAGACAGGCTGATGCAAATATTAATGTTAGAATGAATTGTTTTACCATATTTTGTATTCAGCTCACTGTTTAACTGAATGACCTTTCTCATGCTTGTAATCTGCCCAGCCCCGTTGCATGATTCTGTTGTACCAGGAATCTTTCCTGGTAGATGCAATTAACTTGCTGACTGACAGAATAGCTGTTATCATATTTGCAATCCACCTTGAGTGCCAGTGAGAAAATGAAGCTGCTACTAATACAAAGAAGGAGAGCAACACATAAGCCCTGCACTGCTGCTGGTCCGGCTGAGTTTTGAAACAGCCAGGGGGAGGGTGGGGCAGGGCTGCAGCGAGTGGAGCAGCTTCCTCTTCCCCAGGCTGGAACCTGATAAAAAGGCAGGCCCAGCTGAGAGAAAGGGAGGCTGCCAAGGGAGGATTTACTTGCAAGCAGCTTGCTCAAGGGAGGAGCAGGAAAGGGTAGGCCCTGAGACTGCAGATCCAGAGGACAAGGCCAGGCAGAGCTGCTTCCTGGGTGAGGTGGGGCCAGTAGACAGGCTCCAAGCCTAGGGAAGGGACTGAAAACCCAAATTAAAGGGACAATCATGGCACTCTTTAGTTGTATGTGCAAAGAAGAATAAAAGGGCTCAGGGCAGTTGATGATAGGGTTGCCAAGTCCAATTAAAGAAAAATCTGGGGACTTTGGGGGTGGAGCTAGGAGACTTTGGGGGTGGAGCCAGGAGACATTAGGGGTGGAGCCAGGAACAAGGGTGTGACAAGCATAATTGAACTCCAAGGGAGTGCTGGCCATCACATTTAAAGGGACAGCACACCTTTTTAAATGCCTTTCTTCCACAAACACAATTAAAGATTTTTTTTTAAAAGAAACTTAAAACATTAGCGCTCACCCTGCTTTAAATTCTATAGGGTGCACTGCTGGCTGTGATCCCTGGTGTTCATTTTATGCATGGAATCTTTCATTGTTTATTTGAATCCTGTGTAGTTGCTATCAATACACATCCCTGTGATTCCCTATACCAATCAGCAAGGTTACTAAATAGGCCTGCTCTGTCTCAACACTTTTATTTGCCATCTCTGCTGAATTCTTGAAAAGGCCAGTTCAAGCTAATCCTGTAATCAATAACCTCTCATCGATAGTTATTTGTAGATGATACTGCTCTTGTGCTAATGAATTGTAGGCAATCACTGAATGATTGAAATTATTTTTAAAATGGGAAGTTAACAATCAAGATAAGCGTGAGTGTTTGCATTACTGACACAAGAAATGCAAGTAAGTAAAATACCCCACCAACTTGAACAAACCTCATACTAGTGAGTGGAAATGGATTTATGTTGCCCTGACCAAGATAGCCCAAGCTAGCCTAATCTCCTTGGATATCTGAAACTTGAAGCCACTTTTCACCCTCACGCCACCACCTTCATCGAGCAACTTAATTGAGAGCGCATCCTTACACATGCTGTGTGATGAAAGGCCTTTTCAATGCAGGGCTGGAAGGGGCCCAACAACACAAGCACATGCGCATGCAACATGCACAAAACGTGCGTGTGCTCCATTAACCCACCTTATCTTAGATCTGCATTTCTTTTTTTTTTTTTTAATATTTTTGCTTTTATTTACACCAGAATAAACTTAATTACAGAAAAGTAAACTAGTAGAGGTTGATTATGGTATACAACAACTAGCATCATCTGCCAACTGAATTATCTATGACTTCATCAGTAAACATAAAATAATATCAAACATTCTTGTTATACAAATCATCCCTTTTCTAACCAAGTATATAATTTTTCCCATTTCTTTATGGCCTCACATTTTGACATTCCTCTTATCAGGTTTGACAGAATATCCATTTCAGCAATATTTAATATCTCTCGAATTATTTCATCTTGGTGTGGGACAGCTTTCTGTCTCCAGACTTTAGCAAAAAGAATCCTGGCCGCTGTCAGGATATAAACCGTGATATACTCGTCTTCCCGCGGGATTTCATTTCGAACACTCGAGAGTAAAATTACCTCTGGTTTGAGTTGTATATTCACTTTTAGCATTTGTGTTAACATTCTATGTACAGTAATCCAATATTTTTTAGTTACTTCACAGTACCACCATAGATGAAAAAACGAGCCTAACCGTTGCCCACATTTCCAACACTTCGGTGAAAAGGTGGGGTTAATTTTGTTCAAATGGACTGGTGTGAAGTACCACCTGTGAAAGAGTTTAAAGAAATTTTCTCTATAATTGACCGGTTTAATTATCTTATAATTATTTTTCCATAAAAGGGTCCATTGTTCTAAAGTAATATTTTTCTCTAGATTTTTAGCCCATTTTATCATAACTTCTTTAACCACCTCGTCCTCCAGTTTCATTTGTAATACATAATTATATACCCTCTTAATTATTTTTCGTGGACCTGATAGTAAAATTTTATCGAAATCGAAATTGTGCTTGGTAAATCCTGACACCTTATCCCTATTATATTTTGTTGTTATCTGTACCATTACCCACCAGTCCAACTTCAATCCTAAAGCCTCCAACTCCTCTTTCTTTCTCAATTTATCCTTATCATCGAGTATATCTGAGTATCTAAACAAGTTCGTTGGCCTCCACAACTGAGGTTGCACCGAAGCCTCTTCGGGCGAGATCCATCTGGGGTTTTTTTCCCCATATATTTTATTTTTGATCTTGATCCATCCTTCATAAAGAGATTTCCTAATAAGATGACTTTTAAAATAACTCTGGGGTTTCCCTGAATACCAAAGATTAGCGTGCCACCCGGCTTTTAAGTCAAAACCTTCTATTGCAAGGATACGTTTGTCTTCTAACAATACCCAATCTCTTAACCAAAGTGTCGTACAGGCTAGATGATATACTTCAAAATCAGGCAGAGCCAAACCTCCATTTTGTTTTATGTCGGTTAAGACCTTCCACCTAATCCTGGGTTTTTTCCCCTGCCAAATATATGATCTTATCTGCTGATTGATTTTGGCAAAAAAAGGCTTTCTGGCAGCAAAATTAACCATTTGTAGTAGAAATAAAACCTTTGGGAGAATGGTCATTTTAATAAGGGCAGCCCTCCTCATAAAAGACAATCCTAAATTGCTCCATTTTTTCAGCTGCAGTTCCGTTTCCTTTAAAAGCGGAATATAATTGTTTTCATATATTGTACTGCATCTGTTAGACATTGTTATACCTAAGTATTTTTTTTTCCAATTTAAAGTCCATCCTTCTCTCAATGTCTTGCGATTCTTGCAAAGTCATGTTTTTTGTTAGAATTTTCGATTTTTGTTTGTTCACCTTCAAACCTGCTACTTCACCATATTCGTCTAATTCCTTTAGGACCTCGTCCACTGACTCTGCCGGGTCTTGCAAAATTAAAACCATGTCATCGGCATAGGCGAGGATTTTATATTCTTCTCCTTTTGTCTTCACACCCTTAATTTTCGGGTTACTTCATATCGCATTGTTTAAAACTTCCAACGATAGGATAAATAGCAAAGGAGATAGCGGGCAGCCTTGCCTTGTACCTTTCTCCAGTGTTATCTCTTCAGTTAATTCCCCGTTAATGATTATCTTAGCTGCCTGTTTATCGTAAATTGCTTCAATATTCCTTACAAAATCCTTCCCAAAATCCATTTTCTTAAGAATTTTAAACAAAAAATTCCAATCTAAATTATCAAAAGCTTTTTCAGCGTCAATAAAAAGAAAAGCTGCTTGTTTATCCCGGCTCAGTTCAAAATATTCCAAAGCATTTGCAAGTATCCGAATATTTGTCCGCATATATCTATTGGGAAGAAAGCCTGATTGATCTGGGTGAATTAAGTTATTTAAAATCTTTTTCAATCTGTTAGCCAGAATTGATGCATATAATTTGTAATCCACGTTTAGTAAGGATATTGGACGGTAGTACCTTATATCGTCCAGTTGGCCACCCGTTTTCGGGATCAACATAACATTACTACCAGACCACGATTCAGGCAGCTTTGCAGAAGACCAGACCTCCTCTATTAAACTTTTAAAATGATTTATAAGAGTATCTTTAAAGGTGATATAGTATTCTGGAGGTATACCATCTGGACCTGCCGCTTTATTTTTCTTTAAATTAGACCATGCTTCTTCTATTTCAAACATAGCAATCGGGTCATTTAATATTTTTATCTTTTCTTCCGTTAATTTTATCTGAAGTTTGTTTGCTAAATATTCCTCCTGCTTTCCCCTAGTTGTCGCCCCCTTTCTATATAAATCTGTATAGAAGTCTCTGATTATTGACTTTAGGTCTTCAGTTCGTGTTTTAAGTCTTCCCTCTTTGTCTTTTAGTACCTTAATTGTCTTTTTTTCCTTTTCCTTCCTGATTTTATAAGCTAACCATTTCCCTGGTTTATTAGCTTTTTCAAAGTGGTATTGTTTAGAGTATGCAATTTTCCTGTCCATTTCCTCTAACATTGTCAGATGGAGCTTGTGTTGCGCAATTCTAATTTCATCTTTAATCACCTTTTGAAGTGGATTTACCTTTAACTGCTCTTCTTTTTGTTTGATTAATTCCGTCAAGTCTGTCATGGCTTTAGCATCTTCTCGTCTTTTATTTGCCATAAAGTTAATAACTAACCCTCTAAAATATGCCTTACTTGTTTCCCACACTATCGAGTGCGAGCTGTCATCCTGTATGTTCAATTGAAAAAAGAAGGTCATCTCTTCTTTTATAAAGTCAACAAACGTCTTATTTTTGATCAAACCGGGATACATTCTCCAGCCAGATTTCTTTCTACTATACCCCAACCCTAGAAGCATGGGAGCGTGATCCGTGATTGTCGATGGTAGGATTTCTACTTCCTGCACTAACTTAACCAAACCTAATGATATCCACATCATATCAATCCTTGACCAGGAGTTGTGTCTGTTAGAGAAGAAAGTATAATCTCTTCTATCTGGGTTTAAGGTACGCCAAATATCTACTAAAACAAGATCGTCAACCATTCTAAAAAATATCTCAGGTAACATGTTGCTTCCCGACCTCTTTTTCTTCTTTTTATTATCAAGCATTGGGCTTCTGTCCAGATCAGGAATAGTCACTGCATTGAAGTCACCCGTAATACAGAAGTTTTCATATTTACTCTTAGTCACCTTAGAACATAACTTCTTATAAAAAGCCCCCTGCGTGTCATTAGGGGCATAGACATTAACCAAAAGAAATTTTTGTTGATCACTCACAATTTCTATGCCCTGGAAGCGTGCATCTTTAGCTTCAAAAATTAGCTCAGCATGAATATCACCTCTGATATATGTTACTAGTCCTCTTTTTTTTCCCCTCCTCTGATGTAATTAAAGCTTTCCCCAATCCTTTATTAACTAGTAAATGCTCATCCTTCTTTTTTATATGTGTTTCTTGTAAACAGATAACATCTGCCTTAAATTTTTTAAGTTGGAGGAAAGTTCTCTTTCTTTTCTGGGGGGAATTTAATCCATTAACGTTCAGTGAAATAATCCTCAGTTTATTTATCATAATTTTGTTTTGGACTCTCTATTAGTCTATCGGCTGAGCTTTTTTCTTCCTCTTTGATCTAGTTTCTCTTTGTGAGGCTTCTTCTTCTTGAATTACTTCTCCCTCCTCTTGTTCATTTGAGTATGGAGGGTCTGCTAAGTGTAAGGACTCACCCTGTACATTTATTTCATCCGTATCCTTCACCATTTTGGGTTTCACTTTTCTTTGCCAGTTTCTTGCCTGGTTGCTAATAAAGTCATCTAACTTAGGAATGGAATCAATTTTGTATCTAGTATTAGCATACGTAAATGACATTCCTTCAGGAACTAGCCACCTGTATATAATACCCTTATCTTGCAATTTCTCCGCTAACTTTAAATATTCTCTTCTCCTAATTCTTATTGACCAAGGCACCTCCTTCATTATCTTAATTCTAGTGCCCTTTATCATTATTTGCGTTTCTTTGGCTTCCCTCCATATCCTTTCTTTGGTAATCCTACGGGTAAATTTCACGTGAACCTCCCGGGGGAGATCATTCTTTTTAGCATATAACGTGTTGACCCTATAAATGCAATCAACTTCTCTCTCTATTTCTTCACTCTCCATTCCTAAGATGTCTGTTAACGCATCCGCCATTAGCTTTAGTAGGCATTCATTCCTATCCTCAGGTATATTAAGAAATCTAAGAATATTTTCCGCCCTCCCCATTTCGAACTGCACCAGTTTACTATTAAGTTCAACCTGTTTTTGCTCTAGATCTCCCACTTTAGTATCTGTCAATTTTAATTTATATTCTATTGATTTCGTTATTTTCACCACTTCGGATAGATCCTTTTTGGTGTCATTAAATTTACTGTCTAAACCTTCCAATTTATCTGCTAACCCTTCTATCTGTTTGGATAGAGTAGCCTGCATTTGATTCAGTGCCTCTTTAAAGTTCTGCTGTATTTCTTTAATAGAATCCTGTGGAATTGAGGCACCCACTGCTCTTGGTTGGCCCGGTGAGAATTTGGTTTTACCCTGTTGGGACATCATGAAAAAGAACAAATATTCAACAGGACACTGTTAACCTTATCCAATAAATGCCAGTACTTAAGTACCAAAAAGAAAGACTATACCTCCAAAAGGCACAAAAAAAAAAAAAGACCCCTTTTGGAATCTTAAGTTAAGTTAGATTCACTCTTAAACTCTTAAGCAATAACAAACTTAGAGACCTTGCAGTTCTAATATGTGTCCAATATAACTTTTCAAATACTTTTCAAATACTTTTTAAGCACTTTGAACAGCTAGAACCACATAAACCACAGAATATAGTCCAGAATCCAAACGTGAAATCTATTGGGTCAACTCTTGCAGAAAGTTCTTTCGTCTCTTGATCCTCTTGCTCCTTTTCAGTGTTTATTATAGTCCATTGGCCCTCTCCCGTTGCTTACGTTACTTTCTGACAGGCTGGCTTAATTGTAGCCTTACACACCTTACGTTTTACAACAGAAACGGTGATGCTAATGTTTCCCCTCAGCTTCGCCTAAAACAAAACTAGGCTTCTCAGCCACCGTCCATTCATCAGTCTCAGCTCTGTCGACGTCTCCACAAGCACCACCTCCATCTTAAAGAGCCCACACCTTCCAGTCTTCCATCCAAACACAGTGGGGGACCGTCAGACAAACACTGAGAGGGGTTCTCCAAACACAAAACGCCCAGCCACGTCTCAAAGTCAAGAGCGTTCGTCCATTCCTCCGTTCACCCGACCTGCCGCCGGCTCTTCCGCATCCACCCACACACGCGGGAGGGAGGGGGGGGGAAGAGCTTCAGCCCCTACGACTGCAAAGATGAAGTGAAATTTCAAAGTGTCGTCCCAGACCCAGGAAAAGTAAAATAAAGTAAATAGCACCGTGTCTTGACCAGCTTCCACGCACCACCTCTGTGAACCGGCGGCTGAAGCTGAATCGTCCTGGGACGTCTTCTGCCTTCGGGAAGATAAGGTAGGAGGAACTTTGACGGGGGAAGCAAAACGGCTCACCCCTGCCCCTCGCCCCTTCCAAGTACTATGGCTCCTCCACGGAGCTAGTACGGACCTAGCGGCCCCCCCAAAAGGCTGAGAATTCGGCAAGTCTCAAGCCGAGGGTTTGAGACGCTGCCGCCTCGCTTCGCCGGATACCGGAAGCTCCAGATCTGCATTTCTAACCGTACATGAGCGCACACACTCAGACGAATGGAAAGGCTGCAACCAGAACAATGCAGCTTCCTTCTCGCCAAGGAAAGCAAAGACTGCCAAAGGAGAACGCTCGCTTAAGCCCTGTACACCCCTCTCTGTCGTTCTCCTACTCCTCCCCTTCTGGCTCTCTCTAGTAAAGGAGCCTTGTAGGGGAAGAATGTCCCCACCCACCCCCACCTCTTCCTATCAGGATCCAACCCTCGCCCTCCCCCCTTTTCCTCTCCACTTGCTTGCAAAGGCGAAGCAGGAGCTCTTTGTCTCTGGCCCCCGGGACGCTCCAGAGACGACGAGGCGGCTGCCGTGAGCGAACCCCACCTCTTCCTCGAGGGGAAAAACCTCCTCTCTCCTCCTCCTTCCGCAGGTGCAATAGAGCCCGAGAATCTGCGGGCCAGACCTCCGCACCCCGACGGTCGGTTGCTGTCCTGGACTCCCTTCTTGGTGTGCCTCGGCCAGCGGTGGCCGGCCTCTAGGTTGGGAAGCCTAGTTGATGATGAGCATTGGCAAAAAGAGGGGCACTGTGTAACTGGGTGCCCCTGCCCCATGAGGCACCACTGAGCATAACATAGTTGACTAAAAAAATTACAGTAAAATGGAAAAGGAAACTGGTCCATCCCTTTCTAGCCCCTCCTCAACAAAGTTTCAGAACTGTATATTACCACTGTCTAAAAGACATGGCCATCTTAGGCCCCTTTCACATTACCTCTCTAAACTCCATTGTTGGCCCGGTTCTGAGTAAAGCAATACTGAGGTTTCATACAGCGAATTTTATTCCATTAAAACGAGCCGTCTCTGAAGCAATCTGGCCATTTCAAACAGTACCAAGCTTTTCCCCCCAGCCCTTGTTCACTGCACAATCTTCCTCGAACTTTTTTTTTAACGTTCTAAATTGAACACTATAGCACTAGACCAAGATAGCACTTCTCAGTATGTCGCAATGGTACCACTGGTGCACTGAAGTGTTATTTATTTTTATTTATTTATATGATTTGATTTATATCCTGCTCTCTCCGCCGAAGCAGGCTCAGTGCGGCTTGCCCAAGGGAGGAGCAGAGACAGCTCATAAGGAAAGGGTAGGCCCTGAGACTGCAGACCTAGAGCACATTATATTAGTCTAGTGCTGGAGCGCTCAACAGAACATTCAAAGAAAGTTCAACAAAGACTGTGTGATGAAAAGGGGCAGAGGAAAAAGCATGGTGCTACTGGAAGCACTGCAGACATTTTAAACAGCACACTACAGCAATTCAGAAGTGCAAAGATGAGGTGAAAACAGAAGAAAGCAGTTTACCTCAAGAACAGCTCAACCATGCCTTGCTAACCAGTGGCCTTGTATGAAAAGGTAAATAAAATCCATTAACAACTGGTTGTTAAAACTGTTGTGTCTGAAAAGGTGCAAAAATTCTGTCAGCGACCAGCTACCAAAATGGATTACAAAGGCTGCCTTAATCTTCTCTGACCTAGTTTCTTTGGAGTCAACTGAGCAATGCTAATTCACTCGCCACTGAACTCCAAGTGAAGAAACAAAGCACCCACTACAAGCTGATTTAGGGCTTTATTTTAAAGGTCCTTCAGCGGTACTCAGAGACTTCAGCAAGAACTAGACTACGAAATGATAATGAGTTGCTGGTGCACAGTGAAACTGAACTCAGGATTAAGCCAAGGCTAACACAATGTTGTCAAGATGATTAAAGGGGTGCCGTGGATTTGTTTCTTGTTCAGAAATGCTTAAAATATTTACAACTTGTCAATGCAAACACTGCTTTTTGATAAGGGAGAGACACAGACCAATCATTAGTAATTATTGGCCAGCAACATTCAGCTTTTTGGCTGTAATCCTGAAGTGCCAATAGGCCATGTATAAAGTGCCTTTGGGTGTGTGCATGTGTAAGTTAATAAGTCCCAGACCAGAAGAAACTTTTGAAGCACATTCTCAACTAATATATTTTAAAAGAATCTAACTAATTCAAGTGCACAGTCTTAAGTAATATCAGCACCTGAAGCACCGAGGTTCACAGGGAGGCCTTGGATCAGTCACCCTTTCCTGCAGCGTAATTGCAGGCTTGCTGTGAGGATAAAATGGGGAAAGGAGAATCATGGGTGCTACCCTGAGCTTCTTGGAACAAGGAATGATACAAATGCAGTAGTAATAATAGTAGTAGAAGAAGAAGAGTTGGATTTGTATCCCCACCCTTCACTCAGAGTCTTAGAAAAAGGAAAGGAAAGGAAAGGTCCCCTGTGCAAGCACCAGTCGTTTCCAACTCTGGGATGACGTTGCTTTCACAACGTTTTAATGGCAGACTTTTTATGGGGTGGTTTGCCATTGCCTTCCCCAGTCATCTACACTTTGCCCCCAGCAAGCTGGGTATTCATTTTACTGACCTCAGAAGGATGGAAGGCTGAATCAACCTTGGGCCGGCTACCTGAACCAGCTTCTGCCGGAATCGAATTCAGGCCATGAGCAGAGAGTTCAGACCACAGTACTGCAGTACTGCTGCTTTACCATTCTGTGCCACAGGGCCACTTCAGAGTCTTAGAGTGGTTTATAACTATCTTCCCTTCCTCTCCCCACAACAGACACCTTGTGAGGAAGGTGGAGCTGAGAGAGCTCTTTCGAGAACTGCTCTTCAGAGAACAGCTCAGAGAAGTGTGAGTGGCCCAAGATTATTCCAGCAGGTGCATGTGGAAGAATGGGGAACCAAACCCAGTTCTCCCAGATTAGAGTCCGTGCACTTAACCACCACACCAAACTGGCTTTGTACTAGAAGATATACACACAAAGTTGCCTGATACGAGTGAGACCATTGGGCTTTCAAGGTCAGTACTGTCAACTTAGATTGGCAGCTGCTCCCCAGAGTCTCTGGGTAGAGGACTTTAACATCACCTCCTACCTGATCATTTTAGTTTGAGATGCAGGAGATTAATTACAGGACCTTCTGAATGCAAAGCAGATGTTCTCCCCTCCCTGATAAGTAGGTAGCTAGTTAGTATGGTTCATCGCAATGTGCTGAACAGGGCTTTTTTGGTAGAAATCAGGAACTCATTTGCATATTACGCCACATCCGTGATGTCACCATTGTTCCACATAGGGCTTTTTATAGAACAAGCCCAGCAGGAATTCATTTGCGTATTAGACCACACCCCTTGACACCAAGCCAGCCAGAAATGTGTTCCTGTGCGTTCCTGCTAAAAAAAGCCCTGGCGCTGAACATGAAACTATGAGATTAAGCTTCAGACAGTCATAAACAATGGTACCTGCTGCCTTCAAAATGTGGAGATGCTGCAAGTCACAGACACACACCATTAAATCTTCACAGCTTCCCCAAACTCCACTTACCCAAATTTCCTCCTATCTGCCCCACTATCAGTGCCATCCCAAGTAGAGTTATACCCTTTAAGTCTGTTGAAATTAATGAGCTTAGAAGGGTGCAACTCTATTCAACCTGAGAACATACAAAGAACCCTGCTGGATCAGGCCAGTGGTCCATCTAGTTAGGCCACCTGGTTCTCACAGTGATTAACCAATTGCCATTGAGTGCCAACAAACCAGGCACAGAGGCTATTGCCCTCTCCTGATGTTGCCTCCTAGCACTATATTTCAGAAGTTTACTGCCTATCAATATGGAGGTTCCCTTAACAAAACCTTCATCAATCTGCATAACCCCTTTCACTTTCCCTACCCCATCCATAATTTTATAAGCCTCTATTGTGTTCCTCTGTAGTTTTTTTTCTCCTCTAAACTACAAAGTCCCAGACTCTTCAGCCTTTACTCATAGGGCAGATGCTCCAGCCCCTTGATCCTATTGGTTGCCTAGGATGAAGGGGTGGTACTCTGCTCAGGATGGTGCTGTTTTATCTTGTCTGCCATGATAGCTAAACTGAGCTTTCATATTCAAAGACAGTGTCCCTCTGAATACCAGTGCTGCTGCCCTCATGTCATGCTTGCAAACGGCCCAAAAGCATTTGACTGTCACTCACTGGAAACGGAACACTAAAGTAAAAAGAGACAAAGGTCTTAGGCAAAGCCACAAACTGACTGCCAGATAATGGCAGAGTGTGAGTCTCAAATACTCATCCACTCCTTTGACCTGACCTTTGCTACTGCAACATCTACTTTATAGACAGTAAGTAGTGAGGTTAAAAGACAGCTACCTAGCCTCAGACCACAACCTGGGCACAAATCAATTTCCTTTTCTGTAAAATGCAGGGGTCATTTTGTAGAAAAATAGGTGGTAGAGCTCATCCAGGGATTGTTATGCAGCTGCACCAATGGACAAGGTGGGGAGGAGGAGGGGAAACTGTCTGAAAAGTTCAGGAGCTGTGCTCCTGTGAGCTCCTGCTGAATTCGAGGCCTGCTAAAATGTATCATTGCTTTGCTGTGATGTCATGGTATTTGCTCCCTCCCACCACTGGTTTCCCATATTTGTAGAGATAAAAGGAAAAAGCAAGACCAGGCAGCCTCAAAAAACATATTGTCTGTTCACATAATGCAGTTAGTTCCATAGTTTATTACCAAAGTAACTCCTGCAAGGCAGGGTGATGTCTGCTATTAAGATTGGCTTTAACACAGACCCAAAGCTGTTAACAGCAATTAACAGTGACAGCAAAGTAGAATCTTCATGCTTAGAGGCAGTACATCTCCAAATGCCAGATGCTGGGGAAAGCAGTACAGTTTGGCCATCCTGTTCATAACTTTCTAGAGGCTGGATGATGTTGGGAGCTGATCCTTCACATAGCAAGTGAGAAGGATGAGGCTGTTTATACATATAGTTATATATATGTGATTTTATATGTACACACTGGAAGATTGACAGGCTGCATATGGCAATCTGCGGGAGGGCTGAGGGTGGGAAACGGAGATAAGCAACATTGGCTGTGTTATGACATTCTGGATTTTCCCCAGAAGTGACATAGAGTAGCTCTAGGAATCACTGGAAACTTTATGGTAAAATGGGCAAATGAGGTTGCCAGTAGGAGGCCTCCACAGTGGGGAGCTTGGCAGCCCTAACTGCGTAGCTGGAGTTGGAAATGACTTGCACAGGGGACCTTTCCTTTCCATATAAATACACACAGGCATAGAAAAATTTGAAAGGTCATGGAAAGACTGTTTATCACACCTTCTCTGTCATATAAAAGACAGAGGAAAGCCACACTTACATGATATACAGCCTTTTCTGGAAATTAATTGAACAACTGCAGGTTTGATTTGAGTAGATAACGTTCTCTAATATATCAGTCTTATTTAATTGATTTTATTAAAATAGAAGTTTAGTTATGATTGCTCTACACGTTGCAAATTGAGCAAGTAAACATTCCAGCTTTCATGAACACCCACTGTAGCCTGTCAGGTGTGCCCATCCATTTATTTATTACCCGGTGGATAACACAAAGTGCCACAGCAAAGAGCCCTGCTAGCTCCTTGAAATGTACTTCTGCCTTGTACGCAGGCTGAAATAAATGTGTATGTTCTCTTCACACATTACAGGATACAAGCAGGCAGACGTGAAGTCTGAAAATGTACCTGCTAAAACTGCCAGGTGCAAAGCTATCCTAGTTTAGTTAATTTTATCCTTACCAAAGTATAAAACAGCACCCCTCTTCACAGTTTAGCACTGATTGGGCCTAAGAGATGAAATAATAGGTAGGGGCAAGGAGGCAGAGATCAGCCAAACCGACGAGGAAAAGTGAAAGAGGAGCTTCTGTTTGTTGTAGAAAATTAAAAAAAGAAAGAAAGATATTCCTCCCAAAAATCTGGAACTTTGGAATGAATGGAAAAAAGAAAAAAAGAGTCCTGTGGCTCTTTGAAGGCCAACATACTTATTCTGGCCTAATCTTTCAGGGTCTCTTACAGTACAGTCCTAAAGGGACTTTTCTGGGAAGAAGCCCCACTGATTATTAGACGTTAGTGAGATTGTAAGGAGACCTGCTCAGGATTGCTCACTTCTACTGCCATTCTAAGCAGAGGTATACCTTTGTAAGCCCCTTGATTTACGTGTTGCTCTGCTTAGAACTGATTCTCTTAGTGGCTGGGGTCTTGAGAAGGCTAAAGTTGCATTCACTCTCAAACAGGCTATCCCAGAATTGCTTTCATTAAAGCCAGAATACACCAGGACATGTAGAGTTTTTTTGGGGTGTGTGTGGATGGGGTGGATGAAGAGATGCAAGAAATACTAAAAAGTTACAGTAGGATATTTTAATCTGTGGCTGTGACTTTTGTCTTGGGGGTGGAGAGGAGTGCACTAGAGCTCCACCTGCTCACCAGTATCCTTCACATTTCTCAAAACTGAATTAATGAGACAACTTTGTAGTAAATGTTTCCAGGACTTCAGCCTAATTTAGGGTGCTTTCCTTGTTTCTTTTCTTTGTTCTGCATTAGAAGGCAACCAGATGTCAAAACTGATGGCACAGAAACAACTCGGCACTCCTCAAATGAAAAGCATTTCTTAGCATCTCCAAGAAGCAAAGGGGTGTTCGCATATGAAAGTATGGGAAGGGGGTTATGAGAGACAGCAAGAATCCAGCTGAAGCTGTATGACATCTTGACTTAACCAAACATCCAAGTGCACACAGATCTGCCAGCTTTAGCGGCAAGAATCACCCTCATGGCATTACGCAACTGTAGCTGGGTCAGCTAGTTATCTGGCTGTTGTAGCATGGCTTTAACTGTGCCAACAGTCCACAAGCAGATCATGCCAGTATGCAGGGTTCTGAGGAAGAGTGGGGAGGCCAAAGAGCGGGAGAAGAAAAATATTCTCACGTTTGCCATAACATACCACTAACTTTCAAATATTTGCCAAGCACCCACAGCCAAGTCTGAAACAAAGAGAAAACATAAACCTTGGGTGCACTGCATACACTTATTCAAACTATTCAGTGCTTCTTAACTGGTTTCTGGGTTAAGGGTAGACAAGACATAGAAAATAATATACTTGCATCTGGTATTTATCAGTGTCAGCTGGACTTCTGGGGAGGCTTCTTGGCAAATGTCTGACAGCCCACCCCCTTTGACAAGCTCAGTTCTGTTTTTAGACTTCTGGTTCGTTCTATAACCCAAAATCCTGTTTTGTTATTTATTGAATGCCCTATCTCAGGGGTGTCAAACATGCTGCTCGGGGGCCAAATCAGGCCCCTGGAGGGCTCCTATCAGACCCCTTAGCAACTGGCTCTTGTCTGCTTCCTTCTCCCTCTCTCAGGTTCCTTCTGCACCACAGCTTGCTTTGTAAGGCTTCCTCAATTGCACAGGAGCTACCGAGCAAAACCTCTATGTTCTCCATTGGCTGAGGTTTCTCCCTTGGGGAGGAAGGGGGGGCACAGCTTGTTTTTCCAGGCTCTCTCAATCACACAGCAGAGCTACTGAGTCAAGCCTCTCTTCCTTGTATTGGCTGAGGCTCCTTCCCCTCCTGGTGCCCTGGGGAAGGAAGGAAAGAGTCAGAGCTTCCTTTGACCAGTTCCCTGGATCCCATGGGAGAAATACAAACAAAACACCTTTAAGACCAATGAGTGCTAATGTTTTAAGCATGTTTTAAGGTTTTTAAAAAATATTTAATTGTGTTTGTCTGTGTCCTTTATAAAGTTTATTTCTCTGCTATTTAATCTTAAATAGGTACACACATGGCCTGACCCAACATGGCCCAGTCCAACAAGGTCTCAATTATGTCAGATCTGGTCCTTATAACAAATGAGTTCGACACCCCTGCCCTATCTTGTTGATGGTATTGACTCACACTGTCTACTCTACAGAGTCTACGTGAGAAAGGCGGTCTAAAATGATGTTAGTTAATTAAGATGAGTGCTTGGATGCATTGCTAAGTTCTTCATAGCCTTTAATGTGTGGTAACTGGCTGCAAACAGAGCAGACAGCCTCCTGGAAAAAATGCAGAAAAATGTGCCAAAGTATCTGATATTAAGAGGAGGTCTGCAGGTGTGGTTCTCTTGGTCTTCTGAGAAAGAAATGCCCTCATTTTGGCCCAGGCTTATAACAATAGAGTGATTAACAGACATTCTCACAATTTGACATGTTACTGTTTTATTGGTTTCTCACGCTCATGTTACCCAGATCAAAGGTTTGCTCAGTTTGTTAATTTTACTATTCTGTCATTGGATCTTAAATTTGTACCATTTTGCATTCTAAACCACTGCCTACCAGCTATATGTAGCTCTGCTCACTGTACCTGATTCCTCGTCTGATGAAGTGTGCTTAGAGCACACAAAAGCTTACATTCTGATTAAAACTTTGTTGGTCTTAAAGGTGCACCTTGACTCCTACTTTGTTCTTCTAGGCATGTGTCATTGGGATGCCACCGAACTCAATGCAGATCTGCTGGGTATGTTATGAATTGAGGACTGCACTCAGCATCCTACAGGAATCTTTCAAGTGCTTCTCGTGGTGAAAGGCATCCTGCACTTGGCAAGGCTACAAGGGGTGGCATGAAGGGTTCGCAGGCTGCAACCTGTGTTGCAATTTTTCAACTTAACTTCAGCCTTGGATGTTACTGACATTTTGACATGCTTTGGAGATCTTAATGGCAAGACGTGAATGGTGGCATGACCATATTGGAGATCATGTTAAGTACCACAGGCAAAAGAGAAGATTTTAAGAGAAAACCCAGAGGAGCCTTGTAAATGGGTGCAGATCCAAAGTTTTAAACAAAATGCAAAGACAGAAGTTCAAAATAGCCATGTTTTGGGTCACAAATGATCCATGAAAAGGGGAATTATTTATATTTTGAATGTACAGTGCTGGGTGGGGGAGGTTACCATCCACATATTGATAACATCCATCCACAAATCTTTGATGAATCTCATTTAGCAGTCTCATATAAACACTGAAGAGTCAAAGCTGACAAGAAGGAGCACTGAAACACTCAAGATTGCCCCATGTCAAGCTTTGGATGATCATCTAGTATTGCAACCGAAGCCAGTCTGAAACTAGATGGAAGTGGTTCAAGGGCAGATGTGCCACCCAGGAATCCCTAGAGCTTCTTTGCCATGATACATTGCATCAGCTTCCCCAGAAACAGCAAACTAAAGACCAGTCTATAACTGGCTAATTCATCCTTAGGCAATGAAGACTTGTTTAAGAAAAGGTTCTTAAACTATCTGGCAACCCAGTTATTAACCAAAGGTGCCAATACATTTTCTGGCATGATTTTGAAAGCCAGAATGGGCATGGCTCAAGAGCTCAAGTGGTGGCACTCACAGCCCTAAGGGCCCTGCCATTATTCGTCTGCAAGATCAGTTTGAATCTGTCCAGAAAAAAAAGGTCAATCAGGTGCTCCTGATACCTCAGGTGCTGGGTCTACTCTTAACCTGGCTTCCAAGTCAAAAGGGACAAGAAAGATTTTATCATTAAAAAACCTTGCAAAAGGAACATTGCTGGGGGGACAAATTAACATAATAGCCCAGATTAGGATTCCCCAGTGAGGTTTGGATTGGCCCACTTTCTTGAGGTAGCTAAAATTCTTTTGAGGTAGCAGAAAAAGCGGCTGGCACTGAGGCCTCCTCCCCACTTCCTTCCCAATTGCTGGTCCTTCTTGCTGTTGCTGGCCTGCCCTCTCAACCCGGCACTGACAGTGAACACACGGGAGGGCTGGCATAGGAGCCAGGAGTCTCTAGCGTGGTTTTACCCGCCAAACAGCTGATTGGCGAGGGGCACCTTAAGATAGCCTGGGAGCGCGACACTCGACCGCCCATTCCCGGGCATTAAAATAGACTTGGCAGGGAAGGGAGGGAGGAGGAGGCTGCGGAGCAGGCAAACTAGGCATTTGCCTAGGAGGAGGGGGGGGAGGCTGAATTTGGTACCCTCATCCTGCCGGCACTCTAGACAACTGCCTAGTTTGCATAGTGGGCGAGCCAGCCTTGCTGTGGAGGGATGTGATTTTTCAGCACAACGTTTCTGAGTTCAGTTGCTGAAACTGATTCCTTAAACAGGAAAGCCTAGAAATTACAGCAGACAGGAGATACAGCTTTATTGACCAGAAAAAAGCTGAAGACCAGGATCATAGTGCTTACAGCAGGTTGGCCAACCCAGTCATCCAATTTGTACCCAATCATCCAGTCGCAAGGCTGATGAATGCTTTGATGACTGAACACCCATCATACTCTTTTAAAACTCATCTGATTACATTTCAGCCTTGAACTATCAGGTTGTTGTATATCAAAGCAACTTAGTCTGCTTTTTTCAGAAGCAGTTTATGTTCTTCCTCCTTGTTCCCTGGGGGGCTGGGGGAAACTGTTACTTATGAATGGTGGAACCTCCACAACAAGATGAGATGAAGCTATAGCAGGAACGGAAAGCCTGCCAAAAGCACATTGCTCTCCATTTGCTCTAGCTTTTGTTCCATTAATAATGCGTTGTCTTCTAATGCAAGACATTCATATGGAAAGGGGAACAGGTTTGGTCAATTTCCCCTTCTTGCACCAGCCCCTCCCCCTAAACTGTATGGAATATAATTCTGGACATAGAGGGTTGCCAGCCTCCAGGTGGGGCCTGCTTTTACAACTTTTCTCCAGCTGACAGAGATCAGCTCCCTCGGAGAAAATGGCTGCTTTAAAGGGTGGACTCTACGGCCGTGTACCATGCTGAGGCTCCTCCCCTCCCCAAACCCCGCCCTTTCCTGGATCCAACACAGGCCTGGCAAGCTGGAGGCTTCCTTGACCCTCAGTAGCTGCTTTTGAGAAGGCACAGGGCAAGAGAGGAAGATGGTAGGAATTGCTGCCACAAAGTTTTTTTCATTTGTAGGAAGTCTGCATACAACCCATACTTCACAACTTTAATGATATCTAGTAAACTAATAAATAATATGTATCATTCCTTGAGCCTGTTCCGTTGGGTTGAACTTAGAAGGATATGGCCCTAAAAGTACCACCAAGGCTTTAAGCACTAACCATACATGTGGCTAACATCTATAGAGGACCCTTCACAGGGCAGGAGTTTATTTATTTTATTAAATTTATGGATAGCCCAGTCCCTGTTACTGCAGGGCTCTTGGCAATGAACTTCATTTAATAAAAGCAACAGGATTATAGAATCACAAACAGTACTAGTACAAAATTTCTTTCAAATATCTATTTCAGACTGCGGTCACCTTGCAGATAGGGGCCGGGATTTAAAAGCCTCCAGATCTTTTTCAATGCCATGGTTTTAGAACTATGTCTTTTTGAAGTGAAAAAGGATGTGTCTCATCCTCACAATGTAAAAGTCTTGACAGCCTTTTCGAGAGCTGGTTTTTTTTACTTCATGCACTCAAATTCCTACTGATTTATCAGCTAGGGTTGCCAGCTCCAGGTTGGGAAATACCTGGAGATTTTGGGGTTGGAGCCTGAGGAGGGTGGAGGCTGAGGAGGGGAGAGTCTTCAGTGGAGTAGAGTGCCAACGAGTCCACCTTCCAAAATGGCCATTTTCTTCAGGAGAACTGATCTCTGTCATCCGATGATCAGTCATAATCCCAGGGCAGAGTGGTAAGCTGCAGTATTACAGTCCAACCTGAGTTCTGCTCACAACCTGAGTTCAATCCTGGCGGAAGCTGGATTCAAGTAGCCGACTCAAGGTTGACTCAGCCTTCCATCCTTCCAAATTTGGTTGGTTCAGCCTTCCATTCTTCCGAGGTCAGTAAAATGAGTACCTAGCTTTTGGAGTTCAATTACGCTTGTCACACCCTTGTTCCTGGCTCCGCCCCAATGTCTCCTGGCTCCACCCCCAAAGTCCCCAGATATTTCTTGAATTGGACTTGGCAACCCTATGACCAAGTAAAGTTGAAAACAAGAGCCCTGTGGCGCAGAGTGGTAAAGCTGCAGTATTGCAGTCGGAGCCCTCTGCTCATGACCTGAGTTCAATCCCAGTGAAAGCTGGTTCAGGTAGCCAGCTCCAGGTTGACTCAGCCTTCCATTCTTCCGAGGTCAGTAAAATGAGTACCCAGCTTGCTGGGGGGAAAGTGTAGATGACTGGGGAAGGCAATGGCAAACCACCCCGTAAAAAAGTCTGCCGTGAAAACACTGTGATGCGACGTCACCCCAGAGTCAGAAACGACTGGTGCTTGCACAGGGAACTACCTTTACCTTATACATTGCTTGTACATTTAACAGCAGAGGAATAATGGGTCTTTAGGATTTCTGGCACAGGAGGTCTACATTTAGTCAAGCTAAGCAAGGTTTGGGTTCAAAATAAAATCTTCCCCCTTTCCCTTCACAAGCTCTTCAGAGTCTTCACAGATGCTAAAATCTACTCTTTGCAGAGAAAGCTCGTCTCTCCACACACTAGATGTGCTAAACTGTGGCCTACTTAAAACTTGTTACTTTCACATTTCCCCACAGATTTCTTCAGAAAAACTTTGCTCCTATGCAGTTTAAAGGGGAAATGTGGGAAGCAGTTCAGGGTCTGGACTTTCCAACTTTCCTCCTCCACAACTGTCACTCTGAACTCTTGAGTAATCAGAGCACAATTTAATGATTATCAAAACAAAACAAACAAAAAACAACCCTTAAGTAACTGTCAATACGCTCAACAATGGAAGCCAAGACCATTCGGCTTGTCTTGTGAGACAATGTACTTAAGAGACTTGTGTGGCCTTTAAATGAGGGGAGCTGATGGGGGGGGCAGAACTGGCCTTTTAGGTTTTTGGTACTGATGCAAAGCCTAGTTCTGTGGTGTCAGCTTACTGAAAACATGCAGAGCAGTTTCTTTCTCACTCCCCAAGTCTTTAAAAATATATATTTATTTTTGGCATAAGAACTTTAAAGACTCCTCTGTTTCTTGCACACATAATTTTATATAATCTCTGTAGGGCTGCCACCTGGCCTGTGTTTCAGTTCCTTGTTCCCCACCACACCCACAGGGCCTTTTTATTTTAATGGCCTTTTCATTAGGGTTGTTTAAAAACAAAATAAAGGAGAAGGAAAAGTAGGATTAGCATCTTCGATCTGCAGATTTAAGTATTGATGTAACTATTTCCTTATTCAGACATCTTTTGGCTGCATTCTCTGCCATAAACGGTGCTCAAAACAGCATCCAGAAATGTTATGCAAATGTCCAATAGAGATTTCCAACATGATAGCAATAATCCCCACGCTACACTGCTCTACCTATTACAGCCTAGGCAGTAATCACTGGCCATGGAATTGCTGTTGTCAGTGAGATTCCTGGAGCAAATATAATATTCTAAGCCCATTGAGTTTACTGGATTTAGAAGGGTGTAACTAGGGTCACTGACTCCTGCTTGGGAACTACCTGGAGATTTGGGGGTGGAGCCTGAAAGTGACCTCTATGGGGTACAATGCCATAGAAGCTGACTTCCAAAGCAGCTGTTTTCTCCAGGGAAACTGATGTCTGAAGTCTGGAGATTCCTTGTAATTCCAGAAGATCGTCACCCCCCACCTGGAGGTTGGCAACTCCAGGTGTAACTGTTTAGGATTGCATTGTTGGTCAATGCCTCTTTCAACCCCCACATAGGGTTGCCAACTCAGGCTTGGGAAATTCCTAGAGATTTGGGAGAGGTGCATGGGAAGGGTAGAGTGTGGGGAAGAGAGGGAATTTAGCAGTAATATGATGCCATACAGTCCACTCTCCAAAGCTGCCATTTCCTCCAGGGGAAATCTCTCTATCTTCTGGAGATCAGTTGTAATTCCAGGAGTTCTGCCCTCACCTGCAAGTTGGCAACCCTATCCCTCCATGATACATACTGGGATCTGTTACGATCTCTTAGTTCTGTATAGGGCTGCCAAGTTCCCGGGCTGGGCGGAGGTTCTCCCACCCTGAAGATTCCCAACCCACTGGCCCACATTGGGCCAGCAGGGGGATCCTCCCCTGACATCACTGGCACAATGACATCACTTGGAAGTGATGTCATTGCACCAGTGACATCACACACTGGCCACTCTAGGAGTGCCCAGGAAAACTCTACGGTTTTACTGGACACTCTAGCAATTTCCCTCCCAAATTGGTAAAATGTCCAGGAAAACCACAGAGTTTTCCCGGATGCTCCTAGCGCGTCTGGCGCGTGACATCGCTGGCATGATGACATCACTTCTGAGTGATGTTATCACGCTGCATGCGCAAAAACAGTTCCCTGCTGGAGGTCGCAGGGGACTTGGCAATCCTAGTTCTGTAGCTGTCTGTATCAGAAAACAGGAGCTCCTGAATGTTCTCCTTTAGCAGAGAGATGGGAGTAACATGTAACTGGGGGCTTCAGAAATACCCCCTGTCTGCTCACAGGATCCACCATCTTCAACCCTTTCCTCAATCCCCCACCCCATTGAACAACTCCTTATAGTGGCAGCCCACAGAAATAACTCTAGCAACTTGATCTAATGGGTTTTTGAAGTCGAAACCCAAATATCAAAATGTTCTTTTTGACTAATCTGTGTAGATGCCTTAAATCTGTACAGTTTGTCTCATTCAGTTTTAATGTGAAAGCTGCAATTTAAACAACCACATGGGAAGGGTTTATACGTGTGCTATACACCTGCAACAATTACAAAAAGGAAGAAAACAGTTATAGTACCTGTCCAAAGGTAAAGTTTACAGGCATGTGGTTTATCTAGTTTTAGAAGGACTGTAATGAACATGAATTCAGGCAATGAAATAGGCATTGTAATAAATTTAAGTCTCCAAATTGCATCTGAGGATTATTTTCCCTTCTACCAAATGTAATACTGCTGTAGAGAATGAGGAGTTTGCTATCCTCAGCCAGGATGGAGAAAAGTTGATCCCAGGAAAAACAAACAAACTTTATAGGTTTTACATAAGAGTCCTTTAACAGTTCATTGACCAGAAGGCAGGGTTAACTGGCGAATTGTCACACACCACAGAAACAGCAAAAGACAGCCATGTCCCCCCCCCCCCAACACACACTGAGTGTGCTAAGCCAATGTTTCCCCAATTATTTCCAAATGACTCACCTCATTGTCGTGTGGTGGCAGCTGATGTAGAAGCTGTTTTATGCGGGCTTTCTCCCCGGGGCTGTTCACGTAGGGTACTTTGTCCTCTGGTAGGCAGCTGTAGTACTGATGAACCTAAATGTTAAAAAAGCGGGACTGCAGTACTTGGTTTTTGCTTCAGACATAGTTGCTTTGAGTGACAAAACCAAAACAAAAGAGATCGACCACCTTGAGCAGAACACTCAAGAGTCCTGAGACGGGCAGTTACAACCATGAACTTCCCTTAGGACACAGGCAAATGTTCTACCTTGACAGAAAAAAGGAAAGAGAGAAAAGAGCAGGTTGTTTTCAGTGGAAATCGAACCCGCCAAGGTCGTTCTTTTACCGTTTTCTCTGTTAGTCTCCAGAATGTGAGCATTTTCTTTTGGCCTAGGTGGATCTGTCAGCACCTGCCTTTCTAAGCATAGGTTAAGACGCCACCGCCTGGCATCCAATCTACGACTGGGGAACTGAGCCTCCACCTACACGCCAGCCCCGGAGGCCTCCTCTGTAACAATTTGTGAAAATAATCAGCAGATAAAATCTGTCAGAAGGCTGGGTTCTCTCTTCAAGTCTCAGAGTATATAATTAAAAACAAACATGAAAAGTGAAGCACACGGTGCAGTGCAACGAGGTCGAGTCCCAAGAGATCCCATTTGTAATGCATTTGCTTGTGATACATACACACACACATGTATCTCCACCTCTGCTATTCCCTTGCAGAAGAAAGCAATCCAAACTAAGCAACCTAGTTCTTCCCTGAACTCAGCTGTTTCAGCAAAAGAGAGCAAGAACCTAAAGTGATAACTTCTAAGAAGGAGACGCTCCAGTAAGGTATAGTATGAATCCCCCCCCCCCTTTAAATTTAGGCTCGTAGATCTAAAATATCTCTGTCACATACAGGCAAACATGTGAAGCTGGTCTATCTAGCACGGTATCATCTTCTCTCAACTTGCAATGGCTCTCAAAAGACTTAGGTACATTGGGCTGACAGCCTCCAGATGGGGCCTGGAGATCTCCTGCTTTTACAACTGATCTCCAGCTGGTAGAGATCTACTCCCCTGGAGAAAATGGCTGCTTGGAAGGGTGGACTCTATGGCATTGCACCATGCTGAGGCCCCTCTCCCCCAAACCCTGCCTCTCCCAGATCCACCCCCAAAGTCTCCAGCTATTTTCCAACACAGACCTGGCAACCCTAGTACAGAAAGACCTTTATCAACACTTGCAACCTGAAAAATATTAGTTGGCAGGGAATAAACCTGGGAACGTCTACATGCGAAATATGTATTCTTCCTCTGAACTGCAGCCCTTCCAGTTGCTTAATTCACATTCAAAGGCAGAACGCTCAGCAGTCTGGATGCATGCTATAGAAAGTTCCAGACACGGACCTTCAGAAACTAACAACCAGCTGCTACAACATGCACAGTGAGACTGGGAAACCATCTTGGAGATGTTGGATTGGATCCAGACTAAATTGACTATTTACTTTGATTTCCCCTTTCTGCTGCAGAGCCCCATCCATATCATCCCTCAGGGTCTCCTATTCCTAAGTTTGTCAGTCTCCCAGCAGGAACAGGACATCCCCACCCCTACTTTTTTCCTGTCACCACTCTGAGTGGTGAGAGAACAATAAAAAGGGCCTTCCAGCTGATGGCATGACATTACTTCTGGGGGAAACACAGAAATGATATAAAATCATAGGCTTTTTGTCAATACCTAGAGATGACTGATGTCACTTCCAGGGGAAAATTTTACCAGTAAGCTTCTCACTGGTTGCCAGGTGAACCCTACACTTTCTATATATTGTTGAATCTGCTGTCTTAAGTAGTGTTATATGTGTTATACTGGCCACCAGGATGCTGCTGAAAACAGTCTTGTCATGACGAGCAATTCTTGCCTTGGCTTTAATGTTTGGAAGTGCTTACTGAGGAGATAGTCATCATCACATTGCCTGCCAGTTTGGTGTAGTGGTTAAGTGTGCGGACTCTTATCTGGGAGAACCGGGTTTGATTCCCCACTCCTCCACTTGCACCTGCTAGCGTGGCCTTGGGTCAGCCGTAGCTCTGGCAGAGGTTGTCCTTGAAAGGGCAGCTGCTGTGAGAGCCCTCTCCAGCCCCACCCACCTCACAGGGTGTCTGTTGTGGGGGAGGAAGGTAAAGGAGATTGTGAGCCGCTCTGAGACTCCTCGGAGTGGAGGGCGGGATATAAATCCAAAATAATAATAATAATAATAATCATCATCATCATCACCACCACCATCACATCATAAATTGCTTGGTACATGGTTTTTCAGAGAATACTTCCTCTCATAGGAACATCCTCTACATACTATGGTCATCAGACAGGTCTCTGATCCAAACTGCCGAATCTTTGTGCGATGCTAGGATAAAAGGCACAAAAGGTAGGTCCTTCTCTGTTGTGATACCTTTGCTCTGGAACCCCTTCCCTATCTGTTCCCTATATATTCTGGCCTTCCTCCCTGTTTAGGATTGCCAACTTCCAAGTGGTGGCTGGAGATTGACTCAGCTTGAAGAAAGGAGAGTGGACATTCAGTGGAAGCTTCAAGTCCTTTGTCCCTGGCTGGAAGAAGAAAAGGATATATAGACTAAGGGGGGTGGGTTGGGGGGAAAATGTAAAATGGATATCAGAAACCATGTAGAGAAATGGATAATGTATAATAATAATAAAAATATACATTGAAAAAAAAAGGAAAAAAAAAAGAGATTGACTCAGCTTTCCATCCTTCCGAGGTTGGTAAAATGAGTTCCCTGCTTGTTGGGGAGAAAGTGTAGATGACTGGGGAAGGCAATGCAAACCACCCCATAAAATGTCTGCTGCGAAAACATTGTGATGTGATGTCACTTCAGAGTCAGAAACGACTGGTGCTTGCACAGGGGACTGCCTTTACCTTTTTAGAGGTGACAGAGATCAGTTCCTCTGGAGAAAATGGCTGCTTTGGAAGGTGGATTTCATGGCATTATACCCCACCGAAGTCTATCCTCTCCTCAAACCCTGCCCTCCTCAGGTTCACTCCCAAAATCTCCAAGTATTTCCCAACCCAGAGCTGGCACCCCTATTTCCAGTAACCCCAGAGTGTGAAATATGGTTCAACCATCCTCCCTTTTATCCTCACAACCATCCTTTTTGCATAGGAAAAGAGAGGGCAACTGGGCCAAGAAAACGTAATGACTGAGAGGGGCTTTGAACCCAAGCCTCTCTTGCTGTTACACTCTGTTAACACTCCGACACTCCAACCATTACACCATACTGGCTCACAAGAACCTCCCTAGAGATGTCCAGCAGGCCTGTTTGGATATATTTCTTAGTTGGTCCATTAAGACCATATTAGTCCAATAAGAATTTTGGGAAATTAAGTGACAGCTTATTAGAATCTGCTGCTATTATGGATTTGTAATAGGTTTTAGGCTGGCTTTATTTTAAAAACCTCTGGTTTTATTCCACTGTATGGATTGGGTTTTATTGTCTGCAATTGTCATTTGCTGCCTGAGGATTTTCTGAAGCAGGTGACAGGGCACATAAGTTGAGAAAACAAATAATAAAAATACATTTGGCAGAGAGGAGGATGCTGTCAGTGAGATAACAACCACCCCCATGGTAAGCACTTCTATATATTATAGCCAAAAATGAGATGGGAGTATGACGCACACCAGCTCTTCATTCTTAGGATTTACAGTGGGAATGGCAGAGGGAAACAGAACAATGCAGTAGGATCTCAATCATTCCAACAATCGTTCCAACAGAAAGGAGATAAGCGAAGTACTACAGACCAAATGGATATACTCACCATGCATCTAGTGAAGTGAATTCTCTAGAAAGCTGAGTGCCCTCAAGTTGCAATTGGCTTATGACAACCCTAACAATGGGCTTTCAAGGTAAGTGAGAGGCAGAGGTGGTTTGCCATTGCCTTCCTCTGCAGGGTCTTGTATGGTGGTTTCCCATTCAAGCACCAACCCTGCTCAGCTTCCAAGACCTGATGAGATCAGGTTATACCATGCTGCCTTCCCTCCTTGAAGAAAATATACTGGAATAAATATCTGTAAGGTACCACTTGACTCCTGCTTAATTTTTCAGCCACACAGTTACCTGTCTGGAATTACCTACCGCATTACCAGGTGGCTGTACTTGATCTATGCCAACCTTAAACAGCTTCAATGTGTTTCCACAATGTCAGGCTTATCATGAATGCCCCCCACATATACAATTAATAATGTTCATAGAGAGATCACAGAAAGAGGGATTTCAAATGTTGTATCAAAAATCCTAAATAAATGCAAGGAAGTTTGTGCAACCATTCACAATACCTCCCAACGTCATGACATGATTTTCCCAGTATTAACAACCAATCATTCAAGCAAGGTAATGTTAAACAAAACAGCAAGAGCTGCCTTCAAAAATGACTTACAAATAAAAATATCCATGCCACTTACTTTGCATTTATAGTGCATCCTTCACTTGATCCTTGAACAAGCAGTTCATTAAGCAGAACACAGAAGATAGGCAATTTAAGAAAGACTAAGGCAGGCTGAATTTTTCCCCATGTAGTTGGATGACTGAAGACATAAGTCAAGTCCTAGGCAAATCCTGTTCTCCATTGAAATCCTGTTGTTTCTGAATGGCTAGATTTCCAGACTCCCTTATCAATATATCCAGCTGCCCTCTTGCTTGATCAACTCAGCTCTCAGACTTTCTGCTACTGAGCATCTGTGCCCAATATGCCCTTGAAACTACATGAATTCAGAAGTAATTTATTCTTGACTGGCTGCCAAATTATGTCACGCTGGTCCCTAAGGTAACATGTGGTAAAGACGCCGAGTATATACATGATGAGATAACAAGTATAAATGGCAATCAGGTTATCATGTATGCATATATTTGTCTCCTGGCCATCGAACAGAAAGAAAAAATCCATGTGCAACACCCTTAAACATTTCCTCTGGGAAGTTTTCCATTTAATAATAAAAGCTATCTCCCAGAAAATCCAAAAAATAGCTCTATAGGAATGGGCAAATAGGTTTTGAAATGTACAGCCAAGCAAAAACAAAGAACACAGGTCCTGACCTGCCTCCATCACCCAAAATAAACTACACATGTGGATCAGCTCTGACAGACATTCCACATGCTTATAACTAGGGGGTTTTTTGTAGAAAAAGCCCAGCAGGAACTCATTTGCATATTAGGCCACACCCCCTGGCATCACCATTGTTTCATGCAAGGTTTTTTTTGCAGAAGAAGCCCAGCTGGAACTTATTGCATAGTAGGCCACACCCCCTGATACCAAGCCAGCTGGAACTGCGTTCCTGTGTGTTCCTGCTCAAAAAAAGCCCTGCTGATAACCCACCAGCAAAGCTGCTTCTCCTCTCATTGGCCCATCAGCCCGTGCTTATATCACCTCCTTGCTAGGGGGGTGAAGCACTGATATATGCATCAGGTAGTTTGCTCTTCTGCTTTGGTTGTATCAGTCTTCAAAATCAAATAATTCCCACAACCACCAACACTGCCAACACTGCCCTTTATGATTGTCCCACCAAGAGAAAATCCAACAGCACATAAAGTTTTATGATATGGAAATGCTCTTGCTCCTCATTCCCACTATTACCAAGGTGCACAAACTGCCAATAAATGCTCTCAGAACCATGGTCCATGTTTCTGTCAAAGTGAGTCTACATAAGCTACTCATGTGGTATTTTTAAAGACATGTTTATTCAAACTGAGTTGACCCAACCCAATTGGAAGGCTCACTAGATAACAATAGGGTTTTTAAAAGCCAGTAAAATTAGTCTGAAAATAACCAGTGAAGATAAATAAAACTTAAGGCTGTAATCCTCATCCTGTGAAATTCACTATTCTGATTGATTTAGGTGGAGCTAAGTGCATACAAGTGTATTTCAATTGCATCCTAATTGTTGATCTTATATTTATCTATGGCAGTTCTGATGCAAACATGTGATGCAAACATGTCAAAATGTGCTCAAGCTTGCTAAGTCTCCCACTGGATAGAGATCTGCTATAGCAAGGCAGTATCTATCATTGTCCTTAACTGTAAATGTCAGAAACTGGTGGCTGGATGACTATCTCAAAAAGGCATAGCCAGTGTGATGAAGTGATTCAAGTGCTGGATTGGGATTTGAGAGATATGGATTGAAATTGTCTGTCATGAAGCTTGCAGGGTGATCTTGGGCCAATCACTGTTCCTTGCAGCCTATGTCAAAGAGTTATTGTGAAAACAAAATGGAAGAGGGGAGAATCATGTATGCTATTGCCCTTGACTCCCTGAAGGAAGGACAGGATAAAAAAGTACTAGACACTCAGACAGATTATAGACAGACAGATGGACAGATGCTTAATCGTAATTATGGTGGGATATAAGCAGTGAGAGAAGTCAGACTAGAGCAGGGGTGGCCAAACTGTGGCTCTTTCACACATATTGTGTGACTCTCGAAGACCCCACCACCCTGTTGGCCAGATTGGAGAAGGCATTTCTCTCTTCAAATCACTTCTTGAAGCCAAGCCAGCAAGCAGCTTGGAGAATGCATTTAAAGTTAAAGTTGCTTTCTTTCCACCTCTCCCTCCCTTCCTCTATTTTCCTCCCTCCCTGGCTTGTGGCTCTCAAACTTCTGTCATTTATTCTATGTGACTCTTACGTTAAGCAAGTTTGTCCACCCTTGAACTAGAGCTACATGCTGCAAAGAACAGTTGGTTGCAGAATGCTGGTCAACCCCCCCCCCCTGCTTTTAGTTTAGTTTACTGTGTGTATTACTACATACATTTATTATCTGGCAGTATCAGGGAATGTCATGATAGTGAAGGGAGGGACTTGACCAATGAGTGCAGTTTTCAGCAGCTCTGTTTTTCATGACATTGTTCTTCTCTTTAACCATAGATCTGAATTATAACTACGGTATACTATTTAAAAAAACACACAGGGCATGAAGAAGCTGCATGCACTTTGAAGAGAGCCCCTGTAAAAACTGCAGAACTCCATTCTGAGTCACAGTGCTAAAAAACGGGGTGCCAGACGTGCTCTACCTTCACATGATGGTACTTAGTATGGGAAATACTGCCAGTGCAGCATTACAAAGTATACGCATTGAATGGGACACAACTTTGGCATACTGTGATAAGCGACAACCCTGCTGCACATGCTTAGAATGAGGATGCCAGTCTAGTAAGAATTGTCTATACAGGCCTCATAAAGTACTGATGGATTTCCTTGATGTTGTCTTGCCCCGCTCAGTCTGAAATTCATTCAAGCTTGTGAAAAGAGGATCTCACATCTGACAACAATTCTCTTCCGAACAACAGAAGATTCACAAGATGGAGGCGGTGGGAGGGGGGGGGGGAGCAATGTGAGAGAAACAAAAGTCTGAAAATAAATGGGCTTGTCAGTCAGACAGTCTGTCCTGAAACGGTTTATGCCAAGGACTTGAACACAAAAGCCCTTGAAACTAACCTACTTTTAAAAAGGTTAATACAGAGTATCCTTAGTCCATTTTGTTGTTTTTCCAGACAGATCCTTAAAAGTTTCCTAGAAACCCATATAGCAAAGACAAAACATACATCATAAGAAGTCTGGGAGATGTGGTTGTTCCCTGAATGTCAGAACAGAGCCATGACTCATCAGAAGGAGAAAGAGTTGTTTCAGCACCAGAAGAGGAACGGGAAAGCAGTAGATTCAAATCCCTTCTGCTACCATGAAGGTCACTGGGTAACTTTGGCCCAGTTACTGTCTCTTAGCCTGATTTGCCTCACACAAGAATGTTGTGAAAACAAAACTGAGGAAAGAAGAACCATGAATGTTGCCTCAAGGAAGAAACAACATATAGAATGGGCAAAGTCTTCAGTGGCATCTCATTCTTGCTGAAGAAGATTTGCAGACAAATGACAGGAAACTGTGAGACATTTTGGGAAGCTGGTGCAAAGTAGTGGCTAAGGGGCTGTGATTGATGGTGGTGGTGGGGGGAAGTGTCCCAGCTGGTTAGAATTAATCTTGACATGGCCATCTTGCTGAAGCTATGCAGTTCTGTGCATGGACAATACTAGGATGAGAGACCTCCTGGGAATTCAACATCTGTTGCCTTGATCTCCATGAAGGGGAAAAAAGCAAGATGGAAATGAAATAAACAAATAAAAGCCACCATTCCAAATCCTGCCTTAGCTCTGAACTCACTAGGTGGCCTTATGCAAGTTGCTTTTTCTATTGGCCAGCTCTTGCATCAGTGAGAAAATAACCCTCCCCCCTTCTCGCTGCAAGGCTTCCCATGCAGCTGACTGGCTGTCCTCTGTGTCAGTCAAGAAGCCGCCTCGCTCCCCACTCACCCAAGCTGATTTCAAAATGGAGGGGGGGGGGGAGAGAGAAAGAAAGACAGAGAAAACAAATGCCAGACTAATCAGATAGTCATGCCAGTCACTTGGGGGAATAAAAAGCAGAGCCAGTCAGATAATAGTGTTGTTATAGGAGGGAAGTCAGGGCAAAGCAGAGCTTTGCTATACAGCCAAAACCCCACATTGCCTCCTGTCAGTCTCCGGTTGAAATACAGACTCAGGAACTGTCTGAGCTAGACTTCAGATAAGAAGCACCCTTACAAATGGAAAATATATATATATAAATCCAGATCTGTAATCATAAGGTTATCTCTCCACTCCGCTGAGGAGCCTTCTTCCATCCCAAGGAGCCTTCTTCAGCAGCATGAAACTTTGGAGTGCTTTACAAACACTACCCCTTCTGTGAAACAGGCAGACAAACAATTCTTCCATTTTTCACAGATACGGAGGCCAGGGTGAGAAATGACAACATGCCCAAGACCACGAGCATGTTGTCTATGGAGAAAAGTGGTGTTTTAATAACCTAGGGCAGACCTAAGATATAAAGCCACATCTCAGAGGCAAATCAAACACTGGCCCACAACATCTTATTCCTAATTAGTGGTTAGGAACTAAAGCAGTTTCCCCTTTCTTCTCAGTCTACACTCTGTAATCTACCATGCAGTCCCAACCATGGCATGCATTCTTATAAAACCAAACACTACTTAGTATTTATATAACGACTTTCCTAAGCATCCTTGCCCTCCGAAGCTGCCTTATACTGAGCCATATTACTAGTCCATCAAGGCAGTATTGTCTACTAAGACTGGTAGCGGCTCTCTAGGGTCTCAAGTAGAGGTCTTTCACATCCCCTATAGCTTGGTCACTTTAATTGGAGATCCTGTAGATTCAAACTAGGGCCTTCAGTATGGAAACATACATGATGGTCACAAACTTATAACGCAGGCCACTATGTTGTAGAAATATCTTTGTAACATAATCTGCACTGTAGGGCACCTTACATGAACAGGAAGCCCTCAGCTGGGTGCAGCTAGCGACACAACTGAAAGGTCTGCAATGCAGAACTTCAAAACCTTGGCATGAAGAAAGAGAACTACTAAAGCAGGTCTAGTCTTGCATCAAATGAGACCTTAGAGAACCTTCCAGTTGTTCACAGGCAGAAACAATAATTTCCACAACAGAGTCACAACGAAGGAAAAAAACATATATATTGATTTCCCAAACTTATTTTTCCCCAAAATGCTAATTTCTCAGCTTCTCACAGACTTGTGTGTGTGGGGGGGTGCAGTTCAAACAACAGGCATCTAAAGGGAGACACCAGTGAGAACATAATAAGCATGTTGGAAATTAACAACTCCTGCAAGCATAAGGGGAAAAGTTGGGAGGAGAGGGGAGCCTTGTAAAATGAAACAAGCAGAAGGTTCCCTTTCAAGTTGTGCCAACTGTATTTAAAGGAATGGAGTGAAATAATTACATTAGTCCGTAATGCGTGTAGCTCTTCAGCAATCTTGTTTTGCATTTCTATTTTCTTCTCTTCCCCTCAATTTTCAAAGTTCTTCCATGTTCTGAAGTCATAGCTGCCTGTTCCACAGGGACTACTAAAATTGTGGAAAAATTTGTTTAAGGACAATAGGATCTCCTGTGATTCAATCCTTTTTTTTCCCCCTTGGCAAAAAGACATCCACAAACAGGGAACTGTGGACAGCAAATGGACATTCATAAGCCTTGCACTGTTCTGCGTGTATGATTTTCTCTCCCCCTTTCTACCCCACCACTCTGTGTGATGCCTGTAAAGCCCACAGACATTGTTTAGAAGAGGAGAGCCTTTTCCAAACATGCTCCAGCATTCTGAAAATATTTGCTCTTGTACTTCTCCAGCCAGTCTGTTTGCTTATACAAACATCCGTCTTTGGTTTGGATTGTCCAAAAGAGCAAAACTCAAGCCTTGCAAGAAATTCTGATTGTTAATACACATCTTTAGCCTGATCCCAAACACAATTAGATGGAAATTAGAATGGCAGAATTCAGATTCTTTTACTCCAGATTAATCAATCTGTAGTAGTTTATTCCTCAGTTCTTTACTCAGAATCACAGCTGGCCTGCATATTCAGGACTTCATAATGCAAATGGGTAATTGCATGACTGAATGCTCTATATTTCCAAAAAGTCCCTGCCTACAGCAAGCAAAGATGGGCGCAGGAGGTAGTGTAGCAATTTTATACAGAATTACACTCCTTTAAGTCTATTGAAATCAATGGGTTTAGAAATGTGTAACTCCATTTAGTATCGCACTACCATGTTTGGAATGCTAGCTTTTTATATGCAGGGACATTTTGAACTTTGGAGGGGGAAACATTCTAATATCTACTTCTGCACTTGCATTTGAAGGACTGTGAGAGCAAACCTGAACAGATCTACTCCAAATCCTATTCAAAGTATTCAATAGGGCTTATTCCAAGGAAAGTGTTCTTAGGATTGTACTGTATATCACCAACTTTTTTTTTAAATATGGAGATCATCTGTACACTCCATCTGCAACTACAGATAAACTTCCCCCCATACTTTCAACTAGCGTGATACAACTCTGTGTTCATTGTGATTTCTTTTTCCATCAAGTCACAGCTGACTTACAGAGACCATGTGGCAAGAGATGTTCAGAGGTGCTTTGCCATGGTCTGCCTCCTCCTCATGACCATGGTATTCCTTAGTCCCACCCAAATACTAGCCAGGGCTGACCTGCTTAGCTTCTGAGAGCTGATGAGATTGGGCTAGTGTGGGCTACCCAGGTCAAGGCTTACATTCAGGAACAAATAATCCAAGTTACACAGTGATGAAAAGAAGGTACTAGAAGTGGAAGGGTTTCAAGCAGTGTAGATAGAAGCTGTAGGTATGTGTGCAGTTTGCATATTTCCTTGTTCATACAACATGGCAACCATGTGTATCGGGTGGATCACAGGTAGCCTATGCTCCTGATAAGTACAGTTGGCAGGCTCTTAGTAAGTATGACCCAACATCTGAAGAGGGCTCCTGCATATGTGGCATTCATTTCAGTCTTGGTTGATAATCATCTTGCACATGAGAAGGTACTATTCTTCCTACAGCCTGAACCCTTGAGTTGAAACATGATTCCAGAAACAATACCTGGGTCAGATTAAGTTTTGAATCTGATCCAGTGAATAGTATTTGCCCATGACCGTCTCTTTATTAAAGGGCTCTTCCCTCCTTCTAATCTGCCAAATGATCTATCATTTTCTGGTAATGTATGTTCTGCCTTGGGTAGATGTAGTATCTCTGGGCATGTACCCAATGCAGTATCTCCGTGCATGTACCCACAACGAGACCTTGGGCATCACTTACAGGCTACCAAAAGCAGCACAAAAGAATGTATTCAAATGACATAATTATACAAACAAAGAAGGGAGTACGTGAATCAGCATCCCTGTTTCGCCAAACAAAGGGAAAATGCTCAATACTCTGGGGAGCTGGAACCCAGGATGGAAATGTAATGAACCTGAAACTTGCTCCCAAGAGCAAAGAAAAGACACTACCAATGCTTCCAATTACAGCAATAAAATCATTGCTCTTTAGTGACACATCTAGATGTGCCCAGTAATTGACACACATTATCCAAATCTAGACAGGACACCAGTCTAATTATCTGTAATTGCGCTCATGAATGGCTACATATCTGACACTATATGCCACTATTCTGCCTGTTACTAAAGAGGGCAGGACTAATGACAATTCCTAAGAGACTGGGATTTGCCACCTGGGTCTGCCTTGGGCTCTTCAAGAAAATATTTTTTAAAGAAAAACCTGTAGGACGAGAGAAGGAAGGAATACATTTATTCAGTAGCATGGATAAGGCATTCCAGCTGCTATCATGACTGGTGCTGATTACTGGAGCAATTGCTCTAGTAAACTGGCATCATTATTTTCATTTAACCGATAAATATGCACTGAAAAGTACTTTCCTATGAGGTAAGGAGAAATGCTGGATGGTTGAAGAATCGGAAGGAGTCACTAAAACATATTCAGTGACCTAAAATATTCAATGTAAATTGGACCTCATAAATACACAAATGCAGGAAGGGCAAGTGGGTCAGAGTATGACCAGCAGATTCTCTTCGCTGGTCTGAAGTCAGTAAGCTAAAAATCTAGAAAGGGCAGATCCATGCTTGCGATAGCCTCCCATACAGCAGGATGGATCCAGTCAGATTTTCAGATGGTGAAAAAGAAATAAGGGGTCCCCTTTGCCCCCCCCCCCAAAAAAAAATGCTATGCTGGGTCATAGGGTTGCCAGCTCTGGGTTGGGAAATTCCTGAAGGTTTGGGGGTGGAACCTGGAGAGGGAAGGGGATGGGAGAGACCTCAGTGGGTATGATACCATAAAGTCTAGCCTCCAAAGCAGCTGTTTTCTCTAGGGGAACTGATCTCTGTATTCTGGAGATCAGTTATAATTTTAGGGGATCTCCAGGCTCCACCTGCAGACTGGCAAGCCTAGCCAATTTAGCCAAACATGGGACATTCATGGATCCAAATCATATAGGATGTGGGCTAGGGTAAGGAGGAGAAGTGGAAAAAAGTGCAGAAGAGGGCAAGTGAGAAGTTCAAGGGGTTGCAGTCCCTTTGCTGAGGAAATACTCAGGAATCTGGGCCTCATCTATTCAGAAAAAAGATGACTAAGAGGGGACATAGATCCAGGTGGACAGCCATGTTGGTCTGAAGCAGAAGAACAAAGTAGTTCTACTGGACTCCTACTTTGTTCTAAAAGGGGACATGACAGAGATGGAGCTGTTTCTCTCTCAGGGATATCCAAAGAAGCTAATGAGCAATAGGTTCAAGACAGACAAAAGGAATAAATATCTCTTTACTCAACAAGCAATTAAACTGGTGAATTCACTGTCAGTGGATGTAGTGATAGCACAAGCATTAGATAACTCTAAAAAGGAATCAGACAGATTCATAGAAGACAAGTCCATCAATGGCTACTATCCATGGTGACTAAAGGGAGAGGCAGAAAACATCTGATTACCAGTGATAGCAGGAACAGCCAGGGAAAACCATGGCTTCTGCCACCCCCCTTTTTTTGTTCTGCAGGGCAACTGGTTGGCTGCTGTGTGAAACAGGACAACAGACTAGATGGACCAATGGGTCTGATTCAACAGGGTTGTCATGTGATGGGCAGGACTGAAGGAAATACTGACTGGATCCATCCTAGTATGCTATTATATAAGTTTGGTGGAAAGATGAAAAATCCAGAGAATTTCAGCTTTTGTCTACATTGGTGGCGAAGACAATGTTTCTGGCCTTCAGGGATGTGAGGCAAAAAGCAGGAAACTTCCAAGCACAGTAATTTGCTGAGGTTTTAATCATACTACATACCATTTCATTAATGGTGTCATTTAAAAAAAAAAAAAGCACAAAAGTGAGACGAAATGGCTAGAGAAAATGTGTGTGGCATTTTTATTGGCCCTAAAACTCCTCAGATCGTCACCTTTCTGCAGCACCTGCTACTGGCTTTATGTTCCTGACAAATTATACCCATGGGGCAATAATAGACAGACATGAAGATATTAAAATGTCTTGAGAAGGCAAAACTTGCATCTAAGAGTCAGTTTAACAGTGTCTTCTTGAAACAGGATCACAGGCTTAACAGATGGGCTTCATCTTCAACAGACACAAGCAATCCCAAGGATTCCAGAGGTCAAGAGAAGAAGATAAACACACAACCTTCTGAAAGGAGCAGTCATCTGCCTATAAAAACTTATTGATGTCCAATTTTGTTTTGAAGGATGAGTGCAGCAATCAAAAAAGCAAAACATTTCATAGTGTTCTGTGGGGAAAAAAATGAAAGTACTGAAAATGATCCCCTTTATTATTTTTTTTAAAGACATATCTAGGCCAAGGCTGATGTTTAGGGTTTTTAGCTTCCAGGTGGGGCCTGGAAATCATCATTTCCCTGAGAGAAAATAGCTGTTTGGGAGGGTGGACTCCATGGCCTTGTACCAGCAGAGGTCCCTCCCCTCCTCAAACTCTCCCCTTCCCAGGCTCTACCCCAAAAGTCGCCAGGTATTTCCCTACCCAGAGCTGGTGACCCTACCAATTTTTATATTCTACTACATGCATATTCTACACATATAGCATCACCAGTGCATATGGCTGCTCTGAGTCCAATTCAAAGAGCTGGTTTTGATCTTTCAAGGCCATCAGTCTTTGTTTGGTGAACCCAAACAACATTGCATCCTATATGCCACTCAACCAGACTTCTATTGGGCTCCCTGCTACCTGGGATGAGGAAGCTCGTGATGAGGGGTTAGGCATGTCCTGTCTGACAAGGGAGACTAAAATAGTCAAGCTGTACAGAAAGTCCACTGAAGCTTTTTTAGAACAAAGTTTGAGTCCAGTGACACTTTTAAGATCAATGTTTTGTTCAAGGTACAAGCTTTTGTGTGCATGTACACTTCTTCAACTACAATGAAACTGAAGTTACCTACATATAGGTAGAGGTTGAACAGCAAATTAGCATACAATGTAATGAAAATGTTTTAACAGATAAAAACAGGAATATCAAGCTAAGTTTATATGGCTACCATTTGTTTGGATTTAACTCTGGGGGAGGGAAAACAGTGAAGCAAATAAATATGTAAAAATTGGGGATAGATGTGTAAATGTATCCCTTCTTGATTGTGGAGTGCATGGAGGTAACTAACAGCATCCTTTTCTTTGAAGTGGGGTGATTTTTAGTGCAGTGTTATGTCTTCTGTTACTGGACCAGTGAAATGCATTCTAATATATCATTCTAAATGACATTACATTATAATATTCATTGCATTAATTAACAATCACTATTCTAATCCACTATTCCAAACAAGAAATACACTAAAATAAAGAAGAATAGTTCTTCTTGGTGAGCATACAGGTTTAAGAGCTGGATGAGATTAGCATATATAGCGAGAAAGGAAACCAACATCCCTGTTAAGTACTAGGGGGTTGTTTTGAGTGTTGTAATAACTTTCAATTCAGCAATTTCTCTTTCCAGTCTGTTCCTGAAGTTCCTTTGCAATAAAAAAGCTATTCTGATGTCATACATTGAATGTTCTGGAAGGTGGAAGTGTTCTTCTACAGGTTTCTCAGTCTTGTGATTCTTGATGTCACATTTGCATCCATTTATTCTTTGGTATAGGATCTGACCTGTTTATCTATGTAAAGAACCTAAGGGTATTGTTGGCATTTAATGGCAATGCAATGTTAGAAGTGAATAACCCTGAAATGGCGTAGTTGATGTTGTTAGGTCCAGTGCTTGTGTTTTCTGGGTGCATGTGGTGGCAAAGTTGGCATCTGGGTTTATTGCAAGCTTTGGCACCAGTGTCCATGTTCAAGTTAGATGTTGCATTATTGTAAGTGAGGAGTTGTTTGAGACTGGGGGGGCTGTCTACACTCAAGAAAAGGTTTGCCCCCGCCCCCAGTATTTGTGAAAGAGAACTGTCATTATCTAGTAGAGGCTGAAAGTTGCTCATGATGTGATGAACTGTTTTGAGTTGAGAACTGTTATGTGACCACTAGTGATGTTCTGTTATTGTCTCTTTGGGGCCTGTCTTGCAACATTCTGGTTTTGTTAATCTGTTTCCTGACTTCATCAGAGGGATACTTTAGTTCCAAAAAGTTGTGTTGTAGATCTCTCAGGCGAGAATCTTTGTCTGTAGGACTGGAGCAGATGTGGCTGTAGTGTAGAGCCTGGCTGTATACAATGGATCATTTAGTATTTTAAGGATGGTAGCTGGAGGCATGTAGGTATGTTTCTTCATCAGTAGGTTTCCAGTATAAGGTAGTGCCTGTGTGTCCATTGTGTATTTTTGCAGTAGTGTCCAGAAAATGTTATCGCTTACATTGATTGGTTCATTGTTAGGTTGATGGTGGGGTGAAATTCCTTGAGTGCCTGGTGGAATATGTCCAGGGCTTTTTTATCATGTGACCAGACAATAAAAATGTCAGCAATGTAATGCAGGTATAAGAGACAAATGAGTAGGTGGGAATTTAGGAAGTGTTGCTTCAAGTCAGCCATAAAGATGTTAACATATTGTGGAGTCATGTGGGTGCACATGGCTGTACCATTGATCTGAGGAACAAGTTGTTGCCAGATCTGAAGTGGTTATGGGTGAGAACAAAATGGCACAGTTTGGTGACAAAGTAATCTGTGTTGTTATTAGGAATCATATTTCTACTGCTTGTAATCCATTTTTGTGTAAGATGTTGGTACAGAGATTCCACATCTATGGTGGCTAAAATAGTAAGGTTTGTTCAAAGTTTGTATTCTTCTCAGAAAGTCTGTGGTATCACAAACATAAATAGGAGCATTAATGGCATAGAACAGAGTCCATATATCCAGATACCCACATGGTGACAGTGCCTATGCCTGAGACAACTGGGCATCCTGGGTTGCCAGGTTGTGTATTTTGGGCAGAAAATAAAAGGTCAAGGAACCTGTGGTGTATCTGAAAGGATATGTTCCTGAATGTGCAGGAACAAATCTTGTTTGTAATCTTGTTTAGTTCTTTTTTGTTCTCCTGTGTGGAGTCTGAGTCCAGTTGTTTGCAAAAAGTAATATTTGAGAGTTGTCTTTGAGCCTCCTGGATGTAGTCTGATAATTCATGATGACAATGGCTCCATCTTTGTCTGACTCTTTAATTATAATATCCAGATTATTCCTGAGACTGTCTATGGTCTTCCTTTCAGCATGATTGAGATTCTGCTGTACACGTTGTTTGTTGGTCACATCAGTTCAGACGTTACAGCGAAAGCATTCAGTGTAGAGATTCAGTGTGGCACTGTGACCATCAGTAGAGGTCCATGGGAGTCTCTCTTTCTTGTAGTGTTGTTTTGATGATATGTGGTGGTAAGTATCTTGTTCATTGGTAGCTTGGAGGGATGGTAACTGCTCTCCAGTAGATTGTGTGATGGTATGTTGTCTGGAATGCCATTTGCTCTTCTGTTGTTACTGAAAAGTTAGATGCAGGGGTAGGTTTTTGTGCTCTTTAAAAATATCGGTAAGCTTTCAAATTTTGTGAGATGTGAGATCTTGCCAGTAGGCTGGTTTTCGTGTGATATAAATGTAATGAAGGGCAATCTTAAATTCACTAAGTCCTACTGGACTTAGGGAGGCTTACTGCTGAGTAAGCATGCATAGGATTGGAGCACATGAATAAATAAAATGTACTCTGCAAATGTTGCATATAGCTTGCACATACATTCTGGCTGGCAGGCTGCATTTAGTGGATTATTACATTTCCGTGCAATCCAATATAAATAGCCGCAGTAGATCTAGATGAGGACGATGGTGTCTACATCCGCTATCGCACCGATGGCAGCCTGTTCAACCTGAGGCGACTAAAGGCACACTCCAAGACAATGGAAAAACTCATCCGAGAGCTACTGTTTGCTGATGATGCTGCACTCGTCTCCCACTCGGTATCAGCTCTGCAGCATATGACGTCCTGCTTTGCAGAGGCTGCCAAGCTATTCGGCCTAGAAGTTAGTCTGAAGAAGACAGAAGTTCTCCACCAGCCTGCACCCCAGGAAGATTATCACCCTCCCTGCATCACTGTGGGTGAATCAGTTCTGAAGACAGTCCAGAAGTTCAGCTACCTGGGGTGCATCATCTCCTCAGATGCCAAGATCGACAAGGAGATTGACAACAGGCTGGCAAAGGCAAACCGTGCATTTGGCCGACTGCACAAAAGAGTGTGGAGCAACAAGCATCTGAAAAAAGGCACAAAGATCAATGTTTACAAAGCGGTTGTGATGACAACCCTCATCTATGGCTCCGAATCGTGGGTTTTATACCGTCATCACCTGCGACTCCTTGAGCGCTTTCATCAGCGCTGCCTTCGCACCATCCTCAACATCCACTGGAGTGACTTTGTGACCAACACTGAAGTCCTCAAGCGGGCGGAGGTTACCAGCATCGAGGCACTGCTGTTGAAGACGCAGCTGCGCTGGGCAGGGCATATTTCTAGGATGGAAAACCACCGCCTTCCCAAGATTGCCCTGTATGGCGAACTCTCCACCGGCCATCGAAATAGAGGGGCACCAAAGAAGAGGTACAAGGACTCCTTGAAGAAATCCCTTAGCACCTGTCACATCAACCATCACCAGTGGTCTGACCTAGCCTCAGATCGCAAAGCATGGAGGCACACCATCCACCAAGCTGTCTCTTCCCTTGAGAACGCACGCATAGCTGGTCTTGAGGACAAAAGGAGATTGAGGAAGAATCGCACTGCTACAGCACCAACCCCAAATCAGACTTTTCCCTGCAGCCACTGTGGCCGGACCTGCCTGTCCCGCATTGGTCTTGTCAGCCACCAGCGAGCCTGCAGCAAACGTGGACTATTGCACCCTTCTTAAATCTTCGTTCGCGAAGCCAAGCCGAGAGTTACTTCTGCAGCATTTAATATTCTCTGGAAATAATACCTACCATGCTGCTTTAAGGCATTACTTGACAGTTGGGATTTCTGGCCAAGATCCTAATGTGGCTAAGTGTAAATGTTCAAAATGATGAGTAAGTCCCTTAAGGCAGAGATTTTGCATTTTGAAACCACTGGATTTTATAGATATGTTTTTAGATTTTAGATTTAGGATATTCTACAAACATTGCCAGGTTTCCCTCTTGCAACATGAGTTCTAGAAACTTTCCACTCCTCCCCTGAACTATTCCTCAAAATTAAGAAGGGGCTGTAAGATCCTCACAAGAACCTAGCAGCCAGACAGACGTACTAGGATGGGCTACACAAAGTCCTATGTCCCCGTCCCTCCCCAGCTACATAACCTCATTGCAATTTCTGCAGACTTGAATGTATGTGTTTTTTAGATCAGGATTGTGGTGGTTCAAACTCTGGGGATTCACTGGGGTCCTAACAAGACAAGATGCTGGAAGATCTCTTCCGATTATTTTTGAACAGAGACCGTATCCACAAGTGGAAGTCTCATGTTGTTTATGTCCCCCCCCCCCCCCAATCTTTGTCTTGGATCTCCAAAACAAGGCTCCCCCTCCCCACATTGTTATTGGCCTGGGGAAAGCAAAAGTGAATTACTTGCCAAAGGTTGCTTTTGATTAACAAAACAGATCACCGGTACCCTACCATCATGTTAAGTAGATCTGTAAGTAATTTCAGTAGGACAGCAACAGCAATAGTCTAGCAATGTCAGCTGCTCATAGGCAGCAAAGAGAGTTGTGGTAAGTGTAGTTGCCAAAGAACAGTGACTGTATTACAGACAGTGAACTCTTCATGGGAGCAGACAGCCATGTCTGGATGTCAACGGGAATTTTAGATACTACACAGTACTTGGGACCCAAGGAAAAAAAAATACATAACAGCTTGAGCAGAGACCACCGTAAGAATGTTGCTCCTTCGGCACAGGCCTCTCAGTTTCACAAACACATCTGGGGTTGTTGAATTCTTACCCTTGCCAACTTTGACCCCCTTTGCACTAAATGAATTTGTTATGGCAACATGCCTAGCTGTTTATAGAAGGAGATGTGTGACTGTTTCGGCTGGGTGAGTGTGTGAAAACCACTCGTGGCTCTGTCTCATGACCCTTCTGTGTGACAGCTTCGGAAGAAGCCCTAATTTAGGAGGAAAGGCAGAAGTAGATGCATTAAAACGTAGCAAAGGATTCTCTTCCGCTCTATCTCATCTAGTTAAGGCTCTCCTAGATAGAAGCCACAAGCCCATATCTGACAGTGTCTTCTGCTGGACTAGATTCCTTATTGTCTGTTCAAAAGAAGAAACTTGATTTTTCTTATTATTTAGCTGTATACGAGGGGCCATTTTAAAAAGAGAGTCAGTTCTTTCCCCCTCCATCAACATTTCATTGAATTCGTGAAGAACAAACAATAACAACATAAAGAATAGTAATTAACATCCAATAATAATAACAAGCTTGTGGGTTACTTGTATGACTTAAGTACAAGAATTCTTGATTTAATTTTTCTATGAGCAATAATTAAATAGTATATTACAAAGTAAACACTAAAGAGAATATATGATATTCCAACGAGTTGTAAAGGTATTTACATGTTTCAGCAATTATAGCCTATCACAAACAACCATTGACTTAAAAATGGATTGGAGAATTTAGAGATATGATTTTTTTAAGGGAATGGAGGGATAGGGCAAAAATTCAAAAATATAATTTCAGACCTAAAATGGAATGTCATAGTCTGTTATCCGACATATTTTGTCAAAAACTGAAACCCAAAACTCATGGACGAATTTGCAATGCCACAGTAGTCAAAGGATCCCACTGCTTCCAGTGTTTTGGAGTGGGTGGCTGCTTCATGTGGAACATAATTTTGTGGAGTAAGGTACCATTGTGTTAAAATTTTGTAAGACTGCAAGAGCTGTCAAGTTGCAACCAACTTATGTGATGCCAACAAGGGGTTTTCGAAGCAAAAGAGAAGCACTTGGTGGTTTGCCACTGCCCTTCTCTGCAGAGTTTTCCTTGGAGGTCTTCTATCCAAATACTGACCCTGCTTAGCAGCCAAGATCTGATGAGATTGGGCAGTACCATGCCCCCCCTCCCTCCATTCCTTGTATTTCCTGTAAAACTTTGCTGGCACCCCATAGATTTTTTAAAAGTACAGTTTACATAGTAAAGCATAACACTTCATGAATATCAATTCATGTAAAAAACTATTAGAAGTCCACCATTAAAAACACAGTGTGAGAATGAAAACAGCATAAAGCAACTTTAAAAGAGCCTCTTAAAAGAGTTCTTAGGCTACAAGCAGACTGTAAAAATGTTTTTTATCTTAAGTCCCTTAATGAAAAGCTTGGCTGAAAAGAAATATTTTGGCCTGATGCCTAAAAGAGAGTAGGGTGAGCATCAAGGCAAGCCTCAAGAGGAAGGGCATTACGTGGGTGGGGTGCCACTACTCAAAAAGCCCTGTCCCTGATCACTACTTGTCTCCCTTCTGATGGGGGTGGGGCTAGTCTCCAAGTGGTGGCTGGAGATCTCATAGGATTACAACTGATCTCCAAGTGACAGAGATCAGTTTGCTTGGAGAAAATGACTACTTTGGAAGGTGGACTCCATGGTACTATAACCCCACTGAAGTCCCATCTATCCCTAAACCCTGCCCTCCTCAGCCTCCACCCCCAAATCTCCAGGTATTTCCCAATCTGTAGCTGGCAACTCTAGTGGGGGCAGAGAAAGCACGGCTTGTAAGCAGGATCTTAGCTGGCATAGAGAGCAGTGTTCCCTTTAAACTGAGTTAGTGTGAGCTAGCTCACAGATTTTTAGCCTCCAGCTCACACATTTTTGTCTTAGCTTAGGAAGGATGACCCCAGAGCACAATAATTTATGCAGTAGCTCATAACTTTAATGCCAGTAGCTCACAAAGAAGAATTTTTGCTCAAAAGACTCCGCAGCTTAGAGGGAACATTGCTAGGGAGCTACAGTATCCTTAGATATAAGGATAGTTTGATATTACATCTGAATCCAAGAAGTACGTTTTCTTCTTCAAACTTACTGGTGCTTTAGCACACACTAAATAATGCACTTTCAATCCACTTTGCAACTGGATTTTACTGTGTGAAATGGCAAAATCCACTTGCAAACAGTTGCTGAATTGAAACTGCATTATTTAGCACATGTGAAAGCACCCAATACGAACCAATTACAAACTGTGTTTTGCAATCCTGATACTGAGGGGAAGCACAGACCATAATTTGCTAATTCAGATTTAAAGGCACAGTCTAACTTGTCTTGAAACAAGGCCAAAGGGAGGGAGGGTGGGCATCACAGTGCACAAGGGAAAAGGGGCTGGTTTGAAGCTACATCTGAATAGTGTTCATGAGCTCCACATGCAATGTCTAACCTTATGCCCAGCTGCCCGCATAAATAGAGGCAACTACTGAATCCAATGAAAACAATGAAGCACTGTAATGAAGAACATTTAAAAAAAGTAAAAAGCTTATAACAATGAAAAAAAAAAAACCCTTAACATCTTGGGAATTATTCTTCTATCTCTGAAATTCTGCTGTGAAATTTTACATATGGTTTAGCTGCTATTGTGATGGGCAGGAGGAAATTAATGATCTCTCTATGCACACGTGCTGGAGAATTTATCTCAGCATTTGCAGAGCCTATTAGTACCTAAGAAAATGTGCACAAAGTAGAGAATGGGCCTGTGCACTCATTATATGTTGCAAGTGTGCAGTAGAAGTTGAAAAAGGGGGAAAGCTAGCATGTTCCTTCCTAAGAGACTCACTATTTACAAATCACTGTTCACTTTCCCTTTTAAAAAGAAATCCTTCACTCTGGACAATGAACAGAAGAAGAACCAAATTACACAGGTGATTGATCACAGACAGCAGAGCAGCTAAACAGTATTTCCAGGCAGGTGATTGACAGGCAGAATAACCATCCTTCAAAAAAAGAATCTCTCAGTGCTTGTTGCTGTCCAAAAACCACATTAATCCATATTATAATTGAGGAACAAGAGGGCGTGCATGTAATCCCATGCCTCCGGTGCTGGAATTCATTCTTGTGTTTTTGATTTTTTTCCCCAGCCCCAAGGTACAAAACTGGCATAAGGCATACAGAGGCTGAAAATCGAAACTTAGCAGGAGAGATTGCTGAATGCACATTAAGCATTTTGTTCTTGCGCACAGAGACACTTTGCAGTGTCCTGATCTTAAACTCATTATTTGAAAGTGAATTCCAATGAAATCAATGGTGCTTAATTCCTTGGGAAAGCCCTGCCGATTGAAATAAATGGGACCGAAAAGCACAAACTAGGCTTAAATGACCCAGTTTCATTTATTTCAAGGGAATTAAAAAATGCTTCCTTTTCTTCACTGCCAAGCAGTTTATGATAGTTCAATGGTGTGTAGTGCACACAGGATCATAGTTAAGATCTATATTACACCAGCTCATTTATGGGACCAAGATCTATATTACACCAGCTCATTTATAGGACCAGATAATCTCACAGCATGTGATGACATTAGAACACGAAGGGGCCAGCAACGCCTTGTGGGACATCCAGGTTTACAGCTGCAAGCCTGACTGCTGAAGGAATAAAAGTGATTTTTAATAAAATTATAATTAAGAACATAAAAACATAAGAGCCCTGCTGAATCAGACTAGTGGTCCATCTAATCTAGCATCCTGTCTCATACAATATCCAGCCAGCTCATCTGGAGAGCCAACAACAGGGCATAGAGGCTGAGACTTTCCCCTGATGTTGCCTTCTAGCTCTGGGATTCAGAGGTTTAGTGCCTCTGAATGTAGAAGTCCCCTCAGTCACCATGGTTAATAGCCACTGATAGACCTATCCTCCATGAATATGTATAAGAATCACCTATTGCTGCATTTATGGCACTAATTTTTGGCACCAATTTCTTGTTTGTAAGATTCTATCCTAACCTTTTTGATATGAGAACACATTTGATTAATTGATTTTAATTAATTGTACCTAAAATGTTATATTGTATAATGTATATTGAATTCTTGTTGTTAGCCGCCCTGAGCCTGCTTCGGCAGGGAGGGCGGGATACAAATAAAAGGTGATTGCTTGCTTGATTGATTGATTGATGTTAATTATAGCATTATTTTTAAAAACTTTGATATTAATCATCAGTTAAAATAACTTGCAATATCGCTGTAAGCAGACAGAACAACTATATCTTAGACGGATGATGAAAATGCAACTATCAGGAACAGGTACTATTCCAGCTCCTAAAGATCATGTTTTATATGGCTGACAGCTAAAAGGCCCTGCCCAGTTTCTCTCCTACACTCTCCACCCATAAACCACCAGTTCTGGAAAGTAAGAGTCCAAGTACCCATTCATATATTAGAAAACAAGGGACTGATTGCCCTGCACAACCACAGCAAGAGCAGCTGATGCCAGGGTAGGGGTGCCAAGCATGAGTTTTCGTTAATCCCAGAGCACTGCATCAGTGATGTGGCATCACTTCTGGATATTCTTCCATGCTCCAGGTGGGAAACAATGAAGCCCAATGACATCAGATCTCAGAAGCTAAGCAGGATCAGCTTTGGCTAGTACTTGGAAGGGTGACCTTCAAGGAATACTAGGGTCGTGATGCAGAGACAGGCAATGGCAAACCACCTCTGAATTGTCTCTTGTCTTAAAAACAAGTCTAGCTCACCTTCTAGTGGTGCATAACTCTGAAAGAGAACTTTTGACTGCCAGACAATCTTTGACTCTCTTGGCTTTAATACACACAGTAGCATACAATCTGACCCTGCTTAGCTTCCAGGATATGACAAGATTGGGTTAGTCTGGGCTATCCAGGTCAGGGCAATAATAAACAACGAAGGACAAATATTCACACATGAAGCTGCCTTATATCGAATCGAACCATCACTCCCACCCCTCTCTCTTCCCAATTGCCAGCCAGTAGAAAATGTCTGTCTGAACTGTACCATTTCAGACCACAGGTGGGGCTTCATATGATTGACTAGACTTCTGTACAAAACCAACCTGAGACTTTCATGAGATTGCTACTCTGTGGTAAAAGCTTCAGGGATATACCTTGCAACTTTTTGTTTGGAGCTTCAGTTTAAATATACTGTGGCATAAATTCCTTAGAGAAGAGCTATGTTTGCTTAAGCATAGCAATGGAGGAAAGACACAGAGCAGTTGCCTGGGGCTGGCATCCCAGTCTCCACAAATGCAGGATTTATTCACTATCTATGCTGACAGAAGCAAAGAGATGGTTCTGCAGACACCAGTGGTTAACTCTTCTTTATCTTTGCTGCCAGTGGCTTGAAAGGATGGAGAGGGAACATGCATACTTGCACACAGCTGGCCAAATATTGCTGCTTCTGTTATTTTTAAAGGCTAAGACAATAAACCTCTTCTTTTTTTTAAGGGCGGGGGGGGGGGTGGACCTATATTTGGATTACCAACCAGCCACTCATAGCATAAGAGCTTCGGTTTGACTCTATGTTTGAATCTGTTTTGTGTTTCAGCTGTTTCCTGACTTGTTCAGAACTGTTCTCTCTCTTTGTAGCAGAGCAATCCTATGCAATGTTACTCCAGTTTAAGCTAAGGTTGACAGCTTCCAGATGGGGATACAAACAAACAAACACTGTGATATGCTGGCTAGCTCATTTAGTACAACTTTTATCAAGAATACTTTATCAAGAATCTTACAAATCTTTTGTCACATAAAGTACAACCTCCTAGCGAGTCATTATCAATTGGTAGATAGAATAGACAATAGTGTACTAGATTTACGTTCATATACTGGACCTGTAGGTTGATTGTATGGTATAGCTAGGGTTGCTAGCATGGAGATCTCTCACTTTTTCAACTGATCTCCAGCTCCCCTGGAGAAAATGGCTGCTTTGAAGGGTGGACTCTACAGCATTGTACCATGCTGAGGCCCCTCCCCTCCCCAAACCCTGCCCTCTCCCAGATCCACTCCCAAGTCTCCCGATATTTTCCAACACAGACCTGGCAACCCTAGTTTAAGCCTATTTATCTTGGTAGTTTTAAGACTGGAGTACCCCATGCACCTACCTGTCTCTTCTACTGACCATTTTCAGACAGAACTAGTTTCTACTGCAGTTTGAACATACATCAAAATACAGACCATCATGCATTTTGCATTTGTTATTGATATGGAATAGGTTGATTAGAGGTAGAAACGCCGAAGAAAATAATCAAGGTTTCTTTAGCTCTGGTAGTTCCACTGTGTACATCTACTCTACATTGAGTTCTTGAAATTCCTTTTAAAATTTAAAAGCAAAGCAACAAAGCAAGCTATGTTGCCTGATTATGAATTATGAACCAGATGTTCAGCTGGTATAAATCAATCTAACTGCACTGAAGCATCAAACTGGGCTTATTTATATCAGCTGGAGATCTGGTTCTATTCATGCAGTTTCCTCTAGGAGGAAATCAAAATTCTACCTCATCTCTTATGTCTTTATAAACTGTGTAATCCCTTTCCTCAATTTCTATAGTTGAAATTAAACCAGGATTAAAATTTGTGTGTGTGTCGGGAAGGGGAGTGTTACCAACAAGTCTCCCTTAGCCATTGTTTGGGCGGTTGAAGAAGAGGAGTTGTTTTTTTATACCCCACTTTTTTCCACCTTAAAGAGTCTCAAAGTACTTTACAATTTCCGTTCCTTCCACTCCCCACAACAGGCACCTTGTGAGGTAGGCGGGTCTGAGAAAGTTTTGAGAGAATTGTGACTGGCCCAAGGTCACTCAGCAGGTTTCATGCGGAGGAGTAGGGAATCAAACCTGGTTCTCCAGATTAGAGTCTGCCACTCTTAACCACTACACCATGCTGGCATTACACCATGTTGTGAGATGGGAATGAACAATATCTATTTATTCATTTGTTAAAATATTTATTTTCTTCCTTTCCTTTCAATTGAGTCTAACACCTATGGGGAAGAGTCAGTCATAAAATGTTCAGGAGTGATGCAGAGTCTGCAAATGGGTGAACTATTAGCATGGGAAGATATCACACCAGGGTTGAGACACCGAGAGAAGTAGGGACACAGGTATGGATACAGTGAGCAGAAATAATAAAAGCTGTAGCAAGTTTAACAGGTGGGAAAGGAAAGGAAAGGTCCCCTGTGCAAGTACCAGTCATTTCCGACTCTGGGGTGACGTTGCTTTCACAACGTTTGCACGGCAGACTTTTTACAGGGTGGTTTGCCATTGCCTTCCCCAGCCTTTTACACTTTCCCCCCAGCAAGCTGGGTACTCATTTTACCGACCTCGGAAGGATGGAAGTCTGAGTCAACCTTGAGCTGGCTACCTGAATCCAGCTTCTGCCGGAATTGAACTCAGGTCATGAGCAGAGAGTTCAGACCTCAGTACTGCTGCTTTACCACTCTGCACCATGCGGCCACTTTAACAGGTGGAGGGGCATGGAAATGATAAAGGAAGTCCAAGAAATAAGATGATTGAAGAAAGTCCAGAAACATGTAGCTTTGCTTAGAATGGTTTGCTAGTGATTTGCAGTGTTTCAGTGGGCTTAGGCTGGAACTGCAGTGTTAGCATTGGAAGGAGGAGGAGGAGGAAAAGGTTTTTCTATCCTGCTTTTCTCTACCCTAAGTAGTCCCAAAGTGGCTTATGATTGCTTTTCCTGTCTGCTCCCCACAACAGGTATCTTGTGAGGTAGATGGGACTGAGAAAGTTCTGAGAGAATAGTGATTGGTCCAAATCACCCAGGAGGCTTCATGTGGAGGAGTAGGGAATCAAACCCGGTTCTCCAGATTAGAGTCTGCTACTCTTAACCACCACACCATGCTGGCTCTCAAGAGGAAACAGCAGAAAGTTTGTCAACCAGGGCAGAAGTCAGCTTCATAGAACAATTTGGAAAATATCAGGGATGGCCACAGTTTAGTAATAGAACATCTGCTTGGCATAGAGAGGCTGAGTTCAGACAGGCGGTTTAACCCAGGGGCAGCAGGCAAGTGCACCAAAGAAGTGCTTCCAAATGCACACATCTGCCTACTGCCCTGTTCCCACCTTCGACCTGTCCCCAACTCACCCAGACCCATCTCAAAAAGGTACCACTTACAAAGTGGTACCTAATCACTGGGGTGCCTCCGAGGTACCTCCCCGGCCTCTGGATGCTCCCCCGGGGCACCCTCAGCCCATCCCTATTCCGTGGGCTGTCTGGATGCTCCAGGGAGCTGCAGTTTTTGCCAGCTCACTTCCAGGTCAGCATGCTGCCACCCTGAGCTAGTGGTCTGGACTCAGCCAGAAGGTCCCAGTTTCAACCTCTGGCATTTCCAATTACAAAATATTAGGAAATAAGTGCTGGGGAAGACTTTTGATTGCCTGAGATCCCAGAGAGCTATAAACAGAGTGGACAGTACTGAGCAAGGTGGACCAATGATTTGACTCAGTACAAGGCAGCTTAAGAACATAAGAACATAAGAGAAGCCATGTTAGATCAGGCCAATGGCCCATCCAGTCCAACATTCTGTGTCACACAGCGGCCAAATATATATATATATATATATATATATATATATATATATATATATATATATATATATATATATATATACACACACACACACACACACACACACACACACACACACACACACTGTGGCTTCATACATTCATAACCAACTAAATTGCTGGCTACACATCAATAACTCAACTGATAACTTTCCCATTCATTGGAAGCTAAACACAGCACAGCAGAACATACACCTGATCTTAAATGGTGTAGCTAGTAAACAGGAAAGGGGAAATGCCCTATTCATATTTGACTTTTGGAAATCTCTCCAGGCTCAGACTCTGAAACAACTTTAACTAAAATAATGTATCTTCCCATCAGGGCTTTTTTTGAGCAGGAATGCACAGAAACACAGTTTCAGCTGGCTTGGTGTCAGGAGGTGTGGCCTACATGCAAATGAGTTCCTGCTGAGCTTTTTGTAGAAAAAGCCCTGTGTGAAACAATGGTGATGTTAGGGGATGTGGCCTAATATGCAAATGAGTTCCTGCTGGGCTTTTTCTATTAAAAAAGCCCTGCTTCCCATCATTTGCCATTGCCTCTCCAGACCCTGAATTTGTAAGTCTGCAAATAGCAGGTTGAACCTTGATCCTTTTCACCAGCCAATCCCTGAGCATGCATCTGGCCGACTAAGTCCTCTGTGTGTGTGTATATAGGGGAATCTTGTGTCTGTAACCTAAGAATGAAAGATCACCTGTTGCTAAGCATTTACAGACAGATAATTTGTTGCTAAGCAGCTGAGACGCCAGTTCATTTGCTATTTGCATGCCTTCCATTTGCAAGCAATGCCAAAGTCTTGGATCAGCAAATTACTGAGTTGCAATGAAGGCAGAAACATAATAAATCTGTCCTGTGCTAGCTTTCTCAGATTCGTCCTTTTAAAAAGCTCTACTTCTTTTAATTCAAATGGATGAAGAAAAATGGGGGGAATGGTCTTTGGAGACACAATCTGAGAGGAAAGCTCTTAGAAAAACATGGGTGCATATACACCCTTCTGAACTGCAACCTGCAATGTTTGCAGCACCTCTGGTTAGTAAATCTTACCCATTCCCATAGCCATTCAATAGACATATAGAAAAATCTATACTTTGTTAAGGCTGGCAAAGATTAATGTTACCTTTGAATGTACAAGGTACATTTTGGAACAACTGTAATGGAAGAAGGCAAGATCTTTACAGTGAACATTAATAAATTACTGTGTAGTTTGCAGAAACAGAAAGAAACGTGCAAAAAAAGAAAGAAAAGAAAATTGCAATAAAGTCTTGAAATATTTCAGGACCTAAAGGTGAGTGTCTGAATCAAAGCGAGAAAAAAGCATCTCATTCAGATTCTGAGCACAGTCTAACCACGCAATGAAAGGCTTCTGAACTCCTTAAACAATTTTAAAATCTATTACCCTTATCATTATTCAAGTGAGTTTAATTTTGCAATGTCCTTGGCAAATTAAGCTCCAAGTCACAAACATGAAATGATTAGCAGGAAGGCCGAATGAATCAAGTAAATGTGAATAACAGAAACAGGTAAATATTTTACCATAACAATGTACTGTGGCACATCAGTCTTATTAATGTCCTTAATGGCAATAGGCAATGCTTATTTTATGCACCAGGATCTCTCTATCACACCACGAAAAGAGAGAACCTAACAAAGCCTGGGACTGACATCAAATCATATTTTTAGTGATGTAGGTGACATGCCACTTCTGTGCTTCTTGCTAACCACAATAATGTGAAGCATTTAGTTCCTTTGAAGTGGCATCAGCTTTCCAAATATCTTTGCCACTAGTATAGTATTGCTGGCACGCACAAGAGGAGCACATGCATAGGCCAACACAGCTAAAGGCTGGCTCAGATTCATAGCCAAAAGTTGCCTTGCTGCAACTTAGATGGGTTGGTGCTGGAGGCCTTCTGGTAGTCATTCCTTGCCAGGATGCCAGTCAGGTCTCACTTTAGGGTTGCCACTCCACACTTGGGGTTTGGAGCCTCTCCCCCCATTCAGTGCTATCAGAAAACAGGGGGAAATTACCCCTCCAAACAGGCAAGAAAGGACAGGTTTCTTACCTGTAACTGATGATCTTCGAGTGGTCATCTGTGCAGTCACACATATGGGTAATCCGCAGGATCGGGCCCGACCTCGGAGAATTCAAAGCAATCTTTAAGCGTTAAATTTGGCGCGCCTTCTCCTCGTCCTGGGGAGGAGGCACCGTCTGCGCATGCCTGGACGAGGGGGAGGCGCTAGCCCACTCAGTTTCTTGCCGCCGCCGAAAAGGTGGAAATTTAAAGTTGAGAAGTGTCCAGCAGCGGGGAAGGCTGGGTGGGTATGTGTGACTGCACAGATGACCACTCGAAGATCATCAGTTACAGGTAAGAAACCTGTCCATCTTCATCGTGGTCTCTGTGCAGTCCCACATATGGGTGATTAGCGAGCTATTCCATCAGGAGGAGGGTGCTGGATCTGCAAGATAAATTTGGTTAAGAAAGGTAACAGAGAGTGAGGTACTCACGGTAAAGTGTGGAGAACCACTCAGTCAAAGATGGAACGTAGCACAGCCTGCCCGAACGATGAATCACGCCTGGCACGGACATCGAGTGCGTAGTGCGAGGCGAAGGTAGATGGGGAGGACCAAACTGCAGCAGTACAGATGTCCTCCAGTGGGACGCCCCTCAGGAAGGCTGACGAGGTGGCGATGGCTCTGGTGGAGTGAGCTCTTATGTGCTCCGGAACTGGCTGTTTCGCTAACTGGTAGCATAGTTCAATGGCAGCGATAACCCACTTTGAAAGTCTTTGTGCAGATATTTTACTGCCCTTGTTATGAGTTGCATAAGCAACAAAGAGACTTGGAACTTTGCGAAATTGTCGAGTCCTGTCTATATAAAAGGCAAGGGCTCTACGTGCGTCCAGGTTGTGTAAAGCCCGTTGACCTGCATCCGAAGGATGTTGGAAAAAAGCCGGAAGGGTTGAGGGTCTCCCTAGATGAAAGGGTGAGACGACTTTAGGCAGGAAGGCGGGATCAGGGCGGAGAACCACTCTATCATGATGGAAGGTGGTGTACGGTGAGTCTGCCCTGAGTGCACAAATGTCACTGGCTCTTTTGCCTGTAGTGAGTGCAGTTAATAGCGCCGTTTTCCAGGACAGCAGGTGAAGTGGGATAGATGCCATAGGCTCGAAGGGAGGCTTCATGAGCTGGCTTAATACGAGAGAGAGGCTCCAAGTCGGTAGGATTTGTCTAGTTGGGGGGTGTAGGCGAATAATGCCCTTGAGGAAAGCTTTTGTAGCGTGGTGGGAAAAGACTGTCACGCCTTCGATGCGAGGGTGGAAAGCCGATATTGCTGCAAGATGGACCTTCAGAGAAGAGTAGGAAAGTCCAGCGTTAGAAAGCTGGAGAGTGTAGAATAGAACCTGAGAGATGGTAGCTTGGGCAGGGTCAAAATTATTCTTGGAAGCATAGGTGGAGAAACATTTCCACTTTAAAGAGTAGGACTTTCTGGTGGAAGGCTTCCTGGAATTCACTAGGATATGACGGATGTCGTGAGGAAAGTCTAAAAACTGATTTTCCAGGCCGTCAGTTTCAGCGTTGCTGGGTTGTGGTGCCAGACTCTGCCGTGCTGTTGGGATAACAGGTCCTGTACTTGAGGGAGCTGAAGGAATGTATTGTTGGACAGAAGCAAGAGGGTGGTGAACCAGGGTTGACGAGGCCACCAAGGAGTTATTAGGATACAGTTGGTGTGATCCACTTGTATCTTCTGCAGGACTCTGGTTATGAGAGGAATGGGAGGAAAGAGATAGTGAAGTGCTCCCTTCCAGGATTGGAGAAAGGCGTCCCCTAAGGAAAGGTGTGACGGGGGCCCTCTCATGTAGAAGCGGATGCACTGGGAATTGGATGGGGATGCAAACATATCTATCTCCGGGGTGCCGAAGAGCTTGAAGATCGGTAGGAGGTATTGTTTGCTGATTGACCACTCATGGTCGTTGACCAGCTGATGGCTGAGGGCATCTGCCTGTACGTTTTCGATTCCTGGTAGATGGACTGCTGTGAGAAAAATGCCCTGGCTGATGCACCAGTGCCATAGAGTCAGTGCTCTCTTGCATAGTCTGATGGAGGCTGTGCCCCCCTGTCTGTTGATGTAAAAGACAGTGGCTATGTTGTCCGAGGTTACCTGGACATGGGAGTTCTGTAGAGATGGAAGGAATGACCTCAGAGCTCTGTGGACCGCAAGAAGCTCTAGGCAGTTGATATGGAGTGAGCTTTCGTAGTTCGTCCATTTGCCTTGAACTGTGAAGGTTCCCAAGTGGGCTCCCCATCCCCACTTGGAAGCGTCTGTGGTGACGATCATGGAGGGAGGTGCCTGTTTGAATGGCATTCCCACAGAGAGGTGACGTTGTATCGTCCACCATCTTAGGGATGGGATGATGTGAGACGGAAGAGTCAGTAGTATGGACTGCTGCTGCCTCTGAGGGTGGAAAGTCCTGATAAACCATAGTTGTAGAGGGCGCATGTGGAGCTTTGCAAAGCAGAGGACTGCAGTGGTAGCTGCCATTAGACCCAGCATTTTCTGGTAGACGAGTGCTGTTTGGCAGCGGTGAGCAATAATTGTGTTGGCTAGAGATTGGATGCTGTGTATTCTGTCTTGAGGTAGAGAAGCTGTTTGGGAGACCGTAGAAATATTTGCTCCTATGAACTGTATTGATTGAGTTGGGGTCAACTTGGACTTTGCTGTGTTGACTTGGAGGCCGAGGGTGGCTAGAAGAGAAAGAGTGGTGGAGACGTCCAGTTGGAGTTGTTCCCTTGTGGGGGAAACGATCAGCCAGTCGTCTATGTAAGGAAAAATTGATATTTTTCGTTGACGCAGGGTTGCGGCCACCACCGCCATACATTTGGTGAAAACTCTCGGCGCCGTCGAGAGACCGAAAGGGAGAGAGCGGAATTGGAAATGTTGATCTCCGATGGCGAACCTCAGAAACCTTCTGTGGTGGTGAGTGATTGTTATGTGGAAATATGCATCCTGTAAGTCTATCGATGCCATCCAGGCTTGTTCTGGGATAAGAGGCAGGATTGACTGAAGGGTAATCATGCGGAATTTCTTGTAGGTGATATGGAGATTGAGTTTGCGGAGATCGAGGATAGGACGGAGTCCCCCGTCTCTCTTCGGCACCAGAAAGTAGCGGGAGTAGAATCCGGTACGATGATACTGAGGCGGTACCGGTTCTATCGCACCCTTGTCCAGCAAGGAGGAGATTTCCGCTTGAAGAGGTACGGAGGGTGGTGTGGTGATGAACCTGTGATGTTTTGGGGTGGATCTGAATTCTATTGTATAACCCCTGTGGATGATGGCGAGGACCCATGAGTCCGATGTTATGGACTCCCACTTGGGGTAGAAGGGTAGGAGACGGATGTCTGAGTGATGATGTGGCTGAGGCAGAATGTCTGGACGTCTTAGAGGGGTAGGGGAGTCAAAGAGACTGTTTGGTGGTAGGAGTGGTCTTCTTTGATGTTTGTGGGCGAGCCCTTTGTTGATAGGGCTGTTTGGATTGAGGAGGCTTACGTTTCCATGCTTCTGGTTGTCTAGGAGATCTTGAGCTTTTATAGTAGTAAGGTCTCCAATTTCTTTGCTTGGCAAGGTGAGGTTGAGGCTGAGTGACTCCCAGTCTCTTGGCTCTCTTACGGCTATCGTCTACATTGGTGAGGATGTCGTCTGTGGTGGCATTAAACAGTCCAAGACCATCGAAGGGAAGGTCCTCGATTTTGAACTTAATATCTGGTTGGAGCGAAGAGGATCTGAGCCAGGCATGCCTACATAGAGCTATGGCCGAGGCTAAAGTTCTGGATGAACATTGAGCAGCATGGCGTGCTGTGTTAATTTGTTGCTTGCACACTCTGGCAATCTCTTGCAGGGCATTGGTAGCTGGTTTCTGTGTCTCTTCCGGCAAGGAAGGGATCAGAGTGTTGAGATAAGATGTCAGGTTAAATGTATAGGCTGAGAAATATGCCATGTAGTTATGGATTTTAGTCGTGGCAGAGGTAAGGGAGTAAATCTTCCTCCCGATGGTGTCTAGTTTCTTGCCTTCCTTCTCCGGAGGCACAGGGTGTCTGGTTTGCTTGGATTTAGAGGAGGAATGAACTATCATAGAGTTCGGTGCAGGGTGGTTGAACAGAAACTTAGATTCTGGAGCATGGACCTTGTAGAGTGCCTCAACCTTTTTGGAGGTTGGTGGTACCGATGCCGGCTTGTCCCAGGCTTCCTTGAGAGTCTCTAGGTGAACGGGAAGCATGGAAAAGGATGAGCCAGCAGGAAGGTCAGCATTCACTAGGTCGTATACAACGTCAGAGACTCTAGGGGCATCAGAGGTGAGTTTAATATTAAGCGAGTTGGCCATATTAGCCAAAAGGTCCAGGTAGGATTTAGGACCTTCAGAAGGCGACAGTTCTGCCGGCTTGGCTATGTCAGAAAGTGGAGACTGAGGGTCCGAATTCGAAGAATGAGAAGAATCGGATTGCTCGGCTTCGGAGTCGATATCGGGTTCGATATCGGGTTCGTCTCGAGGTTTGGCCGGAGGTTCTAGGGTAGGAGGCTGTTTCTTAGAAGCCAAGGAAGTGGACCTCGCTGGAGACGTCGGTTTGGGTTTAGAAATGTAGCGAGCCGGCTCTTCTCTGTGTCGAGGTCGTTCGTCATAGCAGAGGTAACGTTTGTGAGGAGAGTAATCGTAGTATCGGTCTCGATAATCTCTGTAGGCTCGATCATGGCGTCGAGGAGAGTCTTGTCGGAAATCATCACGGTACCTAGGCTCCGCCAGACGATAAGGATCTAGAGAGGGAGATCTTCGATGTCTCCGACGGTCCCGGGGAGACGGCGATCTGGACCTCGATCTGGACCTCGAAGGGGAATAGTAATAGTAACGTTCCCTATGGTGGCTTCGGGATCGTTGTGTTCGCTGACGGAGTGGTACATCCTTAGGAGTCGAGGGTTCCCTGGTCAGGGAAAGGGCCGACAGAGGTTGCAGAGGTACTTCACGGAAGGAGCATCCATCGAGAGTATTGAGATGCTGGCTTTTAGGTGAGTCAATGTCCAGTATTTTCTCCGGTGGAGAGCCGTGAATAGAATGCGATTTAGACGAGATACGGACTATCTCGAGCGGCGTAATGGCAGGGGTCGAAGTCGATCTCGAGCCCGGCGAGATAGGAATCGAGACGTTGGAGGTTGTCATCGGTTTCGAAGTCGAAGGCCTAGAGTCGGAAGGCTTGTGAACGGTCTTAGGCTTCTTCGCTGTTTTAAGGCCGGTCGAATCCGAATGAGTCGAATCGGAACGATGGCGCTTTTTGGAGTCATCCGATTTCTTAGGATGTTTTCCGGACTTAAGCTTGCAGGGAACCTGAGCCATGGAAGCTGCCGGCTGCGCCGTTCCCGTAGTAGTTAGGGAAGCTGGCGTAGATTGGTGGGCCGCGTGAGACATATCTGGTCGAAGGGAGGATTCCAGGAGATGGCTCTTAAGCCGCGCGGCGCGGTTTTTACGGGCCTGCTTACCGAACTGAATGCAGTGATGGCAGGAATCCGTATGATGCGCCTCGCCGAGGCAGAAAAGGCACAAGGAATGTCCGTCAGAAGAGGGAATTTTAGCGGAGCAGCGAACGCAGCGTTTAAAGGTGATTTTGTCTCTTCCTTCCATCCGCCCGGAGGGAAAGGAGGGGAAGGGGGGGTAGAGAAGGAGAAGACCGAAATAGTAAGGCTTATTATTATTATTTTTTTTTGTTATACGATACCAGAAGAAGTAAAGTGAAGAAGCTGAAGAAAGCTGGAAAGGAACGTTGAAGGTAGATTGCGATGAAGAAGCAGGAGACTCAACGAGGTAGGTATGATCCGGACGGCGGTAAAAAAGAAACTGAGTGGGCTAGCGCCTCCCCCTCGTCCAGGCATGCGCAGACGGTGCCTCCTCCCCAGGACGAGGAGAAGGCGCGCCAAATTTAACGCTTAAAGATTGCTTTGAATTCTCCGAGGACGGGCCCGATCCTGCGGATTACCCATATGTGGGACTGCACAGAGACCACGATGAAGATCTGAAAGTGAACACGGCGTACCTGCATCACCCAGAAGTGACACAGGCACATTGGTTATGTCGGGGGGGGGGATGCTCTGGTTTTTGGGTAAAACTCTATCATTTCCAGCTAATTCTACCACAGAGTTTTGCCCACAAGCCAGAGTGTTGTCACTGACATATCTATATCATCCAGAAGTGAAGTAGGCATGTTGCATTGATTTTCTGCTTCTTCTTCCTTCCCTCCTGGTATGTGCACACACACACACACACATACACACACACACCAATCCCCTGCCTGCTCAGCTGAGGGACCTGGCAGCCCTAGCTTACTTTGAACAAGGAGTCACCAAAGGGAAGTCATCACTTGGATGAATGAAAACCATGGTGTATCGACAGATATACCTTCAAGGTAATGGACTGGAACTGGGCATAGTACTGGCAGGGAAAATGCCAGAACACTCTGCCTACTCTACCACACATAAAGGATGCTACTGTCATTGCAACGGTACTGTTTCCCTATATATTGGTCACAGTTACACAGAACCACAAGATCAAGTTTTGAGAACAACCTTCCTTAAGGAGAAACAGCCTGACATAACAGGGAAAGGGAACATCTATACTCCCGCATAAAAGCATTCCACACATTAAAGTGGTCTGGGGGAGGCCCTGTTCCATGTTCCCTTCTTCCAGGGACTGAATAGTAAATATAAAGAGTAGAGGCTTCTTTGTAGCAGCAACATGACAATATAATGCCTTCCTTTATCTTCCATCCTCTCCTGGTTAAGATTTCCCCATGAGTGGAATATGGATTATATGCCAGCCGCTCAGCTATCTGCAGGATAGATGTATGATGCCATCTAATAATAGATTAAATTTTCAGTACTGGAGAGTAATTACACTGTATTTTACTATGTAATTATATGTATTGTATGTGTTGATGTACACTGCCCTGGGTCTTGCTTGTAGGAAATGGAGGAGGAGAAGGAGAAGAAGAGGAAAAGGAGGAGGAGGAAGAAGAAGACAAGAAGAAAGCAGCCTGCTAGTCTATACCTCAGGGAACCTCTAGGAAATTGACAGGGACTTATTAGTTCCTCCAAACTTGAGTGTGAATGCTCAACATATTTTGTATGTTTTTATTGTAAGTCACATCAGAGCCACATCTGACTGAATGGCAAGGTATATATTTTAATGATAAGATTAACAGAATATGCAGCTTCCTCCTTCATCTTCTATAACCAACCTCTAGGTGCAACCTGGCATTCTCCTGGTTACAACAGATCTCAAGACTACAGAGATCAGTTTTGCTGGAGGAAATGGCAGCTTCAGAGAGAACACTCTGTATAGCATACTATAGATTAAAGGTAAAAACCCTCCCCATATTTTCACCTCCACATACACTATTTTAAGCTGCGCCTTGCCAAAGGCTGAGCACATCTCACAGAGGTCTGAGAGGAGCAGAACAGAGCAGAGCAGCTCTGATAGCTGATACAGCTGGAGAAGTTGCTGAGAATTTCTGAGTTTTGAAAGACTTCATTCTGAGGTTTGTGGGGCTGCCTAAAATTCTGAGTTGTGATAGCTGGGGAACTGCTCCTTGTTTGGTCTTTGTTTGGTTGAGTGGGCTAAAGGTGAAAGAGATTGAGAGTGATTGCTGCTGATTGCTTAGGAGTGCCTCTGCTCCACCGTCTTTGCATTTTAAGCTGCGCCTTATCAAAGGCACGAGCCTTTGGCATGAGCTAAAGGGCTCTTGGCCTGTGGATTTTCGCCTAGGGGCTCCCTAAGGACCAGGAATTCAGATCCCTGATTTCCTTGTTCTCCCAATAAGGTAAGTTGACCCTCCAGAAGGGGAGCCACTTAAACAAACAGCATTTAAAGAGGACTGTATATTTTAATATATATATATCATGAAGATAGAATGCCAGCAGGGGGTTGGGGGCTTTCCAGTGTTTTGCACTGAGTGTCACATATACAACTATCTGCCCAAAGGACAGAAGTCTTGGGGGCGTGCTCGATGCAAGGAGCTCCTGGTCCTCAGGGAACGAGTTTGTACCCTTGAGGCCGAGGTGACTGCCCTGGGGAAGCAGAGACGGTCAGTTAGGCACTTGGGGAAGACTCTCGGGGGCGTATTAGATGAGCCCCGCTCTGAACGTAGCAGCCCCGCTGCTGCCAGAGAGCATGAGGGTCGAGAGGGAACAGGGCACCGTGCTGAGGATAAGGAGAATGCGACCTCAGAAGGGACCTCTTCTTCGGTTGGTGAGCGGGAATCCTTTCACGCCAAGGAACCATCCGAGTTTGTATGATCAAAGACATTGATTTGGATCCAGACTAAATTTTGAATCAGCAGAATGAAACTTTCCTGCTTGCTCCCTCCCACTGAAGCTCTCTGATTGCCACAAAATGCTGCTCCTGGTGCATATGAGAACCTGTGGAATGTCATGAGGGAGGTCTGCAATGGGAATTGCTGGAAATTACCAATTTGGTCTGGATCCAAACTGCTCCATCCAATGATGAATGGACTGACATCTTCATATACAAAACTACATCGTGCAAGGGGATCATGGAATATTTGCACAAATAAGCCAGATTGGATACTTCAAGTATTATGCAATACCTACTGTGGGTATGGCAGGGTTGGAAGCAGAAATAAGTATACCGCCAGCACTTTCAGAAACCAAAGCAAATAAAAATCAGTAGACATGGTGATATTCCTTTATTGGTGTCTTTTCGTCTGGAAACTGTTTTAAGCTTTCTGTGGTCTGTTTTTATGAACGTTTTTATACTCAGCTGGGGCTTCTTTAATGCTGGATTTTAATTAACACCTTTTAATGTTTTGCTTTTATTATTTTGTAATGTAAGCTGCTCCAGGCAGGTTCCTAGAGGCTCCAAATAAATATATAAGTGTTATAATGCACATAAAGTCCTGGAGCAGGTAGACTAGGGGAAGATCCAATTACCCTATAAGTAGCTGTCCTTCAACCTAAGTTCAACCTTCCCCAACAGAAGAGACGCTTAAGATGGAAGAAGGCTCCTTACATTGGAGGAAGATTTCAAACTTGACCCAAAAGAAAAAAAATGGGGTATAAATATTTTAATGAATAAACTGCTCAGGGAGTGATCGGGTAGTGGTTAGCTTATAGAACAACCCTGCATATAAACAAGTTTCCACATCACTCAGTGTTTTGCTTTCTTTTCACTTGTTCCTCAGATGCTGCATCTCTTCTGAACCCAAATGAATCCCCTTCATATCTGGCAGCTGAACACTTTGCAAGGAACTCTGGCTAAACTGCCTCCATGTTTTTGGGTTTATTAAAATGAAATTCCAAGTTAAACAACCACCAGCAGTGAACTGACTGATGAAACAAATACTTGCAAAATTCCAGTTACGTGCAGTGTTTGTGATATCCTCAAACTTTCAGTAATGTTTACCTCAGATGTTTCGATTTTCTTGATCAAATTGCTTGGTGAAAAGGAGAAGACGCTCGACATTCTATGCCTAATGCCATCTTTAACTGCTCTGCATACAAACGCCGACCATATGGAGCATGCCTCAGCAAATTTCAAATAGAGATACGTCATTTCAGAAATGAGGATCAACATTATGATTGTTCCCAGGCACAGGCCATTTATGAGGCCAGTCTTGTAAAAACAAGCATTCAACTGTGAGAAGGTTGTATATCAGTATATCACAAATTATTAATACAGGAATTTACAAGTTAGCAGATTAGCAATACTTTTGGGGATAGAAACTTGTGTGTACTTATTTAAAGTCCTGGGCAATTGTCAAATTTAGCAGCACTTGACCACCTACATTCTCTCCAGTATGGTGGCAGGGAGATTATCCAAGAACTCCCTTTGGCGGTTCTCCTGAGAGATTTGAAGGCAATCCATTTTCTCAATTGATAGGATCTGAAGATTTGTATGCATGGTGACTGCCAAGTGCAAGCAGCAGCAAAACTTACCTGTTCTGGTTTCAGCCCTGGAGGAACCCAGGCATACTCTTCCAAGGCACAGCCAGAGTCATCGTCTGAAGTCGAATTGCGCTGGAAGTCAAACATCAGCTTGGTCACGGTCTTCTCCATTTCTAGTGGCATCACCGTTTCAAAGTGTTCCGACTGTGGACACTTACAGTGCAGGCAAATCTTCCTATGGGAAAAGAAAAAACACAAAACAAAGATGATCCTCTACTGTTTTGAAATAAGTAACACTGTTAGAGAGATTTTTGCATGTCAATAGAGGCTGAACAACACTGGGGCAATTCCATTTTTTCCCAGCATAAAGCAATGCATAATTACAACTGTGCACTAGAAATTAATAGTCTTTTTTTTTGTCCTAGATAAAGCAGCTGTCTAATAATAAGTTCAAATGGTGGGATGACTGAAATACAAACATATGACTGTAAACAGCAACCTGTCCTTGACAAGATGCCAAGGCACTCCTCTTCTGTTTGTGGGGGTGGGGGGAAGATCATGAATATGAGACCACCCATGCTGACCTGGCCTTGGGTCAAATCTGAGATGCACCTTTTCACTTCCCTCTCCTTTGACAGCACCCGGAAATATGTGTTCGGTGCCAGTCAATCAGCGTGTCCAAATCAGCAAGCTAAAGAACTGGCACATACAGTATTCTAAATGTCAATATAAACACAAAGCTAGGGACGGTGAATTCCATTACAATGACAGAACATCATGAACAGGGTTGTGTTACATTAAAGGAAGTGATGAAAGCCACACGCTGGCAACTGCTGCCTTAATATAAGATTACCCACTAAAGCTGCCTTACAAGGAGGGGCTTCCAAGGAGTTCACAGGCATCATATATACTCGGCATATATGAGGCCACAAATGCAATCCATCTTCGGCTAAGGCATTTCAAGTAGAAGAAAGCCATTTGCCTGTGATAACAAGGGTCTCTTTTCAGCACTTGCCTGCATAGTTATGTCTGTTGTGTATTTTAAACCATTCCTCTCCCTCCCCCTTCAGAAGCCCACTTTCCAGACAGACATGGCTATCCAGAATAGGTCCTACAGAAAGGGATCTGGGAAAGGAGACATCAGAGCACACTCTGGCTGCAATCACACACCCTAAATAATTCACTTTCAATCCACTTCAATGCACTTTCCAAATGTATTTTACTGTGTGAACTGACAAATTCCAGTTGGAAAGTGTTTTGAAAGTGGATTATTTAGTGTATGTAATCAGGGCCGGTCCTAGACTGTCTGGCACCCTAGGCGAGGCTAACTTCTGGTGCCCCCCTCCCCCTGCACTAATAACATCACCGAGTCACATTGGGGCACCCAATTTGGCACCCTCAGAAGGCTAACACCTAGGCAACTGCGTAGTTTGCCTAGTTGCAGGGCCGGCCTTGTGTGTGATCACAGCCTCTAGGTCAAAATGAGGTGATAGTTTCAAAATCAGGAAAAGTTGAAGGTAGCCGGAAAGAGGAAGCCCCAACATGAGTTGGATTGACTCAACCAAGGAGGTCATGACTCTCAATTTGCATGATTTGAGCAAGGCTGTTAAAAACAAGAGGTTTTGAAGAATCTTAATTCAGAGGGTTGCCATAAGTGGAAGAGACATGATGGTACTTAACACACACAGTTTCAAAACAGTAAGGCAAACGAGGGAAGGACTCAGTACTGACATATGCAGAAACAGCAGTAGATGGTCAATATGTGGGCTGAGAGGAAAGACTTTGTCCCTTCCCCCAAACTGCTATTTGCTATTGATCAAAGGTATGAGGGTCATGAACACTGCTGGGTCCAGGAGGAAGCTGGATGCAGACAGGAAGCACAAAAAAGGTTTTCCAAAAGGAGATTAAAGATCTTTTTGTTTGGGGACCACCACCAGCTGGTGAACAGCAGCAGAGGATCTTAGCAGCAGTTAGGTCAGTGTGTGTTAGGGGTCTGGGGGGTGGTGCTCAAGTATGTGGTAGCTGTAACCCCCATCGCATCCCTGAGTCTGCAGTTCCCTGGGCAGGGAACCAGAGGCCAACTTCCAAAAGAACAACAATGAGCCATATAGAGCAGCAATTTCTGACCAGAAAGCCTTTTCTTAGACATTAGCCAGAAGCAATAGGAAAGATCCAAAGAAAGCCATACCTCTGGAGTGACAAGAAAGGCAATGCATTTTGGTGGGTGGATGATGTGGGTTTACTTGTTTTAGGAAAGTATCTAAATAATGTGACTGGGTTCAGGGGATGTCTTGGACTTTATTGCTGTAGCCGATTAATCACAGAACCTTACTTATCATGTTGTCATATATGAATTCTAGCTGTTGTGACGAGAATGTGCTTACCCACCCCATCTATGATTGCCCCTTGTCTGTCTTGGCTTTTGTTATCGGGAGGACATAGCCTGGATAGATCTCTGAAATAGTAAATACTTCATTGAGAGATGGAGTCATTGCACTTGATTTCCAGTGGGCAGTTGTGAGAAGAAGACGCTAGTGATCTGAATGACTATCAATCAGTTGCAAATATTCCCTCCTCTGGCAAGGGGCTCAAACTTAAACCTGCAACTCTAGGTTTTCTTAGATGAAACTGATTATCTAGACCCTGGATGGCCAAATTTGCTTATCATAAGAGCCACATAGAATAAGGACGTTTTCCCACAGAGCTTACCGCGGAGCGATGTCCCTCTTCACCGCGCAGCGTCTGCGCAATTTCCCACCAACTGCTCCACAGAACCAGGAAGTGCCGGGCCTTTTGCGTCACAAATGTAAACCGCTAAAAACCAGTTTACGTTAGCGACGCAAAAGCCGCGGCTCTTCCTGGTTCTGCGGAGCAGTTGGTGGGAAATCCGCGCAGACGCTGCGCGGTGAAGAGGGACGTCGCTCCGCAGTAAGCTCTGTGGGAAAATGCCCTAAATGTCAGATGTTTGAGAGCTGCAAGACATGGACAAATATTACATGCAAATCTTTATTAAAAATCTTAATACTTTATTTGCACAGAAATATAATATATACACACACTTTATAACATGACCATGATAGGAGCCTTTTTTAAAAAAACAAAAGCTGGGAATAACAGTTCCCATAAGACCAATATAGGGAAAGGTTAGGAAATTGTATTTTTGGCACTGGTGAATGCAGGAAACACACATGTACCATATAAATCACTGACCACTGTTTGTATCATTATGCATCTCTGCTCTAATTGTTTTATTAGAAATCTTTTCAAAGCGGTCTTGCTGCTGTCTTTTATTACAATATTTGGTGTTTTACAGTGTTACTGCTTTTAGTGTACTGTATGATGCTTGTTGACATATGTATGGAGAGATAGGCCAGAAATATTTTAAATAAGTAAATAAAAGGCCTTGGGAAGGGAGCTGATATACTAAACCCTATAATCTCCTCTAATTAATTTACATTGTCATCTTCTGTTACAGGAAGGAACAAATCTGGGAGGTGGAACCTCTTCTGGACATTGCTGGTACTACCTCATAGAGATGCCCCAAAAATGTATTGCACAAAATCTATTTTTTGTTCCACATGTCAGTTTACAGCAACAGATTATTTCCTTGCACTCACTATATATTACTTAGATACAGGTGGACAGCTGTGTTGGTCTAAAGCAACAGAACGAAGTTGGAGTCCAGTAGCACCTTTAAGATCAACAAAAGTTTTATTTAGAAAGACAGGTTGCTTACCTGTAACTGTAGATCTTCGAGTGGTCATCTGTGCATTCACACTCATGGGATAGTGCGCCTGCGCCGATCCCCGAATCGGTATCTGAAAAAGCCCGGGATTTTTCCGCGCTCGGCGCCAATGAGCATGCGCACTGCGACCCACTGCGCATGCCCACCAGCGCCCGCGCGGCAATCCCGCCAGTTCCTCCCTGACCGCTGAAAGCCCCTTTACTGAAGAGAGACCGTCAGCAGCGGGGAAGGAGGGCGGGTAGTGTGAATGCACAGATGACCACTCGAAGATCTACAGTTACAGGTAAGCAACCTGTCTATCTTCTTCGTGGTCTCTGTGCCTCACACTCATGGGAGATTAGCAAGCAAAGCATACCTGGAGGCGGGAAGACGGTCAGCCTGAAGAAACAGCTTGCAACACCGCAGCTCCCAACCGAGTCCTCTGCTGAGCATGCACGTCCAGCGCGTAGTGCTTTATGAAGGCATGCGGAGAAGACCAGGTAGCCGCCTTGCAGACATCGGAAAGGGACACACCCTTCAGGAATGCCACCGACGTGGCCATCGCCCTTGTGGAGTGTCCACGAACAGGTCCAGGTAGAGGCTTCTTAGCCAACAAATAACAAAGTCTGATCGTCTCAGTGAGCCATTTGGACAGTCTCTGAGAAGAAATTTTGGACCCTAACTTTGGGGCAGAGTAGGAAACAAAAAGTTGATTGTCCTTACGAAAACCCCGTGAACGGTTTAGATAAAACAGGAGGGCACGCTTAACATCTAACGCGTGCAGTCTGCGTTCCTCATCCGAGGAAGGGCTAGGGTAAAAGGTGGGCAACCAAACCTCTAAGTTAAGGTGAAACTGGGAAACCTCTTTCGGGAGAAAGGTAATGTCTGGGGCCAGAGAGACCCCAGCCTCTCTAAAGGCAAGGTATGGGTAGTCACACCGCATCGCTGTGAGCTCCCCTGCACGACGTGCCGAAGTGATGGCAACTAAAAATGCAGTCTTCCAAGACAAAAGTTGCAGGGAACATGTCGCCATAGGCTCAAAGGGGCGACGAGTCAACTTGTCCAGGACCAAAGTCAAATCCCACAGCTGTGGAGGGGATCTAGACGGGGGATGAAGGCGGAACAATCCCTTCATAAATCTCTTGGACTGCGGGTGAGCAAAGACAGAGTAACCCTCAACTGAATCATGAAAAGCAGAAATAGCTGCTAAATAGACCTTAACGGATGAGAATACCAGCCCCTCATCCACCAAGGACAAAAGAAACTCAAAAACTGTGGGCAGCCCAACAGTGTCAGGTGACATTGGAGAGTCAACCACAAAGTCACTGAACTTTTTCCACTTCCTCTCGTAAGAGGCACGGGTGGAAGGTTTCCTGCTACTCTGGAGCACTTGTTGAACCCTGGTGGAGAAGTCTAGTGGTCGATGAACCACGCTGTCAGCTTCAGGTGCGGCACGTTGTGATGGAGCACGTGCCCTCCCTGGGCCGACAACAGGTCCGGTTCTGCCGGGAACTGGTAAAAGGTCCCCCTCGACTGCTGGAGCAGAATCGAGAACCAGCCCTGACGGGGCCACCACGGGGTCACCAGAATGCAACGTGGCTTCTCCTGCACTAACTTGTGGACCACCCTCGTTAGCAAAGGTAAGGGCGGGAACATGTACAGGAACCAGCCCTCCCACCGAAGTAGAAGTCCATCTCCCAAGGAAGCCGGATCCGCACCTCCCCTGGCACAGAACAATGGGCACTTCTTGTTCTGCGCTGTGGCGAAAGCATCCAGCTGTGGGTAACCCCAGAGTTGGAACACCGGCTCTAGGAACCTCCATTGCAGTTCCCATTCGTGTGGGGAGGCTCCACCCCTGCTGAGAGAGTCCGCCTGTATGTTGAGGACCCCCGGCAGATGTGTAGCTTTTACAAAAATGTCCCACTGGAGACACTCCTCCCAGAGATCCATCGCCAGTGAGCATAGCCTGCGAGACACTGTCCCCCCCTGCCTGTTTATATAGCACAGGGCAGTGGTATTGTCCGTAAGCAATGCCACAGTCTGTCCCACCAGCAGTGGACGGAACGATCGAAGGGCAAAGTGAACTGCTAGCAGTTCTAGGTAGTTTATATGGCACCGGCTCAGTTTCGGTGGCCACTTGCCTCCCACACACAGCTCCTCCAGGTGGGCTCCCCACCCCCACATGGAGGCATCGGTAGCGATGGTTACTGTAGGGGTCGGCAGATGAAAAGGGGCCCCTTGACGGATGTTGCTCTCTGTTCCCCACCATTGCAGGGAGCGGAGAGTCCCGGGTGGAATGGTGAACCTCTTTCGAGGTGAGTCTCTGAGAGGCCGAAAGTGGCGCAAGAACCAAATCTGTAGGCCTCTCATGTGCAGTCTTGCGAAACGTAGCACGCTTGTCGTTGCGGCCATCAACCCCAGCATCCGCTGGAGCTGCTGAGCCGTGCCCCACCGCCGCCTTTGAAGTAGCTGCACCAGATTGATGATGTCCTTCGCTCTCTGCGAAGGGAGGAATGCTCGATGTTGTTGAGTGTCCAACAGAGCCCCTATGAATTGAACTGTCTTTGAGGGAGTGAGATGGGATTTCTCCAGGTTGACTTGCAGCCCCAGGGTGCCAAGAAGACGCAGAGTGGTAGCGATGTGGGTTGTTAGACTCTCCCTCGACTTCGCCACAAGAAGCCAGTCGTCGATGTATGGGAAGACAACGACTCCCTGCAGACGAAGATGGGCAGCCACCACACTCATCAGCTTCGTGAACACCCGAGGAGCAGTAGACAGTCCAAACGGCAGGGCCCTGAATTGGAAGTGACGAGCACCCACTGCAAACCGTAGGAAACGCCTGAACGCGGGATGGATGCTGACATGAAAATAAGCATCCTTGAGGTCCAGGGTCGCCATCCAGTCTCCCTGATTGATGAGGGGCAGGATTGTTTGCAGCGTAGCCATTCTGAACTTCTGGTACAGAATAAATTTGTTCAGACTCCGAAGGTCCATGATAGGCCTTAGGCCCCCGTCCCTTTTGGGAACCAGAAAGTACCGGGAGTAGAAGCCTCCCGTCCTGGCCTCCGGTGGAACTACCTCTATGGCTTGTTTCTGTAGGAGGTTGTTCACCTCCGCCAGCAGAGGTGGGGAAGGGGGAGTGGTGACTACCACGGACTGGTTTGGAGTCTGAACAAACTCTATTTTGTAGCCCTCTTCTATGATGGACAGAGCCCACCTGTCTGTGGAGATCAACTCCCAGGCAGGCAGGAAAGGGCGTAGGCGGATGGATGAATTCCCAACGGGGACGACGACGCGTGCTTGGAAGAAGTCAAACCCCCTGCTTCTGGGAGCGAACCCCCTTCGACTTGCTGGGCGGTTGTGATCCATAACGGTTCCTGCCGTTACCCGAGTAGGGTGATCGCTCGGACTGGGCAGGGCGAGGACGCCATTGCTCCGGAGAGAACTTCTGATAAGGCTTCTTGGTCCAGGGTTTGGACCATTGCTTGGATTTGGAAGCCTTAGGAGCAGATTGGACACCCAAGTTCTTAGAGGTTTTGACACTCTTGTCGAACTCTTGCAGCGCCGAGTCAGTTGTGGTGCTGAAGAGCCCGTCACCTTCAAACGGCAGATCTTCGATGAAGGTCTTAGTGTCCTGGTGGAGCGTGGTAGACCTGAGCCAGGAGTGCCGTCGAATACAGACTGCAGACGTAATCTGTTTGGCCGAGGCTTCAACCATATGTTTTGCTGCGGCCAGTTGTTGTCTGGCCACAGCGAGACCTTCTTTTTGTAGCCTGGTTGCAGCAGCCCTCTTTTCCTCAGTTAACGAGGAAAGGAAGGGGGAAAGTTGTTCCCACACGGCATACTGATATCTAGCCATGCAGGCGGCATAGTTAGACACCTTTATGCCGAGTGCCCCCGCGGAGTAGACCTTGCGGCCCATTCCATCAATCTTCCTCCCTTCTTTGTCCGGTGGGGAGGAGTGGACCTTCCTTGCCTTCGAAGAGGAGGAGACGACCACCGAGTTCGGGCGCGGATGGGTGAACAAGAACTCAGCCCCAGTCTCTTGGACCCTATACATATGGTCCAGCCGTTTCGATGAGACTGGCGTCGAGGAGGGTCGCGCCCAAGGCTCTTTGACCACCTGGAGGATCACCTTGGTCACTGGCAGGGCAACCGCAGTGGATGTGTTCCTTTGCATTATATCGAACACATTGTCGTCCACTACTGGCTCCGGTTGCGTCACAGGCAGCTTGAGGGTGGCGGCAATCCGCTTCACAAGGTCCCCATAGGACTTCAGATCCTCCGACGGCGAGATCGGGAGATCCTCGGCCGTCTGGGAACCCGGTGAAGGCTCCAATCCCTGAACTTCACTCTCCGACTCCGACGACGAGGAGTCCTTGTGTGTGGAGTGCTCCGAGAGCATCGGGGTCGATTCTCGCGGTGGAAGGATCGGTGGTCTTCGATCCACATCTACCGGAACCAACTGTCGATCCGGGGGAACCGACGCCGACGCAGAGGCCTTCCGAGACCGATGGGATACCCTCGACACCGATGAAAATTGGGATGCTTGCTCCCAATCGTGGTAGTCGTCCGGGTACCAACGACAGGTCTCGTACCGGGAGTAGGGAGGCTGCCACCTGCGTTGCTCCCACGGTGGTATCGGGAAGCGTTGAGGAGGATAGAATGTGTCTCGCCTGACTCGGGGCTTGAATGGTGGGTCGATCACCGGTGCCGACGCATCAACCTCCGAGGTCGATTCGCTTTCGGAGCGACGACGGGAGCCCGAAGACGAAGACCGTTGGGTTAAGTCGATTTCCGGCTCTTGTTCCGACGCCGACAGGCGCTGCTGGGCTGGGCTACGGCGCGGAGGCGTCCGAGGTTTTTTCGGAGGTTTTGTAGACGTCGATGTCGACGCACCGCCCGATGGGGAAGGAGTGCGGGGTCGCTTTCGCTTCTCCTTCGACTTCGCCTTTTTCGGAGGTCGGGTCCCCGAGTCCTCCTGGCGCTTTTTAGCGGGCGTATCCACCGAGCCCTCAAGGGAACGTTTCGTGGAGCCACGCTCTTCCGGCAAGTCCAAAGTCCGTATCGGAGCCGCATCGGCCGATGCGAGCTCCAGGGCCGGGGTTTCGGACGACTTCGGTGCCGATACCTCCATCGGTCGATGGGGTGTAAGCGCCGATTCGATCAGTGCCGCAGATAATCGAGCCGCCCGGTTCTTCCTCGTCTGCTTCGAAAAGCGAAGACAATGCGGACACGAGTCTACTCGGTGGGCCTCTCCCAGGCACAGTAGACACAGGGAATGACCGTCTGGAGGGGCGATCTTCTTCCCACACGCACGACAGCGTTTGAAAAACCCCCAGCGACTTTCCATAGAAAGTAGCCGCAAAAAAACTCCCCAGAACAATCTGAGAGAGAAAAGAGGAGTGGGGGAAAAGCGCGGGCGAAGCGCCCCGAAGGGCCGTTTGGCGGGCGAACACAAAACGCTTTTTTTTTTTTTTTCTAACTAACTAACTAACAACTATGAACTACAACTAACTACTAAACAATAACGGTAAACGGGCTAGAACGAGAAGAAAAGGCGAAGCCAAAAAACTTCTCACCGACCGGGGAAACGGAAAGGTAAACCTCTCAGCGCAGCGGTCAGAAAGGAACTGGCGGGATTGCCGCGCGGGCGCTGGTGGGCATGCGCAGTGGGTCGCCTGCGCATGCTCATTGGCGCCGAGCGCGGAAAAATCCCGGGCTTTTTCAGATACCGATTCGGGGATCGGCGCAGGCGCACTATCCCATGAGTGTGAGGCACAGAGACCACGAAGAAGATTGTAAGCTTTCGTGTGCATGCACACTTCATCGTGTCTGATGCATGCACACGAAAGCTTACATTCTGAATAAAACTTTGGTGGTCTTAAAGATGCTACTGGACTCCAACGTTGTTCTATATCAGGGGTGGCCAAACTGTGGCTCGGGAGCCACATATGGCTCTTTCACACATATTGTGCGGCTCTTGAAGCCCCCACCAGCCTGTTGACTGACTTGGAGAAAGCATTTTTCTCTTTCAATCACTTCGCCAAGCCAGCTAGCAGCTTGAAGAATCCATTTTAAAGTTAAAGTTGCTTTCTTTTCCCTCCCCCTCCCTCCCCCTTCCATTTGTTTGCCTGTCTTCCTGCCTGTCTCCCTTCCTTCCTTTTGGCGCCCAAACATCTGACATTCATGTCTTGAGGCTCTCAAACATCTGATGTTTATTCTGGGTGGCTCTTATGTTAAGCAAGTTTGGCCATCCCTGTTCTATATATTAGGATGGTTATCAGCCAAAGGGGGGAGTCCTTCCAAGTGTTTGCAGCTTTCCCTTTCCAGCTCAGTACTCACAGCCAGTCCCTGTGCATTTCAGCTTAGGGAGTGGCCCTTCCAGATCACAGGGCAGGGCTCCCAAACATTCTACTCTTACCTTAATATTAACAATTGTGCATCGCTCCTCAAAAAGGCTGCAGGCTGCACGCATTCTTCCCCACCTCAAATCCAACCATGCAAACCTTCTCCATTTATTTTCTCCATCGCTTCACATGAGCCATGAATAAAATTACCCTGATGCGAATGAAACTAAACTTCCGTGCAGCCAGCACAGCACAAAAATGCACCAAGCCAAGAGGCTCTGCTAAGTCAAACCAGGGAGAGTAGCCAAGTTTCCTCATTTCCTGCTTTTCATCAGATTTAAAATACACACAGATGCAAATGCAGGCTGGGTGTCTGGTTTGCATCTAGCTAGGCAAAGAGCCTCAGCGCGGCCTCTGGCTGTTACCCTCCAAAAACAATCGGAGCACAATTTCATATGAATACTTTAATTAATCAGCTACCGTATGAAGGTCGTACACTCCCCCCCCCCGCCCTTTGCTGAATCGATGGTTTCAGCAGGCATTTCCATTTCTGTTTATAACATCGAGCGGCTCAACAGGCAAGGCAATTTATTAACCTCCAAATGCATTCATCATCTCCATCAATCCTCAAGCCACCACCAGCTCTGGAGCAGCTCCATCAAATCGAGTGCCAACTATTCACAAAGTTGGTGGTTAGAGGATCAGGGTCTCACTGTTTGAGGAATGGGTATTCTCGTGGAGCTCAGTGCTATTTCACTGACTGTCATTCCTGGGCTTATTAATCACACGGATCCCTGCAGAATATGTCAGTGAGCAGCAAAAATATTTAAAGCTTAGGGAAGTCATAAAATAAACTGTGGAACCAGGAGGCAAAGTAGAAAAGAAAACAACAGCAATTTTTTTCAGGCAAGAACCAAAATGGATAGAAATGCTAGGTAGGGGGATTTATGGCACAGACCAAGTGCCACCCACATCTTTTTAATCAGCGAATGACTGTGGTCCTCTGGCCCTTTTTTTATACTACACTGGTCACATGGAAGCTTCTTTAGCACAGTGTCTTCCCATCAGAAGGTCTAGGCTATACTTGTAGGGGTTGCCAACAACCAGATGGGGTCTGGAGACCTCTCAAAATTACAACTGATTGCCAGACTACACAAATCAGTTCCCCTGGATAAAAGTTTCTTTGAAGGGTGGACTGTATGGCACTATATTCCACTGTGGTCCCTCCCTTCCTCAAACCAGAACCACCTCTCCTTAATCTCCAGGAATTTTTCAGTCCAGAGTTGGCAACTCTGTGTAACACTGGAAAAGGGCTTCCTCAGTTCCCAGGAGGGTGATACTTTCATATAGAGGTATAAAAAAAAAAGGTAAAGGTAGTCCCCTGTGCAAGCACCGACTCGTTTCTGACTCTGGGGTGAAGTTGCTTTCACAATGTTTTCATGGCAGACTTTATGGGGTGGTTTGCCATTGCCTTCCCCAGTCATCTACACTCCCCCCCCCCCCCCCCAGCAAGCTGGATACTCATTTTACCGACCTCGGAAGGATGGAAGGCTGAGTCAACCTAGAGCCTGCTACCTGAACCCAGCTTCCGCTGGGATCGAACTCAGGTCGTGAGCAGAGCTTAGGACTGCAGTATTGCACCACATATAGTCTAGGGCATTGCAAGTTGTTCCAGTGGCCCAGCAGGAACTGTGCCGCAGTGGCCTACAGCACAACATACAAATCCCTGTGCAATATTACCAGAGAGGAGAGTCATTTTGGTGGAGTGGTTCAGTGCACAGACTCTTACACAAGAGAACCGGGTTTGATTCCACACTCCACATGCACCTGCTGGAATGACCTTGGGTCAGTCATAACTCTCTCAGAGCTGTTCTGTCAAGAGCAGTCCTCAGGAGAGCTCTCTCAGCACCACCTACCTCACAGGGTGTCTGTTGAGGGGAGGGGAAGGGAAAGAAGATTGTAAGCTACTCTATGACTTTGAGTGAACAGCAGCGTATAAATTAAATTGTCATCGTCATCATCATCTCCTCTTCCTTCTCCTTCCTTGAACTGGGCCTAGAAGCAAACTGAGAGCTGATGTAGGTGGAGCAAGATTAGAGTGATAATGGTCTCTGCAATGCACTCCAGTCCAAATTCTGGCTGCACCATCCTGCACCTATATATATATATATACACACACACACACACACACACTGTGGCTAGGAGCTACACACAGTGTCTAGGAGCTACACACAGGAGTAGCTCCTGGACACTGGCTGGGATCCAAGCTATAAAGCTTGCAATGTGAAAAGATGCTTTGCTGAGGGCATGGTTTAACTGGCTCAGACATTAAAGTGGGTTGATGGGTGGTGGAACACTCAGGGCCCTGTAGTATCTGCTTCAGTTATACTAGGTCTGTAAATGGAAATGCTCTGCCGGCCTTTGTTTGAGGTGATGGGTGTCCCATAATGTTGGCTTCCCCCTGCCCTGATCTAGTATAGCCAGGGATTGTCAGTGGTGTCTGCCCACTGCCCAGCTGGCTAACTTATGGCACATCTGTATGGACCAATAGGAGCACTATGCACTTATTTCTATGTGCCATTTTGACTCATCATCATCACCATAGATAATAATTCCCTAATGGTGGTAGCCAAATGAAGCACTCAACAAACCACTGGCCCATCATGTGTCATGGCTGACTCCCCTGCATCCCATCTACTGCAGGCCTGAACACTGAACAAACCACCAAAACAGTCTTACCTCAGAGAAAGAAACATCTCCAGTGCTCCTCTGTGTCATCTCCATTAACTGGCCTCAGAAAGGGCTGTCGCTCTACTGTGGCATCACAAGCCGTTTCCTCAGAGGTCACGGCAGCCACCTCTTTCCTGTCACTCCCTCCCTCCTCCCCTCAGCCTCATGGAATTCACTGCCACAGGAGGTGGTGGCCGCTACAAGCATAGACAGCTTCAAGAGGGGGTTAGATAAAAATATGGAGCAGAGGTCCCTCAGTGGCTATTAGCCACAGTGTGTGTGTGTGTGTGTGTGTATATATATATATATAGGTGTGTGTGTATAATTTTTTGGCCACTGTGTGACACAGAGTGTTGGACTGGATGGGCCATTGGCCTGATCCAACATGGCTTCTCTTATGTTCTTATGTTCATCAAGGATTGGGCCACTGTGGAAGCTGCTAGCCAGAGCCTGTTGCTAGACAGCAAAGGGAGAGCCCTCAGATGAAAATAATGCCATAGAGTCCACTCTCCAAAGCAGTTATTTTCTCCAGGGGGAGAGAGAGCTGTTGTCTGAAGTTCAGTTGCCATCCCAGGAGATCTTCAGGCTCCACCTGGAGGTTGACTACCCTAACCTGGCAGCACCCTCTGAGTAACTTGATGCTACCTGACTGACATAACTAGGCCTGGCTGCTTCTTCCTGTTCAGCAGCAGCCCCCCTATGACAGTCAGCATGACTTAGCAGTTGCCAACTCCAGGTTTCCTCCTGAGAAACCATTGTTGCCAATCTCCAAGTGAGGGCTGGAGATCACTCAGAATTACAGCTGCTCTCCAGATGGCAGAGATCAGGTCCCCTTGAGGTGGGGGGGGGGGAGTGAATGCCTTCACTTGGGTGCGTGGGGGGCTCAGAGCCTCTTTCTAGAGTCCATTGTATTTTTCTCCACAGCGGGCTTTATTACTAGTTGTTGTATAAATGATAGAGACTTTTTATTTTAACTATTTTATCTGTGTTTTAACTATTATAAGCCACCTTGAGTCCTGCATGCAGTTGAGGGCAATGTTCCCTCTAAGATGCAGAGTCTTGTGAGCAAAAATTCTACTTTGTGAGCTACTGGTATTAAAGTTGTGAGCTACTACATAAATTATTGTGTTCTGGAGCCATTTTTCCTGAGCTAAGACAAAAATGTGAGAGCTGGAGGCTAAAAATCTGTGAGCTAGCTTACGCTAACTCAGCGTAGAAGGAACACTAGTTGAGGGCAGGATAAAAGTTCAATAAATAAATAATATTTCGTGAATTTCTCCTGTTTACAGTGTGCTCAGCCTATTGTATTAATCATCCTACAGATTGCCATGAGAAAGTCAAATTCCAAATAATCTACTTAAACTATCTCCATTTCATCTCTTGCTGTGGAGCTAAAATCCAGCACTCAGATGACAGAAATGCACATGTAAATAGCATATCTGGTATAGAATAGACTTTGGACTTGGTCAAGGGGGCCTGGGTTCAAATGCAAGTCATTATGTAAACTGTGTGACCTTGGAACAATCACTCTTTTACAACGTAACCCTTCCTCACACAGAAAAAACTGAGAGAATTCTTGTGTATACACTAGGGTTGCCAAGTCCAATTCAAGAAATATCTGAGGACTTTGGGGGTGGGGCCAGAAGACTTTGAGGGTGGAGCCAGGAACAAGGGTGTGACAAGCAGAATTGAACTCCAAGGGAGTGCTGGCCATCACATTTAAAGGGACAGCGCACCTTTTAAAATTCCTTCCTTCCATAGAAAATAATGAAGGATAGGGGCACCTTCTTTTGGAGCTCATAAAATTGGACCCCCTGGTCCAATACTTTTGAAACTTGGGGGGTATTTTGGGAAGAGGCACTCGATGCTATACTGAAAATTTGGCACATCTACCTCAAAAAACAGCCCCCCCAGAGCCCCAATACCCATGGATCAATTCCCCATCATTCCTTATGGGAATTGTTCATGGAGGTGCATAATGGCTGTGGGGGTGGGGCTTTCCCCACCAGCCAGCTGGCTGGGGGAGGGGGGAAGCCTGTAAAACCAGGGGATCCCCCGCTGGGACTTGGGGATTGGGAAGCCTAGTATACACAATCCTGAGCTTGAAGGAAAGAGAAATTATAAAAGTCAAAAATACATATAGGCTGCAATCACACATACACTAAATAATGCACTTTCTATCCACTTTCACTGCACTTTCCAACTGGATTTTACTGTGTGAACTGGCATTGAAAGTGGATTGAATGAGCATTATTTAGTGTGTGTGATCGCAGCCAAATGGTCAGTACACTTTCCCCCCAGATCATGGGACAGAAGCATTTTAGACCTTCAGTTTCGGCAGTCCAGCTGTGCCCTAGAGGAGGTTGTGTTACCTCATGACCACCTTAATATGCATGGCCACCATTTCATATGAATACACATATTTTACAGCTTTGATTTAAGCAAACATGGTCTTTTTTCAGGGTATACGTTTATGCTTAAGGACACTGAAAAATATGTTCATTACCCTATTCACACAAAATGGTAACTTTGTGTATCAGGGGCTTGCAGGTAGGGCACGCTCCTGTTATGTGTAGTTGGATCACCAAATCCGAATATTTGAAAAAGGCTCCCATTATGAAAATATCAATTCAGCTGGTTAGGTGGATCAGTATCTGTGCTGCTAGTGGTGATGGAACTATATCTAATCTTGCCACCTGTTCTTTATTGCAAGGACCAGTCATGTTCTGACACAGGCAATTTGTCATTTTCCTGCAGTCTCGCAAGTATATATGTTTGGAGTTCTTGAGATGGCAACCCTAACTGTATCCGCTGAATTCCCAGTGGCTGGCTGCTACAACCATTCGTATATCCTTCTAAAAGACAGGAAGAGAGAAGAAGGAGAGAGGGACAAACAATGCGGCTATTGTTATGTTCTGTAGTGAAGATAGGATTTAGCCAATGGAACATATGAAGGAAGAATGTACGTGTCTGGAAAAGCTCACGACTCTTGGCCAGCGTGTCAAATACATTACCATATAAAGAATAACAGCACAGAGCAGGTACAGAGAAGCATGCTGTTAGAAAAATATAAAGAGGGGTAGTGATGGGGGAACCCATTAATTTGATATGTCCAGAACTAAGCACAATTTACAATAATATTTACTCCTTGATTAATAAGTCCTTTATCCCCAGAATTCTTTTTATAAGGTGGGGGTTCTTTGGTCCACAGACTGTGGACTCCGGTGCTGTTCAACCATTTCCCATAATGACTAAAAAAGCCAGGCTGATCATTTAGTGTTCATTTCCCAAACGTAATGGCTACTTCCAAGAAATCTTTGGGGATTTGTTTTTAGATGTGAATACGTTTCTCACCAAAGGCAGCAGAAAGGTAAGGCTTTGTTCTGTATCATAAACCAAAGGATCAAGGATTCACTGAACGCTATATTCAGAAACAGCACTTTATAGTAGAAAGGGACCCTAGAGAAATAAACATCTCTGTCAGTCAAGCTCTTCTATTGTTCATTCACTCAGGAAATCGCTAATGCTGGATCAATCAAATACAGAAAGGAAAGAAAGGGGTTGGGGAATAATTTTTTGCATCCAATCAATACAAATCGTTTTAAGCAGCTAAGGAGAAGAGTTCCATGTGACTCTTCTCACAGGTGATAGAAGCTGTTTGCCAGCTCCACAGTACACTGATTTTTGCTCTCTTTTGTGCTTTGCAAATTTGCTTTTGTTATACTTTTGTTATACTTTGCTTTTGTCAGTACTCATCAGAGTTTGCTTTTTAAAAAATTAAATAAACTGACAACTATGTGTTTGCTAGATCAGAACCAAGTACTTTGCAAAGGAGATGAGCTGCTAGGAGAATTTTTTTTTAAAGTAACATCTAGTCTGCTCAGCCTGCAAGTAGATTGCCTTAACAATGACTAGGACAGTGTTTCTCAGCTAGTAGGGTGGGACCCAAAAGTGGGTTGTGAAGTGTCTGCAAGTGGGTTGTAGGCTAGCTGACTCTAATAGCTATCCCTGCTCCTTCCACTGCTCTCTTTTGTATCTTGAAAACCAAAACCAGTCTGGAAATAGTATCTTCCATATCATACATTTGTTTATATGTTTCTTCATTACATACATACATTGACCAAATAAAACATGTCCTTATGATTAGTAGAGTAGGTGAGAATCTTGGGGAGTAGAGGAAATAATGGAGAAGGAGAGGGTGGCCAAAGGCTAGAATGTAACCTTTATATTATAAACTGTGTATGTCAGAATGCCACTTGCTTGGGGTTCACAGTAGGGGCAGTTGTGCTGTTTATGTGATGGTTGTCAGTTTCTCGTCTGGTTGGTTACTGTAGAAAATGGAATGCTGAACCAGATGGTTGCCAAGGTCATAATTTGTCTCAGGTGCAAAAAACACTTGGGCCAACTTTGGGTGGGTCACCGTACCAAGCAAATCTGGACTAGTGGGTCACCATACTGAAAAGGCTGAGAACTGCCAGGCTAAGGTATCTGAGCCACTAAATTGAGAAACTCTTTGGCTGTTTAAAAAGGAAATCTGCTGAATCTGGACTGCCAGATAACATTTAAGATTTAAGTTACAGACAGCAGAACTCACAGGGGTATAACCTTAGTTAGGGTCACCACCTGACTTTTCATTAGCTTCCTTAGTTTGTCAGCACACAGGTCAAAGCTGAACTTAAGTTTAAAACTAGCAACATGAAAGGTGTTAGGGATGCACTACTTTTTGTTTGTGGGGATGCAGAATGATACGGTACAGCCTGATCTTGTCAGATTTCTATCTAATCAGGATCAGTAATTGGATGGGAAACCATCAAGGAAGACTCTGAAGAGAAAGGCAACAGTGAATGCTCACTTGTGTTGAGAGCCCCTTGCTGGGGTTCCAATACGTCACTTGCAACTTGATAGCACTTACTTACGTACTCTTTGTCTATACATGTGTGTGTGGTTTGTGTGTATAATGAGTATGCACTCCATACTTATCCAGAACTCACAAAGAAAGAAAGTGGACTGGAGAGGACAATGAGACAAAAGGCTTAGTTGGAATTAGCAAGGAAAGGGAAAGAGGAGGAGGAAGAAGAAGAAGAAGAAGAGGAAGAAACAAGAAAGCACCAGTCCTGGGTGCAGAACCTCTCTGCTTTCCATCACATGAACACAGCAGGATCTAGTGACAAAAGACAGATGTAGGACTGCCATGCCTGGCAACTGGCTGGAGATTTGGGAGCAAGGATATAAGAACATAAGAGAAGCCATGTTGGATCAGGCCAATGGCCCATCCAGCCCAACACTCTGTGTCACACAGTGGCCAAAAAAACTATACACACACACACACTGTGGCTAATAGCCACTGATGGACCTCTGCTCCATATTTTATCTAACCCCCTCTTGAAGCTGTCTATGCTTATAGCCGCCACCACCTCCTGTGGCAGTGAATTCCACATGTTAATCACCCTTTGGGTGATAAGGGTGATTTGGGTGATATGGCTGGGGGAGTATGTCATCTGCCCCACAGATTTTTTGGCAATTCCTACAACTGCCCTACGTCACTTCCAGGTAGGGTTGCCAATCCCCAGGTCATCAAAAAGTTGGGGGGGGGGACGGAAATGTCTAATGGACACTCCATTATTCCCTATAGAGACCGATTCCCATAGGGTATAATGAAGAATTGATCTGCAGATATCTGGGGCTGGGAGGGGGGCTGTTTTTTGAGATAGAAGCACTAGATTTTCAGTACAGTATCTAGTGCCTCTCCTCAAAACATCTTCCAGTTTTCAAAAAGATTGGACCAAGAGGTTCAATTCTATGTGCCCCAAAAGAAGGTGCCCCTATCCTTCATTATTTCCAGTGGAGGGAAGGCATTTAAAAGGTGAGTGGTCCCTTTAAATGTGATGGCCAGAACTCCCTTTGGAGTTCAATTATGCTTGTCACACCCTTGCTTCTGGCTCCACCCCCAAAGTCTGCTAGCTCCATCCCTAAAGTTCCCAGATATTTTTTGAATTGGACCTGGCAACCCTACTTCCAGGTTTTCCCCAGAAGTGATGTGACACAGACCATGCAACTTTTAATTTGTTTTCCTCCTGCTGCTGCAACAAGGGCTGCCAGTAGGAGGCCTACCACCATATCAAGAGGCCTGGCAGCCTAGAATGGAGTGACTGCCAAAAGAAACCTCTCCATAGGCCTCCCCATGAGACAGAAAGGCACTGGGGCAGGGTGTGTCTAACCCCAATAAACATACATAAAATTTTAGCCCAGGCCCTGATCCTCTTCATGTCAGCTTTGCCTGAGGCCATTGTGAGTAAAACCAGACAACAACAGCATTTATCAATCTATTGGCGACATCACCACTATAACAGGCAGGTCAGTCTGGGCCGGGTAGGCCAAGGACCACAGGGATGGTGGCTGGGTTATGCAACCAGAAGTGATCCCTCACAGCTGAAACCAGAGAGATCCCAGTCAGAAGGGTGTGACCCAACATATACCTTGTTGTGCATGGATGGATCATTATGTTGGCAGTCCTAGATAGAAAAAGGCTTTCTCTGAAGAATGAGAAGGCATGACTGGACTGGAAGGAGAGGGAGAACAAGGTTCTGGGGGAGAGGCAACTGCTTGGGCAGGTCTTGAAAGCCATAATACAACACTCTTGGGGGTGGCCAAGGATTGCCACATTGTAATGGTGGCTGGATGAGTATGACCACAGTCTGTCTGGGCCAATAAGGGGCACTGTTGAGAACCTTACTCATGCCTGGAATGTTGATTTCCCCATGATAGAGACTTGGCCCGTCCTGTTCCTACTACAGCCCACCAATCTAGAGGTGAGCTGCAAGATACATGCACCATGCTTCAGCCCAGGTTCCATTGATACTGCACTGAACATGGTTTCCTTATGTGGTAGCGAGCCAGTCCAATAGTGAAGAACACATTGGTATGGGGAAATTGGCTCACTCCTTTCTATCCAGAGAAATCTTCTACCAGGTTGCACACTTCTGAGGCTCATCCTCCAATATCATCCCAGGAGCAAGTATCATCCACACAGGTCCCTCTGCTCAGTGGATGTGGGGATAGGGTTGCCAAGTCCAACCGCAGAAATATCTGGGGGCTTTGGGGGTCGAGCCAGGAGACTTTGGGGGTGGAGCCAGGAGACACTGGGGTGGAGCTAGGGGGAGGGGGGGAAACAGCGCCAGGGAGCGTGGCAAGCCGCCCCGTCTCGGAGCGGGCGACGCCGCTGCCGCCTCTTCTCCGCTCGCCGTGGCTGCTCGTTCTGAGCCCATCTCGAAGGAGCCTGAGCCCATCTCGAAGGAGCAGCCACGGCGAGCGGAGAAGAGGCGGCAGCGGCGCGGCGGCCTCGCCCACTCCGCCGTGGAATTGGAGGGGGGGTGGAGGCAGGCCGGGGGGGTGGAGGCGGGCCAGGGGCGTGGCGAGCTGCGAGTCCAGGTCCTAGAAGGGCCCGGATGCGCGGCTCGCCATGTTCCTGGCCTGCCTCGCCCTCCCCTGCGCTGCTGCCGCCTCTTGGTTGTTCCTCCGAGATGGGCTCAGCCTGGGCCCATCTCAGAGGAGCAGCTGTGGTGGGCGGGGAGGGGGCGGCAGCGGTGCGGCGGCCTCGCCCGCTCTGGGATGGGGCGGCTCGCCATGCTCCCCGGCGCCGTTTCCACCCCTCCCCCCGCTTCCGTTTTTTTGGGGAGCGGGGGGAGAGGGTGGAAATCCTGGGGTCCCCCGCCAGGGCAGGAGGGTTGGGAAGCCTATGTGGGGAATATTTTTCTCTTCTTCCTTTTGAACAGTCTATCTAAAAGCTATCTAAAATTATCTATCTAGAAGCTGCCAGTCTATCTCCCATCCCATCCCATCCCAGGCTCACCACATAAAAGGAACTAGACTTTATCGCACAGAAGGAACTAGACTTTATCGCACACAAGCCCAATATCTGCTTTTGATCACCACTCAAGAACAATCTTGAGCATCAAGTATCATCCAAACAAGCCCCTGGGTCAACAGGGAACAGATTTCAAGAACCGAAGAGTAGATTTTAGGCTAGAGATTATTATAAACACTCACTAACTATGAAAACAGATGAGCAATGGAACAAACAGCTTGTGAAAGTTGTGAAATATCTTCCTGAGGGACTCTGAAAGGAAAGGCCAGGAAAGCAGGCATCAGGAGTGATTTAGATATCCTGTCTGAGGGCAACAAAAAGTTGGACTAGATGACCCACTAGGTTCTTTCCAACTCCAGGTTCCTACGATTCACAGTAAGGAATAGCCTTCCTTTCCTGAGGCATTCGTAAATCTGGGGCCCTGCATTGTGTATTAAGAAAGTAATGAGAAAACCGGGTTCAATTTCAAGGTCCTGTGTAAAATATCTGACTGGCAAAGCACAGGAGAAGAGCTTTGCCTTAGAAATAATGGAAGCACAGAGTAGAATTTTAAAAAGAAAAAGGGCAAAGAAGCACTGAAGGAAAGATTTAGGGAAACATAAAGGGCACTTTTTCAAACTTCTTATAACTGGGGAGCCACTGCGTGCCAATTAAACTTCCCCCTGGTGGGCGAAAATGATGAGTTTCCTGAAGCAAAACTGTTAAGTGACAATGAATCACTTCTTTGGCCATGCCAATTTTTTTATACTGCAGCCTCTTCTTGGCTGGTCAACAGAACCAACTTCCCCAGCTGCTGCTGCTGCTGCTTCTGCTGCTCCTCCTCCTCCCTCTTCCCTTTTCATCCATTGGGCTTAAATTTAATCTAATTTAGCCTTTTTAAATTTTTCGAGCCAATGTTATTTCTAAGCGAATCCTCCAAAAACACCAATGTTAGGGCTGAGCACAGCATTTGATTTGAAAGCTGCTAGCTCAAGACCTGAGTTCGATCCTGGCGGACGCTGGGTTCAGGTAGCTGGCTCAGGTTGGTAAAATGAGTACCCAGTTTGCTTGGGAGTAAAGTGCAGATGACTGGGGAAGGCAATGACAAACCACCTCGTAAAAAGTCTGCCAAGAAAATGTCATGATGTGACGTCGCTCCATGGGTTGGTAACGACTCGGTGCTTGCACAGGGGACTACATTTACCTTTTAGCACACCTACTTGTTGGCAATGAAACCAGGGGTACTTGTTTTTGAGAAACATGCTTTTAAGAGCAGACTGTTAGATCCAGGGTTGAATCCCAACACAACATAAAGAACAGCTAACTGGAAGATTCTTTCCTCCATGCTATCCTATATTTCTGCTGGCTTGGCACTACAGCATGAAAAAGGGAAATGCAAATTTTATACCCTTCCAAACTGGACAAATGCAATCTGTGATTTGCCCAATAACGATAACAATAACATGGTCACCTACTAAGAGGAATTTGTGTACTTATAGGCAATAATTGTTTTGCTTTATGGGCCACACGCATTTCACTGTTATGTGAGTCTACCAGCACTACTAATGTCAATATAGCCACAAGATTCGTTAGATTTTAGCGAACTCGGGGCCCTGTGTCCTTTCCCCCTCATTTTTCTATATTTCTCATCACCACCTTTTTCTCTATTTCCTTCCCCCCCCCCAAAAAAAACCCCCCCAAAAAAACAGACAAACATTCAGCCTGGTCTTAATTTGAGGCTTGTGTTCTCAGGGCTCAGAACCTTTTTCAGTACTGGAGTTCAAAGAAACAACAGTAAGAGGAGGAGTACAGGCAGGACGTCTTTTTTGCACCATTGAAGAATCACAGCCAGCAACTATTTATTGGGAGGAAGAGCCTCCTGAGCCAGACTCCATGATGTCCAAGTGTGTTCTGGCATCTCTCAAGCCCTGTCTGTAAGGTGTAAGGAGAAGAGATACAGGACGTGTTTGTGAAAATGTGATTCCTTCTCTAGTTGACACATTCAGGTCTCCCTTCTTCCTTCCAAGTTCGCTCCTAGAAAATATGACTGGCTCCCAAGCTTATGGGATATCAATATGAATGCAGGGTTTCAGGCCTCAAGGTGGGGCCTGGAGTTCTCCCAGGATTACAGTGGATCTTCAGACCATAGAGACAAGTTCCCTTGAGGAAAATGGCAGTTGCAGAGGGTGGATTCTATCACGTCCCTGCTGGCCTTCCGCCTCTTTCCAAACTCTATCCTCCTAAGCAGGGGTGGAATTCTAGCAGGAGCTCTTTTGCATATTAGGCCACACACCCCTGATGTAGCCAATCCTCCAAGAGTTTACAAGGCTCTTTTTTGTAAGCTCCAGGAGGATTGGCTACATCAAGGAGGTGTGGCCTAATATGCAAAGGAGCTCCTGCTAGAATTCTACCCCTGCTCCTAAGGTTCTGTTCCCAAATCTCTAGGAATTTCCCAGTTTGGAGCTGGCAACCCTAAATGGTCCTCAACCCTTCAGTTAAGAAGATAGAAGAAGATACTGGATTTATATCCCACCCTCCACTCTGAAGAGTCTCAGAGTGGCTCACAATCTCCTTTACCTTCCTCCCCCACAACAGACACCCTGTGAGGTGGGTGGGGCTGGAGAGGGCTCTCACAGCAGCTGCCCTTTCAAGGACAACCTCTGCCAGAACTATGGCTGACCCAAGGCCATTCCAGCAGGTACAAGTGGAGGACTTGAACATTAAATGCAAAGATGCAAACCTTCAGTTAAAAGCGTGGGTGAGCAGATTTTTTTGATCTAAAGCTGAGGTTGCCTGGTATCCAACAAGAGAGGGAGGAGATTGGCAGAATGACATCATGCATGTCTAGCAAACATCAAGGAGTGACATCACAGCACTGACAAGTGGCAATATGATGCTCTATCATCCTGACAAAAACTGTGGGTTTACCATAGAATTTTGTCCGTATTCTAGAACATTAGGTCAACACCATATCAGCAATGTGATGACAATTCTGGGTATTTTCTGGAAGTGATTATTGTGCCATTGGTATACCACTATTTTTTTGGCACAAGCCCTCCCCCAAGAATAGGAGGTTTCCCTAACTAAAGGACTTTAAGACAATGTTCCTTCTAAGCTGTGGAGTCTGGTGAGCAAAAATTCTACTTTGTGAGCTACTGGGATTAAAGTTGCGAGGGAGTGATTTGGCTGCTGCATAAATTAGTTGGCTTTGGGGCCATTTTTCCTGAGCTAAGAGAAAAATGTTGAGCTGGAGACCAAAAAACTGTGAGCTAGCTCACACTAACTCAGCTTAGAGGGTACACTGGTACCAGATAAGTGACATTCTAACAGTTAGGTACCACCACTGAAATGGCCCTGTCTCTGGTCATTGTGAGCCCTATTTCCTAAGGCAGGAACATGGTATGCTAAGGGGCAAACTGCAGTTGCCCTTTGATTAACACTAAGTTGACTTCTAACAAAGTGCCAGTAGCCATTGGTAGTCCTCTGTCAAAACCATACTTTTTGTTCTTGACTTGATAATTTCTCTGGGACGATAAGCATTCTTACTATTATTATTTAACACATATGTGTAATGGATAAGGACTGAGTAAGTTTATTATTTGCAAGACTGGATGATTTGGAAAGAGTCATAAATTAGGCAGGATCCATCCTTGTGGAGGAGACACAGCTCGGTTGTGAGAATTACTGGAAGCTGCAAGTCCTTTATCTGAAGGGATAATATGTTACACAAACACTTCCTTGAAATATGGAAAATTTCACTGTTATATCTAGATCTCATTCACCATCAATAAAGAGCTGAGCTGCAGAATCAGGCAGAGGGCATATATGACACAGTGATGACTGGACTGCACACTGCACCATGTGTGGGCATGCACTGTAAGAAGACCCAGGGAAGAGGCTGTGGCTCAGTGGAAGAGCCACTGCTTTGTGTTCAGAAAGTCCTATTTTCGATCCCTGGCATCTCCACTGAAAAAGGATGAGCTAACAGGTGATGCAAAAGTCCTCTGCTTCAGACCTTGGAGGGCTGCCAGCTCTGGGCTGGGAAATACCTGAAGGCTTTAGAGGTGGACCCTGGGGAGGGTGGGGTTTGGGGAGCAGAGGGACTTCAGTGGGGTACAAGGCCATAGAGTCCACCTTCCAAAGCAGCCATTTTCTCCATGTGGACTGATCTCTGTCTCCTGAAGATCAGTTGTAATCCCAGGAGATCTCCAGCAACCCCCTGGAGGTTGGCAACCCTACAAGAGCCACTGCAAGTCAGAGTAGACAGTACTGACCATGATGGACTAATGGTCTGATTTAGCATAAGGCAGATTTGTGCATGACCATGTGGGTCAGTGTGACCTTCCCCCCCAATTGCCTTAATGACTCAGACCGTGTATACAAAAGTTTTAAATAAAGCTGTTCAAATGTTTTAAATACATAATTACTACTTTTTTTTGGTCAAACAGGGCAAATGCAGAATACATTGCTTTTCTTCTGAACTCATTCCATTTGCCTTCAGCAGCATCAACACACAACTACATCTGATTGGTTACACAGTGTTGAGACATCATCTCATTCTCTGTGTGATCTGTGACTAGTAGCAGTTGCTCATGGCTAGAACATGATATGGCAGTCAGAGGCATCAAAAACACAATGCAGTAAAAACTGAAGAAACAAGGAGAAGAAACAAGGCTATTAGGCTGAGATTGCAGGAATAGGAATAACAACAACAAAAAAGTGAACATTCACACTAGGCAAGGGAATGTAGAGGATGGACTATTTTGGCCCTCTCTTCTGAACAAACAACTTCCTGCCAGAAAACCAAAATGGATAAAGGTTTTGTACAGCCCTGATTAGGAAGAGAAGGTGGTATGGGAGCCTGATCTTTGTCAGATCTTGGAAGCTAAGCAGGGTTGGTACTTGGAAGGGAGAGCACCAAGGAAGGCTCAGCAGAGGAAGGCAATGGCAAATCACCTCTGCTTCTCACTTGCCATGAAAGCCCCTTGCCGGAGTCACAAGTCAGCTGTGATTTGAATGTGCTTTACACACACAGGAAGTCAACCCAGAGCTGATCAAGAGTTCCCATGCCAAAAAGCTCCTAGTCGTGGAAAATCTTGTTTATACACACGAAGGAATGTGTGGGGCAGCAGACTGCCACCTTGTGGGTATGTTGCTGGTGGAAAGTGCCATCAAATTACAGCTGACTCGTAGTGGGCATGTTAGATTAACATTTACCTGCAGTCAGTGTCCACAGGTGTTTTTTTAAGCCTAGGTGAAGCTGATCCTCAGTATAATGGCTGTAGAACAAAACAGAGGCAAGGGTTTACTTTCAAGGCAATCAGTATGTTAGCATCTCTCAATCTGGAAAAGGAGCCATGAGGATAGTTCATAGCACAGCTTATCTTTTCTCCATTACCTCTGTGGGAGTGAATTTGATAAAATTGTATCAGGCAGAAACACTATTAGGCTGAGATTGCAGGGCAGAGCAAATAGAATTTCCCAGCTCCCAGTACGAGGGAGCATGCTTCCTGAAATGCTGATGTGCAACACAAAGAAGGGGAGGGGATCCGGATGATTGCACCATATGTGCTTTAATAAACAAGATTTGCATACATTGGGATGTAATCCTTTAACGCTCAATCGCAACATATTCCATTCTGTTTGCAAATGCATTTTACTGCAGAGCCCATCTCGTAAATAATGCTATAAGTTTCTGCTTTCTTTTTTTATACATATGGGAGTAAATTACCTAGAAGCAGGCCTCATTTTGTGCAGGAGCTCTGGAATCTCTAAATTTTATTATGCTCTTTCTTTCTTACCCCCCCTCAAAAAAAAGCTTGCTTCTGGGCTCCATTGTTCCAACCCCCTATGAGAATTTCACTGAATTTTGCTGAATTTCCCACAAAAAATGGAAAGTAACCAAAACATAAAGCAGACATGCTACTGTGGCCACATAGGAGAAAGTAATTTAAAAAGTATGATGAGAGTAATGTTTCATTATGACAATTATAATTCAAGAAGCATTTTAAGGTAGATGCTGAGCTAATATAATGTAGTACACCTCCAGGTGATGTCAGGGGCGTGTGGCATATGCAAATTAGTTATGCAAATTAGTTCTGCTAATGAGCTCCAGCACCTCTTTTTCGACAAAACGACTCCTGCCTAGGAGAGTTATGGACTCTCCAAATCCCATGGTTGCTTCAGTGGCCAAGAAATCACATTCCATCCCACACGACTGGTGGGCAAACCCAATTTCTCCACAATCAGTCCTGGCCATTGTGGTGATACCCTGGTATGCATCTGATCACAACCAAAGGTTATCCATCACAATCAGGGGTGGAATTCTAGCAGGAGCGCCTTTGCATATTAGGCCACACACCCCTGATGTAGCCAATCCTCCAAGAGCTTACAAAAAAGAGCCTTGTAAACTCCTGGAGGATTGGCTACGTCAGGGGTGTGTGGCCTAATATGCAAAGGAGCTCCTGCTAGAATTCCACCCCTGATCACAAGAAACATCTGGCAGAGAGAAAAGATCAAGAGGTACTGGACCCCAAAATTGTGACATGAGCCAATCCATTCCAATGGAAACATTCTGTTAAGAAAGCTGAAGACTGGGCAAGAGCTGAAATCCTTAACCAGACCAAGGCCACCCAATTCGCTGTTTACTTTCAGTAGCCTTGACTTGCTATAATTGGGTTGCTTTGCATGGTTAAGGAATTTATCAAAGTCTGAACCATGTTAACAACAAAGAGATTAACAAAGAGATACTCACTAACTAGAGGCTTCTATTGTTCACTGATATCACCATTTCTCTTTCAAAAATGCTTATCATTTTAAAGAGATTAGAAATGACCCTTTGATCATTTCATACTTTTCCAGGGAATATAATCTATAAAGACACCTTTTGCTTCACTTCAGAACACTGACATTATATAAGGAAGCACACCTCTCTTTTTGCAGATTCTTTTGTTCTATTTATAGATTTCTACAGATTCTTCTATTTATAGATTTCTATAAGGTTAAATGACACTGTGCTACAGCAGTTCTAAATGTTCACAGATATTTACAATCTGTGATGTCTCTAAACTCCCAGGTCTGAAATAGGGTAAGGAGTCCAGACACACCATGAGGACCACTTACAGCAGTGATGCCAGCTTCCATTCTGGTTGGCACAAAAGCCTCTTTTGAGAGTTGGAAGCGTCTCTTATCAAAATGCCATGTTCCTGCATCCCTTCCCTGCTGTCTAGGGGAAAAGGTTATATGATATCATTGCTCATATTTCACACATATTCTGCTCCCAGGCTGGTGGCACGCCAATACATCACCTGTACGTGTAATGTGCCATCAAGTCGCAGCCCATTATGGCAACCCTTCAATGGGTTTTCAAGGCAATAAACAAACTATGAGTTTCCCATTGCCTGCCTTCATACAGTTACCCTGGACTTCCTCAGCGGTGTCCCATCCAAGTACTAACAGGGCTGACTCTGCTTAGCTGGCTAGCTTGGGCCATCCAGAAAAGGGCTATACTTCCATATTGCTAATTCACAGGGGTCATTTTGTAGAAAAATAAGTGGTGGAGCTCATTAGCATAACTCACTGGCATATGCCGCCCCCCCACCAGCCAAAAGCAACCTGACACAAGAAAGGAGAGCCCAAGGCGAATGAGGCCTGCTTGGGCTGGCTAGAGATCCAGCCAGCCCAAGCAGGCCTCGCTCACCTGGGGCTCTCCTTGGTGCCCCCCTCCAGTCAAAAGGCCAGCAAGCTACCCACTGCCCAAAATCACATAAGAAGTGGAGAAAGGGTGGCACAGGCGTCTCCAGGAGTTAATGAGGGCTGCTGGGGGTGTGGCAAAGCTCCTGGTGGCTGGCTGGCTACCCATTTTCCTAATCCAGAGATTGTTATGCAGTGGCACCTACTATTCAGTGGACAAGGTAGGTGCAGAGGAGGAGGGGGAACCATCGGAAAGGTTCAGGAGCTGTGCTCAGGGTGAGCTCCTGCAGAATTCAAAGCCTGCTAATTCATTACCTGTTTATTTTCAAGGCAAGGTACTGACCTGAAGACTGTTAAATTATTTGTGTTCCTGCTGATGTAGAAATCCTGTCATTTACCATGGCCCATGTCCTCTGAATGCTCCCCTTTTACATGTTCTTTTCGTGATTTAAATAATGAGGGGGAGACTGCTTTGGGCTCCCTTATTTGTAGCAGCATGGAAGTTTGATCCCAGCCTTCTTTATTGTAGTGCCTTCTCGGGGGGGGGGGGGGTCTCATCACTCTCACATATTTTAGTCACCTTTCTTTTTAGGCACTCCTTTGTGATAACAGAGAGGAATTCAGATTGGGCACCCTCTTTTCCATTTTTAAAAAGGTTATATTATTTAAAAAATGGACAGAGCAGCTTGATCATACTTGTCACAATTTTATTTTAATAGATTGTAAGCTGCTTTGTGAACCAGTACACAAGACAGATACATGAAGTAATCAGGGCAGCTTCTGTCATGACTCTCCTGATTTTCAATTTCTTTTGGTTTACCAATACAGAGACTAAGAATCTAAGCATATGTGGAGAATCTTGACAAGTTTAGTTTATAGACAAGATGGGTAGCTGCCAGTGTTCTCTCTAAGCTGAGTTAGTGTGAGCTAGCTTACAGTTTTTTAGCTTCCAGCTCACACATTTTTTTGTCTTAGCTCAGGAAGGATGCCCCCAGAGCAAACTATTTTATGCAGTAGCCAAATCGCTCGCTCATAACTTCAATGCCAGTATCTCACAAAGTAGAATTTTTGCTCACAAGACTTCACAGCTTAGAGGAAGCATTGCATTTAATTCACAGATGGGGAAAATTTTGTCCTACCCCTCCCCACATCATCTTTAGTGCTCATACTTCCCAAACTGGGTAGTTATAAGCTTCAAAAATACCAAGATCAACTGTAACGGCTTTATTCAAACCAATCCTGGATCAGAGGTGGAAACCACATCTAATACCACCAGTCACAGTTGGGTTACACAGCTTGTGATGGTTCATAAAACCCTCATTAACCAGGTTGTACAATTGGGTCTTTCCTTGGGGGAAAGTGGTTGTGTCCAGGAAAGCTTCCAAGGTTGCAAAGAGATGGACAGTTGCACATGAAGTTGTAACTTTGCAACTGCCCACACAAAAGACACTGAGAAAGATTCACAGCAAGACCTACCAGGTGATGGGATTCAAATAAATATATGTTTACTTAAATGGATTATCATTGCCAGGTTGATGCCAGATGCTACACTATGGTCACAAAATAGTACAAACAAAATCATTCCTTTGCAGACCTGCATGAATGAAAGGGTCTGAGGCGTCAGCAATGGGTACTGCTCAGCTGCCAGGAAGTCTGTGGGATGTGGCAGTCTGCCCAGTGAAATACAGTGCCAAGAACTCCCCAAACAAGCCATGTGGACTGCTCGGCCTGATCTTAGTAGTTTGAATTCTGACAGATGATTGGGTTGCAGTAGCATACCGTTACCATTCAGGTCAGATGGGCGGAAAGCAAATTGACTTTTGCAGTTTCCCCGGGGAGCCTGACATCCACGGTGCAATCAACTTTCAAACTTATTAAAGCATTGGTCCTTTGTATAAGTGCACCTTCAAGTTCATCTCTGTGAACCTACCAGGGTTGTTACAGTTTCAATCGATTCAGCAGCATCAGATAAAGCCCCTGAGAGAACATTTCACTTGAAACTATAGGAGGCAGGGTCATTTCATTACCACTGCACTGTGTTATAGATCCTGCAGGCACAGAATCTTTCTATACATTTTCCCATGATGGTTGTTTATACAGCACTTAATCAGCAACATGAAAAAGTGTAGATTCTGCAAATACTTATTTGCATTCCAACAAACCAAACTGTAAGGGAATCCAGTGATTCAGTTTCACAATGTGAGCTTGGAAAGGTATGGTTTATAATATTAATCACTTTCTTGTTAGAATTCAGTCAGATCTGAAAGAAAAACTAAAATGGAGGCATGTGAGACAGTGTGGTGAAATGGTGAGAGTGTCAAACTGGAATCTGGAAGACCATGGTTCAAATTCCCACTCTGCCGGGAAGTTCATTGGGTAACCTTGGGAAAGTCTCTCTCTCTCCCCTGACCACTGGCTGGGGATGGGGATGTAGAGCTGCCAGATCCAGGCTGGAAAATTCCTGGAGATTTGGGGGAGGGACCTGTGGAGGACAGGAATCTTGGTAGGGTACAATGCCATTAAGACTCCACCCTCCAAAGCTTCCATTTTCTCCAAGGGAACTGATCTCTGTAGTCTGGAGATGAATGGTAATTCCAGGCAATCCCCAGGTCTCAACTGGAGGCTGGCATTCCTATCAGGTTAACATGGGCCCCTTTGCAGATAGAAGGGCAACACTGAAGTGGCGTTAGCAGGGCTAGTGCGTGGGAGTAGGCAAAGTAGGCACTCACCTAGGGTGCCACCTAGCCTAGGGAGTCACCACTAGGTGCCCCCTTCCTGATGCGTGACTCTGGCTCCTGACCACTGTTGCCTCATCCTCTCCCACCACCAAGCTGCCCTCAACAAAGCCAAGCCACCTCACTCTCCCTGATGTGTGGCTTGGCCTCCCACCTTATCCTGTTCCACCGCCCTCCTTACTGGTGTGGCCAGCAAGCACTTATTCTCACAATTGTTTTTATAACATCACATTTTTTTTTTAAAAAAAAAATTAAATTAAAAATCAGTAAATTAAAAATGTGAAAAGTTTCAAGTTTGGCACTCTTAATTTTCCCTATATTTTTAAATAATGGGGGAGGAGGTGCTAGTGGGTGACTTGCCTAGGGCACCAGAAAGCCTAGCACCAGCCCTGGGTGTTGGTCAATGACAAGACCATCAGAGACTAAGGAGTCAACCTCTACTGCAGGGGGTTGCACTGACCATCAAACAGAGAATCTGCAGGACGGAGGTGTTAAGTCCAGGCCCTACAGGTGGAAGCTCAGGTTTCCTCCATAGCACATAGTGCTTTATGCCAGTTTTGCCTAGTCTGCCAGCTGCAGCTCCTCAGTGAAGTGAGAGCTGGCATGACAATCCATGCTCTGATCACGTCCAAGCTTGTATACTACAATGTGGTCTGTGTAGCACTGCCTGTGGAGACTTTACAAAAGCTTAATGCAAAATGCTTCAGTCCAGCTACTATCAGAGTTTGGACATAGGGACTAAATCACCCCAGTACTGAAAGATCTGCACTGTCTGCTAGGGTTGCTAACTCTGGGCGGTTTTTTGGGGGGGGGGATGGAGCCCGAGGAGGGCAAGGTTTGAGAAGCAGAGGGACCAGTGGTTATAATGTCATAGTCTACCTTCCAAACTGGCCATTTTTTCCAGGTGAACTGATCTCTGCCATAGGATATCTTCCACTGCCACCTGGAGGTTGGCAACCCTATGGTCTATCTGTTTCCAGACAAAATTCAAAGCACTGGTTCTTTCTCAGTGGTGGTACCCTGTCTACAGAAGGCTTCCCCCCTTGCACCTTTTGTCTGGTGCCTGCTCATTTGGCTTTTTCCAAGGCATTCTGATTTGTCTAGGCCTTTTAAAATAACCAGATTCTTTTTCCTGAACCCTTTTTACATTATTTTATTACACAGCAGTTTTGAATATATTACCATGCACTTTCTGGCCTGTGTGTTATTTTGTATTGCTTTATTTTTCTGGTCTGTTTTATAGTGTTTGTACTCATTTGAATTATGATGCCTTTTCTCTGCTGCTATTTATTGTTTCAATGCTTAGTTATTTTCAATTTTTTTTTGCACTGCTGGGTAGGGTTTTTTTTTAAAAAAATGTTATTGCTATGTAGTGATTTTAATGGTTGATCCATTAATTTATAATTACACCATTTACAGAATTACATTGATTTATAATTACATGAGAGCCAGTTTGGTGTAGTGGTTCAGTGCACAAACTCTTATCTGGGAGAACCGGGTTTGATTCCCCACTCCTCCACTTACACCTGCTGGAATGGCCTTGGGTCAGCCATAGCTTTCACAGAAATTGTCCTTGAAAGGGCAGCTGTTGTAAAAAGCTCTCTCAGCCCCACCTACCTCACAGGGCGTCTGTTGTGGGGTGGGGGGAAGGTTGAGGAGATTGTAACCACTCTGAGACTCAGAGTATAGGGTGGGATATAAATCCAATAACATGTTGTTCTACTGTTACTGTGAGTTACCTCCAGGAGCAGCTACCCCAATACTTGGGTGGGGCCCAACTACTTCCAGTCTGACTGTCCTGCACACCCACCAAAGGAGGAGAGGAAGAGGAGTGGGTACCTGTTGCTGCTTGCATATACCTCCGTCCTTCTCATCTGGGGCTTGAGCAACTGGCTTCCAGTGGCAGCAGTGGCTTCTGCCTACCTCACATGGAGCCACCATTTGCTTGGCCCTACAGGACCCATCCTGGATTTTTGCCCTGGGCCCCGGAATCACTAAAACTTTACCAGTTACCTCAGACAGCACTGTTGTGGAGAGGGGACAAAGAAATGAACCAAATAAATAACTGGGAAAGAATTCTTGAAGCAAGTCTGAGAGTCTGTAAAAAGCACAGTCTTAATCTATAATGAGATATCTTGGAAAATGAGTCAGTCTACTCTTTGTGGGACAATTGTCTTGGAACTGTATTCCTTTTGGAGGCCCAGTGCAGCATGGAATAATTCCACAGTTCCCAAGTGTGGCTGCTTTTCATCAGCTGGCCGTCTGGAACTTCCACAGGGGGATGGAGAAAGTAGAAATTTACAGCTTGGCTGCAAACCACCAAGAGCTTCTTTCTCCATCTGTCTTGGCTTGAAGGACTCTCCACGGCTTGAACACTGAAGGCCTGTAGGATTCCTGTCTGGCCTATCTGCTGATATATTCTAACATAACAGTTCTGTAATTGTACAGAATAGGTTCATATGCTGCCCAATAGATATATCCTAAGCATAAAATTTAGTAACACTTTTGACACCAGATGTACTGTCTGATAAATTTTTAAATTGACTCCTCAGTTGTCCCTTTAATACTTGTTTGATCGGCAGCAATGCCAGATGATGCCATTTACCTCCATTCTATGAAAAGTGTTAACTGTCCATTTCCACATATTAAACCTTCATTAAAGGTAAAGGACATTCCACCCCCCCCTGGCCAATTGGTAACTCTACCTCTATCCACTGGCCAAGCAAGCTCAAAACCAAATGGTAGTTTCACATTGAATGAAGGGACAAGACTTTGTAGTGATTTCATTAATTTTGCGGAGTGGGAAGCTGGGCAGGCCTCTATAAGGTTTAGTGCCTACGTTAGAAGATGGAAGCAATAAATGCTGTTGAAGAAAAGGCTGCTTCACAAACTCTACAGAAGTACCAAAACAAGAGTTGCACTTCCTCTGCTTCTTGGAATACACCTCCTCATTGGGAAGATGCACGACTCTCCCTTTTGTGTGCTAGCCTGGAAGCGTGGAATGATGGAACACAGCTCATGCTTATACGTTTGGTGTTTCCACAAACATACAAAGCCACCCAATATCAACAAGACAAAAAGGTTTCCATTTAGCACAGTATTCAACAATTTGAGGGGGGGAAAGAATAGGACAGTAACATCCATGGCAAGGGAAGTGTGTTTTGCAGGGAGGAGATGTAAAAGGAACAGTTCATCTTCACCTGGTTGACTAAGGTATTAAGACTAAATCTACTCCTCTCCATAAGAGCTCATTCACCAGATCACTGAACCAACTTCCAAATAGTTTTTAAACAATGCAGTATTTGGTTTTAGACAAGATTACAGCATTAAACCCCAAAATGCAAGGTATTTGAGGAAAGATTGTTAACTATGTGGTAACAGATATGAGCCTCTGATTCACTCATGTATTGGGTTTAAATTCTCATGTCTTCTGAACTCATCTTTCTTCCAAGCGTCACTTGGAATCTTAAGACTGAATTATTTATCCCATCTGTATCCTGTTCTTTCTCCAAAGAGTTTAGGATGCTGGGCATGATTTTTTAATTTTTTGCTTCACAGCAACACTATGGTTATACTGAGAGAAAGCCAATGGTCCAAAATTACACAGTGAATTTCATGGCTAAGTGTGGGTTGTAATATGACCATACACAGTGTATGACCAACAATCTACCCCACTAGGTCATTCTCAGTTCAATCCTAAACTCGGGTTGCCAGGCCCAGCCTGGCAAACAATCGGAAACTGGGTGGGGGGACATGGAGAGGCAGCCATTGGTGACAGCATGACATTGCTTCCAGGAAAAACCCAAAAGTGATGTCACACCTTTCTGACCAGACACTTTATGGTGTTACCAACAAGTTTCCAGCAATTCCTACAGAGGCATGACACCACATCTGTGTTTTCCCCAAAGTGACATCACATTGTCAGTTTAATAGCCATTGCTTTTTCTCTCACCACTGAGGCGGTGGGGAGGGGGAGAATGTCTATCCCCTCTAGGGAATGACAATCCAATCCTAAATGGAGCTGTACCATTCTAAACCCACTAACTTTAATGGATTTGGAGTGAGAGAAACCCCATGTTTGTCTAAGTGTTGATATATCTGGTTCTATTTGTGTCATTGCTATACACCTCAAAGCAATAAAACAAGCTAGCAATTTCAGGGACTAGATTGTGTTTTTGTATGCTGGGGATGGAAATTATCAGGGCACATAATCATTTCCGCTGTATTCTTCATACCATCACAAATTCACTGAATTTAATCCCCTGTTACTCTGAGGGCAGTGACAGCAGACGTCTGACAGGGCCAAGATCATGTTTTAACCCTGAAAAAGTCTCTGAAAACAAAATAATAATAGCCAAAAATCATTCTAGCTCAGTTCTGCAGAATCCATTCTAACTGTAAATTAGAAACGCCTTTTGCTGCCTTTTGAAATTCAGTTTAGATGTCCTCTGCCATGAATCTACTAACACTGCAACTGGCAATAGGAATGGATGTCTTAGACCAGGGGTGTCAAACTCATTTGTTATGGGGGCCAGATCTGACATAAATGAGACATTGTTGGACTGGGCCATGTGTGTCATAAAATGTAATGCCAGGTAGCAGAGATATAAACTTTATAAAGGATAAAGACAAAGACAATTGAAGATTTAAAAAAAAAAACAACCTTAAAATAAAACATGCTCTTGCAGTATTGCGGTCTGTATCAAAGCAAGCTCTCCACAACCCCCCTTCAAGAGACAAACTTCAGCCAATGGGGAAAACAGAGGTTTTGCTTTATAGCTTCTATGCAATTGAGAAATCCTGACAAGCAAGCTGTGACACAGAAAGAAGCAAGAGAGAGCCCTCCAGGGGTCTGATCTGGCCCCCGGGCCGCATGTATGACACCCCTGTCTTAGATGGTTTGTCCTTGCCACAGATGGGCAGGCCAAACCAATCCTCTAGCATCAGCTGCAAGCCAAGACTCATGCCACTGCAGCTGTGGTGGCATCGTAAGGAAGGAAAGTGAGATACCCCCTCACACACACATACAATGTTTTGCTAGTGCTAATGCACAGGAAAGCTGAGCCCTTTCATAGGTGGTGGTTCCCTGCCTTCCACAGGTAGGGAAGAATCAAGAAAAAGCCTAACCTCTGCAGACTTACCAAGTCACCTCATATCTGCACAGCTTACCCCCCCCTTCCACCCAGACCCTAGTCCCTGAAGTTATGCACACAGGTCTTTAATGCAAATTGGAGCAATTCCTAACAGCTTGCAAGCTATAAAATATTGTTCCAGTCCCCCAAATGCAAATAAAAAAGAACCTTTACAATGTCTCAGAGGCCCTTACGCATCTCCTGAACTTAAAAAAAAAAAAAAAACTGTTCTCATGATTTTGGCACACTTGCCTCAGGATCTCTGAATGTCTGGACTTGGAAGCACCGTTGAGGGTTCCCATATGGCAGGGCTGAAAACACACCAGCCCAGGCAACCTGCAAACTTCGCAGGAACTGTCAGATATCTCAAGGCTGCTCAAAACACTTCATTGTATGCATTCAGCAGACACGGACATTTCAAGTGCGCTTTTTATTTTTCTTGAGAAGACTAGGGACCCAAGCTTAGAGAATGACAGGTCTCAAAATACACCCTGTGATATTTTTTTTTAATTCTGTGGCATTTTGTAGAGCAGGAGAGTGCTTTCAAAGGCTTGTGTTGCACTGTGGGGGTGGTTTTTTTTTTAATAGTTGCACTGTGTGTGGTTCAGTCACTCTCTGGCTCTGCAAGATAGTGTGCAGGCGTCTCGTCTCAAGGGACTCCTTTATCGTCTGGCCAAATAAAAAGAGGGATTTGCATCGAAAAGGACGCAGGATTCGGTCCGTACCTTGCTTCTCAACAGAGCAGCTTATCTCCAAGGCTGCAAGATAGGTAGCACTATGCAGACTCACACATGATTTTTTAAAAAGATGACAGAGCAATGGAATCATGCATCAGTTAACCACAGAAGATTACCTACGGTGCAATGCAAACCTTTGCAAAGTATACTCTTACCACAGAATTAAAGCTGAATTGTGTACCAGGCAACAGCATGCCACGGAGGCTGGAGGCGGAGATGCATGTTCTCTACTGCACTAGCAGCAACAGCAGCAAACTTGAAGTCTGCATAGCAACGCATATGATCTGTCCCCTATGGATTCACCTACACTGGTACAAGTGAGTCAGAAGGTGGTAAGATTCAGCGCAGGATATTGCACACAAAAAAGGTCTTTGGTGGAAGCAAAGGACAACTACAGCTCTGAGCTGTAGTAACACAGTCGCTCCCCTCCCACCAAGGCTCCCTCCTGATTGCTGTAGCGTTGCTCCTCTTTCTCAAACCTATTTAAACATCTTATCCATTTCATTGGGAATGTTTGCTTTGGCAGTTCCATTCGAAAATTATTTTGCAACTCCCTCAACCCATGGGATTTTTTTAAATTAAACCCCCCACCAGAAATGGACAGGTTTGAAGTCTGCAGGTCTGAGCTCTCTCTTTATTAAGTTATGTGAGCAATGAGCGAAACATGCTTCAGGTTATTAGAAAGCTTTTGACTCTTTTACATATGGTAGTATTTCAAAGTTCAGCATCCCCTGAGACAGGCTGGACTTACCCATCTGCGAAAGCAATCAGAAGAAGAAAGGACAGTCAGTGTGTGTGTTTGTGGAGGACACTGGCAAAACTGCATCCAAAGCCAGCAAAACTGATTCATTTTTGTTAAGTACAATATAGAAGGCTTCCAACTCATGACAAGTCGGAGGAGGCAGAAGCACCATGCCAAAGGGGGAGGGGGAAATCTCATGAGATTTGCAAACACTGCAGGGGCCAATCCACAACATGCCTCCCTGTCACATATTCAGATCCCCCTTCCAACTAACAGTGGGAGCTTCTGATAACCTCTCCTTAAAAGCACTGGTGCTCAAGAGGAAATTATAACTGATTCAGGAGGAGGAATGGTTCAAATGAAGGAGAGAAACCAAACCGGAGGGCATAATCTTCTGCCTGGCTTTATTCTGCCTCATGCTGATCCTTGGGGTGGGGGGTGGGGGGGCGTTCCTAGAGGTTTGGCAAAGCACAGCCACACCAAATACAAAAGAAAGAACAAGTAGATTATAATCTCGACAGGGCCACAGGTCATGTCCATGTGGCGTTCATGGGCGACTCCAACTAAACCTCAAGGAAAGCAGGCAAAGATGAATGGCAGCAGCAGAATACCCCAGGCTCCTTCAAGCTTTCAGAAGAAAACAAAGGTGTGACAAGGCTGCCATGTGCCAGCAGCCTCTGAAGCATCTCCAAAGGGCTGCACCAAAAGCCCATCAAGCTAAAAATATCTTCTGCTGGAAGTCTGAGTCATCTGCAGCTTGCTTTGAAAATCCTGAAGGTTTCAAGCACTCTAGGGTGCAAGTGACCATGCAGTAAATTAACACCCAGGGCTCTTTTCAGATCAGCTGATTGGGGAGGATGATTATTTAAAGGGGGGGGGGGGTGTCCAGTGACTTCAAGCATTCATCCTTGACTTCCCGAGTCTTTAAAAGCCCAAACTAGCAATTAACCGTTTCAGTGAACAGCATCACCACCGGCCAAGAAGATTAAAAGGATAAGGGGAGAAAGTACTGCCATTATAAAAGAAGTATCTTTCAACACGCCTAATCGCATTACAAGCGACTCTGAAAAAAGATTACCACCAGCAAAGAGCATCGGCGACTCCCGAAATCCGGACCCCTTAAAGTCTATAGACAAGGAAACCACTTCCTCTGAAATCCACAGGGCTGACTTCGAAGCACCTCTATTTCAGATGAGGGAAGGCAAGAGCACAGTCCCTTTCAAGTGAATGACAGGACAGCACACTTCAGAGTCACGAGGTCCAACACCCGGTCATTAAAAAGGCACGAGAGCTCGACCAGAAAAGGTGCGTTGCTTACCTGTCCCAACAGATTCCAAGTCCAGATCTGGGGGGAGAGCTCGCTTCCCTTCCACAACAAATATCCGCTCAGCCCCCTCGGCCCCCCTCCGGGCTGTGTTAGTTTGGAGTTGACTCTCCGTGGGGGCGCCTGGGCTGCTCGCAGGACCCTCGGAAACGCTGCCGCATAGTCAAGTATCTTGTTTTCCTTTTGCCCTGACGCTGTGATAGGCTAGCGGGGAAATGTCTGGAAATGAGCAACCGCAGGCTTTTCGTCCAAGCCTTCCCCAAGACGCACACAGGCACAGGAAAAACATTGGGTGGGTTGGCAGAGGAGGGGAAATTTCAAGAAAAAGAAAAGAAAGAAATCTGCCTTGGAAACCGTCCGCTGGAAAAGTGCGCTGGCCCCTTTCTGCGCTCTGGCTCGCTGCGAGCTTTCACATCGCCTCCTCTCCGGCTCCCGGCTCTGGCGAAAAGAGCCTCTCTCCGCTCCCCTCCCCTAGCAAACCATCGCCAGCCAGGCAGCCGCAGCAGCGCTCCGCCGCCTTCACGGGATCGGCCCTCGTCCGAGGCGGCCCCCGGCTGCGTGGCAGCAGCGATCCCACCTCTGGGCAAGCCGGAGACATTTAGAGCGCTCCAGGCAGTCCTAGCGCAGCCGCCCGGCTGGCTCGCCAGCCTCGGAAGCGTCGCTGTTGCAGTGCTCGCCTCTCCTGCATGCTAATGAGGAGCGGTGATGTCAGCAAGTCAAAGTCTCTGCCTCGGTGGACAGTTCAACAAATGGGGCGCTGGCCGGAGCCGCTCATTTATTTATATGCAAATCAGGCGGGTCTTTGCAAAGCAGTAAAACCAGGCTCGCCTCCTCCTCCTCCTCCCCTTTTTGCTCCCTCCTTTTCTGTTGCCAAGAGTTAGGGACGGGGCGGGGGGAGGAGAGAAGAAGAAATAAAACCTCTCTCTGTTCTGGCCCACGCGCGTCCAAGTTGGGCTACTGGCTTAGGTAGCCAGAAGGAGTGTCTGGATTTGAGCCAGTGGGGACCGCGCCTCACCCGTCTGCCCCAAACCGCAATCCCACTCGATGCTGAGCAAACCTTGGCGCTTTCTAGCCAAACCAAGCCACGGTTTCTCCTTCTTTCTCTCAAGGGCTCTCAAATGTGTCTCTCAGATGGCGACCCAGCACCTGACAACTGGAGACCCCTGAGCCGGTTGTCTGTTTCTGGCAGGGGTTAGTGGCAAGCAGGGCGACCTCTGCCAATAGGCAAACTAGGCAATTGCCAAGGGTGCCAGCCTTCTGAGGGCACTGAATTGGTGCTCCCCATGCGTCTTGGTGACATTATGGGGGGGGGGGGGCAGAAATTAGCCTTGCCTAGGGTGCCAGAAAGTCTAGGGCTGGCCCTGGTGGCAAGGTGATTGCAGTGATGGTGCAAATCCTGCAGTTCTCAGAAAAAGCAACCCTGGCCCGATATCTTTTTCATTTTACCACTTCAGGTTGGTATGAGGACCTCAGAGAAAGCAAGGATCTATGGCATCTACAAAGAGCCAGATGGGTGAAAGTAACTTCTATTTTTTACCAGGAAGAACTGTCTTGTGTGTCATAGACTGGTCTGAATGTTGGATTAGGATCTGGGAGACCCAGTTTTGAATTCCTGCTCCGCCATGGAAGTTTGCTGCTGCTGACCTTGGGCCAGTCACATAATCTCAGCCTAACCTACCGCCCTGACATGGATGACCCAAGCTCATCTGATCTTGTCAGATCTCGGAAACTAAGCAGGTTTGGCCCTGGCTAGTATTTTATTTAGTTTAGTTTATTTATGATTTATATCCCGCCCTTCCCACCAAGGTGGCTCAGGGCGGCTCACAGCACATAAAATCTAACAAAAATATTAAGTTTAAACATTTTACGCAGTTAAAAACATTAAAACATAGCAGAAATCTAATAGAACTACGCTCAGTTTCCTATGCCGGTTAGTTCTAAGCCAGCCGGAAGAGGGTTGTCTTACAGGCCCTGCGGAACTGAGCAAGGTCCCGCAGGGCCCTCACCTCCTCCGGCAGCTGGTTCCACCAGGAAGGGGCCATTACAGAGAAAGCCCTGTCCCTGGTAGATTTCAGGCAGGCTTCCTTTGGCCCAGGGACAACGAGAAGATTTTGGGTTCCCGATCTCAGTACTCTCTGGGGAACATGTGGGGAGAGACGGTCCCTCAGGTAGGCAGGTCCTAGGCTATATAAGGCTTTAAAGGTAAAGTTGAGTGGGCAACCTCCAAGGGATACCAGGGTCCTGACAAAGGCTATGACAAACCACCTCTGGAAGTTCTGGAACCTCTCATACTTTGAAAACATGTCTATCTTGCCACCTAGTGGTGCACAACAGTAAAAGAACTAGCACTTCTGGCTGCCAGACAATCTCAGGATCTCCTGGCTATACTGCATACATGGTCATATGATTATTATTAGCTACCTGCCACACAAGGTTGTTGTGATGATAAAATGGAGCAGAGGAGAAGGACATAAACTGTTTTGGGTCCCTATGAGGGGGAAGGCAGGATACAAATGAAGTAAATAAAAAAGTAAATAAGTAAAACTTGGGGGAAGTACTCCAAGTACAAGATGGGAGGTACCACTTTAATTGCTTTCTTATCAGTGCTCCATACGAGCTTCCTTCCACCACACAAAGTCACTATCACTGCAATCCTATGTAGAGTTACTGCAGTTTAAGCCAACTGAAATTCCTTGGTTTAGACTGAAGTCCTCTAAGTCTGGTGGTTCTGATTTTTTAATGGACACATATCCCAGGATCTTGGCAATATAATCTGCCAATGATAATAACAGAAATCCTTACACACACTGGCTAGTAGAACATGCTGAGGTGAATGCTTTCTGGATTTCTCGTAGCCCTCCTAAAGGTTAACTTAAAAGATGAAAGCTTATACCCAGAATAAAACTTTGTTGGTTTAAAGATGCCACTGGACTCAAGAGTAAGGTTTACCAAGCAACAAGGCCAAATCTTCAGATGATGTTATTTGGATAGCTCCTCTGAAGTCAGCGGAACGAAACTGATGTAGCTCTGCCAAGATTATTGAATGTAACATTAACAGTCAATTCTGTAAGGCCTTGTTTAGGTCTGGAATGGCTTTTGGGGTATAATAAATATCAACGAAATGTTTCTTTAAAATGGCCACTCCGGAACTCACAAGCCAGCAAAAGAACCAGTCTTCGATCTTGTAAATCTACATGCTGCCGGCCGCAGTTTTTAGAAAAAGAACACTCTCCAATTCATTTGTATGCATTAAGCTTTTTCAAATACAGAATTTGCTTATGGGTGTATGTTGTGAAAGAGTTAAGAAAACAAAATGACTGGCTGATAGAAGTAAGAAACCAACCAGCCAGTCAGCTTAAAACTAATCAGGTAACACTCCTACTGGGTGGCCTTGGGAAACTCTAGCTGCTCACAGCTTAATCCTATGGCCTGTTGTAAGAGCAATGAAGCCCATGGGATAAGGCTTAACTCTGCAGAATCTAAAGCCACAACTGGCAACATTTTAGAGGCAGCTGGACTGGACCCAGCCCTGGCTGGAGTGCTGGAGCAGCAGCAGAGAGAAAACAAAACAGCAGCAGGACTTGTGGTGTGTATGTACACATATGCAGAAAGCAGGAAAAGAAACAAGACCAGCAATACAGGATCCTTTGGGCCTTTTCATCTCAACAAAATGTGCCCATATTGGTTTAAATTTGTCCTCAAATAAAGTAAGAGCAGTCTATTGCCAAGTTTAGGTTGGGAAATTCCTGGAGATTTTGGGGGTGGAGCCTGGGGAGGGCAGGGTTTGGGGAAGGGAGAGCCAGTTTGGTGCAGTGGTTAAGTGTGCGGGCTCTTATCTGAAAGAACTGGGTTTGATTCCCCACTCTTCCACATGTACCTGCTGATATGACTTTGAGTCAGTCATAAGTTCTCACAGAGCTATTCTGCTCAACAACAGTTCTGGGAGAGCTCTCTCAGCTCCACCTACCTCACAGGGTGTTTGTTGTGGGGAGGGGAAGGGAAAGGAGATTGTAAGCCACTCTGAGACTCCTTTGGGTACTGAAGGGTGGGGTATAAATTCAATCTCCTCCTCCTCTTCCTCTCAGTGGTTTCCTTCTTCTGAAATGGAGTGTTGGGAGAATAAGCAGAGTAACAACGGAAAAGAACTCTTTGTACTAAAACTGCCATACTAATGCATGCCAGGGATAGTGGTTAGAGTGCCAGACTAGGGCCTGGAAGACCCAGCTGCCAACCCTCACTCTGCCATGGAAACTGGCTGAGCAACCTGGGGCCAGTCCTCACAGAGTGGTTGTGTAGACAGAACGGAGAAAAGGAGAGGAGAACCATGTAAGCTGCTTGGGGTCCACACTGGGGAGAAAGCCAGGGCTGAAGCGAAGTAAATAAGCAAGCAAACAAACAAATGAATGATGGTGGGAGTTCAGTGGGACATGAATTACACCTCATGGTTAGGGTTGCCAGCCTCTCAGTGTGGCCTGAAGATCTCTGCTGGAATTATACCTGATGTCTAGACACAGAGATCAGTTCCCCTGAAGAAAATGGCTGGCTTGGAGGGCAGACTCTACAGGATATCAAATGTGCAGCCCACAGGCCTTCAATCTTCTCCCCCCCTTTCCCCTCCTGTCCTAATCCTTTGAATTTCTGAGACTGCCCACATTCCCAGCTCCTTCTTCCTTCTCTTTGCAGAGACTAAAGCAGAAAGTAAAGCTGCTAAGAAAATGTGAAACTGATTTTCATTTAGGCTTCTGGGCAGAGCAGATGTGAATGGGAAATCCACTCCACATTTTCCTTGCAACTTTGTGTTTCATTGGAGAAGAACTCAGTTTAACTTCCCAGTGTTCCTATGGCCAGCTGAAGTTTCCTGGAGTTGTGTCCTTGCAAATCAAGTGTTGATTCTTTCAGGGCTGGCTCACCCACTAGGCAAACTAGGCAGTTGCCTAGGGTGCCAGGAGCGAGGAGGCACCAAATTGGACTCCCCCCCCCGGTGCCCAAGACAACAGCCTAATTTGCCTCCCCCCTGCCACCAGCTCCCTCCCGCCTGCCACACTCCCGCCCCCCAGAAGCTCACCCTGCCGCCGCCTTGCCACCCTCGAGGCTTGTCTTGCTCTACCGCAGCCAGCTCCCTCCCTCCCTCGAAGCTCACCCTGCCACTGCCCGCCCCCGAAACTTGCCCTGCCACCCCCACAGCCATCTCCTTCCCTCCTGTTCCCCCCGAAGTTCGCCCTGCCACCGCCAAAGCCAGCTCCCTCCCTCCTGCCCCCCCGAAGTTCGCCCTACCGCCGTCGCAGCCAGCTCCCTCCCTTCCACCCCCCTAAGCTTGCCCTGCCGCCGCTGCAGCCAGCTCCCACCTGGCCCTGAGAAACATACCAGCTCCGAGGTCTGCACATGTTTTGAAGAGACCTCTGGAGGAAGTTTCTTTCCCCTCCGGAGGTCTCTTCAAAACACCCACACACCTTAGAGCTGGTATGTCTCGGGGGTCCTCCAGGTGAGTGGGGGGGGCCTGCCTTTGGACTGGCAGGCGCAGGGCTACTCACACATTTGTATTTTTAGTTAAAATGATACGTTTAAATGTGCTGGACACCTCTATAAAGTCTATATCTCTGTTATCTGGCATTACATTTTAAGAAACGCATGGCTTGGCCCCACAAAATCCCATTTGTGTCAGATCTTGACTTCATGAGTTTGACACCCCTGCTCTACAGCATTGCAATCCCTTCCAAATGCCAACACTTACTTGTTACATTGAACAGTCAACCCACAAACAAATTCTAAATACTATAAAGGGAGTCTGTACAGACAAAGGTTCAGTTCATGGTTAAAAGGTGGGGAAAGTGAAAGGGGAAAAAAGCCTGTATGGCTCTTAAAAGGGACTGGCACACTTCAACCCTGGAAGTAATCACTAGAATAGCTGGACAGACAGCACTGACTGGAGAAATGTGTCATGCATACCACAGGCATTCTGGGATTGCCAACCTCCAGGTGGGACCTGGAGACATCCCAGAATTATATTGCTGCTATTACAGCTTATCTCCAAATAGCAGGAATCAGTTTCGCTGGAGAAAATAGATCATTTAAACTCTTTGGTAGACTCTGACCTCCTTCGGCTGCACTTCCAAATCTCCAGGAATTTCAAAGACAGAAGTTGGCAACCCTACTCACAATTGAAAAATTAGGATAAAAATGCATCTCTCTCTCTCTCTCACACACACACACACACACACACACACACACACATATAGAGATTTCTACCAGTTTTCTTCATTGCAAAGGCGAGCTGCCAAACCCTCCAAATGATGTATTTTATAGCCAGGGTACATTAATAAAAATATGGAGGAAATGGGCCAAAGCTAAAGCAAACAAGAACTTCATGTTTGCAAAATCATAATTCAAAACAGAAACAAATTATAACTTGTTTAGTGCAACAATTTTCCTTGGAAACGTTGCTAAAACCGCAGGCATCAACTCAAACAATGGCTAACAACCATTTGATAGAACAACTTCTGGTCAGGACTCTATTTATTAGCAGCTGAATAAATGCTTGGTGCTTTATCTGCATTTGCCAAACCATGAAAAGGGTCAACTTACGGAAAGCAGAATTATAAATTAGTAGCAATTATGTAACAGTAAGATGCTCCATTTTGATGGGCCGCATCTCATAGGCATGATGTTCACTGGTAAGTGTGCACAAAATAACAGTGCAGTCCTACCCAGCGTTATTCTAGTCTAAACCCATTAGCTTCAGTGGACTTAGACTGGAATAATTCCACATAGGAATGTGTTAGAAAATCTTCCATTTCTTGGCAGCGTCAATATTCACTTAAAAAACTATCTACAAATGGAATTAATATTCAGCAGCACTAATTTGCATTCTCTCTGTTTCAGTTATGGGAAGCAGCTTTCAGACACTGAAGGGAGGAAGAGGCTGCATCCAAACCGTGCTGCTTACATTACGATTCTGGCATCAGCTTTGCATTTCAGCCCCTAATCATGAGCCCAATGCAAACACATTTTGAACCTCATTCCATTCTAAATGTTTAGCACATCAAATTGTGAATTTGGGAAAAGTACAGAGTTTCAACACTTTTTGCATCTGTGGACCAAGCTCTTGAGAGCTTCTAGGAAAAGAAAAAAACCCAAAGCATTTTGACTGTTATGTACAGTTATGTTCAGTAAAGCTGCACTGAGCTGCCACAAAAGGGATCAAGAATATGAATCAATTTCCCACCAAAGATTACAACTCTCCTTGGGCGGCGTGAACCTCTAAGGAGGTTTCTGATCATGGTGGGAAGCACCAGCCCTTCATATTAATTGAACATGAGACCTTCTCTTCGGACATTATCCATACAAACTGGGAGTCTGCTGACCACACATATTGGGAGTCTGACATCTTTGCAGTGCTCCCAATACATGCTCTCACTGTTTTGTGTGAACTGGGCAATGTACACATTTTCCATGCATGCATGGCTTCCATATACATGAGCCAGAAATTTGATCTTCCAGGGCTATGGTTCCCATGTATGGAAACTGCATGCACATCGAAAAATCACTGCATTGCTCAGTTTATATGGAACAGCTACTAGACAAATTGGGTGCATTATGGGAATCACATGCTTCTGATAAATTCTAGGACTCCTGTCTCATCACATGTGAAATGTTATTATGCTGGACAAATTGAACTGTCCTTTAAAGAGCCTGCCTCAAGACTTGAACTATATCGGGAGAATTGAATTTATGATAGAAATCAGAATGGAATGATTGGTGCAATGCGATAATGAATATAATGTTAATATTACTGTATTAGTTGTTTTAAATATTTTAAAACAACTAATACAGTAATATTAACATTATATTTTAAAGTTGTAACTGTATCTATAGTTTCAATTGGTTTTATGTATTTAAACTTACCTGTTGGCCTTGTTTGCTGCCCTGAGCCTGCTTATGTGGGAAGGGTGGTATATAAATAGAACTAAATAAATAAATACACATGGTTGGTGGTCTCCCAGTTCTCATGGATGTGACCTTTGACAAGGCCTTCTGCATGGTGCCTATGACATGCAAGTATACATGCATAAGACTTTTTGTGCAGCCATGGACCATGAAAAAGCATGGAGATAGATGTATGCATGTTCCAAGGAATGTACGTAGGTCAGGGGAGCAGAGTGTGCCCTTCTGACCTTGTTCCTCTGCATTCTTTCTACAAATATTCTGAGAAGGGCTAGGTTACACAACACCATGAATGGTATGGGGAAACAAAAAGGAAATTATTGCTTGGTAGTTTATAAATAAGAGCCCCATGGCGCAGAGTGTTAAAGCTGCAGTACTGCAGTCCTAAACTCTGCTCACGAACTGAGCTCAATCCCGGAGGAAGCTGGGTTTTCAGGTAGCTGGCTCGAGGTTGACTCAGCCTTTCATCCTTCCGAGGTCGGTAAAATGAGTACCCAGCTTGCTGGGGGGAAAGTGTAGATGACTGGGGAAGGCAATAGCAAACCACCCCATAAAAAAAGTCTGCCGTGAAAACGCTGTGAAAGCAACGTCACCCCAGAGTTGGAAAAGACTGGTGCTTGAACAGGGGACCTTTTCTTCCTTTTCCTGTTCATAAATATGAATATTGGAGCCCAAAAGAAGCAAACAGGGTTCGCAAACCCATAAAGCATGAAGGAAAAGCCCATTCATGGTTACTTCCCAAGGTCAGCAACACATGCAGCTATTTATTTAAAATATTCCTTGATCCAAGGCCAGAAGCTGGGTGACCTGAGCAGCTAAGTCAAATACATACTGCCACCATCATCCCAGTTCTTCACAACAGGCTGGGCAAATGTTCCCAGCTGTTTTGAAGCCAACTTTTCAGAAGAGGAAAAGGGAATTAGAGAATGCATGCAGGCAATTGCCAGTGACCCTCTCCCTGTAACCGCATGTTGTTCGTCCACAGGGCAACTGCTAGCATGATCTTCTCAGCTTCTCCCCTTTCCTTACTCAGGACAGCCTTGGGACTGCAGAATTAATGTGGTGTAGTGGTTTGAGTGCTGGGCCACTCATTGTCTCACAAAGTTGCTGAGAGGGAGTAAACGGGGTGAGGGAGACAATGATGTATAGCATCCTTAAGCTTAAAATATGATGTACACATAGAACAAAAAAGAGGGGAGTATGATGCAGCTTAAGAGGGGATTCAAGTCTTGCTGTGAAGAGCTCCACAAAAAATAGCAATGAGTCCCACATGTGGTGATAGAAAGTGCCATCAAATTGCAGCTGACTTATGGTGACCCCATAGAGTTTTCAAGGCAAGAGACACAAGAGAAGTGGTTTGCTGTTGCCTACCTGTGCATAGCAACCCTGAGCTTCTTTGGTAGTCTCCCATCTGGGCCAACCCTGCTTAGTTTCTGTGAGCTGACAAGATCAGGCTAGCCTGGACCATCCAGGTCAGGGCAGATTGCAACCATCAAAGAAATCTACCAGAACAACAAAAGACTTTACAGAGAAACTGGCATGTCTACCTTCAGAACCTGAGCTTTCCCAGAGCAGAAGGCCAGAGTGCCTAGAGGCTGGACTGATTTAGCACTCCTGTTGCTTGTCATGAGGCCTTCGGTGACCTGTTTACTTTTCTCCAACACATCTAGTTGAGTCTGCTGGATTCTGATGTTGTTAACAGGTCAAATTACCACAAGAAAGAATTCTAGGGTTGTTAGCTACTTGTAAGTACCCAACGGCAACATGAAAACACAGATCCTGTCCTCATAACAATCTAGTAAAACAGCTTTATATAGTTAGACAGCTAAACCAGACAGCTAGGTTAAAAAACAGACAATGCTGGTATTCATGTTACCTATCAGTGCCTGCTAGCATATTTTTTATTTCTATATATTATTCTGTTTAGATATATTAACCATCTGGGCTTCCCAAGGTAACATTCAAAGCATATAATAGTAGTTTTGGTCAGCAAACCCTCTTGACATAAGATGTCAGAGGCTGCAGAGATGACATTTCCCAGAAGCATCTGATGCCTTGAATGAAGCTGAAACAGCACTCAGGGAGAAGGAGAGGGAGAGTCTATAGGGTTGCCAAGTCCAATTCAAGAAATATCTGGGGACTTTGGGGGGTGGAGCCAGGAGGCATTGGGGTGCAGCCAGGACCAAGGTTGTGACAAGCATAACTGAACTCCGAAGGGAGTTCTGGCCATCACATAGGCCCTTTTCACACTTACCTGTGGAAACCGGAAGGGAGTCGGTATTGTGCCGCTTGCAGTAATCCGAGACAGGGACGGGAGTTTTCAGACACATGTTTTTTTTTCCGGTAGGGTTCCGTGATTGAAGCGAGCCATTTCACACTGTTCCGTTCTTATCTCACTTCCACCAGCGCCAGCCGTTTTTGCTTGCCGGCTCGCGATCTCCAGCTTATTTTTTTTTTGGGAATGTCGGGCTAAGATTGCTATAGCGCTATAGCGACGTATCACAACAGCAACACCATAGAGATGGCTAGGCTCTATTGTGATAAGTTACCAGGTTTCAGTGGTGGCGATATCTGGCATCTTAATGGAGCCCAGGCATCCCTATGGTGATGCTGTTGTGATACGTCACTATAGCGCTATAGCGATCTTAGCCCGACATTCCCCCCCAAAAAAGCCGGAGATCGCGCGCGCCGGCAGGCGAAAAAGGGCGCGAAAACTGCTCCCGGGTTAGATACTGGACATTTCACACAGCACCCCATAGTGATTTCAACCCGGAAGGAGGGGTTGAAAAGTGGAAGAAGCTGCTCTTTGTTTGTAATGACTCAGGCACGCCTCACTACCGGGACAGCCGTGGGAGTGTGTGAAAAGGTGAGAGTATTCCGGTAGCAGCCAGTTACTGAATCGGGTCTGTCTGAAATGCCAGCAGAAACCCGTTACTGTTCAGTAACTGACCAGCTTCCATACCGGAATACATAGACTGTGTGAAAAAGCCCATATAAAGGGACCACACACCTTTTAAATGCCTTCCCTCCAGTGGAAATGAAGGATAGGGGCACCTTCTTTTGGGGCTCATAAAATTGGACTCCCTGGTCCAATCTTTTTGAAACTTGGAGGGTTGTTTGCAGAGAGGCACCAAATGCTGTGTTGCAAATTTGGTGCCTGTACCTCAAAAAACAGCTCCCCCAAAGTCCCAGATACCAACTGATCAATTCTCCATTATACCCTATGGGAATCAGTTTTCATGGGGAATAATGGAGTACCCAGCAGACATTTCCCTCCCCCTTCCCGCTTTCTGATGACCCTGAAGTGGGGGGAAGGCCTCCAACCCTGGGGATCCCCTGCTCCCACCTGGGGATTGGCAACCCTAGGGAGAGAAGCCAGAAATTGCAAAACCATCATTAAATAGGCAGCTCATTATTATTCCCATTGTACAAACAGAAACCCAAGGCTTACTAAAGACAAAAGTTAACCTGTGAGTTTTGAACTAGGGACCATTTTAGCATAATATGCAGAAGACCTTTGTGGATTCCCTCTTCCACAGATTCCTCATTTGGCTTTCTTAGGTTCAACTAAGTCCAGAGGGCAACCTGCATTCCTCCTAGCTGCTGCTACATGCTACACACTTTAAGAGGGTGTTTCATTAAGAGGGAAGGTGTAGAGAGAGCTAAGGGAATGAGTTCCACAAAAGTTACTATAATGATTTTCACAATGAGGATGGATGCTGTTAACACTCTGGAGAGTAGCCCTGTCATTATGAGCTACTATTTGGTTATGAAAGAAAACTGGAAACTAAAAGCAGAATTCTAAAAGGCATTTATTTCCCTCCTCCCCCAAACACATGAAAGAAGACTTTTTAAAAAGGCAAACTGCAGCCATGGAATACATACAACACCTATGCTAGGGAATGAATATGCAGCCTGGGACTTTAACTCTTTAGGCGAATCTGATCAAAGAAGGCATTTTACTCAGTCCATGGCAATTCTATGAAGTTTCAGCCAAAAGATGATAAAATATTCACTCACATCAATAGTCATAAAGAAAAATGCTTGCATGCTATAATAAATTGATATATTTCAACTTTGAATTAATCACCTGTCATTTCAATTTTGCAGTGTCCTTGACACATGTCCCATATCTGTGAACACTTTACTGCCAAATCCCATAATTGTTTTTATCATGAATCATGTATGAGGCAATTAGACTGTGTTGTAAGGGTTAACTTGGGGTTTTCCATTGTGGAAAAATAATCCATGTCTTTAATACCCCCCTTCCCCCCAACCCCCCCCCCCCCCCTCATTATGGAAAGAATCCAAGTTAACTATTTTGGAAGGACTTCATACCTTCAGTCCTAAATGATCACAAATGCCATCTTTTTTGAAACCTAATATTATCTACAAATAGGGTCGCCAGGTCCGACTCAGGAAATATCTGGGAACATTGGGGGTGGAGCCAGGAGACCTTGGGGGTGGAGCCAGGAGCATGGTTGTGACAACCATGATTGAACTCAGAAGGGACTTTCAGCCATCACATTTAAAGGGGCTGGGCTCTTTTTAAATGCCTTCCCTTCATTGGAAATAATGGAGGATGGGGGTACCTTCTTTTGAGGCTAATAGAATTGGACTCCCCTGGTCCTTTTTTTTCTTAAGGTCTGATGCTATGCTGAAAATTTGGTGCCTCTACCTCAAAAAAACAGCCCCCACAGAGCCCCAAATACCCTCAGATTGATTTCCATTATACCCTATGGGAACCAGTCTCCACAGGGTATAATGGAGTCCCCAGTGGACATTCAACCCCCTGAAGGTGGAGCCTAGGAATTCAATACTAAACATGCTGTAGAATTGGGGTCTCCAATGTAGTGCTCATGGGCACCATGGCACCTGCTTGTACTTTTTCTGGTGCATGCCAAGTGTTTTTAAAAAGTGGACGGAGACAGATGGGGCTTTCTCCCAGCAAGGCTTTTGATTGTAAAAAATGTTGCTTTGGCAGCATTGACCACCACAGCATAAAAATCTCCACTGTGAGATGAAAGGTGAGCTGTGATGGCCATTTTGTGGCTGGCTCTGTCTTTCAGGGCAGCCATTTCTTTGGCTGCACCTACCACACTGTACCAGAATTCCAAAGATGTCCACAGGCTCAAAAAGGTTGGGAATTCCTGCTATAGCAAGATAATTAATATAAAAGTCACTTTCTGAAGTTCCACTGAAGTTAGACCAAGAACAGAAGCCAGAAGCACTGCAGGAGTGTGTGGAAGATGGGATGGGCCATGCAAATAGGGCTTAGTTCAGTTCCCAGTTATTTAAACTGAGTTCTATGGAAGCAAGTAAGTGATAATGAGTATGGGAAGAATTGGACTGTGTGTGTTAATCAGGGGTAGTTTCTGATGGACCAGGAGGTAGAACCAGTAGAAAAAACTCCAGTGCAAAATATGCACCATTTTATTCTCAGTAATAGTGAAGGAGCATGATAAAGCACCTGGGAGATATCGTGGCTCAGGGTGGCAGGGTAAGTAACCTTCACTTTGAAGGTCTCAGGATCAGTCCTTGGCATCTCCATTTAAGAAAGATCTCAGGTGCAGTTCTCTTCATGGGACTCTGGAGAACCACTGCCAGTCAGAAAAGATAACCTTAAGCAAATCAGATTTTACTCTATGTCAGAGGCGGCCATACTTGCTTGACATAAGAGCCACTAGATGCTTGAGAACTGCAAGACCTGAACAAATATTACACACACACTTTTATTAAAACTCTTAATACTTTGTTTGCATAGAAAGATAAAATACATATGTATTCACTTTACAACACAACCATGCTAAAAGGAGACTTTTTAAAAAGCTGGGCATAACAGCCCCCATAAGACCAGCATAGAGAAAGGTTACAGAATTGGGGTTTTTTGCTCCAGTGGGAGAAGGAAACGGATATGTACCATATAAATCACTAGCCACTATTTGCATCATTATGTGTCTTTTTGCTTTGGCATGGAGGTTAGTAAATAGAGCTCCTATAAGAGCTATGAAAATAATGGGGAACCCTGTGGCACCTCTTCAATTCTCTCTCTCCTTCCCTTGGCTCTTTTGCTCTCATTCCCTGCTCTAGGTCTCTGGAAGAGAAGAGCTTGCAAGCCTACCTATTTCCCCCTCCGTCCCCACTTCACACACGGTGGAAATAGTTGCCTACCTATGGGTCAGCATTCAGAGGCTGGCTGAGGTCCTGATGCTACATACACATACTTGAGAGTAAGCCTGCATTAAGTTTCTCCTCGACCTCCAAGAACCACACAATATGTGTGAAAGAGTCACATGTGGCTAGTCCCAAGCCGCAGTTTGGCCACTCCTGCTCTATGTTCAATCATTGGGTTGGGCTGGAAGGAAATGGTTTGCCTCTTCATCCTGAAATTTTACTTGTTTACCTAAGAAGGACCAAGGGCACTGTTGCTTTAAATTAAAGGCTGCGCTGGTTAAAATTTCATCTGTATTGGATTGGCCTGTAGTTTGCTGTGCAAACAGGATTTTTATTTTATTTTTCTCCTTGTAAGCCACCCTAAGCTTTAGGAAGGGCTAGCCAGAAATCTTTTAACAAATAAGGAGGTTAAAACTCTAGCACTCCAGGTCAAACTCTGAGACCTGTCAGCCTTAACTGGGCTGAGGTTGGGGGCACAGGGTTTCCATTAGTGTGTTGATGCTTCAGATTGCAAATGGTTACACAATATCACAGAGCAGTAATAACAAGCCGACCTGTTGTTATCAGGTCACCAGAGTAAAAAAGGGAGGTGGATGACAGATCACATTGCCATGTTGAATTATTTAGTGAACATCTTTTATGGAGACAGATGGAGCTAGTCAGGAGAGAGCGCAATACGGGAAGGATGTGGCCCTTTGTCATGTGAGCCACTAGCAAGGGGTGAATGACTGCACAGTTTCAAGAAAGGCCCAGAAACAGCACTTTCGGCTTCTGAGCACTCAATACTTGCTTGGTGAAATTCTCTTTAGATCAAGCCGAACTACAGCAGGCCCAAAGGTTTTCTATCCAGCGAGAATTGTGTTAGTCAGAGGAACCACAAGATTTGTTTTTGAAAAAGAAAAGAAAAGGAGAAAAAAAATCACAGCACTGACCTACATACAGCAAACACTTGGAAAGAAAGAGAACATTGCCACATTCGAGCAGGGAAAGGGGTGGGTGGGATAATCCCAGCTGCTGTTGCATATTGTCAAGAAGAAACATTGGTCAGGAAATCTATAGCAATATACTCTTATGTTAATTTCCACCTCTGCCCCAATGGAAGAGATATAAACCTACAGTGTGATGAAACTACAAAAAAGGTACATAGTAGTTCCTGAAATATGACTGTAGGGGTTATCAGGGCTGAGTTTTCAGAGCTTCCTCCTCTTCCCAACCAAGCTCTATCAGAGATCCTTTCTTGGTACACAAATGCTTGTCCCCCACCTCACCTCTGCATACAGAAGGACTGCTTTCTGGCCACAAAGTCAGTACTGGTCCACAGAACTTGAAATTATCCATATCATATGTTATATTAGCATTGGGCTTTTCCCTTCCCCTGTACATTTTGGTTTAGTTTAGTTTAGTTTACCATCATTGCCTTTCTTGCTCCTCAGGCAGTTCACAAAAAAAGATCCAATAATAAAATACACTGAATGCAGTTATTTCCTCCCCCAAAACCAACTGGAAGCAATAAAAGCAGGCCCTAACCAGGCTAGCCAGACTTGGTTGGTATTTGGATGGGAGACCACCAAGGAAGTCTAGAGTTGCTATGCAAAACCAAGCAATAGCCAAACACCTCTGAATGTTTGCCTTGCAAACTCCATAGGGTCACCGTAAATCAGCTACGACTTAATAGCAAAAATAAATAAAATAAAAGTAGGTGCAGGTGATCAAAAAAGGGAAACAGTAAAAGCAGCCAGCAAATTAAAACAAAAATAGTGAAATACCCCTTCCCCCAAAAGCCCAAGCTGTAAAATGACCATCTGTGTTTTTTTTAAGTAGAAGAAGATATCCTAGCACATACTCAATGGCCCTTTTGAAATAAAAAATGTTTTTATTCTGCACCGGATGTCCTGTAATCATCACACAAGTCTTCACTATCAGGAAGGGAATTCTATAACCAGAGGAGGGCTGCTAAAGAGGCCAACCTGTCACAGAAGGAGATAATTCAGAAGCATAGGCAGAATGTCCTTCTCTCATCTAGGGTTGCCAGCCTCAAGGTGAGGCCTGGAGATCTCCCGCTTTTACAACTGATCTCCAGCTGACAGAGATCAGCTCCCTTGGGGAAAATGGCTGCTTTGAAGGGTGGCCTCTATGGCATTGTACCATGCTGAGACCCCTCCCCTCCCCAAACCCCACCCTCTCCCAGGTCTGCTCCCAAACTCTCCAGGTATTTGTCAACCCAGTCCTGGCAACCTTACTCTCATCACTGTATCGCCACTGCTGTTCTCCCAACGCTATGTCTGTTTTTAGGTGAAAACCCCCTGATTTCCAGGGCTTTTTCTTTTTTAGCAGGAATGCACAGGAACGCAGTTCCAACTGGCTTGGTGTCCGGGAGTGTGACCTAATATGCAAATGAGTTCTGGCTGGGCTTTTTCTTCCAAAAAACCCCTGCTGATTTCTGAGTTGTTGGATAACAGCTTCCAACTGGGTTCAAACCACTGAGGGTCTGCTTTTTCATAAATTAACTACTGCATATGAACAGGCAGTACTGGACAAGGCTAATTTTAATGTATGTTTAGCCCTGGAACTTGTAACTAACAGAGAAGTTCAAATCTAGAATATGTAAGAAGGAGAGAATCATTGGGCATGTGTGGAAAGCATGCTGCTTACAACCAGTTTGAACGCACGCACACACACACATACACATCCAGCCATTAGGTGAAATAGGACATGATTTCTGTGCAGGATTTAGGGAAGCCAGCCTCCAGGGGGGACCTGGGGATCCCCTGGAATTATAGCTCATCTTCAGACTACAGAGAACAGTTCTCTTGGAGAAAATGGATGCTTTGGAGGGTAGGACTCTATGGCATTGTACCCCATTGAGGTCCCTGTCTTCTCCAGGCTTCATCCCCAAATCTCCAGTTTCCCAGCCTGGCGACCCAACCAGCCCAGCCCTGCCGGTATCTAGGGGTGACATAGCAACCATACTTGAGGTATAGCTCTCATATCTAACTGGAGTTCTGGTTAGGCAACAGGACTGCCAACAAATCTGGAGAAAATGTCCTGCTGTTTTAATAGAGGCTTAATGGGACCTCCACATCATGAAAAGCTTCAATTGCCCATTTCCATGTATTGTTCTTCCACACATTAAGACAGGGCAGTTCCCCCCCTCTAGGCCTACTGTCAACCCTTTGTCTGCCTATAAACAAAGTACGTGACTGTAAGCAATAATAACACCAATTAATACATATAAATACTTACTGCAAGACTAGGAATAAGGCCAGTTGTGGAGAAAAATACAACAGGTTCTAGAACGAGGTTCTGGGTGACTGCCCCCCCCCTTGCTGTCTTCCCACCCACCCAAGTGAAGGAATTCACTCCTTCCCCACCTCAAGGGGAGCTGATCTCTGCCATTTGGAGATCAGTTGTAATTCTAAGTGATCTCTAGCCCTCACCTGGAGACTGGCAACAGTGGCTTCCCAGGAGGAGATGGCTGATTTGGAGGGTGGAGTCTATGGCATTGTACCTGCCTGAGGTTCCAACCTTTCTCAAACCCCACTCTTTCCAGGCTCCACCCCTTAAATCTCAACGAATTTCCTGACTTAGAGTTGGCAACTCTATCTCCTTTCCTTTATCTGCCCCTCTGACTTCAGCTTTCCATTGCTTGCTCCCTCCCTGCAGTCTCTATATAGGAATTGGACAGTATTTCTCCACACTGGGGGGGGGGCTTACATCATTCTCCTCTCCCTCCTTTGATCTAAACAACCCTGCAAGGTAAGTTAGGCTGGAAGTCTGTGACTGTTCCAGAATCACCAAGTCAGCTTCCACAACAAGAACCTGTCTGGCAGACCCTGCTCTGAAGCACTAACTCCTATGCCTTACTCAAACTCCACCACAGAATCTCCAGGAATTTCCCAACAACCTGGAACTAGCAGCTGTTGTCAGGACTGGTCCCAATGAATTCTCCCTCAAAGACTTTTAGTGACACCTTTTAGACCAACACTTTCTTTCTAATAATGTTGTTGGTCTTAAACACAGAACCTCACAGGACTCTGCCTCTCACTTTCCCTCCCTATCTCTCTCTGTATCTGGCCTGCTGCTACAGGCAACCATTTTTCCCTTCCAGAGGAGGATAGGGAGGAGTCATCAGCCAATCGAGAGAAAGCCTTTCCTCCTCCTCCCTCCCTCAGCCAATCATGAGAAAGCTTTTTCTATGGTTCTTTCTCTCCTCCTCCATCCCTCAGCAAGTTGAGGGAAGGCTTTCTTTCTCTCCTCTGCAAAGCAGTGCAATAGGCAGCTTAGCCAATGGGGGAGTAGGGAGAGCAAGAAACTGCTAGAACCAAGATTGGTTTCCTTATACTGACAGAATCAGCTTGGCTGGCTAGCAACAGCCACTAGGCGGAAGAGAGGAGCGGAGTCAATCAATGAGTTCTCCCTCAAACGCCAAAATGTGACTGGAAAAGGCCTCCCCCCTCCACTGCCTTTTACTGAGAGAACCAAGCTTGGTTGCTTTTTACTGAGAGAAGCAAGGTTAGTTGCCTAGCAGTTTCCCCTGAGAGCCAATCCTTGTCTGTCCTTGGGCCAGCAGTGGGTGGGGGAGAGCAGAGTCAGTCAATGTGATACAAGAGCAGTTGATTGATGGTTTGATGGGCCAAAGGTTGATACACAGTCCCAACCAATCAGGGTACGCCATTTCACCAAGATAAAAGGACTTTTATTATATAAAGGATAACAGACAATAGTGTTAATGTGTTTCACTCCATAAAAATTCAAAGGTTCCCCCTCTCAAAGCATGACACATCGAATGTAGAAATTTTTTCAGTGGGAGAGAATCCTAAGGTTATAAGAATTCAGTTCACAATTCCTTATTCCAACCAGATGAGTAAGGCAGTAATAAATCCAGTTTGTAACTGATCTCTCAGACAGGTTGCCAGCTTATTTCAAATTGACCTTCATCAGAGTAATTCTTATCTCATAATTCGAAATAAAGAGGATCAATAAATTTTTAAACGTCAATTGTGCAGTCTTTAAGACAAGACATCCCCCCGTAGGCCTATTGTCAACCCTTTTGTCTAACCATACCTCCTTTGCATGAAACAGGAAATCAAGTGCTTTTATTGACTTACAGTACTTTTATACCAAGGTTCCTGGGCAATGAACAAAAGTAATAAAATAAGACCTTTCTAAACCACGCAAACTTCCAGAACAACAATGCAAACTTACCTTACCAGCCAAAGGGCACTGGAATCAATATGTTTTAACTAGCTTTCAAAATAGTAGCAGGAATGGTGTCCAGCAAATAACTTAAAGTGGGGAGTTTGAAAGTTTAGTTCAGGAGTGGCTACTGAGAAGGTCCTACCTCTCAATGTTAGACCCAACTGACAAAAGAATGGTACTGGCCTTGGTTGATAAAGAAGGTAAAGCTCATGGAGAAAGATGTATCAGAGGAAGAAATGAACTTTAAACTATAGATGAACATGTTCAGATTTTTCTTTTATTCATTACACTTAAATTCCACTTTTCTTTTGGGAAGCTCAGAGCAGTTGATTTCCCCCACTCAGTCTTCTCCTTCTCAGTCTAGAAGGAGTTCTATTTATTAATGTATCAGCATCAATAAGTTTATTCTCTGGACCAAAACTAAACTTCAAAAGTGCTGCTGCAATGGGCATGAGGAAGACTTGTTTCCCCCCATCACACATACAACACACACACCCTTCCGGTATTCTGAGCATTATGCACTGAACTACAAATTATGGAGGGACAAAAGGGCAGAAAAATATGTAGGCTGTAGCAATGACCTCAGAAACCTTGCCCCTCATGCAGGATTCAGTATAAAGAGACTTGTAGTGCCACTCCTCCATTCACTGGTAGTGTCCTACAAGTGCCCATTTGTGAGGGAGAGGCTAAGTTCTGTTCTAGGATTGATTCCTCAGGCCAGGGGTGGCCAACTGCAGCTTGGGAACCACACGGAGCTCTTTCACACATATTGTGTGGCTCTTGAAGCCCCCACAGCCCTGTTGGCCGGCTTGCAGAAGGCATTTCTCTCTTTAAATCCCTTCCCCAAGCCAAGCCAACTGGCAGCTTGGATAATGCATTTAAAGTTGCTTTCTTTCTACCTCTGTCTCCCATCTTCCTTCCTTCCTTCCTTCCTTCCTTCCTTCCTTCCTTCCTCCCTCCCTTCCTCTGATGTTCATGTCTTGCAGCTCTCAAACATTTGATGTTTATGCTATGTGGCTTAAGTTTGGCCACCCCTGCTCCAGACTGTCCCAAATAGGGTTTCCAGTTCCCCCCTGGCCACCGGCAAAGCACAGGGGGCGGGGGAGGGTTTCCAGATCCAGAGTGGGAAACTCCTAGAGATTTGGGAATGGAGCCTGGGGAGAAGGACCTCAATCAGAACAGTGCCATAGAGTCCACACTCCCAAGCATCCATTTTCTCCAGGGGAACTGATCTCTATAGTCTGAAGGTGAGCTGTAATTCCAGGGGATCTCCAGGTCCCACCTGGAGGCTGGCATCCCTGGTTCCAAAGCTGTCTCTGCTAAAGCTCAGGAACCCATCCACAGGTGATCAGAAACCCAGAGTACTGGGGGGGAGCAACTCTCAAGGTCTGAGAAACTTCTCACAAAATTCAGGAGGAGGAAGTAAGTATTAAAAGGAGGTGGGTTCTTTGACCTGTTTTCCCTCCTTATCTCTGCCTGATTATATTGTTGCCTTTGTGAATAATGGAAGAGCTTAAGCAGTCCATGAATAGTTTTTATACAAGGATCAAGTATTAGAATAATTTCTTTCTTTAAAACTGCCTTGCCCTTCTAGAGTTCATCAAAGCAGCCCATAATCTTCAATGTTTTCAGCACATGAGAGAAGCGATCCTCTTCTTCATCAAAGTCACAGGAGGGGCAGAAAGAACTCAGATGATAATAGATGAACATTAAAGCTCAGACTTTTATACCTTACCTGCCTTTGAGCTTTCTTAAAATCAAAACTCTGACATTCCTATGCTGTTTAGTGCCTGACCTTGTGGAAACAGGCATCAGTTTCGCCTGTTGCAGTAATTGCTGCCTTTGATTTAAGGGTCTCTTCAGGTAAAGTACAAATATAAAGGCTGTGGCTGATGTCATAGATTCTTAATGTTCAATTCTGGCAATTGGTTTGAAACATTGTACAGACTTACAGAAAGAACTGAGGCATGAGTTACAGATGGCACTTTGTAAAATCAAGCTCCTTTTCAAAGCCAGAAAAGTGTTTGAAAAAGTGTCGATCTACCAGTTATAAAATAAGTCCGTAAGTGCTTCTTATTCTCTGATTCCCTCATTACTTTCAAAATCTCATTGACCAGAGGAGGAATTCAACCTCTGATAGAGCAAACAATATTCAGAACTCATTTTAAAACATTTTTTATCATCTAAAGATAGTTTGTGCACCATAGCAGGGCACACATTTTTCATAACGATTTTCAGTGCAGAGCATATTCCAAGTCCTAGAGTTAGAAGAGTAATCTACAATATATTGATCATCCACTTCTTCTGTTGTGACTTCCTCTGTGATTGTTGAAGCACTGTCCACTGTTCTTCATGGAATCTGAAGCAAGTAACTTCTGTTTCACCTGAATCTGTGCCCATGTGATTATGTCATATGAACATGGAGCTACCTCCCAGGGTACCACTGCTCTCTGCAACCACTATTTGCCATCATAAATACTTATATGGTATTTTTTTTAACGTGGAGGTACGAGATCTTTGGAGCGGACATCACACCATGTTTTTGTTTCATCTGACTATCCTTCCATATCTGCACACTGAAATTCAGCCTGAACTTGAGCTGGTTCAGAGTTTGTGAATGATATTTGAGGAAAGCGCCTTCTGGACTTGTGGCTCAGCTGTTAGGTTGAAACAGCTGTGAGCCACCAAACCCCTTAGTTTCACTCCCCCTCTTCAAAGGGGGGTGGGGAAGCAAAACTGGTGTTAAATGGCTGTCAGCCATTTAAACTTAACAGCTGACTGGTAGACCCACTCAGCTGCTGGATTTAAATGGCTATGAGTCATTTAACCCTTTAGCTTCACTCACCCCTTTGAAGTGTGTGTGTGGAGGAAGCAAAACCAATGCCTTTCCCAGGTGAAATGGGGTGTGGGGGGGAGGAAACAAAACCAATGGTAGCAATTTAACCCTTTGCAAGTGTCCCCCCTCTTTCTCCAGCAAAGGGAAGTCCCTGGCCCCTTTCTCCTTCTCTAGATTCCCTGAACAGGATCTCATCCTGCACTGAAACTTCATCTCTGAACTGGTAGTAAGAATCAGGAATGTGATGAACCGGCCACCCTGCAGAAATACTTTTGATAACTTTCTGAAAGTTCTCTCATGTTCAGAGGTAACTTTGTCTATTACAGTCCACATTTCACTTGATACTGGGCACAACTTTTTAATAAGATTAACATGCCCAATTTTTTAAATTTTGGGTCATCTACTATTGAACGCTCTGGATCATCTAGTCCAACCTTCTCTGCTATAGTCACATCCATTAGATCTAGTCCTGCACTCTAGAGCAGCAGAGAACAAATCTTCTCCCTCTTCCATGTGATAGAGTAAAATCACGTGTCCCTCATTCTTCTTCACGATAAAAATACACCATTCACCCTTTTCTTGTAGGACTGGCTTTCAAGACCCCTGGCCATCTGTTTTTAAAGCACAATGCCCAGAACTAGACACAGGTATTCCAGAAGTTCTGACATGTGCAGGAGAAAATGGAACAATTAATTCTCACAGCTTGGATATGATGCTTCTGTTAACGTGTTCAAAAGCAGCATTAGCCTTCTGGGCAGCTACATCACACATGTGTTCAGTTTGTGTTTAAGTGAGATTAAATGTGCACAAACTATGTGGTTATCCTCCTTTGGCTGCTCATTCCTTGCTCAAGCTAAGCCTTTGGATTCGTCCTGCATGTGGCCCCACCCATTCCTATCGAAGCAAAGTTTCACCACTTGAAACAATGCCAGCAAGAGACAGCTTTTCATGAGGTGGGTTTGAGGCACCAGCACTGTCTGCATCACTGCACCCAGACAGCTTTTCATGCTGCCGATGACAGATCAGACCCATAGAACTGCCTTGGGGCTGATTTGTACAGTATTAAAATAATACCTCATTCCATGGAGAAATATTACTACAAATCAATCCATTTTAGCTGCTATAAATACTAGTAGCTACAGGTTTCCATTTATAGTTTCCCAGTGTATAGGTATGACTGTTATCTTGGCAGGTTTGTCTTTACAAGCTTGGCACAGAAGGATAATTGGGATTGCTAGCTGTTTATTCCAAATTGAGGCAAGGATCATTCTTGCTCTCAGAACCGTTGAACAAGAGATGCCTAATCAAGGTCAGCAGAGTATCCTTGGCTTCTGAGAAGTCAATTGTGTGCAGATGCAAGCACCTAGTCAGGTAAAACTAAGGAAAAAGCTTGGCTGCTGAAGTGGCTTTCAGCCCTAATCCCCACTATCTCCAAACCAGCCATGAGCTGAGGCTATCTTTCAGGACACCTTAAAAAGTATCTCTACATGAAACAAAGCAAACTGACAGACACAATAATCCAATATCCATATAACTCAGCAAGACAGACAACTAGTTGCAGCCACTGGGCCACACCTAGTTTGTGAATAGTTACCCCTCTCCCCCCTACAAGCCTATCTTATCCATATCTTGCCCAGGAACACAGATGCACACTGCACTGCAACTTTTTCATATGGAAGCACTTACCCATGTGTTTTGCATTTATGTTCCGTGTTGTCCCTGGCTCAACCTGATGGCTATGAATCAAGGGAAGCATCTGAGTGAGAGAAGCATTCTGTCCAGTATGTAGGCAGTCAGTACTGATTCTTCAGGGTTCCAGAATCCAAACATATGTTCAAATGGGATAGCTTTGGCATATTGGACATAGTTAATCCCGAACACAGGGATGCCAGCCTCTAGGTGGAACCTAGGGATTCCTCAGAATTATAGTTCATCTCCAGACTACAAAGATCAGTTCACATAGAAAAATGAATGCTTTGGAGAGCTGACTCTGTGACATTGCACCCCACTGAGGTCCCTGTCCTTCCTAGGCTCTACTCCTAAATCTCTAGGAGTTTCTCAACATGGATCTGGCAATCCTACCTGGCCATCCCCTGTAAGTAGACAAAGGGGGACTTGGCAAACCTACTTCATTTGCTTTGTAAGATCTTGAAATGTAACTCTGCTCAAAGAATCTGAATAGCAAAATTACTCTCTGCTTCCATCATCACTAGCAGCTAGTTATCTATAAAGTGGAATGTGTCAAGTGTTAGATCACGCATATGCTGAAATCATTCATCACTAGAACTTTCAGCATTTGTTAATTGATTGCTGCCTAGAATGCTTTGCAGTTTTAATGGGACTTGCATTGCCTGCTGGTATTTCTATCGATCTTTATCGTAATAAAAGTGGCTGCTATCTATTTCGGTATGTTATTTTTTTTTAATTGATAAAAGCTTTCCAATGTTACAGCTTTTATGTTTTTCAGCCTCCTGAAGGGTTTTGTTTTTTTAAAAGCCATGCTGGTGGGATACGGGATATAAATTTAAATAAATATTGCTTTTCTACTTATAGTTTCAGAGAGTAGCCATGCTGGTCTTCAAGAGAACAGTTAGATTTGAGTCCTGTAGATTTGAGTCTTGAAAGCTCACACTCTGAAACTCTGGTTGGTCTCTAAGGCCCTACTGGACTAAAATCGAACTGTTCTACTGCTACTTATAGGAAACTGAGCAGATTATTTCATAGGAAGTGGTGAAGTGGGATTGTGTTAGAACTGCACAACCTGGCAACAGCTAAACACTGATGGACACTCCCCCTCTGTTAAATGTCCATGCAATGCCCTCTAGAGCAGGGGTATCAAATAGAGGGCTCCTATCAGGCCCCCAAGCAACTGGCTGTCATCTGCTTCCTTCTCCTTCTCTCTTGCTTCCTTCTGCATCACAGCTTGTTCTGCCGGGCTCACTCAATTGCACAGCAGAGCCACGCCTCTGTTCCTGCTATTGGTTGAGGCTTCTCCCTGTTCTGGTCCCCTGGAGAGGGAGGGAAAGAGCCAGGCTTTCCTTTGCCCAGTTCCTTGGATCCCATGGGAAAGATACAAAGAAAGCACCTTTAAGACCAATGAGTGCTAATGTTTTAAGCATGTTTTATTTTAAGGGTTTTTTTTTAATATTTAATTGTGTTTGTCTGTGTCCTTCATAAAGTTTATATTTCTGCAACCTAATCTTAAATAGATACACAGATGGCCTGGCCCCACATGGCCTGGCTCGACAGGATCTCATTTATGTCAGATCTGGCCCTCATAACAAATGAGTTCGACGCCCCTGCTCTAGAGGGAGGTGCTTCCTACAGAGAGGCTGAAAGAATGGCTGCCCAACAGGGCAGGAGAAGGAGGGGGTGGAGTCCAAGAGAGAGAAGCAACCAGAGAAGAATCTGAGGTGTTTTTCATCTTGAGGGCGTGAAGAATTTCTAAAGAAGCAGCTTCTGAGAAGAAATGACTGTGGAGATAGAAAAAAGGAATTGGTGGATTACTGGTCATCTTCTGGAGTGAGCCTTCGATTCTGAGAGACTGTGGCTTCTCAGTGACAGTGAGAAAAAGTGGCTAGAGACTTACTTCACCTTTTTTGTCCCAAATCTGGAACTGCTCATTCTAATTTTTATTCATACTGTTTGTTAAAGCTCCCAGACTGGCCCTATTGTTTCCCTCCCCTTTTAATAAACATTATTTGTTTACATGTCCACAGATTTTGAATGGAACATCCACAATTCTGTGACCACTAACCCAGTCCTTAAGACTAAAATGATTACAGATGTTTTTACATTTTTATGCATGGTTATAGAATGGGGGAGTCTTGTCTTAGCAGTAGTATGTGCGAAAAGGATCTAGGGGTCTTAGTAGATCATACGCTGAACATGAGTCAACAGTGTGATGCGGTGGCTAAAAAGGCAAATGCAATTTTGGGCTGTATCAACAGAAGTATAGTGTCCAGATCACATGATGTGATGGTATCACTTTACTCTGCTCTGGTAAGACCTCATCTGGAGTATTGTGTTTAGTTTTGGGCACCACATTTTAAGAAGGATATAGACAAGCTGGAATAGGTCCAGAGGAGGGAGACGAAGATGGTGAGAGGTCTGGAGACCGAGTCCTATGAGGAAAGGTTGAAGGAGCTGGGGATGTTTAGCCTGGAGAGGAAGCGGCTGAGAGGTGATATGATCACCATCTTCAAGTACTTGAAGGGCTGTCATATAGAGGATGGTGTGGAATTGTTTCTGCGGCCCCGGAAGGTAGGGCTGTCAGTGTATTGAGTCCTCCTTCCACATCATGACAGAAGCAAGAAGAAGCAGGTGGATCAGGTCAGATCAACCTTGTCAGCAAGCCGGTTCTGGCTGGACTGTAACCAGGGGAAAGCACCTGCTGAAGTCAGCAACTGTATGGACTGCCATGATTGGCTGACATATATATATAAGCACTACAGTGCCAGACTGTATTTCTCTCAGTCGAGAGTTGGTTCCTGGCGTAGCACTTTGTCACTCAGTTCAATGTTATTCACCACACTAGTTGTATTGTATATAGTCTGTAAATACACTACTTTTATACTAGGTGCTGGTGTGTGGCTCAACTTCTTCCCAGAGTATACTCTTGAACAGTTCTCTGTATTGCACTCTGCACATGCACCACCAATAAGGACCAGAATCAATGGGTTGAAATTAAATCAAAAGAGTTTCCAGTTCAGCGTTAGGAAGAACTTCCTGACCGTTAGAGTGATTCCACAGTGGAACAGGCTTTCTTGGGAGGTAGTGGGCTCTCTTTCCTTGGAGGTTTTTAAACAGAGGCTAGATGGCCATCTGACAGCAATGAAGATCCTGTGAATTTAGAGGGAGGTGTTTGTGAGTTTCCTGCATTGTGCAGGGGGTTAGACTAGGTGACCCTAGAGGTCCCTTCCAACTTTATGATTCTATGATTTTATGTCCTGCATCTATCCTGAGGACTATTTTATGAATATTATTTGGTGCAGCTGAATGTTATTTATGTTGGTTTTTATGCTCATGGTTTATTACTGATCATTCTTGTATTGTTGTTTTTACAGTTCGATTATTTTTGTCTTTTGTGAGTACCTCACATATTCTAAATAAATGGTTGTTTACAGCAGAGCCAGCTGAAATTAAATCCATCAAAGATGGAGGACCTGTATCTGAGCCATGGGGGGGAATCAGGAATCCAAATCTCAACCCTTGACAGGCAGCTCTAGTGCCAACACCAATGGTGAGGAGCTTAGGAGTGACCTCGGGTGCCTCGCTCTCGGTAGAGGCCCAGGTTACAAACACTGGCAGGTCGGCCTTTTATCATCTTCAGCTGGTCAGGCAGTTGTTTCCCAATCTTCCTCCCATGGCTTGGCTACAATAATTCATGCAATGGTCACCTTTGGACAGGATTACTGTAATTTGCTCTATGCAGGACTGCCCTTGAATCTGATCTGGAAAATTCAGTTTGTGCAAAATGTAGCAGTATGTCTGGGACATCTTCTGTCTGGGACTTCTTCACCAGCTTCATTGCCAATGGAATACTGGGTTCAAGGTTATGGTATTAACCTTTAAGACTATGCGGTGAGAGACCAACATATCTGCAGAACCATCTTTCCCAGTATGTTCCCCAGAGAGCCTTATGATTGCCAAAACTAGGGCCGACGCATCCCAGTAGGCCAGGTAGGTGGATGCCTTGGGCACCACCTAGCCACAGGGGTGACTGGCAGGCACCCCGTCCCCACACATACCCTGTCACCCCCAGTGCCCCTTCCCTACTGCATGTACTTGCTGCCCACCTTGTCACCTAACAAAGGAGGAGAATGGCAAGGGGCTGGGAGGCCACACTGCTGCTCTGATTGCCCCCTCCTTCACAGACAAAGCGCCGCTATCTGCTGCTGGGTTGAATCACCTGGCTCCACTGCAATTGCTAGCAAAAGCAACCCCCTGCCTGCCTGGCTTTTCTTCCCCACCCCTTCCTCCTTCTCCAAACACCCCCCCCCCCGACTTTATTCTACCACATCTCACTGACATCATGGTGCTTCCTGAAGCTACGACCCAGACCCCCCCCCCACAAAAAAACCCACAGTGATAAGGTTCAGCAATTGGGGGGGGGGGGAGCGAGGGCAAGGAAGCCGCCTGGACTCTTCCTCCTTGCTCCACTTTGGGATCTGCCATGATGGGGCTGTGGAGGGATGGGCCTGCCAGTGCTTTATTTTATTATTTTTTTTAGGGCAAAATAAAAGACTTTGGAAGTGGGGAGGGAATTGGGTATGGGAAGGAAGGAGCTGCTGGCTGGAAGATCCCTCAGAGATAGTTGGGGAAGCAAGTTCCATTAGGGTAGCACCATCTCTGGAGAGAGAGGGGCTGCTTCACCATTAAAAAATTCCATTTTCCATTATTAGCATAAGAACATAAGAGAAGCCATGTTGGATCAGGCCAATGGCCCATCCAGTCCAACACTCTGTGTCACACAGTGGCAAAAAAAATTATATATATAAATATAGATATGTATATACAATATGTATGTATATACATACACACACACACATATATATACACACTGTGCCTAATAGCCACTGATGGACCTCTGCTCCATATTTTTATCTAACCCCCTCTTGAAGCTGACTATGCTTGTAGCTGCTACCACCTCCTGTGGCAGTGAATTCCACACGTTAATCACCCTTTGGGTGAAGAAGTACCTCCTTTTATCCGTTCTAACCCGACTGCTCAGCAATTTCATTGAATGCCCACGAGTTCTTGTATTGTGAGAAAGGGAGAAAAGTACTTCTTTCTCTACCTTCTCCATCCCATGCATAATCTTGTAAACCTCTATCATTTCACCCCGCAGTCGACATTTCTCCAAGCTAAAGAGCTCCAAGCGTTTTAACCTTTCTTCATAGGGGAAGTGTTCCAAACCTTTAATCATTTTAGTTGCCCTTTTCTGCACGTTTTCCAATGCTATAATATCCTTTTTGAGGTGCGGTAACCAGAATTCCACACAGTATTCCAAATGAGACCGCACCATCGATTCATACAGGGGCATTATGATACTGGCTGATTTGTTTTCAATTTCCTTCCTAATAATTCCCAGCATGGCGTTGGCCTTTTTTTATTGCAATCGCACACTGTCTTGACATTTTCAGTGAGTTATCTACCACGACCCCAAGATCTCTCTCTTGGTCAGTCTCTGCCAGCTCACACCCCATCAACTTGTATTTGTAGCTGGGATTCTTGGCCCCAATGTGCATTACTTTGCACTTGGCCCCTTCAGTTACAAACATTCTTTGGAAATGGAGGATCCAAAGTGCTGTGTTTCAAAAACAATGACAACAACAAAAAACCCTTGTTGGAATTTGGTGTTTAAGTTAATGCTTCAGGCAATAGAGTGGTCTTTGTGGCCTCTATGATGCCAGGTAGGTTTAGTGGGTTTTATTCTAACAAATTATATTGTTTTATGTGTTTGTTAGTGCATTGTACTCTGCACTGAGCCCACTTGTGAGGGAAGATGGGATAAAAACCTCATAAATAAATAAATAAAAAAATCAGGCAGATTTAGAAGGCTTTTCCAGTATTCTCTGAAAAAAGCAGGATTCACATCTTATGTGCGTAAACAATGAAACACACGCAAACGATGTTGTACGTAACTCAGGAATACATTCAGAGTTATCATCCAACGACAAAATAGGAAATTTACAACGAAGTCTCCCTACCTCAGGTACAGAAAAGATTCTCACATGATGGGTAAGCAGAACCTTTTCACATAAGCAACTATTCCTTTCTAAATGTGCCTATCACTAGAGGAACAGAACAATATATGCTGAGTTGCAATCATGTAAAACACTGTCCGTGTGAGGGGACTCGGAGTGGCAAAGCTCAGCATGTCAAGAACCCCTCATTTTGCGACTGCAGAGCTGCTTTTACCAACTTTTTGTTGCTGTCATAAATGAGGAATTTCGGCAGCCACTGCAAGTCTAAGACTGAGCCTGTAATTACACAAAATTGCTTCTTGGAACCCCTTTTCTATCGCTTTTAAGAAAGTTGCTCAATTAACAATGTGACTAATACTTTTGAACCTTCCCATCAGCAAATAAAGACCTTGAAAGGGTCACTAAGCACCTATGACTAGAACCACCCACATCAAAGGAGCTCACACTGTTGTAAAATACATACTGTATTAACACAGGCCAATGCTGGAAAAGTATCCTGAAAGTACAGCTGAGTAAAATCCTAATCTGCTGGGTTTATATGCCACGGCATAGTGGGAGTAGAACATTTTAATTTGTAAGGTCAGTGAATGGAGCAACCCACATCAAATAGGCAGTTTAGGATGCACGTCGATTTCTTCAAACCAAGCATACCAATTTGTTTTAGTTCTCTTATGAAATGGTTTCTTTTTACCAAAAATAAAAATAAAAAATCTTCGTTTAATATTTGACTAAAGGCCTCCAATGCTTGCCTTCCAGCATTCATTCAAAGGAAGGCAAATATCAGCATTTGGCAAACAAATAACTTCTAACACTTACTCATTACATTGTACAATCGACCTGCAAACATGTCCTAGACACTATAGGGGGAGCCTGTAGACAAAGGTTCAGTGAATGGTTAAGGGGAAGAGTAAAAGAAGAAAAGCCTGTGTGGCCTTTAAAGGGGCTGGTACTTCAGTTCTGTGGTCATCACTAGAATAACTGGACTGTTTGCACTAACTAGGCATTCTAGCATCACCAGCCTCCAAGTGGAGCCTGGAGGTCTCCTGGTTTTCCAGTTGACCTCCATATGATAAAGATCTGTTCCTCTGGAGAAAATGGGTGCTTTGGAGATGAACTCCCTTGTCTTCTAAGGCTTCACCCCTCAAATTCCCAGGAATTTCCCAGCTCCATGCTGGCAACCCTCAACTGTCATTTGGCCCATATAGACAGAAATCTTGTATATGGCCAGGGCCGGTGCGTGGAATGAGACCAAGTAGGTGGCTGCCTAGGGTGCCACCTCTCATCATGCCCGCTGCCTTCCTGACTTCGTTGAGGCTTGGGAAGCCTCGGCAAAGTCAGGGGGCATGGCAGTGAGCGCACTCAGAGCCCAGCTCTGAGCGTGTCCGCTACCTTTCTGACTTCACAAAGGCTTCCTGAGCCTCTGCAAAATCAGGGGGTGTGGCAGCTAATGCACTCAGAGCCTGGCTCTGAGTGCGCTCACTGCCTTCCTGACTTCGCCGAGGCTTTCTGAGGTTCGGGAAGCCTCAACGAAATCCGGGGGGGAGGGGGGCGCGCGTGGCAGCGAGCATGCTCAAAGCCCAGCTCTAAGTGTGTCTGCTGCCTTCCTGACTTTACCGAGGCTTCTTGAGGCTTGGGAAGCCTTGGTGAAGTCCAGGCATGTGTGGCAGCCAGTGCACTCAGAGCCTGGTTCTGAGCGCGCCTGCAGTCTTCCTGACTTTGTCGAGGCTCAGAAAGCCTCGGTGAAGTGGGGGGGTAGGACAACATGGGTGGGCGCATGCTTTGTGTGCTCAAATAGAACATTTGGGGCGAGGGCACCGGATTCCGTCTGGGGCAAAAGAACCCCTAGTGCCAGACCTGTATATGGCTCAGAGGAATAGGGTTGCCAGCCATCCGCCAGCACACCCCTGAAGCATTTTGGAACGAGCACTGTGATGTCACCTTGCATCATATGGAGATTCAGGAAATTCCTAGAGTGCTACCACCACAATATGACATGACTTCCCGATACATGACCAAAAGTCACATTGCAGTGACATAGGCTTGCCAATCTCCAGGTGGTAGCGAGAGATTTCCTGCTGTTATAACTGATCTCTAGGTGAAAGAGATCACTTTACCTGGAGAAAATGGCCACTTTTGAAGGTGGACTCGATGGCATTATATCCCATTGAAGTCCCTCCCCTCCCCAAACTCTGCCCTCCTCAGGCTCTACCCCCAAAATCTCCAGGTATTTCCCAACCAGGAGTTGGCAACCCTACAGTGATGCCTTTTCCTCATTTTCTCTTGCTGCTCCACAGAGCAATAGACAGAGTCTGCAACCAGGGGGCACGGGACCTGACATACCTAAGGAAATGATGGTTGCTTTATTATTTGGTGTCATCTCACAAGCATACAACAGCAGCCCTGTTCACATGTTGCCTGCTTTTTATTTTTTTGTAAGAGAGCCAATATATGTTCACTTTACAAATGAAACTGGGGACCAATATCTGGATAAACGGGGGCTTTAAATCACATGTTCAGCCGTACATGCATTGTGTGTAATAAGAGTATTACACATAAAGAAAAAAAATACCCTATGCATGGGTTATATGTGGATTCACCATAATGTGAACCGGGTTTGCACTACATACACTGACACGGAAAGGGAGAGAAAGCGGATAACGTCCCAGACATCTACCAGGGCAAACTCAATTCATCTATGCTAAAGCAATTCTTGTTTCTTTTTCATAGTCATTGAAAAAAGAAAGTGTCAGTAAAGCACATTAGCCCCAATAAGAGAGATCACAGGCAATGTTTGGCACAACCAGGCATCTTACAATCTATCAGTAGAATTGCTTGGGTATGGGTAATGTTCTCACTGCTAGAAACCAGACCTCTTTCATACAACAAGCCCTTCCCTTTGCCTCAAATTCTAACACTGACCCTTCCTATTTCCTTAGTTTTGAACACTTAAATCAGAATTATTGAAACACTGGGGTTATTAGCTTGATAATAGTCCCTTTTTAGAAGGAAGATAGGATCTTGCTAATAACATCTCCCAAGTCCAGTTAAAGCAATGTATCTCAAATGAAGTTAAATAAACCCAGCTCTGTATATTTTAATTACGTATTTGTCTTGGGTCTATTCTGTTACCAATAAAGTTTTACCCAGAAAAAGATTATGGAGGAAAATTTGTTAATCTTCACGCTTATCTTGTAGTCCATTTGTCAAAGATCGGTTACTCAAATTCATTTTTAATTTACGCAATACAGAAAATATATTTTTAGTGAAATCAGTCAATCTTAAAAGATCCTTTTAACATGAGAATCTGGCAGCTGCTCAAGAATCCTTCAGTTGTAGCAGTTCATGATACTCACCACTGTCTGGGTCAGAACGGCATTGGAAATGTCTGGCTTCAAACACATTCAAGGGAGTGTTTAGGGTCGAGAAACATCAGGCCCTGAGAAATGTCACATTATATTTTCTCAAGCTACATGCCCTTTTGCTGTGATCCCATTTCATTTAGAAAGGCAAGGCTATTTCATTTAAGATCTCACAAGCCTTACACTATGAAAGAGTAGGCAGATTCATGGTTTTATTTTCAGGTGGCCAAGGTCAAATATGGAGATTTTACAACCCTATTTAGGAAAGGACAGTTTGCTATGAGACGCTTTACCTTAGTGTGTACATGTTGTAGCTTAAAAGTGATGTTTTTCTTTTTAACCTCCAGTGACTTCTTTGGTTCTTCAAATTCTTTCTGGAACATTCTAAAGTAATCAACTTGCTACAGTAGAACGGACAGATCGCTATCATTTATTTTTACATGGTAAAATGTCTGTCAAAAATACCGCATGCACACAAAATAGAGGAACTCATTCAAAACCTGCATTTTCTCTGACAAGATAACTAGTGATTTACATTGAGAGAACATTTCAGAATAATGTGGCTAAGATATGCAATATAGGAATTACCTAGAAAATAGCTTCCACAACCTTCCATGCTAAGTGACAGTCCAGTGCCCCTTATGTCTAAGAGAGAACACATCAAGGCTAATCCTATGAGGAATGTATTACAGCAGTTCTTACCCTTGAGGCTAAACAAACAGTCAAACCAAATTCTGAAGGAACTGGTTGGTCCAATGGAGACATCTCTGGTAGTGCACACCGTCTCCTCTGCCTCTACAGCAGACTTGATTCTGGTCTGCATCGTCTCCTTGTATGCTCTTTCATTTCCTTCTCTGCCAAGCCTCAAAGGTTTGTTGAAGTAACCTAAAGTAGAGTTGCCAATCCCCAGTTGGAGCCTGAAGATCTCCTGGAATTACATCAGATCTCCAGATGACTGAGGTCAGTTTCCCTGGAGAAAATGGTTGCTGTGGAGGGTAGACTGTATGGCATTTTACCCTACTGAGCTCCCTCCCCAAACCTTGCCCTCCCCAGGCTCCCAAAGATACAGGAATTTTTCAACCCTGAGTTGGCAATCTAAGTAGTATTTAATTATTATTATGTACAATATGTATATGGAGATGGCTTTTTGGTCACATGTTTTACAAAACTGCTTTCTGAATTACTAGTTTCCAATAAGAACTCTGCACATAAACTATAACAATGTATTGACTTTTTTCCTTTAACTGGAGGAGGAACCCAAAGGCCACCATGAATCTCAAAAAGAAGAAACAGCACACTGTGACTGTCTGGAGGCATGGTAAACTCAAGGAAGAACAAACCTCCGACTCAAGGAACACAATTCAAAGCTGGGAGAATTCTGCCCTCTCCGGTCATGTGCATGCCACATGTTCCTCACATGAAAGAGATAGAAAGTGACACTATAAATCTTAACCTTCTTTGTATAAAAGGCACTCTTCATTCATACCATTTGACACAAGTACACTAGTTTCCACATCACCACTTCCAGCTGGTGAAGGGTGGGATATTTCAATAACAAAGCAATTCATTTTCCCTGTGCATTCTTCTGGTTGTCATTGAGTGGAGAGAGGAGTCTCTGACCACACTGGACATTTGTGAATGACTGTGAGGGTGCAGTGACTAAATCAGAAGACCAGAACATTCAGGAATCGAATAACAGTACGGTTACTGCAGTTACATTTATTGTACATGTAATGGAACAGTCTGGGTGGTGTTTGGTCCTACTGGGTGGAACTCTTGTTTCAGTTTCCAGTTTTTGTATGTTAGTTGTAGTTGTTGGTCATGGGAAGCTGTCCCCTTGCAAATAAATGGTTCAGATTTTAAGACAGCTTGTCTATGCTGAATGGACCTGAGAAAAGATGCCTGAGTGAGTACTCTATCCTGGTAACTCAAAGCCAAAGGGGCACATTACAGTTGCCATCTTTATTATCCTGTTAAGCCTGAATATGAAGCAGTGATGGTAGGGCCATTCTGACATCCAAACATCATGGGTGGATCCTGTTATGATGGACTCTGTTATGACAATGATGTGTGTATATAAAGTGCTGTCACTTCTGACTTATGGCAATACTATGAATGAATGTCCTCCAAAATGCCCTATCAATAATCTTGCTCTGATCTTGCAAACTGAGGGCCATAGCTTCCTAGATTGAGTCAGCTCACCTCATGATGGGTCTTCCTCTTTTCCTACTGCCTTCAATTTTTCCTAGCACTAGTGTCTCTTCCAGCGACTCTTCTCACAATGTCAGCAAAGTCCTATAACCTCAGGTAAATCATTTTAACTTCTAGGGACAATTCCGGTGAAAAAAGCAGCAAAATCAGAAAGGGCAGAAACTGCTAGACTCCCCAGATATGCAGAAAAACATAGTTTAGTAAATTGGTCGAAATAAAATAAAATTTCAGAACAACTTGGTGAGAACCAGGGCTTCTTCTGAGCAGGAAGGCACAGCAACACAGTTCCGGATAGCTTGGTGCCAGGGGTGTGGCCTGATATGCAAATGAGTTCCTGCTGGGCTTTCCCTATAAAAAGTCCTGTGTGCAAAAATTGCGATATCAGGGGGTGTGGCCTAATATGCAAATGAATTTCTGCTGGGCATTCCCTACAAAAAAAGCCCTGGTGGGAACTGAGTGTGCTCCAAGAGGCACAGAACTTTGAAAGCAGCAGAGAGTCAGTTAAGGGGAAAAGGGGGAGGGAGGGAAAATTAGCCTATTCAAGCCCCTAAGAGAATCCTGGAGGGGAGATTTGGGAAGAGGGTTCAAATTCCTCTCTCAAGATTCCTCACAGGATCCTGGTTTGTTCCATTTACTTTAAAGCTGGTCTGCAAAAGTGATCGGGTTGCCAGACCAGGAGATTGGAGGGGGCAGAGACATACCCAAACCAGATTCCACAATGACACAACATTAATTTCAGCTGCATAACAGGAAGTGACATCACCATGTTGTGATTAGGGTGGCCAATTCTAGCTTGGAAAATTCCTGGAAGTTTGGGAAGATGCCAAGGGAAGGACTTGAATTATTTTAAACATTATGCTATACCACAGACTCCACCTCTGAAGCTGCCATTTTCTCCAGGGGAACTAATCTCTGCAGTCTGGAGATCTGTTGTAATTCTGGGAGAACTTTGGATCTCACCTGCATGATAGTAATCTTAGCTGTGGGACGCTCTAGGATTTCACCAAAACATCAGGGCTTTTTTGTAGAAAAACCCCCCAGCAAGAACTCATTTGCATATTAGGCCACACTCCCTGATGTCACCATTGTTTTGCACAGGACTTTTTTGTAGAAAAAGCCCAGCAGGAACTAATTTGCATATTAGACCACTCCCCCTGACACCAAGCCAGCTGGAACTGCACTCCTGTGTGTTCCGGCTCAAAAAAAGCCCTAGTAAAACTCTATGATCTCATTCCACTCTCCCAGTCTCTATTAAGTGGCAGCAGAGGACTGAGGTTGAGGGCAGGATCCCATCCTGTTGTTGGACTCTGAACCCTCAGAGCAAAGGCCTAGTTAAAGGATGGGAAATTAAAGTAACTGCAGACATAAGGAGAAATTCCCTCTCTCTTTTAAACATCTAAGAAAGTGCTAGTGGAGAGGAGGAAATAGGGTTTGCTGTCAAATGACTGGAAACTGATCTGTCCAAGGGAGGCTGTTGCTGACAATGTAATGACATTTAATCAGGGCTTTTTTGTAGCAGAAACTCCTTTGCATATTAGGCCACACTTCCCTGATGTAGCCCATCCTCCTGGAGCTTACAGTAGGTCCTGTACTAAGAGCCCCGTAAGCTCTTGGATGATTGGCTACATCAGGAAGGTGTGGCCTAATATGCAAAGGAGTTCCTGCTACAAAAAAGCCCTGCATTTAACCATGGAGTTTTGACTGAATGCCACTTTCACCAGCAATGGGTTGACATCACTTCTGGTCACAGCAAAGTGATGTTATCATGTCAGGACACCATGATAATGCTCCCCATTCCTCCACTTTCTCCTCCCACCCAACAGAGTGATGGCAGCAAAGACTGGCCAGGGGTGAGAGAGCCCCTGTCTGAAGCAGGAACCTGATAACCCTAGGAGGAAAGGAGTACATAATATAAACATGTATGTTCTCTTGTGGGGACCATGCATAGATCCAAAAGTCAGATGGGCACCTCTCAATAATTACAAATGAAAAGTAGTTTAGAAGTATTTTATAGCAGTTAATATGGAATTTTAAAAATAAAATTATGTTGCCATAAGCTACAGCATCCTGAGATTACTATTTATATAATTAGAAGACACAAGCAATGAACGTGTAAGGACTTGCGAGGGTCCCTTTATTTTCCCCATATCCTCTTCCCCACACTATTTCTTCTTATCAATCAACTTTTATTTCACCAACCCTTAATCTCCAGGGATGTCCCAACCCAGAGCTCTCAACCCTAGCTAGCCCATAGCCTGTTGGGGCATCTTGTGGCCATACCCCCAACTTTCCATCCACACCAAGTTTTCATTCAAGAATTATTTGCAATTTTAAATCACACTGCACCATGACCAAGCACCCTCTCTGAGCAAGTCCATGCTGCTGGTTCCACAGTTGAGCCAGGAGCAGCTCAGCTTGGTGTGGTCCTCCTGGTGAAGCTGCTGCTGCCCCTGTCACTCTGGGAACTTGCTCCAACTCCACTACCCCAGCTCATTGTCAGGCTGCAGCGCTGAGCCCTCCTGTGTGGCCACTTAAAGAGCCACAAACCAGGCAAGGCTGGAGAACACGGGGAAGTGTTGGTATGAGGAAAGTGGCACTATGTCTGGATCTAGCACCAGAGAAGCAGCGGTTCAAAGTGGCTGGATGAGTGAGAGAGCGTGTGAGTGAGCCCTTTTATTACTGTATTTTATTTTTTTTTATTTTTAATGCTGTGATGTTATGACCCACCAGCTTCCCCAGTGCCTCCCCAACTGAACATTTCCTGGCTAGTAACAGGAGATGACTACGGTCAGATTTAACAAAGCTGCCTCTGGGACTAGAAAGCTTACCCATGATGCTTTGGTTATCTGAAATAGTATCAGACAATACTAAGAAAACATGCAGGAATTGTGGGGAACATATCACTCCAAAAATATGTTAGCCTATTTTCTCCTTTCCAGCTTATTGCTGTATCAATAAAACTTGTTTCCATAGAAGAGAATGGAATGGAAAGTAGGACCTCTCCTGGGCCCTAAATGGCCATTAATGCTAACAGCGGAACAGTATTGACCAATATTCACAATATAGCACAAACTGTTAAGACTAAACTGGTCTCCTGTGTGCACTGGCAGGAAACCAGTTCTGCTTTTTAAATTACTTTGCATGCTTACTTTTGCCTCCTATGTTTTAATTACAAATAACAAATTGCAATCATAGCTTGACATTTTTAATATTAAGAACTAAATTGGCTCTTGGATTTATTATTTTTGAGATTTGAACTAAGCGTTGCAAATTGAGATGCAGTTATAAATGGCTCCTAGGAGGGCTGAAATTCACTAGGTCTGCCACCCAGGACCTGCAAGGTAGGCCAACGGCACCACAGTGTAGTTAGAATTAGACTCTGGTGTGGAGGAACAAAGTTTTAAATATTCCCCCAAAGAGCCATAAAACCAAGTTCTTTCTAAAAATACTCAGCCAGAAAACGATTCTATTGTTTTATCTTAACAGGATGCATATTACATTCAGGATAAAAATAAAGCACTAAATATTAATTATTCTGAGCACACAACTTGGGAAAAAAGGCTCCCTGATAACATGTTCTGTAGGCAGCTCACTATTACATCTGCTTTTAATTTGAATATCAGAGAAAAGAATATTAAACTGTAGGACTTCTTTCAGGTGTCATTTACTGATAATTAGGCAAAATACATTCCCGCTGAAACAAAAGAACTATCTCTCTGCCTCACAACATTTAATTGGGAAACAGGCTGCCAATCATGTCCCTTAAGCTGCTTCCCAAAGGCTCCATCAAGAATGCACACAAAATACGCTCAAATGGCCAGCCCGTATCATGATCATTAAATCCTCTTTCTAGCAATTGAGAAAAGGTCAGCATATTCAGCCGTCAGAAGTTTGTACCTTCAGCATATAGATCAGTCAAACTGTTGAAATGTGACTAAAGGGAAATCAATAGGACAGCTTGGCTGGAAACCCAAATATCATTTTATAATGCATCTCGTTTTTCAAATTCAGGTGTAAATCCAGGTCTTCATTGCAAAATACAGCAAAGCGGTTGCTCTATAAAGAAAACCTACAGGGAAATTATGCTGGAGGCCATTATAATAACCACAGAAGATCATGATGAATCAAGGGGTGGATTAGGATAATATTGAGTGCAAGCCCATCAAGGATTTAGACAAAGTAAAGGCCTCACATTTTCTCCTCCCCTCAAATCTAAGTAAAGGGCACCATTCTATAATGAAGCACTGGCTTTTGTGGGAAAGACTGAAGCATTTGCATTCAGTTCCATTGAAATCAATGAAACTTTAAAGTGCTTTAATTGGGACAGGCATATTTATTATAGCCTGAGTTAGCAGCCAGTGGCTGGCAACCAACAGGACTTTTTAAGGGGAGGACGACTATCAGTGCAATAGTGTTACCGTCAGGGCAATAAGAACATAAGAGAAGCCATGTTGGATCAGGCCAATGGCCCGTCCAATCTAACACTTTGTGTCACACAGTGGCCAATATATGTGTGTGTGTGTGTGTATACACACACGCACATTATATATATATATATATATATATATATATATATATATATATATATATATATATATATATATATATATATATATATAAACACACACTGTGGCTAATAGCCACTGATGGACCTCTGCTCCATATTTTTATCCAATCCATATTTTATCCATATTTTTATCCAATCCCCTCTTAAAGCTGGCTATGCTTGTAGCCGCCACCACCTCCTGTGGCAGTGAATTCCACATGTTAATCACCCTTTGGGTGAAGAAGTACTTCCTTTTATCCGTTTTAACCTGACTGCTCAGCAATAGTCAGTCCACTATAGGAATCACCAGGAAATCTACTGTTTTACCATAGCGTTTCTGGTGATTCCTATGGTGAATTAATGTTACTTCCTGGTTCTACCTGGCAATGACATAACATTACCATGCTGATAGGGATTTTTTAATTTTTTTCTTTCCACTAGCCAATGGAGCAGCAGGAGGAAATGGCAGTTGGGGGAAAGAGATTTCCTACCCCTACTGGGAAACTGGTATCTCTCATTATCTCTAGGATCTATATTTAAACAACTAAAGTACTCGTACCTTGGAAGAGCTATGATGGTTCTCAGTTTTTCCACTTTCTCTGTATTTTGGGTATATTTCCCATGATTATCTGCAGTTTTTGTGCTTGCTGCCATGAGGATGACAAAATGCATCAGTAGCAAGAATTGAAAAACACAGGAGATCAGAACCATATTTAAACAGAGAACAAACAACAGCAGCCCACATTTTTCGCTTAATCTTGCCCAATTCCCCTCCTTGCCATAGTTCGTATCCAATGATTCCAGCACAGAACATTTTGGTGAAAAAAGGGGACCACTTATTACTTTTTCACAGGCTGAAAAGCTGGCTGAATCTAACCCATTGCCCATGAACTAATTACCCCAAACTGTGCCATTTGGGTCGAGGATGGCCACCTCGCCCACAGAAACGTAAGAGAAAGCTTACAATACTCTTGAGCAAAAGCTTTTGTCCTCTCCAAAAATAAAGGTACCTTGCCCAAAGGTATACCTGCAACAAATGGCTCAGTGGTGGAACATCAGTTTTGCATGCTGTAAGTCCTAGGTCCCTTCTCTGGCATTTCCAGTTAAAAGGATCAGGTAGTAGATTATGTGAAAGATGTCAACCTGAAACCTGGTGAGCTGCTGCCACTCAGAGTAAGCAATACTTGATGACCAACACCCTGACTCAATATAAGGCAGCTTCTTACATTCAAATGGCGTTATTTGAATACTGTAATGTACTGTTCCTGTTTATTTTCGTACATGGGTGATTGCCACTGCTATACTCTTTCTCCTACATTATGTTAGTCTGTAGCAACTGGAGTGAGGGTGTGGTGTATCAGATCAGGACCTGCAACTTGTGTTCAAATCCCCATTCAGCCCCCAGAGCTTTAAGCAGGGCTTTTTTTTTGTAGCAGGAACTCCTTTGCATATTAGGTCACGGATGTAGCCAGTGTAGCCCTGATGTAGCCAATCCTCCAAGAGTTTACAGGGCTCTTCTTACAAGGTCTACTGTAAGCTCCAGGAGGATCGGCTACATCAGGGGTGTGTGGCCTAATATCCAAAGGAGTTCCTGCTACAAAAAAAGCCCTGGCATGGCCAGTTAATGTCTCTCGAGGTTGTTATGAAGACAAAAATGTTTGCCACTCTTGGAGAAAGGATGGAATAAAAAATGTGATAAGTATGTTGAAATGAATATTATCCCCCCTACTCCTCCTAAAGTCGGGAATGCTATACTAATCACACTCATGATTTGACAGGAATTATGACAGAAAACAAAAAGAGAATTTATCATATGCTTCTATAGAGGATGTGATTGTTCAGGAACCTGTTAAACAGCAGAAAATATTTGGGTTAAGGAACCCCAAGAAATCTTATGGAAACAGGTCAGACCATCATACTCAGTTCTTCCCAAATTTCAAACACCTACAACGTGGACTTTTTGCAAAAGGATTTAATCTAATTATTATTTCTCTGCTGGGGGGCAGCACCCCTGGAAGTTGCTAAGTGAGAAACCCCCAACATTGACTCACCAAGGAGCTCAGAGTTGCTTATCCAATTCATTGTCAAGTCAAGTCAAGTTAGCCTTTACTGGCATAAAATATATAGATATATATATATATATATCAGAGCAAACTGGTTAAAAAAAAAGATAAAATGGAATGATTGCATACATATACATCAGGAAAAGCATAAACATAAACTATTTCTATGAGATTCTCTTTAAAACAGAATAAAGAAACTTAGCCACTTTCTCAGTGACACTAGATGAAGTATCGTTCAAAAGACTATAGACCTTAAGTGCATCAGAACAATTAACCATGATAACTAAAAGAGGATGTAAATACTTGTGACAAAGATCTGTATACAAATTACAATAAAGAAGAATATGAGTAACTGACTCCATGCATTTTTGCTTACAGAGACAGTATCTGACTGAGTAGGCTGTCTTGTTAAATCTGCCATAAAGAATGGCAGAGGGCATGGTGTTGCATCTGGCAAGGGAAAAAGCTCTACGCTGCTGTGGCACCTGCAAGACAGATAGATATGAGGCCATTTTCCCAGTACTAAGAGAGATCTCAAAACTCAGTGGGGAACAAGTTTTCTTAGCCAGACTGTATAGGTCTTGGCGCTCAATATCTAGCAACCTGTTTTTAATTTGTTGGACTGCAGTAGTGAAGGACAGCATGGACAATAGTTATAGGGATAAACCCATTGCTTTTATTTTTCTCTCAATTTGTGCTGACCAATTTGACAAATTAAATTCAGAGAGCATTTGAGAGATATAGCTTCCCAGTTCAGAGTTGTAGTGCAAGAATAGCCAGAATTTGAAGGTCATGAGCCATGCACTAGTAACCATTAAACACATGCCAGTTTCTAAGCAGATAACTGCATATGGGACACATTTTGGCATGCCCAGAATTTTACGCAAGAATCTGGATTGGACACATTCAATAGCACATTCAAAAGATCCAATCCAGATTGGGATGCCATACAGAAGTTGTGAAATCACTTTGGCTTTGAATATTTTTATGGCAGCTGGCACAAACTGCTTACCTCTGCCATAAAAAAAGCAAGTTATGACAGATGCACTAATGTTAGCTATCTTCACTGCATACTTGTGATGGGTAGATCAAGTCACATTATATTGAAAATAAACACCTAAGTATTTAAAATACTTGACTTGCTCTATCTCTTTACCATCAGTAACCCATCTGTAAAGTCTCCACTTTTTTGAGAAAACTAAGATTTTGAACTTCTCATAATTGAGCTGGAGCTTATTACTAGTAAAATACAGAACACAATGGGACAGCAGACGTCTTAAGCCCACTCTAGACCAGGACAACAGCACCGTATTGTTCATTCTCACAACCTAGTGAGATAGGACAGGCAGAGAGGGTGAATGGCCCAAGATCACTCAGCAAGCATCATGATAAGAGTGGGGATCTGAACCTGGCTCTCTCACCTCTTAGTCGGTTACTGTGCTACACAAACTCTAATATTTAGTGAAGAACTGACACATCAACGTAAAGTACTCACATTTGCCAAATGGCCATTTATGTCTCATGAGGAAAGAGGAAGTGCAGAAAAAATAAGTTTCTTCTTTAGACTTCATTAAAATATTGAGCAGAACCAAGATTTTGTAATAAGATCTGTCATACACAAAGAGATTTGCAACGGTTTAATTCTATGATAAATATTTGTATGTGTGATGCATCTTTCTGTAAAAATTTAAAATGAACTGTTGCTTTTTTTAAAAAGCTGTTAAGTATACAAATTTGCAATTATTGTGTAATCTGATTTACTGTCCACCTTCTTGTTTTAAAGCTCATGACATGAATTAGGATTAGCATCACCTACTGGTAGTGCTATGTTACCAAATTCATTTTTTTCAAAAAAGAGTTTTCCAATCTGTAATTTATTTGAACACAAAATTAATTACAGATTAGCCAGGTGGGGCACGATGACATTATTCCCACAGCAGGGCCCAGAGGCCACCAAGCAAGCTACAGCCTTCACCTCCCTCCCTGCTGCTCCCACTCATGGTTTCCCATAACATGGAAAAGGCTGCAGCTTGATTTATCTGCAGGGGCCCCAATTTATAAGCATACGAGCACGCCTTATACTGAGTTAGGACCTTGGTCAGTATTATCTACTCTGACCGACAGTAGTTCATCTTCTCAGGAAGCACTCAGACACCACTTACTGCCAGATCCATTCCTTCCTTCCTTGAGGCACATCAAGAATAAAACAATTATATTGATTCTAAACAACTAGATAAAACATAAAATCAAACAGATCATTTACTAATTAAAAATTCAGTAATTACAATTTCAGATGGTGCCGATTTCAGAAACCCAGTCCCCCTGGCTGAACGATAAATCAATGATAATGGTCAAAATCAGTCACTTTATTTTAAAATACATTTTCCCAGGAGTGTTGTCTCACTTGCTTTTTAGTATACCAATAATTAATGCTCCAGTGGTCAGTTCACTTTAAATGTGAATGGGCTGGTGCATATAAATGTGAATCCATGGAAATCTTAACCAGATAAGAACTTTCTGTATGACCAACATCATATTAAAAATGCCTTGCAGAATGACTCTTCAGTCTTTGCATGTCATTAGATTAGAGTAGGTTCCCATTCCCCCACCCCTAGGGGGGTTTCCTCCAATTTTGGATCCTGCAACCCACCAACATGGAGATGGCTGACAGGGAGAGCCTCGCTCCCAAAGGGCTGCATTGTTGCTCCATGTCCTTGGCAAAATGACAACACCTGGAAGTGATGTCATCATACTAGGCACATTGTGTGTGTGGGGGGGGAACGCATAAAAAACCCTCCATGGTGCCATCATCGTGGTTTCTTGTTGACATCATTGCACCACATGCACTATATTCATGAGAAAAAAGTCCCCCACCAGCAGCTAGGTGAGACCTGGAAACCCTAGATTAGACACAGAGGAACTTCAAATTACCATAAATGTATTTTATTCCACCAAAGCCCAGTCCATCACACATATCTAACAAAATGGGCTTTAGACCATGAATGCTGATGCTAAAATATAACCTTGAATGGCTTTAAGATGTCACAAGACCAGGTTTCTGTGTTGTTACAGCTATCCCTTGGATTATCACTGAAAAGGTTAAAAGCAAATCTTGGCACTTCCTTATAAATGTGCAAGTTTGCCAGTGTGATAACATCTCTCATTTTTTCTGAATGGCAAGCTGCCAACTTGGACCACAAGAGAGGGGAAATAGGGGAAGGGGTGCAACAAAAACGTTTAAGTTGCTTTCACCTTTGCTAGTCTTACTATGAGGGCTCTCCTTCTGAGAAAGCCAGGCCACCTCAAAGCAGGGAAAAGTCTCCCCTCCCAGATCCAGCACGCATGCTGCTGTCACTGCTGATTTTCCACAAGGTTAAGAAACAGCAGAGGGGAGGGGAAGTGTTTTAATCAAACCCGACTCAGCATTGTGTTACCCAGTGTCAGTTTACAAGAAATGACAAAACATGACACAACAGAAGCTGACGTCTAGCGGGGAATCGTCAATATGCAGCATGTGAAGAATGAACCGTGCTATTTTCATTAACCATTAATGGAGGCACAGAGATGCTTTTCCCATGCCCTGCTGGAAAAAAAAAATGTGTACCAATCAATCAGACATTCAAAAAGCACCATTCAGGGAAGACGTCCACTGCTCAAAGGACTGTTGCATAAAGATCCGGCTCAAGAGGGAAATTAAACTGGTGGCACAAATACAATTTCCATAGCATCTAAACATGGAAGCATCAGTTCCAGGGCCAGTTCCAGGTTTGGGGGACCCTGCCCTCCCTTCCATCCCCACACCTGCATGCCCTCCACCTGCCCATACATCCTTCTCCTGCTTTCAAGTCCTCCCACTATCTATGCTCAGTTGCCTGCACTACCTGCCACTGCCACCAGTGCACCATCCACGTGCCTTTCCTCAATGCCTCTGCGCACTTGGGAGCACAGGTACAGACAGACAGCAGGAGAGGCATGTGGGTGGGGGCCAATGACAGTGAGCCCCACCAGAAGTCCTGGGTTCTGGCAGCTGCCCCAGTTCAGACTAGGCTGACATTGGCTTTGATTTGGTCTCTTATGCTTTTATCCCAAGAACAATTAACATCTATGTGATGCTAGATGAAGTGGGTCTGGAATGATGCATTTCTTTGCCCTCTGCACACAAAAGCAAAAGCACCCTGTTGTCGGTTGGATCCAGGACCCCACTATCAAGATTGGAATGTGGACTTTGCCCTTACTGAAACAATGTTCCCAAGTATTGTCTGCTTTTCTCTGCAAGAGCAAGTGTGGAAATCCATGACTGCGCTATGGTATGCTGAAGTGTTCATCTGTATTCTATTTTTAATGTCCTTTTTAAAGCACTTACAGAACCATTCTTCTGACTGTGATTTGTAACATCAGGGATGTCTAATGGCGTGTTAGCTGGAGGCTAAGGGAGGCTCTTTTCTCTCGTGTCACCCTGACATGCAGTTTCTATCTATAATAGGCTGCAATTATCAACCAAACAGGGGAGTCTTTCAAGGCTGGGCCTAGTCCATGAAGAAGCTGTGATTAAAATGGACTCTCTGCCCTACTGTCTCCATGGTACTGAGAAACCACAGATGCACACCTTTCATTTTCAGCATGTCAAATCCATTTAGGTGACCAAACGACTCACGTTAAAGGATGTCACCAACTAACCTGCTTTGGATCCAATCAATAACGTGCGCAACTGCAATTTCAGCAAGTGTTAAAGGGATTACACGACCACCCAAGGCTGCAGTAATTATTGAACAACATGTCCTACTGTGGTTGCGTATTTGTACCCTGACAGACAACTAATTCAAGAATCCTGTGCACAAGATCTGAAGCATTGTTTATTTTTCACTGTTGGAGGGAACCCAACCTAATAATACCATATAATGTGCAGGACCATAAATAATCTTAAAACAAACATTTGAAACACATTAACTTGTCCACTTCAAGCTACATACCTTGATTTGTAATGATCAAGAAATCACCAATACTGTTGAAATTATAAAAAAAAAACAACCCAAAATTATTTCCTCAACTTTTACCTCTCCTCCCCCACACACATTACTTATCCAAGATACTTCTGAGGTTTGCTCAAATTTTGTTTCCCAATCTACACGTTACCAATCACTCATTAATGCACCTTGCTGTCTTTATTGTTCTAATTGTACCATTTCAAATGCATTCCAAAAGCATTTTGAGTCATTCATTAATGCACAGTGTAAGTAAAGTTATAATATCCAATAGATGAACATTATCTTCCATTGCACAAATACTCTTCTTCAGATTTTGCGGGACTCCAGGCAACAGAAAAAAATTAAATTCAGCCACTGTTGCACCTTGGCTTATAAAGAGCCCCCCTCCCCACTTTTCCCTCAGTCCCTATGCAACAGTACTGGCCTAATCACAAAAAACTGGAAAATATCCTAAATAAGAAGAACAAAATCTCTATGAGCAAAATCCATATTTTAAGACTTAGGGTGTTTTCCCACAAAGCTTACCTCGGAGCGACGTCCCTCTTCACCGCGCAGCGTCTGCACGGATTTCCCACCAACTGCTCCGCATAACCAGGAAGTGCCGGACCTTTTGCGTCGCAGATGTAAACTGCTAAAAACCAGTTTACATTAGCAACGCAAAAGCCATGGCTCTTCCTGGTTATGCGGAGGGACGTCGCTCCGAGGTAAGCCCTTGTTGTCAAATTTTGCATCCTAATATATTAAAAATATGCTTTTCCAGAATCAGAAAATACAGGTTCTTTAACCTTCATAATCAACAGGTTTTTAATAGCAACATTGGGACATTAAAATATTACAGCTATTCAAAGTACTTCATATTGTATTTTTCTGTCTCTTCCATGCTCACATCCGCAGATTGGATTTTTACCTGTCTTTCTGGGTCACTTTTCTCTGGTCTCCTATCTATTGCCTCCAACCTGACAGATGCGAGAGTTACAGACCATGGTGAGCTGCCTGGGTTCCACTCACTGCATTTTTGTACCAGATAATCCATCTGAAATATCCAGCAGAACTCATTTGCATATTAAGCCACACCCCATGACATCACCATTGTTTCACACAGGTCTAATATGCAAATAAGTTCCTGCTGGGCTTTTTCTACAAAAAAAAGCCCAACAGGAATTTATTTGCATATAGGCCACAGCCCCTGATGCCAAGCCAGCTGGAACTGCGTTCCTGTGCGTTCCTGCTCAAGACAAGCCCTGGAAGGAATCGAAATGGGAGATTGAGCTGCTGGGAAATCAACAAAAGAAAATGGAATCTTGTGGCATATTAAAAAAGAGGACCGGAAATGGAGACTGCCTCAAGCTAGATTGAGAGAAACAAAGGCTGTGGAATTTTTCTTATCTCCTTTGAGAAGTAAGACTGCTTTAAGAAGTGAGAAGAGGTATTTCAACCAGAAAATTATGAAGTGGAAATCTTTCAGAAAGAAGACTCTCCTGAATTAGACTTTTTTCAGTGGATAGCTGGACATGGACTTTGTAAGAAATTCTGATGTGTGAAACTAGAAGGTTACGTGATTTTTTTTCTTTTTCTTTTTGTTTGTTTTTGGGCTATAAGAAGCTGTCTTGCTTAAAACAATATGGATTTAAACGTTAAAGGGCCAAAAAGTTTTTGAAAAGAGTTTTATGTAAAAATAATCTTTTTAGATTAATTTTTAAGAAGACAGACAAAGTAATTTCTCGACAAAATGCTGAACCTGTTTTCAATAGATAATGACATTAATTTCTATGTTTCTTATAGATATGGATAATTTTACAAGTTAAGCTATAACTCAGGAGATTGATTTCTTTCCAATAAGAAGGGTTTTCTGAAATGTTTTTATTTTGGATAGTTGGGTAGGTAACGCTAAACAAGAATAGGTTTGAGATTTTTATTTTTGGGTCATAAAAAGTTGTCTTTCCTAGCCTAATAGGGATACAAGAGGTGGATAAATGGTTAAAAAAGTAGGACAATATAGATGTTATGTAAACTGCTAGATTTATTTTTGTTAATAATGTCTCCCAGGAGAAACTGTCTATATTGAAATGGACATAATACCAGGTTGTAGTTCTTTTTATTTATTTTTTTAAGGATAAAGATATGAAATTTTTGTGTCTCTGTTAGTGAGGATAGTGATAAACTGATAAATTAGTTTGTGGTTTGTTTGTTTTTAACAAGGTTAAGCCAAAGTAGTAAGTTTTGTGCTGAGACTGCTCTGACTTGTTCAGATTTATATGTGCTGAAGAAGAATACTTTAGACTTGTATTGCAAATGATAGTTTGGTAAAAATGTTTTATAATGGAAGATAAAGATGGCAAAATAGATGGAGAATTTTATACTTGCAGGTAGAACGAATTGGATATTTTACTTGGAGGTAGACTTAAAACTGATATATTTGTATTTTTCCTTTTTCCCCCCCCCCTTCCCACTCTGTATACGCCCTTCCCCTCTCCCTTTTTGTTTTGCTTTTGTGTATCTGTGCTTATGCTTTTTCCCCCTGTTCTTAAAACCAATAAAAATTATATAAACAGATGCGCTGAAGCGGAATCAACTGAAAAAAAAAGGGGGGGGAGCCCTGGAAATATCCACGCAGATGCCCAGTACGCTAATGAACTGGTTTGGAGCTGAGCAGAGGAGGGGAAATGTACCGAAGAAGAAACTGGGAAACAAACTGGGGGGAAAAAATCTCTTATGAAATATTTTCTTTTTTATTGAAAAAAAACCTTGTCTTACAAAGCATTTCACTCTGCTCTGCATACACAGCATAGAAAAGTGTTCTCATTTTTTTCCAGTGGAAAATGTGGAAAATTTCTGGGGAACACTGAAAAAAAAAATCTTATACTGAAGACATGTGCAACATCTCAATCATTTTTGTTTAAATGCAAATCATTCCGTCAACAAGTAATATCTTACACTGTGTACAATGCACTATTAAAAAGGTCAGTATATGCAGTCTTCTAAAACTTAGTTTATTATCCAAACATACTGGTAGTCCTATCTTGTACTTCTGTAAGAGAGCTTCTGTTCAAATAATACATTCTTTTAATTACTACAGAATTTAGAATCAGAGAATCAGAGAGTTGGAAGGGACCTCCAGGGTCCAACCCCCTGCACAATGCAGGAAACTCACAAACACCTCCCCCTAAATTCACAAGATCTTCATTGCTGTCAGATGGCCATCTAGCCTCTGTTTAAAAACCTCCAAGGAAGGAGAGCCCACCACCTCCTGAGGAAGCCTGTTCCACTGAGGAATTCCTCTGTCAGGAAGTTCTTCCTAATGTTGAGCTGGAAACTCTTTTGATTTACGTAATTTCAACACATTGGTTCTAGTCCTACCTTCTGGGGCCAAAGAAAACAATTCCACACCATCGTCTATATGGCAGCCCTTCAAGTACTTGAAGATGGTGATCATATCACCTCTCAGCCGCCTCCTCTCCAGGCTAAACATCCCCAGCAGATTCAACCTTTCCTCATAGGACTTGGTCTCCAGACCCCTCACCATCTTTGTCGCCCTCCTCTGGACCCGTTCCAGCTTGTCTATATCCTTCTTAAAATGTGGTGCCCAAAACTGAACACAATACTCCAGGTGAGGTCTTACTAGAGCAGAGTAAAGCGATACCATCACATCACGTGATCTGGACACCATACTTCTGTTGATACAGCCCAAAATTGCATTTGCCTTTTTAGCCACCGCATCACACTGTTGACTCATGTTCAGCGTATGATCCACTAAGACCCCTAGATCCTTTTCACACATGCTACTGCTAAGACAAGTTTTCCCCATTCTATAACCATGCATTGGATTTTTCTTACCTAAATGCAGAACTTTACATTTATCCCTATTACAATTCATTTTATTGATTTTAGCCCAGTTTTCAAGCCTGTCAAGGTCATCCTGTTTCTGTCTTCTACAGTACAATTTAGTATCATCGGCAAATTTAATAAGCATTCCCTCTAATAAGCATTTGTTTTCTCCCTTCAACTATTATTTTTTTCCTGTCTCAGATGGCAAAAATTAAGATCCCTGTGCTATGGTAGCATGATGCAACAGTTTGCAACTCTTTCCCAAATGCTGAGTATTCTTACAATTTTTCTTATTGAAAACAAAGATTTAAATCCCATACAAGTGCCAAATATTACATAAATTATAAATGATGCATTGTACATTGTTAAATCGGGAAAGGAAATTTAGGTTTGTAGGGAAAGTAAGTACGCCATATAGTTCAATTTCCCCAAAAATTTCTGGGGGTTTTTTTTCTGGAAAAAAAACTTTTCTTTGGCTTAAATTTTTCAGGAAAGATTACTTCCCTTGTGCCACTTCAAATGTTTAAGCAGGATCTATCTGCAAAGGCATATCTGTTCTTCCACTACTGGGCTCAACCAACAAAGAAGAATTCCAGAATGAGGCAAGCCAGAATATAAGAGAAGCCCCTGCCAGTGTCATATCTTCAGTCTCTATTCAGAGGGGATTCAATGCTTAAATACATTTTGTAAATAATAAGTAAAAAGTAAATTAATAAATAAGAGGCCGGCTTTTTGAGACTCTCAGAAGAATTTACCAGAGGCTCCTACTCAGTTTCTCATTTCAAAAGCTAAAATGATCACATGCTTTGAAACCATTCTCTGCTCTTCTGATCTGGCTTCTGCAGATCCAGACTGTTGAATGAGCTTGCAGGTGACCCTTCCCCAAAGCCCATGGAGATGCACCTAACTTCTTTCAAGCATGGTTCATTCATAGTCATCCATCAGCCCTTAGGCCAATCGTTCTCATAGCCCGAGGCGAACATGCCTGAGCAGGTGTCCAAAGAAAGCCTGTTATGCAGATGATGGAATGCACCACAATCCCTGTGTTCGTAGTCCATAAATAATTGAAATCATGGTATTACAGAGTAGAGTATATCGGGACTAATTCTAAGCTTTCTGTGCTGACACACTGTTCATCTACTTGGCTACGTGACAAGGGCTTCAATTATCCACAAAGCTTTCCTTGCCCACGGACAGCACTGGTAATGAATCCAATCCAGTCTATGTCTAATATATATAGATATTTTCTTGAACAGCTAATGTGAATAAGAAGTGGCTCCACTTGAACAACCTCCATCTACTTTTATACATTTTAACAGGGGGTTTCTTTGCAATACAGGGTTAAAATATGGTGAAACTATCAGTATATGAAGCAGTGGCAAGGGTGGAAACTCAAATACGGTGGGTCAGCCATGTGTCACCCAGAAATTAAACTCAGGTTATAAGAAAAAAAAACTGAATTCTGCAATTAGAATATTTTTATGCAAATTAAGACATTGGCATAATTTCTGACACTCTGAGCAATAAAGGTGGCAATCATAAGCAAACTTATTAGGGTGTGAGTCCTATGGAGAAAAATATACGCTTGGGATTGCACTGTAATTCTAGTTCTACTAGTCAGGGGAAGAGACAAGGAACTAGGCCAGACATGTGAAACATGTGGCCCAGGGGCCAGAACCGCCCACCCAGGGCTCTTAACCAGACTGTGAGCAAGTGGGGGGAAACCAGACTGAATGTGGACCAGAAGGGCTTATATCTGGGTATTATACCCGCTGCTGAGGTCCCTCCCTTTCTCAAACATGAGTCCTCCCACAATCTTCCCCCATATCTCCAAGGATTACCCAGCTTGGAGTTGGCAACCACAAGGGACAAAGATTGCTGGTTTGGCACTGAGTTCTGCACAGCCAGTCCCCTTACAGCCTGCCCTTGGCCAAGGCACCAGGCTAGGGTGTCCTGCCTGGCATCACTGCTGCCTTCTCCTCCAGCCAGAGCACACTGAGCTTCTGCCTCTGCTGCCTGGGCTGATGGAAAGATGGCTGGCTATTCATGTGTGGCAGGCAGAATTTATCTGGCCCCACTTCCCCAAGCCCAGTCAAGCAGCTTCCCACTTGCAGGCAGCTGGGGAAAGCACTTGCGGACACAAGAGCTTGTGGAGCGCCACTCGCCAAACATGTCTGTTTACATAAACAAGTGAAAGGAGCAACTGGCCATGGAGGGAGTGCTGTGCAAGCAGCCTGGGTGAGAGAGAACAGCCCAGTGCTTATAAAAGGGGTACAATGCATGCAGAATACCAAGGATTGGAGGTGGAGGAGGCCCATTGAGTCAGGTGAACTGGAGCCTGCTAACACACTGACCCAAATTTGTGCAGCTCCTCTTCTGCCTCCTTCTCTCAGCAGCACAGGGAGGATTAAATAAGAGGCAAAGCCAAAATGCACACACACTTCCTGTGCACAAGCACTACCTTACGTAAGAGTCTGAATGGAAGCGGGGGATGGGGAGTAAGGCAAAGTTCAAGGATAAGAGCATGCATTCAGAAAACTGCACCAGGTTTGCACACAGCAGAGGCAGGTGCTGAATGTGCACCTGTGTACTTGCGTATGGGGAATAATATTTTGGCTGCTTGGATAATGCTGTGAAACTGGCATCTTTGGAGATTGGCAGCGCTTGAAGATTGCTTGTGGTCAGGGCCTTTTTGCAGAAAAAGCCCAGCAGGAACTCATTTGCCTATTAGGCCACATCCTCTTGACAGCACCATTGTTTCACACAGGGCTTTTTGTATGGAAAAACCCAGCAGGAACTCATTTGCATATCAGGTCACACCCCCTGAGGCCAAGCCAGCTGGAACTGTGTTCCTGTGCATTCCTGCTCAAAAAAAAAGAGCCCCGCTTGTGGTGCTGGGGAGCATCGCAGTTCCCCTTGTGGCTCAAGCTTGTTGCTGAACTTGGGACTTCAGTGGAGCAAAATGAGAGAAACATGGAAAGTAGGAAATCAAACAGCCCCAAGTCTCTGTGTAAACAAGGTCTCAACAACAATAAAAACTTTTTATCAAAATGCTGTAATGAAGTCTCAAAGTTATTATACAGTAAATTAAAATCAACCATCTTTCTGAAATACACAGAACAAATCTAAAATACACAGAATAAATTGGAGCAGGTAATCCAAAGGTGCAAAATCCAACATTTCAAAATGTGAACCAATCACTTTTATATTCATATATAGAAGATGTCTTCTATTCCAATGCTGAAATTATACCAAATATTACAAACCCATCTTGGTTCCAGATAGCAGCTACAAGCAATCTTGGAATACTGTGGTCTTGTTTTGCTGTATGCTCCAAATGGAAAAGGCTCACCACACAATCTTAGCTCTGTTCTCTTAACCATTTGCTGTGGAAAACTTCTTGTGCATATTGAGCAAAGGGTGGTTAGTGAGGTACTGAGGAGGGGTGTGGGTCCATGTCAGTGGTAAATATCTTTGGTAAGCAGCATTACATTTTATGGCACATATGGCCCACCTGACAAAGTCACATTTATGTCAAATCTGGCCCTAGTAACAAATGAGTGCAATACCTCTGAACTATGCTAAAATCTCAGTGACAGAGCGAGCAGACGATCTGAGGTTCAGTCTCTGGTATCTCCAGTGAAATGGACCTCAAGTAGCAGATCTGACAGAGAACTACATGTAAATGATTTATATTAAGCAATCTTAAAATGACAGTGCCTACCCAATGAAGAAATAGACTGGTAACACCAGACTGGTACCTAAAGATAGACTACTACCTGGACAGGCCCTCAAAGCAGAGAGATTTGTCACCTATTTTCACCTATAACTTGCAGCCAAATCGGCTTCAGTGTTATCTTCAATTATATACAACCTACATTTGGTTCTCTATGACATGAAGTACACAAGACAAGGGAGCTGCTCTGATGTCTTCTTGACAGCCTGCATTACAACACTGGAGAACTTCTGCTGTTGATTAAATAGGTCATGTTGGTGAACGACGGGAGACAGAATTTGAAAAACAAAAGGTGTTCATTTTTGTAATTTTTTCTTTTTTTCTTTTTCACCATCTGGTAGGCCAAAAGGCTGCTCTCCATTATCTTTTCTTGATTTTGCCCTCACTTCTTCCCTCTACTTGGTTCTCTGATGGGCATGCAATTGCCTCCTGCTACTTCTGTATCCTTCAGAGACAATTGAAAGAGGCCTCAAGTTCATGGCCGTGAATAATTAGATTGACAAGTCAAGTGCTATTTTCAGAATATAAATACAGGAGGACCAGCTGCAACTCACAAGACATCACTTGCAAGCATAAACAAGCAATTCCAGGATATCATGATAAATTGTTCCTTAGGCATCAATGAGTAAAATCCACACATGGATGCAAGTCACCTTGTTAATGGAAATGTCTGCAAAGCACAGTTAATATCTGAACACCTTCAGAACATAAGAACAGCTGGACCAGATCATGGTTCATCTAGTAGCCTGTGTATTATGGAGTTGCCACTGTCACACAAGTAGTGGGAGCTTCCCAGAAGGGAAAAAGAAAACCTAAATCTTCACAAGGCTATACTCCCTGTGGACGGGCATGTTATGTCAAAACTGCTGTCATGAAGGCAGATGTGCCAGTCTTAAAAAATACATACACGGCCTTAGGAGCTACCCGCTTCATCTTCTAAAGGATCACATTCCAGTTCCATTCTAAGATCAAAGCCAATATAAGAATGGAAAGTATTAATATTTCGATCAAGTCCAATCGCATCCCTCAAAGTATCTTCAAAGCAAACAAATTAAGCCACTTCATGCTGTCAATTTGTAAGACTAAAAAAAGAAAAGATTACACTTTCCCTTTTGTTCTGCAGTTTCTAATAAGCTTGCAAAACAAATCCTTCTAATATTAGTTTACTTATGTTAATTCTACAACAGGTGTGCTCCAATTGTGACTCACCAAAGATAAATGCAACCTGTCTGCGATTTACCACCACTTACATAGACTTGAAAGTCCCTCTCTCCTCTTTTTCTCACCCTTTCTCTGTGCAATTCTTAACAGGCATCAAAACATGAAGCTTAGCAATGAGTTGCCATACATGACTTTGGGGTGAGGAAGGTCAGTTCTATTATGTCAAGTTGCAGTGTTCTACATAATATCCTAATAGTACTGAAGCTCTCTTGCAGAGAGCTCTGCTTTGATCTAATAGCGGTACAGGTAGGGGCTCTGGCTTATAGTTAGACTGCATGCTTTTCACACAGATGGTCCTAGGATCAACCCTTGGCTCTTTTGGTGAATCTCAAGTAGCAGTTGTTGGAAAGAGCACTCTCTTCCTAAGACACTGGAGGGTCATGAACTGACAGCATAATACTGAGCAAGGCAGCACCACTGAGGTAGTTTAATATGTTAATAACGCCACTGCTCCCTGCAACACACACACACAATAGTATAGGAAAAAATGTAAAAAAAAAAAGCGGTCCATGAAATGAATGTGCTGTTATCCAGTGTGAATTATTCACTGAGCTAAAGAGGGAGAAGAAGAAGAAACTACATCTGGCCAGGGTCTCTTAGAGGTAAAAAAAATGATGTGGGCTCCAAAGAAGAATGAGCAGTAGAGGTAGAGTGGTCTGGGAAAGCAGCTGTTGCTAGGGAAGTGAGGGCATGAAGTATTTATTTATTGCTTGCTTGCTTGCAGCTTAGATCCCACTTTACCCCACGAGTGGGCCCAGGGCTGTTCACAACATGGTAATACAGCAGCAGTTAAAACATTAAATAGCCATTAAAATAAATGTTAAATAAGTAAAAACATTAAACAGTATCACACCATACTCTGATGACCTACTAGGTGCACTGATCCCATTGCTGGAACAGGTAATGAATCAAGATGGAGTTAAGCTGGCCGCTTCCGATGATAGTTGATATGAAAATTACATAGGAAGCCAATGCAGGGGAGGCCGATGTTGTTAGACATCCCCACAAATGGATATAAGTTATGCACAGATCAGGGACAAAATGGATGATGGTGCCCTTTGATTTCTCCTTCTCTCTTGTTAAGGCTCAGAAACAGTCTTGACTGGCTCAGCACAAGCTCTACCTTTGCTTTTGATAGCATTTGCTTCCATGCAGCTTCACTGACTGAACCCGAAAGTATGTTAAGCAGAGACTGGGCAGGCACTCATGAAGTTGTCAGTTAGCAGGGCCAACTCAGGAGCAGCCAGCCTCTTAACAGACTGTATGGGAGCAGCTGCAGTGAAGAATATCTGTTCAGGAATGGTGCTGGGCTAGGTGAGAACCATGGAAATGGCCAGCATCTCTCTGCCCTCTTGTAGGGATGGGACTCCTTTTGAGGTAGAGCCTCATTTGGGCCAGCACAGTGTTCTATAGAAGGATAAAAGGGGTATGTTTCATTAGGCCATGGAGAAAGGAAGCAGGCAGTTCCCAGGATGTAAGGTAGATGTTCTGGGAGAAGAGGGTGACAATATGGTCGCAACCACCTTTGTTCTCCATTTGAAACTGGCTGTGAGAGCATGGAAACCTGCCGTCTCTCACCTGCCTGTCCTGCTTGCCTGAGAGGACAAGAAGCAGCCTCCGTGGGACAAGTCTTCCTGTTGGCTTTGAAGATGGCTCTGAGAGCATGAAGAGCTGCCATGGCTGCCTTTCACCCTCTCTTCCAGATCCACCAGGTCAGGGGCTCTAAGCTGGGGCACCTTGGCAAGAAGTTGGCGGCAGGGCCCCCAGAGCACCACCATAGCTATAGGACTGCTAATATTCTTATCTTTATGCAAGTGCGAAGGTTTTACTCCCAAGAAGTTATTCCAATAGGGCATCAATTTATCAACACTAACTGAATTCAAGAAACTTCACTTACTCACAGAATTCACAATGTTGGCAATAGTGGATTGACTGAACTTCAGGAGGATACATAATTCCTACTTACACATTCCATAACCATCAATAAGCAGGGGCTATCCTGTAATGAGAGCCCCATAGTACAGAGTGGTAAAGCTACAGTACTGCAGTCCGAGCTCTCTGCTCATGACCTGAGTTCGATCCTGGCAGAAGTTGGGTTCAGGTAGCCGGCTCAAGATTGATTAAGCCTTCCATTCTTCTGCGGTCGGTAAAATGAGTACTCAGCTTGCTGGGGGTAAAGTGTAGATTGCTGGGGAAGGCAATGGCAAGCCACCTTGTAAAAAGGTCTGCTGTGAAAACATCGTGATGCAACGTCACTCCAGAGTCAGAAACGACTGGTGCTTGCACAAGGGACTGCCTTTACCTTTATCCTGTAATGAGGCCAACTAAACAGTTTCCTTAAAAAGCAGATTATAGGTGTGGCAGTAGGGCCACCAGGCTCCCACCCCCCATGCTCCTGTTGCCTGCTGCCACTCAATGTGGCAGCAAGAGAAAAAATTGGGAGGGAGACAACATTGCTCATGTCACTTCTGCAACTTTGGGGGAATTCTTAAAACACTGCTTGACCTCATAACTTCTTTTCTGGGTCATCACTCAGAAGTGATGTCACCACATTGAGTGACATTCTTTTCCCCTATGCCCTCCCTCAAACCCTAGGAGGCAACCATCCACCACCAAAGCATCTTATCGCCAGCCAGCTCCCACCACCACCTCTGTGTCATTCCAGTTGCTCCCACCTTGGCACCCTACTGAAACCAATGTGGCCAGCTGTGTATTCTGTATAGCAGGGGTGGCCAACGGTAGCTCTCCAGATGTTTTTTGCCTACAATTCCCATCAGCCCAGCCAGCATGGCCAATGGCTGGGGCTGATGGGAGCTGTAGGCAAAAAACATCTGGAGAGCTGCCATTGGCCACCCCTGCTGTATAGGCTAGGGATGTGCACCAAGAAAAAAAAATGTTACAATTTGAGATCTGGGAGGGGGCTTTACCATGGTTTCCAGATTTTTAGGTAGATCAATACAGGAATTCAAATCTGCAGGTTTTTTTCAGGTCCTGAAATTCTGGTACCATTATTTTCAATGGTGAAACCAGTTTGAGGAACTGGTGCAGCTTGTTACAGGCAATGCTTTTAAGTCTCTTATTTTTAATGGGGAAATTAGCTAAGAGACTTGGTAGAGCGAATTTAGGAGCAAAGACCTTTGCTTTCAATAATACGGAGTTCATGCTTTCAGCCAAGAATAGTCCAAGCAATTATATTTTATAGTGTTTACTTAGGATATGTAGCAAAAGAATCTATACACACAGATCTATGTACAAGCAATCAAGAGACTAAGAAAACAGAGGTTATCGATAGAGGAATTCAAGGGTTGTTGAAGCGGGTAATAGTCACCTGATCCAGAAAAGGAGACATCCATTCAATGGGAAGTACACAGAGAGGAACGCAAACAACCAGTGTAATGCGCCCTATAGATCCAATCACAGGAGTAACGAGTGGTACAGACTGCAAATGGCGCCCTACAGAATGCACACCGAAGTGGGTTTTTGACCCATGCTAAATAGGGGTTCAATGGGGGTCGTTCATTACCAAGGGGCTTTGATGGCTATCTTGAATCACTATGTTGGGAAACTTCTCACATTTTGCTAGGATGATAAGCTCGGAGCAGTTGATTAATCTGGTACCGGTTTTTGGCTGACACTCGAAAAGGGATCAAAGACCTTTAAGGGTAAGATCAATCAAATTATGCATTTGATTGGAGTTAGCAAGGTAGAGGTGATAGGCTGGAGGAAGGGACAATTGGCAAGCAGCAGAAGATCAGAGTGAGAGTAATACTCGCAGTTCCCATGTTATTATGCATCCCGTTTGGGTGGAGGAGCTGGAGGGGGGAATGGTTGAAACTATGCTAGGAAACAGACTTCAGGCGCCAACCAATTTTCGGTGTTCTTAAATGTCAGAACACAAGCAAACCCATACAAGGGCTGATTCATTGGAGAAAATGCAGGATCAATTAGAGGCAATGGAGGCCAGAATGATGAAAGGAATGAGAGAGATGATAACTGCATCAAAAAAAGAAATTATAAAAGAGATTTAAAAAGATATGGAAGATCTCAGAAAGGAGACAGAGGAAACATCTAAAAAAGTGCAGGAGGTAGAAGGGAGAATGAAAGTACATGACTCCACCTTGTTGAAAATACAAGAAAAAGTGACAATCCATGACTGCAAACTGATGGAGACTCAGATACGTCTGAGAGGAGTACCTGCAAAGGAAGATGGTGACCTGAAGGAATATATAATAAAAATAATTGCAGAATTTTTGGAGGAAGATCCTGAAGAGACTAAAAATATGTATGATTATATGTATAGAGTGAACTCACTCTATGCCAAGAAAAATAATTTACCAAGAGATGTCATAAGATATATGACAAAAGAAATGGTGGGAAAGATCATGAACAAAAACTTTGAAAAGACATTGATAGTGAGAGGCAGCAGAGTAAGAATTATGAAGGAGTTGCCAAGGCAAGTGATAAATGATACAAGAACATACAAAAAACTGACAGAAAAATTACGGGACAATGAAATGAGGTTTAGATGGATAATACCTAAAGGTTTGAGCTTTGAACTTCAGGGGAAAGAATTACAATTACAAATGCACAAGAACTGCATAGATTTTATGAATTTGCACCATGATGGATTACAAATTATTGTCTTGAAATGTAAATAGACTAAATTCACCACAAAAAAGAAGGGCAACGTTCCATTGGATTAAAAAGCAAAATTGTAATATAGTTTGTTTACAAGAAGTGCATATTAAACAAAAGGATTACAAATTTTTATGGAATAAACAATTGGGGTTAGAATTTTTTTCATTGGCTGAACAGAAGGGGAGTGATTTTTTATATTAAACAAGAATTGGAGCCAAAATTAGTATTTAAAGATAAAGATGGAAGAATCGTTGCAGTAGAAATAATATTAAATGCAAAACCCCCCGTTGTTATTGGGATTGTATGCGCCTAATGCTGCAAAGGATGCTTTTTTAAAGACATTATACAACACTTTGATGAACTGACTTATGACCAAGTTTTGATAATGGGAGACTTTAATGGAATAATTAAGAATTCACTGGATAGGTCTGGGGGAAAAAAAAATAATAACAAAGAAGGAAAATTGCCAGTCTTTTTTTTAATTGGTCAAACAAGAAAATTTGGAGGACATATGGAGGAAATTTAACCTTGAAGTGCGGGACTATACCTTTTTTTTCAGCAAGACATAAAACTTTTTCCAGAATTGACATGTTGTGGGGCACTAAAGATTTAGGTCTTATAACAAGGAAAATAGAGATTTTACCCAAAATTAGGGCTGATCATAACCCAATAATGTGGATTACAAAATTGAATAAGAAGTTGAGAAGATGGAGATTGAATGAAGATTTACTACAGAATAAAGAAATAGTGACATACCTAGAAAATGAAACTAAAGCTTTCTTTCAAGTGAATGACAAAGAGGATATAGAATTTCAGATGGTCTGGGATGCCTATAAAGCAGTAATGAGAGGAATATTGATTACTTTGAATAATAAAGACAAGAGAGCAAAAGAAAAACAGCTGTTGGACATTCAAAATGAAATAAAGAAAAAAGAAGGGGAGTTGAGAAAGAGGCCAGCGAAAAAGAAAATTATAAGGGAAATTACAATATTACAAACGCAAATGAGACATTTGTTAAATAAAGAATTGAAATGGAATTTGAAAAGACTGCAGCAGAAATCTTTTGAGGGAGCAAATAAACCTAGAAAGTATTTGGCTTGGCAACTGAGAGAAAGAGAGAAAATAAAATTATTAATAAAATTGTGGTAGATGGAAGTGAGGTGGTTAGTCAAGAGGGAATAAAAAGAAACTTTTTAAATATTATGCCAAGTTGTTTAAACGTGTTAAAATAAAGAAAGAAAAAATGGATGAGGATCTACAAAAGATAAAATTAGAACCCTTAACAGAAAATAAGCGAAAAGTTTTGAATGATCCAATTGAAAAAATAGAAATTGAAGCAGCAATTAATGCAATGAAAAATGGGAAAGGCACCTGGGCCAGATGGATATACAGCTAAATATTTTAAAACCTTTAAAGATGAGTTAATACCGAAATTGCAGAAGTTGATGAACATGTTAAGAATGAAAGGGAAAATACCAAACACATGGAAGGAAGCTGTTATTTCGTTGATACCAAAGAAAGATAGAGATGTCACGAATGTTAAAAATTACAGACAAGTTTTGCTATTAAACAATGACTATAACATATATACAAGAATCTTGGCAGAACAGCTTAAACAACATTTGATAAATTTTATAAAGAAAGATCAAGCGGGATTTCTTCCCAAAAGGCAAATAAGAGACAATATTAGAACTGTTGTAAATATTGTAGAATATTATGAAAGACATCCAGAAAAGGAAGTAGCATTAATCTTTGCGGATGCAGAGAAAGCATTTCACAATTTAAACTGGGACTTTATGTTTGCAGTAATGGAGAAAATGGAGCTAGGAGAATGCTTTATAAGAATGATAAAAGCAATATATACTGAACAACATGCAAGGCTATGTATAAACGCAGATCTTACAGAAGATATGATAATTAGCAAAGGTACAAGACAAGGTTGTCCGCTTTCCCCATTGTTGTTTATAATGACTCTTGAAATATTACTGATGCAGATTCAAGAAGATAAAGAAATAGAAGGATTAAAAATAAAAGGATTTACTTACAAATACAGAGCATTTGCAGATGATATAATGTTTATAAATGAAAATCCCTTACAAGTTACACCTTTGTGGTTAGCCAAAATACAAAAATATGGGGAGCTAGCGGGACTTTGTACTAACAGAGAAAAATCAATATTTTTTTGTAAAAATATACAAACAAATAAGCAACAGGCCTTGCAGAGACTGACGGGCTGTGAAGTTACTTCCAAGGTAAAATATCTGGGTGTGGAGATAACAATGAAGAATATTGATCTGTTCAAAAATAACTATGAGAAGCTATGGCGTAAAATGGATGAAGATATGTTAAAATGGAATAAACTTAATTTGTCATTGCTGGGTAGAATAGCTGCAATTAAAATACATATTCTACCAAGAATAATGTATTTGTTTCAAACTATTCCTATTGTGAAAGATAGTAAACAATTTGATAAATGGCGAAGAAAAATTTCAGAATTTGTGTGGGCTGGGAAGAAACCAAGGATCAAAATGAAAATTTTGACAGATGCAAAAGAGAGAGGTGGATTTCAATTACCGAATTTAAAATTATATCAGGAAGCAGTTTGTTTAGTGTGGATAAAAGATTGGATAATGCTGTTAAATAAAAAACTCTTAGCGTTGGAAGGTTACGGAAATAAATTTGGCTGGCATGTGCATTTGTATTATGGAAAAAAGAAGATGGACGATTTTTTCTCTCACCATTATATAAGAAATAATTTGTTAAATACATGGAAGAAATGTAAGAAATATGGAGATGAGAGAAGACCGTTATGGATAGTGCCAGATGAAGTAATAAAAATAACGGCTGAGATAGGTGAAGAAAAGTGGTTGTCATATAATCAATTATTAAAAATACAAAGTGGCAAAATAGAATTGAAAACTGCTGAAGAGCTGAATAATAAATATGATTGGTTCCAAATGCAACAAATAAAGAGTTTGGTGGATAATGATTTCAAAACCGAAGGAATAAGAAAAGAACAAACAGAAATGGAAAAAGTTCTGCTTGGAGACAATGAAAAATTAATTTCAAAAATTTATAAATTACTTTTAAAATGGTCTACGGAGAATGAAGTAGTGTGTCCACTCCACCCCTTTAGATGGAGTGTTTTCTTGGCCTGTCTTTGGTCGGACTCCATTTTGTTTAGGAGACCCTCTCTCTTTATTTGCATTGGGGTACTCCATTTTTATCAGGTAGCACCTCTCAGTAACAAGATAATGCCACCAAATTTGCCCAGAGCAAAGTCCTCTCTATAATCTAATAACCACCTAAGTTTCAAGCAGAACAATGAATTCCTGAAGCAGGTAACTCTTGACACAGGTATACTTCACAGATTTCTGGGAGAGGCAATAGGAGAGCCCCCGCCACTGCAGTTTTTAAAACTAAGAAGAAATTTTTTTTGTAAAAAAAACAAAACCCTACGAAAACATGTATGGGTGATTACAAGTGATGAATCAATCACCCAGTTCCTGTAAGACACACTGGATGTCCCATGTAGCAGTACCTTAATTACTACTACTTTTTAAGGAGTTCCTCCAGGAGGAGTAGGGAGATGAGACAGGGGCTGGGGCAGGGGAATCTGAGTCCAAAACAGACTCTCCACAGATTGGGAGCACTTCTCCCCAGAGCTGCTCTTCCTCAGCTGGGAAGAAGGGTTCCCAACCACAAGGGGTTTCTTAGACTTAAATTCTTTTTCTGGGGCTTGTCTCCAGTGATGATTGGCAGTGAACACTCTCTGAGATGATCTGATTGGAAGGGTGAAATGCCATTGCTTAGGAAATCAGAAGAATTGAAGAAAAACAAGACGCTGATGGTGATAGTAAGCACCCAAACACACACACACACAAACAACTCACAAAAAGTTCCAGGAAAATGTTTTTATAATACCTAAGAATTCTGGATTAGTGCTTGTCATTTGGAAATGAACTGAAACAGGGGGTTCATGGGGTTTTGGGGGGCTTGGGATTTCTGAATTCCACACCCCTACTATAGGACTTCCCCAGCTTTTGTAAGATTCCTTCCTCGTGTGAAGTTCCGTCATCATTTACATTGCCTTGGCAACTGCTCAGACAACCAAAATTCTGGTTGAACTTTAATGAGAGGAAATCTTGAAAGAGACTGTGAAGCCTTACAGGAACATGAACAGCTGGTTTTAAAGAGGTTTGGGGGAGGAAGAATGAAAGATGAATTAGCTGTTCAGGGTAGCAGTAGTCTCAGGTGGCCAAATGCCTTGAACTGCTGCTCTCAACCTGAAAGCGTTTTCAGAAATTTTGAGGTTGTCTCTCTTCATGGCCACTGATTCAAGCTGAAGAAGAAGACATTGGATTTATATTCCACCCTCCACTCAAGAGTCTCAGAGCGGCTCACAATCTCCTTTATCTCCCTCCCCCACAACAGACACCCTGTTAGGTGGGTGGGGCTGAGAGGACTCTCACAGCAGCTGCCCTTTCAAGGACAACCTCTGCCAGAGCTATGGCTTGACCCAAGGCCATGCCAGCAGGTGCAAGTAGAGGAGTGGGGAATCAAACCTGGTTCTCCCAGATAAGAGTCCACACACTTAACCACTACACCAAACTGGCTCACTCACAGCATGCCAAGCCCAGTTGCAGGATGGATCTGTCAGCCAACCTGAACTGCTCATCACTCTTGCTCCTCCTTGGGCATCCTCTTGCTTGCTCACTCATTTCTTACTGATGCTTCTGTCTCATTGTCTTCTACTGCCATGTCTGGGGGATGTTAACAGAGGCTGGGCTTTGGTAACTTTCCCCAGTCAGCAGTAGAGGAGGTGGCAGCAACACTAGCAGAAAAAGAAAGAACAAAGGGGGCTAGGGAGGGCCAAGACTGACTTCTTGAACCAATGTTGAATAGGTTAACTGTAAGCTAATGAGTAAAGTTCAGTGGTGAATCTAGGTTGACAGCACAGCTAAAGAATGTCTAGTAAGATCATTTTTGATATGTTCAGATCTTGGCATACAGCTTCTCGAACATATGCCCTGACAGTGCTGTTGTTGGGGCTCTCTACAGTAGAACAGCAGATTAGCCTATAGGTGGCTGAATGGCTACATTTCACGTGTATCATCCCTGATGTAAACAGAGACTGCCTCTGACTGGTAACAGGTATTGGCTTAGGCCATGGTTAGATGTCTCACTTAATGTGTTGGTTATCCGCTCCTAAAGTAGTCCAGTATTATTTGAAACGGAGTCATCCAATCACACATACAAGTATAATATGCCTCACTGCATGCTCAGCCCATTACTGAGTGATCAGATGGAGTGTCTGGGTCAGGGTTTTTAAAAATGTCTTTTGCACGTGTGCTTAAAGGTTTCCAATGGTCATTGTGAGAAGCAGGAAAAAACAAGTTCCAGAGACCAATCATGGCTGTACTAGGAACTATTTTGCAGGGGGAGGGTGGCTTGACGGTGGTTGTCCGAGGCAAAAATTTCAATTGCAAATACTCCTAGACCAAAAAATAACTCTTGCTTCTTGATCAAAATACATTTTTTCATGTTGTAAATGCATATGCAGGACTCCATGGCTGTTGGATGATTGTATGGTTATGTGTGTATCACCAAGAGAATTTTTTTTGGGGGGGGGAGGGGATGTCACGGAGTTCGGATGGAAGGATCAAACCATCCCAATGGCTTGAGAGCATGTGGAGTGATCAGGCCAAGGAAAATCCATAGGTGGGCCATCGGCAACCATGAGGACCAGACTTTCCCCGCTGCCTAATAATTCCAGTTCAGAGGTGGGGAAGAATGGGGTGCTGACAACTGTGGAACCATTCCCAGCTGTTGCTGCCTGGATGTGCACTTAGCTTGTGCAATGGACTTAGCTTGTGCAACATCTAATGCTTTCCTCTCCCTGCATATAGTGTGCGGATATTTGTTGCAAAAATCTTGTGCAAGAGGAAAAGCCAGTGTGGATACAGTGCCTGCCTGAGCACAAACAGCTGCTGCTGACTTTTCATCACATTTCTATTTGTGCAAGGTCCCTAGCACAAGCAGAAATTTTGCACTGGATCCAATCCCATGCTTCCAGAGTGATGCCATTTTGTTCCATCACATGGGAAGACACTCGGTCTTTTGTTTCCCCCTGCCCAATTTTCTATTGAAACTCGTACTCTTTTTCAGTTCACTAATGATACATCCACTGGTAGCAAAGAGACCCTTTAACAATACAATCATTATTCCCTCCTCTGCGCGACACTCTCCTAATGCAAAGAGTATAAACACTCAAAACAGAACCCCCAGTGTGTCTGCCAGGGAATATGGAAGCCCTTTAAACTGCTCTTGTTTGCTTGAGCAAGGAGGAGGCCACTGTCTCCAAAAGAAAGAGAGAGAGAGAGAGAGAGAGAGAGAGAAACATTCAAACCCCAAGGAGCTTAGAATGAGAGCTTTTTCCTCCCCATCCACCAATTTTAAAAAGCTCATTTAAGATATATTGCTAAATTAGGCAGCTACTTCAGGAAGCAACTTGTTCATTTGATAAAAAAGAGCATTAGGGGAAAAATAAGAAGGGGGCTGCAGGAAAACTTGAGAAATAACATTTGCATAGCCCAATGCAAAGCCCTGTCCAGCGTCAAGAAAGCATAGACAGATTGCCTCTTAACAGACCTTTCTTGTAATACACTAAAAAAGCTGTGTGCCAGCTGAGGCTGATTCAGGAAAATGCTGAAATCTCCTCCTGGTAATTTCCTGCAGACAGAGCGTTTAATCATCCCCCAAACCCACACCGCAAAAAATCCAAGTCAATGATTCACACTTTCAAAGGATTTTTTTTTTAGCTTTGAGAACAAGAGCACATCTCCTTGGTCTTTAGGACGCCAGTGACTCTCTTGTGATTGCAAAACATAATCCTATTCTTTTCGTTGAAATAAAATCAAGCCAGCGTGGCCACGTGGGTTATTATTTGGGATTTCTACAGTGCATATATTTTTCAGCAAACTGTTTGATTTATTTGCAGCTAGGGTTGTTAGAAGTTATTTATTTAAAGAAGGTCATTTAAAAATTGAGAGCCCTTCCTTATTCCCAGACTCTTTTGTCCTAGATAACATGTCAGGTATTTCATATTTCCACATTTCACACTTCTGCAAAATATTTATTTTATAGACTACAGCTCCAAAAGGCCCTAGTTTTTCAAAACTAGGTCTGGCAGTCCAATGTGTAGTTTTTCTTGCAAGAAGTCTCATTTTAGAAGAATCCGTACATTCTTCTATGGGTGTGTGTTCAAGTTACATGTTCTCCTTCCACGGCCTCTTAGAGAATGACTGACTTATTTGAGATGAACCTGAGTCAGCGATTTACAAAACAAAACACACAGTCTCCCAACTGGAACTGCAATGAAACATGAACATGGTCAAGTAGGTCTACCAGGTCCCTCTGAACAGTGGCGGTTTGACTGGGGAAGCAGGGTTGCCAGCTCCAGGCTGGGAAACTCCTGGAGATTTGGAGATGCAGCATGAGGAGGACAAGGATCCCAGTAGGGTACAATTTTCCATTCCTCCCCCCCCCAAAAAAAAAAATAATTGATCACTATAGTCTGGAGACAAGCTGTACTTGCAGGGGATCCTGAGGTCCCACCTGGAGCGTGGTATCTTTATGATCAAGAAACTTCTAGGCTACAGAAGATGGTATTGTCCCCTGCTTAACTTTCTGCTGGTGACCACCATTAGGCCAAAACTACAGGAAGTCCATTTATAGTGCAGTCTTAATCAGAGTTGCATCTTCCTAAATCCACTGAAATCCGGGACTCAGAGGGCTTAACTCTGTTTGGGATGGCAACGATACTCAGCAGTCCTAAGTATTCAGAATCATACTCAGACATTCTCAGTGGGGCTTGTTGGGTCTGGTTTAGGATGGCTGGACTGGTCAGGCAGCTGTCCTTACCCTCACTTAGCAGAGTGCTCCTTCTGAGCTTCAGTGCAGTAGCGTGGCCTAGATGAATGGTTATCACGCTATCTCACAAATTGCACAGAGAGCCTTTTGCTTTAAGTTAAGAAACCAATACTGATAGATGTATTCAAAGAAAACAAAACATATAATTGTAGCGGAGAGAATGAGTGTCTAAACTATTCTATCTAACTGGATGGCTTTGGATTGTAGTAAGTCATCTGGTTCATTCAGATCTGGAGGAGAGACACCATGCTGTTCCTCTTGACGCATGCAGGAAAGAAGAAGAAGGAAGAGGAGGAGAATAGAAAGAGGATTACATTCTATTGGCTAGAGAAGTTAAGTGAAAGAAGAACCAGACAGGAAGGAGACTGATATGAACCTATCTATCTGACTTGCTCTATGGTATTTGTAGGACTGAGCTAGGAGAGGACTGAGCAAGGAGACATTGCCAGTCGGTTCTTCAAACAGGGCTTACCCCCAGGTAAGTGTTCTTCAGGCAGCACGTTTAGTATAAAGCAATCTAGTTCCAACAGTAGTTATTTAGATATCTCTCACAAACAGATAGGAGTGTCAACAGGCGGAAAAAAATAAGAGTCTTGTACCTTTAGTATAAGCTTAATTTGTAGAAATGGGCATCTGAAACTTTTCATGGCACATAGGTAAATAGCCTCACCTAGTCAATAAAACCAATTTAGTCTCTGTTAAGGCAGTAGGGTAATCCTGAAAAAAGTATCATAAATGCATCAGATCACCTTTGGCATGTGTCTCTAGGGGCTGTTATTCATGGGTATATATTTTTTCTGAATATGGAACATCAATTTACCTATCATGGCTGGAAGCTGTTGATAAACCTATTCTCCCTGAATTTGATCAGTACTGTTTTAAAACTGTGGCTGGCATTACATCATGGAGTAAAAGGACAGGTCCTCTTGTGGATCAAAAATTGGCTAATTAATAGGAAGCAGAGAGTGAGTATAAATGGGCAGTCTTCTCAGTGGAGGACGGTAAGCATTGGGGTGCCGCAGGGCTCAGTACTGGGTCCCATGCTCTTTAACTTGTTCATAAATGATTTGGAGTTGGGAATAAGCAGTGAAGTGGCCAAGTTTGCAGATGACACTAAATTGTTCAGGGTAGTGAGAACCAGAGAGGATTGTGAGGCACTCCAAAGGGATCTGTTGAGGCTGGGTGAGTGGGCGTCAACGTGGCAGATGAGGTTCAATGTGGCCAAGTGCAAAGTAATGCACATTGGGGCTAAAAATCCCAGCTACAAATACAAGTTGATGGGGTGTGAACTGGCAGAGACTGACCAAGAGAGAGATCTTGGGGTCGTGGTAGATAACTCACTGAAAATGTCAAGACAGTGTGTGATTGCAATAAAAAAGGCCAACGCCGTGCTGGGAATTATTAGGAAGGGAATTGAAAACAAATCAGCCAGTATCTTAATGCCCCTATATAAACTAATGGTGCAGTCTCATTTGGAATACTGTGTACAATTCTGGCCACTGCATCTCAAAAAGGATATTATAGCATTGGAAAAGGTGCAGAAAAGGGCAACTAGAATGATTAGGGTTTGGAACACTTTCCCTATGAAGAAAGGTTAAAATGCTTGGGGCTCTTTAGCTTGGAGAAACGTCTACTGTGGGGTGACATGATAAGAGGTTTACAAGATTATGCATGGGATGGAGAAAGAAGAGAAAGAAGTACTTTTCTCCCTTTCTCACAATACAAGAACTCATGAGCATTCAATGAAATTGCTGAGCAGTACATGTTGCTGAGCAGTCAGGTTAAAATGGATAAAAGGAAGTACTTCTTCACCCAAAGGGTGATTAACATGTGGAATTCACTGCCACAGGAGGTGGTGGTGGCTACAAGCATAGCCAGCTTCAAGAGGGGGTTAGATAAAAATATGGAGCAGGGGTCCATCAGTGAGTATTAGCCATAGTGTTTGTGTGTATATATATTGGCCACTGTGTGACACAGAGTGTTGGACTAGATGGGCCACTGGCCTGATCCAACATGGCTTCTCTTATGTTCTTATGTTCTTGTGGCCAGTGCATTTCACAGGTTAATTATAGTTGGAGTCAATCGCTTTAATGCTTGTTGTGGGGAGTTGCTTTCCTTCTCTCATATTTATTCTGGCCACATTAAGCATTGATCATTTGGAGACAGGGCACTGTACTTAGAATTAGTGACTGGCATATCCCCAGGCAAACAACACCAGCCAGTTGGACTGGCCTCCCCTTCCCCCAATTTCCTTCAGCAATGTCATTATGGAAGCTGTAGAAGAGGACCATTAATCAACGTATTCTATACTACTCACACAGAAGAATACGGCAGACAAATAGCTACACGAGGAGACGCAAGTCAAAACATTTGGCTACATTCTTGACAGAGGAGCAAATGAGGTCACATTACCATTGGTTTGATTATAGCTGAGTGCCTCTGTCAGAATGCTCTCCCTAAACATAGATATATATTATTTCAATAGCAATTGTGCTCAGTATGATCAGAGGCTAAAATTCCATCACTAGGCCATAATTTCTCAAATATGGCTCTTGGAGATTTTACATAGTCACTGAGATGCAGAAGCTGAAGTGAAGGACACCCAGAACGATGAGAGGCTGGAGCACAGAGGAGGGGGAAAGAAAGAGCAATGGACAACAGCTGCAACTAGAGTAAGAAAGGAAGTAGCTATTCCTGGCAGGAAATACACTTCACCCCTGACCTACCCCCTGAGGACAATCACATCTGGGCTGGTAGCGGGGAGGAAAAGTATAGCCTGCAACTCCCTGGTCTCCATGACTCTTGCCCTTTCTCCACAAAGGAGAGCCACACCTGTGTATGTATGCTTGGTGGACACACTACCACCCAGAGCTAAAGGCTACTTTGAAATGCACTTCAGGCACACCTTCGTCACCACACAAGGCAGAACTGTTGTCAATGCAGCAGAATGCATTTGGCTTGTTTCGGAGGTCATGGTAGCTTATCTTTCTCCTTGACTCTAACAACCCTGCTTTAACCCTCTCAACATGGCTTACTGAGAGGACTGTTTACCCTCTTTATCCCCTCAAGTACAGTCACAGTTTGGTGTAATGGTTAAGTGCACGGACTCTTATCTGGGAGAACTGGGTTTGATTTCCCACTCCTCCACTTGCAGCTGCTGGAATGGCTTTGGGTTACCCATACCTCTCGGAGTTGTTCTTAAAAGAGCAGCTGCTGCAAGAGCTCTCTGTGTCTGTTGTGGGGGGGAGAAGATAAAGGGGATTGTGACCACTCTGAGACTCTGAGATTCAGAGTACAGGGCAGGATATAAATCCAATATCATCATATCATCACAGTGGCTGAAAGGTACCCCCCCTTCCCCAAATGCCTGTGGAGAGGTAAATACAGGGCAGCAATTTATTTGAGATTATTTGAGACCGTCTCTCCCCATATGAGCCCCAGAGAGCGCTGAGGTCAGCTGGAAAAAACCAGCTGAATATCCCTGGGCCAAGGGAGGCCAGATTGAAGGCCACCCGGGATCGGGCCTTCTCTATTGCTGCTCCACTGCTGTGGAATCAACTCCCGGAGGAGGTACGGGCCCTACGATGCTTAGATCAATTCCGTAGGGCCTATAAGACCCACCTCTTCAAAATAGCCTTCAACTAACGACAAGCCAGGAAGTGCCGTTGAAAATGCTTTTAGTTACTGAAGCACTTTATTGTTAATGTTAATTTTAATAATCTGTAATCTGTTTTAACTATGATTTTATAAGTATAATTGTTGTATAATATATTTTATGTTGTGAGCCGCCCTGAGCCTGCCTTGGCGGGGAGGGCGGGATAGAAATAAAAAGTTATTATTATTATTATTATTATTATTATTATTATTATTATTATTATTATTATTATTATTAATTAAGAAGGAGACAAAATGAGAATTGGGCTCTTGTGTGGAGATCCTGATTCATATCTAGGATTAGGGTTGCTTGCTACCAGATGGCTGGCAACTAGCAGGAGAAGGGAGCTGGGACGGGGGCGGGGTGGGGTGTGATGCTATGCCAATGACATGGCACCACTTTCGGTAAATAGCCAGCAGCATGCCATGAAACAACACTCTAGGGTATGGGCCCAGCCTGTAGCTACCGGGGGGCTAGGGGGTCCAGGCCCCACTAATCAGACCCCTGTGGGACCTTTCAGGTCCCTCCAACCAGTTCCCTGTTGACCACGAGGGGAGGGACTAAGAGCCAAGCTGCCTCCTCCTGCTGCAGCTGCCTGTGCATTCCTGGGCCAAGAGGGTACAACAGCAGCAGCCACTGCCTTCTCCTCTCTCATTCTCAGTCCCCCAAACCTGCAAACAGCAGCAGTGTGGGTAGCAAAAGAAGCGAGAGGCAGCCACTAGTCTTTTTTCCCTCTTCACCTTGGTGCTTCCTTCTCTTACTCCTGACCCGGTGCCCCTCTGCTCACCTCCAAAGCAACTTGGTTGCCTTAGAGATGCACCTTTCTGAACGCACAACACCAGCTGGCGCTCATGTGAGAGAAAGCAAACTCCCATCCAAAGGTCTTGGTCTGCTGGCTCTTGTTTGCACTTCCAAACCCTTTTCTTTTCGCTCCTCCCCTCTCTGGGATGAGGAAGCGCACTCCGATGAGCCCTCTCCTCTCCCACTCCCCCAAACCTATAGGAAGCAGTTGCAGAGATGGGGAAAACAGCAGGGGTCAGTCAGCCTTCTCTGGGGAGGGGACTCTTGCAGCTGGCTGCTGCTCAAGGTTTTTATTTATTTTGCAGTCAGCTGCCCAGGTTTTTATTTTATTTTTAAAAAACTATTTGTGATGTCATTTTGGGTCATAAGGCCCCCCACCTAAAATGTCATCCCCTGGGGTCCCCCACCCAACTAAATTTTTTTAGCTATGGTTCTGATATGTAAGAAACAAAGTGGTTACACAGCAAAATAGATCCAAAACAAAACTTACTGTGTGTAAGAAAAATAAGGAGCTTATAAACAAATGATGAATACAGTGTCCAAATTATTTATAAAGATACCTCATACAAATATACAGGAAGTTTCTATAAGGGGATGGATTCCACATTAATTTTCAGAAACGTTGGAACTTTTCTGAAAATTAATGTGGAATCCATCCCCTTATAGAAACTTTGTATATTTGTATGCAGTATCTTTATAAATAATTTGGACACTGTATTCATCATTTGTTTATAAGTTCTTTATTTTTCTTACACATAGTAAGTTTTGTTTTGGATGGTTCTGGTACGGGCAAAACGCTATGGTGATGGCACAGCACAATTTTGAAAAAAAAAAAATACATTTCCCTCTTACTGGCCCACAGTGGGTCTGTGGGCAACAGAAAGGGAGACCTGGTTTCCCTATCTGGACTGACTGATTCTTGCTCTCTCTCACACACACATACAAAATGGTCTTGTCTCCTGTGGTAGATCACAGATTACACAATAAAGTGTGGGTTCTACAACAAATTGTAGTTTAGTCTGCCAGATGCAAGGAGTGACTCCTAATCTGAGCATTAGCTCCAGTATGTCAGTTTCTTGCCTCCTTTCCACCTCTCACCAAGGATGTAGGCTTCTGTGGCCAGATAACTGCAAGGGGAACTGCTAGGTCATGAATTTCAACAACAGAACAAACCACAGTACAAATTGTCTGTCAATGGCAGGTCCTGATGAATGTGGATGTTTCCCTTGTGCTCCTCCCTCCTCACAGTCCTTCTGGACCCCAAAAAAGTTGGCCTCCAGGGTCCTGGGATCTGTGTGGACTCATAGCTGCATGGGTCAGAGGGCTGCAGTGTAGAGGAGGAAGAGGATGAAACCACTCTTCTTGCCTCATAGGTCAATAGAGTTGCACTGGCTGCAGAGGTAGAAGAAGGCCCCTTCCCCCTCCTCAGCACAATCATCCAACTCGAATGGCTATTAGTCCACCTGGGTCCCATGACCCCTGGGAATGAACCTTCCTTGGATCAGAAAGGACTGCTAAGAAGAAGGGAACAAGGGAAAGACAAGTGACTCTTGCATGCACAGATTATTGGATTCAACCCCTTAACATGAAATTTCATTTTGGTGCTAGTGTTCGATGGACCATCTGATTCAGTGGAGTAATGGGGGAAAGAACATTTAAAATCTTCACACACACACAAACACATACCATTCTCCTTATTTGCATCAGCTCCTGAAATTGCCATTTGCCCTAAGGGGAAAAGCATAGATAACTTCTCTTTGGCTAGATTTTCACATAATCAAACTTATATCTATCAAATTACCACAAGACAACAAGACCACTTATTTCAGAGCTATACATGGCCAGACTGGGTAAAGAAAAAAAATTGGTGAAATTTTTAAAAATGGAAAAGGAGAAGTAAAAAAGTTAGGCTGTATTCTGCTTATACGTTGTGATCTTGGCTGACTTCTAAAATATTTTTAATGTGCCATGTACATTAAAAACTACATTTTTATATGTCATCATCACATTATAGAAGATGCTTTAGTTCTTTCCTCTCCTTTGCCCCAACCTCTCAGCCAAGCAGTGTGTGCATGCACACACACACAAGTGACTACCTGCTATGTGTGGACACATGACCACTCTCTCTGCTGCACTCTGGTTATATTGTCAGTTGCACATATCAAAACACCTGCTTGTCAGTAAAGGAGGGATGTCAAGGCATGCATATTATATGCAAACTGAGGATAGTGTAACACCAGCTACCAGATAAAAATAAAGGGATTTGCATTCTTGTTAATTACATGCTGTTTTGTATTTTGCTTAAAGCTTTCCTTTTATCCAAATGAGTGTCATTACATCTAATGGATAAACTTCTGAAAGATGCCCTTCTAACATACTATTAAGCCAAAAGACATTGTAAAGGCAGTATGGTAAGCAAGTATCATTAGTTGTTTCCCCCCAAAAGTTATTCATTTAAATAAAATGCACAAAATGCATTACTGCAGCTTGACTTTCCCTTTGGACCCTTATGCTGACTAATTAAAGGGGGGGGGGGAGAATGCTAGCACACACACAGAGAGAGAATTACCTAGGAGGAAAGCAGCTGTCAAAACGTTTAAGGTTTGAGGTCTATCATTCCACAGAATCCTCACAATAGCTGCGAAGCCGTGTGCCATTTTTCTTTTTTTAAACCACATTAAAAAATTAGCTTCAGCTCTTCAGGTGGTTTAGAAAGGTTCTGAATGGGCAAAAGATTTCAACAACAACAACAAAAAATGAAGCTATATAGAAGTTTACATAGTAGTCACAAATCAAATTGCAGCTTCCAAGGTTATACTGTTCAGGAATGCCAGCATCACCACTGCATGGAGCTAATAAAACATGCCCCTACCCAAAAACTTAAAATTGCCTGAAACCCTCTAGAAGTAACACTGCATTTCTCATAAGCTATCTTACTCTCCATGCCTAACAGCGAAATCATTCTGGAGTTTACAGATGGATGAAAAAAAAATGCGACTTAAAAAAACACACACCTTCACATAAATATTAAGAGTCAAACAGTTTATATCTTTGTAGAAGATAAATCAGAATCCAGGTACTTACCTAGCCTCAACTGGCATTTAAATTCATAGGCTGGGAGGAGGGAGGAGACTCAGGGTATCAAGAGAAAGAGGAAAGAGATAAAGAAGGGAAAGGGAGAGAAATCTCTTAAAGCTCTTCTTAATGAGAAAAGTGTGGTGGCTGAAGGAAACAGCAAAATGCTTACTGAGGCCCTCCAGGGTACTCAGTAAGAGGTGGAGAAGCATTCTTTCACAAATAGACTGAAAACATCTCTGTGCAGAGAGGACTGACCAACATGCTTATCCATCATAGTTTAGGGGTCAGCTGTCAATGCCCAGGCACAGGGCCAATAGATTCAGTACTCAGAGCCCTCATGCGCACATATGTCCACGTTAGAGTCTCTGTTGGTGGAACGCACTGGCAATATATTTAGATTTACAGCAGCAATTGCCACCATTCATTCATCCTAATGTTGAGAGGTGTGGTTTTCAGGACAAGAGGGAGGAACAGAGCTGAATGTTTTCTGCATAACTGTGTAAGATGATTCAAATATAATTCAGCAATCCAGAAAACCAGTGATTTCCCAAAACTGCACACTATCTCTCAGGTTCAGTTCAAATGTAATGGCATGATTAACTTCAGGTTCACATATGCCCTTCCTTCCCTCTCTCCTCCACTCATATCCTGCTGAACTTTCTAGTTATAAGCCAAACCACAGCTTGCAGTTTTATCTGAACAAGCTAGGCTTGTCCAGTAGCCCACTATGGTTCTGGCAATATTCCATCCTTGGCTATAGGTTCCTGCTGCTGCTCAATAAGACCTTGTCGGGCCGGGCCATGTGTGTCATAAGATGTAATGCCAGGTAGCAGACATATAAACTGTATAAAAGGAGCACAGACAAACGATTTTTTTTACTTAAAACATTAGCACTCTTGCAGTATTTTGTTTTACAGTCTGATAAATGTCAGCTCTTGCTATGAATTATTGCATCAAAAACTGTAGGTAATGTCTGAGCTGTACCAGTCTTGAATATGTTTGCCATTTCCGTCCAAACTATTGTTTGATGGTTCAACTGAAGGTTTTCTGACAATCAAGAAGGCAAATGAATCCAAGCTGAAGAGATTGCCAAACCAATAGTGCAATGTTACATCTGAATCATCCCTCTGCCTCCCCCCCCCCCAAAAAAAAATCTATTGTATGAAAGGAATAATATTCAGTGGCATGTTCCTAACCACAAGGTTCCTCTGATGAATTGGAATTTCCATTTAAAGCAGAGGGAATAGTCATTTCTGACAGTTTCCCCCTTCCACCACAGACCTGTTAGTATTATGTAGCCTGCTATGAAGCATGCTAGATCAAGAACAGTCAAAGTGACAGCTAATCACATGACAAGAGTCACAGGACTAATTAACCTGGCTGATGTAAGTACTGGTAATATCTGGATCTGTTCAGAGGAGTCAGCAGTTAGCTGATTGGTGGGCTGTCCTATATAAGCAGCAGAGTAACAGAGTGTTTTTTCTCTCCATGTATATGGATTACTGGCAAAGCACTTTGCTACTCTGGACTGTAATTGTATATAACTTCACTGTAAATATCTGTATAATACACGGTTTGTTATACTACCAAACTGGTGTCTTGGCTCCTTATATCGATGTTCCTAGTGCTAAGGCAAGTTACTGCTGTGGTCTACCTGCATTCAGTGCACGCTCCTGCCATCAAGACCCACACTTTGTTCTCTATGCTGTTTTTTGGGTGGGGGTCTTAACAGCCTGCAGAAGGAGTGGGGAGCAGGAAAGTCCTACCACAGATGGTTCCATCTTTCTCCCACAAGCTCTCCAGCTTCAGCCATCACTCTAAGCATTTCTGCACATGCTCAGATTTGCAAATGGATGCTACATGTAAACAAAAATGCTGCACCCAGCACAATTTTTAATGTTGGGCAAAGATCAGAAGATGAACACTGAGGTAAAGAAGGGCTGTGTGTGATGTGAGATGTTTGGAAGTTCAATAGGTAAGGTTATCTTGGACTTTCTATCAATAGTCTCTCACCTACACAAAGCAACATAGCTGACTGTTATGCACACTTTGAATACAATGCAAGAGCGGAATTTATTTCATCTATTTTTCTTTGAAGCATTTGTCTTTGTGTGCAGTCCTTAAACAAATAAAGAAAGCATGTTAATAAACAGTTACTTTTAGTCTCTGTGGTTTTATCTCCTATCTCCTTTTGCCAAAGGGTTGCCAAATGATAAAACAGTATGGGAACATTTTATCTGCAGTTCTAAGGGCAGCATTTGCAACTCGATTGACAGGTTCCCCTCTGGGCCTTCCCTTGCATCAGGGTTATTTTTTTTTTTACAGACTTACTGGCTGGGCTACTTGAGATTTCCATTAATTCCTAATTTTGATTATCAGGTCAAGTCGTCCAACACTGACAGCAGGCAGAGTTCAGAAGTGCAACTATGTCAAAAATTATCTATGCAGACCAAAGAGAGGCTAATTATGCAAAACCAATTCTTGCCAAGACTTATCAGCTCTCTGCCCTGGGCTGCTGCTGGCTTTTTGTGGCTGCCGAAGACATCGGAGAGCGTGAAACGTTAAACACACTGGCCTTAAGCCTTATTGCTCCACGCTGCACTATATCCACATAGACAACCTTCTCCTGTACAGCGGGCAAGATGCTGATTAGGGAACTGCAGGGGCAGCTGTTTCAAGGTCGGGAGCAGAAAGCCAAAATTACAAAAACCCTCCCCCATGCACAAGCCTCACTTCAAAGAGAGAAGATGCAAACTGCATGCCACACGCAGACCCAGGAGGTGGGAAGGTTGAAACAACGTCTGTACAACTGTGAAATCAGCAATGAAATAGGCCTAGGTGGGGGAAAACGGTGAGTTGCCAGGATGTTAGGACAACTGACTCCATGTCAGGGATGCTAAATAAAGGTTGCTAGCCTCCAGGTGGGGCCTGGAGATCTCCCAATTCTACAACTGATTTCCAGCCGGAAGAGATTAGCTCCCCTGGAGAAAATGGCTGCTTTAAAGGGTGGACTCTATGGCATTGTACCATGCTGAGGCCCCTCCCTTCCCCGAACCCCACCCTCTCCTGGATTCACCCTCAAAGTCTTCAGATGTTTTCCAACACACACCTGGCAACCCTATGTGATCAAAGTTGGCGCCTGGAGAGCTACTGTTCTAGCTGATCTCCAAGTGACCAAGATTAGTTCCCCTGGAGAAAGTGGCTGCTTTGGAGGGTGGAGTCTATTTCATTATAACCACTAATGTCCCTCCCCTCCTCAAATCCCACCCTCCCCAGGCTCCATTCTCAAAATCTCCAGGTATTTTCCAACCCAGAGCTGGCAACCCTACTACACATGCAGTCCTGAGATAGTAGGAGGGTATGTACACCCAGAGGGAGAGAAACTTTTCTCAGTTTCTCTACATTCATAATTCCTTGTAGCCACAAAACTAGCACAACATGTGAATGGATAGCAGCCTTTCCCTCTGCTGTGTGTGCATTTCTTTTATTGGCACAGAGTTTTTAGGTAAGGATGCAACCGAAAATTTGCCCCCTACTCTGAAGTAGTACAGTCCATTCTGCCACCTCAGGATTCCACCATCTCACTCTGCTGCACACACAGACCAGGTCCTAATGTTGTTGAGTGACAATTATTGTTCTGGATTTCAAACCTCATTAAGATGGAGAATGACTAGATGCATGGTCTTATCTCATAGTCTGAAGGTGTTCATGATCTGTGATATATAATGATGGGGAGTTTCCACTTACCAGGGTCACCAGGTCTGGATTGAAAAATTCCTGGAGATTTCGGGTGTGGAGCCTAGGGAAAGTGAGGTTTGGCAAGTGTCCACCTTCCAAAGCAGCCATTTTCTCCATGGAAACTGATCTCTATAACATGGAGACCAGTTGTAATTCCAGGAGACCTCCAGCTGCTACATGAAAAGTTGCAAGTCTAAACTACAGACCAGAGAGAGATCAGGCCTGCTGTTGGTGACATGATGACTTCTCGTGGAATGGAAAATCAAGAATTCCAGATTTTACCAGGGGCTTTTTTCCTTTCCTTCAGTGTACCCTTTTTATCATCCAAACATGATAGAGTTTAAAGTGAGTTGATGGGCTAGCATCATAGAAAAAAATATATGAAAATTATCACTTGAATTTTTGTGTCTATATGTTCAACCCTAAAAAACACTTTCACGACAGTAAGCCAGATGAATAAATGGGCTTACTTCTGAATATACCTATTTTGAATGGCTTACTGAAGTCTTCCAGTTTTAGATTGCCACTCATAAGGCAGAAGGAGACAGAATGTTACTAGGACGTGGCAAAAGAAAGGGGTCATGAAAACTTTCCATGCTACCTTTTTTACTCTTTTGTTTGCCTTGGTACAGGTAGGAGAAGCTGTCATCTGTTTCAAATAATAACCTAGAGGAACCACAATTACAAACAAGTAAACCAACGAAAATACAAACTGTGATCAGAAGCAAAGTAATAACCAAAATAAAGAAATACTTGTCAAATATAGGTGTGATTAATAAATATAAGCAAAAGTGGAAAAACTTACACAAAAATCTGTAACACATACAATCCAAAGACAAGAACTGTCATATATAAAAGAGAGTGACAACTAATCTGAAACTTAATAGAATTCAGAAACTCAGTCCAAATAAGATACTCAAGTTCACAAGACCACAGAGAGGTCCACAGTCCAATATACAATTAAAGTTGTCATAGTCCAAGAACAAGACAACTCAGCAAGGAATGGGGAGACCGGAGTAGCTGTCCCATGTTTCAAAGATATGAATCTTCTTCCTCAGCACAGGTAAATTATTATATGTAATGATGGAGTTTCTGAATTCTATTGAGTTTCTAATTAGTTGTCACTCTCTTTTGCATATGACAGTTCTTTGTATGTGTTACAGATATTTGGATAAAGTTTCCCATTTTTCCTTATATTTATTTATATATTTATTAATAAGACACATTGGTTTTTGACAAGTATGTATTTTTTGTTATTACCACACTTCTAATCACAGTTTGTATTTTTGTTGGTTTACTTATCTATTTTGAACAGGGTCCCTTATTTGAAACTATAACTTCTGTATAGGATTGCCAACTTCCAGGTGGTGGCTGGAGGTCTCCCATAATTACAACTGGTCTTCAGATAATAGTTCCCCTGGGGAAAATGGCTGCTTCGGAGGGTGGATGGTATGGCATTATACAGTGCTGAGGTTTCTCCGCTCCCCAGACCCCCACTCCCCAGGTTCCACTCCCAAACTCTAGAGGTATTTCCCAATTCAGAACTGGCAACTCTCCTTCTCTGCTTATGCTAATAAATGAAGGACTTATAATGAACAGCTCCTTAATACAAGCTTCACACGAACCACTGTTTTCTTTGTGTTTTCTTGTCTTTGCACATTTATATCCCTTCTTCTAAGAAGCCAAGGATGGCAGGCATGAATGGGAAGATCCCATTTCCCCTTCCCCTCCCTGGGAATGACTGATGGTGACCTTTGTCACTCAAATGTGAATCTGAGCCCATGTCTTCATAAACCATCCACTTTAGCACACTGGCACTGCATATCTTTGTTTTCTTGGAGATTCTGTTCCATTTTGCTCTCAGTCACATTTCTTGTATAATTGCACTTACTGCATATTTTCAATCATTACTGTCTTGTGATGCAGTCATAGGAATCTGTCAGTGCCTTTGGCTTCAGTGTTACTTACATCCAGATGTGAACTGTGCTGCTTGTTAGTATTGTTACCTTATATATGTTTCAAAGAATTAGGGCAGAGGTAAATAGGTGGGGAATGGAGAAGGGAAGAGGAGCAGGTTCCATAAATGCATTTGTCTGGAGCATCTCAAAACCTCAAAATGACCCTGATTCACCTCTGTTCTCTTTAATGGGGATCATTAATCAACAGTACTAACCCCTGCAGAGGCAGAGGGAGATGAAAGGTAGCTAGGAATAGCCATAAAATACTCAACAAAATGCTTAAGATCTTCATCCCTTTGAAGCCATCTCCAGCTCTTCTTCTAACTTTGGTCTTTTCATATGTCTCCTCTGAAAGAGAATTTGCTGAGTTATCTGTAACAGTATGCTTACCGTAAGACCCAAACCCTGTTTTCTTCTGCACGGCTGGCCTGTTATGATGAGGCAAAACAAAGAGCCTAATACTATCTTGTAAAAGGAAAGCACAAAACAAGCCGCTGCTGATGGTACTGCCTAATGTCAGGCTGTACAAGATGTAAACCTTCAATATTTAACATCAGTCAAATATTTATTTAATGTATTTGTATCCTGCCTTTCCTACAAGAGCTCAGAGCAGCATCACTTATATAGTTCTAAGTGGGTAGCCATGTTGGTCTGAAGCAGCAATTCAAAGTTCGAATTCAGTGGTACTTTTAAGACCAACAACATTTTATTCTGGGAATAAGCTTTGGCGTGCAAGCACACAGATGGCAAAGTAACTGAAGAAATGTGCATGCACACAAAAGCTTATTCTCAGAATAAAATGTTGTTGGTCTTTTTTCAGGGGGGGCATGTATTTGTGTGTGTGTGTGTGCATGCCTGGAAGTCATGGCTGACCTCTGGTGACCCCTACTGGGGAAAAGAAGTGGCTCGCTGCCTGCCTCTGCATCCTGGTCTTGGTATTCTTTGGAGGTCTCCCATCCAAGTACTTGCCAGGATCAGTCCTGCTTAGCTTCTGAAATCTGATGAGATCAGGCTTGCCTGGGCTATCCAGCTCAGGGCGTTTAGTTGGTCTTAAAAGTGCCACTGGACTTAAACTTTGTCTTACATAGTTCTGTTTGCCATAAGATTTCTTCAAAACAGCCTAAGATCAATTTCATTTGAAAACAGTCTGACTTTCCTATGAAATTAACGGAATTGTTGTGAAAACTGAACTATACTGATACCTGCACAAATTCTGAACACATTTCACTGCATGGTCCTAGGGAAGTGCTTTTAGCCACTATGGTGCAACCAGCAGAAGATAAAAGAGCACCCTAAATAACTAACACATAGGAAGCTAGCTTATTCTGAGTATTAGTTTCACAGTGCAGACATTTTCAGCTAGTGGTAGCTCTCCAGAGCAACCCCCCCCCCCCAAAAAAAAAACAACAACAACAACTAACAAAGGTCTTTTCCAGGATGTTTCACCTAGGATCACCAACCTCTAGGTGGTACCTGGAGATCTCCTGGGATTACAAATGATCTCCAGGCAACAGACTAGTTCACCTGGAAATAATGGCAGCTTTGGAAGCTGGATTCTGTGGTACTATACCCCACTGAAGTGGCACGGAATGCTGAATGGCTACCAGCCATTTCAGCCTAGCAGCAGATGGGCACACCTGCCCCACTATTAGGCTGAAATGGCTGCAAAGTGGAGGGAAGTGAAATGGATGCGTTAAATGCCTTGCCGCTTGCTGCAGCAGGGAGAAAGGAGGGGGTCAGAAGTGGCTGGTTCAGTTCAGGCAGTTTTTGTTCGGTTTGGTTCAAGGTTCAACTTGGAAATCACCCTGAACCAAAATTTTGGGGGTTGTGCCCATCTTTAGCTTTTAACAGGAGATGTCCAGAATTGAATCTGTCACCTACATATCAACCATGCATTCTAAAACTGAACTTGGGCCCCCTCCCTCCACTTCTTTGGTTGTAATAATAAAGAAACCACAGCACATTATAGAATTATGGCTGGCAAACTGTTTTGTGAGTTTGGTGGATAGCATCTTATGGACAGCCGGCCCGCCTGCGCCCCAGAAAATCTGGACCGGGCGTTACAGGCAGTGGCTAGGTGGCTTAGGCTGAGCGGGCTGAAGCTGAACCCGACGAAGACAGAGGTCCTTTGCTTGGGTCGCTGCGGCCCGGGAAGGGAAATCCCCCTGCCAGTTTTTGACGGCGCTCCGCTAACAGCGTCGGGCAGGGTTAAGAGCCTGGGGGTGCTGTTGGAGCCTTCACTGACGATGGAGGCTCAGATAGCAGCCACTGCCAAGTCCGCTTTTTTTCATCTTAGGCGGGCGAGGCAGTTGGCCCCCTTCCTGGAACGTGACGACCTGGCAACAGTGATTCATGCTACGGTCACCTCGAGGCTGGACTACTGTAATGCCCTCTACATGGGGCTACCCTTGTGCCGGACCCGGAAACTGCAGTTAGTGCAGAACGCTGCTGCCCGGCTGCTATTAGGGCTCCCAAGACGGGAGCACATTCGGCCGGGGCTCCAGGGTCTGCACTGGCTGCCAGTAATATTCCGAGTCCGGTACAAGGTGTTGGTCATTACCTTTAAAGCCCTATATGGCCTAGGACCTGCCTACCTTAGGGACCGTCTCTCCCCACACGTTCCCCAGAGAGTACTACGCTCAGGTTCACAAAACCTGTTGGTAGTCCCCGGGCCAAAGGAGGCCCGTCTAAAATCCACCAGGGATCGGGCCTTCTCAATAACGGCACCTTATTGGTGGAACCAGCTACCGGAAGAGGTGCGGGCCCTGCGGGATCTAGGGCAATTCCGCAGGGCCTGTAAGACAGCCCTCTTCCGGCAGGCCTATAACATTAACTGACAATGAAAATATCTTGGATGGAACAAAATGCATCTATAGACCGCCGGTTTTATTCTATCTTGTTTTTTATTAATTTATGGTTTAATTGTATTTTAATTGTATTTTTAAATGTTTTAAACTGAAGTGTTTGAATTATTATGCTGTAAGCCGCCCTGAGACACTTAGGTGAGAAGGGCGGGATATAAATCCTAATATAAATAAATAAATAAATAAATAAATCTGGTGTAAATGTAATTGTATTTTTATTATTTTAATTCGGACTCTGATTTCCTATTTTATCTTAGCAACAACACTATCACCACCATCATCATCTGTTTACTTTATTTATACCCACCACTTCAGCTTCACAGCAGAGTGGATATTTGAACCAAAGTCACAGTCTGTCTACCCATTGCACTAGTATGGCTCATTCTTGAGTTATTAATGAGCAAATCTTTGAACCTTGCTCCATGTCCCAAGCATGATGTTCCACACCTGATACAGGGCACTCCCTGGCTGATGCCCTGCCTTTACTTGGACTGGATCAATTGCATTTTCCCCTTATAACAACGTTAGGACCCTCACACTTGTCTCACACTTACAACCCCATGCACTAGATACACAAAATGCAAGTTTTGTCTATGCAGATTGTATTTGGATGCTAGATGCTGAGTATGGCTAATGGGCCTTTCCAGAAAGCTGAAAAACAAAGAAAAATCCAAGGTTAAGTTCGCAGTTCAGAACCTGCACTTGGGTCTGATGTAGCCCTAGCACACTAGGAGAGTGTACAGCCCTCCAAGCATGAAAGAGAAAGGAGTTCCCTTCCAACTCTATGATTCTATGATTTTGGTACACTGCTGTGAGAGGAAATATAGCCATGAAAGAGAAGGAGTTCCCTTCCAACTCTATGATTCTATGATTTTGGTACACTACTGTGAGAGGAAATATAGCCATGCTGTTGTTTTTAATATCATTTTTTTTTAGATGGATATATTGGTCGTTCCATGCTTTAATGACATAACAGGGAGTGTTTGGCCATTCGCAATAAAGAATAAAATTTTGCAAACTTTTCAAGAAAGCAAGAGCATAGGCTAGATGAGAATTCCATTTTTCAACCAAGGTGGCATCACAGATACTATCCATTGGGTATGCATGACTGTTGCTTTGCGGCGGTCTGAGCTGCTCTCATCCTCAAGGGAGAGACTTGCATTTTCCCATTGATAAAAGATTACAAATTTAAGTGCTGGCCAGATGTGACATTCCCACAATATAAATGCTACCTTGAGAAAAAAGGAGGTTTGGAAGCCATCTACCAGATGGATAACATCTGTGCATTTTTAATACATACATTGTGCTCAAACTGATCATCTGGTGAGGCCCTGACATTGCTGTACTTTGTGCACAGTACTATGAATTAGAAACCAAACACCAGAACTGTAAGGGCACCTGCCTATTTTGAGCAGCAAACCAGTTAGCTGCATGTATGTCACTGGTACGAAGCATCTCCTATGGCAAATGTGTGAATGACATATGCAGGTAAACTCTGAGTTTGCCTGCACTGGAATCCAGGCCAGAATCACCATATTCTGTGATAGCAGAAGTATTTCCAGAACAAGGCCAGCATGGATGCTTTCTGAAGAGTTCTGGTCCTGGTCCTGAAAATACATGAGAAGTCTGCACAGCATGACTCAGGTTATGCCCACTGTATGGGTCCCATCTCCTATGCCTGAAGCTGCCTGGTGCCCTAAGGAGGTAAGAACTCAGTGCTCCAAAGCTCCAAAGCAGACAAGAGGAAACTTAAGTATCTGGCACCAGTCCAGGTACTAAAATCTACTTCAGCAGTTCTGCTCATCTTCCAAGGTACACACCTTGTTTAAAATCTGTGAACTCGAATGTATATTGAAGATGTGCACACACACCCCTTCAAAGGTTAACAATATAAAACCGGCCTACACACAGAAAACATGTCTGATGCTTAAAGCATGTGGCCCTAAATGCGACATTTCGTTCCTGGAGGGGAACGTGGTGCTCAGGTTTTTTTTAAGAAAAGCTTTAGAGACATAGCCTGACTTCCTACAGTTTGAAAGGAGCTATTTGGACACTTGTCTCAAGAGAGGCACTTTCCAGAACAGAATCCTCACAGCCCCATCACTTTGCACTAGGGTTAACGACCTCCAGGTGGCATCGGAGACCTCCCACCAATACATTTGATCTCCAGATGACCAAGATCAGTTTCCCCGGAGAAAATGGCTGCTTTGGAAGGTTGACTTCATGGCATTATACTCTGCTGAGCCCCCTCCCCTTCCCAAACCCCAACCTCCTCAGGCTCCACCCCCAAAATCCACAAATATCTCCAAACACAGAGCTGGAAACCCAACTTTGTACTTTTCCAATCATGGAAGCAGGTTTGGGATTTAAAAAATCAGTGCATGCCTTCTAATGAGAGGCACTGGGATTGCAGTTATTCCACGGCACCAGAAAACCCTGCTCCCTAATCCCAGCCAAGTATGTGTGCATTGTCTAGGATTAGCAAGGGATAGAAGTGGGCACAAGCTCAGAAACAATTCACTCTCTCTTTGTTATTTCACGCATCACAGGCCTGAATATTAGCATTCAAATCTGTTTTCAAGGCTGAGCTGTGCCTCAAATTAAATTCTATGTAAAACGCATTCTTGTAGGTTTCAGAAAACGGCCTGACCAATGAAGGGAGACTCAATACACTCCTAATGCTCCACCACTTTTTGCTGCTGATGGTTTCCAATGTGCAGGTGAGGGAAAGGAAGTGCTGACTGTGTTGATTAACTACTCCAGGGTTTCCATCCTGAGTAAGGGTGACAAATTCATTCTAAAGGAGCTTCCGAGGGTATATTAATCTATGCCCTGGAGCCTCCCTCTCCCTCCTTCCTTCTCCCTGTCTCAGTCCCCCCAGTATTCAAACACTCTCATTCCTCTAACTCCAGCAAGAGAGCACCATTCTACTTAACAACACTGCCCCCTCCATTTGCTGTTATTTTTATGTTTCACACCTCACCCCACCAAGTCATGCATTTTGCACAGAATCTGTGGCGGCAGTGTGAACACACAGACAGATAAATTAGACAGCCAGTGCTGTCACATACAGAACAAGAAGATTGCCTTTATGAAGCATCAAATTACGAAATATATTACTGTCAGCATTCCAGTACAGGGCATGCATTACTTACCTCTCTCTCTCCCTCAGCAATTTCAATTGACTGGGAACTTGCGTTGACAGGCCACTGTGGCTTGAATTAGAGCCTGCCAAAAATGAAATATTGACCCACTCTGGGTTTGTAGGGATTACTGAAACACGGTTCAGAAATAACAGCCTTGCTGTTGCGGTGCACAAATCCTGGCTGCCACGTAGCCTGTCATCTGTGTACAAGTGCTGGAAATCCACAATTGACCACAGCTCCCCAGTGTGTGCACACTATGTATACACATACACAGAACCATCTCACATAATGACTGACATGTGGGTGTTACACAATCACCCATTAGCTGGTGTTACCACGTAGAAATGTTGTGATGTGTGAAGGAACCTTCAGTCTGCGGCCTTAGGTTTCACCATAATGTGGAAAATGTGGTGAAAAATCTAGGTCTAACAGCACCACTGCTTTCAAGTAACAAATGGTACAGAAGAAGAGTTAGTGCATGATGGATCCTGATGTCAGGAATTCTTCTGCCATTTCCAGAAACTAGAAATATACATCACATCCAGCAGAGGTCCCCAACATTAAGGAGCCTATGGTACTTCTGGAATTTTGTCAAAGAGTAGAGGGTGCCATCACAACATGGCTGCTGCAGGGGCCAATCAGGAAATGTTGGGAGGATCCACAAATTTTTGGGAGATTCGAAGCAAAATGGGCACCTTTTGCAGATGCCAAGGTTATGCTTTTGGAGCTCTTATGAAGAACTTCCTTCTCTGAGAAGGTGGAGGAATATACTGCTTTTTGCCTTAGGGAAGAGAAACTGTTTTGGTTTCAGATCCAAGCCGTGTTGGTCTGAAGCAGTAGAACGAAGTCCATGTTGCTTGCCACAGTAGGGATGCCTGGTCCTCCCTGCTTCCTGATGGGGGAATCTTCAGGCCTTCTTGGGAGCTTCTGTGCACACAGCGTGATGATGTCACAATGAAGTGAAGTCATCCCACCACCAATGTTATGCAGTGATGCTGTAGTTTTTGGGCAAAACTCTGTGGTTTGAGCCCAAACATACTATAAAGTATTGGCCAAAAACTAGAGTATTGGTGTGCAATGTCGGTAACATGATGATGTCACTTCTGAGTGATGTCATCAAACCACATTTGGGGGCATTTGCAGGCAGGGTTCCCCCCCACACACACACACACACCAGTCACTGGCAAGAGGAACCTGCAAAAGCAGACTGGAGAAGTCGGGCTGGCAATCATATGCCACAGGGAATGCTGTCAAAGCCCAAAGATGCAAGAAAGTTTTCCTAATCAGACAGCTGGTGCACAGCAATCTGAATATCCCCATTATTTTTCCTGTGCTGTTCAAGACCATGTGGATTTCATCCCCAAGATCCAAAAGGCAAGAAGGAGTACATGACACCCCTAGATGCCATTTTGTGGACTGCAAATCTGAAGTGTGGCATGGGTGAAAGGGAGAGGAGATAAGACTCCAAAGAGTGATCAAGACAATAGCTGATGTGCATAAACAGACACCCTAACTCAGTTGGCAGCATCAGTTTTACTGATGTAGCACTGGAACTTCTCTCTTACAGTACCATCTTTTCCACATCGCAATGCTTGGTCATGCACGAACACATGAATCAACCCATTGGGGCAGTATTGTCTACTCAGACTGGGAGCAGCTCTCTGGGGTCTCAGGCTGAGATCTTTTGCATCACCTACCACCTGACCATTTTAATTGGAGATGCTGGGGATTGAACCTAGAACCTTCTGCATGCCATGGAGATGTCCTACCATTGAGCCACAACCCCTCCCCTCGGTGCTAGCTCCTGCACTAACATAAATAAATACACCTGTGCAGGAGACAGAAACCCTAACCTGTACTGGCTGAGAGAATTCCAGTAGTCTGGCAATGCAATCCTTTGGCCTTGAAGGGAAGTCTCATCTTTCACTATGCTTAGTGCTGACATGAAGGTGCTTTTAGAAGTCTGGATCCAGATGGCTGCTCTCTCTCCGCCACAAAGCTGTTCCTTGTCCCTACATATGCCCTTTTAATAATAAATTCTTTCTTTGGTACTTCAAGCAAAATCCTCTGTAAGTAGGCTATAAAACAAAGAAGGAGAACCCAGGCTAATGAACATTACGCAGAATGCTTGAGGACCTCTGGCACTAAATATAAACACAGCAAAAAAAAAAGAGGGGAGAAATGCAGAAAACATTTTTTTTCTTGATAGACAATGCCTTAGAGTGTTACTGTGGTTTGTTATTAGGCATATTATTATGCCTCTTTTGGCTTTTGATCCTTTTTCATGTAACTGTGAATATGAAAGCAAGATTATAATTGTAAGAAGAAACAACACCAAAGAAAAAGGGGTGTACGTACCGCAGAGGATTTAAAACAACAACAACTTGAGTTCACAAGTTTTTTCCCCCAGACAAGTTCTTTTTAAAGCACAGTTGTTACTTGGTTGTTTCACAGAATTCTCTTCACCTCATAGAGCCGCAGACTCTAAACTGGAGAACCAGGTTTGATTCCCCACTCCTCTACATGAAGCCTGCTAGGTGACCATGGGCCAGTCACAGTTCCTTCCAAAGTCTCTCAGCTCCACCTACCTCCCAAAGTGCCTGTTGTTTGGGAAGGAGTGGGGAGAGGAAGGGCATGTGATTTTAAGCTGTTTTAAGACTCCTTAACGTAGAAAAAGTGGGTTATAAAAACCCGCTCTTCTACAACATTGTCTCCTCCCTCATCTGCAGATATTTTCCCACCATTTTGTAGACTCTTTCCTAATTTTTTTTTAAAATTGGTTCTTTAAAGGCCGCAAGCTTCCTGTCTCTCCAATGCTTCTGAACGGATTGTCCTTGGTAATTAAAAACAATAGTCTTATCAATTTCAGATGTTTTTATAGCACAAGTAAAACTTGCAAGCCCTGAGCTGGATAGCTCAGGCTAGCCCGATCTCATCAATTCTCAGAAACTAAGCAGAGTCAGTCCTGGTTGGTATTTGGATGGGAGTCCTCCAAGGAATACCAGAGTTGTGATGCGGAGGTAGGCAATGTTAAACCACCTCCAAATGTCTTTTGCCTTGAAAACCCTATGCGATCTCCATAAGTCAGCTGCGACATGATGGCACTTTCCACCAACACCAAAACATGCATAGGTCCATTTAGACCAGGAAAAGAAATAAAAATGGACGCACCTCCAAAGTAAATCTGTTTCCCCTGCAAGCAGGTACCCTCCTACCATAGATAGCTCATTCCTTGGGACCTGTATATAGTGCTGTGAAGAAACTGTATGGGGGAAGTCATTTGTGAAAATGTGATTTATCCCTTATGTTTGCTTATAACTGTGGAAGGTTTGCTTATAACAAAAGACAGGGCAGGCAAGTGAAGAAAGGGGTGGCTGGAGAAGAGCAGCAAGAATCACAGCCAGAACAACTGTCAAAAGGTAGCACAAATTGGTGGGGAAAGTGCCACCAAGCCACATCTGACTTATGGTGACCTCATCTTTTTCAAGATAAGATGGAAACAGAGATGGTTTGCCATTGCCTGCCTCTGCACAGCAACCTGGACTTCCTTGGTGCTTTCCCATCCAAGTACAGACCAGGACCAACCCTGCTTAGCTTGAGACCTGATGAGACTGGACAATCAAGGCCAGGGCAGAACTGATTCCAGGGGTAGAAAGCTTGCCAAGCTGTATAGGAGGGAGTCGTCGTCTGTATATCCACCAGCTGGATATCTCCAGCACAGATATATTATTATAATTTACTTGACATAGTGCCAACATTGTATATGGTTCTTTATATAGCTGTATAAGTAAAAACAGACATGAGCTTCCTATGAGCTTACAATCTAAAACAGACAACAGGGAGAGAAGGAGGAAAGAAAGGGTAAGTCAATGGGAGGGGAAAGGCCTTTTGGGGCAAAGGCAATTCCACTAACTTAAAGCTTGGCTGAGATAGGAAAGGATCAAGGGACCAGCCAAAGGGCCATGCATGAAAGCTGGACTTTGGATGAATGTGAAGGTAGCTCCTTTACAGTTGGACAATCCTAGTCACATAATGCTGCCATCTTCCAGGTGGAGGTGGAATTCTCCTGGAATTGCAATTGATCTCCACACCATAGAAATCAGTTCCTCTGGAGAAAATGCCAGCTTCAAAGGGCTGACTCTATCACAGCGCATTCCCACTGAGTTTCATCTCCTCCCCAAATCCCAGGTCAACTTGGCAAACCTAAGTCACCTGCATATTCCTGAAAGGTTTTGACCTTGTACATATTTAGATTACATAACAGTCATGAATGGCTGGCAAGATCTGGACTAAAATGGACTAAAGCTGCAGTGTCAAACCAGGCCTGTAGCCACAAAGGGGCCTGTGGGGGCACTGCCCCTTGACATCCAAGCAGCCCCCCCCCCCCCGCCAAACTTCCAGGGGGCCTCCAGCACACAGTCTGCTTTTTTCATTTTCTTTTTCCAATGGCTGAGCTGGCGAAGCATCATCAGTGGCAGCCAGAGCCAGGAGAGCCGAGCAGCGCATAGCAAGAGGTAGAGAGGAGACAGGCAGAGGAAGCCATGTGGAATGGGCTGGGGAGGGGGGATGAATGATGGAGCTGCTGGCTGCAGGGTGGGAGTGAGGAAGTGGAAGGAACCCCTCTCCCCCGCTAGCACACAAGGTGCAGTCCCTTCTTGACTCCAATGTTTTAGGGTTGGCTGCCTCAATTTGACCACATTCAGAGCCTCCAGTTTTTGCCCCTACCCCAGAAAGCTTCTGAGAAGCAGCAAGCCCTGCAGTGGATGGAAAAGGATGCCCCCTGACTTTTTAAAAAGCCCCCCAACTTGTAGCATCCTGACTACAGCCTTGGGTCTCTCTGCCTCCCAAGAGAGCTCCATGGCTGCTTCTTGCTTTGCCCAGGCTGGATACAAAGGCAAGCCTCTCTCTCTCTCTCTGTTAAACACACACACACACACACACATACATACACACACAGCAGAGAGAGAGAGAGAGAGAGAGAGCGCTTCTGCTTCCTTTTCCAGGGCTGTTCTTCCTCTTTGGGGGAGGAAGGGAAGAGGAGAAAAGGGGGAGAGAGGGAGGGCAAGAGAAAGAGAACAAAGTTGGAGTCCCATGGCAGCTTTAAGACCAACATTTTATTCCAATATAAGCTTTTGTGTGCAAGCACATTTCTTCAGAGAGAGGGAGTGAGGGTGGAAGAATGGATGGATTCTTCTGACAAGCACAATTTACAATGAGGAAATTATTTTGGTTAATTCTTTTAAAAATTGGCATATAAATATGTTTGTATATATATGGATTTTATTTTCTTTCAAAAAGAACCTTTTTGGGATACTTGGATTGTCATTATATCTTGGAGTGATTTCAGATGCAAAATGATAATAGCTCACATTGGTAATGAGACAGGAAAACTAGCTCTCAATTCAGTCCAGGAGGATGCATTCTCTTGAGCTTCATTAACAATTGCAATTCAGCAGTCTCTCTTATCTTCCTTTGAGGTTCTTTTTAAGAACACTGCTACTCTTAGATCAGCAACTGAATGTCAGACTTATGTCCATTTATTCTTTGCATCCTCTTGGACTGAACCCTCTTGGATGGAACTGAGACTTCGGTGTCCTGTCTCATTACCAATGCTGGTATCTCCTTGCTTACTACCCCTCTGCATATCACACCTAATCCAATGAAGCCTGCTATTTTCATTCACCTACTACTACCATTCAGCATCTGAAACACTTTTATAAATTTTATATCTTTGGTACCTTATGTAATATTTTATAGCACACATGGCACGGCCCAACAAAGTGACATTTATGTCAGATCCATCCCCCTTAACAAATGAGTTTGACACCTTTGGACTAAAGGTCCCCTAGAGGTAGCCAGGCTACCAGTCCCTTACACCAGGGATAGGTAGGCTTGCCAATCCCCAGGTGTCAGCAGAGGTTCTCCCGCTTTCCCAGGCTCCTTCCCGCTCCCAGTCAGCTGGCCGTCGGGGGGAAGCCCCACCCCCCCACCCCACCATGTGCCTTTCCACCTCCAGAGGCTTCAGATTCCACTTGGAAAGGATTCCTCTTGGGATGGTGTGTCTGTGTCTTTAAGGCTGAATGGGGGCGGGGGCAGAACAACATGGCTGCTCCTAGTAGCTGTGAAAGCAGCCCAGACCCTCTGTTGGTTGCACATCAGAGGTCGTTTGCATAGGAAAGGTAAACTTTAACCTTTGGTTAGTCTGTGTTACTTTGAAGAAGTTGGAAGTTCAGCAGCTTGCGAGCAGAGATGCCAATCCCCAGGTGGGAACAAGGAAACAAAAAGCAAAAAGCCCCACGTGAAACCAGCTTCTATATCAAATTACATAAACAAGAAAAACCATTCATATATAAATAATTGTATTTAACCCACATATATTACTTTCATCAAAACAACCATGATACTCAGTCCTTAGAACAAAAGGAAGCATTTACACCAAGAGTTTCTTTTCCTTTATATGGTAAAATTGTCCAGCTTTTCCATGTAATTCTGGTGTGATATTCCAAATGATGAATGTCTCTCAATGGATGCAGTCAAATAATTCAATTTTCCAAGAGGAAAGGGACAAGGTTGTACTAATACCCTTGTTTCGCAAAAAGCTTTTTCAAGCTACAAAAGATCTCTTAGCAGAGAACTTCTTCAAGCTGCAATACACCTCTTGGTAGAGAGTTTATTCAAGCTGGAATAGACATCTTAACAGAGAGCTTCTTCAAGCTGCAATAAACCTCTTAGCAAATTCTTAAAGCAAAGGCAATCATAGCCCAAATGTTTTCTAACTGAACACCCAAAGGTGGGAGCATGCCCTCCCCTGCTTCAGAGTCGTCAGAAACAGGGGGGAGGGAAATGTCTGCTGAGCACTTCATTATTCGCTATGGAGATAAATTCCCATAGGGCAGGGTTTCCCAAACTTTTCTTTCCCGTGGCCTGGTTATTTTTACACTTCTCCTTCATGGCCCGCTAAAATTCAGGGGTGGAGCCAGGAGACTTTGGGGGTGGAGCCAGCAGACAGGAATCATGTCATTTCCTGTGGTGTCACTTCCAGATCAAGGGCCAAGTGATGTCACTTCCGGGGCACACTGAACCAAAACGCCACCTTTTCCTGTGATGTCACTTCCAGAGCACTCCCCCAAACCTGCCTCTTCTTCTGAAGTAACTTTGTTTCCAGAAAAATCTCTGAAACTCATGCTGAGCCAAAATGGGGATGGAAAGTGGACAATCTGCAACTTTTTCATACATTCCCAGGATCCTCTCTTTTCACCCCCACACCTGCATGCAACTATCTGTTTGTGCGTTCTTCTCCAGCTTGCAAGCACTCCTAATGCCCATTTTCAATTGCCTGCACCACCTACACACCCCTTCCTCAACAGCACTGGTTAGTGTTATGCAGTTGGGAGCACTGTTGCCATTGCCCTCAGGAATGCCAGGACCGAATACCACCCACACTAGGCCCTGGTAGCTGCTCTACCTCAAAATATGCTGACACATTTAGTAGGCCCTTCCTTCAGCTGCTACTACTGGAACCCTGCCTCAAGCTACAACCAAGCTTGCTTGGTTTCAAGAAAATCTTTTGACAGCTATTTTTCATACTTTTCCTTGGCTGAAACACTGGGACATTGCTGTGAAAGGTAGCAGAGAATTGTACTGCAATTAATGAATTAATTTCAAGTTATATGAAGTCCATACAAGCTTTTCTGCAGTTATCCCAGAAAGGATATTTATGAGGGGCTTGCAGCTTTCTATTGGCTGTGTTTCCCATGTCTTTAAAAGCAACCTGTTGTGCAGATATTTAGCCAGTGAACTTCTTTCATCCTTTTTAACATCTACAGGAGGAGTTTAATTTGGGTGTCAGACAGCTGTTAAAAGCAGGACCAGAAAATGATGCCAAGTTCATAGTACCATCACTTCCAGTGCTGTTGAGATATACAACAGCAATCTCCAATAATCTCTTTCTGCCCCACACCTCTCAATCTCACTCACTCACACAGAAATCTCATAGAAAGGCCAGCTGGCTACAACTGGGGTGCCAACTTTTCATTGACAGAGCTCCTATGTCTGCAACAACAGTATGATGAACAGAAAAGTTTCATCCAGTAAAAATAGAAGGAAAGAAAGAAAAAGGGGAAGGAAGGAAGGAAAAGAATGAAATGGAGGGAAAGGAAAAGAAAGACATGGAAAGAAAGAACATAAGAGAAGCCATGTTGGATCAGGTCAGTGGACCATCCAGTCCAAAATTCACATACACAATGCCTCAAAAGCACCAGAATATCCACCAGTGGGGCCAGGGTACTAGAAACCCTCCCACTGTTGCTTCCCCCCCCCCCCCGACACCAGCACTAAGAATACAGACAGAGCATCACTTGCAGGGAAAGAAGGGAGGACAAAGGAAAAAAAGGTCATACCTTGAAGAACACTTCATGGGTCTGAAGTTTCAGTGGACTCCAGCTTTTCTCTCAAATACTGGGGGGGAGGGGGGGGGAGAGAAGGAAGGAGAGGCAGCCCAGCTCCTCTCTGCACAACACAGAGACAGGGGAAGGAAGGAAGCCAAACAGAGCTTAGGCTTTACAGCCTGTGTCAGTCTTCAAGGCTAGCTTTTCTCTGCACAACACAGAAGGGGGAAGGAAGCCAAACACAGCCTAGGCTTTGCAGCCTGTGTCAGTCTTCAAGGCTAGCTTTTCTCTGCACAACACAGAGACGGGAAGGAAGGAAGCCAAATGGAGCTCATGCTTTGCTGGGGGCAGGGCTAGCTTTGGCTTTCTTGTGACCCAGTAGTGAGGCTTCCGTGGTCCGGTACTGGGTCATGACCCTGAAAATGGGAAACGCTGCCATAGGGTATAAAGAAGAATTTATCTGGAGGTATCTGGGGCTCTGGAGGGGCTGTGTTTTGAGATAGAGGCACCAAATTTCCAGCATAGCATCTGATGACTCTCCTCAAAATGTTCTCTATGTTTCAAAAAGATTGGACCAGGGGGTCCAGTTCTATGAGCCCCAAAAGAAGGTGCTCCTATCCTTCATTATTTCTAATGTAGGGAAGGCATTTAAAAGGTGTGCAGTTCCTTTAAATGTGATGGCGAGAACTCCTTTTGGAGTTCAATTGTGCTTGTCATAACTTTGCTTATGGCTCCACCCTCAACGTCTCCTGGCTTCACCCCCAAAGTCTCCTGGTTCCACCTTTCAAAGTTCCCAGATATTTCTTGACTGGGACTTGGCAACCCTAGGGACCAGGCAATGTTAAGAATGAATGAATGCAGAGGCACAAGGAGAATGGAAGTGCTTAAATATCAGTACATTTTCTTAATGTTTTTGCATTAAGCAGCAATAGCAACAACAAAATAATAACAATAAAAAGAAACTGATGGACTGCTTGGTGCAAATCTGGCTTAATTACCAGGCTCTGTTAGGCATTCACAACTAGCTTCCAAACATTTCAATGTTTTTAAGCAGCGGGGGAGTTGTGATTGGCAAGTTAATGAGATCTTTAACACTTCCTAATGTACTTGTTTAAAAATAAAATTGCATGCATATATACAGGCCTAATGGCATCATGGTGCACAACAAACAGCTCTGACCCAACTCACACTGGTGCTGGCTTGTTTGTTTTCAAGTCCCTTAGTTTCAAATTGGGCCAGGTTCAAACAAGGGAACTCTGGAATGCCTTGGAGTAGCAAGAAGATATGGACAAAAGGCTTGTAAGTTACCTACCTTGTAAGAAAGCAGTCTGTGAGGTCACTTCCCCTTGAAATAAACAGGGATTATGTATGCATGCCAGAATGTATTATATTGTTGTGCTCAGGTTTCTGTTAACTTCTGCAAAAATCCCCTACAATACTGGTAGCAGGCTCCTTGGTTCTGTTCAGCCAACTCCCCCCACTTAAATTTTGTTCCTCAAAACCCATTTATCTGCACCAGCTTTATGTGAATGTCACTCTTCTTGCATTTATATGTGAATCCCTGCAGCTCTATATCAGTGACTATGGGTAATGGTACAAGCACAATAGATTTCCAACACAGGGATTGTATTGCTTCCCTCAGGAAACATCTTACTCTCTTAGATGTCCCTAGGCCTCTCACAGAATGGCAATTTCTACCAATCTGTGAGACGAATTCATAAGAACGAGATGTGCATGTGCCCAACACACACTCTTTCTTATCTTCTCATCCCTTTCTATCTTGTGCTGAGAGGAGTGATGGCACCTTGGGAGGGGGGTGCAGGGGGTGGAGTGTGATGCCGCTCCCAGCATTGGATGAAATACATGCTTAGCAACAGCATCACGTCTGCTAGTGACACTGGAAATAACTGAATCACAGCTTGTGTTCAAGCAGCTCCCAAAGCAATGGGAAAGGAAGATGCTAGTTCTGGTGCTTTTTGCTGTCTCTTGTCATCCCTGCTCCCATCTTTTGGGCCTTCCCCCATGCTGTTGGCCCATTCTGGGAGCAAGCTCCTTCATTCTGTTCAGCCAACTCCTTCCACCTCAAAAAATTTCCCTCAGAACCCATTTCTATCCCCCCAAACTATTCCTTGATCACATCTAGTTTGATTACCATCCCCCTGGACAATACTTTTCATCAGTTATGTTTTGGTGTTAGAGGAAGGCTTCATTTCATAATAATTTGGTGTGATACTTAAGTCAGAAGCACCATTTTGGGAACTCTGCTAGTTGGCTTCTATGGGAGTTGAAAAGGCAGTAGGAAAATCTTCAAGTTATGATAATCTACTTCCTATACTATTTTTAACCTGAAAATGTCTACATTTGTTTGCCTTCCTAAAAATTCCTAACAAATTAGGGGGGTCACATTAGGCAGCACACTGCAAGCTTGGAGTTCCCAATATGGTTGCCACAATGAGCAATAAGGGCGACTGCCCCAAGCGCTGTACTGGGAGCAGGGGCTGACCACCCATGGCCCTGCCCCTCTGAAAGACAATGAAAAGAAGAACAGGCTCCTGCCACTGCTTGCGCTTACCCTATGCGGGGCTTGGGCTGCTGGCTTCCATTAGTGGCAGTGGCTCCTGTCCACCCTGAGCAGAGCAATGTCCATTCCTTGCTTCATCCCAAAGGTGGGGGAGCCACATCCTGGACTGTAGCCCATTCCCTTGCTGGCAAGCCTAGGAGATGTCAAGGGTTGATCCAAGCATTGCACACCTCTGCAGTAGCACTTCTAGTCATGCAAGTAAAAGTTATGTCAATGTATCACCTTTCTATCCCAACAAACTCTATTAATTTATGCTATTAGCCCCAGTTTACAGATGGAAACTGAGACTGAGAAACAGGAGACCTATACATATTATGTTACTGAGCTTTCCAGTCTCCCATTGGTGGTTGGAAATCTCCTGACTACAGAGAGAAGTTCCTCTGAAGAAAATGGCATTTTCGGAGGGAGGACTCTGTGGCATTATACCCCCTGAGATCCCTCCCCTCCCCAAACTTCACTCTTCCCAGGCTCCACCCCAAAATCGCCCACCAAATCAAAAGAGAGAGGACGATTATAATATGATGGAAGGCTTAAAGATAGCGGCTAAACGTAAAAACTGTGTTGTAATAGGTGATTTTAACTACCCGCAGATTGATTGGGTCAATATGTGTTCTGGTCGAGAGAAAGAGATTGAGTTTCTTGATGCTCTCAATGACTGTGCTATGGAGCAGATGGTCTCAGAACCTACCAGGGGTGGGGCGATCCTGGATTTGGTCCTAAGTAATGCCCAAGACTTGGTGAGAGATGTAAAAGTGATTGCGCCGCTTGGGAGCAGTGACCATAATGTTATTGATTTCACCGTTTGTATAAATAGGGAGTTGTCCAAAAAGACCACCACAACCACGTTTAACTTTAAAAGGGGTAAATACACTGAGATGAGGAGGCATGTGAGGAAGAAACTGAAAGGAAAGGTACATACAGTCAAAACCCTTGGGGAAGCTTGGACGCTATTTAAAACTATAATCCTAGAAGCTCAGATAAAATACATACCACAAGTTAGGAAAGGCACAAACAGGCATAAGAAAAGGCCTGCGTGGTTAACAAACAAAGTAATGGAAGCTGTAAAAGGTAAGAAGGACTCCTTTAAGCGGTGGAAAACCAGTGCAAGTGAGATTAGTAAAAGGGAACACAGGCTGTGGCAAATCAAATGTAAGACTGTGATCAGGCAGGCAAAAAGGGACTACGAGGAGCATATTGCAAAAAACATAAAGACCAACAATAAAACTTTCTTCAAATATATTAGAAGTAGGAAACCAGCCAGGGAGGCAGTGGGGCCCTTGGATGACCATGGGGTAAAAGGATTACTGAAGGAGGATAGGGAAATGGCTGAGAAGCTAAATGAATTTTTTACCTCCGTCTTCACTGTAGAAGACGAGAACTTTTTGCCTGCCCCAGAACCACTAATTTTGGAAGGGGTGTTGAAAGACCTGAGTCAGATTGAGGTGACAAATGAGGAGGTCCTACAACTGATAAGACAAATTAAAAACTAATAAGTCACCGGGTCCGGATGGCATACATCCGAGAGTTCTGAAGGAACTCAAAGTTGAACTTGTGGATCTTCTAACAAAAATCTGTAATCTTTCATTGAAATCTGCCTCCATTCCTGAGGACTGGAAGGTAGCAAATGTCACCCCCATCTTTAAAAAAGGTTCCAGAGGAGATCCGGGAAATTACAGGCCAGTCAGTCTGACTTCAATACCGGGAAAGTTGGTAGAAACCATTATCAAGGACAGAATGAGTAGGCACATTGATGAACATGGGTTATTGAGGAAGACTCAGCATGGGTTCTGCAAGGGAAGATCTTGCCTCACTAACCTGTTGCATTTCTTTGAGGGGGTGAACAAACATGTGGACAAAGGAGACCCGATAGATGTTGTTTACCTTGACTTCCAGAAAGCTTTTGATAAAGTTCCTCATCAAAGGCTCCTTAGAAAGCTTGAGAATCATGGAGTAAAAGGACAGGTCCTCTTGTGGATCAAAAACTGGCTGAGTAATAGGAAGCAGAGAGTGAGTATAAATGGGCAGTCTTCGCAGTGGAGGATGGTAAGCAGTGGGGTGCCACAGGGCTCGGTACTGGGTCCCATGCTCTTTAACTTGTTCATAAATGATTTAGAGTTGGGAGTGAGCAGTGAAGTGGCCAAGTTTGCGGATGACACTAAATTGTTCAGGGTGGTGAGAACCAGAGAGGATTGTGAGGAACTCCAAAGGGATCTGTTGAGGCTGGGTGAGTGGGCGTCAACGTGGCAGATGCGGTTCAATGTGGCCAAGTGCAAAGTAATGCACATTGGGGCTAAGAATCCCAGCTACAAATACAAGTTGATGGGGTGTGAACTGGCAGAGACTGACCAAGAGAGAGATCTTGGGGTCATGATAGATAACTCACTGAAAGTGTCAAGACAGTGTGCGTTTGCAATAAAAAAGGCCAATGCCATGGTGGGAATTATTAGGAAGGGAATTGAAAACAAATCAGCCAGTATCATAATGCCCCTGTATAAATCGATGGTGCGGTCTCATTTGGAGTACTGTGTGCAGTTCTGGTCGCCGCACCTCAAAAAGGATATTATAGCTTTAGAGAAGGTGCAGAGAAGGGCAACTAGAATGATTAAAGGGCTGGAGCACTTTCCCTATGAAGAAAGGTTGAAACGCTTGGGACTCTTTAGCTTGGAGAAACGTCGACTGCGGGGTGACATGATAGAGGTTTACAAGATAATGCATGGGATGGAGAAAGTAGAGAAAGAAGTACTTTTCTCCCTTTCTCACAATACAAGAACTCGTGGGCATTCGATGAAATTGCTGAGCAGACAGGTTAAAACGGATAAAAGGATGTACTTCTTCACCCAAAGGGTGATTAACATGTGGAATTCACTGCCACAGGAGGTGGTGGCGGCCACAAGTATAGCCACCTTCAAGAGGGGTTTAGATAAAAATATGGAGCAGAGGTCCATCAGTGGCTATTAGCCACAGTGTATGTGTGTATATAACATTTTTTGCCACTGTGTGACACAGAGTGTTGGACTTGATGGGCCGTTGGCCTGATCCAACATGGCTTCTCTTATGTTCTTATGTTCTTAAAATCTCAAAGAATTTCCAAACCCAGCACTGGCAAACCTAGTCATGTTACCATCTTAAGGACAAACAGGAAAAATAAAAGGTTAGTGTTATGTATGGAAATCTTTGGCTGATGACAGACTAGCACTTTGGGCTAACTCAGAGATGCCTCTGAAGTTGGCCCAAAACATCTGTACAGATGGCAACATCTGCCGGCCATCCTCCTCCCGTCCTCCAGGCACCCGAGACTGGCTCAAAAAGCTACCACTTCCAAAGTGGTAGCAAAATTTTGAGCCGGCCGTCAGTTGTCTCCTCGCCATCCGGACAGGGAAGGGCACAAACGAGGCGATTTGGCGGTGTGGAACTGCCAAGCTGCCCCGAGCTGTTCCTGGTGTTTTTTAAAAAGAAACCATTCAGAGTGCTGGAGCACTCGTGCACATCAGTGTTTGCCCCTCGAGGGGAAAAAAGGGAATCCAACTTCTGGGTCGCCTTCCCATACGGAGGCACCCAGCCGCTAACGGACGAGATGCGGGCGGCATGTGGTTGAGCATGTGGAGGCTCCAGGACGGCTCTTTTTGAGCCATCCCAATTCGGGACGCCTCCAAGCCGCCCCAGAATGCCTGTCTGTTCTCAGCCTTTGTGTACCAAATGGTTAATTGGAGCCTGAAGGACTGAGCTTGGGGATGTAGGAACAATGGGCAATAGGATCCAAATCTCAACTGCCCTGCTCCAATCACAGGCCCCCTGCTGGTTTGAGTGACCCAATAACGTGCTAGCACGGGAACCCAGTGTTGTATATAGTTGGCCCAGAGGGCCCCATTTTTCAGTCTTATTAGTGCAGCCAACTACCATGCTGTACTCAATAAAAAAAGCTTGTTATCACTACCACCTTGCCTCATCAATGCCTAAGAACCCACTATATTATAGTTAGAATTGCCAGGTCTCCTGTATATGATGCTGCAGTTATCCAAGAAGATGCTGATAATGGTCTCTTTAACAAACATTTAGTAACTTTATTCAGAAGGAATAAAAGAAGGAACAGAAGGCCTATCAGAGTCATTTATAGCAGTTCCTGTAGCCCAGCTCCCCGCCAAAGCAGGCTCAGGGCGGCTCAAGTAGCATAACATAATATACAAACATTACAACAGTTAAAAAACAAACTGTTTACACAACATATTACAACTCACTTATATATGCTATTATTATCATACATTAAATGTATGATATTGTATGTTCCCATAAAATGTTGTTAGCCGCCCTGAGCCTGCCGAGGTGGGGAGGGCGGGATAGAAATAAATTTTATTATTATTATTATTATTATTATTATTATTATTTTATTAAAACCATCTAATTAAAACCATCAAATTAGTTTGGTGCTCCAGTCTCGATCTTACCCATCTTACAATTTTTCCATGATGACGGTACAATAGATTCCATATTAAGAAAAAGCCAGCTGAAAGAGGGTAGTCTTGCAGGCCTTGCGGAACTGGGCAAGGCTCTGCAAGGCCCGCACCTCCTCTGGCAATTGGTTCCACCAGTGGGGAGCACTTTCTCTTATAGCTTTCAGTCTGGCCTCCTTCAGCCCAGGGATTGTCAACAGATTTTGCAAACCAAATCTCAGTACCCTCTGGGGAATATATGGGGAGAGATGGTCCCTAACGTAGGCAGGTTCTTGGCCATATAGGGCTTTAAAGGTAATAACCAGCACCTTGTAATGAATCCAGTACACTATTGGCAGCCAACGCAGTTCCCACAGCCTCGGCTGTATGTAGTCTCACTTAGGGAGCCCCAATAACAGCCTAACTGCCGCGTTCTGCACTAGCTGCAGTTTCCAGGTTTGGCACAGGGACAGCCCCATGTAGAGAGCATTATAGTAGTCCAACCTCAAGGTGATCGTTGCATGGATCACTGTTGCCAGGTTGTCGTGCTCCAGGAAGGGGGCCAACTGCCTCGCCAACCTAAGATGAAAGAAGGCGGATTTAGCAGTGGTTGCTATCTGGGCCTCCATTGACAAGGAAGGCTCCAGCAGCACCCCCAAGCTCTTGACCTTGCATGCCATTTCCAATGGCACACCATCAAAAGCTGGTAGGGGGATTTCCCTTCCCAGGCGCCACGGCTCAGACAAAGGACCTCTGTCTTCGCTGGGTTCAACTTCAACCTGCTCAGCCTGAGCCGTCCTGCCACAGCTTGCAACGCCATGTCCAAATTTTCTGGGACACAGTCAGGTCGGCCATCCATCAGTAGATAGAGCTGGGTGTCATCAGCATATTGATGACAACCCAGCCCATACCTCCGGGCAATCTGGACAAGGGGGTGCATGTAGATGTTAAACAACATTGGGGAGAGCACCCCCTGTGGCACCCTGCAATTATGTGGATGCCTCTGGGACAGTTCACTCCCAATCGCCACCCTTTGTCCCTGACCATCAAGGAAAGAGGAAAGCCATTGCAAGGCCAACCCCTGAATCCCCGCATCGGCGGGTCAGTAACATCAACATGTCTGCAGAATACTGGTTGCAGCCTGGCAACTTCCCCACACACTCAATTTCTGGTTTATGAGCATGTTAATCTATACACATAGGAAGAGAGTTTAAACACTATCACTGGGTAAGGTTGCCAGCCTCCAGGTGGGAGCCTGGAAATAACCGTGTAAACAAAACTAATTACAATTCAATGCACTTCCACATATTATCATATAACAAGAACTATTTCTGGATTCATTCAAAACCAATATGGATATTAATCACAACAAATATCAATAAATGAATTAATAGGACTTTATATCTTTAAATTAATAGAGACTGAAATTGTTTTTTTTCCCTTATTTATCCAAGCCTTCAGGTGGGGTCTGGAGATCTACTGCTTTTACAGCTGATCTCCAGCTGGCAGAGATCAGCTCCCCTGGAGAAAATATACAATAGCACAGGTACTGGTGTATTAAGCACAATATATCCTTCAAAACCTCACCAGTTGAATTATCACGCACACACAAAAGGGTGGACTCTATGGCATTGCACCATGCTGAGGTCCCTCCCCTCCCCAACCCCCCCCCCCCCTCTCCTGGATCCACCACCGAAGTCTCCAGGTATTTTCCAATGCAGACCCGGCAACCCTATCACTGTGATATAGAATGTCAGAAAAAGCAATTTTTCCCAGTCACAGGAATGGAGTCTATATGGAGCCTTCTTGCATGCACAGGTTCCACATTGATATGTCAGCAATTGTGCATAGGTAGCAGGGCTGCCAACTATGGGTTACAAAATTATTAGTGATTTGGGGGTGGTGTGTGAGGTTTGCGGAGGGGAGGGACCTCAGCAGGGTATAATGCCATACAGTCTACCCCCCTGCCATTTTCTCAAGGAGAACTGATCTCTATAGCCTGCAGGCTGACAACCCTAACAAGTAGCAGCAACATGCTTGTGCCTGCTCAACCCACTATGTGCACTAGTATCACTATGCTTAATGTCTATAAAGGGATATTTACTTGCATGGGCTTATCCAATGCATTATAACTGAACAAGGTTTTTAAACTCAAGGTCTCTTTGGCCCATTCCAAATGAATTTATTCAAAATTTTCAAAACAATTCCTCCAAGATACCTCAAGCTGGCACCTACCTTATTATCTCAGCTTTTGCATGCTAAATTTGTCTCACAGTCTGAAAATTGCTTTATGCTTTTCAAGAGCCAGTGATTCATCCTCACTGCATTAATTTTTACTGGAACAGAACACCAATAAGGGTGCTTATGTGTTCAACTCGACTGGAAGCTTAACAATGTCTTGCCTTTTCTGTAAACACTTAGCTGAATTAAATTGTCAGGTTCCTCGGAATACCACAGTTCTGATTCGCCTACCTTGAGTCTATGAATTGGACTAAATGGCTTTTCAGCGGACATTTAATTACACTTGCATAATGATGGTGAATAATCTACCACACCAAAAAAGATCTTATTTCCTCTTAAATTCTCTTGTGACACAGTAAAAAAAATAGGAACAGGGCGGGGGGAAGGGAAGAGGAAAAATCAGCGCTGTTGTGTACCATTCATAATTTACTAAACACTTCATTGGTTCCCTTGGTCATAATCATGCTGTGTCACAACCAATGAGACAGGACGGTGAGTCTGTCGCACTTGCTGAGCAGCAGCATGGGACCTGGCTGCCCAGCTCCCCTGCAGTTAGCTCTGTTAGCAACAGATGCTGCAAAATGTTCCTCTGAGCGCCATGGGGCCATGGTTGCTTTGCAAACTAAATCCAGCATCCCTGCAGGAATTTTACAAAATGTGCACCAAGCCATGACATACAGAAACTAATGTACACATGAGAGGTGCCAGCCAAACACAGCAGACATACCTTTGTGGCTCTCCTTCTCCTACCAATAACAGAGTCTTGGAAAGGGGAGAGAAAGATTCTGACAACACTAGTAACCTATCAACACCATTCAGCCCTACTATCTCAGATTCATTCACTTGTTCATCCTCCAGTGTTATATATACCATTAAATGTCAGCAATGCCCTTACTTCCACTCCCTACACTGGACAAACAGGGCAGTCCCTACACAAAAGAATAAATCCAACATTAAATATCACAACAAACTCAAAAACCAGTGAGAGAACATTTTAACCTTTGGGTCTTCCTGTTGCTGACTTAAGAGAAAAGTCCTATGAGCACCCGGATGTAGGCTCATTTCGTCAATGGACTTCCTCAGGAATAATCCTTCCTAAAATTCTTCGAGAGTTACCAGCCTCTTGTAACAATTCATTGTAAATGCTCTTTTGCAACATCTACGTCAAGGCTTCTCATCCACTCAATGACACTTAAGTGCATATATTTAGGGCATTGCCAGTAGACTCTAAGAGGTTTCTGCATTCAGTAGAGGCACAGGACTGGCCTGCTTAAAATCATACGCTTAAGTGGCTTTGAGCTAATTTGCTGTCAAAAGAATGGCTTGCTTGAAATTAAAATTAAAAATAAATAAATAATTATAGAGAGTAGAAGAGCAATTGGCCATCTAAAAGAACAGCTTGCTTCTAATATTGTAGAGAGCTAGGCCAGCAAATTCCAGAAGGCCTGTGCATCTGGTTAAAAGAATGTTTGGACTGGCTTAAGCTCCAAATATAAATATATGCACTTAAGTATCATTGAGTGGATGAGAGATCTTGACATAGAAGATGTTGCAGAAGAGCATTTACACTGAGTTGTTACAAGAGGCTGGTAACCCTGGAAGAATTTTAGGAAGGATTACTCCTAAGGAAGTCCATTGATGAAATGAGTCTACATCCGGGTTCTCATAGGACTTTTCTTGTAATATTGAAATGTGAGAATGTACCTTTGTTATAATATGAAGTATAAAAAGATAATTTACAATGGTTTTTAAATGGTTTTATTAAATATTGTTAGCCAGTACATCACATTATTTGTTTCTTTCATTGCCTGTCTTATTAACTGTGATCCCTTTTTGTTGATTATACTGCTGACCTAAGAGAGACAGTCCTCAAACAAAAGAAAGAAAAGAAATTCAAGGGGAAATTACAACATGAGATTGCTGAACTTGAGATAATTCACAAGTACAAAACAATGACCTCCCATGGCTGAAAAGTGACATAGAATTCTTATCTAACTATACATGCTAATTTTCTGCCTCTAAGCATTTCCTTTCTGCTCTAATTATTCTGATTTCAATATGCATGGTACCTTTGCATTCTTTTTGTTGTTGTTCTGCCGCACAGTCGAGTCCGACTCTTTGCGACCCCATGGACAAAGTCACGCAAGGCCTTCCTGTCTTCCACCATCCTACGAAGTCTGCTCAAATACGTGTCTGTTACATCAGTAACGCTGTCCAGCCATCTCATCTTTTGCCATCCCCTTCTTCTTTTGCCTTCTGTCTTTCCCAGCATCAGGGTCTTCTCCAGGGAATGCTCCCTTCTCATTTGGTGGCCAAAGTATTTCAGCATCTGACCTTCCAGGGAACAGTCTGGGTTGATTTCCCTTAGGACTGACTGATTGGATCTTCTTGCAGTCCAAGGGACTCTCAAGATTCTTCTCCAGAACCACAGCTCAAAAGCATCTATTCTTCTGCACTCGGCCTTCCTTATGGTCTAGCTCTCACATCCATACATTACGACTGGGAATACCATTGCTTTGACTATATGGACTTTTGTTGGCAGGGTGATGTCTCTACTTTTTATTATACTGCCCAGGTTCGCCATAGCTGTCCTTCCAAGGAGCAAACGTCTTTTAATTTCATAGCTATAGTCACCATCTGCAGTGATCTTGAATCCCAGAAATATGAAGTCTGTCACTACTTCCATGTCTTCCTAGGGTTGCCAAATCCAATTTAAGAAATATCTGGGGACTTTGGGGGTGGAGTCAGGAGTCTTTGGGGGTGGAGCCAGGAGAGTGGGGGCGGAGCCGAGAGCAAGGGTGTGACAAGCATAATTGAACTTCTAGGGAGTTCTGGCCATCACATTTAAAGGGACTGCACAAATTGTTAAATGCCTTCCTTCCATAGGAAATAATGAAGGATAGGGGCACCTTCTTTTGGGGCTCATAGAATTGGACCCCCTGGTCCAATCTTTTTGAAACTTGGGAGGTATTTTGGGGAGAGGCACTAGATGCTATACTGAAAATTTGGTGCCTCTATCTCAACAAACAGCCCCCCCAGAGCCCCCAATACCCGCGGATCAATTCCCCATCATTCCCTATGGGAATCGTTCATAGAGGTGCATGATGGCTCTGGGGGCGGGGCTTTCCCCGCTGGCCAGCTGGCTGGGGGAGGGGGGAAGCCTGTAAAACCGGGGGATCCCCCTCTGGGACCTGGGGATTGGGAAGCCTATGTCTTCCCCTTCTATTTGCCAAGGTGTGATGGGGCTGGATGCCATGATCTTAGTTTTTTTGATGTTGAGTTTCAAGCCTACTTTTGTGCTCTCCCCTTTCACCCTCAACAAGAGGTTCTTTAGGTCCTCCTCACTTTCTGCCATTAGAGTGGTGTCATCTGCATATCTGAGGTTGTTGATGTTTTTCCCAGCAATCTTAATTCTGGCTTGTGCTTTATCCAGGCCAGCATTCCACATGATGTACTCTACATATAAATTAAATAAGCAGGGTGACAATATACATCCTTGTCGAACTCCTTTTCCTATCTAAACCAATCAGTTGTTTCATAGCCTGTTCTGACAGATGCTTCCTGACCCTTATACAGGTTTCTCAGGAGACATGTGAGGTGGTCTGGTACTCCCATCTCTTTAAGGACTTGCCACAGTTTGTTGTGATCCACACAATCAAAGGCTTTACCGTAGTCAATGAAACAGAAATAGATGTTTTTCTGATACTCCTGTGCTTTCTCCATAATCGAGCGAATGTTGGCAATTTGATCTCTAGTTCCTCTACCTCTCCAAAACCCAGCTTGAACTTCTGGTAGTTCCCGATCGACATACTGCTGAAGCCTAGCTTGTAGGATCTTTAACATGACCTTGCTGGCATGTGAAATGAGTGCAATGGTGCGATAGTTTGAACATTCCTTGCCATTACCCTTCTTTGGGATTGGAATATAAACTGACCTTTTCCAATCCTGTGACCACTGTTGCATTTTCCAGATTTGTTGACATAATGTGTGCATCACTTTAACAGCATCATCTTTTAGGACTTTGAAGAGCTCAACTGGGATACTGTCATCTCCACTCGCTTTGTTGTTAGTAATGCTTTCTAAGGCCCATTTGAAATTCACACTCCAGAATGTCTGGCTCAAGGTCAGCAATTTCACTGTCTTAGTTGTCAAGGACATTGAGATCCTTCTTGTATAATTCTTCTGTGTATTCTTGCCACCCCTTCCTGATCTTTTCTGCTTCTGTTAGGTCCCTACCGTTTTTATCCTTTATCAGGGCCATCTTTGCACGAAATGTTCCCTTGATTTCTCCAATTTTCTTGAAGAGATCTCTTGTCCTTCCCATTCTCTTATTTTCCTCTATTGCTTTGCATTGTTCCTTCAGGAAGGCCTCCTTATCTCTCCTTGCTGTTCTCTGAAAATCTGCATTCACTTGGGTGAATTTTTCCATTTCATCTTTGCCTTTCACTTTCCTTCTTTCCTCAGCTATTTGTAAAGCCTCATCAGACAGCCACTTTGCTTTCTTGCATTTCTTTTTCTTTGGGATGGTGCTGATTGCTGCCTTCTGTACAATGTCACAAACCTCCGTCCATAGTTCTTCAGGCACTCTGTCTATCAACTCTAGTTCCTTTAACCTATTCTTCACCTCCACTGTATATTCATAAGGGATGTGATCAAGGTCAAACGACTTCCCCAGTTTTCTTCAGTTTAAGCCTGAATTTTGCAATGAGTAGCTCATGATCTGAGCCGCAGCCAGCTCCATGTCTTGTTTTTGCTGACTGTAAGGCACTTCTCCATCTTTGACTGCAGAGTATATAATCAATCCAATTTCTGTGTTGCCCATCAGGTGATGTCCATGTGTAGAGTTGCCTTTTAGGTTGCTGGAAGAGGGTGTTTGCTATGACCAGCTTGTTCTCTTGACAAAACTCTATTAGCCTTTGCCCAGCTACATGGGGCTGCCCTTGTGCCAAACTCGGAAGCTGCAACTAGTGCAGAATGCCGCGGCCCGGCTGCTATTGGGGCTCCCAAGATGGGAGCACATTTGGCCGGGGCTCCGGGTTCTGCACTGGCTGCCAATAACATACTGAGTCTGGTACAAGGTGCTGGTTATTACCTTTAAAGCCCTATATGGCCTAGTACCTGCCTACCTGAAGGACCGTCTCTCCCCACATGTTCCCCAGAGAGTACTGAGATCGGGAACCCAAAACCTTCTCGCTATCCCTGGGCCAAAGGAAGCTCGCTTAAAATCTACCAGGGACAGGGCCTTCTCTGTTATGGCCCCTTCCTGGTGGAACCAGCTGCCGGAAGAGGTGAGGGCCCTGCGGGACCTTGCTCAGTTCCGCAGGGCCTGTAAGACAACCCTCTTCCGGCTGGCCTATAACTAACCGGCACAAGAAACTAAGTGTGGTTCTATTAGACTTCTATTACTTTTAATGTTTTAACTGTGTTAAATGCCTAACTTAATTTTTATGTTGGATTTTATGTTGTGAGCCGCCTTGAGCCACTTGGTGGGAAGGGCGGGATATAAATCATTAAATAAATAAATAAATAAATAAATAAATAAATAAATAAATAAATAAGCAAGCAAGCAAGCAAGCAAGCAAGCAAGCAAGCAAGCAAGCTTTATTTTGTTCTCCAAGGCCAAACGTGTCAGTTGTTCTGGTTACCTTTTGACTTCCCGCTTTGCATTCCAGTCCCCTATGATTAGGAGGACATCTTTTTTTGGTGTTAATTCTAGAAGGTATTGTAGATCTTCATAGAACTGCTCCACTTCGGCCTCTTCTGCATCAGTGGTTGAGGCATAAACTTGGATTACTGTGATATTGAATGGTTTGCCTTGGATACAGACCGAGATCATTCTGTCATTTTTGAGATTGTATCCCATTACTGCCTTCCTCACTCTCTTGTTAACTATAAAGGCCACACCATTTCTTCTACGGGACTCTTGCCCACAATAATAGATGTAGTGATCCTCTGAGTTAAATTCACCCATTCTCACCCATTTTAGTTCGCTGATTCCCAAGATGTCGATGTTCAGTCTTGCCATCTCTTGTTTGGCTACATCCAGCTTACCTTGATTCATAGATCTTACATTCCACGTTCCAATGCAGGATTGTTCTTTGCAGCATCGGACTGTTCTTCCACCATCAGACACATCCACAGCTGAGTGTCCTTTCGGTTTTGGCCCAGCCACTACACTCTTTCTGTGGTTACTTGGACTTGCCCTCCTCTCTTCCCCAGTAGCATATTGAACACCTTCTAACCTGAGGGGCTCAACTTCCAATGCCATATCTTTTAACCTTTTTGTTACTGTCCATGGGGTTTTCTTGGCAAGGATACTGGAGTGGGTTGCCATTTCCTTCTCCATCCTTTACAAGCATTTTTTACAACACCCATGCCACCATCTGACTCTGATCTCCATTCTACTCCTGTCAAACAAAGGAAGCTTTGACTCTCAAAAGTTTATGCCCTAAAACTCTTCTTGGTCTCTAAGACGCTATTAAACTCAAATATAACCATTGAACAGTGGCTTTAGAAGCTGGACAAATGCCATTTTTATCAGCCCATGGCCTTTTGATTGGCATCTGGAACATTAATAAATAGACAAATCTATTCCTCTACCTCTACCACCTTACTGCTAGCATCACATGCTATCCAAAGCAGAGTTACTTCAATTGACTTAGAAGGATGCAACTCTGTTTAGTTGTGCACTGTTGGTCTCCTGATGCTACGGTCAGCAACCACACTAATATTGAAATTATTAATAATACTGGTTGTTGACTGCAGTAATCAGGATGACTCTAAGTGATGTGCGAAGGTAGTTTTCTAAATGGGATGAAACCTGCTGCTTTGTTTCCATTCACTTCAGGGCACTGATGTCACTCCAATAACTATATGCAGATAACCCGGCTAGTAAAAACTTCTCTAGATGTTTGTAGATGATTGTTTTGATATAATAGGGAAGGAGAAAGCATAGCATCATAGAACAGAGAAACATTAAATTGCATCCATGTGCTAACCCCCTCACTTCCCCAATCCAATTTCCTTTGTTTCCTAGGGTTGCCAGCTCTGGGTTCCCAGCTCTGGAGATTTTGGAGAAGAGTTAGTTTTATACCCTGCCCTTCACTACCCGAAGGAGTCTCAGAGCGGATTACAATCACCTTCCCTTCCTGTCCACACAACAGACATCCTGTGAGGTAGGTGGAGCTGAAAGGGCTCCAAGAGAACTGTGACTGACCCAAGGTCACACAGCTGACTGCATGTGAAGGAATGGGGAATCAAACCCAGTTCTCCAGATTAGAGTCTGGTCCTTTTAACCACTACACCACACTGGCTCTTAGCCAGGTGGAAGTAGAGCCTGACAGGGCTTTTTATGTAGCAGGAACTCCTTTGCATATTAGGCCACACACCCCTAATGTAGCCAATCCTCCAAGAGCTTACAGAGCTCTTAGTGCAGGGCCTACTGTAAGCTCCAGAAGGATTGGCTATATCAAAGGATATGGCCTAATATGCAAAGGAATTCCTGCTACAAAAAAAGCCTTGGAGCCTGAGTAGGGTAGGGTTTAGGGAGAGGAGGGACCTCAGTAGGCTTGCCAGCCACCATGTCTGGGCAGGAGATCACCCATTTTTGCAGATTGCATCTCACCACCAGCCAACTGGCCAGCAGGGAGAAGCTCTGCCCCGATAGCCAGGATGTGCCTTTCAATCTCTGCAGGTTTAGAAGAAGCCTGAAAACTCTGAGTTTTGGACTGTGTGTGTGCCTTTAAATCTCAGCAGGATGCAAAAGCTACATTGGTAGGGGTGAGAAGGCAGAGTCATAAGAACATAAGAGAAGCCATGTTGGATCAGGCCAATAGCCCATCCAGTCCAACACTCTGTGTCACACAGTGGCCAAAAAAAACCAGGTGCCATCAGAAGGTCCATCAGTGGGGCCAGGACACTAGAAGCCCTCCCACTGCCTCCCCAAGCACCAAGATGTGGCTCTTTCTGGTGAGTGTGAGAGGAAAACAGTACAGTCCCTGCATTCATTTCAGAAGTTGTATAGATAGTAAAGAGTTAATTGGAATCTGATTATGGGATGGAGGAAAATTCCACCTCCTAGAGTAGGCCTCTGTCTCCTATACTTCTATTATGAAGAAGCTGATGGAAATATAGCAGACTGCTACATTCAGCAACTCCTGTGAGTAAAGTGATTGCCCCAGTGAGATCACAAAAGTGTGGGCTTGCAAACTGTTTGTTTTGGCTGCTTTGTGTGTGTTTTCACGTTCATTTAGTGGAAGTGCAGCAGCAGGGGGACAAGGAAATGAAGACTGTATTCAAGGGAACTGCACTGCTGTATTTTTGTTTATTTATTTTAAGGAGTGGGAAAGTCTCCTGGCTCCATCCTCAAAGACCCCAGGTATTTTCTGAGTTGGGCAACCCTAGACCTCAGTAGAGTATATTGTCATAGATTACACCCTCCAAAGCAGCCATTTTCTCCAGGAGAACTGATCTCTGTTGTCTGGAGATCAACTGTAACAGTGGGAGATCTCTGGGTTTGGCAGCCCAACTCCACTCATTGTTTTAAATTTAAAAGAAAAATATGTGAGGCGAGCCCATCATAGATCTCCCACCATCTCATCTAGCTCGGCCACAGTACCCCCAAAGGAGAATTAATTTCTAACTCTTTTTTATGATGTGACATTCATTCTAAGCCAAAGTATTAAAATACTCAGCAATTACTTATCACTAAACAACAGTGCCATGATTTCCTATCTCTTCATCTCTCATGATACAAGATTTTCCTAAATCTTCATGAAATAATATAATTAACAGTACCAAGTCCCCCTTGTTATACCATATTGTAATGTACTGGGAGACGAGACGTGGTAAAGGCATTGGTCTTTAATCGCTGATACATTACAGAACTGGGAAACACGCGGCCGGGTCCGCTAATATATACATGCACCCCGGATCAACCCCCCTGCTGGCCAGCCCAATCCTGGCCAGTTAAACTTCCCGCGCTTGGTCTTGATTGGCGGTGACTTTTCCCGCGCTGCGCCAGGTAACCCGAGGACGTCCCGGCTTGCGCGGCGCGGGTGCAGAGTCCGATACTCAACACTCCTCCCCCCTTAGTTTAAATCACATAGTCCCGGAGGTACGCCGGTGCTCTCCGTTCCCGTGTCGATCTCCTCGGGGTCGCTCTTGGTGCGGAGGCTGGTTCCGTTGTGGGCGATGCTGCTTCTGGCTGCGGGATGTTGGGGTCTGTTTCAGGCTCCGGCTCTGGTTCGGTGTCTCTGGGGGCGTCATAAGTGGGTAGTTCCTGTATTGGTGAGCGCCCGTCCGGACCTTCGGTTGCCCGCGGATCCCTATTCCCTACCTCCTCTGTTTCTTCGGGTAGGGTGCGGCGGCGCAGCTGATCTATGTGCCGCCTTAGTACCTGGCCCCCCTCGGTGGTGACCTCGTATGACCTGGAACCTGTCACCCTAAGGACTCTCCCCGCGACCCACTCGGGACCGCTTGCGAAGTTCTTCGCGTATACCGGGTCACCCGGAAAGAACCCCCGCACCGCCTCCCGGACCTCTGGGGACCCGCGGACCTCGGGGGCCCGGTCGGGGTGCAGCCTGTCTAGGCGTGTTGTCAGTTTCCTCCCCATAAGCAGTTCTGCGGGGCTGGATCCCGTTATAGGGTTTGGGGTGATCCTGTTGTGGAACAGGAAGGCTGAGAGGCGGTGGTCCCAATCCCCTTGTACTATTCTCCCCAGTGCTTCCTTGGTGGTCCGCACCATCCGCTCTGCCTGGCCGTTGGTGGCCGGATGGAAGGGTGCGGATCTTATGTGTCGTATGAGGTACCTCTCCGTGAACTCCCGGAATTCCCGGGAGGTGAATGCAGTACCGTTATCCGTCACCAGGGTGTCTGGGATCCCGTGCGTGCATAGGACCCTCCTGAGTGCCCGGACGGCTGCTGCTGTGGAGGTTGAGGCTACTGGAATCACCTCCAGCCATTTTGTGTAGGCATCCACAAGTATAAAAAAGATTTGGCCCTGATACGGGCCTGCAAAATCTAAGTGGAGGCGGGACCATGGTCGCCTGTTAGACTCCCATCTGTGGACCGGGGCTGATGGGGGATCGGGCCGGGATTCTTGGCAGGGTTGGCACCTCCTCACCCACCCCTCTATCTCCTCATCCATGCCCGGCCACCACACATAACTACGGGCCAGGGCTTTCATCCTCACGATGCCCGGGTGGGTCTCGTGGAGGTCTTCCAGCACCTGCTTGCGCAAGGGGGGGGGAACCACCACCCGACTGCCCCAAAGCACACACCCCTTGTGGGTTGATAGCTCGTCCTTCCTGGACGCGAATGGCCTGAACGCGTCTTCGACTTTGCCTGATGGCCACCCCCTCCCCACCCAGTCCCTGACCCGTGCCAGGATGCGGTCCCTCCCTGTTGCCCGAGCCACCTCCGCCGCGTGCAGGGGGCGCTCGGGGAGCGATTCAATGAGCATTACCCCATGTGCCGGGGCGGGATCCGGTTCTGTCATGGGGAGCGGCAGGCGGCTGAGGGCATCGGCGTGTCCCATGGCTTTACCCGGGCGGTGGATCAGTTCATACGTGTAGGAGTTCAGGAACTGGTTCCACCTCAGGACCCTCTGGGATAGGATTTGGGGGGTCTGACGGTCTGGAGCTAGGAGGCCCAGGAGCGGCTTGTGGTCCGTGGCGATGGTGAAACGCCTACCGTAGAGGTAGTCGTTGAACTTGTGCACCCCCGCCACGATCGCCAAGGCCTCCTTGTCAATTTGAGCGTAGTTCCGCTCCGCTGGAGATAGAGTCCGTGAATAGTACGCGACTGGCACTTCCCTCCCGTCCGGGAGTTGGTGCCCCAAAACCGCTCCTACTCCGTAGGGGGAGGCGTCGCAAGCTAGGATCAGGGGTAGGTTTTCGTCGTAGTGGTGAAGTACCGCGTTAGAGACCAAGAGGTCCTTCACCGCTTGGAACGCCGCGGCTTGGCGTTGGCCCCAGACCCACGGGGCCTGTTTATCCAGCAAACGGTGCAACGGTTCCGCTACGGCGGCTTTGTGCGGTAGGAACGTGTGATAAAAGTTCAACAATCCTAAAAAACTCTGTAGTTCTGCCTTGCATTTGGGCGCAGGAGCCTGGACTATGGCCCTGGTCTTGTCCGCCGTCGGGTGTATCCCCGCCGCGTCCACGGCGAACCCCAGGAACTCCACTCGCGGGACCCCTAACAAACATTTCTCCTTTTTGACTCTCAGCCCCGCCGCTTGGAACCGCCTGAGGACCTCGCGCAGGCGGCAGCAGAACTCTCCTTCATTGGGGGCGGCGATTAAAACGTCGTCAAAGAAGGGTTGAACTCCGGGGATCCCTTTAAGGAGAGAGTCCATTATGCTCTGGAATATCCCCGGAGCCACACTGACCCCGAACTGCAGCCGTTTAACCCTGAACGCGCCCCTGTGGGTCACGATCGTCTGCGCCTCCGCTGTCTTAGCGTCGACCGGCAGTTGCTGGTATGCTTGTGCTAAGTCCAGCTTCCCAAAAACCTTCGCCCCGGCTAGCGCTGCTAGGACGTGGCTGACCACCGGGACTGGGTAGGGGTTGTCTTGTAGCGCCTTATTGATCGTGCACTTGTAGTCAGCGCAGATCCTCACCTCCCCATTGGGTTTGACGGGCGTTACTATGGGGGTTTCCCATTCCGCGTATGTTACCGGTTCTAGGACGCCCTGGGCCGTTAGGCGGTCCAGTTCTGCCTCTATTTTAGGCTTAAGGGCGAACGGGACGCGCCTCGCTTTAAGCCTTATGGGCCTGACCATTGGGTCAATCGGTAGGGTGATGGGCGGACCCTTATAGCTCCCCAAAGACCCATCAAAGACCTCGGGGAACTCATGGCAGACCCCGTCGAAATGGCTTGCCTGCAAGTGGTCCACCCCCACCAGCTGGATCCCCAGGGGATTGAACCAAGCCAACCCTAGGAGTGTGGTCAGTTGGCGCTTGACCACTAGGATGTCCAGGGGCCCTCTGAAACCCCTTCTTTCCACATGCACCCGGGCCCACCCCACGATGTGTACTGGGTTCTTCTGAAAGTCCCTCAGTACGAAGTCCGCTGGCCTCGTTTGAAGGCGGCGGTGGGGGCATAGTTTCTTGAGGGTTTCCTCCGAAATGATGGAGATGGAGGAACCCGAGTCCACTTCCATGGTGCAGGGGGCGCCCTCGATTAGGACCGACATTTTGACCTTGTCTGGGGCCGATAGGGGCAAGTTCAATACCTGCAGAGTGGTGGATGCCGTCGTGTGGGTGTCCAGGGAGTCGTGATGCGCTGATGGTTGTCGGCGGCTGTTCTTGGCCCGGCAAGCCCGAGCGATGTGGCCCGTCTTTCCGCAGCTGCGGCAGTCCAGGTTGCGGTACGGGCAGTCCCGGCGCTCGTGGGGGTCGCCGCAGCTGGCGCATCTGGGACCGGTGGTGGCGGTGGCCCTCTCCGTCGCTCGCTGTCTAGTGGGGGCCCTTGTGTCCGTTCTTTGGGGCCGCCGGAGTTGAAACGCTTCTTCCTCTGTTCGGTCTTCTGGCTCCGTTTCCCCTTGGTGGACTGCTTCACCTCGTGGCTGGCCGAACGCCTTGGTGGCCCTCTCGAAGGCCGTTGCCTCGTTGAAGGCTTGTTGTAGCGTTAGCTCCTCCTTCGCGAAGAGCTTCTGCTGCAATCGCTCGTCGCGGAGGCCCCAGACGAAACGGTCCCGCAGGGCTTCGTCCCTTTTGTCAAAGTTGCAATTTCCGGCGATCTGCCGAAGGGCCGCCAGGTAGACCGCCGCTGTCTCCCCCGACTTTTGGTCCCTCTTGTGGAAGAGGAATCGGCGGGCGACGATGGACGGTTGGGGTGAAAAGTGGCCCGTGAGGAGCCTCACGACTTCCCGGTAGGTCCTCTCCGTCAGCTTAGCTGGAGCGGAGAGACCTCGTGCGATCTCGAAGGTCTCTTCGCCACAGACGCTCAGCAGGACGTCTCTCTTTCTCTCGTCATCGTCGATCAGGTTCGCCCGCAGGTAGCACTCGACCCTTTCGGTGTAGGTCTCCCATCTCTCGGGGTGCTCCGGGTTGAATTCCGCAAGATGGCCCGTCGTTACGCTCGAGTTCGCCATGGTGGCGGCGGGCTGCCCGATCCTGCGGTCTCTCGCCTTCCTCGTCTCCGGCCGGACCTATCTAGATCCCATCCTCGTCGCCAGTGTAATGTACTGGGAGACGAGACGTGGTAAAGGCATTGGTCTTTAATCGCTGATACATTACAGAACTGGGAAACACGCGGCCGGGTCCGCTAATATATACATGCACCCCGGATCAACCCCCCTGCTGGCCAGCCCAATCCTGGCCAGTTAAACTTCCCGCGCTTGGTCTTGATTGGCGGTGACTTTTCCCGCGCTGCGCCAGGTAACCCGAGGACGTCCCGGCTTGCGCGGCGCGGGTGCAGAGTCCGATACTCAACACATATGAAGCTTCAGGTAATACTCTGATTTCTTCTCAGTAAATATCCATATAGCTCTGCCAGGTGTTCTACACATATTAAGAATCTATTTTATCGAAAAGCAAAGGGAAACATTAAATTTCTAATTAATATGACCTGAATACATTCAGAAGGCATTAACATTTCCAGAATGAAAAAACTAAATTTGTTTATTTTATTTTTATTTATTTAATTTATACCCCACCGTATCCCACCAGTGGGCTTAGTGCGGCTTACAACAAAAACAGAGTAGTCTGTCAGAAAGAAGCCCCAACACAAATTCTTCTTTTAATTTGCTGTAAAATATGTCTTTCAAGTTCATATAGCTTGCAAAAGAAAGCAGCAGCTGAGATGTGAATGGCATCCTTGTTGAAACATTCCAATACAGTATCCAAAATATACCAATTAGTGAAATACAATATATGAAAAATTCTACTGCACATGAAAAAACAATTAATAGCAAGACATGAGTGAAATCAATGTGCCTAAAATAAGGAACAAAAAGCTGAAATCCTTAGGCAGGTTCAGATTAATTCTTTCCGTTGTCTGTCCTTTTTCTTTTTGTCTTTTACAAATTTTATAGTGCTAACATAATTTATATGAGTTTAATGGACACCAACAAACCAAGTTTCTTTTATCAAAGCTTACTGGTTCAATTAGCCTCCGTGTTTTTAAATACTACTATTATACAGCTTGCTTTAGGCATTGGTGAAAAGTAATTTTTTAAATGGAAAATTTATTATATTAGTTTGTAGGCCAATTGGATTTTCATTCCTGACTTGGGTTTCTTTCAAAATGTCACGGGAAAGGCACAGAATTTCCAGTTAACCGCTACGTATCTTCTTGTGGGATATATTATATATTTAATGTTTCTCATAAATGCAAACCATATTGCCTTCCTTTATAAATAGATCTAAGCCAAAACATGTGTCATGCAGTCAAAAACAGAGTTCAGCCCATCTAAGTCCTTTGAACTCAATGGTTTTAAAAGGGTATAAGTGTTCAGGACTGCACTGCTGGGTACTTTTTTTGCTCACTTCATGAGCCATTGTTCCGATTACTTAGTACGAAAGAGGATTGTGTGTGCTGATGATTACTTCTGTATGGGTGTATCTTCCCATGAGTGTACTTTAAAGAGGACTATCTGATAAATACTCGGGATGAAGATAAGAAATACCTCACTGATTCAGACCAAAAGTCCATCTGGTCCAATGTCCTGTTTTCCACAGAAGCACAGAGATCAAAGGCTCCCCCTATTGCTGCTTCCTAGAAATGTTTAATCAGAGACACACTGCCTATATGTGTCCTGTTCAGCCATCATGGCTTGCAGCAATGGATAGATTCATTTGCTATGAATATCTCTAATCTACCTCCCTCCCCACTTCAAGGATGGTGTTGATGTTCTGAATCAGTGCTTGGAGTCAGTAATGGGCTGGATGAAGGTGAATAGTCTGAAACTTAATCCTGACAAGGCAGAAGTTCTCTACATTTGTAGAAAGGCAGACCAGGGATCCCAGATTTCTCCTAGCTTGGATATGGTTATACTTCCTTTGAAAAGCCAAGCTCATGGCCTAGAAGTAGGGTTGCCCTCCACCACTGCAGTGGGGGACTGGTTCCTCACATGCGCTTTGTGCGTGGGGCGCAATGATGTCACCTGGAAATAACATCATCACACTAGGGACATGGTGCTAGGGATGCTCTAGGACCCGTGATAAAACTCTATGGTATCATAGAGTTTTTAGCGCGAGTCCTAGAGCATCCCTGGCATGATGTCCCCAGTGTGATGACATCACTTCCAGGTGACGTCATTGCACCAGGGACGGCACGTGCCAACAGAGCTCTTTGGGGGTGGGGATCCCCCGTGCGGCCTGCTCCCTGCCAGCAGGTTGGGGCCCTTCAGGGCGGGGGATCCCCTGCCCCTGGCAGGAGCTTGGCAGCCCTATCTAAAAGTGATGCTTGGTCAATAACAAACCACCTCTACTTCTCACCTGCCTTGAAAGCCACTGCTGGAGTCACCATAACTCTGTTGTGACTTGGAAGACACCTACATAGTAGCCATAACTACATTTCATGCTAATTATGCGTAGTGTGAAAATTCACTTTTTTGTGTGTGGGTCTGCCTGGTAACTACCACACCTCTGTTTCATTGGATGCCCCTAAGTTAAACAGAAGAGGAAGAGGAAGGAGGAGGAGGAGGAGTAGGTGGATTTATACCCTGCCCTTCACTTGGAGTCTCAGAGCAGTTTACAATCTCCTTCCCTTACTCTCCTCATAACACACCCTGTGAGGTAGGTGGGGCTGAGAGCACTCTGAGAGAAACTGCTCTTGAGAGAACTGCTCTGAGAGAACTGTGACTGACCCAAGGTCATCCAGCTGACTGCATGTGAAGAAGTGGGAAATCAAAGATGGTTCTCCAGATTGGAGTCCACCGCTCTTAACTATACCAAACTGAAACTGAGTCAGACCATCATTATACTGAGTCAGATCACTGGTCCATCTTGCTCAGTATTGCCCACTTTGACAGGTTGCAGCTTTTCTAAGCCTCCGTCAGAGATAGATATTTCTGAACACTTTCTCCTTTTTTTAAAAAAAAATCTGGGACTGTCTGCCTCCAAAGTGAGTATTATTCTGCCCTTAAGATCCTGGGGAGTAGTTTTGACTTTTATCAGGAATCGTTTGAAATGCCACAGCAATGTCTCAACCAATTTGACCAGAGTACATGGCAAGACAGAAACAATAAGTCATATACCACAAACCATTCTTGCTTCATGACACAACTTCCAAGACTCTTAAAGAACAGCCTTGTTGTTGGTTCTGTCACACCTCTGCTAAAAACTGCTCACACAAATTATCCATTCATATGAGCATTATAAGTTTGACTCAGCAAACACACATGACACCGCAGTTGTTCATATGGGAAGTGAAAAAAAATTGCAAATTGTGATTTTCCAATTCATAGAAGAGAAACCACAATCTCAAAGCAGTGCACAACTGTGAAGTTACACTTCTCACAGAAGTAGTCTGCACTGATATGTAACCGAATTGGTGCCTGTTTGTGGTAACTTACTCTTGGTGTTACATTTCTTGTTGAGTTCAGTTGCAATGGCTGCACTCCAGCCACAGATTATGGGATGGCTGAGTTATTCAAACACCAAATGAACCAGGAAATTACCCTTCTTTCAGTGCAACATTATGCAGATTTACTCCAAACCCACTAATATAAATGACTTTGGACTGGAGTAATTCTGCACAGGATTGCATGGTTGGTTAGTTAATTACAAAAAAATCTCCTTTTCTATAAAATGGGTTTGACTGAATCAAGAGGTGATCATTAACTTACTACATGCCTACCACCAAATGAGGTCTTCCCAAGAAGTTTCCAACTTTACTCATTAGAAATCTAACCTGATGATAAATGTCACACAAAACATACCTCTTTCCACTAATTCCACATTCCAGTGCTTTCCTGAAGAATCATAGAAAAAAGATCTGTGTACCTCAAGATAAAATTTTAGATTCGGGGGGGGGGGCGGTTTGGGGGGTGGTTTTCTTGCTTTTTTTTCCCCACAGGCATATGTTTTGTTTTTTTGCCTAGAAGTCTAGAAAATCCTGCCACACATATTTGAATTTAGGAGTGTAACTTTTAGAGGAACCCAAAGGAGTCAAGAGTTTCAAAATCAACATTATGGTCAAAACCATAAACACTAAGCGAACTTTTGGGGGAGGAAAATGATGAGCTGAGCTGCTTCTCATAATGGGAGCAGGCTGGAACTTCTGTTCGGGGTAGTGGAAGGCAAATTAATGCCTATTGCCTACTTTTCTCAGTTAGAGATTAGTCCAAGATATGCACAGAAAACTTTGAGGAGATTTACCTTGGCTAAAAGGGAGTCCCGGGGGGGGGGGGCTCCTTTGAGGCTTTGAGGGGTCTCCGAAGAAGAGTTGCATTTTCATCATCTGCAGATGTTCGCAGAGTCATTTATTTGACATAAGCTCGACAGAATCCTAACCTTCTTTGACATTGGTAAACATCTAAAGCTACACAAGACCGGTGTGGATCTGGATAATTGGCAGAAAAGGTACAGATTACTATCTTTCATTCCGGGACTATTTACAGTTAAACAGAATAAATTCAGAAGGTGGGAAATGGAAATCTGGAAAGCTTGGAAGAAAAAGGGAGGAAGAGGTGAAATTTGGACTTTTAAAATTTAAAGGACAGTGCAAAAAAGTGGGAAGGAATTTATTGTTTGGTCTACTTGTGGTTTTGAAAAAAGAGCACCATCGTCACAGACCTGCAGCATATACAATCAACACAGAAAGTACGTCAAGTATCGTGAGATCTCTTTACCAGTGAAAACAAGATTTGGTGGCAAGTAAAGCAGGAAGTAACAGATGGAAAGCCTATTCTAGGACTATAATACCATAGAGAAACATCAGCGGCCATTGCCAGGAGGTTAAAATTAAAATAATATTTTTAAAGTGTTCAGGACATTTAAAATAGTTGGAAAAATTGAGGTGATGATAAGAGGATAAATACTATTGGACATATTGTTTATAATGGACTTTAGAAACCTATAAAAGAAAAAAGAATTTTTTTTAGAAAGAAGCAAAAAGTCACAACCGCCATTTTGAAGGATTTAAAATTTTTAAAAAATTAATATCTTGGTCTGGGAAGCACTGAGGACGGCGAAATTAGGCTTGTTGTAAAAAGCAAGCTTTAATCTTTTGAACTTGATAGTCAAATTTGAAATTGGTGAGATCAAAATTTTTGGTGTTTTTAAATGTCAGAACACAAGCAAACCCCTACAAGGGCTGCTTCATTAGAAAAAATGCAGGATCAATTAAAGGCGATGGAGGCCAGAATGATGAAAGGCATGAAAGAGATGATAACTGCATCTAAAAAAGAAATTATAGAAGAGATTTAAAAAGATATGGAAGATCTCAGAAATGTGACAGAGGAAACCTCTAAGAAAGTGCAGGAGGTAGAAGAGAGAATGAAAGTACATGACTCCACCTTGTTGAAAATACAAGAAAAAGTGACAATCCATGACTGCAAATTGATGGAGATTCAGCTACGTCTGAGAGGAGTATCTGAAAAGGAAGATGGCGACTTGAAAGAATATATAATAAAAATAATTGCAGAATTTTTAGAGGAAGATTCTGAAGAGACTAAAAATATGTATGATTATATGTATAGGGTGAACTCACTCTATGCAAAAAAATAATAATTTACCAAGAGATGTTGTCATAAGATACATGCCAAAAGAAATGGTGGGAAGATCATGAACAAAAACTTTGAAAAGACATTGATAGTGGGAGGCAGCAGAGTAAGAATTATGGAGTTGCCAAGGCAAGTGATAAATAATAGAAGAACATATAAAAAGCTGACAGAAAAATTATGGGACAATGAAATGAGGTTTAGATGGATAATACCTGAAGGTTTGAGCTTTCAACTTCAGGGGAAAAGAATCACAATCACAAATGCACAGGAACTGCGTAGATTTTATGAAGGACATAAAGAATTTGCACCATGATGGATTACAAATTATTGTCTTGGAATGTTAAATGGACTAAATTCACCACAAAAAAGAAGGGCAACATTTCATTGGATTAAAAAGCAAAATTGTAATATAGTTTGTTTACAAGAAGTGCATATTAAACAAAAGGATTACAAATTTTTATGGGATAAACAATTGTGACTAGAATTTTATTCATTGGCTGAACAGAAAAGGGGAGTGATTTTTTATATTAAGAATTGGAGCCAAAATTAGTGTTTAAAGATAAAGATGGAAGATTTGTAGCAGTAGAAATCATATTAAATGAAAAAAAAAATGTTATTGGGACTGTATGCACTTAATGGTGCAAAGGATGCTTTTTCAAAAGACATTATACAACAATTTGATGAACTGACTTATGATCAAGTTTTGATAATGGGGGACTTTAATGGAACAATTAAGAACACACTGGATAGGTCTGGGGTTAAAAAGAAAATAATAAGGGTAAAAAGAAAATTTGGAGGATATATGGAGGAAATTTAATCCTGAAGTGCGGGACTATACCTATTTTTCAGCAAGACATAAAACTTTTTCCAGAATTGATATGTTGTGGGGCACTAAAGATTTAGGCCTTATAATAAAGAAAATAGAGATTTTATCTAAAATTGGGGCTGATCAATTTTGTAATGTGGATTACAAAATTGTCCATGAAGTTGAGAAGATAGAGATTGAATGAAGATTTACTACAGAATAAAGAAATAGTGACATCTCTAGAAAATTAAACTAAAGCTTTCTTCCAAATAAATGATAAAGAGGATATAGAATTTCAGACGGTCTGGGATGCTTATAAAGCAGTAATGAGAGGAATATTGATTACATTGAATAATAAAGACAAGAGGGCAAAAGAAAAACAGATGTTGGACATTCAAAATAAAATAAAGAAAAAAGAAGGGGAACTGAGAAAAAAAGGCCAGGGAAAAAGAAAATTATAAGGGAGATTACAATATTACAAATGCAAATGAGACATTTGTTAAATAAAGAATTGGAATGGAATTTGAAAAGATTGCAGCAGAAATCTTTTGAAGGAGCAAACAAACCTGGAAATTATTTGGCTTGGCAACTGAAGTGGCTGTGTTGCCTACCCTCTTTACATTATTAAGCTATGCCTTGCCAGAGACAGAGCACATTGCAGAGACCTCTGGAAGAGAGCAGAGAGTGCTTCAAGGGCGAGGCTTGGCAGCTGGGGGAATTGCTGAAAACTTTTGAGTTCGTGTGAAGGGATGAAGGTGATTGTGGCTGATTGATTAGAGTGGCTGTGTTGCCCACCCTCTTTGCATTATTAAGCTGTGCCTTGCCAGAGGTGCAAGCCTTTGGCGCGAGCCGAAGGGCGAGAGCTAAAGGGCTCTTGACCTGTGGCTCTTAGTCTCAGGGCTCTGTAAGGACCAGGAACCCAGATCCCTATTTCCTTGTGTTCCCAATAAGGTAAGTAGACTCTCCAGGCGGGGAGCCACATAAACAGGGTTTAAAAAGAGACTGCATATTTTAAAAAAGCTATCATGAAGATAGAATGCCAGCAGGGGGGTGGGGGCTTTCCAGTGTTTTGCATTGAGTGTCACATGTATGACTATCTGCCCACAGGACAGAAGTCTTAGGTGTGTGCTCGATGCAAGGAGCTCCTGGTCCTCAGGGAACAAGTTCGTACCCTTGAGGCTGAGGTGACTGACCTGGAGAAGCAGAGACAGTCAGTTAGGCACTCACAGAAGACTCTCGGGGACGTGTTAGTTGAGCCCCGAACTGAACGTGGCAGCCCCGTTGCTGCCAGGGAGCGTGAGGGTCAAGAGGGAACAGGATAAGGGGAATGCACCCTCAGAAGGGACCTCTTCTTCTTTCGCGCCAAGGAACCATCCCTGGGCGGGGAGAGAGGGAGGGTCTTGGTAGTTGGTGATTCGATCCTTAGGCAAATAGACAGCTGGGTGGCAAAACCACGTACTGACTGTATGGTGACTTGCCTGCCTGGTGCTAAGGTAGTGGACATTACGCATGTAGTAGATAGGCTGATAGACAGTGCTGGGGAGGAGCCGGTGGTCATGGTGCATGTTGGCACCAACGATGTGGGGAAATGCAGTCGTGAGGTCCTGGAGGAAAAATTTAGGCTGCTAGGCAGGAGACTTAAGGCCAGGACCTCCAAGGTAGCCTTCTCAGAAGTGCTACCTGTTCCACGTGCAGGGCTGGAGATACAGGCACAAATTAGAAGTCTCAATGTATGGATGAGACAATGGTGCAAGGAGGAAGGGTTTAAGTTTGTTAGGCACTGGGATGCTTTCTGGAACAAGCAAGAGCTCCACTTGTCCCCGGATGGAACCAGGCTGCTGGCACTTAAAATCAAAAAGGTGGCAGAGCAGTTTTTAAACTAAATCTAGGGGGAAAGCTGACAGGAGAAGAAATGTCTCTGGTTCGGGAAGACTCATCTCAAAGAGATGAAGGGTTAGCTAATACTTTTCTACTGGGTAATGGAACAGAGTTTTCTGTTGGGATTACAAATGGAAAAATTTCCAAAAGAAGATAGAACTATAATTTGGTACTTGCTTTCAGCTGCTAGGACATTATATGCGCAGTTGTGGAAGCAAGAAAAAATACCAGAGAAATGGGATTGGATTGTAAAAGTTATGACATGGAGCGAAATTGACAAATTAACAAGAATCTTAAGAGACTACGATTTAGAAGTTTTTAAGATGGAGTGGAAAAAGTTCAGAAGATATGTAGGAAAAGAGTGGAAAATAAAAGGACATTGGATAATTTTTGATAATGATTAAGTTTTAGAAAAAAGAAGAATATTAATTTTTGTTTTTATTAGTTAAGGGTACCTTTAAATATTAGTATTTTAAGTAAATAAAACAGGCAGGGGTCAAGTAACGGGGGGACGGATGGGTAGAAAGTAATATATGGGATAGATAAAAGAAGTTACTAATGATGCAAGGAATATAATTTGTTACCATATGTTACCAAATAAAATTGTTTTAACCTGAAAACCATAAAAACTAAGCAAATGACTGCAGTGACATAAGCTTTTTGCCCATTGTTATATGTTGCACTGGATGCATGGACCACGCTCCTCAAGACTATGGTTTAGGTTTCTGACTTCTTCTTGTTAAAACATCCACACACACACCAAAAAAGGATTTCCTTCTAATCAAAGGTTTCCACAGAAATCAAACATCTTGGATTTAATTTCAACTTGGTTAGGGACAGAGTCAGAGGTGTCATGGGAAATAATTGTGTTAAAAAACCCCATGAAAAGGACTGATCTTTGAGTGGAAGCAACAATAACACACACATATCTCCATCTTACCAATTCCCCATCTCACTCTCCTTTTGCTCTCTTTGAAAAAAACAAAAAGGTGGGCCCAGAGCTGCTTCCACCCCTACTCAACAAGACATGAATCCTAAAATGCATTTTAAAAATTCCTTTCACAGATGTTTTAAAGCCAGGATATGAAGCTGAAACATGTAGATCAAAAAATACATTCAAATAAGCATAACAGACAAACAAACAAACAAAATAGTTCAAACCAGGTTAATTTAACCCAACGCCATCAACTCTGATTGCCTGGGAGCCTTTCCTATGGACATGCCTTCAAAAGACTGTGCTCTGAAGTCTGTTCTGGGCTACTGCACCATAGCAGTAATTGTACAGTGATTCATGTGATGCATGCCCAATTTGCCGCATTTTATGCCCAACTAAATAAAATGAGGGCAGAAAGAGGACAGCAATCATCCAGTATGGGGCTAAGATTAGAGTACTGGACTAAAACTGGGAACACTCACTTCATATTTCAGCAGTGAAACTCCCTGGGTGATCTTGCACCAGTCAAGCTAATCTACATCACAATGTTGTTGTGAGGTTATAACAGGGAGCGATAACCCACATCATCATCAAACAGTCGGTCCTGGAACATTTAGAAAGAATGGATGTGATTACTAAGAGCCAGCATGGTTTTCTCAAGAACAAGTCATGTCGGACTAACCTGATCTCTCTTTTTTGAGAAAGTGACTACCTTGCTGGATCAGGGGAATGCTGCAGACATTGTTTATCTTGATTTCAGTAAGGCTTTTGATAAGGTTCCACATACTATCCTTGTTGACAAGTTGGTAAAATGTGGTTTGGATCCTGTTACCGTTAGGTGGATCTGTAACTGGTTGACAGATCGCACCCAAAGAGTGCTTGTGAATGGTTCCTCATCCTCTTGGAGAGGAGTGACAAGTGGAGTGCCTCAAGGATCTGTCCTGGGACCTGTTTTGTTCAACATCTTTATCCACAATTTGGATGAAGGAATAGAGGGAATGCTTATTAAATTTGCAGATGATACTAAATTGGGAGGGGTTGCAAACACAGAAAAAGACAGAAACAGGATACAGGATGCCCTTGATAGGCTGGAAAACTGGGCTAAAACCAATAAAATGAATTTTAACAGGGATAAATGTAAAGTTCTGCATTTAGGTAGGAAAAATCCGATGCATGGGGGAGACTTGTCTTAGCAGTAGTATGTGCGAAAAGGATATAGGGGTCTTAGTGGATCATACGCTGAACATGAGTCAACAGTGTGATGCGGTGGCTAAAAAGGCAAATGCAATTTTGGGCTGTATCAACAGAAGTATAGTGTCCAGATCACGTGATGTGATATCGCTTTACTCTGCTCTGGTAAGACCTCACCTGGAGTATTGTGTTCAGTTTGGGGCACCACAATTTAAGGATATAGACAAGCTGGAACAGGTCCAGAGGAGGGCAATGAAGATGGTGAGGGGTCTGGAGACCAAGTCCTATGAAGAAAGGTTGGAGCTGGGGATGTTTAGCCTGGAGAGGAGGCGACTAAGAGGTGATATGATCACCATCTTCAAGTACGTGAAGGGCTGTCATATAGAGGATGGTGTGGAATTGTTTTCTGTGGCCCTGGAAGGTAGGACCAGAACCAATGGGTTAAAATTAAATCAAAAGAGTTTCCAGCTCAACATTAGAAGAACTTCCTGACCGTTAGAGCGATTCCTCAGTGGAACAGGCTTTCTTGGGAGGTGGTGGGCTCTCCTTCTTTGGAGGTTTTAAACAGAGGCTAGATTCCATCTGACAGCAATGAAGATCCTGTGAATTTAGGGGGAGGTGTTTGTGAGTTTCCTGCATTGTGCAGGGGGTTGGACTAGATGACCCTAGAGGTCCCTTCCAACTCTATAATTCTACGATGAAGCTCTAAAAGAAATTTATAACATAGACGCAGGTCAACAGTTGTTTAGAGCCTTGAAAACTTAACAATGTAACACAGAGCTTTATCTGTCCGGTAAATGTTATGGGTCATAGTTGCAAACAGTAAGTATCTATTCTAAACAAGCTACAGGGTTAGTTCCAGAAAAATTATTTCATGTGCCTTCCCCCTGTAGCTGACTGATCTCCATGCAATTCTGCTCCTGGGGGATGGGAAACAGGGGACGTCGAGGAAGGGTGGTCTGTAGTGGGAAAAGGGAATCAATGGATATTGCCAATTTAATCTGGAGCCAACCCACAAGGGAAGACTTCTGCATGGCAGAATTGCCAACTGTGGCCTGGAAAATTCCTGGAGATTTGGAAGCAGTACCTGTGGAAGGGGGAATGTGGAGAGGGATTTCACCTAGAATCTATGGTATACCATGGAGCCTGCCATGAGAAGCTGCCGTTTTCTCCAGGCAAACTGATCTTTGTAAACTGGAGATCAGCTGTAATTTCAGGAGAATTCTAGGCCTCCACCTGGAAGTTAGCAATCCTATTGCATAGAAGCTCTGTTGTTACTGCAGCTAGCAGTGAAGAATGGTGATGAAGCTTCCTTCCTTCCTTTTCCTTTCTTTCACTCCTTCCCTCCCTTTTCCTTCCTTCCTATTTCCATTCCCTCCCTTCTTTCTCTCCTTTCTTTCACTCCTTCCCTCCCTTTTCCTTCCTTCCTATATCCTCTCTCTCTCTCTTTCAAGCTTCCTGGAATTGTGTCCTTTCAAATCCAGCATTGATGCTCTGAGTCAGCTTTGTCTCTCAATGGACATGAGGACTAGTGCCTACTGAGTACTCTAACTTGGGAACCCACAGCCAAATGGGTTACAAATATTACACTGGAGAGCCATTGCTAATCTGAGTAGATGGGGGTGGGGGGAAGAGAGAAGCTTGAAATGCCCTGTCATTTCATGTTTTCCCAGGCTGAGAGCATTTTCTATTTTTTGTTTTCTGCTGTGTGATCTTTGTGCTTTTTCTTGATGTTTTATTTTTTAAACTGCATTGCAAAACCCCACTATTCTCCTACCTCCTGAACAAAATATTGCAATAGTTATTTTAAGCATGTTTGAATTTTAAGTTAAAAAATAATATTTTTAATTGTGTTTGCCTGGGTCCTTTATAAAGTCTATATCTCTTCTATCTAGCATTACATTTTAGGACACACATGGCTCGGCTTCACAAAGTCCTATTTGGGGAGGGATGGTGGCTCAGTGGTAGAGCATCTGCTTGGCAAGCAGAAGGTCCCAGGTTCAATCCCCGGCATCTCCAACTAAAAAGGGTCCAGACAAATAGACATGAAAAACCTCAGCTTGAGACCCTGGAGAGCCACTGCAAGTCTGAGTAGACAATACTGCCTTTGATGGACCAAGGGTCTGATTCAGTAGAAGGCAGCTTGATATGTTCATTTATGTCAGATCTGGCCCTCCTAATATATGAGTTTGACACCCGTGATCTAGAATGATGTATCATTTGTATGTTGACGAGACCCAGATCTGTTTCTCCTTTGCATCTAAATTAGGATGAGGCTATGGATAATCTGAACAAGTATTTGATTCTGTAACGGGTTAGACAAGGGTCAGTAAGGTGAAACAGTCCAAATAAGATGGAGGTTATGTTGGCAGATGAAAAGACTTATGTGGAAATTAGCCTAATATGAATTTTGTGTCCAGTAGCACCTTTCAGACCATGGATGGCCAACCTGTGCCTTAGGAGCCGTATATGGCTATTTCACATATATTATGTGGCTCTCAAAGCCACTACCACCCCACTGGCTGGCTTGGAGAAGGCATTTAAATCACTTCTCCAAGCAAAGTCAGCTGGCAGCTTTGAGAATGCATATAAAGTTAGTTGCTCTCTTTCCACCTCTCCCTCCCTTCTCCCTCCCCCATCTGTTTTTCTCCCTCCCTCCCTTTCCTGAGTGGTGGGCATTTTCTTCTGAAGGACTGCTGCTGGGGTATGTGGGTGCCTTTAAAGGTCTGATGAAAGCAGGTGCAGTTTCTGCATGGAGGGAGGGAGGGACGGCGGGACAGGAGCTGGCTACCACCAGTTCCACTTGCACTTGATTGTCCCAGGTGGTGTGGCCTAACATACTAACGAGCTAATATGCTAATATTAGGGGTGTGGTCTAATATGCCAGGGGTGGCCAATGGTAGCTCTCCAGATGTTTTTTGCCTACAACTCCCATCAGCCCCAGCCATTGGCCATGCTGGCTGGGGCTGATGGGAGTTGTAGGCAAAAAACATCTGGAGAGCTACCGTTGGCCACCCCTGCAATATGCTAATGAGTTCTTGCTGGGCCTTTTCAACAAAAAAGACCTTGGGACAGCACACCACCAATGTGACATTCTAGCATTCACTAGAAATGCTATGGTTTCACCATAGAGTTTCCTGTAAATGCGAGATACATGACAATTGATTTTTTTTTACTCCCCCGCCCTAACAAGCAGCAGAAGGGATCTGAGGAAGAGACCTAGCAGCCCTGTGCCCAAAGAAACCTATGCACAATCCTAGAGTACTGAGAAATATGAACTATTGGTTCCTTGTTTATTTTTTAAAAATACACTTGAGATCTGAAGAGTACCACTTGTCAGAGTCTTACATAAAAGGAAAGCTGGATGAGACGAGTAATAAAAATTGTCCTCCCTTGATCATTTATTCTGGAGCTCATCAGATGAGACTTTGTAGGTCTTTGCTTTAACAGGCAAACGTCACCTTGGGAAATAAGCCCCAATACCCTTTCACAGCACTTGAAAGGTCAGTCAGCAAACAAAGGGAAGGCTGTTTGTTACAGATCACATGCCCTATATTTATGATGAATAATCATACACAACATTGAACAGATTATATGGTTTTGCTGATAGAATCGATTCACACAGTGTTAAATAGGCCGATGCTCTTTCAAGATTCTCCTCCCCCCATATTCCCATAGGAATAGCTTCACATAACCAACAATTTGATAGGAGAAATATTATTTCTAAAACTTTACTGATATTTAAAACCATAAGAGGGCAATCTTAAGCAGGTCTACTCAGAATGCTACTCAGGTCTTTTCCAAACACATTCTTAGGCACTGTAAATCATTTACACCACAATATTTACAGTGACCATATCCTTGAGTTACATGTGCTTCAGTACTTCCTGTACATGATCACAAATACATTAGCCCTGGCAGATTAGTGGCCAAACATTCTGGGAAAATAAGACTGCCCTGCCCGAGTGCTTTAAGGGTGAATGGGCAGCTTCGGAACAGCAATATTACGGTGTTGAGAGGAAAGATGGGGATGCTGAGAATACCAGAGTCAACTATGCAGTGCTGTGAACTATTACAGACTTATCCAAGGGTACAACCTGGGATTCAATAGAATCCAGAACTGCACATTTAAAAAAACAAAACAAAACAGAAAAGTATGCATTATGGCTCCAGTGCCAAGAGTACTGATTGCTTTAATTGAAGGGATTTTGTCAAATACCGTAACATTTACTGATTTATTAAATACATAATCAAATAATACTTGAGCAATTAGGACAATTTATTTCCTTAATTAAAATATTTATACACCATTCTTCTCCAAGTCAATTAAACCAGTTTGCTAAAATAAATAAATAAAGAGGTGGGGAAATTACTAGGGTAATTATAACCAGAGGATTAAAATAGAAAATGATAAATAATTAAAATAGAAAATAATGAAATAGAAAATGATTATTGCTATAATATAACCAAATAATACAAAATCAAAAATGAAAGATATATTAAACCATGTGAATTTTCTTGACAGGGAAGCTCTTTAGACTGAGAGCAAACACAAGGGCATTCTATTATCAAATATTTTATTTACATTTTTATGCTGACTTTCCACCCAATTTATTTTTGCTGTGTTATTTATTTACGTTATTCATAGTCTGCCTTTATCACTTGGACTTTTATTTTTATTTATTTAATTCAATTTTTAGCCCACCCTTCCCTTAGGACAGGCTCAGGACTTACAGTTGCGAGGTTCCCTTGACAGTTCAGCAGGGGTGCGTGGGGGCATTGCACAATGTCCCCGATGCAATGACATCACCTGGAAGTGACATCATCTCATTGAGGATGTCATGCAGGGGATGTTCTGGTTTTTGGGCAAACTCTATGGTTAAATTGGGCTTAAACCACTGAGTTTGCCCAAAAACCAAAGCATCCCCTATGCAATATCCCCAACATGATGACACCACTTCCGGATGGCATCATCACATCAGCGATGTTGCACAGCCATGTCCCTGTTTAGGGAAGGGTTTTCTTCCACTGGCCAGCTGGTCTGCAGTGGAGAAAAGCACCCAAAACTAGAGGATCCCCCATTGGGGGCTGGCAACCTACTTGGATTCAAGGTGGACTACACATAGTAAGTCAATACAGTCAATGGATGAGGCATTTAATAAACAATGCAATAGGATTTGGGCAATAGAACCAATAAGAAATCTAAAAACAGAACTGAGGCAAAATGTAAGTAGTATTACCCTGACACATTAAATGATCCAAAATTCCATAGTAGGATCCAAGTTTCAGCAAGCTGTACACAGTAGACAGACAAATAAATAGATAAGCAAACAAATAAATAACAGTCTCTGGCTTTGTTTAAGATCTCAGTGATCCACTTTACCTGCAAGCAGGAGAAGCTTAGAAAATGTCCTCAGAAGTCCAAAAACTGAAGGCATCCAGATTTCAACAGGCACAACATAAAAATAAGGATTGTTTAGTGACTTGGCTTTAGAGAAAGAATGTGAAAACAAACAACTTCTGAAGCCCTTTTCCTGGCAACTTGACTTTGCTCTCCCATTTGTTCAATCTCAGAACAACACTGACATGGTTACCAGGATACCTGTTGCTGAAGGAGACATACACAGTGGAGTTCGGTCTGACAGATGACAAGAGGCAGGCATGAAAAGAGCAAATGCCACTTGGGCAGGGAGAGTGCTTTCCCACTAACAGCCAAGACTTCCAGAGACAAATGGCAATTCTGGAGAGAACTGTTTTGAGGGGCAAGTCTTTGAAATTCATGACTGTGCATTGTAGGACCTGTGGAGAAGAAGTGACAGAACAGCAATAGAAAAATCCAGTTCCAACCCAGAGGCTGCCTTCAGTCACAAACTAATCTCTTTTTGTTTGCGACAGGCAAGAACTCAGTTTGTCAAATGAAGACATTCCCTCCTGCCTATCTTTGCATTTCGAGTATGACTGAAGGTCTGCTGATTATAGAAGCTTTCACTTAAACTCCACCCAAATGGGCAAACTGGCATTTGTGTCCTCTGCAGAAATCAGGATTCTAAACATGGATTAACAGTGCTACCCTAAGCAGAGTTACAGCCTTCTAAAACTATTGATGTCAGTGGAATTGGAAGGATTTTGCTCAGTTTGGGATTGCACTGTAAATCCTGGGTTAGCATTCTGGTTAAAGGGGAGGAAAGAAACTCCAGTTTGCCAAGGAGACTGCATTTGGATGTCATGGCAAACTGGGAATTTGAGTCAAGGCTTCCAAAACCAGGGAGGCTTCAATCATCCTCTCATGAGAGAAAGAAAGGAAGGTAGGTAGATGTTACTGAGCAAGGCAAGAAGATGACATTGTGTAGCTTTTTCATGATATCTGATTTCAACCAATGTACAGGACATGAGAACAGGAGTAGGAATGTAGACTGCATGGCAAAAGTGTTGTGACTAATGTAAACTAAGAAAGTGTGCCAAATGTAATCAAGATATCCTATAGTTTGCATAAAGCCTTAATGTCTGGACATGTCATATTTCGTAGCTGAAAATTCAGTTAAAGAAAGATAATATACCCAGTAATTCCTGCAGGAAACTGAATTATGTGTTGCTTACGGGTGGGGAAACCAATTATGCCTTTAAGATATGTCTGCTGAAAACTGTGCAGATTAAAAAATATAAACCCAACAGAGAAGAAATGACTACTTAACCCACAAATGCTACAAATGATCTTTGGCAGGATTCCCTAGGAAATAAGAAATTTGATTAAAAGAAGAATCCAAGTCTCAACCAATGAGTCCTCCACTGTACTTTCAAAATGACCTAAGCCACTATTTATTATTTATTTAGTGCATTTGGGCCCCACACTTCCTCCAAAGAGCTCAGGGTGGTATACTGGATTGCCAGAAATCACATGGAGGTGGTACAAGAACCAGCACCAGCAGTCAGTGAGGTGGGGAAGATGCTGCAGCCTGAGGGCTTTCCATAGGTATAAATACAGGATAGCAGCCTTACAAGCTTTTTAAAAGCAGTCTTCCTCCATACTGTCTATTCTAGAAATAAAAAAATATTTTTTGTTTTGAAATAATGAGTGCAATGCCCTGACCTAGGGTTGCCAGCTCTGGATTGTGAAATTCATGGAGATTTTGGAGGTGAAGCCTGTGGAGGTAGAGTTTGAAGAAGGGAGGGAGCTCAGTGGACTATATTGCCATAGAGCCCACCTTCCAAAGCAACCATTTTCTCTGGGGAGAGGGGACGGATCTCCTCTACCTAGAGACCTATTATAATTCCAGGAGATCTCTAATCACCACCTGGAGACTGGAAACCCTACCCTGACCTGGATGGCCCAGGCTAGCCCAATCTCATCAGATCTCACAAGCTAAGCAGGGTTGGCAGGGAAATCACCAAGGAAGTCCAGGGTTGCTACACAGAGGCAGGCAATGGCAAACCACCTTTGTCTTCCTCTTGCCTTGAAAACCCTATGGGATAAACGTACATCAGTTGCGAATTGATGGCACTTTTCAATTAGAGTAGCTGAATTAAAGATTTTATCTTTGATTTGAGTATATATGTTAATTTCAGATAGTTTGTGTGATTTTATGAATTGGATCCAGACTAAATTGACAATTTCCCCCAGCTTGCTCTATCTGCTGCAACCCTCCCCCCCCCCCCCCCCTTACTATAATACAACTCCAATGCAATAGCTGTCACTTTGTGAATGCAGCTCTGGGCTAATAGAATCATGCCCTATTCAGCTTTCTTTATCATCTGGATTAGTGATATAGCACTGAAATGGAAGAATATGTATGAATAATAAAGGAAAGAGGTAGCATGTATTGCTGGAACTGCATACAGCCATCATTCATTTAGGCCTGCAATTCGTACTGAATAGGTGGGAAAGTGGCATGGTATAGTGCCCTGCTTCGTCAGATCTCAGAAACTAAGCAGGGTCAGTACTTGGATGGGAGACTACCAAGGAACACTCTGTGGAGGAAGGAGATGGCAGACCACCTCTGCTTCTCACTTGCCTTGAAAGCCCCTTGCTGCAGTTGCCGTAAGACAGTTGTGACTTGACAACACTTTACACGCACTTCCCTGCTAATGATGCTAGCTCCCAGTACACCAGTTGGACTGACAGTGATTAATTTATGGATTTATACTGTTCCCTGTGTGATTTGTATGTGCCATGTGCCAAGCATAAACTGGTAAGCAGTACACCCCCTCAAAAAAAGCTTCCATCTGTTAGTAGCCATATTTAGAAATCATAAGATCATTAGAAAGACAGAAAGCTCCCATTTGCAGTCTATTCGGGAAAGGGAGACTTCTTAAAGGGGCATATTTGTGCAGTTAAGGAAAGCTACTGGCATTCTTTCAGTGAACATTCGCAGCCAGTCACAGCACAAAAAAACTCAGTGGGATTGATCCCAATTATAAATGAAATGGAGTTCCATTTGGCTAAACGGGGAAAAAAGAAGGATCCTCTCCAAGAGCAGAAATTCTATCCAAAGCAAGCATTTCACCAACCACAACGATGCAACAGGGAACAGAGGAGAGTATTACTGCATCAGCAACATATGCCCTAGCTTTTAAATGTGAGAGTATGTTCTACTTACTGCTGTGTAGACGAAAAGAAGCCAATGACAAGTAGTGCTTAAAATCTTAAGAAACATTAGCCATTCTATAAACATTCACATGACACAAGTGATAGGCTGTTAACGTATTTGACAGGGGTTCTCCAAAACATGGGCCAAGTTTAAGTGGGAAACAGAGTACAAAAGATGTTTGTGTTCACAGATGCATGTACATTTCATGTCAACATAACGATTCTGAGATATACAATGAAACCACATTAAACCAAATAACATAAGGGACCCACTCATATTTCAGACAAGTCAGTGCAGTCAGTTCTAACGATGTTAGTAAGATACCTATGCACAATTGTCAGCAGAAAGCTGCCAAAGAAAAAGTGCCTAGTGGGTCATTTTCTTTCCTTCATAGACTTTTGAGACTCCAGAGTCCAGAGAAAGAATTTGAAAGAAAAGGCACAGTCTGCCTGATCCTAGGGCTACCCCACTAACATGAAACCATAGCATTTCTGGCAGTTCCCTGGAAATGATGCAGTAGTGTACAGTCTGCTGTTTTTTAAAAAAAAAAAATTCTCCCACTGTCACTTGGAGAGGCAGCAGGCAAGAACAGTTGCCTGGCACCCCTATGTTTCTCCTTCCTTTCTGTCATTCAAATCTTCTTCCATTTCCCCCATTTTGGCTAGGGGCTTCTCAGTACAGAGCATAGAGAGCTCAGAGATAGATAGGCAGATGAAAGACAGAAAGACAGACAAGCTGCATTACTAGACCAGAGCAAGTTTACTATCCCAGAAGCCTCTCCAGTGCCGACCACATTCCAGATGCAGACAGTTTTGGTTTTCAAAAAAATCTCCAGAGCTAGTGTCACAGGAATGTGTTTCGGTGTGTGCTGATAAGTGGGATACGTCTCTCAGACGAAGGAACTTGAAACAGTACTACAGGCTTTACTGTTAGAGGCTGATGGTTACCCACTATATATCAAACTTCTTTAAAAGATGAAAATTTAAAGCAACATCTTGAAAACTGATGAAAAAAATTTTTAAAATCAAAACTGTCTGCATCTGGAATACGGTTGGCACTGGCACTTTATTTGTCCTGTGGAGTCAGGTGAATAGTCTCCAAGTGTCTCGTCGGAAATTGACATAATGAACTGCAAGCACTTTTGAAAATTTCTTCTCTGCACTTGTATTTATGAATTATTGATAATATGGAAAAATATGTGATTTTGTAATGTTTGAAGAATAATTATTTATAATTTTAAAGTAGTTTTCAGGATTCACTCGTTATTTTCCACAGTTTTTTGCAGTTGTTGTACAAGTTGTTCTGTCCTGTGGAACTCTAGGCTTTATCAGCCTCCAGGAAGAGACTGGGGATCTCCCAGGATTACAACTAATCTACACCTGCAGAAATCAGTTTCCCTGGAGAAGCTGGCTGCTTTGGGGGATAGATTCCATGGCAGGTGTGTTGGACTCATTTGTTATGAGGACTGGATCTGACATAATGGGACTTTGTGGGGCTGGGTCATAAAATGTAATGCCAGGTAGTGGAGATATAACTTTATAAAGGATGCATACAAACACAATTAAAGATTTTTTAAAAAACTTAAAATACAGACATGCTTGAAACTCTTGCAATATTTTGTTTAAAACAGAAAGGTAGGGAAATAGTGGGATTTGGCAATGCAATTTTTAAAATAAAACATCAAGAAAAAGCACCAGAAAAAAGACAGTAAGAAAGGTGGGAGGGAAGGGAATAAGAAAGGCTGCCAAGAGAAGGGGAGAAGGAGGAACAGTTGAAGAATGGCGGCGCAGATAAAAAGTACACTGGTGGGTGGATGGGAGGAAGAAAGGGAAGCAGGCAAAGGAGAGAGACTATGGGAGCTGCTAGTACAAGGGAATGAAAAAATAGTATGAAGAGGGAGATACAGGGTAAAATGAGACACCTTTCATAAGTTCCCACATGCCCCCCACTTGTGTGTTTATGTGTGAATGTGGTGGCAGGATTGAGAGCTTCGACATGGCCTCATGTGATCCTCCTTCCATAGAATGTATTTCTCTCAGATAAACACACATACAACTGCTGTTGTCTTTACAATGTTAAATAATTAGATATAATTACACTCTAGTGTTAACATTTTCTTTTGCAGTAATACACCAAGGAAATCTTAGTTGAAAAAGGAGAGATAAATCCCTTTATCTTTGAAGGAAAAAACTTTAGCTGGAATTGAATCTCAGCTAGACCTAAAATCTTTGTCATTTTAATCCTAGGTTTCTCACCTTGGTGCTCAAGCGTTATTTATCACCTTCACTTTGTCAGTACTTCATGAAATATTAAAAGTGCTGTATATGATTTCCTCCATAACTCCAATCAAAGTCTTTAAGATCTCTTATTAAGTGACCACAAGCTGAAGATGCCATAATGATACCCTGGCTGTGTAATAGGATAGAACAAGCAAGACAGATACTTTCAATTCACTTCCTGGAATGGCTAAAATAGATCACCCAGCAGAGCTGAATGTTCTTGTTAGGATATGGCTTCACTACACACGCCCGCACAAGGCCCACTGAATAGCCTGAGGACATCTGGTGCTGCAATATAGCTGAAGCTAAGCACACATGGACCTGATCAATCTCTGGGTACTTAGTGTAAGAACAAGACATAACTATAAAGAAATCAGTATTTGGTCAAGCACTGGAGAAGCTTGCTAGAGTAACTTCTTTCATCAGCTCAATACAATGTAGGCATGAATTCCATGTTCTGAAAAGAATTCAGCATGACCACTCATGGAAAATTAATGGGTTTTGCTGAGGATAACTTCAATGAAGACTTTGTACAATAACAGCACATGCACCTGATTTGCTTCTGCTCTGTTATAACTCACTGCGTTCTAGGAGGTGGCTGGAGATCTCCCACTATTACAACTGATTGCCAGGTGACAGAGATCAGTTCCCCTGGAAGGCAGGCTCTGTGGCCTTGTATCCCACTGAAGCCCCTCCCCTCTCCAAGCTCTGCCTTCCTCAGGCACCACCACCCAAATCTCCTGGTATTTTCCTAGCTGGAGCTGGCAACCCTCCTGTGTTCTGTTACCCCCATTTCTTCAGTATTAGAATTTATTGTGCTTCCATCTTTCACACAGATGTCAATGCAGCTTTATGTAAATGTTTTGTATACTGTCTCACATATATTAAATACTTGACAGTGCAATCCTTTATATCATTATTCCAGGCCACTGATTTTGATAGGGAATAACTGTACATAGGAATGCACACTAAATTTGGGATAAACTCTATTTGTTCATAAGATTTTCATTTTAAAATATTATGCCATAAGCCATGTCACACACCATTACTGATTTTTTAAAAGGAAAAAAAACGACAATTGGGAGTCTCTGTCAAGTACAACTTCTGAATGATGCCAGACTTACCCTATGTATTATTAATGGATTAAGAATGTGACAGGCCAACAAAGGCAACTGCGCAAACAAAATAATGCCATAAATTTTCAAACGTTTATGAATCTTATTTTAGCTATTAGGAAGTATAATGTAAGCATTTTTATGATTCATAGGTCAATCCAACAGACCAAGCTTCAAAAAGCAGATGAACCATCAAAGGAGAGAGTTTAGTACTATAAATGTTTAAATATGTTTTTTTTAATGAAACCAATGTATTTCAAATAATGTTATTTATACGCTGTGAATATACAACAGCAGTCTCAGGGAAACTTGCGTATATCTACAGAGCGTGTGGCTGAGTCGATTAAGCATGATGCGGTTGAATGGAAGAGTTTCCTGCCACACCAAGTAACATATGTTCAAATACTAACCTGATGGAGTCCTGGGATCTGTTCCATTAAAGGGAAGGGCCACAGGTCAGGGATAGAATACATGTTTTACATGGATAGAATCCCAGATGGGGAAGACCTCTGGGTCAGAGCCTTTGCCAGTCTAAGCTGATGACACTAGAGTACTGGGCCAATGGTTTGATTTAGTATAAGGCAACTTCATGTGTATAAATGTACCTCTAAATAACCTCTGCAGTTAGCCTCCGTTAGCTAATGATGTAAGATACTGCTAGCAAGAGAACATGAACCTTCTGAACCAAAAAACATAAGCTAAAAAGAGTAAAATCAGTGCAATATGTTCTGTACAATGAGCAGTGCTGGAAGTCCACATGATGTTGGATGGAGCAGATATGTAATACTCATGTCTCAAGACCTATGAAGTTATGGGAAATATAAACAGATGTTTTTCCAACAGCAGATGTATATAAGGTAAGCCTCCTGAAGCAGGTCTTGACGTCACCTGTCTTCATTCAGAAACAGATGTGTTCAACTTTGCACAATGTAATTTTATAGACTTTCAGAAAGCAATGTTTTCACCCTCTTAGGGCCAACATAAGGGTTTTTAATGACCTTGACAGCCCATGTCTTTTGTGCCTGCTCCCTGCTTTGACCCGGGCTCATACACAGCCAGGCAGGCAAGGAGCTGCCACTGTTTGACGGGTGGTGTGATTCCAGTGGCCACCTGCTCTTCCTTGTTCCCACTGTGTGTGTGTGTGTGTGTGTGTGTGTGTGAATGGTGGGGGAAGGGGGAAAGTGAGTGTGTCCTGGCTTCTACTTGCTCATGCTGCACAGCAGGGTGGCAGTGCTGAGTCTAGTGGCATTGCCTGGAACTGCCATTTGCAGCAGCTGATCTGGACCCAGCCAGGGCCTGCCCTGAGCCTCTTATGGTGCTTCCCTACCCCAGCACTCTAGGCAGTTGCCTAGGTCCACCTAATGGATGGGCAGGCTCTGCACATTAGTCTTTTAAAAGCAACACAAAAAGCAGATTTAAAAAGGCAGGAGACTAGCATGTATCGAACTCTTCTGATGGAATGCTGGCAGACAAAACATTCTTTTTGCAGAACAGAAAGTGGCCTTCAAAACCCTATGGAAAGAAACATTCTACCACGAAGGCTTGCCATCTATCTCAGCATACAAGAGACCAGAGACAACCAGTGGGTTGCAAAAAAAAGATGGATTGTTTCAATTACAGCAAGCTCAGTTTCTCCTCCACCGATGCTTTTCAAGAGGCACATGGGTGAGTGGCTGTAATGGAACATTTGTAATTGACCGTGTAAGGTTGAAAAAGCAAAAATAAGTGCACAAATGCGGCCATGCAACATAAAAAGTGGAGGACGTTGATGGACCATAAATTCAATGTAAAACAAGTCTCCAGTAAAAAAAGTAAGAGGGGTAAACGAGGAATAATTTTGTTGCCTGGAAGCAGACATTTTCCCCCTACATTTTCTAGCAAAATTCACACACATTCTTCCATTCCATTCATGGTTTTATATCTTCAGGCAATAAAGGTGCACATTTGAAGAAGCTCTAGGGGGTGGGGTGGGAATCATTACTATTCTTGTAGTGTGCCTTGAAACATTTAATGGTTCATTGCCTTAAAGACAGACAGCCCAATCTAAATGCTAAGAGCCATGGTGTCATGTTGCAAAATGGTGCTCAGACCAGAAGTTGAGGCACTTGGACTGCCCTCATTATTTTAATAGGCCTTGGGACTAAATCACACTGCTTGAAAGTTTGGCTGCCTTTTTCCCTGGCTCTGAATCTGCCCAATAAGTTTTCACAGCATGTGCAAAAATCACAGGAATCATCTGGAGTGACAGATTTCTACATAAAGTTTGGGACCAGGTCACCAGATGGAAGAATCAGTATGGGTACCCTATTGTTGATTAGAGTCACCATGAGTCTGAAGCGGCTTGATGGCACTTAACACATACATACCATAGACGCTGAAGTCCTAGAACATTCACCCTCCAGGACTTCCATTTCTCCTAAACTCTAAAGTATACCATAGAATCTGCCTTTGAAAACTGCCATTTTCTCCATCAGCACTGATCTCTGTAGATCAGTTGTAATTTCTGGAGGGTTCCAGGTCCCTCCTGGAGGTTGGTAACCTCAATAGCTTACACACAGTGCATCATCTTGAGATACTTGAAGCTCTTGGTTATGGAAAAGAATGAGGCAATTCAGTCTCCATAAACAGGAAGTTGTTACAGGGCATATTAAAGAGAAGCACTTGCCAAGAGACCCATGTGCCTTTTTCTAGAATTGGCCCTTATTCTATGACATGGGGGAGAGAGCAGGAAAGCTGCTGGCAAACAGGACTGACACCGTCTACAAAGTCATGCCATATATTTGCTTCTGCACAGTGACAATTATCTGTTTCATTTTTAAAAAATCACTAACGAAACAGAGAGAAACAGATCCGAAATGGAATCTATTTCGTAATACATGAATCATGCTCTCATGTGCACCCTGATTGGGCTGTATTTACAGGCACGAGGTATAGGTAACAGATAGCCTTGGATAAAGAAGCCCGGCACTGTGCACCTCAAAGGACAATTCCTACCAGGTTCAGTCAGACAAGCCCAGTGACGCAGATGTGCATCTGTATCAGGAGTACATGCTGGCACATGTGGATCTCTCTCCCCCAATCTAGGGCACTTATTCTTAGGCCAGCACCATGTAGCGACACTGTGGCACTTCAAACATGAACACTTTATCAAAGAATAATGATGCTAACAAGCCTAGAATATGCCACCATGCTGAGCAATTCTCTTCTGTTTTCGATTGCCTCAGCTTAAGGGGGCTTTTTGAAACAAACAAAAAAAGGAAATCCATACCTGCCTAAAATCAAATACAGAGAAGGGGGGAGGAGAGAACTGTATGTATACTTTGGCAGTCTGGGTAATGTGATACGTGTTTCTCTATTATCACAATGATGACATTATACTGCCTAGAACAGATGCATATTCTTCCCAGGATGATGAGCATGCTCTTAATGAGGCAAAATAAATGCAAAGAAAACCATCTAATACAGGGACACACTGCATTCAGACAGAGAGAAAGTATCATATTAAAAACCACACAATAGTCATCTGTGGCACAGGAGGTATATCTTTCACTGAATGTCTTCCAGATGAGGACCAAGCATTCTGGGTAGCAACTGGACGAGGATTTAAATTTTTGTGCAGTCATGAGGAAGGGTTCCCCCTCCTCATGTTATTGGGTCGCAAACCATTTGCAAAGCATATTCAGAACAGGATAATTTAGAATGCACTGTTTACTGAGTGAAAATGTAGGGTTTATTCACATCCAGTTTGGAGAATCAAGCTAATTCTAGACAGGACTCTGAAAAAGCAGCATAGAAATATCCTGAAGAAATTATCCTAAATATCCTAAAGAAAGCAGAAGAGCAAGGAGAATAATTTGAGTGAGGTCTCTGCAGAAACTTTATCCAGTGGGTTGTATGTTTGCTCACTCCCACCTCCTCCAATAGTCTAAATCAAATTTGCACAACATTCAAACTAATACTTCCTCTTTATTTGTCCCTGTACTTTTGTGTGTCCATAGCAGATTCCTGGTATACATTTAAACTGTAATTTAAAAGGACCTGTAAAGTACTGGGGTCGGCGCAGTAAGAGACCAGAGTCGGAGAGTGATTTCAGCAAGCTATACTTCAGGAACACACACACAGAGACTGAGCTCTGTTCAAACTTCCCGCTCCTTTATACAATTCTTGCCCCCTTCTGATTGGTCCTTAACTATCTACATGGATTGGCTATTTACAGGGCCCTAAGGGCCTATCAGGGTACAGTATGAGCCTGGATGTTGATTGGCTACTTATGTTTCAATCCTTCCCCTGATTGGGCACGCTTAGGCCTTCTCTGGGCACGCTTAGGCCTGGTGTGGAGTTCAAGCTCTGGCTTGTTCGGCTTCCCTCCAAAAGTAACAGTTCCCTCCAAAAGTAACAGTTCTCCCATTTGAGCCTAGGACACAACAGGGCCATAGTACATAATCCTTCCCCACTAATATAATGAACTAAGCCCCTGTAGGGCCAATAGAACGCCTGTGTTTCAGAGTGTTTGCTAATCAGTTTGAATGGCCATTCTCTGAGAAGACTGAGAAGCCTATCAGAAGCTGTTTCATTTCTCCTGTCATATGAACAGCGTTCCTGAATCCTTATAATTGTGAGTGGAGGTACACAGACAGAAACAAGCTCAAGTCTCACTGGCCAGGGCCATTGAGAGCAGGGAACATGTTTAACCTTTACTCAAAGTTCCCCCGGAAGACCAAACAAGGTATTACAGCATAAGACCTACAAATCAGTTCACCACTGAATTAATACAAAGGTCCACTGGTGTACATCCCCATTGTTTCTCTGTATTTTCTCCCATTTCAATGAAAGAATGCCTTCTTTCTTCACAGAGGAATAAAATGTTGCACTTGTGGGAAGGCCATAGGGTTGCTAAGTCTCCCCTTGGCAGCATTAGGGGATGGGTTGTGTAGGGTTCCCAGGTATAGGTAGGGGAACTCCTGTAGATTTGGGAATGGAATATGGGGAAAAAAGGGACCTCAGTGGAGTACAATGCCAAGGAGTCTGCCCTCTAAACCATCCATTTTCTCCAGAGGAACTGATTTCTGCAGTTTAGAGATGGCCTGTAATTGGGCAAAACCTACTCTTCCCTTGTGGCACAGCAGCCCAACCCAGACAGATTACTGCCCTCCTGCACAAAACAGCTGCAATGTGCCATTAATAGGGATGTATAGCATTCCCCTGGGTCCTTGAAAGGTACAAGTGCGTGGCCCTTACCTAGACCTTTAATCCTGGTTCAGCCCTGTCCCCAAACTGCTTTTCTACACTAGATTAATAGAATCATAAACTCATAGAATTGGTTTCTATGATTCCATGAGTCAAGAATTAAAGGTCTAGTGCAGAACTGGCATAAATGTTTTCTTGTCTTTTTTTAATTTAACACATGTGAGTAGTATTATTACAAAAGAAGTACAGGGCTGATTCCGCACTCACCTTTCTCCGGGGCAGGCTTCCGTTTCTGGGCAGAGCAAACTGGCGATTTCGCACCAGTTGCTCTGCGCCAGCATTTTGCACAGGGCAACCCCGTGATTTGCCCCACCGCAGTGTAAACCTGAATAAACAGGTTTACACTGTGGTGGGGCAAATTGTGAGTTTGCCCCATGCAAAATGCTGGCACAGAGCAACTGATGTGAAATTGCCAGTTTGCTCTGCCCAGAAACGGAAGCCTGCCCCGGAGAAAAGTGTGTGGAATCAGCCCAGGTGTATTTACCAAGTCTTTACACAAGCCATACCTAAAACTTTACTCTTTTGAAATACATAATCACGCTAGTAAAACAATCTTCTTCCTTTGTTTCTTTACAATGCTAAGGGAAGAAAAGAAAAAAAGTTTGTGCTCAGTGCCTCCCACATATGCACAAGCCCATCTTGAATAATCAGTATTCAGAGTGGTGCTCAGCTCTGCCATCCCAGTGTCCCAAGCTATGATTCCCATTGTCATATCACCTGTCTAACTATTCACTGGTAACATGAACCAACAAGCATTTGGATGAAGAACAGAAAAAAACAGTTTCAGGCCAAGAATTAGGAATGTTATCAAAATTTCTCATCCCTCCTAGTTCAGCTTAAAAATTCCTGTTTTAATTTCACTTCTCCATGTATGAACTGAACCCTCATGATTTTCATACCGTTTTCTGTTTCCTTGAGTTGGATTTTTCAGATTTTAACTTTGTTTTCATGTCAATTGCATATTAGTGGTACAAAACAAATACACATCAATAAAAGAAGCAAGTGTATTGGAAGGGCAAGGAACAAAAATGAGTGAAACAAAAAAGTTCAACACCATTAGCATACAAAAGCCAAGAAAAATGAAAAAAATATATTTGTATACATTTTGGGCTGTTACATATGGAAATTTCTCAGTGTACTAAATGTACCCTTTTCTTATTCCAAGTCAGATGTAATATTGCTCTCTTTAGATTTTAGACCAGAAATGATAAATATACTATGCAGTCCTAAACAAAGTTTCACCCATCTAAGCTCAGGTTGCTAGGTCCAATGCAAGAAATATCTGGGGACTTTGGGGGTGGAGCCAGGAGAAAGAGTGTGACAAGTATGACTGAACTCCTAAGTGAGTTCTGGCTATCACATTTAAAGGGGCCGCACACCTTTTAAATGCTTTCCCTCTGTTTGGAAAAAATGAAGAATAAGGGCACCTTCTTTTGGGGCTCATAGAATCGGACCCCCTGGTCCAATCTTTTTGAAACTTGGGGGATGTTTTGAGGAGAGGCACCAGATGCTATGCTGAAGATTTGGGGCTTTCACCACAAATAACAACTCCAACAGAGGCCCAGATATTCACATATTGATTCTCCATTATACCCTATGGGAACTGATCTCCATAGGAAATAATGCAGTGTCCAGCAGACATTCCCCCCCCCCTACTTTCTGATAATCCTTTAGTGGGAGGAGGGCCTCCAAACCAGGGGATTCCCTGCCAACTGGGGGTTGGCAACCCTAAACCCAATGACTTAAATGGATTTAGAATTGTGTAAAGCTGCTCAGGATTGCACTGGTTATCTTCTAGTTTTGGGAGTCAACTTACAAAGGCAATAGTGAGCCCTCCTTCATTTATTCATCTTTCATACAATGAACCATACCCAAAAGCCATGAAATGGTAATTTGTGCTTTATTTGCTATACATAGTAGATTATAAACTGTTTTGAATTTTTGGATTATTGCAGATATAAATGTGCTGTAATTAACCAAATAAACCTATCAAGCTTATTGCTTCCACATGTGCTTCAGTGACAATCAGGGCCACTCTGTCAAGACCTGGATGCTGATCCTTTTTCATTTACTGGATTACTGTTTCTTTCACAAACCTTCGGGAGCACAAGTAACATAACATTTGATTGGGGGGAAATGCCATAAAAGCCAAAGGAAAGGGAGAAATAAAAATTGAAGAATTAGTCCATTGGACCTGGCATCAATCAACCTAAGTAGGAAAGCACAGAACAGCAGGAATGTGAGAGCTAAAGAAACAGGTCTTTGCTTTGCCTCCTGGTTCGTTCAAGACATCAGTGTGTGTGTGTGTTAGGGTTGCCAGCTCTAGGTTAGAAAATACCTAGAGACTGAGGAGGTGGAGCCTGAGAAGGGCAGGGTTTGGGGAGGGGAGGGACCTCAGCAGGATATAATGCCATAGAGGCCAACCTCCAAAACAGTCATTTTCTCCAGCAGAACTGATCTCTGTTGTCTGTAATCCTGGGAGATCTCCAGCCACCACCTGGAGGTTGGCAACCCTCCTTGAACAAACTGCATTCACCGCCAGAAGACCTACTAAGAACTTTTGAAAGATTTAACAAACAGGCCTTGTCTACACAAGTTCATTATCATGTCACTACCAGTTTGAAGTCCCGTTAATATGTAACTTAGGCTATTGTATACACAGAAAAACATCTGGAAATCCATGTTGATATCAGCATTATTGCATTTGAAATGGTTCCAAACTGAAGAAAGCGTCCCTGCTTCGGCTTACAAAGCTGAAGAGTAGAATGAAAATCTAAGAAATGAAGGTGACATAATGGGTCACAACAAAACCATGCCCTTGAACCTTCCCTCACCTAATTGGCATTTCCCCTTGCAATATTTTTTTTTTATTTTAAGGGGAAGAGGTACAAAGTTCCTGTATAGTGCACACAACAGCACAACTAATATACATATAGATAGGAGGTTGACAGAAACTAATTAATCACTTTTGCCTGAATTTTAAATGTGAATAATTTCATTGACCTTTCTGGTGTTATTCTGCTTTAGTTTGACTGAAGCATAGATTTCACCCATATATAGACATGTACTGATCTGACACATTAAAAACATTTTTGATCCATAATTCAGATCAGAAGACCCACTCTATCCAATTATCCTACAGATATAAAAGCCAAGCCATACTGGTGATGACTCACCTACCCTCCTTTGGTTGAGCCACGTGTCACTCAATCCCTCCAGCCCAAGACAGATGAAAACAGGGCCACTGGGGAAGGTGCCTTTGCAGCCTATTGGCCTGTCTCACTGGGTCCTCCATTTTCTTTCAGTGGCTGTTGCTAGGCAACCCACAGTATTCCAAGCTTGATTCTGTCAGTAAAAGGCAGGGGGGGGGGGAGAGAAGGCTCTTTCCAGGCCTATTTTGGCCTTTTAGGGAGAGCTCATTGGGGCCAGTCGTGACTAGGGCTACCAGTTCCAGGTTGGTGGGAAATTCCTGGAGACTGTGGTGGAGTCTAAGGAACTCAGAGTTTGGGGAGGGGAACACCCTTAGCTGAATATAATGCCATAGACTCCGCCCTCCAAAACAGTTATTTTCTCCAGGGAGAGAGATATCTGTTGTCTGCAGTTCAGTTGTGATACCAAGAGATCTTCAGGCTCCACCTGGAGACTGTCCACCCTAGGCCTGGCAGCATCCTCTGGGTGACTTGATGCCACTTGACTGGCATGTCTTAACTAGTCCTGGCTGCTTGCTACTGTTCAGCAGTAGCCATCCTATGATAGCCAGTGTAGCGTAGCAGTTAGCACTTCAGAGCAGGGTCTGCCTGACTCGGTTCTTGGTGTGGAAGCTGACTGATTTTGAACCAGTCACAGACATTCAGCCTAACCTGCCTCACAGGGTTGTTGTGCAGATCAAAAGGGGGAGAGAAGATTGATGTAGGCTGCTCTAGTCTCGGTCCCCACTGTGGAGAAAGACTCTCCTTTTCCTAGGTTGCTCTAGTCTTGGTCCCCACTGTGGAGAAAGACTCTCCTTTTCCTAGGTAGATGCTACAGGGAGGGGTGAGAAAATGGAAAGCTGAAGTCAGAGGGGCAGAAAGATGGGAAGGAGACAGGGTTGCCAACTCCAGCTTGGAAAATTCTTGGAGATTTGAGGGGTGGAGCTTGGAGAAGATGAGGTTTGAGTAGGGGGTGGGACCTCAATCAGATACAATGCCATATACTCCACCCTCCAAACCAGCCATTTCCTCATTAGGAATCATTGTTGCCAATCTCCAGGTAAGGAAGTAAGAACAAAGCCCAAAGGAATTCACAAAAAACCAGCCTCAATTACGAAAAAATTAACAAATTTATACAAAATACTTCCTACATAAGCAAACGATACTTCTTATAAATACAAATGCAATATAGCCCGAACCCAAAGTTCTTTCATTCAATGCCAAAGTTCATTTCTTTGTGGTGGAAGTCCGGGGAAGAAATTAAACAAGCCATGAAGTAGGAGTCTGATGCTTAGACAATCCTTTCAGCAAAGACAGATGTAAAGACGATAAGCAGCACAGCGCAATTTCACAACAGGGAAGCAAGCGCATATTGCCCTGTTTCACGCGAGACTTTAACAAGCTTCACCAGTCTTGAATAATTCACACATAGCAACGGCTCAACTTTTTTTCCCCTGCAGATTAGAACGGCACCGGACTCCTACTTCACGGCTTGTTTAATTTCTTCCCCGGACTTCCACCACAAAGAAATGAACTTTGGCACTTAATGAAAGGACTTTGGGTTCGGGCTATATTGCATTTGTATTTATAAGAAGTATCGTTTGCTTATGTAGGAAGTATTTTGTATAAATTTGTTAATTTTTTCATAATTGAGGCTGGTTTTTCATGGATGCCTTTGGGCTTTGTTCTTGCTTCACTTTTCCACGTTACTCTTTTGGTTACTCTAATCTCCAGGTAAGAGCTGAAGATAACTCAGAATTGCAACTGCTCTCCAGATGGCAGAGATCACTTCCCCTGTAAAAAAAAAAAAAAAAAAAAAAGTGGATTCTGTGCCATTATACCCTGCTGAAGTCACTTCCCTTCTGCTTTGGTCCCCACTGTGGAGAAAGTGTACTTTTCCTAGGTCAAAGGTGTGGAGGGGGGGTGGAAAGCTGAAAGATCACTCCCTACTGAAAACATCTTTAAGTGCATACTCTATGGTATACCATAACACAACCATACCAGGCCAAAAAAGATAGGTCACACCAAAAGCACATGCTGATGCTAAAAGCTACAAGGCCAAACAAGACAGAAAAATGTAGCAACAACGCACTGCAGACAAAAGGAAAGCTGATCTTCAGAGTGATCATCATCACGGTATGACACTACAGCAAATTGATGCTGAGTGCCCAAGGCCGGGGCACTCACTCAGAGCCTCTTTCTAGAGCCTGTTGTATTTATTTCCACAACAGGCATTACTCATGATATAATTCACAGTTATGTTTTAAAACAGTTCTGCAAGTAGAGGTAAAAATACTATTTCAGTATTTCTTTGTGTTGTAAGTTTTTAAAAGTTAAAGTTGTCTCCACTGACAAATACAGTATGGAATGCCTTTTTTTCTTGGTGGCGGTAGACAGTGCCATTAAGTCACAGCAGCTGACTTAATAAACCCTGTAAGGTTTCAGACGTTCAGAAGTGGTTTGCCATTGACTGCCTCTGCATCACAACCTTTATTCTCCTTGGTGGTTCTCCATCAAAATATCAACCACAGCTGACTGTGCTTAGCTTCTGAGATAAAATGAGATTGGATTATCCAGGTCAGGGCTTTTGTTCTTAGCTAGCCTTAAACCAAGTGAGCTCATTGACTGGTATTCCTTTCCCTATATATCAATTGATTGTAATTGCACTCACAAATCTGGAATGTTATATAGCCCTGTGGGTTTTTTTTAAAGAAGTCAAAGGAGGCAATTTATGAGAGAAACTGATTTTAGAAACACCATCCTAAAAGCAGCCCTGGGAGATTAAATACTGCTTGATAAAATGCTTTAGAACATTTATTTAATCTCGATAACTGAAGAATAGTAAGCATCTAAGATGAAAGTCCTCATTATATCCCAGGTGTTGGAACATTTGTAAATATCATAGTCCATTTGCACAGCAGAAAATAGGCCCATTCAGAGTGTCGTGACAACTCCTGAAATAAGAATGGAACAGTCTGGGACTAGCATGTATATGTTTCTGCAGTCACCTTGTTGTTTTCTAATTTTCTGCATTATCTTGCTTTTGCTTTAGGCATTTAAAGCATTTAAGCACCTTAGTGTTCATCTTGTACAGATTTACCTAACAGAACAGAAGCTGGAAACTGGGATCAAAGAGGGCCCCTAACACCCACTCTTTCCCTACCTTAGCCTCGGGACCCTTTTGAAAAAGTCTCACAGGATGAGAGAGAGGCATGACTGAGCAAGTAAAGGTGAACTCCTACCATTTCCATGTAACTCATACACACCTCTTTACCTGTCCTATCTCTCTCCATTTCTACCTTTCAGAAAATGCCTGCTGTCAGAAGGAACTCTAGAGATCATCAAAAAAGAGATGTAAATGAGACAAGCAGAAGAGTGTTCAAGTGAAAGAAACAGTTCTGGATTCATGGCATGGCTTTAATCCCAGGATCACATTTTCCCCCCATGGCAACCATATGCTGAGAAAGTGTGACCTAGGTTCTGAACTCTTTTTAATTTCATGGAATATTTCTTTCTCATCTATGTTTTCCGGGAACATTTAAGAACACATGTAACACATCTGGTGGGAAATACAACACCATTTGGGCTGAAGAAAATATAAAGCTTTGAGAAACACCTGTTGCTTGGACAATTTCATCGGCCTTGTACATCAAGACAAGGTTGTTTGGGTCCAAAGAGCTTGTTGCAGGTTGCTTTTGTAAAGAACATACTTACTCAAGAAGTAAATACTGTCATGGAGCAAGTGGGACTCAGCTGGAGATATACGCTTGTCCCTGTGTCACTCTGATTCTTTATTTTCACATAAACATGCCTCCACTTAAAATTCCTTTCTAGACACAATTGACAGAGTTTCAGCAGCTGCATATGTGAGTGAGAGAAGATGAACCTTCACCACCCAGGAAAGGAAATCAGGGCACATTTCTGGCTCTGCAAAGTAACTGCCTCATCGTTATCTTTCAAGTGATGCTTTACTGAAGGACCCACCCATGGGGAAAATTAAGCAGAGATAGGGTGCAGTCAGACATACCATTAAAAGCGGGTGTGTAGCGCTCAAATTTGAACCGCTGAATATTGATTCGATGTAGGGCCATTCAGACGAGCATCCAAGAATGTGACTCATTCTGTTGTTGAGCGATCAGATATCCAATACTATCACGCTCTTTTCTTGGAGCATGCGTGATCAGATGGTGATTTCTGGGAAGGGGGGGTCCATTGAACATATGCCCAACTGTTTGGAGGTGAGAAATCAAACATTGTTTCAGAGGCGGGGGGAAAGGGGGGAAAGTTTCCGGAATTAATGTTGCCGATTCAAACCAAGGAACTGCCAGGAATTACTTTCCTAGAAATTGGCAGTGACAATGATATCTGGAAATCCTCCACATTGAAAAAAAAGCTTTTTCCCCCTGTTCTGAATAGTGGGATAACATTTCCCGCCCCCCCCCCCCCGCCCTCCGATCCTGTGTTGATTGGAGAAGCAGAAGCGTCACCTCAGATTCCCGGATGATCTGGCAATGTGCATGTCTGCTGGGGCTTTTTTTTTTTAAAAAAAGGTGGGAGGGGCGGTAAACGTTCCAAGGGGCAGTATTGCGCATGAGCTGTCCAAACAGGAAAAAGCCAATTTTGTGCCTTTTTGAAAAAGGGCTGGACTTTCTGCGCTGTCAAATTAATGCGGCATTGAGGCGCAGCAAGCTGGGATGACCCTGGATGACGCTCGATTGCCAGATGTGGATGTCTGAACGAACACATTTAATCCGTCAGCGAGACAGAGCTGTGTCACCATTAATGGTATGTCTGAACACACCCATAGATGAGGAAATGGAAAATTGGGAAATGGAAACCTAGGCCCTTTAAAAAGTATAATTTCTAGGCCAGTGGTGTTTCAAACTTCCTATTCTCAACTACCATAAATCTTTCCTCATTGATATGTGGCACATGTGAGGCACACATTATGAAATGTGTGTACTTACAAAGGATTCTGGGGTGCTTATAGCAGTTCATGAAATATACTAGTTAGGAGGTTAGGGCCATTTCAATTCTCCCTGTGAACTCAGGTGTGCACAAAACAGCTCCCCACCCCCCCACCCCCCGATACACACACTCCTTATCCACTGAAGGAAAGTTGTCCTTCAGGAAAATTTTATTTGCCATTGCTGATCATTGAGATATTTGCAAATTCACTTCTTGATGTCATGAAAGAGTTAACCTGTTTGTTTGTTTATGCTAATTGTTAGTTAGCTTTAGAATGAATGAGCTGTCATGCATCTATTTCCCACACTAGAAGGGGAAGTCTTATTCATAATGAAATGACCTTTATCCTGGTCATTGGCTGATCAATAGTTTGGTGATGTTACCTGAGATTTTGCACTTACATGTTTGGGGGTTTATTCTTCCTGCCTTTGTTCTAAGGTCAGAACAGAGAATCCATCTTGGAGTAACAAGTAACTATAAAGATGTAACTAGATAGTTAGACTGTTTATTGTTTTTATCCTCTCAAGTAACCCTTCCTAATTTTCTTGGTAAATTTTCTTTTAGCAAATTTACATGTGTGTTTGCTGTTTCATTGCTTTACTCTGCTAAAATGTCTAGCCCTGATGGTTTCACTGAAGAAATTCTAAGATATTCCAGCGCTCCTTGGAACATATTTTGCAAACCACTCCCTCAGGAATCAAGGAGCAGCAAATACAATGAAGTCAATGTATTTTTAGAGGGAAAGATGCCAAGGAGAAAAATATGCAGTTATCACATTTAGTTTCAAAAAAAGAAGAGTTTGCCAAGGCAAAAGCACAAACCCAACTGTAATTAAAAATAGCTGTAATTAACTTCTGAAAACTACAGACACACATATTTTAAAAGCACAATAAAGATTAAAAATATAACATAATGAAAAATCCAACTGAAAGAAATACAAATGAATACTAACATGGAGGAAATGGCAATATTAATGATGCATAAAAAAGAAAAATAAATCTTTTAAAATGTGAAGGAAACTATAATGAGAGAAAATGAAGGGAACATTCATTCTTCCAGTTTAAATGGAAATCATAATAGGACAGGCCAAGAAAGATTTCGAAGGGCAGCTGGTTAATGTTATATTAAAAAATCAATCATAAGAAACTGTAAAACTATAATTGAAGCAGAAACCTGCCAGAGGTTTGGTTGGACCAGTAGACCACCTATTGTGAAAAGGATTTCTGAGAAGAACTGACATATCAGAAATGAATTCATAGCAGCTTTCATGGAAGTGGATATTGGGAAGAGACATCCTTTAGTGGTAAATCTTAATTTGAAGTGCAATTTTGAAGTGGACTGAAAGATTACACAACCCAACGCAAGTGCTCTTCACCTGTGCCAGAAAAGCCAAGAATTTGAGGGCCTTCATTTCTTGCAATGACTCTCAACGGAATGACTAATCAATTAATGACATAGATTAAGGTAGGATAATGGCTTTGAATTGTTTTTAATTGAGTCTGGCAGCCTGATCCTAGGAGACTGGTCTAGCTGCGCCAGAGCTGTGAATAGATTTCTTCCACAGCAGCTAAAAAGCACTCTAAGTGATGGTAATTGAAAAGAAACCACTTAGCACTCTTCACCGGGCATTAAAAACACTGCCTTGACCACCATGAAACAACAGTCTATGATCTCTATTTGCTTTGACCTCTCTCAGGAAGGATCCTCCATGCCAAGGGCCAGTGGTAGCCACTCTTTATGCAAGACAGCTTGAAAGTGCCAGAGCTGTCATTCCAATGGCACCCATCTGTACCATGATCCCAAGGAAGCCTACCATACAAGGAAACTCCATCTGTTCTAGGGCTGAGTCACATCCTGATACCTGCCTCTCTGAATTGTTACATCAGTGCAGCCACTCGGTAGCCAATGATATGATCTTCCAGACGAATCTGTGTGTGCGCATGTGTGTGTGTATCTTCTTTGTGCAGGTGGACTTAAATCCCCCTAACACGGTCTCAAATTAGCTTGCAAAAGTGCTAAGGAGGACAGATGCTATTTGGGGTGAGTACATTCTTACAAAAGGTATGTGGACAGGTGAAGTGGGTCAGCATATTTTACAATTGCAGGGGCTTTGACAGGGCTTTGATACGTTCTCCTTGACCAAGGACATAACAGCATGACTGAAGGAATGCTGATCTAGTACAACAGCTGAAAATGAAACAGGCTGTGTGTACTTAAACTGTGCCTAGTTCTAAGAACTTTTCCAGCCTCTAAAACATCTGAGGAAGGAGCCTTCAATGTTTTGCTAGCTGCCAGAGTTCCTCTGTATTTTCCTTCAGTTGTGCTCCAGTTGTGGTTATAACTGCTGCTGAGTCCAGCAGTAGTTTCAGTCTTTTCAAGGATGAATATATCCTGGATTGTTTTGGTTTGTTTGGTTGTTTTTTTTTTTTTTTTTTAAACTTGGCTATAGGAGAAAAAATGCAGATTGGAAGAGTGGGGAATCTAATTCTCCAGATTAGAGTCTGCCACTCTTAACCACTACACCAAGCTGCCTTGAGACTCCAAAAGGTCAGGCACATAGCTACAGTGGGGCCCAGGGGGGTCAGGCCACTCCATTCAACACCACCTCCATCTGTATGGCCTATCTATTGGAAAGCCTCCAGTCTGCCCCCTTTGGTCATCGCCACTTGCCACCGCTCTGAACAAGTGCAGCATTGCTACTGCAGGGGCTTCAGATCGGTATGGGGGGAGCCTACTTTGTAGCCGGATTCCCCTGGAATGTTTACTGAGTTAGACACAGGGCTTTTTTGGAACAGGAACACACAGGAATGCAGTTCCAGCTGGCTTGGTGTCAGGAGGTATGGCCTAATATGTAAATGAATTCCTGCTGGGCTTTTTCTACCAAAAAAGCGCTGGTTAGATAAATTGCTGGGGGGAGCGGGGCGGGTTTTGCTGTCGCTTTATTTGAGAAACAGAGAAAGTGTTTAGGGCCAAACCAGGTGGTTCCCCTGGATCCAAAATGTCAGACGATGGAACTTCAAAGTAAGCAGACTTCCATTGGTTACAATGTTAAGGCTTTATTTGATAATCCAAAGGTTCTGAACAAAGAAGCATTGGAACTGATGCTCTTGGAATGGAGCATAGATGTTTTAACTAAAAGTACATCATAGGCTTTCTAAACAAATCTACATTCCCACACTAGAGGGATACATTTAACACCATCTCTCCCCTTATCTTCCTGTGGTTCCCATTCTCACGGAACAGCCCTGCTGGCTTCCCTGAGGCATTTTATCTTCAAAGGGTTGTTGCTTTTGTTAACATCAAGGACAGGAATTCATAGTAGGGTTAGTAATGCCTCTACTTCTACTTTGATATGCAAGGTTTCTGTTTAGGGTTAGTAGCAACTGTTACAAGATGGAGTCGGTTAGGTCAAGCTATACATGGAAATCTAAATGCAGCATCATATCATAACAGTAAAGCTTTCCAGTGTCTGACACCACCCCCAAACCAAAAAAAAAAACTGGCTATGCCCTGCTTAAGGTAGAGAATAGTGGCATATAACCTACAGCCCTCCTACAGCCAGGTGACTCTTTGCCACTGTGGGTCCTATGACCCTCAGCATAACCTTCTCAGCAAATATGGGTGGTTGCTAGAAAAAAGAGGAGTTCCCCAGATCTATGTGTGGTTTGCAGTGAAATTCCACAACCTTCCAGATCTAAAACTAACTGTTAAAAACTGGGCACCAAAGAACCTTGTTTGCTTTCAGCAGAAGTCTCTTTGTTTTTTTCCAGCCTCGTGCTAAAAATCTTAATCCTCTAACAAGCAACAGGAGATTTAACTGGCTCTCTGTTGGGGGCTTTTTCCTTCCCTTTTCAAATATATATATATATATATATATATATATATATATATATATATATATATATATATATATATATATATATATATATATATATATATATATATATATATATATTTCCACTCTGCCATCTTCTGCAAAGGAAGCAGATCCTTTTTTGCTATGTGCTGGGGCTGTGCAGTGGTATAAGCAAGCAGGCACCAGGTTGCACATCTCCCTGTGTGGTCTGTTTTTGAGCACCATCTGCCTTGAGTTTAGCACAACACTGCAATGCAAGCAATTAAAACAATCTGCTTGAGTTAAAAACCTGGATAAATCCACCCTTAAGCAAGCAATCGGGATGTAGATAAGAAGCATCAGACACAGCAAAAATTACACTGGACAACCAACTAGTATTTAAGGGCAGGGGGTGACTAGAGATCAAAAATGTGCTGCTGTTAGGAATATTAATAGTTCTGTGATCCTCCACCCCAAAGCTTTGCTGGAGAAGTGCCGGGGGGGGGGGGGGTGGTGGGAATTAAACAATATCTTAATTGTGCATACAATTTGAAAGAATTATCTGCATCTCTATTAGTTTATGCTGCTTTCCTTACTATTAAATAGCCAACAAGATGTGATACAGATTGATACAACTGCCCCATTTTGAATAGAGTGCATATCTGTGGGGGAGGACATTTAGGATCTGTGTGGGAAAAAAGCAAAATAGGATGATCCTTGAGAGCCAATTGGCAGACTATGTATATGTCATTGAGGCCAGATGACTTGCATTTGGAAGTTCCTAAAGAGCTCAAATGCTGAAATTTTAATAAAACTATGCAGCTTATTACAATGAATACATTTACCAGAAGACGGGTAGCTAATGTACGAGTTTTAAAAGAAGATACTAGGGTAAGCTGAGAAATTACAGATCCCACAACCTAACTGCCATCCTGGGTAAACTGGCAGAAAGCGTTATTAAAGCTAGATTTCTTAAGTATACAGAATAAGTTTTGTCAGAGAAGAATAATCAAGGCATCTGCAAAAAGAAAGACCACTCTCACCAACTGTTTAGAAAGAGTTTCTTCAAGTTCTAGTATTTTGGGAGAAGGAAAAGGATTTCTCTTTGCCAACTCTTTCTACTCCATGCATAATTTTATAAATCCCTTTTCTCCCCTTAATCATCTCTATTCTAAACTGAAGAGTCCCAGACTCTTCAGCCTTTCCTCATAGAGAAGGTGCTTTAACCCCATAATTATCTTTGTTGTACACAGTATTCCAGATGAGGCTGCACCATAGTTAGGGTTACAAAGATAGCAACAGGATACAGGATAGGGTTGCTTGGTCTCTTCTGGCAACCAGTGATGGGGGGACTTACTGGGAGCAGCAGGGAGGGGAAGGTATGATGGTGGGAAGAGACAGAATTATAAGGAAAGGAGGTCGAGACATGATAGTTCTCGGTCCTCTTCCAGTCTGCGTCCCATCCCAACGGTGGCAGGTAGAGGGGTGCTATGTAATGCCAGGTCCGGCTTGTGTGACTGAGACCTGGGTGCGAGATGGGGAGACTGTAGCTCTCTCCCAAACGGCTCCCCCAAGATACTCAAGTCTTTCACCAATCACGGACTAGCGGGCGGGGAGAGGGGTGGCTCTATTCATACGAGAGGCTTACTCCTTCCGGGCTCTCCTAGACCAAGAGATCTATGGCATTGAATGGCCAGTCTGGCTTGGGACGTTGGGGAGGGGTTGGAGATCTGGCTGGTGTACCGTCTACCTAACGCACCAGCCGGCACCTTACCATCCCTGATGGTGGCCATAACAGGCTGGGCATTGGAGTACGTGCCTGTCTTCTGGTTCAGCTCTGAATTGCTTCAATACACTCAGCTTGGAGGAAGTTGACAGAATCCTCTCTACTGTATGCCCAACAACTTGTGATCTGTACCCTTGCCCCTCCTGGCTAATTAAAGCTTGCCAGAGAGAGCTTAGATATCCTATACGGGATATCGTAAATAGATCCCTCATGGAAGGGCGTTTTCCAACACCTTTTAGAAAGGCTGTGGTCCACCCTCTGTTGAAAAAACCAACATAAGACCCGACCAAACTGGCACATTAATGGGTAGTCTCGAATTTACTCTTTGGGGTAAAATTATTGAGGGCAGTAGCACTACAGTTACAGAGCTTTCTGGATGACGCTTCCGTCCTAGACCCTCACCAGTCCGACTTTCGCCTAGGTCATTGGACAGAGACAGTGCTGGTCACCCTGGTGGATGACCTCCAGCAGTATCTGGATTGAGGCAGCTCGGCGGTACTGATGTTGTTGGACCTATCAGCAGCATTCGATATGGTCAACCATCAGTTGCTGACCCACTGTCTCGCCAACGCAGGGATTCAGGGGTTGACCTTGCAATGGCTTTCCTCTTTGCTAGATTGTCGGGGACAAAGGGTAGCAATTGGGGGTGAACTGTCCTGGAGGCATGCACTTGACTGCGGGGTGCCTCAAGGGTCGGTGCTCTCCCCAATGTTGTTCAACATCTACATGCACCCCCCTGCCCAGATTGCCCGGAGGTATGGGTTGGGTTGTCACCAGTTTGCTGATGACACTCAGCTCTATCTACTAATGGACGGCCGGCCTGACTGTGTTCCAGAAAATTTGGACCTGGCACTACAAGCCGAGCTGGATGGCTTAGGCTGAGTAGATTGAAGCTCAATCCAGTGAAGACAGAGGTCCTTTGTCTGAGTCGTGGCAGTCTGGGAAGGGCAATTCCCCTATTGGCATTTGACGGTGCGCCACTGACAATGGCGCACAAGGTCAAGAGCTTGGGGGTGCTACTGGAGCATGCCTTGACAATGGAGGCCCAGATAGCAGCCACTGCTAAATCCGTGTTTTTTCATCTTAGGTGGGCAAAGCAGCTGATCCCCTTCCTGGAGCACGGTGACCTGGCAACAGTGATCCATGCAACGGTCACCTCAAGGCTGGACTACTGTAATGCCCTCAACATGGGACTGCCCTTGGGCCAAACCCAGAAGCTGCAACTAGTGTAGAATGCGGCCGCTAGGCTGTTACTGGGGCTCCCCAAGTGGGAGCACATACAGCCGGGACTGTGGAAACTGCACTGGCTGCCAATAGTATACCGGATTCGTTACAAAGGGTTGGTTATCACCTTTAAAGCCCTATATGGCCGAGGACTTGCCTACCTTAGGGACTGTCTCTCCCCACATGTTCCTCAGAGAGTACTCAGATCAGGATCACAAAATCTATTAGTAATCCCTGGGCCGAAGGAGGCCAGATTAAAATCAACCAGAGACAGGGTCTTCTCAATTGCAGCCCCCTGCTGGTGGAACCAACTGCCAGATGAAGTGAGGGCCTTGTGGAACCTCGTGCAGTTCCGCAGGACCTGCAAGACTGTCCTCTTCCAGCTGGCATTTAATTGACACGGCACTGGTATTTAAGGGAAGTGGAAGAAGGCCGTCGCCACTGGAATAGCACCAATCCAATATTGCAGGGGTGGCCAACAGTGGCTCTCCAGATGCTTTTTGCCTACAACTCCCATCAGCCCCAGCCAGCATGGCCAATTGCTGGGGTTGATGGGAGTTGTAGGCAAAAAACATCAAAGAACTACTGTTGGCCACCCCTGCAATATTCTGTTTTAACTGTTTTAACTACTGAATAGCTGTTTTATTGCTGAATGTGTAATTTTTAATACTTATTAATTTTAATTGTTTGTTGGGATTTTGTTGTAAGCTGCCCTGAGCCTGCTTCAGTGGGAAGGGTGGGATATAAATAAAATAAAATAAATTGTCATCCACTCATCCAATCTGTGGAGATCCTCTTGGACCTTTTCACAGTCAGCCTTGGTTTTCACCGTCTTGAATAATTTTGAGCTAGCGGTCAGGCCACCTTCTCAATGGGGAAGTGCTAAAGCTTGGGCCAGGATGGGGTTGTTCAGAAAGGAGATGACTGGGAGTGCAATCTTAAGCAGAGTTATGCCCTTCTAAATTCAATGAAGTCAACAGTATTAGAAGGGTGTAACTCTACTTAGAATTGCTCTGTAAAGATAATACAAAGGACACAGACAGAGCCTTTTTTCCTTTAGTGAAGTTTTCAGATCTGATGGCAACATTTGTTGTTTTTGATGTCAATTCACAGCTGACTTATGGCAACCCCATGGGTTTTCAAGGCAAAAGATGTTCAGAGATTGCTTGTCTCTAGAATTCCTAGGTGGTCTCCCATCCAAATACTAGTTATCCAGGTTAAGGCTGGGGGCAACCTATTGCTGACTATCTGATTCTGGTGACATACAGTGGGGGAATGATGTTGTCTCCCTCCCTTACTTGGTAGTCTTACAAAGATATCTGGCTGCTACTCTATGTTAAGAGGACTAGATAGAGTTTCATTTTGGACTCTCATTAGGTTGTTAGGCAACATTAGGTTAGGCACCAGATGTAAACACAGGCACAGTTTACTTGAAGTTTGGTCATAACATTACGATATACTGAACTGTCTATACACGTCTATTAACCAGAATGTGCAAAACCAAAGTCATCAGAAGGGCACTGAAGACTAGAATTGCAGAATACTAGAACAGCTGAAAAGAGGCTTTTGTAAGAGAATAGGATTGGAGTCTAATGCAAGGTTTATTGTAATGTCATGCTTTTACTGTACTGTCTTTTACTTTCGTAAATCATTCTCTTCATTGTTTCTGGCAGGGGTCCCCAGTGTGGTGTCCATGGGCACCATGCTGCATAACAAGTATTTTTAGGAATTGGATACGGCTAGGTAAGGCTATTGATCAGCAAGGCCTTTGATTGACTCCTAGAGATCTGATTGGCTGTGCAGATTGTTTTAAATGTTGCTTTGGCAGCAGCTGCCACCAGAGCATAAGGCTCTGCACTGTGTCACTGAAGTTAAGCTGGATGTTTTATGTCTCCTGGTTCTGGGATTCAAAGGTTTAGTTGCTCTGAATGTAGTCTGTGTTCGACTTAGTCACCATGGGTAGTAGCCGCTGACAGAGATACCTTCCATGAATCGATCTAATCCCCCTTTAAAGCTGTGGCCATCACTACATCCTCTGACAGCAAATTCCATGTTTTAATCATTTAATTCTTTCCTTTTGCCCATCCTGAATATATTGCCCATCAGCTTCATTGGATGTCTTCAAGTTGAACTTGAACTCAAAGTTGAACTTGTGGATCTCCTGACAAAAATATGTAATCTTTCATTGAAATCTGCCTCTGTTCCTGAGGACTGGAAGGTAGCAAATGTCACCCCCATCTTCAAAAAGGGTTCCAGAGGAGATCTGGGAAATTACAGGCCAGTCAGTCTGACTTCAATACCGGGAAAGTTGGTAGAAACCATTATCAAGGACAGAATGAGTAGGCACATTGATGAACACGGGTTATTGAGGAAGACTCAGCATGGGTTCTGTACAGGAAGATCTTGCCTCACTAACCTGTTGCATTTCTTTGAGGGGGTGAACAAACATGTGGACAAAGGAGACCCAATAGATGTTGTTTACCTTGACTTCCAGAAAGCTTTGATAAAGTTCCTCATCAAAGGCTCCTTAGAAACCCCAGAGAGCACTGAGGTCAGTAGGAAAGAACAGACTGACTACCCCTGGGCCAAGACAAATTAAACTACAGAATACTCGCTCTCGGGCCTTTTCGGCCGCAGCCCCACATCTCTGGAACCAACTCCCAGAGGAGGTGCGGGCCCTGCGGAACCTTGATCAGTTCCGCAGGGCCTGCAAGACCACCCTTTTTAAATTAGCTTATGAATAACTGAAAATCCGCCATCAGCATCAACTAGAAGAGTGTTAAGGATAGCGTCATAAAATGTTTTAGTTAATTGTTTTAATTCAGGCTTTTAAGGTTAGTTTAAGGATAGCGTCATAAAATGTTTTAGTTAATTGTTTTAATTCAGGCTTTTAAGGTTAGTTTAATGTTAATTTAATGTTTCTAGTGTAACTGTTTTATTGTTGGTGCACCATTGGTCACCGTATTGTTAGCCGCCCTGAGCCTGCTTCGGCGGGGGAGGGCGGGGTACAAATAAAATTTATTATTATTATTATTATATTATATAGAAAGCTCGAGAGTCATGGAGTAAAAGGACAGGTCCTCTTGTGGATCAAAAACTGGCTAATTAATAGGAAGCACAGAGTGAGTATAAATGGGCAGTCTTTGCAGTGGAGGATGGTAAGCAGTGGGGTGCCGCAGGGCTCGGTACTGGGTCCCATGCTCTTTAACTTGTTCATAAATGATTTGGAGTTGGGAGTGAGCAGTGAAGTGGCCAAGTTTGCAGATGACACTAAATTGTTCAGGTTGGTGAGAACCAGAGAGGATTGTGAGGCACCCCAAAGGGATTTGTTGAGGCTGGGTGAGTGGGCGTCAACGTGGCAGATGAGGTTCAGTGTGGCCAAGTGCAAAGTAATGCACATTGGGGCCAAGAATCCCAGCTACAAATACAAGTTGATGGGGTGTGAACTGGCAGAAACTGACCAAGAGAGAGAACTTGGGGTCATGGTAGATAACTCACTGAAAATGTCAAGACAGTGTGCGATTGCAATAAAAAAGGCCAACGCCATGCTGGGAATTATTAGGAAGGGAATTGAAAACAAATCAGCCAGTATCATAATGCCCCTGTATAAATCGATGGTGCAGTCTCATTTGGAATACTGTGTGCAATTCTGGTCACCGCACCTCAAAAAGGATATTATAGCATTGGGAAAAGTGCAGAAAAGGGCAACTAGAATGATTAAAGGATTGGAACATTTTCCCTATGAAGAAAGGTTAAAACGCTTGGGGCTCTTTAGCTTGGAGAAACGTTGACTGCAGGGTGACATGATAGAGGTTTACAAGATAATGCATGGGATGGAGAAAGTAGAGAAAGAAGTACTTTTCTCCCTTTCTCACAATACAAGAACTCGTGGGCATTCGATGAAATTGCTGAGCAGTCAGATTAAAATGGATAAAAGGAAGTACTTCTTCACCCAAAGGGTGATTAACATGGGGAATTCACTGCCACAGGAGGTGGTGGCGGCTACAAGCACAGACAGCTTCAAGAGGGGGTTAGATAAAAATATGGAGCAGAGGTCCATCAGTGGCAATTAGTTACAATGTGTGTATATATATGTGTGTGTATGTGTGTGTGTATATATAATTTTTTTTTGTTGTTGTTGTTTTTGGCCACTATGTGACACAGAGTGTTGGACTGGATGGGCCATTGGCCTGATGCAACATGGCTTCTCTTATGTTCTTATGTTCTTAAGTTCTAGTATTTGGGGAGAGGAAGAAAAATTTCCCTCTGCTAACTCTACTCCTGCTGACCTATGAATTTGTATATTTTGTAATTTGCCTTGTGTCTCTGTGATGAGCTATAAATGAAGTACATACATACAAAGATACATACATACATACACACATTAGGGTGTCCAACCTCCCCCAGCGCAGGCAGCGGTTCACTGCTGCCAGGCCCTATCCCCTGTTGCCAATCAGTAGGCTGGTGGGTGGGGCTTACTAGGAGAAAGAAGAAGGCCCAAGTGACATCATATAGGAAGTGATATAATCACACCAGTAACTTGCGGGTGATGCTCTGGTATTTGGGCAAAACTCTATGGTAGAAGTCATTTTTATCATAGATTTTTTGCCCAAATACCAGAGCACTGTCATGATGTAGCAGAGTGATGGCATCACTTCCTGTTCAACATCACCTGGTAAATCTGCCCCCATCCCCCACTGGTTCCTAGGAGGGACCTGGCAACCCTAACACACACATATACATACACACACACTGAAATGAGGCATCTGGCAATTGGCCAGTGATGTTTTATCCTCTTGACTGTAGTGCTGTCTGGAAGCTATGTGCTATACAGAGCCATCCCAAGTATAGTTACACACTTCCAGTATGTAACATACTTCCAAGTATGTACTTGTTCCACAGAACAATCAGCACAGTCAACAACCATCTTCCTTATCTTCAAACCCCTTCCAACCTTCCCAGCAATTAACACAGAACAATGGTCACATTCAACAGCCAGTTTCCTTATCACTACCCTTCCAGGAAGCCCCACCAAACAATGGGCACATCCACAAACCAATTGCCCTTTCATCATACCCCCTCCAGCCTACAAATAGCAGCTCTCCAGCAGCCCTGGCCCCACTCAATGCACAGCAGCCAAGAAGGTCTGAGCGCCTCCTCCGGCTGCAACGCCACTGAGGATGTTCTCCGCAGCTGAGAACAAAACGTCTGGAAGGAAAACTTTCTCCAGTAGAACACGGCACTTGATCCCGAAAGATTCTACAAACCCTAATATGTACTTGTATTTTTATCTTTTGTCTATTAATATTGGTCTTATGACCTCCTAATGTGAGCCACCCTGAGCCTGCCTCTGCGGGGAGGTCAGGATACAAGTCGAATAAATAAATAAATTTTTAAAAGAGGGTAACTGTAGTTAGGACTGCACCATGAGTCATCTATTGTTAATTTTCTTGCTTGGAACATGAAACAATAATTAGGTCTGCAAAGGCTGCAAAAAAAAAATGCTCCCCAATGTGAGAACCATAATGTTTGCAAGTCCCTTTGCCATTTTTGCCAGCCCAGCTGCAGTGAGCAAAGGCAACAGGATTACAGTATTACAGTCAACCCCCCACAGTCACCACATGGAAGTGGTTTTCAGCATGCCTCCATGTGGGCGCTGTAATATATGAAGCCGCTTATAAAAGCCATTGTGTGGTCAGTTATCAGATTCATTCATTAGCCAGTAACTTTTGTCAGTTTTATAGGAAGGAGACCTTTGTTGAACTGCAAACCTTTGTGGTTGTCTGGATTAGCTTGAAGCTATTTCAATGAATATTTTGGATGAAGGCCCAACAATGGCCACTGGTTAACTTTGGTTAAAAAGAGTCTCCAGTCAATCTTATCAACTACTTCGGCTTAACAGTGGTACTGATGTGATTGTGCACACAATTAAGTGAGGGGCGTTATTCAGAAATGCTCTATTTTGCACATATTCTGTCTTCCTTCTTGGACTGTGTGCCCTGGGGATATTCCTGTTTAACAGGTATACATATATGTAAATCACAGGTAATGATCTTGTCAGTGTACCTTACTGGAGCTGAACAGTCACCCTTTCTTAGTCTCTCTTGAATGGACTCTCTGACAGATTGGGGTGAAAACTATCCAAGTGGCTTGGCCTTTTTATTATTAATTACACTGGTGATCTGTTCTCCCCTAAGATGCATTTTTCAGCTGATGTATTAGAGAAGAGTAACGAAGTTTCGATTAATTTAATTACTTAACTTTCCATTAAGTAGCGAAAAGTTGTGTTTTAATAGGCATAATAGCTCACGGGAATAACTCAGAAGCAAAGGGAGGGGGAAGCTAATGTGGAAAAATGGAAGGCATTGCTCTAATTCTGAACTAAGTCAAACATAGGGATACCATTCCCTAAGTGGGGGTGGGGGCAGGGCCAGCCTTAGATTGTCCGGCACCCTAAGCAAGGCTAACTTCTCCCCTCACACAAACTGATAATGTCACTGAGTCACATGGAGGGGTACCCAATTTGGCACCCCAGAAAGCCAGCACCCTAGGCAATCACCTAGTTTACCTAGTGGCAGAACCAGTCCTGAGTGGGGGATCCCCTGCTTTCATGGGCTACTGCCCACTACCAGATTCAATGGAATCTAAGTATCCTGAATGGACTGTGAATTGCCATCTTCAGGTAACTTCTTGTTACTGCATTTTGTGATGCATTTTGTGTTTAATGTTTCAGACAGAAATCACTTGGTCAAGCCTGCTCGTGCCTTCCTGAGACCCCCAGCATCCCCATCAGTTTTTATGGCTCAAGCTATTCGACACAGAGAGAAAAAGGGCTTCAATCAGATGTTAGCTAACAAAAACATATGGAGCAATTGTATTTGAAAGCACACTTCATGAACCTGCAAATGCTATCCCCCAGCTTTTCACTACAATTTCAATCCTTGGAATGTCTAAGAAGAAGTACATATTGGCATCTCTATTTGTTACATACATTGAAGATGAAGTTAAAACCTTGCCTCCGCTCTTACTTGCAGACAGACAGTCGAAAGAATACTTTATGAAGGAAATTTCTGAGAAGTTTTATATTTCTCTAGGCCTCCTCCCAAAATATCAAGGCTGAGGGAGCTTTTTCAAAAAGCTACCAGGCTTTTTATGCTTTCGTGGTATATATCATAACTATGCCTTTGTATTCTTCCACATTCGATTTTTTTTAAACTATGGGTTGAAAGTAATCAGTTTCCACAGGTAGACTGAAGAAACTACTAGTACTTGTGCCACTACTATGGTAAAGGTTGACTAGACAGTTGGCAGAACTTTTTTGTGTGCCGATATGCACTGATACAGCATATGGTACCTTTCTGGTTAGCAGCAGCTGTTTTTCTGACAGATCTCAGGTGGCAGGTAGTCCCTTCACTGTGCCAAGGTCTCCTGAATCATCTCAAGGCTTGTTATGCGAGTATGTGAGGTACCTGGCCTGGGGCACCTTCTAGTCCCCTGCCCCATGACAGGGAAGGGATGCTGTGGGGCTGAACCCAGCCTCCTGATTGGGTCAGAGAACTAGGAAGGGATGAGCAGTGCCAAAACCATTCTGCAGCTTGTGCCAAGTGCGGTCCCTCACATCAAATCAGTCCTTGTCTTGGGTGGATGGGAAAGGGGCTGGACCACAATGGAGTCTGCTTCCCTGCACTGTTGCTGGGATGAAAGGGCTGTCCTGCCAAGCTGACTGGCAGCTGGTCTTCCTGCATAGACTTGACAAGCCAGGGATGAGGCCAGCATCCCTAAGAGGATGGCAGGTCATGGCTTCTCTGGCGGCAAGTAGTGTTGGAATTGGGGGTTAAATACACCCTCACCCAAAGGGAACAGAACATGCCAGGAGGATCCCTTGCCCAGCAGTGGGGAGAAATGGGCAGAGATTTATGTTTCCTAGCTGAAGTATGATAGTGGATTTCAGCAGCAGGAATTAAAAATACCACTGACCTTGATCAATTTGTAAGCTCTCCCTCAGTTGGGCTTCCTCTTTATTATGGTGGAGTGCAGGAGGTATTACATGAAGTAATATGAACAGTGTGATTGGAACCTTTCACTTTAACAACAACAACAAAAAGAGATACCGCTTCAGGTTTGTTGTGTTTAACTCCATCTTTGCTTCCATTCGTCCATATTAGTACCGCCAAGCCCAAATTCAAAAATGCAGTTCGAACTTTTCTATTGGCATGGTACAATTTAACACATTTTCTGTTTTTGAGTATAGGGCATTATACTGAAGTCCATTTTTCCAAACATGTTTTGGCATTTCTTTGCCTGCTCTCTGGAAGAGTTGTCTGGAATGCTTCATTAGGTTAGATATTAAATGGGGTTATATGTTATATATGAGTATCGGCACTGGGTACAGGTATTGAAGTGTCAGAGTAAGAACTGAGGAATCCAGGGTCAAATCCTGCTCATCTGTGAAACCTACTGGGTGACCATGGTGGGCCAGTCACTTTCTTTCAGCCAGGGCTTTTTTTGTAGCAGGAATTCCTTTGCATATTAGGCCATACACCCCTGAGATAGCCAGTCCTCCTGGACTTACAGTAGGCCCTGTAGGAAGAGTCCTGTAAGCTCTTGGAGGATTGCCTACATCACGGGTGTGTGGCCTAATATGCAAATGAGTTCCTGGTACAAAAAAAGTCCTGCTTTCAGCCTAACCTATTTATTTAGTTTATTTTAAACATTTTTCTGCTGCCTTTCCACTGGATTGTGGTTGATGGAAGAATAAAATAAGGTCTAGAACCATTTATGCCCTCCTGAGCTGCTTGCAGGAATGGTGTGATAAAAATGGATCAATAGCAGCATAGATAGCAATAGCTGCTTGAAGCCTTGGATAATGGCTACCAGTCAGATTAGACAAAACAGAATTAGTTGGACATACACTCTGTATAAGACAGCTTCATATGTTCATATTCTCAGCCTGAAGGGGTGAGAGAGAAACTACTGCAGATTCCCTGTGAACTCTTGAGAAGTACCTCATTGCTGAAGTTAATGTGGAAATAAGCTATTGCTCTTTCAAAATGTCGGTGTGCACACCCAATGTGATAACCTGTGAATGGTTTACATTTACGGCCATTGCCCTTCCCTTCAACCACACAGCAAGAAATGCTGTTTACATTTATGACAGACCTTCCCTTTCTGTCTTTGTCCTTGTAAGAACTCTGGGGCTGTATTTCTACAGGAACATTTTGCCAGCATGGATGAGTCACTACTGAAAGCTTCTGCTCAGTGTGTGCTAAAAAACTACAGAGCCACTTAAAAAAATAATTAAAATGTCAAATATTCACTCGTATGATTGAAGAATAGTGTAGCTCTGTGGCCATCAAGTGCATTTTTGCTTAGAGGTTTGCTAGGATAACGAGCAAGCTCTGTCTCCTTTTCATTCATTACTAATACAGTCAATAGATTGATAGATAGACAGACAGACCTCTAGATTCTCATGCTGCTTTAGTTCCATGATTGCTGAGCAATCTATGAAACTAAAAGGGATGGATTTTTTCCCCAAAAAAGTAAAGAAATAAAGATAAATATATTCAAAACTAAGTACTTGGGAACATCTGGGGAGAGCTGCTATTCTTTAAAAATCCCAGATAATAATTTATCCACCTAATCTGCTAAGAAAGATGGTTATTGGTACCATCTCACCATTTCTCTGTAATCAACTGCCATCTCTTTTCATTCAGTTTTCTACACGCGAAAGAGGAGTCAGAGGTGGGAGGATTTTTAGTTTCTCATCCCTCTTCTAAACACTCTTGCACGTGCACAGAACTTTGAGAGAAAGGAAGGGCTTAATTGTCACTCTGAGATGGGTTTTGAATATGTTGGAAATAGCATCACCCACTGAGGACTATTAGACCTTTATGGCACTTCAGTATTTTTAGTGATGAAGCTTTTACAAATCTATTCAGCTGCATCTCAAACCCAGTTTGTTTCCGTCATGAGCAGGTCATTGTGTCAGTTAAGATTATGTTGTCTCAGAATCTTGGTAGCAGTTAGGGAAAAACATTAATGGAGGCTCACTTATAGGAGCTACAATTGTTTTAGATTTCCTACCTTCTTCTAGGAGAGAGAGGAAGGTGACTGTGACAGACTGCACTTTTTAAAAGCTTAGAAGTGCTGTACAAACAGCTAAAAGACTGTGAAGGGTTAATTCTTCACAGAGAGCCAGAAACCCTTGAGTAACAGGCTATTCCAATTGATCTGATTAGTTAGCACCAGTTGAACAGAGAAAGACTTCTGAAGTGGATGCTGAGGAGAATGCAGACTGATTTCAGACCTAGCTGAGAAGAGTCAAGTACTGACAGTTTTGGAATTCAGCCCTGACTGAGAGCAGTTTAACACTGACAAGAGACTAGGGGGGAAGTTGGCAAGGAAGTTTGGGATGTAGGCAAAGACTCCCATTCAGGCCAAGAAAAGGGGATAGATCTTCTAGAGAGAGAAGAAAATTCCCTACCCGGTCGAACAGGGAGTTAGCTCTGAAAAGTGCAGATCCCTGGTTTGGTATGGTTAGAAACTGCCTCTGGAAACCTTAAGAGTCAGTTAAAAACTCAAGATGACTACTGGTGTTCCAAGAAAAGGAGTGCATCAGCTTTCTGGCAGCCAAAAGTGTCAGAGAATACTCAAAGAAAGTGTACTGAAGTGTTTGGGGGGGAAACACTGGAACAAAGCCACTCAACATAAAGGTTTAAGTAACTGTAAAAAGCTTAAGAAGCTCTCAGCTTGAAACACAAGAACTAAAGTCTGTGCATGTACTGGTTTTACCTCAGGGTTATCTATATTGAGTTACCTCAGAAATTTTCAACCCCTAATTTCACCTGACCTTTCTCCTCTATGTTGAAGAAAATATTTTGTTATTTTTGGATTTCAAAACATCTCAAGTGCTGTTTGTTTAGGTTAAAGCGGGCTCCTGATCCTTTCCTCAGGTTCCTGGGCAGAGCCAATAGCCAAAAATATTAAACAGTGACAAAGTGGGACAGCCAGCATTCTTCAGCAAAGAAAGAAACGCATTATTAGGGAGGTTCAAGTCAGTAAAGGGAAAGAATAATGGAGGGGAAATCTTGCCTCTAAGAGGGGGTAAAACAGTCCCTGGGAGGTTCTGTTTGCCCCACTGGGCAAAGTAAAAAACATATAGCGTAGTCCCCAAAGCAAACATAACCCTTTAAACTCCCACGTGTGTCCAGCAATGCTAAAGGGTGCATTGTTCAAATGCTAAATTCTGTGGTTGTGATTCGTGGTTCTGAAGCCTCTGCACAGCAGAGTTCAAGAGAGTTTGCAAACTCTGTTATGGTGAATCATTTGTCCAAGCAAACCAGTCTGGTTTCATTACTGCCACTACAGTTAATTACATGCAAGCAGCATTCTTCCTTTCACTCCCAGCATGATTCATTAGGGATCTCAGTGAATTTTATTAGCCCAGTTATCAGTATCCAAACCTGGTAGGACTCAATAAAAGGAAATGCATGACATTTCCCCTCTTCTTCAATTCTGCAGTCTCAGCTTGCCCCGTCTCAACAGGCTGCCAGCATGGAGCTTGGCCTCCTTGCCTCCGTGGTGTGGAACTTCCCCTCCTTATGAGGTCGAGGCCATGCAACGACTGCCTGCCAGTGGGCCACTAATGTCAAGTGACCTGTGCCACAGGACATGTCATATGACACGTCAGAGCAAACAAAGCTGAATTTCAAGGGGAGAATGTTTTATGGGTGGTTCAGGTGAGCAAGGTCATGCTCTTCTTCTTCTTCTTCATGGGGACCATTCCAATAGGAAGAACCCCTGATGCAACAGGGGACACTGCCTGCTGCGACCCCCACTGACTACTGCCCTGCCTGGAACCTGAATTAGCAGCAGGGTGGGGTTAAATGGTGCCCAGGAGGTCCTTTCCCCTCAACTTAGGCAAGGGAAGAAGGGAAGGTTATTATACCCTGCTTTTCTTTACCATAAGGTAACTCAAGATGTCTTTCCTTCCTCTCCCCACGACAGGCACCTTGTGAGGTAGCTGGGGCTAAGAGAGTTCTGAGAGAATGTTGACTGATCCAAGGTCAGCCAGCAGGTTTTACATGGAAGAGTGGAGAATCAAACCCAGTTTTCCGGATTAGAGTCTGACGCTCTTAACCACACCACACTTGGCAGGTCCTCTGAGAGGTGGGGCTGTGTATCACTACATCTTCATCACTGCTGCTGCATGTAAAAACCTTACAATAAATCACATTTTATGTTTCTATCCTAAATCTGAACACATGAACCAGACCACTGGTCCATCTAGCTCAGTAGTTTCTGATTTTATTGGAAGCAGTTCTCCATGTTTTCGAAAACACACAGAGTCTACGCAGCCCCTGCAACCTGAAAATTCTTTAAGCGGAGATGCCAAGGTTGAACATATGCTTTACTACTGAGCTTCCAAGCTTATACTGAGCTATCAAGATTTTTCCCATTAGCAATTGCCAACAGCTGTAAGGCATAAGGCACTCATACCAAATGTTTTTAAGGGTATTGGCTCATTGAGAGAACAACTCCTTTGGCAGAGATAAATCCATGTATAGTAAGGACAAGTTTGGTCTGAAGAAGTCACTCTGCAGCTTAACAGGCAAAGTTAATCAAACTATCATCATGGTTATGCTATTTGCCATGGAGATCACTTTAGATAAACTTCAGAGAAAATATCTCAGCATGGATACCTTATCCACTTGTGTTTACCACCCACACACTATTTTATTAAGAAGTAATAAGTCTCCAATGAGAAATGTTACCATTGGCAAAGTTTATTTTAAACATATGGTTGACTCAGCTGAAGGAAAACATGTAAAAATTTTTTTTAATTTAAATGGCTACTTTCTATATATATATATATATATATATATAAAATATATATTCTAAATATATATATTCTAAATGTTTAAGTAGGCTCCCCCCTTCCAGTACTTGATAAATGAAAACAGTCTTAGTATTGGTCCAAAACTGTCAGTGGTATTTTAATTTCAAATGGGTGAGACATAATTTGTGGTTTCATGAATTGTGTTCACCACATCATAGTTCATGCATAGCAATTGTTGCCAGAGGCAGATATGGTATAGCTGAGGATAAAGTTTGTTCACTGTTTTTGTAATTTTTTTTCAACAAAAAGAAATCACAGGAAATGTGGCAAAAGATTTCATATAACTGGGAGAATGTTGATAGTAGCCTGTTCAGTGTTCACTGCCACTGGATCCAATTCAACAGCAAGATTCCTCCCAGCCCTTTGTGAAATTAAGCAAATGGCCATCAAAAAGAGCCTGCGTGGGAAATACAATTTTTTGAATCCATGTTTCAGGCAAAGCAAGGATGCACAGGTCTCACCTGCAGCCACATGCCCTGTTCTGTACCCTACATCAGACAGAAGGATTTATTGCAAGGATTTATCCCATGCATCTGATGAAATGCGTGGTGGTCTACAAAAGGGTGTGTGAAAACAGTATTCTTCAACCCAGGAGACAGGATCCTCTGGTGGGTTGCAGGACACTTCTCATGGAGTCATAAACCTTTTTTTTTGCTGCCTTTTGCAAGGACATACTGCTGATGCACATGCATAGATTGCAAGGATGCCACATTTCCCTCTTTGCATGTATGCTCAGAAAAACAGTGGGATGCAAAGACAAGGACACTCTGGTGGAGAGGATTCTTTCATGGCTCAGACACTTGGCTTGTTCCTCACTAATACACCTCCTAGTGTCACCTTGTGTTTCCTGATCATGGATGCCTTAGTCTGCCTACAGTCCTGCAATGACATAATGCTGCCCTCCCCTTCTGTCACATGTTTCTGATTTCATGTAGTTTCTTGTTATGTGCTTGTAGCTCAATATATTGCACAATCAGTGAATTCTGGGTCTGGAAAATTTGATGGCTGGTGTGTTCAAATAAAAACATGTTAAATTTTTAAGGTGCTACAAGACTTCTGTTTATTATCACAGGGAACTGAAAGAGCATGTGGTTCATACTTTTGCATTCCTCACTTCTTTAACATTCAGCTCTGACTTGAGTTAGACAACACAGTGATGTCACTTCAGGGTTCATGTCCAAAATAACATCATGGCATTGGCTTGACACTGATTCCCCCCTTTTGCTCCTAGGGTTGCCAGGACCAAATGACAAGCTGGCTGGGGACTTACCAGTATGTCCTGGGAGAGGGAAGGGAAGAAGCACACCAGGAGGTGATGTAGGCACATTGGGGGTGATATTCTGGTTTTTGGGCAAAACTCTATGATTTGAAGTTAATTCTACCATAGAGTTTTGCCCAAAAACAAGAGCATTGCCCCCCCACGATGCCACCAACATGCCTATGCCACTTCCACGTGACATAGGCACATCATGTTTGGGGTGGTAACTCTTTCTTGCTGGCCAGCTGGCTGGCACCAGAGGGGAATGCTGGAAACTGGGGGATCCCCCATGTGCCAGGGGGATGTGGCAATCCTCTTTGCTCTCAAGGCTCCACTGAATAACGGAGCAGCAGAGGCCAGGGTGAGAGGTCTCTCACAAAAGCAGAAGACCTGGTAAACCTAGTACCACACCCAGGACAAGGCTTGGAGCTCCCACAAAAGCACTGTCTTACACCAGGGGACAAGTGCGCTCTGCCTCCTCCTGACTTCCATTGCACTTCAGGCTGTTTTGAGGAGGCTTTAGGGCAGCTTTCAATGGCCACAGCTCGTGCCTTATCTCACTCCCAGATGGTTGGCAGGCATAGCCAGGTCATTCTGTGGCTCACTGGCAGGTTGACTGCCCAACCAGTGGGGGCACAGATACTATAGCTATTGTAGCTATTTGTGCTGCTCAAGAGCATTTTCTCATGGAGCCTCAACAGGAGAAAGGAAAGGAACTCTGAATACCAAGCATTTCAACCTAGCATTAACAGAACTCCCTCAACAGATAACATACAGAGTTCATGCCCACAGCTTAACAAAACTGACTTCCTGCAGCAAACAAATGTGTTTAATTTTGTTTCATTTCCTCTCCTTGTGATGAACTTGGCTCCTTAATTCAAAGAATAATGAATCTAGATTGTCATAACCACTTTCAATTGTTGCAATAATTCTTACACACAGCAATTATTATTTTATCATCTATTGCTGAAGAGCCTTCCAAAAGATATAACCTTCCAGCCTGCGTCCCATTCCAACGGTTGCAGACAGTGGGGGAAGGTTGAACTACTCGCCTCTGACATTGGTGCTGCGCAATGCTAGGTCCATTAATAATAAGACTTCAGTCCTGTGGAACTTTCTGCTGGAGCAGGATATGGACCTGGCTTGTATGACTGAGACCTGGGTACAAGGAGAAAGTTGCTCTCTCCTAACTTGCTCCCCTTGGGTTCTTGGTCCTACCAAATTGCAGACTAGTGGGGGGGGGGAGGGGGGAGGAGAAGCTCTACTCATATGGGAGGTTTATTCCTTCCAGGCTCTTCTGTCCCCAGAGATCGCCAGCACAGAGTGTGTCAGTCTGGTGTGGGATGTTGGGGAGAGTTTGGCTGTCTGACTGGTGTACTGACTGCCTAATGCACCAGCTAGTGCCTTACTGGCGCTGATGGAGGTCATAGCAGGCTGGGCGCTAGAACATCCTAGACTTTTAATCCTGGGTGATTTAAACGTCCATGCTGATGACACAAATTCCACTTGGGAGGCAGACCTAGTGTCATCCATGGCAGCATTGGGACTCTTCCAAAATGTAACAACTTCTACTCATCAGGCTAAACACATGCTGGATTTGATCTTTGGGTGGGGTCTCAGTGGACCAAATTACTGCAGAGACAATGCTATGGTCAGACCACTATGCTCTGAAGGTGCATATGAATGTTCCACCTTGCCCCTGTTTAGGCGACGAGCGTATTTTAGCTCACCCACAGAGCCAAATGGACCCCATGTGGTTCCAGATGGCCCTGTGGAATCCTTGGCCCCCTGCATTAGATGAGCTCTTGGAGACCTGACATGGTTGGTTTTCCTTGGCCATCACTTAGATCTCTCTCCGGCGTCCTCTGTGTCTCCATTCAAAGCTTGCACCATGGTATACCCTGAAATTGTGATTGATAAAATGAAGGCTCAGATGACTAGAGAGGCAACAGTGGCGTGCCCGTGATGAAGTGACCAGAACATCTTATAGGTCATGGGGTCAGAAAGAGTTGGACTCGACTGCGTAACTGAACAACAACGGGATGGCAGTCAAGGCCGCTAGGAAGACGTACTATGTGGCCATTATTGCATCTGCAAACTCACATCTGGCAGAATTGTTTAGTATAATTCAGTCCCTTACTACCCTTACTACCCCACAGGGCAGATCAAATGTTAAGAGAACTGGCTGTGAGGCTTTTGCGAGCTTTTTTGCAGATAAAGTCTTGTCACTCCACCATGACCTCCCTGCTACACCTGAAACAGTGAATGAGCACTAGGCACCTTGCGTGTCTTCTAGTCTGGTTTTGGATCAATTCACTCCACTCAGCCTGGAGGAAGTTGACAAGAGTCCTCTCTACTGTACACACAGCCACTTGTAATCTGGACCTGTGCCCATCATGGCTGAATGCAGCTGTAGGATCCTTTACGGGAAATTATCAACAGATCCCTTTCTGAGGGAATCTGTCTTTAAAAAGTCCAACCTGTCTTTAAAAAGCAATCTTCGGACCCAGCCGTACTGACAAACTATTGACCAGCATCAAACTTGCCCTTTTTGGGCAAGATAATTGAGAGAGCAGTGACGTTGCAGTTGCAAAGTTGAGAATGTTTCCACACTAGACCTATATCAATCTGGCTTTTGCCCGGGCCATGGGATGGAGACAGTATTGGTAACCCTCACAGATGACCTCCAGAGCTCTGCTCATGGAAAAAACAGGACAGAATAATTTCAACTCCTTTTCCTCACCAGTCTTCTGACTCATGTGGTTATGAGTCCATGTGGATCCCACAACTGTAGAAATAAACTTTATTTGGGTCAGGAACAGCTGCTGAGGAAAAGGGAAGAGCAGCAGCCAACTACAGTTTCCATTGACAGATTGTGGAGGATAAAGTGGGAACCAACATCAGCCTCCTGACAGACTGCAAGATCCAACTCAGTGGCTCTGGTGAGAACAATGATTCCCCCCACAAAGGAAGGCACACAGTCAGATCAATGTGTGAGTTTTGTTTATTTGATCTGATGGTGGTGTAGACTTTGTGTGTGTTATATACTATTTTTTTAGTCAAGTGAATCTCCAGTCGTATGTGCACCCACAGACCTGACAGCAATGAGAGTATTGTCACTAGAGCTGTTATTGTAGGTTTTCTGGGAACTTTTCCTAGTGGACAAAATTGTCAGCTTTAGCAGAAGGTCAGTTAATGAAATAAAGACAAGCACAGAGCTGAGCATATCAGGATTCTGGGGCTCTGTTCTGTGATCCCTAAAATGCTCCCATATATAAAATTATTTGGCTTGTTGCAAAAGAAAAACAAGAATATTCTCACTTCCCAGTAGCCAGATGGAAGATGAGCACATGATTCGAGAGCATTCCCACCTATTGTTGAAAAGAAATCCCCAAATGAAAAGTCTTGTTCATACATAATTTAATCCAATCTAATAAACTTGCCTTCTATTCTATGTCTCAGACGTTAGGCAGCAACTGCTCATAAATTACTCCTTTATCAATGCTTTCTGAGAATTTTGAAAACTGACTTCCTCTTTAAGGATCAACTAAATGTGATGGGATAACTAGGTTTGCATATTTATGAGTCTGCCCTTTTCACACATAAGGCAGGGAATAGGCAGATGTTCGCTTTTTATACACACACACACAATAGTGTGCAGATAAAGGCAGCTGTCCTGACCTGGATGGCCCACACTAGCTCATTCTCAGCAGAGCTCAGAAGCTAAGCAGAGTTGGCCCTGATTAATACTTGGATGGGAGACCACCAAATAAGAACAGGGTCTCTACGCAGAGGCAGGCAATGGCAGACCTCCTCTGGATGTCTCTTGCCTTGAAAACATTACAGGGTAGCCATAAATCAACTGTTACTTGACAGCACTTTGCATCACCAAAGGTAGGGTAGCCAATTCCCAGTTGGGGAAAGGGGATCCCCTGGTTTGGAAGCCCTCCCCCCCACTTCAGAGTTATCAGAAAGTCTCCTGGCTCCACCCCCAAAGTCTCCAGATATTTACTGAGTCAGACCTGGCAACCCTAACCAGAGACAGTTGAGTGCTTCCTTCCCCACAACTTACCTCTCTGGACTCTGCTTCTTTAAAACTTGCACCCCACAAGTCCAATCAGGTATCAAAGAAAGGCAAGGAGGGAGAGGATTCAGCTCTGCTCACCTACACATCCTTTTTCATAATAAAACAAACACTCCTCAGCCCTACTTTACAGAAAGGGACAAATGCATAAATAGCAGATGTGGCTGCCCCTGACCGATCCAGTTGGGCCATAAATATCTACTTTATTTATGGTTTCCAAATACAGCTTGGGAAATTCCAGGGTATTTGAGGGACAGTGCCTGGGAAGGGGAACCACAAGAGCCCAATGTTCACACTGAAATGAGAAGCTTAATGCTGTGATTAGAGAATGTAGAACAGGGTTCCTAAATAATTAAGCCGTCAAACTGAAGAAAGAATTGAAATGTCATCAAAATCTAGAGAGACGTCTTTTTAAGAAAGCGGCTGCGTTGAAGCTACACTCCTCAGGAGCACCCACCTTGCGAATTTCAGTTGGACTATTTCCAAGTTTGGACTTACATCTTTTCATTTGGAGACAGGGGGTTTTTTTGGCCCGTTGGGGTTTTCTGTTTCTTTAAAAGGCCCTAACACCACCAGCCTCTATCATTATTGTTTGTTTATTATGTGTTGTATACAATCCTTATAATATATTTTTGCAAACTGAAAGATGGTGTAATACTTGGTGGCTTTGATCAGTTGTCTAATTTTTCCATTGGCTGAGGCTCCTCCCTTGGAGAGAAAGAAGGGGAGGGAGAGCTTGCTTTGCCAGGCTCTCTCAATAGCACAGCAGAGCTACTGAGCCAAGCCTCTCTTTCTTCTATCAGCTGTGGCTCCTCCCCCTCTTTGTTCCCCAGGCAGGGAGGGAAAGAGGGAGTTTCCTTTGCCCAGTTCCCTCAATCCCATAGGAGACACAAAGAAAGCATCTTCAATACCAGCAACATTTTATTCAAGGGATGAACTTTCTGCCTTGCTACACACACACACACACACAGAGTGTTTTGTTGGTTTGTTATGCTAGGACACTCCTGGGTGCAACTGGATTTGCCTCCCCCTTTTCACTGCATTCATATTTTCATCATACCCATCATCATACCAAACCTTTAATGGCATAATAGATTCAGATAAAAATACACAGAATATAAAAATTTAAACATTGGAGATAAAATCAAAATAAAACCAAGCTTACAGATACATTCAAACATGGTCAGAATTAAATTTAAGGATGTCAGCCAGAAATTTTGCCACAGCCTCACTAACCACCCCCTCAGTATCACTCAATAAATAATAACAGGGTGGCAGAATAGACAAATCTGGAGAAAAAGAAAGCTTGCCAAATAAATCTTTACGGAGGTTATGGTAAAAAGAACAATCAAGCAATATATGCTGGATTGAGTCAGGGGTATTCGCTCCACAGGAGCAAAGTCTGTCGGCTAAAGGGACTCGCTGATATCTCCCTTGTAAAACTTTGGAGGGAAACGCGTTTAGTCTGGCCAACATAAATGCCCTGCGATGACTTGGAGTGGTTAGGTCTGATAGATAATTGGGCATTTTGCCACAAAAAGCATAAAGACCTAAGGAAGCTGGAGAGCAAGTATAAGGGAGAGTTGGCCGTAATTTCGTTTCCTCCAATTCCCACAGTCTCAGTTTAATACATCTGAAGATATATGACTCTTCAGAGGTAGAAAAATCATCTACCTCTAACCCCAATTGATTGAGTTTAGACAGAAGCACTGCTGTCCAGGACGAAATATATGGGTCTCTTTTCATACAATCAAGAAGGCTGTTGGGATCTGTTCTAAAATGAATTTTGAGCCAGAATTTAAACACTGCAATCCAGGCTTTTGTCTCCACCAAAGACTGACCCACTTCAGAGCAGAGAGCAAAGTAGGACACACATTTTGGCAAACCAAGAATTTGTCTAAAGAATGAGGCTTGAATGCCCTCCACTTTCCTGGTAAAAGCTGAGATCCATATAGGGATACCATAGAGGATTTGGGCAAGCGTTTTGGCTTTGAATACTTTAATAGCTGCTGGAACTAATTGGTTGCCCCTTGCAAAGAAAAACTGTTTAATTTGAGCAGCTGAACACTTAGCCAAGTTGATGGTGTTGTTACGATGTGAAACCCAGCTTAACTTGTGGTTAAAAGTGATCCCCAAGTATTTAAAATTTTTTGTTTGCTCGATTGTTGAATTGCCAATAAACCATCTCTGTGGGCCCCAGCAATTTGAAAAGACAACTACTTTAGATTTGGTATAATTGATAGTAAGTGAATTACAATTACAGTAGTCATAAAAGGCGTTCAAATACCTTTGCAGGCCCACTCTTGTACAAGAGAGGATGGTAGTGTCATCGGCATAAAGTAATAAGGGGACCGCTCGGCCTGCAAGTTTAGGCGGATGACCATTGATAGGGGTCAAAAATTGTGCCAGGTCAGTTAAAAATAAATTAAAAAGATGTGGGACCAGCACACAACCTTGTTTTACCCCCTTTAACACTGGGATTTTACTAGTCAAGTCACCGCTAGAAGAAAATTTCACTTGGCAAAAGGTATTAGAATGAAGTTTCCTCAAGAGAAACAGCAAACGAGGGTCCATTCCCAGGTAACCTAGCTTGATCCATAGTTGGGCTCTATCTATTGAATCAAAAGCACCCTTCAAATCGATGAAGGCAGCATATAATTTTTTTGACCCGGTATGCATATATTTTTCAGCAAGGAAGGCCAGAGTGCAGCAGTGATCCATAGCAGATTTGCCTTTGGAGAAGCCAATCTGTTCAGGACCTATGATGTTGCCTAGGCGCATCCAGTCAGTTAATCGGAGTTCTAAATGTTTTGCATACAATTTGCCCACTATAGATAATAAACTAATGGGGCGGAAGTTTTCTGGTAACTCCAACCCCCCCTTTTTGTATATTGGGATAATTATAGAGTCAAGCCAAGAGTCAGGGATGGAGCCATGCAGATCGATAAAAGAGAACAATTTTGCAAGGGGCAAGAGCCACCAATCGGCAAACTTTGTGAATACCTCAGCGGGAAGGCCATCAGGGCCAGGTGCTTTACCCGCTTTTAAATCCTTCAATAACTCACTGATTTCCTCTAGAGTTACTGGAGGCCAGACCGGCATATCAGTAACTGAGGGGTTTGCTAAGATAGGAGGGGATACACATGGGGCAGCAAAAATGTTAGAGAAGTAATCAACCCATGTTTGCTCAGAGATATTTGGGTCAGTAACAGAATTGTTTTTTAGATTACCTGAAATGATTCTCCAGAAGGCCTTATTATCGTTAGATTTTATCGAGTGGTAAAGTTGGTCCCATTTATTCTGAAAGAAAGCTTTCTTTTTGGATGTAGTAAGCTCCAGGTAGGCTGTCTTGTAAGCAATGTAGGCCTTAATTTTTGATTGGTCTTTGGAGTGACAAGCCTCTTTAAAATGAGCTCTCAGTTCTTGTTTCCAAGCTAAACAATCTGTATCGAACCAGCTGGAGAAACTAGACCTAGACAAGATCACAGGTTTAGCTTTAGCACTACAGCAATCAATTAATAATGAGAATCCTGAAAGAATTGTATCATCTGAATTGGAATTTATGATTGAATCCCTTAATCTGCACAGTGCTTCAGAGCCAAAGAGGGAAGAAAACTCCCTTTCTAGGGCCAGGGACCACTTGATTTTTTTTAGAACATTCTCAGAGGCCTTCACAGATTGGGAAGATGTTACATCTTTTCATTTGGAGACAGGGGGTTTTTTTGGCCCGTTGGGGTTTTCTGTTTCTTTAAAAGGCCCTAACACCACCAGCCTCTATCATTATTGTTTGTTTATTATGTGTTGTATACAATCCTTATAATATATTTTTGCAAACTGAAAGATGGTGTAATACTTGGTGGCTTTGATCAGTTGTCTAATTTTTCCATTGGCTGAGGCTCCTCCCTTGGAGAGAAAGAAGGGGAGGGAGAGCTTGCTTTGCCAGGCTCTCTCAATAGCACAGCAGAGCTACTGAGCCAAGCCTCTCTTTCTTCTATCAGCTGTGGCTCCTCCCCCTCTTTGTTCCCCAGGCAGGGAGGGAAAGAGGGAGTTTCCTTTGCCCAGTTCCCTCAATCCCATAGGAGACACAAAGAAAGCATCTTCAATACCAGCAACATTTTATTCAAGGGATGAACTTTCTGCCTTGCTACACACACACACACACACACACAGAGTGTTTTGTTGGTTTGTTATGCTAGGACACTCCTGGGTGCAACTGGATTTGCCTCCCCCTTTTCACTGCATTCATATTTTCATAATCCAATCTTTCTCAGTAGGAAAGCAATATGAACTATTTCGATGAGGAATAACCAGTGAGGTGGATTAGGCTGAGAATGTGTGTCCTCCAGACCAAGTTCACCCAGCACATTTCCTTTGCAGACTGGAGATTTTGAACCTAGGCTTTCCAGATTAGTAGGCTGATACTGACCACTGTATATTGCTGTCTCTGTATTCTTGCACTGCCTCATAGGAATTGTAGTTATTTTTCTGGGGAAGACTAAGTTTTGTAGACAAACACATAGCCCTCAGTCTGTGTCATATTGCCTTTACATGTTCTTGACCAGCACATGAAGCAATTTATGTACAAAAGCTCACAATTTCCTCTGGGTCTTAGGCTCAATAACTGACCACGAGATTTCTGTAATGAATGTCAATAAATCAAAACTAGGCTTGCAACTTATAGATACACACCTGAACAGTACACTTCATATTGCTACAGCCAGATTTTGTCTCCAGATTTTGATGCAATAATTCAGAGCAAGAGATGTCTGTTATCAGAAACGGTTAAATAAAATACTGTGAGAGCTCTAATGTTTTAAGCATGTTTTAAGTTTTTTAAAAAGCTTTAATTGTGTTTGTCTGTGTCCTTTATAACGTTTATATCTCTGCTACCTGCCATTACATTTTATGACACATACACACACATGATCCAGCCCAATCAGATCTGGCCCTCATAACAAATAAGTTCAACATCCCTGGTAAGTAGTCTCTGCTGCCTCTTGTGCTCCAGTCCAATACATGGCACATATGGAATAAAATATGCTTCTGGCCTTTAAACAGCTTTAAGCACAACTGAAAGGAAACCAGTGCCATGCAGCAAACCTCTGACTCAATACCTGGCTAATTCATACAAACTAAGACTGATGTAATGACCAAACAATGTCAGGAAACTCTCAAGAGAAGGGGTAGGAACACTGGTCAAGGGAATAGTAAAGATTATCTGAGATTTGTGTGTATTGCTACAGCCAAAATGAATCAGAAAAACATTATGGCAGGCATATGTGAATAACTCAGAGTGCCTGGATAGGGAGAATTGTATATACTTAACTCCTACTTCAGTCTTATGCTCAGCCACATCAAGTCAACAGTGTGAGTTTGTTCTTGATGCATATTTTTTTTTTGTGCAGCATATGCACGATCTGAACCGGACTTTGTCCTGAGGTACAAACTAAGCATTGCCAACCTCTAGGAGAGATCTGGCATTCTCCTGGAATTACAAATGATCTCCTGGCTACAAAGATCAGTTCCCCTGGAGGAAATGGCAGGTCTGGAGGGTAGACTCTATGGCATCATATCCCTATCCTCCCCCAATTCTGCCCTTCTCCAGCACCTCCACAAACTTCTAGAAATTACTTTCCCAAGCCAGAGTTGGCAACCATAAAACTGAGCCATGATTCTGAGAATATCAGACATCACCTGAAAAGAGTTACTAACATCCTACCCCAGTGGTTTAACAGAATTACTATGTTTGAGAACTGCGTGGAGGACAGCGAACATCTTTGCCATAGACTCACTGTATGTCTGTAAAGCAGAATGGAGATTTCCTTAGTATTTCTGGTGGAAATCTATGGCATAGCCTTATTGAGGATGGACCCAGGCTTATGGAAAGCCTGCAGACATTTAAGGGAGCAATTGTAAACATATTTACTCCTAAATGCCACCCTATTCAATGTGACTTACTCACAGGATTATCCTGCTAGAATGGCCTTCCCCCCACTCTGGTTGAACTGTTAATTATTTTCTGCAACATCTGATAATGCGTCTTTCTATCTTGTGATTGTGGATTGTGCTGTTAGCAAAAACAATTTTTTTTTACTGTTGTACATCTTTGTTTTGTGACATATTTATGTGGAACTTTGATTGTGGAACTGCATATACTTATAGACTAAGCAGTCTAGGAATTGTGTAAACGGGTAAGTAAAATGATAATGCTGGTGACATGCCTCATTAAATGAGCTAGTCGAATGATAAGTGGGACCCAGGTGGGGCCTGGGGATCCCCTGGAATTACAGCTCATCTCCAGACTTCAGAAATCATTCCCCTGGAGAAAATGGGTGCTTTAGAGCAGGGGTATCAAACATGCAGCCCGAATCAGGTCCCCGAGCAACTGACTGTCATCTGCTTCCTTCTCCTTCTTTCTTTCTTCCTTCTGCATAACAGCTTGCTTTGCCAAACTTGCTCAATCACACAGGAGCTACAGAATAAAACCTTTATTTTTCTCAATTGGCTGAGGCTCCTCCCTTGGGGAGGAAGGAGGGGAGAGATAGCTTGCTTTGCCAGGCTCTCTCAATTGCTTAGCAGAGTCACTGAGCCAAACCTCTCTTCCTTCTATTGGATGAGGTTCCTCCCTCTCCTGGTTTCATGGGGAAGGGAGGAAAGAGTCAGAGCTTCTTTTACCCAGTTCCCTGGATCCCATGGGAGAGATACAAAGAAAGACCAATAAGTGCTAATGTTTTATTTTAAGTTTTAAAAAAAATATTTGTGTTTTATGTGTACTTTATAAAGTTTATATCTCTACCTGGCATTACATTTTATGACACACATGGCCCGGCCTGACAAGGTCTCATTTATGTCAGATCCGGCCCTCATAACAAATTAATTTGACATCCCTGCTTTAGAGGGTGGGCTCTATGGTGTTGTATCCCACTGAGGTCCATCTCCTCCCCAGGCTCCATCCCCAAATCTCCAGGAGTTTCCCAGCCTGCATCTGACAACCCTATCCCCCCATCTCCCGCTGGCAGCTGAGGCGCGGGGGCAACCTGGCAACCCTAAGTGCCTTAGAAAACATGCAGGGAGTACCAGTGCCCTCTACTTGTCCCTTCTTCCCAGCCTTCAATATGGACCTCTTTTTCTCAGACTCACATATCAATCGCACTACCTCCCCTTCCTTCCAATCATCAATTTATCATACCATACTCAACACAAGCATTCCAAGTTCTGTGAATATTGAAACCCTGTCTGAGAATAATGGAAGAATACTGAGCAACTTCATGCAAAACAACAAAGATTATACTGATGTTATTTACTGGAACTGAAAAATCTGGCAATTCAGGGGGTATACATGGAAAGACTGCCATACAGCACCAGAACAGACAGACTGGAAGCATTGGATTTAACTACTTCTAATCTTCCTTCACTATAATTATTGTAGAGGGACAGCTGTGTTACTTGCTGTAGAAAACTAAAGCATAAATTCAGTGGTGCATATCTTACAATGTGAGTGGTGACTCACAAAAGCTCATATAGAAATAAAGGTTGTTCGTCTGTAAGGTGCTATTGGATTTCTGTCTTATATTCCTCCACCATGAAATCCTTCCTGTTGGAATCCATGAACCCCGCTCTTCAGGTTGAACAGATAGCAAGAATTACTGCTAAAGCTCCATACCTCAGTGCATTGGTACATGAAGAAGGACGTTATGTGAACTGCCGTGTCTTGCTGCATTTTCCACCAGTTGTGCTCTAAGGCAGAATAATCATACCAGCATTGATGTATTCAAGTAACATGTAGATTTGCAGTACTTGGAGTCAGTTAATATGTTTTCTGTTTTGGCAGTAGTCAGTGCTAGATCAGTGCAGTATCAGGAGTGAGCGACAGCTGGAAGACAAGCTAAGATAACTGCCTTGTTATTTTTGCAGTGCACCAGTCTATGTTTATGCCCTGGATCCTGAAAGAGAGACTGATTGCAACAAATACCTCCCAATGAAACATGGGAGCATCTTAAAGTATTTCTGCTATACAACAGAGAGAAAGTGGACTTCCAACAACTGAGCCATACTGTGCAACATCATACTGAGGTTAGTTCAGTTTTCTATTTCCACAGTGAATGCTATTTGTGTCTTTCTTGAGTGCTCTGCAGTCACACAGTGAGCTCTTGAAATTAATTCAGTACCATCTCTGGTTCATCGTCTTTGTGACCCATGCCTAGACTCTCTCATATATATTTTATACGGGAAGGATGACTTCTTACCTCCGCTGACTCAAACTCCTTATAATTAGTTTGCTGGTTCCTATGGCAACAGATGCCAGCTCTGTTTTATGAGAAACAGCAACAGTAATATTTCAAAGTAGCAGCATCACAGCACTGCCAGTTTCATTGCCACTCGGTCTGCGAGAAGCCAATGGGGAGATTATCTTTCACAGTTATGGCAAGGAAACAATTTTGAACTCATGTGGTTGCTGTACCCAACATGGAAGTGTTGGGAGAAGAGCCCACAATGCTCAAAGGAAAGCAGTCCATATTGTCTCGGTTGTATCTCCCCCCCCCCCCCCGCTCACCCACATGTGAGCTACTTAGACAGATGATGCAGGTGGAACTGCTTCAGTGCCTGCTTCACTTAAATTTTGATGAAAAGAGGTAAAAGTGTGATAAGAAAATGAGCTAGATGCACAGAAAGTTGTATCTGCAAAATGAATGGATTGAAAGGATATGTGGAGTAGGATTGCCAGATCCATGTTGGGAAATACCTAAAGATTTTGGGAGTGGAGCCTGAGGACAGGAGGGATTTCAATGGAGTATAATGCCGCAGAGTCCACCTTCCAGAGTGGTCATTTTCTCCAGATGAACTGATCTGTCTCCTGGAGATAGGGTTGCCAGCCTTGGGTTGGGAAATACCTGGAGATTTGGGGGACAAAGCCTGCAGAGGGCAGAGTTTGGGGAGGGAATCGACTTCAATGGGGTATAATGCCAGAATCCATCTTCTAATGCAGTCATTTTTTTTCTCCATGGGAACTGATATCTGTTGCTTGTAGATCAGTTCTAATGCCTGGCTGGAGATCTCCAACTACCACCTGAAGATCATTTGTGATAGGGGGAGATTTCCAGCCACTACCTGGAAGTTGGCAAGCCTAAGTAGGTTCTGGCTTAACTCATCAGTTTGATATGGAGATAACTTGGATTGAGGTAACTAATGATTTCTCAAAAACTCCATCAATATATTTCAGAATATATATGTGTGTGGAGTCAGGGCACAACAGCTACAAAAGATGGGGGTGGGGGGAGAAGAGGGAAAATGGAAAATCAAATGCATAGTGGCAAGCTCAGCTTCTATCATAAAAAGGGTATAATAACCTTTAATAACTTAGGAATAAAGACAGCAAATGCCTGTAGGCCTGGCAACCCTAACCTCTGTTGGAATAGACAATGCCTCATGTTCAAAGAAGAAAAGAACTCTGAAGGGGCTGCAAGAAGACAATTAGAAGATAGGATAGTGAGGCCAGCACTTTCTCTCCTTTAAGTAACATTTCTTGTCTATTCCCAGATTTGCTATTCTTAGAGCAATTTCCTCCTCCTTCTCAGAAGTTCCACACAGGGTGCATTCATGCTACACTACATAATCCATTTTGCAACTGGATTTCCACTGCATAAGAATAGCAAGAATCCAGTTGCAAAACACATTATTTAGTGTCATGTGAGTACACCCTTAAGTCTTACCCTCTCTCTCAGCTACAGATGTAGGTAGGACCTAATCTCTCCTCTTTCTTATCAAGTATTTTAGTTCCTAAATAAACCTTTATCTACTCTTTAGTCAGGCTGAGTACCATTGCTGTATTATTCTGTCAACAACCTCAGTCATGGTTAACACTAGTCAGCATTTGCTATCAACTAGTTTTCAAACTAAACTCAAATTCTGGCTTTTTTCTCTGCTGTCTAGGGTTGCCAATTCTGGGTTGGAAAATCTGTAGAAATTTGGGTGTAGAGGCTGAGAAGGCAGGGCAGGGCTTGGGGGGGGGGGGGGAAGGGAGGTACAGTGCCATAGAGTCCACCCTCCAAAGACTGTTTGCTGTCAGGGCCAGCCCTGGGGCGCATGGCACTATGAAGAGAATCAGCGGGAAAGAGGCAGGACGGGTGAGCGGAGGATGAGAAGGGACGGGGAGGAGGCAGGGTGGGCAGGAGGATGAAGAGAATCGGTGGGGAAGAGGCAGGATGGGTAAGTGGAGGACGAAAACGGGCAGGGTGGGTGGACAAAGAAAATTGGCAGGGAAGAGATGGGGTGGGCAAAGGAAGAGAAGCGACGGGAGAGGGGCAGGGTGGGTGAGTGAAGAAAGAGAAGCCATGAGGAGAGGGCAGGCGGGAGGACTAAGAGAATTGGCAGGGAGGGGGAGGTTCTCCCCACCGGCCCACGTTGGGCTGGCAGGTTGGAAACCTCCCAGGCGGGGGATTCCCCGGCCAGACCGGGGGCTTGGCAGCCCTACCTCATAAGACCATAAGAAGTACCACACTGGATCAGACCAAAGGCTAGAGTTGCCAAAGGCTAGGGATTGGGAGACTTACCAGGAGAGGGAGGGAGGCCCAGGTTGATGTAGCCAGTACTGTGACTACATCCCGGCATGTGCAGGAAGTTATGTCATCATGTTGCAATATCAGGGCATCACTCTGGTATTTGGGAAAAAACTCTATGGTAAAAATGGCTTCCACCATAGAATTTTTGTCCAAATATCAGAGTGTTGCCCAGATGTCATAGATGTGGTGGCATCACTTCTGGTGTATGCTGGAAGTGATGTTGCCTGGTTGCCAGCAACAAACCTGGATCTCTCTATCTCTCTCCTGGTAAGTCCCCCTGCCGGTCAGTTGATTGGCAGTGGGGGGGGGGCAGGACCTGGCAGCAGGGGACTCCCACTTCCATGGTGGGGGTTATGAAGTTATGAAGGTGGCGCAGATAGAGCCAACAGAGCAAACAGGACAAAATAAATAGGCTGCATTATGCAGCACAGTCTCACTGGAATCTCACTGGAATCTGACTGGCTTCTCAGCGTGGAACCCGTTCTCTCTAGTCTTCTCACTTTGAAAAAAGTAAAAAAAGAGTTTCATTTAACTTCACTTCCCCCTTTCCCTCTCTATAAATAATCTTGGTGTTTCCGGCGGTGATATTTGGAGGATTTTTGGGGACGTCACAGGAAGTGCTGTGAAGTCACTTCCTGTTTCCGGCAGTGGCATTTGGGGGAAATGATGCCATTTGGGGGGAAATGATGTCACAGGAAGTGATGTCACTTCCTGCTTCCGGCAGATGGCGCGGGGGAAAAGATGTCACAGGAAGTGATGTCACTTCCTGTTTCCGGCAGGTGGCGTGGGGGTAAATGATGTCACAGGAAGTGATGTCACTTCCTGTTTCCGGCGGCGGCGCGCACACCCCTACCTTCCCCCCCCCAAAAGGTGTCCGTGGCTGGCCTTCAGACATTATGGCCACCCTAGATAGACATGAAACAAATAATCAAAACCCAGTTTCATCCACTTGAGGAGCAAGACAGAAGATAGGACCAGAACAAATGGGTTGAAATCAAATCAAAAGAGTTTCCGGCTCAGCATTAGGAAGAACTTCCTGACCGTCAGGCTTTCTCGGGAGGTGGTGGGCTCTCCTTCCTTGGAGGTTTTTAAACAGAGACTGGATGGCCATCTGACAGCAATGAAGATCCTGTGAATTTAGGGGGAGATATTTGTGAGTTTCCTGCATTGTGCAGGAGGTTGGATTAAATGACCCTGGAGGTCCCTTCCAACTCTGTGATTCTAAGACGACTCACAACCATGTTGAAACAGCTGAACGCTCCTGTGATCACTTCTCATGCAAGGCTATCCGGTGTAACTGCTGGGCAGTGTAACGTATGCACTGAAAGTCATCTGGAATGATTTTTGCAAGTGCCTTTTCTTTTAATAATAATTTGATGAGTGGGTGTACGGAAACAAGAAGAGAGCCACACCTACTGTTAGCTGAACAGAGTACAGAAGACATGACATATCTCTGGCAACTACACAAATGAATCATGCATGCGCCTATGTTCCATTTCTAAAGCAATAATATGTTTGGCTAGGCTTCCATATTGGAGAGTTAAACATTATTATCTGGTCTCTCTCTTCCAAAGAACATTCAAGGAAGCTAGAAGTGTTCCAGAATTGTTCTTTCTTCATTGTAGCCTTTTTACAGATTGGAGATGGGGCTACAACACTGCAATTGCTACACAAGATAGCCAGGAACAGATGCCATCTGCTAGTGCAAAGTGGGACAGGAATTAGCAGCACCTAGGAAAGGCACCATGGGGTCACTGCAATTTGACAGCACTTACACCTACATACACAGGAAACAGAGGATACCAGATTTATAAATAAAGTGAGCCCAAAATTTGGAACTCCTCCCCAAAAAGATGCATCTGTCTCCCTCTGTTAGTGTCTTCCAGCAGTGGGTGAAGAATTTTTTGTTTTGTTTGGCCCACACACCCCTTAACAGTTATTGGCCCTCCTCCCTGGTTCTGGTATTTTTATTGAGTTACTTCATAATTTTATTATATATATTAATTATATATATTTATTATATATTATTAATTCTTCAAATGTTTTAATGGCTTTATGTGGGCTGCCCTGGGGACCCCTGATCAAGTGGAACAGCAATGCATAAATCTTTAAAATAAATAAAATCATCCTCTTTTTCAGGTTCCCAAGTGTCATCGAATATGCTGAGTGGACATCAATTGCTTGCAAATTTTCAGTACTGAGGCAACTCTTTTTCCACCTCCTATTTTGCAGAGTGACCATTGCCACGCCTGTCATGGAACTCCAAAGTTTTACACATAAACACACTCAGCTCATGGCTAGGGTTACCAACCTCCAGGTGTGGCCTGGAGATCTCCCAGAATTACAACTGATATCCAGACAACAGAGATCAGTTTCCCTGGAGAAAAATGGCCACTTTGTAGATGGACTTTAAGGTATTATGCCATGCTGAGGCCCCTCCCCTCCTAAACCCCACCCTTCCCAGGTGGCACCTCCAGGTATTTTCCATCCTGGAGCTGGCAAGCCTACTCATGAGGTATACTGTCTGGGGACATCCTTTTTTTATTTGGTATATTTTTCTCTTGCCCTTTCTCCAAGGAAATCAGAGCAGTGTACATTTCTCTGTGCTCCTCCATTTTATATTTGCAATAATCCTGTGAGACGAGTTACTCTGAGAGAAAATGATGGGTCCAAAAAGTTACCCAACAAGCTTTACAGCAGACTAGGGATTGTATTCTTGGTCTCCAGGAGCCTGGTTCAACACTCTTCTAACCCCTACACCACACTGTGGAATTAACCATGTGACTTGAAACTTGCCTCTCCAAGGGAATTTATTTTGCAAGCTTGTCCCGCATTAATAATTTTCACACTGATAAACTTCCAAGGAACCCACATTCCCCAGAACACATTTTTAGCCCCCATAAATAAACATCCAAAAGTAATCAAAGTTCCCTAAATTGTTTGTTTTCCCTGTGCTGTTTCTTCTGCTGCTAAAAATGCCCAGAAGAATAAATACTTCTTTTCCCCTGGTAACAGTTACAGAGTCAAGGCTGGGTTTTGTTTTTCCCTTTAAAATAATTTAAATGGCAATCAATATGTTCTGTGGGTGTAATCAAAATCACTGGAACACAAATCACACTTTTTAGTCTGGATTGGAATTGCTAGTGATTGGTAGAGAGATAAAGAAAGAAAGGAGGTCAGTTCAGCATTGTTACAGAAAAAGAAAAAAAGCTCCATCTCAATAAATTGTCTAAGGCTTTGTTCCCTTACCAAAACAGAATCACTTTAACGTTGTCAAGAAACTGAATATTCATCTCTGGCACTCTGGTACCCTACTGGAGTTTCATCGACATATTTATCTGCCTACACACTATAAAGGTCAAGTACAGTCAAAATCTGTTACATGCATACCACTGTTGCACAGAAAGTGTATTCTTTTCACAACTCTATTCCTTTAGCAGTTCATTTAAGAGGGCTGCATTGCATTTTTTCCATTAGGTGTTGGGGAAATGTTTTCTTTTGACTGGCACACTGCCCAATTCAACAGAAAAAAAAGAAAGAAACCCTTTCCCAGTTGCTCTGCAGAACCAGCAACTGGACACTTTATTTACTTTAACTTTTCAGTTACATTTTAGGTATTTGCTTTGGTCCTTTCTTTTTGTTTTTGTTTATTAATCAGTCTCCTTTTCTAGCTTTCTAATTTTCCTCTTACTACTCATTCAAGCCGGGCTTTTTCTGAGCAGGAACGCAGTTCTGATTGGCTTGTCATCAGGATGTGTGGCCTAATATGCAAATGAGTTCCTGCTGAGGTTTTGCTAAAAAGAAAGCCCTGTGTGTGTGTAACAATGGTGATGTCAGGTGGTATGGCCTAATATGCAAATGAGTTCCCGCTGCTCTGCATTCAAGCACCTGGGGGGAGGCAGTTTTCCTCCCTTCCCCATATGTTGAATGTACCTAACACTGTTATTTGTAGCGTGTTCTTTTTTTCAGAATGGCAAGGGCTTCTGATAGTTATCTAGAGCTTTTATATGCCACTTTTCCATAAAAAGATACACTGAAGACAGTTAATAACAATTGGAAATATAATCATACAACACTAAAACATTAAAGATAAAATCATAATTTGAAACCAAGAGTAGGCTTCCACTTAGAATTGTCAGTCCTCAATCCCCAAGGACTTTTGGAGGTGGGGCAGAACAGGCATCAATCAGCATCACATCATCAATTCCAAGTTTCAACCAGAAATGACATCATGACACTGACAATTCCCTAAAACTTGATGGTAAAAACTATAGAGTTTTGGAGGCTTCCTAGGGTTGCCAGCTCCAGGTTGGGAAATACCTGGGGATTTGGGGGGTTGAGCCTGAGGAGGGCAGGGTTTGAGAAGGGGCTTCAACGGGGTAAAATATCATAGAATCCAGCTTCCAAAGCAGCCATTTTCTCCAGATGAACTGACCTGTTGCCTGAAGAGCAAGTGTCATCCCAGGAGATCTCTAGCCACCACCTGGAGATTGGTAACCCTAGCTGTAAATCACATCTGAGTGAAACCTGGAAGTGTTGTTGCAAAACTAATCTACCTCATATCTCCCCTATTTTCCTCTTACCACTCATTCAAGCAGCTGGGAGAGCTGGGAAGCAGCAGCAAGTCTCGCTATTTCAGTTAAACTGGCAAATCTACTTCTAATGAAAATGACACACACACACCCTAAAAAGTCTTGTCAATATTGGAAGGCCTTCAGTGAAGAAGCCAAATAATGTGAGGATTCCAAAGTCTGAGGCAGCTGCTGAGAAGGTCTTTGTCTGTCTGCCCATCAAAATGTATCTCAAGAGTATGGATTCCCGCAGCACCACCTTCTTAGATGATCTCAGAGTATGGGATAGATTCATAAAGGCAGAGTTCCATTCCTTCAGGTGATGCCGGGGTCTCAAACCTTCTAGAACTTTAAAGGTCAAACTGGGAACTTTGGGCTGGACATGTAGACAAACTGAAAACCAGTGTAGTTGGTACAAAATAGATGTTATGATTTCATAAGGTTGCCAGTCGGGAGGGAGAAATTACCTTTTCTATTACATCACTTCCTGCTAGGGTTGCCAGGCCCCCAGTCTTCAGAGCTCCAATGGAGGAGAAACCCCATCCCCAAACAGAGACATCATCATGCAATGTTCCTGACACAATAATATCACTCAAAAGTGATATCACTGCATTACCAAATTGCGCAATAATGCTCTGGGTTGGGGGCAAGCTCTATGGTTTTGTAGCAAATAAAAATCATAAGAGTTTTTGTCCGAAACCTACAGTGTTGTGTACTTCACTCACAAAGCAGAAGATTCCTAGAGCAGCTAGAGCCAGAAATGATATCATGGCATTTGCCCCCAAACTCTACAGCAAATGCTAGAGTGTTGCCCATTGAAATGTCACTTCTAGGTTTGGCTGGAAGAAACGTCATGGTGTTGGCACAATACTGATTGTACCTACCCCATTTTCCTACTACCACTGAGGTGAGCTGCAGTGGGCAGCGCAGGTGGAGGACCAAAGGGTCTCCCTATGTGTTCATTTGCAATGAGACCCTATCAGCATTTTGAACCAGCTGAAGTTTCAAAGGCAGTTCCACCTACTCTGTATAAATGTATTTACTGCAAGAAAGCTACCCTAGACTGATACCAGCACACTGCATCAAAAATAGCAGTACTTAATATCTACAGAGGATTTTCAGTGTTTAAAGAACTTCATATACATGATCATAGTAATCTTTACAACACTATAATCATAATAATTGTACAACACAATAATACTGATAAACCAGCATTATTATTATTACTATTATTATTAGTATAGACGCTCTGAAACCCAATAGTATGGGGAAAAGTACATGGTGTGTGTGTATACACATACACGCACACACACATTTCCATATTGCTGAGGGATCACTTGAGCTTAAGGGGAGAGTGAGAGACAGACAAACAGACATACCTATGACCACCTAGTGGTCTTGTGGCTGACATCTGAACTAGGGGTGTGCAGAAAAAAAAATCGGAATTAATCGGATTCGGAAATATACGGGGTCAAAATATTTGGAATAGCCATATATACTGGAGATATACGGCTATTTCTGAATATACGGCCCTATTATACCCTATGGGCCACTGAAATCAATGTCAAAATAGGGTATATTGGAAGCCACCTGGAGGAGAGGGGGTTTGAGGGAGAGCCCCCAAATTTGCAGGGGACCTGCAGGGGACTCTCCCCTACAAACCCCCCAAATCCCAAAAAGATTGGGGCAGGGGTTCCCATTACAGGGGCACCCAAAGAGGGTGCCCCTATCCCACCATTATACCCTATGAGCCATTGAATTCAATGGCAACATAGGGCACAATCAGAGGCTATTGGGGGGCAGGGGGTTTGAGGCAGAGCCCCCAAAACTCCATGGAACCCACAGGGGACTCTCCCCTACAAGACCCCCAAGTCCCAAAAAGGTTGGGCCAGGGGGTCCCTGTCTTTGGGCTCCCCAAAAGGCCCATTGTCACCAATGCTGGGGAAAGCCCAATTAGCCACTTCCTCCACTATAATTGCTGTGGGAAAAGTGGCTCTGGCCAGAGGGGGGGTTGAGGGAGAGGCCCTAAAACTGCAGGGCAGTTTCAGGGGACTCCCCCACATGCAACCCCCTGGCCCAAAAAGACTGCACCCATCTGTGGGCACCCCAAAAGGAACACAGTTCCCAATGGTGAGAAAAAACCAATTAGAGGCACTTCCCCCACTGTAATTATCGTGGGAAAAGTGGCTCTGGGGAGCAGGGGGTTTTGAGGAGAGCCCCCCAAACTGCTGTGCAGCTTCAGGGCACTGTCCCACACAAAACCCACAAGACCAAAAAAAAATTGGTCCAGGGGGTCCATTTCCTGGAGCATCCAAAGCCAAACCTAACTTCACACCAGAGAATCTCTATAGGACCCAAATGCACTACATCCATTTATCTACTCTATGAACCCTGCTGCCCTGGAACCAATATAAACCCAGTTGCCAATGTCACTGCCACACAATCTGCAGCAAACCCAGATGCCAGCTCTCCAGCCCTGCCCCAAACAATGCGGGGAGAGCTGGCCAAGCACAACAGGCATGCTGGTTCTGGGTCTCTCACCCAGATGCCAGCTTCCCTGCCACAGAACGTGCAATCTGCAGATGCCAGCTCTCCAGCCCTGCCCCAAACAACACAACTCTCAAACAAGAGAAGCGGTGGACCACACCTAGCTCCACATCATTCTGTACCTGACACAAAGCAAGAAGCATTTAGACTTACCTTGAGTGATGGATGGTTGGCTGGTCCAGGCTCTTTTGCGTTACCCAGGGTGCACCAGGAGGAGGCGAGCCAGAGTTGCACCCCAAATGAGGAAGATCACTGAGAGGGCCTCAGATTGTGTGAGAGGAAGGGAACCATTCCTTCTCTCTCAGCTCAGCAGCAACACACCAGCTATCACTGTCCCATTAGAGGGACCTCAGCATTGGTATGGCTGCTGGCTGCCTGTCATCATCACTGGCACCTCCCTTTTTCTTCCTCCTACCCCCGAAAAAAAAAACTGGATTATCCTGGCTGGGCCTGTGGGTGCTGCCAGTTACAGCTGGGGGCTGCAATGGCCCTTTAAGTATTATTAGGCATGTGTGGATGGGGACTGGGGAAATTTGGATTGCTTTGCAGATTTTAAACCAGCATTCACTTTTGGTTTGGGGATGGATGAGGGGTGGGGGGAGCGGGTGCATTGCCAATCAATTTGTGAGTGAGTTTTTGGGCTGTCTTTGGACTCTAGTCTATGTTTAGTGGGAGAGCATTTTACAACCACCTTCCAAGCGCGGACCAAGAGAGGATGCAGGCACAAGTAGGTGCTCACTTCATTCACTCTCAAAGTCTACGTTCGGGGAGCCGAACAGAGGCAAGTTGACCTTCAGGAAGACCAACTGCTCAACTGTCCAGGGTTGCAGGCGATTGCAGTGTGGCCAGACAATGTCACCCATATGTGAAAAGACACGCTCGCTCTGCACGCTCTTTGGTGGGCATGAGAGGAACGCCTTGGCCACGGAGGAGAGGGCCGGCCAGAAGCTGCCTTCGTGACCCAGTAGTGCAAAGAAGACATTTCCTGCGACTTGTTGGGCTCCAAAAGATAGACCCTCACCATCGCAGCACCCATCTCCACTCTCAGGGGCCTACTGCTCCCAGAGGGGCCAACGAGCCGCCCGATAAGTGTCATCTCCAAAGCATGAGTCTGCCTAGCCAGGAACATTGGGGATGGGGAAGCGGTGGGGACCTGTTGGTTCAGGGTAACACTTCCTAGCCAGGGAGGTTGGGGATGAACAGCAGTGGAAATGGCAGATGAGCTGCTTCCACTCCCCTCCTCCTCAGCTACCGGCACTGGGCCCGCCCTGACTCTGCAGCGCTCGACCTTCTGGGAGAGCTCGTCTTGCCAGTGATCAAGCTTGTTGGCCCGTTCGGCGATTGGGCCCTTAAGGCATGGGTCTAACATGGTCGCCATCATGTAGACCTTATCCTGGGTGAACGTCTGAAAGTGGGCCTCAAGCCCTTCCTGCAGCCTAACAACCAGGGTGCGCACCGCTGGAAGAATGTCTGCACAGCCTTGAGCTGGCACTAGAAACAAGACCAGGTCCTCACAGACCATGTGGACCATGGGGACAACCAGTGCGATGCACACCCTATCAGATGGGAGCATTTCTGTGTGGGTCTTGAAGGGTCTAAGAACCTCCACAGTCTGAGAAATGACCACCCAATCCTCTTGGGTGAGATGGTTCTCACCCCGAAAGACCCTCATCTTAGAGACAAAGGCATCCAGGGTTGCTCTCTGCTCCACCATGCGCTCCAGTATGGCACAGTGATCTGATGTCACCGATCAGGTGGTGCCCTGGATACGAGTCCTGGATACCGACGATCCTGGCTTTTTGTCTGGCCCAATGCATCCTTAACCATGAGGTGGAGAAGGTGGGCCATGCAAGGAAGGCATTTTAGGCCCTGACGCTGGACAGCCGCCTTGATGTTGGAGCCACCATCAGTCACCACAAAGCCTGTGGCGACGTCCCCGCCTACCCAGACCTCCAACTTCTGTGAGAGGATGGCTCTGAGAGTGTCTGCCATGTGTGGCACGTCGACTGCTTCGGCGTGCAGCAAGGCCCAGCGATAGCCAGCCTGGTGGACCTGACCCTGCCTGCTGCTACTGCCACTCCCACCCTGCAGCTCACTGGGTCGCCACCAATGCGCAGTCAGAGAGAGATACCCCTCGAATGCATGTTGGGAGCTCCAGATATCTGAGGTGAAATGAACAGTCCCCCCGGCAGCACGGGACAAATGCTCTTTCACCACAGATCTGGCCGCCCTGAAAACAGATGGCACAATCGTTCTGCTAATGGTGGTTCTAGCAGCAAATTTGTACCAGGGGTCCAGGTACTCGAGCAACCCTAACACCCCAGGATTTTCGACCACTGAAAATGGAAGCGCATGGACGACCGACCTGGCAAGGTTCCAGGCGATCACCCTCCTGCCGTACCCGATTCCCCCTCTTGGCACACAGGTGCCACCCCCACCAAACATCTCAGGCAGAGATGCCTGGCATCCCTGCCCTGTCACGGCACTCTAATGGAAAGCTCTGGAGGTAGTCGCAGTGGGACGGACCTCCTGGCTGTGTGGTGTTGGCCACTTGGGCAACCCAGCACCAGCCTGCTTCTCCCCCTTAAGAAGCACTGCCTGGTGGTGCTTCCGCAGGTGGTTCCACATCCCCCCCCCGAGTCAGGTGGGCAGGGTCCCACCCACGACTGATCCAGGCCCTGCAAAGCTGGCACTGTGCATAGCGTGGATCCTCCGTAAGTTGAAAAGGCTTCCAGACTTCGGAGGTGTACTGATGCCAAGCTGACCAGCAGCTTGGGTGTCCGAAGCCACCTCCTGTGAGGTGCTCAGGGCAGACACATCGTGTCTCGGGGTGGCTGGCCACCGGGGGGAAGTGGGCGGGGATGGAGATACCTCCTGTTTCTCCATTTCTTCCCCCTCTACCCCATGCAGCCTCCCCTCCTGGACATCCCCTGAAGGACTGCTGGTGCCCGAAGGAACTGAAGAAGGGGGCTGGTCCTCCTCAACCAGCTTCTCCTTCAGCTCCTGCACGACACTCTGTACCATCCTTGGGGTGATCATTTTGGACAGAAAACTGTCTCCAAAGCTCATCTCCAAGGAGGGCTGCTCTTGCTGCCCCTCCTCTGGCTGCTGAGGCCAAGTGACATCAGCTGGAGGAGAGACTGCCCAAGCAGCAGACCGTTGCTCAGTGCCAGCACCTAATGGCACCTCTGCTGAGGTTACCCCAGCAGCAGCCTCGATGAAGGGCCCAAGGTGGGCCTTCTTCATCACACTCCAGCCAGAGGTCGGAGTGCTGGAAGGCAGCTGTGGAGTGGCCCTACGCACAGGTGTGTGGGGGGGAACCGGGTCCTCCCCCTCCTCCTCCCCTCCACCCCTCTAGTCTTCTCCTTGGCCTTGCCCCCAGGGCCCCTCTTCCGCTGCCTGTCACTCATGTCATCCTTGGCCAGTCTCGCACAACCTGAACTGAGAGTGGAATTTTTTAGAAACCTAACTCACTACACTGTACCCTGAACCAACAGGTGCCCTGACTTCTTTTTAAAAACCCTCCTACCAAAACTTGTTTTTTTGTTTTTTTGGCCCCTAACCCGTCCTTCTTTGGGTTGGGGTAGTAGTAGTCTGGTAAAGTTTGGGAGACTAGGTGATCCTGCCTCTACCTGGCTACAGATTTTAAAAGGCTACCTTGAGATGAAGGCAATCCTTTTTATATCCTCCTAGTTAAACTTCTCCTAACAAGATCCTGGGACAAACCAGATTTCCTTGCAAACTAGAAATCAGGTGTCCCCTATAACTAGAGAGAAGCTGTGGTTTACCCTATGGATATCTGATGCACCTACTTTCAGTGGCTGAATGCAAGATGCACTGCAACCGTAGTCTCTTTAAACGGGAGCCTGATGTGTCCTAGTAGTCACGCTGCCTTTTATGAGAAAGCTAAAATCTTTTTAAATTGCCCCTATCTGGCCTAGTTGAATTTTGAAAGAAGATAAAGCCCTAAACTGGATTCATTTTTTTTATTTCAAAAAAACACAATCCCTAAAAACACCCTTATTTTACCATACCAAACCTTTAATGGCATAACAGTTGCAAATAAAAATACACAGAATATAAAAATTTAAACATTGGAGATTAAATCAAAATGAAACCGAGCTTTCAGATGCATTCACACATGGTCAGATTTAAATTTAAAGATGTCAGCCAAAAATTTTGCCACAGCCTCGCTAACCTCCCCCTCAGTATCATTCAATAAATAATAACAGGGTGGCAGAATAGACAAATCTGGGGAGAAAGAAAGCTTACAAAATAAATCTTTACGGAGATTATGATAAAAGGAACAATCAAGCAAAATATGCTGAATTGAGTCGGGAATATTCGCTCCTCAGGAACAGAGTCTGTCGCCTAAAGGGACTCGATAATATCTCCCTTGTAAAACTTTGGAGGGAAACGCATTTAGTCTAGCCAACATAAATGCCCTGCGATGACTTGGAATGGTTAAGTCTGATAGATAATGGGGCATTTTGCCGCAGAAAGCATAAAGACCTAAGGAAGCTGGGGAGCAAATATAAGGGTCTGTTGGCTGTAGTTTCGTTTCCTCCAACTCCCACAGTCTCAATTTAATACATCTGAAGATATATGATTCATCAGAAGTAAAAAAATCATCAACCTCTATCCCCAATTGGTTAAGTTTGGACATAAGCACTGCTGTCCAAGATGAAATATATGGGTCTCTTTTCATACAATCAAGAAGGCTGTTAGGATCTGTTCTAAAGTGAATTTTGAACCAGAATTTAAACACTGCAATCCAGGCTTTTGTCTCCACCAAAGACTGACCCACTTCAGAGCAGAGAACAAAGTAGGACACACATTTTGGCAAACCAAAAAATTGTCTAAAGAATGAGGCTTGAATGCCCCCCACTTTCCTGGTAAATTCTGAGATCCATATAGGGATACCATAGAGAATTTGGGCTAGCATTTTGGCTTTGAACACCTTAATTGCTGCTGGAACTAATTGGTTGCCCCTTGCAAAGAAAAACTTTAATTTGAGCAGCCGAACATTTAGCCAAGTTGACGGTGTTGTTACTATGTGAAACCCAGCTTAACTTGTTATTAAAAGTGATCTCCAAGTGTTTAAAATGTTTTGTTTGCTCAGTTGTTGAGTTGCCAATAAACCATCTCTGTGGGCACCAGCAATTTGAAAAGACAACTACTTTAGATTTGGCATAATTGATAGAGAGTGAATTACAATTACAGTGGTCATAGAAGGCATTCAAATACCTTTGCAGGCCCACACTTGCGCAAGAGAGGATGGTAGTGTCATCGGCATAAAGTAATAAGGGGACCGCTCAGCCTGCTAGTTTAGGCGGATGACCATTAATAGGGTTCAAAAATTGTGCCAGGTCAGTTAAAAATAAATTAAAAAGATGCGGGGCCAGCACACAACCTTGTTTAACCCCCTTTAACACTGGGATGTTGCTAGTCAAGTCACCCCTAGAAGAAAATTTCACTTGGCCATCAGGGCCTGGTGCTTTACCCGCTTTTAAATCCTTCAATAAATCACTGATTTCCTCTAGAGTTACTGGATTCCAGACCGGCATATCAGTAACTGTGGGGTTTGCTAAGATAGGAGGGGATACACATGGAGCAGCAAAAATGTTAGAGAAGTAATCAACCCATGTTTGCGTAGAAATATTTTGGTCAGTAACAGAATTGATTTTTAGATTACCCGAAATGATTCTCCAGAAAGCCTTATTATCATTAGATTTTATCAAGTGGTAAAGTTGGTCCCATTTATTCTGAAAGAAAACTTTCTTTTAGGATGTAATAAGCTCCAGATAGGCTGTCTTACAAGCATGTAGGCTTTAATTTTTGTTGGGTCTTTGGAGTGACAGGCCTCTTTAAATTGTGCTCTCAGTTCTTGTTTCCAAGCTAAACAATCTGTATCGAACCAGCTAGAGAAACTAGACCTAGACAAGATCACAGGTTTAGCTTTAGCACTACAGCAATCAATTAATAATGAGAATCCTGAAAGGATTGTATCATCTGAATTGGAATTTATGATTGAATCCCTTAATCTGCACAGTACTTCAGAGCCAAAGAGGGAAAAAAACTCCCTTTCTAGGGCCAGGGACCACTTGATTTTTTTTAGAACATTCTCAGAGGCCTTCACAGATTGGGAAGATGTTACCATATTAACCTCCAGTTCCAATCTTAAAGATAGAATTAGGGGCAAGTGGTCACTTTCCGAAACACCCTTATTAGTGGGGCAGCCTATTTAGTGGCCCTAGCCAAACTGAAAGCACCCTCAGACTCCAAAAATAACTCTATAAAAACATGAAAGTGACCCACCCCATACACCAACCCCCTCACACCAACCAGAGGTAATTAAAAAAAACCAAAACGTGACAGAAAGAAACTTAACTTTTAAACACCCCCCCCCCAAAAAAACAAAACAAAACCAGAACCAGGAAAATGGGCAACAGGACAGGATACAAAACCAACAGCAACAGATCCAAAGAAATCCAACTGAGAAAAGACCAACAAACTCAACTGTTAGAAAAACTCAACTTTTACCAATAAAAAACCTCAGGCCAAATCAGTCAACACCCCACCTCGCAAAAAAAAACCCAGAACCAGGAAAAGGGCCAACAGGACAGGATGCAAAACCAAGAGCAACAGATCCAAACAAATCCAATTGATAAAAGGGCAACAAACTCAACTGTTAAAAAACTGAACTTTTTAACAATAAAAAACCTTAGGCCAAATCAGTCAACACCCCCACGCCCCCAAAAAAACCAGAACCAGGAAAAGGGACAACAGCCACAACAAAGGTTCTCTGGCCCTACACAGAGCAGTTTCAAAAAATACTACTGCTCTGTGATTGGCCAGAGAACAGTGTTTACTTGGATACCCAAGAACAACAATGTTGCTGGTTGCTGGGGGATTAGCCCAGCTATCAGCCACACAACAGCCCTGCAAAGCATGCATTTGCAATGCATTTTGCAAATGCATGCTTTGGATTGACTGCTGGGGTTCCTCTCCCCCTTCTCCTCCCTCCCTGATCCCAGGGAGGCTATGGGAGAGGCGGGAAAAGGCTTCCAAAGGCAGGAAAGGAGGCAAGCAGCTTCCCTGAGGCTGCAGAAGCTCCTTTTCCGCCTTTTACATTGAGTTACATATACTTCCGAATATTGATTCGGAAGTATACGGGGAGCCATACACGGCTCCCGTATAATGCCTTCTAATTGGATTCGGAAGTATACGGCGCCGTATACTTCCGAATCAGGAGGTATTTGGTGGTCTATTCAGTTCATCCAAACCGAATGCACACCCCTAATCTGAACCAGTGACCTTGCAAGAGCACACAGTTTATTATTTTAGCCACTAAGCCATTCCAATTCTGGATCAGTTTATTCACTCCAGCAAAATGGATATATATGGAAAAGACTGTTAATAGCCCAAATTCAAGCCATAATTCACAGTTGCTTAGCATAAAGTACTAGCAACTAGTCAATGTTGTAGCATGTACTAATAAAACTATGTTTTGAAACCAGGTAACTGAAGCCAGATGCAGAAAGCCTATAAATTCCATTACCCACTTGACTTGCCAGGCTTTCCCCAAACTCTGCCTCAAACATAGTAGATTCCTCATCCCTAGTCCACCATTATCTCTTTCTGTCTTTGATCAACCAACCTATAGTTTTAGGCGTTTTAGAAACCTAACGTAATTATGTGAAACTTTTGTCCAGCCCATATTTTTTCACATACCCTAACAATATCTGCCTCTTTCCAACCCACAGCCCCTCCTTCTACAACATCACAATGTCATTTTAGTTCTTCCCTTCACACAGCAATACTTCACATTTCAAATATGTGTTTTGAAATACAGGTCAACTGTCCCATGTAGCTGTATTGCCTCAGAATTTGCATGGGTTTGTCATTTTGTCCCTCTGCTTTACATTTCACAGTCTATCCAAAAAGTTGAGATTCCAGTGAACAGAAATATGTCATATCTCTGAGGAAGTGAGCAGACGACTCATTAAAGCTCATTCTGAAAAAAGCTGCTAGTCTTAAGGGGCGCCGGACTTTTGTTTTATGTTGCTATAACAGAATATTATGGCTATCCATTAGAAAATGTCAGTGAAGAAGATGACATACTTTCCCTACTTCAACTCATGTTGGGCCAGGTCTAATGGTACTTTGGATCCAGGATGCCAAACACAAAGCAAACATCCCCAAGGATCCTTCAGTTGCTGCAGTGTAGGTAGGCAATTGTTGTTCTATTGGTCCTAAAATACAGTGGAATACTGCAGATATGTCAAACTAACTTCATACGTCAAAGTAGCTTCACATATTACTGAATGAGGGGAAACAAGAAACATAAATTGGTCACAGCTGAGTGACCATTCTTTGTGTTTCCTTTGAATATCTGAAGTGCAACTCAAGCATGCTGGCCTCTGTTGTCACAGCCATCAATAAAAGTATTGGATTTTCAAACAGTCCTTTCACATCTAGAGTTGGGTAACGTCCTAGGTCTGATTCATATGTGCACATTCATCACTAGATCACAATGTGAGAGTAACATCAAGGAGTGAGTTGTATGTGAATGCCAAACCATAGATCCGTTGATAATTTCTTTTCATCTCAGAATGTTAGTTCACACATCTGGCAAATGCATGCAAACTAACCCCTATGGATGTAGAAATGAAAAAGTGCATGTAATGAAGCTGAGGAACATAAGAACTGAAGTCATAACAGGATGCCCTTCATGCAGAGATCCATACTCCTGACTGTTCTCCCTATCACATGGCATTTTCTTAACCTTCTCAATAATATATTTAACTGTGCCAAGATATGCTGTGTGGCATGATCTTAAGTAGGCTGAGATGCAGACAATATGGGATTTGTTTTGGAAACCAGAACCACACACTGCAATTCACAGCGTGAGCCCATTATTCACATTGCTCGCTTGGGCCCTACAAGGATTTAAACAAGCAACAGTTTTACATGGAGGTCCACAAAGTAATATAATAAAATATTTTAACTGTGTATTTAAGTAATTCCCCTTCCACTGATGCTGGCACAGGCAAGCCTTTAGACTAGAAAGAATGATCTGTACAATGCTGAGATTCCATTAGCTAAATCCATACAAGGCTAAGACGAAACCCACTGTGCTCCCCCTCCTCCATTCCCAAATGACCACCACTCCGAAGTGAACCTTATTTAACTGCTGTTGAGATCTCCTGCTGTGCCCAGGACACTCAACAAGAAGTTCAGCAAAGATTCCAAACAAACTATATATTCTATAATGTAAACAAATATTCAGTTTACAAATGAAATCAGCTTTGTAGCTAAGATTCTTCCACTCAAGTAAAAATTCTCACATTGTTCTTGTGGAGAAACACCATCTTAGTTGGGAGGGAACATGAATGAAACTGCTAAGCAGGCTTTGGCCTAGCCTCCCTCCAACCCCCCCTCTCTTCCAGAGCCAAACCAACAACTCTAGGGGGAAAGCCTCCTAGAGCGGCAGGAAGTTCTTTTGTTCTTGGTATGTGAGTTAGGCAGGAAGAGAAGCAGTTCTCAACTGGCGCTCAAAGGAAGAGGTTGCCAGTGTGGGGGCTCCTGCCTGTGGAAGAGGCCTATTCAAGAGGAAAAGGCCGCCAGGTAGTCAGACCAAGTAAGTCATCCACAAGACAGAGCAAGTTTAGACCAGGGACAGTAGGATGCGTTTATAACCACCTTTTCTTTGTCATGCTGTTTGCTGTGCGGGTGCTGTGCTGTGCTAACCTTTTACATGCAACTGTTTTTGTTTTGTTCTTCTTTTCTTTTCTTTTTTCTCTTTTAATTAAATATTTTTACTGTTTTGAATGCTAGCAGTCAAACTCTGTACCACATAGATCCCCAACCGCCTTAGACCACGCTGCTTTAAGAAGGGGGCCCCGGGGAAGGGGGAAGGCATGCAGTTGGATAAGGTGCCAATCCTCCAGGGGTTCCCTGAAGAAGTGCTGTGGTCTCTGTGATACCCAAGTACTGGGTGGCAGAGGGCCTTGAGGCCTGGCCTCATAGCTGGAGACGGGGATTGGGAGTCCTGTTCCTCTCAATCTGAACCCCTAGACTGAGCAGGTGGTGGCAGCGAGCCCAAGTGGCAAGAGGAGAAATAGCTCCCTCCAGGAGTTGGCGACTCAATACGGAGTTGACGGGACTGGGTCTGAAGACAGAATCGGGCCGGTTCCGTCACAGTTCTTATACAAGAATTTATCAACAACAACAAAGCATGTTCATCACCTTTGGCTGCACATATATTCTAACCAAGCACATAACTAAGATGTTGGCAAAAAGTAGGAGAGGACCATGGGGGTAATAAATGTTCAGTAACAATACTGGAAATGCATTTGGGCTCAACTACAATGGAACTCCTTCAGTGGGACTCCAGATAGGTTAAGGTTATTTGGGTCATGAAAGACAATTGTGTGCTGATACATGTTGTGTATGAGGACTCAAGTGAAGACTTATATGGGTGCTCCTGCCTGGCTTATTGAAGCCATTAGAACGGAGCTTGGGGACTTGAGAACAATGGGCAGCAGGATTGAAATCCCTGCTGCCCTGCTCCAATCATGGGCCCCTGCTGGTTTGAATGATTCAATAACATGTTTGCATGGGAACCCTGTCTAAAGTTGGCCTCTTTGGCCCAGTTCTTCAGTCCTTGAGTGTAGCCCTATACTACGCTGTACTCAGGGCTTTTTTTGTAGAAAAAACCCAGCAGTAACTATTTGCACATCCCTTGACATCAAGCCAGCCGGAACTGCGTTCCTGTGCATTCCTGCTCAGAAAAAGCCCTGGCTGTTGTAGCAGAGAAAATAATGAGGTCCACACAGAATTTCTGGTATGAAGCGAGGTTTTACTTCGGTACCAAAGCAGAGCTCAGTCAGGCGATGCAGCCCAAGGGAACTGAGTAGAATCATTCAGAATACACACAGTTTTATAGCAGGCAAGCAAGCAAGCAGGCACACAGACTTATCTGATTTCAACAATCCCGCCTTCGCTGAGTTCTTTCTGGTAAAATTCCATGACATCATTCCTTTACTTTATCTATTACAGCAAGACACTCTTAGGACGCCGTTTCCTTATCTAGTCAGCCAGTTTAGGCACACACCCGCTCAGGCAGTGATCAGTGCTCCAACGGAAAGTTACATCAGACACCCCAGTTTGAAGGCAAAGCATGCTCTTATTCATTGTATTCATTATTATAGGAGTACTAATTAATTATTCAGGGGCTCCCCTTCACTGTACCCAATAAAGAGCTGATGATCACTACTACCTCACCTCTTCATTGTATTGAACCCACCATATTATAGCGGCGACAAGGATGGGATCCGATTATGGACATGGTACAGAGAAGGAGGAGAAGTTAATAGCTTTTTAATATAATTTTGTTTTACTTTAACTGGTTTTATGGCATATTTTATAATGTTCTGCTTTTACTGGTTGGCTGCATTGGTGGCCTTGTTTGGGCTGAAAGCTGGGACTTAAGTTTTTGAATAAAGAAATCCCCTTACACTCTTTGCCTGATTAGAAATGGTCTTCAAGCACCAGTATAGAAAAAAGCAACCATTTTTAAGATTGGGAAATGGTGAGGGCAGAGGTTAAACCTTTCCATGTGGCTGATGTTTAGAGACAACCATACCGCCAGAAGTCCAGTCATATGACTCGAGATCACATGTGGTTTGGCCTTTGGGGGGAACATTGGAGCTGCTTCTGCATCAACTGGAAGTTGACTGAATGAGCTAAAATGAGAGATATCTCCCATATCAGGACATTCAGACACACTGAATATGGCCTGTGACAAGGTAAGTATTCTCTCCTGGTTAGGATGGGACTTAGCCAAGAAGTGTGCCCTCTTACGGCTGTCTTTGGAGATGGTTTTTCGCAGTATTAGAATCCAAAAACTTGAGGATGGACAATAGAAGCATTAGCCACTTACCAAACCAGGGAGCATCAGCTGAATCCCCTTTGATAAGTCTGTTCTATCTTCAGCTGCTAAAAAGACCACTGAATTGGGGGGGTGGGGTGGGGGTAAATTGTTTTTCTAAGGTCACTACCTTTACCTGATTCAGAAAACACAGACATTAAACTTCATCGTACAATCAGTTCTACCAGATAAGCATTACTAAGCAGTAGTAATGTATCATTCATATAAATATAATCCATTTCATCAATGAACAAGGATCCAGGAAATTAAATGGACAAAGAAATGCAAGCTTTAAATGTGACACATCTGCTCTCTACTCCTGTGCCCATTGGAAGGATGTTTAAGAACAACAGTTTCATGCTTTCTACTGCTTATCAACATAATGAATTGAGAGTAGCCATTAACAAAAGCCCAGTTGAAAGCTGAGGATGGGTTGGGGGAGGGAACTGGGGAGGTCTGCCTGCCTTGAATATTGAACTCATTTCAAATTGGTGGCTAATATTCTAAAATTTAGTATGGCACTTTATGGTTCTGCCATAAAATGCACAGTCAAAACTGTAATATTGGAAATCCAGCTGCTCTAACAAGGTTTAATATCACCGCAGTAAAGGAAAAGTTTAAATTGAACACAGACCTGGCATTTTTCACAATTACAAATGCAAAAAAAAACAAAAAACAACATGTGTTCACCAATATAAAATGAAAGAAGAAAACAATCCATCGATGGTAATCCTGGCTCCACACAAACTGATAGCAGAAGTTCTATTAAGAACTGGATGAAGAATTATTGTCCTAATTCATTGGCTTCAGTGGGCACACTTGTGCCTCATGTAAACATAGGATGTTCTGAAATGTGGGGGAATGTGCCAAATGCAGAATAGATATGGCACATGCATAGAGTAAGCTGTTTGCACAAAACCACCAAGTGTTCACTGAAGTCCTGTACAGTCAAAGTCAAAGCCCAATACAAAGGCCTACATGGCAAATCCCACACTCCTCCATCTTCTCTTGCCAGAAGCACTTTCCAAGAATATTGGAAAAGCCAAGGCCTCTATTATAGCTATACTTTAACAGAGCGCTAAAGGACACTTTGGCATGAATACAATGAATGTTGTGTGGAGTTCCACTGACAGAGCAAGGTACTTCCTGCTCCCTCCAGAACTTGCTACTCATTGGTAAAGGTATGCACCAAAATGGCATGTGTGCCACTTGAGCATTTGTAGCTTTGGATCCAAACCCTTGCTTTGTGCCAGAATTGTATTACTACACAGCATTTCTCTCACACACATGCAATTAACTATGTTGAGTTTTCAAGATTGAGACATTTCATGAAGCAAGTTGGACTTCATCATCAACATCTTTATAAATGATTTGGATGAAGGAATAGATGGAATGCTTATTGATGATACTAAATTGGGAGGGGTTGCAAATATAGCAAGAGACAGAAACAGGATACAGGATGATCTTGACAGGCTGGAAAACTGGGCTAAAACCAATAAAATAAATTTTAACAGGGATAAATGTAAAGTTATGCATTTAGGTAGGAAAAATCCAATGCATTGTTATAGGATGGGGGAGACTTGTCTTAGCAGTAGTATGTGCGAAAAGGATCTCGGGGTCTTAGTGGATCACATGCTGAACATGAGTCAACAGTGTGATGCGGTGGCTAAAAAGCAAATGCAATTTTGGGCTGTATCAACAGAAGCATAGTGTCTAGATCAGGTGAAGTGATGTTATCACTTTACTCTGCTCTGGTAAAACCTCACCTGGAGTATTGTGTTCAGTTTTGGGCACCACATTTTAAGAAGGTTATAGTCAAGCTGGAATGGGTCCAGAGGAGGGCAACAAAGATGGTGAGGCGTCTGGAGACCAAGTTCTATGAAGAAAGGTTGAAGGAGCTGGGCATGTTTAGCCTGGAGAGGAGGTGGCTGAGAGGTGATATGATCACCATCTTCAAGTACTTGAAGGGCTGTCAAATAGAGGATAGTGTGGAATTGCTTTCTGTGGCCCCAGAAGGTAGGACCAGAACCAATGGGTTGAAATTAAATCAGAAGAGTTTCCGGCTCAACGTTAAGAAGAACTTCCTGACCGTTAATGCGGTTCCTCAGGAGGAACAGGCTTCCTCAGGAGGTGGTGGGCTCTCCTTCCTTGGAGGTTTTTAAACAGAGGCTGGATGGCCATCTGACAGAATTGATGATCCTGTGAATTTGGGGGGAGGTATTTGTGAGTTTCCTGAATTGTGCAGGGGGTTGGACTAGATGACCCTGGAGGTCTCTTCCAGCTTTATGATTCTATAGTTCTATGAACACAAAATCCAGAGATGTGGCCATGTTGGTTTAATAACGGGGGAGGGGGGGAAGCTTGTGCCACCAGAAAGTGATGAAAATGACCGGATTTGTTCCATGACACTCATTTCTTGGACAGATTTTTCTGTCCAGTGCAGGGCTGGCTGATTTTGGGCCAGTAACATACTTTCAGCCTAACCTACCTCACAGGATTCAGGATAAAATGGAGGTGAGGCAAATGATGTACACTGCTTTGGACTCCCACTAGGAAGAAAGGCAGGGTATAAATTAAATACATTAATAAATGAATTTATTTTTCATGGTGCTGGTAGGAACGATCTTCAAACATTAAAAGATGTTAATTAAAACCCAGAATTATAACCCAGCAAAGCATTTGAACATAGACCATAAAAGCAGACCACTGAAGCTTAAAATAAGAATATACAGACTAAAATTAGGCCAGGAAGTGATGGCAGCACATTGCCAGGGGACGTCAAGATGCTTTGGCATCTGGGCAAAACTCTATGGTTCAACCATAGAGTTTGGTCCAAATGTCAATGTGTGTCCCTGGTGCCACCCAGCAACATGCTGACGTCACTTCTGGATGCATGGGCAGTGTTGCCAGTGTGTTTCTGGTGACATAATTGTGTTGCCAGTCAGGGTCACTGGTAAGCTCTCCTGCCAGTTGTCAGGACTTGCCTGGCAACCAGGTTTGTTTGTTTTTAACAGGAACACACAGGAACACAGTTCTGGCTGGCTTGTCACCAGGGGGTGTGGCTTAATGTGCAAATGAGTTCCTGCTGGGCTTTTTCTACAAAAAAGCCCTGTATGAAATAATGGTGACATCATGGGGTGTAACCTAGTATGCAAATGAGTTCCTACTGGGCTTTTTCTACCAAAAAAAAAAAAGCCTTGCTGGCAACCCTAACTGAAATAGTGCTAACAGAATAACTCCTTATTTAAAAGCCTGGAGGAACAGAAATATTTGGCGCCTAAAAGAAAGCAATGTAGGTTCCAAGCGAGCCTCAAGGAGAAGAGCATTCCATAAGAGAGGTACCACTTTTTTTAGTAGAAAAAGCTCTGTCTCTAGTTGCTACCTACCTCAACTGTGTACAGAGAGAAGGGCTTGTGAGACAGATCTTAATTTGTGGGTTGGACAATATGGGAGTACATAGACAGGACATCTTTGTATCCCATATTTGTTAACCCAAAGTAGCTAACACCCTAGACAGACTCCATATCCCATGTACATGTTCCCATCCTAAATGAAACAACAAAAAATATGTTTAGAAGTCAAAGCCAAGAACCTTACAAAAACATTAGAAAACTGCATCTGAAGCATCTTTTCACTAAATTATGGGGAGGTAATATCAGTTTCAGAAGTTATGTATCAGGTTTGCTTAAACAAATGCCCAGAAGCAATTTTTTTCCAAGTGTGTCTCCTAGGTGTTGTTAATTTGTGAAACAGAAAAGAAGTTACAAAGATTACTAAAACCTCTTAACCTGTTAAGAACACAGTTAGTAATTTAATTTAATTGCTCATCAGTTCGTTGCTTTCTAAGGTATATATTGAGAACTCCTCCCACCTCAACTCCACTTCACATTATGCCACCTTCACTAATTGCATTTAAGGTATATACCCTTCACAAGTTATTTTGCTGTTTTGCCATGCTGGGAGAGTTTACTACTAATTAATTACTACTGAGATACAACAATTAAAATATTACGTTGCAGGCATAATAGTGTTGATTTCTTTCACTTTGGCATTGTTGCTTCAAATGACTCAGTCTCTGACCATTTATTTTGGTGATTAGGTGTCTAGATGGAAATGAGGGAACAAATACTAGGCATGGAACATTTGCTTGAGAAAACAGAGCATTAATGTGTTACATAGGAAGGCAAATCTTACATTTACTGATTACACATTACTTATATAAAGAAGCCACTTTATATAAAGAAGCCACTTTTTTTTCCCTGCAGCCACTGTGGCCGGACCTGCCTGTCCCGCATTGGTCTTGTCAGCCACCAGCGAGCCTGCAACAGACAAGGACTACTGCACCTTTCTTAAATCTTCGCTCGTGAAGTCAAGCCGAGAGAGAGATAAAGAAGTACACTACCAAGTTAAAGCTGGTACAGAATAAGGGCCGCAAGCTTTCACCATTGCCAATTGGTGGGGGGAAATGCCACATTAGGGTTGTGCACCTGGATATTTCTGGTCGGAAAATACACCTGGAAAATACCTTATTGATGTTTGCGGGGTATATTCTGGCCAGCCAAAATAGTACTACAGACATCAGAATACTAAATATTGTTTCTGGAAAAATCCCAGAAATATTCGGAAATAGCTGGGATTATTCAGGGCTCAGGACCGTTTTTCTCTGGTTGCTCAGGTTTCCCTGGCAATGGGAGAGAGGCAGCTGTCCCAGACAACAGAATCAGTTGAACAGTTTTTGAGTCCAGTGACACCATTCAGACCAAAAAAAAAAAGGCATGAGCTTTTGTGTGCACGCATACTTCCTCAGACACACAGACATGGAAGCTAATGTTCCATGTATATAGGCAGATGCTTCTACATATGTGAACAGCAAATTAGCATACAACTTAATGAAGATGTTTTAACATATGTGAAGGTTAAATAGCAGAAACAAGCTAAGGTTAGAGGTCACAATATGTTTGAATTTAGTTATGAAAAGAACAGTGGAGCAATAAATATGTCAAAGTAGGAGACAAATGTGTACAAGTATCCATTTGATTGTTAAGAGTAATTGGGACTCTGCTGTTATGCACCATTCGTCTCCTCTCATGAATGCAACAGGATCACGTGTTAGAGGAAGCACATGAACTGTCTACACAATCATGACAATTCTCACACCCCTACATTTGGGCCAACAACACATTCAGGTTCTTAACAAGTAGAAAGAGCAAGAGTCCAGCAGCACCTTAAAGACAACAAAATTTGTGATAGGCGATGAGCTTTCATGAATCTCTGCTTACTTCATCAAATACAACTAGAATATGAGTCCATCTGTCCTATATATTGGAAAGTGGGTTGTCCTGAACCTGAATCATAAAGCCTTTTTTAAAGTAAAAGAGAGACCAAATGGGCTTGGAATAACACCATTGTAGCATTCCTCTGAACTGTTCACATACCAAAACAGTGCTGGGGAGTGTTTTGTGCATGGGCAAATGAAGGTAAAAGTAGCCACATTCCATTTCATGGCTAGATTTTTTGGGAAACACTGCTGCTTGTTATTGCTGTTGCTCTGGTTTGCTTTGGATTTCTACTGCCTGCTGCTTGCCTGGGAAGACGGACCTTCTCCTCCTCTGTCTATTGGACAGACGGTTAGCCTTTTCCCCCTTTTGGTTATTTTAAAAACAGTTTTCCTTGGTTTTGTTTTGTGGTTTCATGTGTTGTTTCTTAGATTTATTTATTTTTTTCAAAAACACAAGGTTGGTTTTGGCTTGGATTCTCTGGTTTGATTTTGGTCTTCTGTTGGGCTTGTTGCTCTATTTGCACTGGCCAGTGGCTGTTCTTGGGTGTTCTGTTAATTGGCATCTTTGGACTTCCCTCCTTCCCCTAGGGAACAATGGAGACAAATAAAATAGCTGAGGACACTTTGTTCATGGACCAATATAACTGAACCCTTGATCCAATGCATTTGAAACTTGAGAGGTCTTTAGTGGACACCAAGCACTAGGACCCCTGCAAAACAGCCACTACCCCCCACAGAGAATGCAAGGAGAATAATCTGAACTTCAAAATGTTATCAGGGGACTTGAATTTGCCCTAAATACTAGTATTTATCTGCTTCCTTAAATAAGAAAACCAGGGTGTTTTAGGTGCTCATCCCTATGGTACACTCCAGCTGGTCCTTTGAATCTGAACAAGTATGAAATAATCATTCAAAAGGAAAGGGCTTCCTACAATAAACAATCTGAAGTTATCCTAGAGTTCTAACCTCCAGAGAGACAATAGTTACCTCCACTATTGTTACCAGAAGGATCCTAGTTTGGAGTAAAGTATGCCTTACTGAGATAACTGGAAGAATGAGGGTTCAGATCTCTGCTATAAAAAGCTTATAGTGTGATCTTAAACTAATCAATGGCATGTTTCAAGTGTAACGGCAGACCACCAATTGTGGCTTTATGCCCAAGGCTCATGTGCTCCTTCCTCCCTTACATACAGCAATCTAATCAAAGACTTTTAGAGCTGAAGCAAACCATTGCTTATCATAGATCTAGATGGGCAGCTGTGTTGGTCTGGAGCAGTAGAACAAACTTCCAGTGGCACCTTTAAAACCAACAAACTTTTATTCAAGGTTGGAGCTTTTGTGTGCATGCACACTTCCTCAGACACATTGGAATGGAGGTTAACAGTTAATATCTATATAGACAGATGCCTCTACATAGGCAAACAGCAAATTAGCATGCAACTTGCTTGTCATAACATCCAAATCCACTATGACTTATGCCTTCCTGCAAACCAGGATTAAACTATTTGGAAAAATGCAAACGAAGGCTTTGTAGTTCCAATGGAATAGGCTTGCGATAAAAGCAGACAACTGAATGGGGGGGGGGGGGGGAGGCAAGGACAAGTCCATGAATTTCGCAGGCTGGTTTATTTAGTGACAAACTTTTCAATTGGAGAAGTCTCTTTCTACCAAAGGAAGATGCCTCACATTGAGGAAGGGAGCCTTTATATTCAATAATATATTCGAGGTAAGCATTTCTCTCCAGGGTCAAATCAACTTGCTGGATGTGTTTTCTGCCTCCTCCTACTGCATGTGGTTGGGCTCTTTGGCTCAAGACATCATCAGGGTGGAACTCCTTCCTGGAGAACAGTGATTTTCAGGCTGCGGTCTTCAGAACTCCTTCCTGGGTGTGTATGTGGCAAGTGCCATCAAGTTGCTTCCAATTTATAGAGACCTTATGAATTAGAGTGAATGGCTACGTTGATCTGAAGCAACAGAACATAGCTTGAGTCCAGTAGCACCTTTAAGACCAACAAAGTTTAATTCTGAGTATAAGCTTTCGTGTGCATGCACACGTCTTCAGAGAGCACATGAAAGCTTATACTCAGAATTAAACTTTGTGGGTCTTAAAGGTGCCAGTGGACTCAAACTTTGTTCTTATGAATTAATGTTCACCAAAATGTCCTATCTTTAACAGCTTTGCTCTTGGGAATATCTGTGGAAGAACACTATGAAACTCACAACATGTCAAAATATTAAAGAAAATTGTTTTAAGATGATGTATAGATGGTATATAACTCCTAAAAAATTGGCAAAGATGAATAATAAGATGCCAGACAGATGTTGGAAATGTAAAAAGCATGAAGGTTCTTTCTACCATATGTGGTGGACTTGTGAAAGAGCTAAAATGTTTTGGCAGATGATTCAGCAAGAGATTTCTAAGATCTTGGGATATGAGTTTAACAAAGTTGCAAAAGACTTTTCTGTTGGGACTACAAATGGCAACATTTCCAAAAGAAGATAGAACTTTAATCTGGTACTTGCTCTCAGCCGCTAGGACATTGTATGTGCAGTTGTGGAAGCAAGAAAAAATACCAGAAAAATGGGATTCGATTTTAAAAGTTATGACATGGAGTGAAATGGACAAATTAATAAGAATATTAAGAGACTATGATTTGGAAGTTTTTAAGATGGAGTGGAAGAAGTTCAGAAGATACGTAGAAAAAGAGTGGAAAATAAAAGGACATTGGACAATTTTTGATAATGATTAAGTTTTAAAAGAAGAATATAACTTCGGTTTTCTTAATAGTTAAGGGTACCTTTAATATTTGGTTTTTTTAAGTAAATAACACTGGCGGGGGTCAAATAACGGGGGGAGGGGTGGGGGAAATGAAAGATATGGGGTAGATAAATTTTTCTTTTTAAGTTGTAAGATATTGATATAGATTTGCTACCATATGTTACCAATAAAATTGTTTATACTTTAACAGCTTTGCTCAGATCTCGCAAACCGAGGGCCATGGCTTCCTTGATCAAGTCACTCCATCTCATTTTGGGTCTTCCTCTTCTGCTGCTGCCTGCAACCTTTTCCTAGCATTCCTGAGAGTAAGCCCACAGAATAAGATGGGGACTTACTTCCAAGTAGATGTACTTAGAATTGCTCAATCAATGTCTATGGCAGCAGGTTCCTCCCACCTCTGACTTTAAGTTTCTTATTCCTATTCTTGAAATCCTGCTCTTCATGCCCAAATTTAATATATAAGTTTAAGCCTCCCAGTGGCAAATGGTAAACAATAACAGAGGTTCATTAAAATCAACTGCGGAAATGATTTTCCAAGGGGAAAAAAGATACAAGATTCAAATCCATATATTTTCTTTATGGTCGGAAAGAAATAATAATTATAAAAGTTCAGTTAAGCATCATAGGCTGCCATCTGCTGTATGCTGACATAAAAGCTCTTTTTCATGAAATATTTATATTTATGGTATTATTTTAGAAAAATGCTTTCTAAAACAATGGCTGCAAGATTCAGAGAGCGAAAGATGCTAGTGCCTGAAAAGCAGCTGTTAAATATTCATGAATCATACTGAAGGGCTGTGTTCCGCTGTCAGTAAAGTAAATATGCCCTCGTATTCATATTGCGTGACCCCTGCAGGGTTTTAAAGAAAGGTTCTTTCCCTCCCACCCCAGAAAAACAAAGTAAATAATAAAGTAGCTTTATGAATATCAACCATTTCTCACAGTATGTATTATATTTCCTTAGAGCCTGCATTTAATGCAGATATAGGTTAAACACGCTGTCTGAACAAGAAGAAGAGTTAATACAATTATTGGTAATGATGGTAGGAAATGCTGAAGTTGCAGGCACCTTACAGTGACTACATAGGGTTTTCAAGGCAAAAGATGAACAGAAGTGTTTTGCCATTGCCTGCCTCTCTGCAGCAACACTGGACTTTCTTGGTGGTCGCCCATCCAAGTACTAACCAGGACTAACACTGCTTTTCCTCCAAGATATAATGAAATCAGGCTTGCCTTAGCCATCCAGGTCAGGGTTTGTAATCATTGCTTACTGTTAAACCTCATTACAAGGTAAGAAATCAAAACAATTCTATGTTTCTCATTAAATAGAAATATGATCCCTTTCCCACAGTTGTATCAGTGAGAGATGATGAAGCACAATGGCTAAGAGAATATGCTTGACCTTGGAGGTCACCACTTTTTATCTTTCTTGAATTGGGAGGTAGTTAGAATTTTTGGACTAAGATCTGGGAAAGACCCATGTTTAAATCCCCACTCTGCCATGAAGTAACTACCCACTTGTTCTTGCCAACTTGCCCCAAATTCTCCTGTCTGTGTTAAACTACCTTCAGTCAGGGCTGAATTCCAAAACAGTCAGTACTCAACTCTTCTCAGCCAGGGCTGTAATCAGACTGTCAGTACTCAACTCAGCCAAGGCAGAAATCTGACTGTCTCCTCAGCATGACATTCTCAGGTCTTTCTCTGCTCAGCTGCTGCTAGCCAGTCAGATTGCCTGGAGCAGTCTGTCACTCAAGGCCCTCTGTTTCTGTAAAGAATTAACTCCTCACAGTCCTATATCTGTTTATACAATACTTCTAAGCTTTTAAAAGTGCATTCCATCACAGTGTCAAGCGCTGATATTTCTTAATAACCAGTCCTTTGTTTTAAATCAAAAGTAGGTTTATTGTTAGAAACTCAGGAGCTGTACCAAGGACACAAGCCTTGGGAGTAATGACGTACAAACAGTTACACAGTTGCTATATAGGATATCATCAAAGGTTACGAGTTCAAAGGTTACTAAACAACTATCTATTTTATTACTAAGGAATTTCAGACTATTGGAAACATCAAACATTCTCACACTACTCTGGGAAGAGATAAGGGTTGTCTGTGTGAAACTGTGAGAGAAGCGACTTGAAGGTAACATCAGCCAGACTGTAGCATAAACATCCTAGGGCCAGATGGATTTATTACTTGCCCACTGGCCATAAATAAGGGGGGGGGGGAGAAATGGAGAGCTGGTGACCTGCTCTCTGTCTAGAAAAATGCAGTACAGAAATGAGTGCACTTGACACACAGTAACCGTGTTAGTCAGTCTATAGTAGTTGCACCTTTTAAAGACTAACAAAATTTGTGGCAGGATATGAGTGTTCATGACTGAGAACAGACGGGCATTCTGGGGTGGCTGGGAGGCGTCCCGAATCGAGATGGCTCAAAAAGAGCCATCCTGGAGCCTCCAGACGGTCCCCAGCGACACGGCCCCATCCTGTGACACGGGAAGGCGCCCTAGAAAATGGATTCCCTTTTTTCCCCTTGTGGGGCAAGCGCTCGTGCGCACCAGCGCTCTGATTGGTTTCCTTTAAAAAAAAAACGGGAACCGCTTGGGGCTGCTTGGCAGCTCTAGACCGCCATGTTAGGAAACTCCTGGAGATTAGGAGGTGGATCCTGGGGAGCAGAGGGACCTCAGTGGGGTGCGATACCATAGATTCCACCCTCCAAAACATCCATTTTCTTCAGGGGAACTGATCTCTTTTGTTGACAGATAAACTATAATTCTGGAGGATCCCCAGGTCCCACCTGGAAGCTGCCATTCCTACTTCTTCTTTTCCTTAAAACAGATATTATTGTGTTCACATTTCCTATTCCTAACAATTTTGACTTTTGAAAATGTGACATTTAGAGACGATGTAATTCCCTCACTTTATGTCTTTAGATTGCAGAACGCAGATTTAACACAGCAGGAGTGCAGACTTGCAATAAAATGTTACAATTAGTTCCACATGTGGCAAAAGAAAGAGTTGTTCTGCATCTTTGCATTATCCCCAAATAGCTGCTTGTTCCCTGTCATGTAATTGCAAGAGCAGAAAGAGTTTTTCTACAGCGGTAGGCTCTGCAGTGAGACTGATGATTAGGCTGAGCTTCTGCAAAAACCAAAAGTGTGGTTGTCAGGAGCCGAAGTCAATTTTGTGCTGCTAATGCCAGCCTGTTTGCACCAGAGAGTGGATGAGGTAGGTACAACCTCTCTTGCCTCCTGTGGAGAAGGAGGACGGAAAAGAAGGAGAAGGAAAGGACAGGACAGGAAAGCTTCCTATCAAAGCAGACAAGACAGCAAAGGACCACCTCAGTCCAACTAAGGCCCATCTGAATGTGGAGCAAATTCCCACCCATGTTTCCTTTGCTCAGCGGGCAGCCACTTATTAAGGTTGTCAACCTCCTGATGGGGTCTGGAGATAATCCTGATTTTACAAGTGATCTCCCAACAAAAGAGATTGGTTCCCTTGGAGAAACTGGCTGCTTTGGTTGGAGGGTGGACTCCAAACAATCAATTCCTGCTTAAGGAAGCTTATGATTGAAAACCACAATATTTTAAAAAGTCATTGTATATAAGTAGTACAAAATCTATTCACAGAACAGAAGCAGACCATTAAAAACCGTCATTAAAAGCCTGAGTAAAAATTATATGTTTTAACCTGGCACCTAAAAGAAACTAAAGTAGGTGTCAGGCAAATCTTAAGGGGGGAGGGTGTTCCAAAGCTCAGGTGCCATCACAAAAAATGCCCTGCCTGCAGACACCACCTGCCTCACCTCTGAAAGTCTGGGACAGAAAGCTGGGCTTGGGAGGCAGATCTTAACGGGTGGGCTGCATTGACAGCACTTCAGGTACTCTGGCCACAAGCTGTTAGGGCCTTAAAGGTAAGAAATACCACTTTGAATTGTGCCTGGAAACAGATGGGTAATTGTAGACTGATTTAAACTGATTGCAGAGTAAATAAACAAGAGCCAACACAGTGTGTTGTTTGAGCTTAAAGAAATAATCTAACTTTACTAGAAAACAAGGGATGGAGTTACATGGATGAAAATAAAGAAATGCTATTTTAGCAAAGCAGACTATATGTTCACAGTTCAAAGGTAAAAAACTTAATGGCTGCTGCTTCTCCCTCATAAACAAAGAGCAGAAGAAAGACAAGTTGCTTACCTGCAACTGTAGATCTTCGAGTGGTCATCTGTTCATTCACACTCATGGGATAGAGCGCCTGTGCCGATCCCCGAATCAGTACCTAAAAAGCCCGGGATTTTTTCACACTCGGCACCAACGGGCATGTGCAGGCGTCCCAATGCACATGCTCGCCGGCACCAGAGTGAGAATCCCGCCAGTTCCTTCCTGACCGCTGTTAGCCCATACTAACAGACCGTCAGCAGTGGGGAAGGAGGGCGGGTAGTGTGAATGCACAGATGACCACTCGAAGATCTACAGTTACAGATAAGCAACCTGTCTATCTTCTTCGTGGTCTCTGTGCTTCACACTCATGGGAGATTAGCAAGCAAGCAAGACATACCTGGAGGCGGGAAGACGGTCAACTGAAAGAAACAGCTTGCAGCACCGCAGCTCCCAAATGAGTCCTCTGCTGAGCATGCACGTCCAGCGCATTAGTGCCTCATAAAGGCATGCAGAGAGGACCAGGTGGCAGCCTTGCAAACATCCGTCAGGGAAACGCCTTTCAGGAACGCCACCAACGTCGCCATCGCTCTTGTAGAGTGTCCACAAATAGGCCCAGGTAATGGCTTCTTTGCCAACAAATAACACAGTTTAAAAGTCTCAGTGAGCCATTTCGAAAGCCGCTGAGACGAGATCCTGGAACCTAACTTAGGAGCAGCATAAGAGACAAAAAGCTGCTGGCCCTAATGAAAACTCTTGGAGCGACTTAAATAAAACAATAAAGCACGCTTCATATCTAGAGCAAGCAACCTACGTTCCTCATCCGAGGAAGGTGTAGGATGAAAAGTGGGCAACCAAACTTCTAACTTGAGGTGGAACTGAGAAACCACCTTGGGGAGAAAAGAAATATCAGGAGCTAACGACACTCCGGCCTCCTGAAAAACTAGATATGGGTAGTCACAACGCATAGCCGTGAGCTCCCCTGCACGGCGTGCTGATGTGATGGCTACCAAAAAAGCAGTCTTCCAAAATAGAAGCTGTAACGAACATGTGGCCATTGGCTCAAAAGGACGTTGAGTCAGCCTGTCCAACACTAAAGTCAAATCCCACAACTGTGGGGGTGATCTCGATGGAGGATGAAGCCTAAGCAAACCCTTCAATAACCTCTTAGAATGAGGGTGTGCAAAAACAGAGTGCCCCTCAACTGGTTCATGGAACACAGAAATTGCTGCCAAATAAACCTTGATGGAAGAAAAAACAAGGCCAGCATCCACCAGAGATAACAAAAACTCAAAAATTACCGACAATCCCACCCTTTGGGGTGAAACTGAGGGATCAACTAAGAACTGCAGAAACCTCCGCCACTTCCTATCATAGGAAGCGCGGGTAGAAAGTTTCCTGCTGTTCAAGAAAACATGTTGGACTCTGCTAGAGAACCCACAGGGTCGATGAACCATGCTGTCAGCTTCAGGTGGGGCACGTTGTGATGGAGTACATGACCATCCTGAGCTGACAGAAGGCCTGGTTCCGCCGGAAACTGGTAGAAGACTCCCCTTGCCAGTTGGAGCAGGATCGGGAACCAGTTCTGGCGAGGCCAACAGGGAGTCACCAGGATACAGCATGGTCTCTCTCGTGATCTTGTTGACCACCCTCGTCAGTAGGAGAAACCGACCTTCCCACGGGAACAGCAGACCGTCTCCCAATGACTCTAGATCTGAGCCCCCTCTGGAGCAAAACAGAGGACACTTCCGGTTTTCGGCTGTGGCAAAGACATCCACCTGAGGATACCCCCAGAGCTGAAACACGGGTTGAAGGAGCACCACTGTAACTCCCACTCATGCGGGGAAGCTGCACCTCTGCTGAGGGAGTCTGCTTGCAAGTTGAGGACCCCTAGGAGATGCGCTGCCTTCACAAAGATGTCGCGGTCCAGGCACTCCAACCACAGATCCAGCACCAGCACACAAAGCTGTCGAGAGACTGTCTGTTGATGTAACACAGGGCAGTGGTATTGTCTGTTAGCAGAGCAACAATCTTCCCCGCCACCATGGGGCGGAAAGACCAAAGAGCAAAGTGAACTGCTAGCAGTTCCAAGTAATTTATGTTGCAGTGAGTCAATTTCAAAGGCCAAGGACCTACCCACACACAGATCATCCATGTGGGCCCCACAACCCCATAAAGATGCATCTGTTGTGATAGTCACAGTTGGTGCAGGTAGATGGAAGGGAGCTCCCTGACAAATGTTGTCCTTTGCCTTCCACCATTGCAGTGTTTGAAGTGTCACAGGTGGAATTACAAACCTCTTTCAAGGTGAGTCCCTTAACAGGCGAAACTGACAAACCAAAGCTGTAGGCCTCTCATCCTCAGCTTTGCAAAGAGCAGCATGCTTGTAGTCGCCGCCATCAGCCCCAGCATCCACTGCAGCTGCTGCGCCGTGCCCCACTTTCGACTCTGCAGAAGTTCGACAAGGTTGATAATATCCATCACTCTCTGCTGAGGCAGAAACACGTGATGAAGGTTTGTATCCAGCAAAGCCCCTCTGAACTGAACTGTCCTTGATGGAGTAAGGTGTGATTTCTCCAAACTGACCTGCAGACCCAAGGTGTCGAGAAGACGAAGAGTGATGGCAATGTGGGATGACAAACTCTCTTTCGACTCCGCCACAAGGAGCCAGTCATCAATGTATGGAAAGATGACTATCCCTTGAAGCAGGAGATGGGCAGCCACAACGCTCATCATCTTCGTGAACACCCAAGGTGCAGTGGATAGACCGAACGGAAGAGCCTTGAACTGGAAGTGCTGAGAACCTACTGCAAACCGAAGGAAACGTCTGAACGCAGGATTGATGCTGACGTGGAAGTATGCATCCTTGAGATCCAGCGTTGCTATCCAATCCCCTTGGTTGATGAGGGGCAGAATTGTTTGCAGAGTGGACATTCTGAACTTCTGGTACAAAATAAATTTGTTCAGATTCCGAAGATCCATGATTGGTCTTAGACCCCCGTCCCGCTTGGGAACCAGGAAGTAACAAGAGTAGAAGCCTCCCGTCCTGGCCTCCATCAGGATCCTCTCTGTGGCTTGTTTCTGTAAGAGGTTGCTCACCTCTGCCAGCAGAGGTGGGGAAGGGAAAGTGGTAACTACCACAGATTGGTTCAGAATCTGAGCAAAATCTATTTTGTAGCCTTCCGCTACGATGGAAAGCACCCACCTGTCCGTAGTGATGGACTCCCAGGCCAACAGGAATGGGTGGAGGCAGACAGACGAAGGGGAAGAGGGGACGGTGACGTGTGCTGCCAGAAAGTCAAAGGCCCTGCTTTTGAGGGTGAGTGCCCTTGGACTTGCCGGTGGTCGGTGCTGAAGCATAACGGTTTCTGTTGTTCCCCCTGTATGGGGACCTACTCTCAGGTTGAGCAGAGCGAGGTCTCCACTGCTGTTCCGGGGAGAACTTTTGGTACGGCTTCTTTGCTCAAGGCTTGTGCCACTGTTTCTGTCTTGCAGCTCTGGAAGATGCCGGTACGCCCAGGTTCCTGGAAGTTTTTATACTTTTATCCATTTCCTGGAGCGCACTGTCAGTGGTAGAGCTGAACAGGCCTTCCCCTCGAAGGGCAGATCTTCAATGAAGGCCCTGGTGTCCTGCTGGAGAGCTGTGGATCTGAGCCAGGAGTTGCGGCGGAGGCAGATGGCAGAAGTCGATGTCCTTGCTGAGACATCGACTATGTGCTTTGCTGCAGCCAGTTGTTGTTTGGCTAAAGCAAAGCCTTCCTTCTGCAACTTCTTTGCAGCCGACCTCTTCTCCTCACTCAGGGAAGACAGGAGGGGGGTTAGTTGTTCCCACACTGAGTATTGGTATCTAGCCATGCTCGCGGCATAGTTAGATGCCTTTACTCCCAGCACCCCAGCAGAGTAGAACTTCCTCCCGATGTTATCCAGATTCTTTCCCTCCTTGTCTGGTGGAGAGGAGTGCGTCTTGTGGGGCTTCAACGAAGAGGAATCGACCACCGAATTTGGCTTTGGGTGTGTAAAGAGGAACTCAGCCCCGGACTCTTGGACACGGTACATATGGTCCAACCTTCTCGATGACGGGTGTAGAAGCAGGCTTCGCCCAGGGCTCCTTCACCGGCTGTAGGATGACCTTCGTCACCAGCAAGACAACCACTGTAGACGTATCTCACTGCATGATGTCAAACACGTTATCGTCTACAACGGGTTGCGGCTGTGTCACTGGAAGAGGGAGAGTGCCATCCTCTTTACCATGTCCCCGAACGACTTCAGATCCTCCGACGGTGAGATGGGAAGATCCTCAGCCATATGAGACACTGGTGAACGTTCCAAAGCCCGGTCCGGATCGTCGGTACCGACCTCGGAGTCCGACGATGAAGACTCTCTACGTAGGGAATGTTCTGAGAGCACCGGAGTTGACTCTCTGATGGGCGACCGGATCGACACCAACGACCAAGGTTGGACTTTCTCCACCACCATGCCGCGTCTGTCAGGCGGGACAGAGATGGATGCCAAAGGACACCATCTAGAGTGTTGAGCCAGCCTGGACATATGGGATGCCTCGGACTGCTGGTCCCAGTCTGCAAACTCGCGAGGAGGGTACCATTGGTACGGTGGGTAGGGATAAGTGTAAGGAGGCATGGTGGAAGCAGTGGGAAGCGATGAGCTACTGTAGTCGGTTACAGCTCTCTACGGCCTCTCACCTGATCCATCGGTGTCGAAGGCTCCATCGGCGCCGACACCTCCACCTCCGAGACCGAGTCGCTCTCACTGCGACGCCTGGACCCTGAAGAGTGGGAGCGCTGTTTCAGGTCGATCTCTTGCTCCAATGCCGATAGGCGCAGCTGCAAAGCACTGCCTCTCAACACCGAAGGGCTACGACGCGGGGACACCAAGATCTTCCTCGGTAGAGCTGTCGATGTCGAAGTGTCATGCGAAGGCGAAGGGGTGCGGGATGGTCTTCCGCTTCTCCTTCGATTTCACCTTCTTCGGCACGGATGATCGGGTTCCCGAGTCATCCCAATGCTTCTTAGCTGGGATGTCCACTGACCCTTCAGAAGGCCATTTCGTGGAACGCCCGCACTCGACCGGCATCTCAGTCCTGATCGGCGAAGTCTCAGCCGATGTGACCGTCGGGGCCACAGCTTCACCCATCGGTACCGACAGGCCCGATGCCATCTTTTGAGGACGAAGTGCCGACTCGACCAAAGCCGCCGAAAGCCTCGCCACTCAATTCTTACGAGTTTGCTTGGAGAAACTCAGACAGTGTGCGCAAGAATCGACGTGATGTCCCTCACCCAGACAGAGGAGACAGAGGCAATGGCCATCGGGGGGGGGGGCAACCTTTACCGACCGGGACACGAAAGGAGATCTTCTCAGCACAGTGGTCAGAAAGGAACTGGCGGGATCCTCGCTCTGGAGCCAGCGAGCATACACATTGGGACACCTGTGCATGCCCGTTGGTGCCGAGCGCGAAAAATTCCCGGGCTTTTTAGGTACCGATTCAGGGATCGGCGCAGGCGCTCTATCCCATAAGCGTGAAGCACAAAGACCACGAAGAAGATCTACAATAAAACTTGCAAATAGATTGAGAATGTTGTTATTTTTGTTCTATATATGTTTTTCTGTTTGTTTTGATTTCTTTACTCTTATCAATAAAATCTTAAAATTTCTAAAAAAAAAAAAAAAACTTGCAAATAGATGTATGCAAGATTAAAACATATTTTCTAATCAATAACATCCTGTTTACATGTAAACATCAGTCAACTCTATAATGACTGGAAGAGTTGTCAGCTTGTAGATATATTCCAACAGTATTCAGTGCAGATCTTTCAGTACAGGGATCATATAATTCTGGTAACCATCCCTTGACTGTAGCCTGGCACTGCATTTTGGACCAGTTGAAGTTTCTGAACTCTTTTCAAAATACAATCTAAGTTCGATGTGATCAGAGCATGGATTGATTCACCAGGTCAAGCTGGTACTCCATACAAATGGGGAAAGTTGGTCCAAGACCATGTATGGCTTTACAGATAACAACTAGCACTCTGGATTATGAGTATGCAGTGCAGACCTTTGCAGATTGGCAAACTAAGATCTCTGCATCTAGGGTTGACAAACCATGTCTGGCAATCAGCAGGAGGTTGGAGGCAGGGGCATGAGGAGGCATGATGTCACCTGCACCCCTACATCACTTTCAGGGAAAAACTGAATACAATGTAGGCCAGCTCTAGGAAGTCATGTTGTAAACTAGTTGAGATTTCTGAACAATCTTCAAAGAATCTCAGGGCAGCATACACTGTTGTCCTCTATTTTAGCCTCACAACAACCTGTAAGGATTAGCTTAAGAGATAGTGACAGGTCCAACATCGATCAGCAAATTTCATGGCAGAATGGGGATTTGACCCACAGCTCTCCCACATCCTATCTGACACTCTAACACTGCACCATGCCTGTATGGTGAGGGGTTCATGCCACCCAAGGGACATAATAAATTGCCCTTGGCTGCTCCATCCCAGGGTCCACAAATCCTCTTGCACTCTGTCACTCTTATCAGAAACATAGATGGTTAAAATTAAGAAGACGGTACTCCAAAAAAAAGAAAAGGGAAAAAAAGAGATTTCTGAAAGCCCCCCATGGTTACTGCCACCATGGATATTATTCCACTGACACAGTTTCGGAAAGAAACTAGATAATATACTCTCATATCAGCCTTTTATAATAAGCATAAAAGGGAAAAATGAAAAACAGGAGCTATATTCAGACCCAAGCTTTCCTCAAGGGGAACAAAAAAAGAGCAGTGTTTGGGCCATTGAAGGAACATCCTTTGTTAAGCCAATTGCTTGTTAATGGTTAGAGTATTCTGTTGATGTTCATGAATGGGAGCTAATGAACTAGAGACCTTTCTTGAATGAACAATTTACCTGTAGGGGTGGGAATGAGATCAATGCTCCACAAACTGAGTGCCTGGGTATGAAAGAAACAAGAGGCAGATTTTAATCTTGACACAGAAACAGACAGAGCTGAGAGATTTTAGCTGGATTGGAAACAGTGGGTGGGTAGCAACGCAGGATTATCACTTCTGGCTTGCCATGAAGATACTGCCACCATTTTAAAGTCATTAAAGCATGCTGTGAGCAGCAGCATGGCACTCTTACCCCCCCCCTTACTTTTTTCCAAGTGCCAAAACAGCTGTTGAGGGGTGCCCATTGTGGCACTTGATAAGTCACAGGGTGAGGAGGAGACAGCCTCAGTCTGCCACACTGCAGGTATAAAACACTGGGTTTGATGCATGAGGAGGCTCGTAGTAGAGTGATCACAGCTCTTTATTAGTAATTACAGCATTGCAAAGGCTAAACTAACACTCAAACCCAGAGTCAACAGCCCTGCTTAAATGCAAGCAAAACCCAACAACTCTTAACTATAGGTACAAGTACTGACCCACTGACTCCTGATTGGCCACCTCCCAGTGTCCAGGTGGCTGTTGTTCTGGAGCCTCAAGCTCAGCAAAGTCTCTGGTAGCACACCCAGGAATGTTCCAGTACCAATACATAACAGCAGGCCTCATCAGGATTGGATCCTTATGGCATTTTAAAAGAACTTTAAATTGGTGGTGGTGTCCTTGTGGCTATTGTAGTGGGGCCCTCAGGGTCTTGCATGCAGGGTCAGCCTCCTATGGATGCCAGCCTCCAGGTGGGACCTGGTGATCCCCTGGAATTATAGCCCATTTCCAGACTGCAAAGATCAGTTCCTCTGGAGAAAATGGATACTTCGGAGGGTGAACTCTATGGCACTGGAGCCCACTGAGGTCCCTGTTCTTCTCAAGCTCCACCCCCAAATCTCCAGGAGCTTCCCAACCTGCATCTGGCAACCCTACCCCTCCATCCCTCATAGGATTGCCAGGTCCTGCCTCCTCTTCAGCAGGGGACTTGGAGGGCATTCCTGGAGGGGACATCCCTGATGCAATGGCATCAAGCAGGTGATGTATCCCTTTGGGGATGCAGCCCCATGGAAGGTGCTCTCAGTGCCAGTTTGCAAGAACCATTTAAGGAGAACTCTCTCATTCAAAAGAAAGGAAATCCTGTAGCATTGCCCCTAGATTTCTCATGGCTTAGGGAAGCAGCACTTAACACTACATTATATGCCTCTATTTTAATTGCTCCTATTCCACCTGTAATCTTATATATTGTGTTTTTACAAAATGCTGCAGCCTAGGAAGGCAATCAATAATGAGCCTCAGCCCTGTGGCAAATGTTCACACTTGGAATGCATTTCAATTGTATCCTGGCACCTGTTTACATTGCTGCTTCACTGGTTCCCCCCCTCCCCTTTTATTTCCAATTAAAAGTAACAGCCTATTTATGCTGGACCCTATTCCCTCAGTTTGGGATGCACAAGATCCCCAGAGCAGTTTCACAGGTCTTCACCTCAAATTTCATTACATGTAAAATTTAGTGGCAACTCTTAATTACCAAAGCAACGTATACAGTTTACAATGTATACATTCTATAGTTTATAACAGATCTGAAATGCACCAGAAGCTACCACATCTACCAATATTCTGACAGTGTTAACAGCATGACAGTGCTGGTTTTGATAGGATAACAAAGCATTTCTATGATGAAAAAATTATTCTGAAAGAATCATGCTATTCTGCGGCTCCCATCAACTTTCATGCTGCCCTGGCCATCTGCCTTCTTGTGAGCATCCTGGACAAGTAAAATTCTCCGAAAGCATTCACGTGCACTTGGTGGTGGTGGGCCTGAAAGACCATTTTACACAGTTACTGCCACTTACTGTTCATTTCTTCTTCATGATCTCTGTCTCTGTACTGCTGCCAAGAAACCATTCCAAGTCAACCAGCCACCTTTGGTCCTTTTGTAAACTCTTCTCCACCTCATGAACACATTCTTCCATCTCAGAACTCTTGGTAAGAATTCAAGTGTGGCACAGAGATGCCAGTTCTCCCTCTATGGTTGGAGACCTCCAGGCATTCCTGTTCATTGCTTGCCTGTCCCTCAAAGGGAGGCAGGAGGAAAACTGGGAGAAATGGAGTGGGTGTGCTGGCATTGCATCCGCAGGAACCAGAAGTGGTGTCATAGTATGGGGGTGTTGCTCTAGTTCAAAGGTGGCCAAACTATGGCTCGGGAGTCACATGTGGCTCTCAAAGCCCCACCCCATCAGCCAACTTGGAGAAGGCATGTGTCTCTTTAAATCTCTTCTCCAAGCCAAACTAGACAACAACTTGGGGAATGCATTTAAAATTAAAGTAGTTTCTTTCCACCTCCCCTCCCCCTCTCCATATATTTCCCTTCCTTCCTTAAACATCAATGCTCATGTCTTTTGGCTCTCAGATATCTGACACTTATTCTATGTGGCTCTCATGTTAACCAAATCTGGCCACCATTGGGGATTTGCAAAAAAACCACTATGGTTTAACCAAAGAGTTTTGACAAATCTTAGACAATCCCAGCCACCATCATCATGACATCACTTCCAGTTTTCACCATAAGTGATGTCATGTGCTGCTGTGACACTGCATGCTGGTATCTGTGTTCCCCCAATCCTAGTGTGACAGGAACAGAGCAAAACATTATGGTCCAGGTAAGCAAAATCCCAGCATGCTGCAGCTGATGGGAGTGCAGAAACATGCCTGGGTTAAGACTCTAGCAGGGCTGATGTATCCCAACCTGCAAGAACTACAATCTGGGAAGCCCCACTTCAAATTCCCACTCTGCCATGAGAGCTTGCTAGGTGACTTTGGACTAGTCACACTCTCTCAGCCTAATCTAGCTCACAGCATTGCTGTTAGGGTAAAATGGAATGTTGTCTCGAGTCACTTTGGATCTTCACTGGGAAGAAAAATGGAGTATGTCTACATTAAAAATATAGCCCACTGCAATGGTTTCTGGAACATGGCCACTCATCCTTGATGCAGTTAAGTCTGGCTCCCGAGAGGGGCTCAGGGCCAGGAGCCTGATTTGCACTGTCTGGCTGTTTGTACATGACGCCCATCATCCCTGCACTCAAGGTGAGCAATCAGGCTTGGGGCACGTCTGTCTGCCTTGAGGGAAGTGTCTGAGGAGGAGCAGGTTTAACGATGACCACAAATTTTGGTTGCAGGTTAACCAAATTGTGTAGGCCCGTGCAGAACGGCCCAGTGTTTGGACTCTTGGCCCCACTGAGTCATCATACATTTGCTGTGGAGCTTTCTTTGAATGCCACAACTGGTGAGAAGGATGGATGATGGGCCCACAACAGTGAGATGCCCGTCAACAGTATCTGTCTCACCTCTTGCCTCAGACCTTTGACAAGTTTGCATCTGTATATCCCAATATGGCAACTCTAGCTCAGAGATAAGCAAAGGCTACTCTCAATAAGGCTGCCTTCTACTTTGTTGGACCATTGGTCTATCAAGGCAGTATCATCTACTCTAACTGGCACCAGCTCTCTAGTGTCTCTGATAGAAGTTTCTCACATCACCTGGGGTCTTCTGTATGCAGAACAGAAGCTCTACCACTGAGCCACAGCTGCTCTCAAGATCTTGCAGCAAGGTTGATGGGCATTTCCCCTGCATTTGCAGGAACAGGTCTCCTTTTGCAAACACTGTTTGTAAATGACTTGCAGCTCGGCTTGAATGTTTTAAATCTTACACTGAGCTTCTAGACTCTTCATTTTCTTCCTTTCATAAGTTGCAAAGCGCTGGTGTCAAGAAATGGGAGGAAAGAGGGAAGAGGAGGAGAAATCTTTGCTTTAGCTAATTGCTTGCAGCTGTGACTACACATCATCGCTTTGGCTTACCAGTTGGAGTGTGCATTGGAGGAAAAATGGTTAGTAGAGAAGGTGGGTTTCTGTGATTTTGCTAGGCTATGCAGCAGCATAGTCTGAAATCCAAGGCAATGAACAGGATGAGGAATTTGTTTAGTAAGAGATTTCTCATCTCTGTGCCATGAAAAGATTGCAGTTCTTGTACCAAATGAAGCTTTTTCTCCTTCCAGAAACAGCACTGCTGCTGTCATGACAATCAAGAATATACAAACATGAAATTCAAACCAGAACAGATATTTATTGCAAAGCAGTACTTAGCCACCATCCAGAATCCCATAACAAACCAATATCTTTTCAGGTGCAAACAGCTGAATGCTGTCTAGTCTGAATGCTGCAGAGTTTAATGACCCTGACAAAGCATTCTGTAATGCTTCTCATATGATTATTTGTTCAAGGAAGGTGAAAATCTTTGCACATTATAAAAAGAACATAGAAAGTATTTTGCCTGCCTCCATAAAACTGGAGCATAGGTACATGGCAAGCACATACTTCTAGCAGTGTAAATTTGACATGCTAAGGCAGGCTTCCAAATGTTAAGATGGAAATAGTTTACACTGACAGGGAATGGGGGGAACTTACCGATAGAAAGGTGGCCTAGGCCACATCACCAGCATGGTACAGGAAGTGACACCATCATCTCAGCAACTTCTGGGCAACACTTTGGTATCTTGGAAAAAACTCTATGGTAAAACCAAATACCAGAGTGTTGGTGTGATGATGTTACCTCTGGTGTGATATGGGCAACATGGCCTAGACCATTTTCTTTCTACTGGTGCATCCAGCTAGCTCATTGGTGGCTGGGAGGCAGAACCTGGCATACAGAAAAAGTCTTCCTCCCCTGTAGGAGGGGGAGGGGTCTGACAACTTTATTTATACCTCTACAGGCAGCAAGAGAGGATACCGATGTCCAGCCTCTTGCCCTATTTCTCTACTGATCCCATCTTTACCTGCCATAGGGTCCAGCCAAAGCACAATGCAGAAAACATGTTGTGTGGTCCTTTTTATGGGAGGACATAATCCATTCTATCTTTCAGCTGAAATCCAGATGTAATGGCAATACAGGAAACTCACTAATGGCAGAAAACGTAATGAGAGCTTAATGGGATTTATTGACCAGGTATTATCTATCTCCATGCCATGAAAAGCTTCACCTGACCATTTCTGCACATTAAACCTCTATTTAAGTGACAGGACATTTATCTCCAAGCTTGCTGGCAATGGCAACCCTAATTACGCACTCTCGGCATAGCCAGAAATAAAGAACAACCCAAGGAAGTGAAGTAACAAAGCCTGAGATTTCAAGGTGACAAGACACAAAGTCTCTCAAGTTACCCAGACCCCAAACATAACTCTACAAAAACTCTGCAAGTGACAATTCTCCTAAGTCACATGAACAAGAACTACACATTAACTTTACATGTGAAAATATGAAGCCACCTTCTACTGAAACCAGCCATTGGTCTAACAAACATCATTACAACCTACTCTGATTGGCAGCAGCTCTCCAGGGTCTTCAGCAGGGAAATGCTATTTGAATCATCCACTACCTGGTGGTTTGTACTGGAGCAGTCAGGGATTGAACCTGGAACCTTCTGCATAGAAAGTAAATGTTCTACCACTTAGCCATAGCTCCACACTCTGAGAAAGTCCACTTCAATTTTGTGCTTTTTAAACAGAACACACGATTGGCAAATTTACTGACAATGCACAGTGGGGAGAGACTCTTAGAGCTGCCTGTTGAGACATATCTGCCATGGTCCAAAGTCCACTTTACATTTTTTTACCTTTCCAGGTATCAGTTTTTCATTTATTCTTTTGCTTCCTTTATTAGTGGTAACATTATATCCTGCCATTAGCAATTTTTTAGTATTTCCAAATGTTGTGCAGGTCTGTCCTCTGCTGTTCTACTGTGGATCCTGGATAACTTGTTTATTATGGGTTGTATCCAACCATCCATGAACAGAAGGCACAGAAAGGTTTTCCCACATTCCCTGCTGTTCCTATGGCCCATTCCAAGTACCAGAAAGGTTATTCCCAAGGTCACGGGACCTGCACGGAAGAACAACTGAACAGGCTGGAGAGCTGCATAGGAAGGACAAGAGGATGAGAATCATCCACTCCTCTTTCCAGACACAAAGAAGAACGCTGGAAAACTCTCTGTACCATAAGATACAGACTTATACCTTCACGACCATATGGTTCTACTTTTTTGATCTATCCAAATCTCACCCTTTTCCCTTTTTTCCTATTGTGCCTCCTATTAGCTTAGTTTGTTTATTTGCCTTACCCAGTGCTTTTTTTGTAGAAAATGCCCAGCAGGAACAAATTGCAATACTAGGCCACACCCACTGACACCAAGCCAGCCGGAACTGCATTCCTGTGCATTTCTGCTCAAAAAAAGCACTGATCTCTACTCTATTAGTTTCCTCTTCCATTTTAGATCTCTCATCTCTCTCTTTAATTACACAGATTTTCCCATGCTCAGATCACCTTTTTTTTTTTTTTTGCTTCTGCTAGGCTGTCATTTTGCTTATCTTCTTGTTCTGCCTGTTGGCAGATCAATCACCTTTGAGCTCCATTGTTAAGCAATTCTTAATTTATTTATCATTTATTAAATAGAAATCAGAGCCCTCCCTCCCCTACACAGTGGGGCTCAGGGAGGATCACAAGACATCTTGAGGGGCGGGTTGAAGACATCTCTCCATAGTTGTGCATCACTCTTTTCCCTGCATCTCTGCTTAGCTTGCAACGCAGTGTCATCTGTTTTTAATATTTTGTACAGTGCTAAGCTTTTAGTTTAAGCGCTATGTAAATAACATAGTGCCAGGAGTGTCAAACCACAGATTGGAGATGTTGCTAGCCACTGCAACGCCCTGCGCATTTCCTGGAAAGCAAGTGCCATTGAGCTCAGTGGAACTAACTTTTGAGTAAACATGCTTAAGATTGAGCTGAAAAGTATTTCAGTGCAAATTCTACAAAACACATAACGAAGTATTTGCATCTTTACAGTGCTCAGTCCACCCAGATACCAGCACCTGCATTATTATTATACTGATGCCACCTACAGGGTCTGTGAGGCACTGCAGACAGCACAACGTATTTATAATTGCTTCTGTTTTACATAATCAAAGGAGGGTTATGCTTTCAGTTCTTCCATTTCACCAAATAATAGTTTTGGAGGCTCAGAGATTCAGAACCAGAAAATACATCACATTTGCCACAGGGCTTCTGTTTCAAGTGTTCTTAGCCTGGCCTAGCCAAAATGTATACAGCTTCATCATTTTGTGGATCTCCACCCAACATATTGTGAGTTTTCATACACTTTGCCAGCATCCTTTTTGAAGGCATACGAAAGGGATCTGTAAATTCATGCACATAGAATACCAGTTTGCTGCAGTTCTTCAGTATCAGAACCAGCCTCTGCTACCTCATTTGACTGAAAGATGACACACAATTTTGAAAGAGTCTTCTTCTTGGGATGAACTCTTCAAGTATGTTTAGAGATGTCTTAGGGCAAAACAAGTGAAGTACCCAAACAGTAAATTGCTTCTTTTGACATTGTTTGTTGAGGGGTAAGCAGAATACAACTGCTTTAAGACTTGCATTTCGGTATCCCTTCATTAACTATTTCATTGAGTAGATGTACTATTCCTTCCTCATTGTATGCCTTCAGGATAACTTGGGTTGATTTGAAGGCCATAGAGAGCATTGTCCTATAGGATCTTTATTGTATGGATTGAAGAAAAAATGGTAAGATCAATGAAGAGAGGAATCATATAGAATCCATGAATATATGTATAGACATGCAACTTTTTCATGTAAACCTCAGAAGCAACAGGTAGAATAGAATCACAGAGTTGGAAGGGACCTCCAGGGTCATCTAGTCCAACCCCCTGCACAATGCAGGAAACTCACAAACACCTCCCCTGAATTCACAGGATCTTCATTGCTGTCAGATGGCCACCTAGCCTCTGCTTAAAAACCTCCAAGGAAGGAGAGCCCACCAACTCCTGAGGAAGCCTGTTCCACTGAGGAACCGCTCTAACGGTCAGGAAGTTCTTCTAATGTTAATTTCAACACATTGGTTCTGGTCCTATCTCCTGGGACCACAGAAAACAATTCCACACCATCCCCTATATGACAGCCCTTCAAGTACTTGAAGATGGTGATCATATCACCTCTCAGCCGCCTCCTCTCCAGGCAAAACATGCCCAGCTCCTTCAACCTTTCTTCATAGGACTTGGTCTCCAGACTCCTCACCGTCTTTGTCACCCTCCTCCGGACCCGTTCCAGCTTGTCTATATCCTTCATAAAATGTGGTGCCCAAAACTGAACACAATACTCCAGGTGAGGTCTTACTAGAACAGAGTAAAGCTATGCCATCACTTCTTGTGATCTGGACACTATACTTCTGTTGTTACAGCCCAAAATTGCATTTACCTTTTTAGTTACCACATCACACTGTTAACTCATGTTCAGCATATAGTCCACTAAGACCCTGAGATCCTTTTCTCACATACTACTGCTAAGACAAGTCTCCCACATCCTATAAGCATGCATTGGATTTTGCCTGCCTAAATGCATAACTTTACATTTATTCCTGTTAAAATTCATTTTACTGGTTTTAGCTCAGTTTTCCAGAAAACACCTAAAAGCTGTATGGCCAATCACAAATTCCAGCAATAGTGAGTTAATTACTCCAGATCTTCTATTCCTAAAGCCACAAGAGATTCTTCCTTATTAGGATCAAACACTGAGTTGCATCCTTGTGTTCTTCTGAAGGAAAATTACCAACGCCTTCAGATAATCTGGCTCCCATATGTTTAGAACAGGATGGGGGGAGGAAGAGGAAGTCACTTTGTTTTCCTGTTTCTATCACTCTTGGTACATTTCCTTGACAGTACTCAGAAAATCCCTGCTGAATTTATGAGCATCATCTGTAGCAGATGAGAAGCAATTCATTTCTATTAGAAAGTTCTGCATGGCTTACAGAGATCAAATCAAGAATTACAGTTTGGGATATTGCCCCTTTGTGTTAGGAATACATCAATACTGATTATCAGTTATCTTCGGAACCTGGATAGAACTCACAAATAAATGTTTCTGTGTTACTCTGAGGAAACCTGCACCTCAGTTCTTCCCTATATTTCGTTATGTTGAACCATGGAAATATATCACACCAAAATCACAAACAAATGCCACTGGTATTAATGGAGTTTCTGTAACCAGATTTTCAAGCCACCTCTGATTATCATTACTTCTGTACACTGAATAAAAGATAAATCCTGCAGATACTTCCATTGTTATTATATACTATCATTTTGTCTAATATAATTGCAGGCAGAGAAATGGGGCCCCTTGAAGACAAGATAAGGATTTCTTGAAGAATTCCCTAAGTATACAGATATATGTCAGGGCTCAAAGACTGAGCATGATCATTGCCCTCAAAATGTTAAGAATCAGCTACAGGGAGAAGAAAAACAGAGGAATATCAGAAATGCTTAGTCTCCTAAGAGATTATGGTACCCTGGAGGAGGAGATACGGGTTCTGGTACAGAGATTTATCAGTTACTGCCACTACTTACAATTCTTTGCAGGCCCACAGCTTGTATATTTATTATTGTACTAATGTCAATGTAGCTAAGTCTTAAAGTAGCCAAATCTGTAGATACTTAAATCCAGAGATTGGAACCATGTACAAATAGGATGGATATTTTAATGTATCTGAAAAACAATCTAGGTTTGTACAAAAATCTGAAATCTAAAAAAGGAGAAAATATAGAAGGGGGTTTAAACCCTCAAAATAATAGAAGCAGCACCTACAGCTTTAAAAAATCAATACCTGAAGCAGAGACCATTGTGGGGATTGATGGGCAACCACTACAGTATTACAAGCCTTCAAGTCTTGGTTTCTGTCAGCAGAAGGCAAGGGGAGAGGCATGGCTCTTTCCAGAACTGTTTTGGCCTTTGAGGGTGGGGTCAGGCCTGATAGCAATGGCCAGGTGACTGGCTACCATACAACTTGTATGACTCACCCAGGACTGGCTGCTTGCTACTACTTGTCAACAGCATCATCCCACAAAAGCAGTGTTGTTCAGTGGTTAGAGTTTCAGACTTGGATCTGGGAAACCCAAATTCAAATCCTCACTCCACCATGTAAGTTCACTTCATGACCTTGGGCCAGTCAAACATTCTCAGCCTAATCTACCTCACAAAACTTATGTGAGGATAAAATGGAGGAAAAGAGAATAACATAAGCCACTTTTGATCCCCATTGTGGAGAAAGGTGGGGTAGAAATGAAGCAAATAAATCAAATCAAGGATCACAATTTGGGATATGGCCCCTTTATATTAGGAAGTACATGAGAATACATCAATACTGATTATTAGTAATCTTCAGAGCCTGGATAGGACTCTCCGATAAATGTTCTTGTGTTACTTTGAGGAAACCTGCACCTCAATTCTTCCCTATCTTTCATTGTGTGAGCTGAAGGTGGAATGGTGATGTGGGTGGGTGGGTGGGTGGGAATGAAAGAAAAACACAGAAAGGTTAAGATATGACAGTGGTCAAGAGGAGAAAAAGTGGATGCAGGTGATGAGGTGTCTCCCCCAAGTCCTTGAAGGTTCCCCACTGTGAGACTGCGCCTGAACCAGTGGCCAGCACCACATGACTGGGCCATAGTTTCCCCAAGTAGAGAATGCTAGAGATGGAGCAAGAGAAAAGCTGAAGATGAGCAGGGGGATAAAGGTAGGTTTGTTATTATTGTGAAACAGAGAAAAAGGAAGTAGCTATGAGGTTTTCAGGGAAGGGAAAGAAGCAATAATAGGGAAGGGGGAAAGGAGATGCCCCTGAAGTCCTTGTGGATCCCACACATGTAATATATATAGGAGTACACTAAATGTTGAGTGACAGTCAGCTATGAAGAGTTTCAGAGTATCAATTTACATCAGAAAATTCTTATTTGAATTATTTATCATATGGACCTTTTGAGTGTCTGAGAAAACTGAGGTACAAATTTTCTAAATAAGTGTAATGAGTTATGGTGGTACGTTCTATTATTCCTTAGAAACTTTATTTAGAAATGAAGAACAGAAAATATATTTTACAATTTTCCTTCCCTTCATTTTATTTGATGATGTTATGGTATATGAGTTTTCAGAATTTTGCAGGTTCATGTACTTCTATGAAACAAAGTTGTCTCCTTGGCTTCTTTTGTGATATATTATGAAGTTTTCATTGTTTCTGCAGGATGACAACTAATTAAACTACATGTAAAAACCCTAAGGTTAAGACTTTCATGTCTTAGTCTTTTTTCAAACTAGATTTGTTGTTTTCAGTAAGTGACAAAAATTATCAGGACATTAAGCTTTTATTCCGAGTACAAAGTTCTTACTTCTGAGATGGCAGAACTACTCACCACAAATGCTTCCAAAGCAAAACAAAAAACATCATTGTCATCTGGTGCAACTGGGTTCATTTCCATCAAAATCCCATCCTGCTCATGGACAGAGGCCTGTTGAAGATTTAACATCATGGTAAGAATAGCAGGAGGTCAACATAGACTGGGGCAGAGTGACTCAGAATTTTTCAAGTACGCTTAACTGGCTAAGCAGAGGTTCTGTCTTTTCTCACAGGGTTGTTACAAGAACAAATAAATAAATGCCCAGTTTAGGGCCAAATGGAATTTACCCTAGAGGTGAACAGGCTTGCCATTTGCCTACCTGCAACAGGTAAAACACCATCCTCAGCCTCAATCCCCTACATTTGAGAAGTTAAGGCACAGGAGGGTGGGGAATGGTCAGAAAATGGCAAAGGAAATTCCCCTTGTCTCTATAGTCTTTAACATAGAAATTAGGGGAAATTCCTACATAATCAGCTGGAAGTGACATCACATCCTTCTCAACCTCCACTTTCCCCAGGCACCACCCTCAAAATTTCTCACAATTTGCCAAGGCAGTGCTGGTATCCCTAGCTATGTACAGGGCTTTTTTTTTGTAGCAGGAACTGCTTTGCATATTAGGTCACACACCACTGATGTAGCCAATCCTCCAAGAGCTTACAGGGCTCTTAGAACAGGGCCTACTGTAAGCTCCAGGAGGATTGGCTACATCAGAGGGTGTGGCCTAATATGCAAAGGATATGTGATGCAATCTCACCCCAGAGTCGGAAACGACTGGTGCTTGCGCAGGGGACTACCTTTACCTTTATGTACAACCTTCACTGCACCTTATCTCTTGCTGATCAACCAGCAAGGAACTGAAATTAAATTGAAATTTCTGAATGGGGATGATCATTCAGTTGCAGATTCCATGGCTGCCCAGTAGGCTCACATTCTGGACCACTAGAGTTGAGTCCAGGAGCACCTTGGAGACCAATAAATTTTCAAGGTATTAGCTTTTGAGAGTCAATTTCCCTTTGTCTTATCTAAACCAATCTCATCTTACATTTTAAAATTTTTAAACATGGTAGCAGCAGGAAGAGCAAAAAAAACAGTTGTAATAAAGGCCACTCTGCCAATACGTTTACACAACACAATTTATTGCTCTTATCAGATGGATCATAGACAGTAGGAAACTGGGCCATTACCTCAAGCATGTAATGTGAAAAAAATTATGTTGTTTAGTCTGGCAGGGAAAGGATATGAGATGACATCAGAACCAATCAGAGTTTTTTATTCCACACCAGTCAGTGTGAAAAATACACAGTGCATACTGCTCTTCTCTGGAAGCAAAGTTTATTTATTTTTTGTTAAACCACATCCCTTGATACAGAGAACATACAATGGGACAGTAAAGTAGTCATGGCAGGATGTCTAGTATGGAGCAAAGAATTCTGTTTCCCTTGTTTAAGTACCTTGTGAAACCTAAGGGACCCATGTTTCCTAGAGGGTGCCGATGAAACAGCCTCAGCTCCAAATGTGTTACAGCAGCTGTGGATTTGCTGAACAACTGATCTGAAAAGTAATTTAATCAGGCAGTTTTTCAGAGCCTTTTAAATCCTTGAAATGTAATCCAGAGTAACTTGCAAGAAGTCAAATATTTTAGCTAAACAGAGTTTCCTTGTATTTGCCTAGCACAAAGTATGTACAGCTCTTTTGTCTCTCACATACTAAAAAAAAATCAGTATTTCAAGCCATTGAATGGAAATACTGCAATACATAAAAATATGATCACAGGAAAAAAATGGGCTTCATAGTTTACTGACCACTGTTTCTTTCTTAATTTTTTTATCAGAAGCAAATGATGCACAATGCTAGAGTGCCATTATTTTACCTCTGGAGATATATGTATATATTTCATTTAATTCCCTGTTAGCAAAATTATTTCATATGAATTTATTGATTGTAGTTCCTTATTAATGGTTTTTGAATGATTTATGCAATGCAATAAGTAATTTCTGTATTGGATTTTGCGGTTTATTTGCACAGATGTTTCCCCTTTTTTTCTAACTTCATCCACATATCTCACTTGCGTTGCTAGCCTCCAGGTGGGGCCTGGAGATCTCCTACTCCAGACAATACAGATCAATTCCCATGAAGAAAATGGCTGCCAGGGCATTGTGCAATGCTGAGGCTCACCCTCTCCCCCAAAACCCTGCCCTTCCCAGGCTCCACCCAAAAAATCTCCACGTATTCCCCAATCCAGAGTTGGCAACCCTGCACTACCCTATCCCTGGCCCTTTGAGGTGTGTAGGACCTGACAAGGCTCACATAGCACAGCTCTGGGCTCAGAGCAGCAGCTGCTGGAGCACGATAAAACTGGTGGTTTGAGATTTTAAAAAACAGAAATGTGATGTTTAAGGCAAAGATGTCCTAGCCAGATTACACGTGACGGCCACCACAGGGGTGCTGTGAAAAAAACCTGCCTCCTTGCAGCAAATGATCCCTGGACAGCCCATCACAGTTGGAAGCACTCACCCCGTGACTTTGCCCCATGACTGCATCGCCCTCGCATTGTGAGGTTTCTGACTCTTATTCCACATTTCCTGCCGTTGCTAGGAGTTTGTGTCATGGGGCTGACTTATGGAGCAAGCCTTTGCAAATGTTACAGGCTTGATGGGGATCATATACCAAAGGGGAGGCTAGTTTTGGCAGCACCCCCACAGTGACTGTAATGTGTGCTCCGCCTCCAAAGCAGTCCTGGGGTTACATTCCACACAAGCTTATGCAGAATGGAAGACGAATTGCAAAGCACTTTTAATGCTGGAAAGCTCTGTCAAAATGATTGCCATAATAACAATAATATAGGGGAGATACTTCTCAGGCAGGCACCATAGGAAAGGATGTAAAGGCTTGATGGATCATCAGATTTGACCTGCTGTGAGTGCTCAACAGTGTTTTATATCAGGAGCCTGTTTCCTTTGATTTTCCTTTACTATTCAGCAAAGCCTCCACACACACACCCCTCTTTTAAAAAAAAAAATGCAAGGGAACAGAAAATAGCTTGCAAGTGTGAAGCAAGAAATTGCTGAAGGAAAAATGGCACACTAAACCTAAATCATTTATGTGCATATTGATGGGTTGCTGCCTTTTGCAATTTGTTATTGGCAACTTTTGAAAAGCTGAGGGGGGAAATGCTGCCCCTAAATCCTGCAAGTACTTACTGAATAGACTGAATTGCCTAACACGTTAAAAAAAGTCACCTAATTTTGGACCCCAGCTTAGGGTTGTGGTTGCCAACCTCCAGATGGGGATGGAAATCTTCTGGACTTACAACTGACCCCCAGACCACAGAAATCTGTACCCTTGGAGAAAAAAAGCTGTTTTGGAGAGTACATTTTGCCACATTATTCCCTGCTGAAGTCCCCCCCACCCCATTCCCCATTGGCAGCTCACAGGGAATGGGGAGGGACTTCCAAGGAGCAGTAGGAAGGCTCAGGCAGTGTTGCCAGTGATTTGGCTATGTCACTTCCAGCATGCACCAGAAGTGTCATCATCATGTTGTGATGTCATGGTGACTGGTATTTGGGTAACGCTCTATGGTAAAGATGGCTTCTGGAGTTTTTGCCCAAATGCCAGAATGCCACAATGGCATTGCCAATATGAAGACATCATTTCTGGTGCACACCAGAAGTGATGTTGCCACATCACCAGTGACATAGCCTGACTTCTCCCCTCTCCTTGTAAGTCCCTTCACCAGTCAGCTGATCAGTGGTAATCTTTTGGCCCACCCACCCTGTCTACATGTGAAAGGGCTTTTTTGTAGCAGGAACTCATTTGCATATTAGGCCACATCCCTCAGATGCAGTCAATCCTCCAGAAGCTTACAGTAGGCCCTCTAATAAGAGCCCTGTAAGCCCTTGGAGGATTGGCTACATCAGTGCCGGTGCTAGGGAGCGCCAGCACAAGGCTGGTGCCTCAAGTCAGGCATCCCAGCTTGGCAGCAGCCACCATGGAGCTTCTGGCCTCAGCACACACGCATGCCTGCCAGCATTCCACCCCTCATGTTTGTGCTTGGAAGCACAGATGTGAAGGACAGAGCAACGGTGAGCAAGCAGTGAGAGTACATGCTGAGGCTGGAAGCCCTGTGGCGGCTGCCACCAAGCTTGCTATTTCCCTTGCCTCGGAGGCAAGGGTGGGTGGGAGGGCCAAAACTGGTGCCCTCCCCCCAGGGCCACACTCCAGGCAGCTGCCTCAGGCTGCCTAATGGATGTGTCAGCCTTGGGCTACATAAGAGTCGGGTGGCCTAATATGCAAAAGAGTTCCTGCTACAAACAAAGCTCCAGTGGCAGTGATGTGCTGGCAAACAAAAGGAGGAAGAAATCAGAGCTCTGCTTGGCCGAATACACTAAGAGAAAGCTTAGACCAGCGGTACATCAGGAGCTGCTTATCAAAGTTCTACACCAACTTACCATGAATAGAAAAACCACCTGAACATGGTCTCAGCTAGGGTTACCAGGTCTATGTTGGAAAATATCTGGAGACTTTGGGGGTGGATCTGGGAGAGGGTGAGGTTTGGGGAGGAGCCTCAGCATGGTACAATGTCATAGTCTACCCTTCAAAGCAGCCATTTTCTCCAGGGAAGCTGATCTCTGCTAGCCAGAGATCAGTTGTAAAAGTGGGAGATCTCCAGGCCCCATCTGGAGGCTGGCAACCTAGCTCAGAACCTTTTCTCTGCTTGAAGTAGGCTCTTGCAATAGAGGAAAATGTTCAAAACAGAAGCACATTGGGAAAATGAACCCACTATTTATCATTCAGTAGACCTCTCCACAGTTCAAAACAACTTTTTAAAATCAAATTCTGTTATATCAATGCAACCTTAGCAGACTGTTCCAAAACATGTTAATCATGAAAATGAACCAAGAGCAAACGTGGGCGAAAAATTACAGAAATACCAGCAGCATATGGTAGCAATAATTTAAAGGATTTTTGTTTTTCAGAGCTAGATAAATTGCTTCATCATTGACTGTCATTCATCTCTTTGCTACATTGATCAACTAAGTTGCTAGATTTTTACCAGAAATCAAAGTAGAGCACCAAAATAAATTGGCTTAGATATGTGTCTGAATGCTGCTAAAACTCCACAAGGAAGTGTTTGGGTCTTAATATCTGTGCTGTATTTCTATGAGCCTGCAGCAAACGTGGACTATTGCACCCTTCTTAAATCTTCGTTCGCGAAGCCAAGCCGAGAGAGGTATTTCTATGTCATTACTTCTAAAAGCCCTCAAAAACAGCCCATCCAGATGCTGCACAAAATCTGGGATAGACGTACATCTTGGCAGCAGTAGGTTCCTTAATGCAACAAGTATCTCACTGAGGCCATGGTGCTGGAAACAATGAACACTATAGCACCAGTTTCTTCAAGGCTGTGCACTCTCTCAGAATCATATAACTACAGTGTATACATAATAAATACAACTAATATTGTAATGTTGAAATATTAAAATTAGGTGAAAGCCTTTCAAGTCATGATAGCACATCTGCACTACATCGGACGTTGGTGCTAACATGACTGAATACTCCTCTCCAGGCAAATAATTCCCTTCACACAAAAAGCTAGAAATTAGAATGTATGTATCACCCTGATGTCTAGTTCTTCATGTGTGGGTAGTGGTTTGTATGGAGGGGCATTAAGTAAGGTGAGCTTCCACCTGTGGTGTAAAGAAGTGCAGTTAGACATAGCTTTACTATATGAAACCATAGTTAGATTCAAGCCCAGGTGTCAAGATGACTCTTGCCATTATTACCCTGAAGTACTTTTGCTTTCCTGTGTTTCTGCTTCGCCTTGCTGTTATCTCTATGTAACAGTTACCACATTCCTTTCTGCCTGGTCTCAAGAGTTACCAAGGTCACTCTTACCAGTTATGTGCACACCTGCAAAGGGGCCTGAGAAAGACTTGGGGGGAGGGACTGCTGCTTCCCGCTTTCCTTTGAAAATGTAACCATTTAAACTAAGACTATAAGAGAAGGGCAAAAGCCCACCAAAGCCAGTTTCATGAAGTCTGTCCTGCCTTGGGCTGCCATGTATTCATGGAATGGACTGTTTGTGATCATTGAACTGCTGGGGTCTTGACATTAGGGACCAGCAAGAATTTCAGGGATTAAGCTTTCTAGAGTCAAAACTCCCTCCATCAGATATAAGTAGGAATGGAGATCTGAGTCTTTTTCTTCATCAGAAGGTGAGAGGGGTTTAATAAATATTGTCTGTGAAGTATGCAAAGGTTGAATGCATATTGTAATAATCTTAACTAGAGCAGAGGAGAAATCTGCCCCCCCCCGAAAATTAGCATATGTAATGAGATAAGATTCCTACATCTTTATTCAGCAGGGGGGTCCATTGTTCTGAACTCGTGAATTACTTAACTCTGAAACTAGATGAAAACCACAGAGAATTCCTGGTTTGGTTGTAACACCAACAAATTGTGGTTTGCTCATGATGCTTGAATTCAGCTATGAATGCTTAATCAAGCTGTGATTTCAAGAGCATACAGCTCTCTTTGCAAAATGCATGTGGTGGTCGGGGGGGGGCATGGACATGAAACAGAACAGTAATGTGATTTTTTACACTTGCCAGTCAAGAGTCCTTCTCAATATCATCCTGATATTTTAAGCTACTGCAAAGAAGGAAACATAACTATGGCAACAACATTTCTAGCAAGAGAGATGATTAGCGATTCAAAATATGCCATCGGGAACATGCACACACAAACACAAATTGATCAGGAAAAGCTGTTCATTCACTGCAGTATTTTCCAGCTTGCAATAGGGGCGACTGTACATCCAACTTTGAATAGGATCCATTTCAATAGGATGTTCTTAATCAAAGCCTTCAAGGCAGCAAATACCACACTCTCCATTCTTCTCACTAGTAACCATTTGTTGCCCTTAAAGGTTTACATATGCAACCTAATTGCATTAGGGACAGGTTGTATAAATTCTCTTCCCCATTCTCTTCTTAGACCAGGCTATTTGTGGAGAGGGGAGGGTATTATGCAAAAGCCACTCCTAATAGCCATTCAGTCACCCAGTTCCAGTGACAGCTTTATTTAAGGCCCAAAGCTTGTTAACAAGCTGAATGGAAAGCTGTTTAATGCCATGCAGATCTGATTAGAAAACAGCAACCAGACTTCCAGAAAGAGTTAGCAGGATTTCACTTTCACACTCAGTACCACCTTTCCCCCCCTAAATACCAAATGGTATTAAATATCCAAAGGTCTTCTCAACCATTAAAAATGCAAAATTGCTTAGCATAAGAACAGCCCTTCACCTCGCCCACACTTGCACTAATTAATATTTCAACACCTTGCACATTTTTGGTCAGTTGTCTTAATATAATTTGAAGGAATCAAGGGCCATTTTGGTGCCATTTTGTTAGCTTAGATGGCTGACTGCCAATCTAAGAAATACAACTGAGCTGCTACTTCATAGACAGGTATGCAAATGTCCTGACGTCTGCTGAACAGGCTGCAAGATGAAAGTTGCAAGAATAAAGAACATATCTTGAGACAGGGCCAAAGTACGATTGCCAGGTCCTGCCTCTTCTCCAGCAGGGGACTTTGGGAGGCATTCCTGGAGGAGGGGATGTTCCCACAGAAGTGACATCATCATGTTGGGGACCAGTGTCATCAGGCTGGGGACCAGCTCCCCACATACCTGAACTCCAAGTGGTTAATTTGCCAGTGGAGTTCAGGCACCCCACCCTGCTTTTCGCAGTAGCCCATGAAATCACGGGGGGGGGGGGGGAATCTATTGCCCCCAAGTGGGGACTGGCATCCCGATTCCCTAGGCCCAAACCTGGGAGGAAGAAACTTTTACTAAACAACTGGGGGACCCCAAGCTAGACTGTGAGTACATTACCATAGTACTGTCATTTACACTATTTCAAAAATAAATTAAGACTTTTCCCCTTTCCTCTTTCATGACGGTACTATAGGATGAGATTAATACTGCACGTTAAGAACCTTGGGGTGCTTATAAGCAGTCATTTTCAAATTCTCAGCGTAATGGTTCAGTATCTCAGACAAACAAGAAGCCAAAAAAAAGGACAGGAATAATCACCCATGATCAATAATTACCTTATCCAAATGGCAGAATGAAGTTTATCAGGAATTATGCGGAAGACATATAGCTCATTGAGCAGAACATCTTTGCATACAGAAGTCATTTAAAAGATCACCTAATAAAAAGGCAAAAGTTTGCCATCTTTAAAATAAAACAGCTTCATCCCTTATCCCAAGTATCCCAAAGATATATGACTTTCATATGGCCTCAACATGCAGCCACCATGCCTGAAAATCATCATCTCCTCCATTTTTGGCACAACATTTGAACTGGCCATCACCAAATTCCAAAAAGAGGATTATGAAATAATGCTCAACAGAGATGCCTAAGAGAACACTTTTCCTCCATCCGTTACACTGTCTAGGCCCAACTGAGAATACGCCTTTAATAATACTATCCATGTAATGCATCTGGATAATAAAGATGCACAGCAGATGTTGTCATTGGCTATCCTACACCAGCATAAGTGAAACCTGAACCAAGTCTTTTTTGGAAGCCTTGCAAGGGTTGGGGTTGTCAACCTCCCGGTGGGGCCTGGAGATCTCCTGCTTTTCCAACTGATCTCCAGTCCATAGAGATCAGTTCCCTTGGAGAAAATGGCAGAATTGGAAGGTGGACTCTATGGCATTATACCATGCTGAGGTCTATCCTCAAATCCCATTTTCTCCAGGCTCCACCTCCCAAATCTCCAGGTATTTCCCAATCCAGAGGTGGCAACCAATCAAAGTATCCTTTTTTAACCCACATGCTTTTGCATGGGAAGTTAGAATTTCATTAATGTTTTAACCTTGAGTTCTTATTCTTCCCTATTTTTAGAAAAATCACATAAATTTATACTTTAAAATACTTGTATCTGAAACGAACATATTCAGTATTAACATTATTTATTAAAACATTTAAATCCCATATTTCCCTATAATTCAAGGCAGCTTTTAAGGGGCTGTTTTCTATAGCAAAGAAAAGAATGAAGACAGATCATCAATCAAAAGCACCTTCTACATCCCAGGGAAAATATTTGTAAATATCCCCTTTGATCTTTTACCCAATTTCTGCCATATTACTATAAAGACTGCAAAGAACATGTAAGTTAAAAAAATCACAGCTAATTAGTAAACATAAGATTCTAGATAATGATCATAAATGCACAAAGCTTGTATCAGCAACTTGATGACGGGATTTTTGAACGTATTGCAAGCTTCCTCCCTAAGGTATCTTATACATTCTCATCTTTGTAGTCCCAAATCTAATTTACATTTAACAGCAAAACTGTGCCGTTAAAAGATTATGAAAGAAAGATTAAAAAATCCCAGTGGTTAATTGATCTAGATCTGAATCCTTAAGCTGTACATTCCCCCCCCCCCCCTTGGAAGATACTGGTTTCTTTCAAACTTATCAAGCATTTTAACACTGCTGCACAGATTTAGCCCCCTTCCAAAATATGTTAGAAACTAAACTATTCAGGATGGTGGAAACTGAACTATGAAGAACTCCAAAAGGATATTACCAAACTGACTGGCGATGAAATGGCAAATAAGATTCAGTGTCATTAAATGTAAAATGATACATATTGGGGCAAAAAAAAAAAAATCCTGACTTTACATATACACTGATGGGATTTGAAATAGCTATGACTCACCAGAAAAGAGATTTTAGTGTTGCAGTAGAAAGCTCCATGAAAATATCAATTTACAGTAACTTGAAAAACATTAGGAAAGGCACCAAAATTACTGTAGAATCACTTTCTTTATATAAATAGATGGAATGATTGCATTTACAGACATGCACAACATTCTGATCACTAATCACAACAAGATCCGAAAACTGGAAAATATCAAGAAAGGGGCAACCAAACAGATGAAGGAAATAGGGCTGCCATTCTCCAGGTGGTGGCTGGAGATCTTCCAGAATTACAACAGATCTCTGGAATTACAGACATCAGTTCCCCTGGAGAAAAGTGTTTAATTTGAAGGGTGGACTCTAGGACATCATACCCTACTGAGGTCCCTCCCCAATCCCCAACCCTATCATCTCCAGATCTCCAAGAATTTCCCAGCCCAGAGCTGAGAACCCTAGAGATTAATCACTTTCACTATTAACAAAATCTAAAGTGTCTGAGGTTTTTAAGTTCTGAAAAATACAGCAGGGGTTGGGAGTGGAGATATGACTGAGGATTATAAACATGGGCTCTATGACTGCCGGCCTCCAGAGGGAGCTGGAGACCTCCCACTTTTACAACTGATCTCCAGCTACCAGAGATCAGCTCAAATGGAGAAAATAGCTGCTTTGAAGGGTGGACTCTATGGCATTGTACCATGCTGAGACCCCGCCCCTCCCCAAACCCCAGATCCACTCCCAAAGTCTCCAGGTATTTTCCAATCCAGGGCTGACAACCCTAATAGATTTACAAATTTACTTGTCACAGTGAACATGGTGAACAGTCTGGACCTGGTGAAGCATAATTTTGAAAAGGCTCCAAGAGCCTCTAAAGCTGAGCAAGACAAAGATAAGGCCTGTCTCCTTCCCCAGCACTGTGTTGAGCAGGAGAATGAGTGATTCTCCCCACAGTTATGTTGGGCTTCAAAGGAGTTCTGAGTGCTTCTGAACCAGAGACAAGACTCTGCCCCTTAATTCCTGGGAGTAGCATGCTCAGCAGTAATCAAAAATGTTGGGTAGTCATGCATACTTCCCTAAGTTTGTGGATCCATGTATATAATATGACTTTGAAAAAAACAGATAGGAAAATGTTTCTTTCTACCAGAAGCTGGGTTTGTCCAATGAAATGGATTAATGGCAGACTGAAAACAGACCTGGAAAATGAATGCCTTGCGAAACCACAAAGTTAACTTAAAAAATTGAACATTTTACAATTTGGCTGATTCATACGTTCCCATAGCTGCTACTTTTGCATGGTCAGGCCCACACAACACAAGTATATGTAAAAGGATGCATAACAGTTCCACATACAGATGAAACAAGAATATGGCATAGGATTCAACCTGGTGTAAGCACTGATAGCACCACAATGGTAAGATATGTCTGTAGCTATCAGTAGCTGTAATAATTAGATGCAGGATTAATTTTACCTAAAATATTCATATCCCACTTTATTCCCTTGGACTCAGGAGGCTAACAATGCCACAAATTGCAAGGATGCATAGAGTTTCTTAATATGGTAAAAACGGCTCACGGACTTTAAATATACAGATTAAAAACACACTGATTAAAAGGCAGTCAAAACTTGCCAAGCAATTTGCCATCTACAAAATGCTCTCTGAAATAAAACTGTTTTACACACTTTCCTAAACACAGCACATGATGGAGTCCTCTACATCTACTTTAGCATAAGAACATAAGAAAATAAGAGAAGCCATGTTGGATCAGGCCAATGGCCCATCCAGTCCAACACTCTGTCACACAGTGGCCTATATATATATATATATATATATATATATATATATATATATATATATATATATATATACACACACACACACACACACACACATACATACACACATACACACATTGTGGCTAATAGCCACTGATGGACCTCTGCTCCATATTTTTATCTAACCTAACCTAGCAGGCCAAAAGTTTAAAAATCTGTAAAAACTATACAAGAGTTTGAGGACAAATTGTTTGTCATTGATGTCAATCCATTTCATTTGAAGCCAAAAAGGGTCAAATCATGAACTGATAGTTTGTACTCAAATCAATGGAGAAGAAAGAATTCTGAAGCTGAGTAATAGGATCTATACAGCCTCAGATCTTCCAGCAACAGTGTTATTGCAATCCACTGTAACAGTCAAATGGAACAGGCATCCCAACAGCCAGATACAGAAAACCAGGCCTGGAATTCAGCAGGAGCTCATATTTTTCTACAAAACGGCCTCTGTAGAAAATGGCCAGTTGATGGTTACTATAGATACTCTCAAGCAGCCTATTGTGGAGTACAGAATTAAAGAAGTTGTCCACCCCTACAAAAGTAAGACAGGCACAAGATGGAGGAGAACATGAAAGAGATTCTGAGAAAATGCACGGACATGAACCCCTATTAACACATTTGAAACCAATGAAAACACATAGCTTAAAAAAAATGACAGCCGGAGAACTTTCATAAGACATGATCTTCTGAATAGTCTGATATTGCCTCTGCTTTTGTTTTTCAGATTAACAAAAAAGCATGAAATGGATCCATTCATGATTGCACCTCACACAAAAGCAAAGCTGAGTTTGCCAGCAAGTGTGTAGTTTACCTGTTTGATAAACATTTGGCACACTTGATGTTTTTGCTAAGTTTGCCAGCAAGTGTATTGTGAAGAGCTTACCTGTCTGATAAACATTTGGCACACTTGATGTTTTTGCTGAGTTTGCCAGCAAGTGTATAGTGAGGAGTTCACTTGTCTGATAAATGTTTGGCACACTTGATGTTTTTGCAGGCTGCAGCATCATTCACATTTAAAAACATACACCAGAAATATCACCATACAGTGTAGGTAAGTCCAGAAAAGTGTCCATGAATTCTATCACTCCCTGACGGTTGACTTGAATAATAAGAGAGACATCCAGGAAAAACCACAGTCATCAATGAAGGTTGACAGTTGTAGGCAGGCAAACAACCACACTCTGGATCTTTAAAGTACACTGAAACATAGATTCCCTTGAAAAGTAATTACACTATTTTACTAGTGCAATTGGTGGGGAGACAGCACAAAAGGATCATGCTAGAAATCACCCCAGGGCAATCTGAATTGCATGCCAGCAGAATACCCTGTAATTTTTCATGCCACCACTCTAATCACATTCAGAGGATTTGTAGCAGATTGCAGAAATTCACCTTTCATTCCAGGCGAATAATTTTAGAGATCCATATATGGGGGAGGGGGGGGGAGCACCTGACTGTAGCTGCAGGGTCTCTGGCTCCTGCCTTTATCCCCCAGGGACCCAACCAAACCTTGGATTCTGTAAAGTTCCACTGCTTTTTTAAAAAAAAATCAGGTTCTTTTTAAAGACCCTTTTTGTTGTTAAAACAAGAAACCACAATATGTGTGAACAACAAAATCAATGCAGAGTGGTAGATTTTTCTCAGAAATTAAGCATGCACAGAAATGTCATTAAATGTTCAAACATTAACAGGTTTAGGACAAGGCTGGGTGGGCAGAGGGAGGAAACAATCCTTCCCAACCCTGACCAAGGCAGCATACAGGTCTGGGCAGGGAGGAGAAGACAGAGGGGAAGCAACACACACCCCTTGTGCTTCCGCCCCTTGCCCCTATGCATGCAGCTTGCCTTTCATTGTTTTCACAACTCCTCAGGGGTGTGTGAAATTTTCACTCCCTTACCTCCATTTATGAAGCGCGAAGCCGGGACATCGGTCGCCACACCTGCTGCAAGGCTTCTCTCTTTCCAGCTCACACAAGGCAGTCAACTTCATGAGTTGGGATTTTTTTTTTTTAAGAAGGGAAAAGAGATCACAAGAAAACAATATGCTTTGTCAGGCAAGAATGAAACCCAACGGTGTTACCCACACATCAGCTGACGCCTGGCCCCTTTGACAGGAGCTGAAGCCCTGATCTTATTGACAAATTGAATCAACTGCTTCATTAGGAAATAGTACGTACAGTCCTCCCTAGCAAGGGAAGGGAGAGAGACGGGGGGGGGGGGGTTGCTGTTCAGGCGTCATGCCATGATCCCCTGCTTTGGACAAAGGGAGCACCAAGCCAGGGTGCTTTGACCCGTCCATTGGAGGTGCTTGCCCGGAGAAAGGGCTGGGGGAGCCTGGACGCAACAAACCCAACTGTAGGTTCCAAAGCTACCCTCCGCCACAGCCACGAGGATGTCCCACTTTCCGGGGGAGGGCGAGACACAGGTGTAACGCTGCCCCCCGCCCAGTCACACAAGCAGCTGCGCTTTGATCTGCAGCCCACCGGCCGCCGCGCTCACCTCCCCCCCCCCCTGCCCGGGACAATGAGAGGCGAGCGGAGCACTCACCGATCTGCTGGAGAGCCGCTTCCGAGAGCCGCGGCTGAACATGGCAGAGGTGCCCCGGTCGGAGGGCTTGGCGGCGAGAGCGGGTTGGCTGGCCTCTAGACCCCCCAGCCGCTGGCCAGGGAGCGAAGCGCGGCCCGGAGGGAGACACCAGGCTGCTGCGGCGGCGTCTTCCAGCAAGCAGGGAGAGACTTCGCTTCAGCCGCCGCGCTCAGCAGCTGTTGCCGGCTTCGGGCGAGCTCCGGGCTTTTGCTTCCCACTCGCCCTCCTGGGCGGGCTACCCGGCTGAGCGGCTGCCGCCTCCTGCTCGCGACGCACGCCCCCTACCCGCCCCAGGTTGGCTCCTGCGCGCCTTCTTCTCACCTCACGTGGCTGCTGCCTGCTGTGCTCTAACGCCCCGTTCCCTCCTGCCCGCTTCCTTTCCTCTAGGTCTCCCGCGCCTCTCCCCCTTTATTCGCCTCAGGCGAGCACCTTGCCGCCTCCCGAAACATAAGACTCCCAATGTTCCCTCTAACCTGTAGAGTTATGTGGGCAAAAATTATATTTCGTGAGCTACTGGCATTAAAGTTATCAATTTGCTCTTGGGCCATTTTTCCCGAGTTAAGGCAAAAATGCCTGAGCCAGAGGCTAAAAAACTGAGCTAGCTCACACTAACTCAGTTTAGAGGGAACACTGGTTAGCACCTCAGGCCTTATCCACCTTGCCTCCGTCTTCACTGTGGAAGACGAGAACTTTTTGCCCACCCCAGAACCACTAATTTTGGAAGGGGTGTTGAAAGACCTGAGTCAGATTGAAGTGACAAAAGAGGAGGTCCTACAACTGATAGACAAATTAAAAACTAATAAGTCACCGGGTCTGGATGGCATACACCCGAGAGTTCTGAAAGAACTCAAAGTTGAACTTGTGGATCTTCTAACAAAAATCTGTAAGCTTTCATTGAAATCTGCCTCCATTCCTGAGGACTGGAAGGTAGCAAATGTCACCCCCATCTTTAAAAAGGGTTCCAGAGGAGATCCGGAAAATTATAGGCCAGTCAGTCTGACTTCAATACCGGGAAAGTTGGTAGAAAGCATTATCAAGGACAGAATGAGTAGGCACATTGATGGACATGGGTTATTGAGGAAGACTCAGCATGGGTTCTGTAAGGGAAGATCTTGCCTTACTAACCTGTTACATTTCTTTGAGGGGGTGAACAAACATGTGGACAAAGGAGACCCTATAGATGTTGTTTACCTTGACTTCCAGAAAGCTTTTGATAAAGTTCCTCATCAAAGGCTCCTTAGAATGCTTGAGAGTCATGGAGTAAAAGGACAGGTCCTCTTGTGGATCAAAAACTGGCTGAGTAATAGGAAGCATAGAGTGAGTATAAATGGGCAGTCTTCGCAGTGGAGGACGGTAAGCAGTGGGGTGCTGCAGGGCTCGGTACTGGGTCCCATGCTCTTTAACTTGTTCATAAATGATTTGGAGTTGGGAGTGAGCAGTGAAGTGGCCAAGTTTGTGGATGACACTAAATTGTTCAGGGCGGTGAGAACCAGAGAGGATTGTGAGGAACTCCAAAGGGATCTGCTGAGGCCGGGTGAGTGGGCGTCAACGTGGCAGATGAGGTTCGGTGTGGCCAAGTGCAAAGTAATGCACATTGGGGCCAAGAATCCCAGCTACAAATACAAGTTGATGGGGTGTGAACTGGCAGAGACTGACCGAGAGAGAGATATTTATTTATTTATTTATTTATTTATTTATTTATTTATTTATTTATTTATTTATTTATTTATTTATTAATTACATTTTATTTATATCCCGCCCTCTCCGCAAGCGGACTCAGATCTTGGGGTCGTGGTAGATAACTCACTGAAAATGTCAAGACAGTGTGCGTTTGCAATAAAAAAGGCCAACGCCATGCTGGGAATTATTTGGAAGGGAATTGAAAAATCAGCCAGTATCATAATGCCCCTGTATAAATCAATGGTGCAGTCTCATTTGGAGTACTGTGTGCAGTTCTGGTCGCCGCACCTCAAAAAGGTTATTATAGCATTGGAGAAAGTCCAGAAAAGGGCAACTAGAATGATTAAAGGGCTGGAACACTTTCGCTATGAAGAAAGGTTGAAACGCTTGGGACTCTTTAGCTTGGAGAAACGTCGACTGCTGGGTGACATGATAGAGGTTTACAAGATAATGCATGGGATGGAGAAAGTAGAGAAAGAAGTACTTTTCTCCCTTTCTCACAATACAAGAACTCGTGGGCATTCGATGAAATTGCTGAGCAGACAGGTTAAAAGGATAAAAGGAAGTACTTCTTCACCCAAAGGGTGATTAACATGTGGAATTCACTGCCACAAGAGGTGGTGGCGGCCACAAGCATAGCCACCTTCAAGAGGGGTTTAGATAAAAATATGGAGCAGAGGTCCATCAGTGGCTATTAGCCACAGTGTGTGTGTGTGTGTGTGTGTGTGTATATATATAAATTTTTGCCACTGTGTAACACAGAGTGTTGGACTGGATGGGCCAGTGGCCTGATCTAACATGGCTTCTCTTATGTTCTTATGCTGGCCACTCCCTTTCTTTCACCGCCAGGCATGTCCTAGGATGAGATGCATCACTGTACTAGGACTCCCCTCCTCTCTGCACTGAACCTGTACCCCCCTACAGTGTTCGCTGTTTCCTTCAGGCAGCCTTACCAACCGCCTAGAGGTAAGAGGGCTGCTCTGCACACCCACCTGTGATGGCTCCTGGCACTTCCCTCGCCCAGCCTCTCCCTGTCCCTACTCAGAGTTTGTTGTCAGCCACCGAGTTCTCTCACACACTGTGGTTCCCACACTTCCTCACTGGCCCTTGTGAGCTACACTAATAATCAGGAGTTAAGACTTAGCCTCCTGAACAAGCAGGCAGAGCTTTATTTGCCCAGATCTATGTTGTAAGATTTTTCAGCATTCGGCACATTCTTCATTAGGAGCACACCAAAATAACGGCAGTTGAGGGGAAGGAAATGTTTTCTCTCTCTCTAGTTATGGGTGTGTGTTAGAGATGCAGGGTCAGATCTAGGGGGGGGCAGAGGGGGGTGCTTGCCCCGGGCGCTGATGGAGGGGGGGGTGCCAAATTGGGTATGGAGCCCATTGTATTCTATGGAGCCATAAGACAGAATGACCAATAAAGGGGTGTCATTTTTTAATTTTGCCCCCACCCCAAAAAAACCCTGTAGATCTGGTCCTGTAGGGATCCCTTGGAGTTACAGCTCATCTCCAGACTACAAGGGTCAGTTGGCTGCTTTGGAAGGTGGACTCTGTGGCATTGTACCCAATGAGGCCCCTGTTTTCCCCAGGCTCCATCCGCAAATCTACAGGAGTTTCCCAACCTGGATCAGGCAACCCTACTACTACCCCCATCCCCACTGGTGGCCAGGGGGGACTGGGCAACCCAACTTATTGTACTTTTTTCCCTGCCCTTTCTTCAAGGAACTCAGGGTGATGTATATGGTTCTCTCTTCCTCACAAAAAAGCAGTGATATGATTGATTGATTGATTGATTGATATTTATTTCTATCTTAGATTTATAATCTGCCCTCCTCTGCAAAGCAGGACTCTGGGCAGGTAACAAAAATAAGTTAGGTTAAAAGCTTTTAACAAACATTTGAAACAGTTCTAAAATTTATAGTGATTGGTCATCAATGTTAAGGGGCATCTAGAAGACACGTTTTCAGCCAGTGCAACTCTTGTTAGGGAGGGTTGCACTGTGTGAGAATGTATCCTCTAGATACACCATAACATGTGGGGTCCCTCAGGAGGTTCTGTAAGGAAATGCCTCTAATTTCCAGAACATCATAGTCACCCGTCTGGTTGCCAGAGTGCCTGGAGACAGAGCTCTCACACATCTGCCAGAAGGACGTGGGTTTGTCTACCAGATTGGAAAGGACTTATAAATACTAACAGCCACAATGCTAAAGCAGCACTCCGTGTCCCTGGAAGAGCGTCAGCACGGAGAATGGATGGTTTCCAGCCACTTTGTGCGAACCCCATCTCTATCTTGGAGCGGAAGAAAGTGCGCCATCAGGAGCTATCCAGGCCATGCGGTTTTCAGCCTTGACCATAGAATCCACTTTGAGAGGCTAATACCAGCTATATTCCAGCAGTGCCAAGACTCCATTTCAGCACATCAGGAAGCACACGTATGCAACAGATGTTACTCACCTATGGAACCATCAAGCTTATCCAGGCGTGGACCCTACCAGACCACCCAAGCATTTGTCCAACGGAACCCAGGACAAAGACTGGTGGCAAGAAGAACACAGAAGAAGAGGAAGACCATCTTCAGCCAGAGCCAAATTCCTTTGTGTAAACCGGGTGTTACCTAGGCAATAATTTGGCCATCTATTGTCACCCTTTTAGATAAGTTTAATAATCTTAAGCACCCCTCCACCCAGTAATTTCTCCCATTCTTCTCACCAACTGTCATTTTGGAGCCTCCCCCTGGCCCATGGTTACCTGTACAACCCAATCAGGTAACCCGGGCCCAAGCATGTTCATTGGTCAGTTACGGGTACCCAATTAGGTGCCACCAATCAACTCACTATTGGCTACTCCAGAAGTCCAGCCCTTATGGTCACTGCAGAGCCTCCCCTTTCTCCTCCCTCTTACCTCCCATTCCCTGAGGGTCTAAGGTAGTCTATTTAACCTATGTCCCAACTCCACTCTTGTGTGCATCTAGCAGTACCCTATCTCCCCTGTCTAGATCCATCCCCGATTCTTGGCCAGTTGAGGGTCCCATTTCCCCCATCCTCTTTCGTCGCCATTGGAGCCTTCTTGAAGACTACGATCGGTAATTATCACCCTGTTTGTCTACCCATGTGTTGTCTCTATCTCTCTCTCTATTTTTTCTTAGGACTGTATGTATGATTTTATTTTATCTTGTATGTAAGCCTATATTTTTTCTGGAATAAATTCTAATTGTTTTACTTAATTAGAGTCCCTAATATTTTAAGCATTAATTTCTGGATGTGAAATCCTGTATACACAGGTAAAAGATCCTAATTAAGCCAGGTGCCCACCTGACAATTCCCCATCCTCATTTTGAGGGCATTTTGGCTTACAGTTCTTCTCTCCCCAATGTTTAACATATATATACGTCCCTTTGCCCAGCTGGTATGGAGTTTTCGGCTGGGATATCATCAGTATGCTGTTGACACCCAGCTATATCTGTTACTGGACAGCCCCCCCCCCCCCCCCCCGAACTTCACTCCACATAATCTGGCTGTGGGCTTGGAGGTTGTGGTTGAGTAGAAGAAGATGATATTGGATTTATATCCTGCCCTCCGCTCCGAATCTCAGAGTGGCTCACAATTTCCTTTATCTTCCTCCCCCACAACAGACACCCTGTGAGGTGGGTGGGGCTGAAAGGACTCTCACAGCAACTGCCATTTCAAGGACAGCCTCTGCCAGAGCTATGGCTGACCCAAGGCCATTCCAGCAGGTGCATGTAGAGGAGTGGGGAATCAAACCCGGTTCTCCCAGATAAGAGTCCACACACTTAACCACTACACCAAACTGGAGTAGTTGAAACAGACTTACTCAAGAGGTGGTGAGTTCTCCTTCTCTGGAGATTTTAAAACAGAGACTAGATGGCCATAACCAGAATTTTAAAAGTCAGGAGGCTTTTTAAAAAGTCAGGGGGCACCCTTTCCCATCCACTGCAGGGCTTGCTGCTTCTCAGAAGCTTTCTGGGGTAGGGGCAAAAGCTGGAGGCTCTGGAAGTGGCCAAGAAGGCAGCCAACCCTAAAACTGGAGCCAAGAAGGACTCCACCTTGCATGCCAGCAGGGGGTTTCCTTCCACCTCCCTCTCCTTCACCCTGGCACTTTGCAGCCAGCAGTTCCATCCATCCCCTCCTCCCTGGCTTATTCCATGTGGCTTCCTCTGCCTCCCTCCTCTCCACCTGCTGGTTTTGCTGCTGCAGTGCACTGTGCCCTGCTCAGCTCTCCCAGCTCTGGCTGCCGCTGATACTTCTGCTGGCTCAGCCATGGAGGAGAAGAAGAGCAGGCTGCACTCCAGAGACCCCCCAAAAGTCAGGGGGTTCCACCTGGAAGTCAGGGCAGTGACAGCCCCCCCTGTAGCTATAGGCCTGAAACACAGAAGGCTAAAATTGAATCTGACTAAGATGGAGATTGTGTGGCTGGGGGACTTCAGGACTGGGGCTCTTGACAGGGCACTACTGACACTGGTGCAATCTATTAAGAGTTTGGAAGTGATCTTGGATACCTCCCTTAACATGGAGGTCCAAGTCACCACATTTCCATGCTGGTATTATTTCTGTGCCAGGCTTGGCAATTGGCTTCTTTCCTGTTGTGCCCTAATGTAGCCACTGTAATTCATGCAACAGTCACCTCCAGAATTTAAGCTTGCCAATCCCCAGATCCCAGCAGGGGTTCTCCTGCTTTCCCAGGCTCCTTCCCGCCCCTAGTCAGCTGGCTGGCGGGGGGAAGCCCCGTCCCACAGCCATCATGTGCCTTTCCCCCTCTGTAGGCTTCAGTCTCTAATTGAGAAAGCCTTCCTCTTTGGATGGTGTGTCTGCATCTTTAAGGCTGAAGGGGAGCGAGGGTGGGGGAGAGGAGGCAGAACAACATGGCTGTGAAAGGAGCCCAGACGGTTTGTTGCAGAACCCTTGCAGAGGTTGTTTGCATAGTGTGAAGGTAAACTTGAACCTTTGGTTGCCCTGTGTTACTGTGAAAAACTTGAAAGTTCAGCAACTCATGATTAGAGATGCCAATCCCCAGGTGGGGGCAGGGGAGCCCTGGTTTGGAGGCCCTCCAGAGCTTCAGGGTCATCAGAAACAGGGTCGGGGAGGGAAATGTTTGCTGGACCATAAGGTATAATGGAGAATTAATCCCAGGGTATCTGGGGCTCTGGAGGGGTCGTATTTTGAGGTAAAGGTACCAAATTTTCAGCGTAGCACCTGGTGAGTCTCCTCAAAATGTTCTCCAAGTTTAAAAAAGATTGGACCGGGGGTCCAATTTTATGAGCCCCAAAAGAAGGTGCCCTTATCCTTCATTATTTCTAATTGAGGGAAGGCATTAAAAAGGTATGTGGTCCCCTTATATGTGATGGCCAGAACTTCCTTTGGAGTTCAGTTGTGCTTGTCACAACTTTGCTTATGGCTCCACCCCCAATGTCTCCTGGCTCCACCCCCAAAGTCTCCAGATATTTATTGAATTGGACTTGGCAACCCTATCCAGAATGCACTACTGTAACTCAGTTTATGCTGGCCTGCCTTTGAAATTGACCCAGAAGCTCCAACTGGTCAAGAACACAGTAGTGCAAGTCCTGATGGAAATACAAGTACTGGGATGCATCAGTAGGTGAGGGGGTTGGCCTCTATGCTCAGTTTGTTTGGTGCTCCAGGGCAGCAGTTTGGCCGCTGTATGAAACAGGGTACTTGGAACAGTGTCTGATCCAGTGGGTTCTCTATGTTCATTTTTAACAATCATTGAATGGAGATAAAGCTGATCACATGGCTTCCTCAGGAGGTGGTGGGCCTCCTTTCAGAGGCTAGATGGCCATCTGACAGCAATGCTGATTCTGTGAACTTAGGCAGATCATGACAGGGAGAGCAGGAAAGGTTGCATCAGTGCTTAGTTATCTTGGTCATTTCTTACATGGCCAGGGAAGTGCTGATTGGCACTTTGGGGTCAGGAAGCAATTTTTCTCCTGGCCAGTTTGGCCAGGGATCTTGGAGGTTTGTTTGTTTTTTTGTCATCTTCTGGGCATGGAACAGGGTCACTGTGTGTGGGGGCAGAGGTATTTGTGAGTTTCCTGTACTTCTGTAGGGGGTTAGACTAGATGACCCTGGAGATCCCTTCCAATTCTATGATATTTTGACCAGCCCTAGTCTTTCTGCTGCTTTCCAGAAAGAGATTCCCAGGACAAGCTTGCCAAATTTAATTGCAATTTAGCATCTTAAAACTTTTGTATGAGAGAAGGGGGAGAGTTGAATTTTTAATACAGGCTGATAGAAATGAGGAGGGATTAACACTGGACAGTATTCTTTATTCATCTTCCAGTAATGGCAAACAGATGAAGGAAGGAGAAATGTCAAGTCCTCCAACTTGTCCATCCTTCTTTAGCCTCTTCAAAATTTCATAAACTCCTCACTAGGTCACTCTACGGCACTTAGCCAGCCGTCAGGTTTTTAAAACACCTTGTGATCAGTTATTTTCAAGGCAGTTTGTAACAGTCAATAAAAGCAATTATGTGAAAGCTTCATAAATCTACATAGAAGCAACAATTTTAAAAAAGTAGCAAAAGTGTATCAGACAATCTTAAAAGCAATGATGTTTATTACAATTAAGAAATCCCATCTTTCGCATTTTTAGTCTGCTCTTCCCTAAGGAATTTAATATACAGCACACACACACACACCAGCCTTCCCCATTTTCAGCACAACCATGTGAGGTGGATTAGATTGGCCCAAGATCAAAATTTGCTTCATGGCAGCATAAAGATTTAGGTCCAGGTTTTCCCAGTCCTAGTCCCCTAGTCCAAGTAGCTCTCAAATTCTAAAACAGAATAATTAAAAAAGAAAACCAGCATTGCAGAGAAGATGAAGCGAATAACCAAAAAAAAAAAAAAATGACAAAAAAGAGAAGGTTTTGCTGGTTTATAAAAGATGGGGGATTTGATTTGAGGGATGGACTCAGCCCCATAGCTAAGATTCAAAGAAGGAGGGGGCCACAGAGGGGCTGTAGGAGGGGGGCATGGGGGTGAGAGCAAGAAGCTGGAGAGGCTGGGGGCCACCCCTCTCCCTCCCCCCTCCAGTGTGATTTAAATTGCATGTAAGCTCCGATTTCCCTTCTACCTTTCCTGGAGCTCAGCCTGCAATGATCAACTTCCAATTCTGAATCTGAAGTTCAAAAGAAGGCTGAATTCTATCTCTGTGCTCCTCCCCATTTCCCAAGGGGGAGGGGGGAGCCAAGACTTGGGGAGTAGGCCTGTAAAATCCACAAGGAGGCTGGGTCCCATGGAGCGCTCTGGGCCTGGATGGAGTTCCTCTGATTTCCAGAGTTTCAGTGTGTCCCTGCAGAAAGGGCTTGTCCCCCAGTGCTTGTGAAAGTTAGGACCATAGAAGCTTTTCTTCACAGGGGGTGGAGTGAATCCAGCAAATTTAGATTCTAAACTCAGACCAGAGATCTTCCTTTCTTTTAAATCCTGACATTGATCCTTAAAAATCACATTCATCCTTAAAAATCACGTATCTAACTTGTGTGTTTGGCTTGCTCATATGCAATCTGAAGATGAAAGAAAGTCTTGCATGAGCTGTTTATAACAGATGAATAAGGTGAGTATGTGGGCGTGGAGATGATTAATGGAAGACATGATAAGAGAGTTTATTTTTTCTTCCCTCTCAATAATGGAATAGCTTGGAATCGTCCACCTGATTAGTTCAGGTCTGGATCAAGATTCCCTATCCATAAAGCATTCCTGACAGAAGCTGTTCTAGGGTTGTTGTGGGTTTTTTCCTCCCTTTCTTGAAAACAGCGAAAGAAGGAAATGCTACAGTCTCCAGTTATTCCTCAGGAGAAGAGTGAAGAATGTGACACAAGACATTGTACAGTAATAAAGAGGTGGTGAAGAGCTCTGTAAAATTACCCAACCCTACTATGTGCTCATCGGCTCCAAGCTGCTAAGTGTATCAACCCTTTCCTCTAGCAGGAATAAATGGGGTCTAAAATGCAATAGTGAACCATTATCAAGGGCAGTTCAGGGCCAAACTCCACATCAGGGCTGAGTTCTGTGATTAGTACTCCAGATGTGCTCTCTGGTCTTAAAATACTGCTGGAGGCAGAGGGAGGTATTATGGATTGGAGCTGCAGTATTAGGGAAAGGAGAGGGGTTTAGACTCTTCTTCCTGTGCTATTTACCTGATGAGAAATATCTCTCCTGAGTGGCTTTAAAAATTAGAGGAGAAAATACAGCACAGGGAGGCTTTATTTCAATCACAGAGACAGTGTCGAAAGTAGCAGGGGAAAAGTTCCTCTTCCCTTCCCCAGCACCAGCATCCTAATGCATATTGCCTCCTCTTTGCCTCCACAGTGCTACTTTTTAGGATTAAATTATAAATCTGGAGCGCCTGTCATGGAACTCCAGTGTCTAGGATTGCCAGCCAGCATCCTGAGGAAAAAAAATAAATAGCCCTGTCCCCTTAATGGAGGCTTAATGGAATGTTATTTTTCAGATGGTATTACTTACCTATATGCCATGAAAAGAATCAACTGTCCATTTCTGCACTTTAAGCCTCTGTTAAAGGGGCAAGGCCAAAATGCTGGCAATCATATGCAGCGTCATATGTAGTTTAGCCTTCAGTTGCCTTCATATCAAATTCGTTTGTTAGCTGTTTTGCCTAGCCCAGCCCAAGTAAAAACCCTGTGTATTATGCCTCTAGGAATAATTAAAAACTATAATTTTGTGTACATATATATTCTCTCTCTCTCTCTCTCTGCACACCCCCCCCCATACAGAATTACATTTCTTAATTATTCCTAGAGACATAGTACACTATGTTTATATTTGGGTTAGACTGGAGAGATCTGGATTCAAATTTCCAAGCAGACACAAAATTCACTCATTGAAACTGAGCCAACTAAGTTTGCCATCAAACTTGGGGGGGGGAGTCCTGTCCATTTAATAAAAGCCTAATGGGTTATTATTATTTACCAGGTGATGCTATTCACCTGCATGCCATGAAAAACTTCACTTGCCTATTTTTACTCATTAAACTTCTGTTAAAGGGACAGAACATTTTTTTCCAGGCCCGTTAGAAATCCTAGAGTCAACTTTCCTTTTGGCCTTATTTAATTCTCAGGATTTATTTACTTTACTTCTAGCTGTATCAACAGAAGTATAGTGTCCAGATCACGTGATGTGATAGTATCACTTTACTCTGCTCTGGTAAGACCTCACCTGGAGTATTGTGTTCAGTTTTGGGCACCACATTTTAAGAAGGATATAGACAAGCTGAAACGGGTCCAGAGGAGGGTGATGAAGATGGTGAGGGGTCTGGAGACCAAGTCCTATGAGGCAAGGTTGAAGGAGCTGAGCATGTTTAGCCTGGAGAGGAGGCAGCTGAGAGATGATATGATCACCATCTTCAAGTACTTGAAGGGCTATCATATAGAGGATGGTGTGGAATTGTTTTCTGTGGCCCCAGAAGGTAGGACCAGAACCATTGGGTTGAAATTAAATCAAAAGAGTTTCCGGCTCAACATTAGAAGAACTTCCTGACCGTTAGAGTGGTTCCTCAATGGAACAGACTTCCTTGAGAGGTGGTGGGCTCTCCTTCCTTGGAGGTTTTTAAACAGAGGTTAGATGGCCATCTGAGAGCGATGAAGATCCTGTGAATTTGCGGTAGGTATCGGTGGGTTTCCTGCATTGTGCAGGGGGTTGGACTAGATGACCCTGGAAGTCCCTTCCAGCTCTATGATTCTATAATCCACCTTTTTTGCCAAGACTCAAAATGGATTACAAAATATATATTTTAAATGCAATTGGATCTGGCTTTGAAGGAGGAGGTGCCATGGTCAGATCACTTGCTCTTGAGGGCCCAACTGGTTATTGTGACCCCCTCCCCAGACTAAGCAACAAGCTGATTGACGCTTGCCCACAGAGACTAATGGAACCAATTGGATTCCAGAATGCTCTGCAGGATCTGATGCCTTCCAGAGACACGTTGGATGAGCTGATATAGTACTGGAACTCCCATCTCTCTGAAGCCATTGATGAAGTCTCTCCCTGATGTCCTCTGCGTTCCCATCAAAGGTCATTGCCCAGTACACTACAGAATTCAGGGGGATCAAATGGGAACTTAAACAACTTGAATGAGTTTGGTGGTATAATATAGTGGATTCAATGCATAGAAGAGGCAAGGTGATAGTGATCATAGCTCTTTATTATAGCACAGCAGAGTATAGGCTGCACTTCAAGACTACTGAACTGGGTCAACGGGGCCAACTATGTACAACTCAGGGTTCCCACGCAAGCACACTATCGGATCATTCAAACCAGTAGGGGGCCTATGATTGCTGCAGGGCAGCAGGTATTTGGATCCTGCTGCCCATTGTTCCCAAGCTCCGTTTGTATAGCTCCAATGAGCTATGCAGGAACACCCAGTTCAGTTCTCACTTTAGTCCACATACACAACAGGTGGCATGCCCACAATGAATCTGCAAGAACATTCTACTCAGCCTCCATTGCGTTCACTAGCTCTTGCCCAGCACAATTGTTTAGGGTTATTACATCCCTGATGTCCCTCACATTGAAGAATCAAAAAATCAGTGATTTGTCCATTAGCTGTGAGGCATTTGTGAGCTTTTTTGCAGATGATCTTTGCAGATAGCTGGATCAAGGTGGGTCAGTGCTGCTGTTGTTACTCAGTCTCACAGCAGCATTTGATACAGTCAGTTATGATCTATTGACCCACCACCTCAGTGATGTGAGAGTCTGTGGGGTAGCCTTGACATGGCTTTCCTTGAACAGAGGGTGGTGCTGGGGAGAGGGTATCAAATAGGTATCCCTTAATATGTATGGTTCCTCAGGGGGCAATTCTCTCCCTGATCATCAATAACATCAATATGTGCCCCCTTCACCCAGCTAGTGTGGAGTTTCAGGCTGGAATGTCATCAGTATGCTGATGATCCCCAGCTATACCTGTTAATGGACAGCTGACCAGATACCACCCTGCATAATTTGGCCATAGGTTTGGAGGTTGTGGTGGGATGGTTAAAAAAGAGTCAGCTGAGGTGGAATCCAACAAAGGTGGAGGATCTGTGGCAGGGGCTTCAGGGTTGGGGGAACAAACTTTCCCACCTTGATGGGGTGCCATTGACACTAGCACAAACCATCAGGAGTATGGGCATAGTCCTGGATACCTCCTTATACATGGCCACTAACGTTGCCAGGCTGGCATTCTTCCATCTGCGCCAAGCACAGCAACTCAACTGAAAACTGGTGCAACTGCCATAAAACCTGTTGTATATGTTCTGACACCTGTTAGGAGACAGGCGGAGGCATTCCACACCAGATAAAGTTCCCAAATAATCCGCAAGTGCAGCTCCATCTGACCTCCAAATTATTATTGATTTTATTGCCCATTTTGTGCCTCTACCACATGCTGCAAATTTTTAATTAGGCTGCTGAGAACTTGTTAGCCATATGGATGAGTGTGACATCTGAAAACGAGAAACGGGAAGCCTAAATGGCAGCCCTAAAACTTTCACCTAGTTTGTTTTTCCAAAGGGTACTCAAAAAGAAAGAAATATCCTGCACTGGGAGAACTTCTACAGAACAAAAAGCACACAAAACAGAAGAAGAAGAAGAAGAAGAAGACCATAGATTTATACCCCTCCCTTCTCTCTGAATCAGAGGTTTACAATCTTTCTCACACAGAGATCCTCAAACTGGATAATCCTGCAAGCATTTATTCTGATATATATGCCTACATGTTGGAAAGTCATGACTGGTTTCACACAACCATTTCCCTAGATTAAAAAAGGAATTATGTGTATATGACCATTAATCTAATTATCTATGTAAGATTTCCATGCAATTTCCTATACAAAATAATTTTCTGTGTAGGAACTGCCACATATAAAGCAGTTCTAACTCTCTGGCTAAATTCAGATACCTTGATAAATGGTTTTTGTGTTTTTAAAGTCACACAACAAGCTCTGCAGCCCAGCCCACCATATGTATCACCAACTTTTGGTCTGTGTGCTTTCTTACTCCTAGACAGTTATCTCTGTGGCTCAAACACTGCAGAGGATGGTTCTCTTTAACAAGCTGTTTGTAAATTCAGACATTGCAACACACCATGGGTTGGATCCAAGTTTTCCGTAAGGGAGGGCAGGTTTTTCCCGTTTCCTCTTTCTGCTGCAGACCCCTGTCCTGTTGTTCTGTGGGGTCCACAGTGCTGCAGGAGCAGCATTCCATGCAGATCAGTGAGGCTGCACAGGGATGGGAGAGGCAAGAAACTTCCATTCCACAGATGGAAAATTTAGTCTAGCCAGAGGTGTCAAACTCATTTGTTATGAGGGCCAGATCTGACATAAATGAGACCTTGTCAGGTTGAGCCTTGTGTGTTATAAAATGCAATGCCAAGTAGTGGAGATATAAACTTTATAAAGGACACAGACAAACACAATTAAAGATTTAAAATAAATAAATAAAATAAAGCATGCTTAAAAGATTAGCACCCTTGCAATATTTTGTTTATTTAACAGTTTCCGATAACTGACACCTCTTTCTCTGAATTATTGCATCAAAATATTGCATCATTTGATACAGTCGACCATCAGCTACTGACGCGCCGCCTCGCCGACATTGGGGTTGGGGGGTCGGCCTTGCAATGGCTTTCCTCCTTCCTCTTAGGCCAGGGACAAAGGGTGGCTATTGGGGGTGAGCGGTCCCAGAGGCGCACACTGGATTGTGGGGTGCCTCAGGGAGCAGTTCTCTCCCCGATGTTGTTTAACATCTATTCGCCCCCTTGCCCAGATTGCCCGGAGGTTTGGGCTGGGTTGCCATCAATATGTAGATGACACCCAGCTCTATCTACTAATGGACGGCCGGCCCGACTCTGCCCCAGGGAATCTCGACCAGGCTTTACAGGCTGTTGCAATGTGGCTTAGGCTGAGTGGGCTGAAGCTGAACCCAGCGAAGACAGAGGTCTTTTGTGTGGGTCGCGGCGCCCTGGGAAGGGAAATAGCTCTCCCGGCCTTCGATGGCGCGCCATTGAAAGCAGCGCGCCAGGTAAAGAGCCTGGGTGTTTTACTGGAGCCTTCATTATCGATGGAGGCCCAGATAGCAGCCACTGCCAAGTCAGCATTCTTCCATCTGAGGCGGGCAAGGCAGTTGGCCCCTTTCCTAGAGCGTCAGGACCTCGCAACAGTGATCCACGCAACGGTCACCTCAAGATTAGACTACTGTAATGCCCTCTACTTGGGGCTACCTTTGTGCCGGACCCGGAGGCTGCAGCTAGTGCAGAACGCGGCGGCCAGGCTGTTGTTGGGACTCCCGAGGTGGGAGCATATACAGCCGGGGCTACGTGGACTGCACTGGCTGCCGATTACATACCGGGTCCAGTACAAAGTGTTGGTCATTACCTTTAAAACCTTATATGGCCGAGGACCGGCCTACCTGAGGGACCGTCTTTCCTCATATGAACCCCAGAGAGCACTGAGGTCAGCCGGGAAAAATATAATGACTATCCCTGGGCCGAAAGAGATTAAACTTCAGAACACCCGAGCATGGGCCTTTTCAATCGCGGCCCCTGCCCTATGGAATCAGCTCCCTGAGGAGGTGCGGGCCCTGTGGAACCTTGATCAGCTCCGCAGGGCCTGCAAGACCACCCTCTTCAAGCTAGCATATACGGACTGCTGAATAAGGTTGTTAATTAAGGATCCGCCAACACGGTCCTATTTAAGGACCTATGTCATTGTGTAAACTGTGTAAACTGACAGAACTAGTGTCGAAAATGCATTGTCACTGTCAGATTAAGCTATAAGAATTTTAATTATATTGACTGGTTTTTAAAATGATGTTAAACTTAAAGTTTTATATAAATTTAAAGTTTATATTTATCATTGTATGTTTTATGAAATGCTGTTAGCCGCCCTGAGCCTGCCTAGGCGGGGATGGCGGGATACAAATAAAAATTATTATTATTATTATTATTATTATTATTATTATTATTATTATTATTATTATTATTATTATTATTATTATTATTATTATTATTATTATTATTATAAAATCTGGAGACAATCTCTGTGCTATAGTGATCTTGAGTATGCTCTTAGGTGTTGTTCAGGTATGTGTCTGTAAGTTGCAAACCTACTTTTGATTTATTGACATTCATTACAGAAATCCCATGGTCGATACTTTGAGCCTAAGTCTCTGGAGAGGAAAATGTCGAGCTGAGCTGCTTCCCATAACGGGAGCAGGCTGGAACTTCTGTTCGGGGTAGTGGAAGGCAAATTAATGCCTACTGCCTACTTTTCTCAGTCAGAGATTAGTCCAAGATATGCACAGGAAACTTTGAGGAGGTTTACCTTGGCTAAAAGGGAATCCCGGGGGGGGGGCTCCTTTGAGGCTTTGAGGGGTCTCCGGGAAGAGTTGCATTTTCATCATCTGCAGAAGTTTTCAGAGTCATTTATTTTACATAAGCTCGACAGAATCCTAATCTTCTTGGACATTGCTAAACATCTAAAGCTACGCAAGACCAGGGGGAACTTGGATAATTGGATGAGAAGGTACAGATTACTATCTTTCACCCTGATACTATTTACAGTTTAATGGAGTAAATTTAAAAGGTGGGAAGTGAAAATCTAGACGGTTTGGAAGAAGAAGGGAAGAAGAGGTGAAATTTGGACTTTGTAAATATAAAAAGTTGAAAAAAAATTATTGTTTGGTCTACTTGCGGTTTTGAAAAAAGAGCACCATCGTCACAGACCTGCAACATATTCAAGTAATACAGGAAGTACATCAAGTATCGTGAGATCTCCTTACCAGTGTGAATGAGACTTCGTGGCAAGTAAAGCAGGAAGTAGCGGATGGAAAACCTACTCTAGGAATATAATACCATTGAGAAATAGCGGCAGCCATTGCTTGGAGGTTAAAATTAAAATAAGGTTTTTAAAGTGTTTGGGACATTAAAAATTGTTGGAATTAACTGAGAAGAGGATAAGTACTATTGGACATATTGTGTGGGCTTTAGAAGTGTTTAAAAGGGGAAAAATTGTAAGGAGCAGCAAAAAGTCGCAACCGCCATTTTGAAAGATTTAAAAATTTAAAAAATAAATATCTTGACTTTGGGGGCTCTGAAATTAGGCTTGTTATAAAAGGCAAGTCCTATTCTGTTGAATTTGAATTTGGTGAGGTCCAAATTTTTGTTGTTTTTTAAATGTCAGAACACAAGCAAACCCATACAAGGGCTACTTCATTGGAAAAAATGCAGGACCAATTAGAAGCAATGGAGGCCAGAATGATGAGAGGTATGAGAGAGATGATAACTGAATCGAAAAAGAAAATATTGAAGAGATTAAAAAAAGATATGGAAGATCTCAGAAAGGAAACAGAGGAAACATCTAAGAAAGTGCAGGAGGTAGAAGTAGGGTGGCCAGATCGTCCTGCCCACCCAGGGAAGTCCCGCCCCTGCCCCCAAATTCCCACCTCACGGGTTGGCTGACCCGGGACCACTGAAATCCCGGTTCGCCAAAATCCCGAGGAGGAGTTGGAGGAGGAGGAAGATCTGGAAGAGCCTGGAGGTCCCTTCCAACTCTATGATTCTTCAGAAGGTGGTGGGCTCTCCTGCCTTGGAGGTTTTCCTTCCCCAGGAAAAGTCCGAAGAGGAGTTGGAGGAGGACTGGAGGAAGATCTGGAGGCGGAGGAGGAGTTGGAGAAGGAGGAAGCCCTGGCGGGGCTCTTCGGCTGCAGCGCGTGCCGGGGCTTCCTGCTGGAGCCGGTGGTGGCGTCGTGCGGCCATGTGTTCTGCCGGCGCTGCCTGGTGCACGGGGGGCGCTACTGCAGTGTATGCCGTGCGTGGTGGCCGTGCAGCTGAGCCGCCTGGCTGAGCACTGCTTCCCGCACCACTCCCGCAGGGCGCCCACCTGGCAGCGCCTCCGACGCCTCCTCGACCAGCGCCACTTCCCCGAAGCCGCCGAGGCTGCCACCCGTGCCCTGCGAGACGATAAGCCCCCCCCCAGGCAGGCAGCCATGGCTTGCATGATCCCCACCTTCCTCCCTCCCAAGACCTAAAAGCTTATTCCACCCCCTCCCACTAACTTCCAAGTAAACTTTCCCTAGATCGTCTGCTGTGAGGCTTTCCCCTCCTCCTGTTGCTTCTCTGCAGCACACCCCCAGTCCTCCCCCTTCCCCAGGAAAAGTCCCTTTCTCTTCTTGGACCTCCTTTTCCCTCAGCCTTTCTAGCAAGCAGCTTGTGGGGGGGGGGGCTTAACTTTTTCAGTGCTGCAGAGAAGCTTCCCGGTTGGGAGTCCAGGGGAGGGGGTAGGGGAGGGGGCGCGGGGTGGAAGTCTCCTGTCGGGTGAGGGCGCTGCAAAGAGGGGGAGGCAGAGAGCGGGGCAGAGGTCCCGCGCGAGAGAGAGCAGAAGGGCTTTGGGGGAGGGGGCTGCGCTTTCCGACCTCCTTCTCCTCCCCTGGCCAGGCCCAGCCTCCATGCCGGCCTCTCGCACCACGGCCTGGGCAAGCGAAGCCACTGGGCCCCGCCAGGAGTTCGCAGTGCACCCTGCAGCGGGCAAAGGGGCAGTTTTCTCTGCTCTCCTCGGGTCGTCTTGGAAGGGTTGGGCTTCGTGTCACCGCCTCCCGCCCGCCCGGCAGAGCAGAGCAGAGGCAGCAGCCCCCGGGCCGGTCTGGCAGAGGGGCGCCCCTTCTCCCGGCAGGAGGTTGGCTCCGGACTGGCCGCTCCCCAGCGCTTCACTTCAGGAGGAGCCGTCCGCGGAGGGGGGGGAGGGGAGGGGTGCGGCCCTTCAGAGGAGGCCTGCCAGGCGGCGGCGTGGGGGGGGGCTCCTGAGGCCAAGGCGGTACTTTGGCCCGAGGCCGGCGGGCTGGACCTGCACGAAGCGCTGCAACAGCTCTGCCCGTGGGTTGAACCGCTGGAGGCTTCTCGGCAGTGCGAAGGCACCGCGCCCCCCTCCCCTCTCACCTGCCCTTCCCCGAAGAAGCCCCCCCGCCCCCACCCCGGGCCCTTGCCTCCCCTCCTCCCCCCTCCCTCCCGCCTGGCAGCAGCAGCTGGTGGCGATAGAGGGATCGATGGGCTCTGCTTCGCCTTGGGATCCCCCTGCTCCGCTGCTGAGCTGCTAGTGCAAGGGCGGGCGGGCTGCGGGGCGCTGCGGCGGGTCTTGCTTTGGAGGGCTGGGGCTGGGGGGCTGCAAGAGCCGGGCCGGAGCCCCCTCTCCCCTCGGGCTGCAGAGAGGCCTTCTTCCAAGACCGCCTCCCCCCACTGGGCTCAAGGCCCCGACGAGGACAGCACCGCCCCTCGCCCCCGCCGGGGGCACCGACGGCTGCAGCAGCGGCAGCAGGTAGAGCCCGCCGGCTTCCTCGGGACGTGGTGGGCTCTCTTTCCTTGAAGGTTTTTAAGCAGAGGCTAGATGACCATCTGACAGTAATGAAGATCCTGTGAATTTAGGGGGAGGTGTTTGTGAGTTTCCTGCATGGGAATGGCCGACTCAGGGATTCCAGTGCTCCTGGGGAGGGGGAGGTATGGTGGTGGGAGCAGATGTTATAAGGGAAGAGGACAGAGACATGACAGCGCTCGGTCCTCTTCCAATCTGCGTCCCATCCCAAGGGTGACAGGTAGTAGGGCCAGGCTGAATAACCCGCCTCCGTCATTGGTGTTATGCAACGCCAGGTCCATTAATAATAAAACCTCAATCCTTCGAGAGTTTCTGCTCGAACAGAACATGGACCTGGCTTGCGTGACTGAGACCTGGATCCGGGAGGGTGACACAGTAGCCCTCTCGCAAACAGCTCCTCCGGGCTACTCAGTCTTTCACCAATCGCGGACTAGCGGGCGGGGGGAGGGGTGGCATTATTTGTACGGGAGGCTTACTCCTTCAGGGCGCTCCCGGCCCCAAAGATTGAGGGTATTGAATGTGCCGGTCTGGCATGGGAGGCTGGAGAGGGGTTGGCGATCTGGCTGGTGTACCGTACGCCTAACGCACCAGCCAGCGCCTTACCGTTCCTGCTCGAGGCAGCGACGGGCTGGGCGCTGGAGCACCCAAGGTTGATAATCCTGGGTGACTTCAACGTCCATGCTGATGACCCGTCCTCTAGTCAGGCGACGGACCTAGTGTCTTCCATGGCGACACTGGGACTCTCTCAACTCGTTGCAACCCCCACTCACCAGGCTGGACACATGTTGGACCTGATCTTTGCAGCCGGGGTTGCAGTGAGCGATATAACCGTAGAGGCGGTGCCATGGTCGGATCACTTCGCCCTTAAGGCCCGTGTAGATATGCCTCCCTAAACCTGTTTAGGCGAGGAGCCTATTATGGCTCGCCCGCGGAGCCAAATGGACCCGGAACGGTTCCAAATGGCCCTGCGGGACTCCTGGCCCCCTGGCGATTCTCTCGATGGCCTGGTTGAGACCTGGAATAGCCGGCTCTCTAGGGCCATCGAAGAGATCGCACCTCGACGCCCTCTGCGACCTCGGACTAGGCTGGCCCCGTGGTATACCCCGGAATTACGCCAGCTGAAACAAGGTCTTAGACGGCTAGAGAGGCAATGGCGGCGTACCCGTGACGAAGCGACTAGAACATCTTATAGGAAGTTTATGAAGTCCTATGAGATGGCAATCAAGACCGCAAAGAAAACATACTTTGCGGCTAAGATTGCATCTGCAAATTCGCGCCCGGCTCAATTATTTAGAATAATTCGGAACCTTACTACACTGCCACAGGGCAACTCAAAGGCTAAGGAATTGGAGATAGGCTGTGAGGCTTTTGTGAAATTTTTTGCAGATAAGGTCCAATCGCTCCGCAACGACTGCCCTGCCAATTTAGATGCAGTAAGTGAACTCGAGACCCAATGCGTGTCTTCTGATTTAAGCCTGGATTGCTTCGTCCCGCTCAGCTTGGAGGAAGTCGACAGAATACTTGGCACTGCACGATCCACAACTTGCGATCTGGACCCACGTCCCTCCTGGCTAATTAAGGCCTTCCAGGAGGAACTAAGGTGTCCTATACGGGACATCATAAATCGATCCCTTTCAGAGGGTATTTTTCCAACACCCCTGAAAGAAGCAGTGGTCCGCCCTCTCCTGAAAAAGTTACATCAGACCCGGCCGAATTGGCACACTACCGACCGGTCTCAAATTTGCCCTTTTTGGACAAAATTATTGAGAGGGCTGTGGCATTGCAGTTACAGGATTTTTTGGAGGACGCTTACACCCTGGACCCATGCCAGTCCGGCTTTTGCCCGGGCCATGGGACAGAAACAGTCTTGGTCGCCCTCATGGATGACCTCCGGCGGCAACTGGACCAGGGCGGCTCGGCAGTATTGCTGCTGCTAGACCTGTCAGCTGCGTTTGATATGGTCGATCATCGGCTGCTGACCCGCCGCCTCGCCGACGCAGGAATTCGGGGGCTAGCCTTACAGTGGCTCTCCTCCTTCCTTGAAGGTCGGGGACAAAGGGTGGCAATTGGGGGGGAGCTGTCTCAGAGACACCCACTTTACTGTGGGGTGCCTCAGGGGGCAGTTCTCTCCCCGATGTTGTTTAACATCTACATGCGCCCCCTTGCCCAGATTGCACGGAGGTACGGGCTTGGTTGTTATCAGTACGCTGATGATACCCAGCTCTATCTATCGATGGACGGCCGGACTGGCAATATCCCTATAAATCTGGACCAGGCGTTACAAGCCGTGGCTGACTGGCTCAGGCTGAGTGGGCTGAAGTTGAATCCGGCGAAGACTGAGGTCCTTTGCGTGGGCCGGGGCGGACCAGGAGGGGAGATCACCCTACCGGCTTTTGACGGTGCGCCACTGATACCAGTGCGCAGGGTCAAGAGCCTGGGAGTGCTACTGGAATCCTCTTTATCAATGGAGGCCCAGATAGGTGCCACGGCTAGATCCGCCTTCTTCCACCTCAAGAGGGCGAGGCAGTTGGCTCCCTTCTTGGAACGCAGCGACCTAGCAACTGTGATCCACGCAACGGTCACCTCGAGACTAGACTACTGCAATGCCCTCTACATGGGGCTGCCCTTATGCCGAACAAAGAAACGTCAGGTAGTGCAGAACGCGGCGGCCAGGCTGCTGCTGGGACTACCTCGGTGGGAACACGTGCAGCCTGGGCTGCGGGACCTGCACTGGCTGCCGGTTGTGTACCGTGTTCGCTATAAGGTGCTGGTTATTACCTTTAAAGCCCTATAGGTGCTGGTTATTACCTTTAAAGCCAGTTTGGTGTAGTGGCTAAGTGTCTGGACTCTTATCTGGGAGAACCGGGTTTGATTCCCCACCCCTCCACTTGCACCTGCTGGCATGGCCTTGGGTCAGCCATAGCTCTGGCAGAGGTTGTCCTTGAAAGGGCAGCCGCTGTGAGAGCCCTCTCCAGCCCCACCCACCTCACAGGGTGTCTGTTGTGGGGGAGGAAGGTAAAGGAGATTGTGAGCCGCTCTGAGACTCTTCGGAGTGGAGGGCGAGATATAAATCCAATTTCTTCTTCTTCATCATCTTCTATATGGCCGAGGACCTGCCTACCTTAGGGACCGCCTCTCCCCATATGTTCCCCAGAGAGCACTGAGATCTAGCTCCCAAAACCTCTTAAAAATCCCTGGGCCAAGAGAGGCTAGACTGAAGACAACCAGGGAGCAAGCCTTTTCAGCAATGGCCCCTCAATGGTGGAATCAACTTCCAGAGATGGTGCGAGCCCTGCGGGACCTGAACCAGTTCCGCAGGGCTTGCAAAACCTCTCTGTTTCAGCTTGCCTTTGGGACAGAACCTGGTTAAACGGATCTGTAGCCATCCAGCCATCTTGTGCATGATTGTGATCGATAGCACTTTATAGCACCGTTTTATCCATCTAATTAACTATGTAATTGAATTGTAACTGAATTGTATTTTAAAATTGTTTGTTTTATATTGTATTTTATTTATATCACGGTGTTCCGTGTCTGTGAGCCGCCCTGAGCCCACCATCGGCGGGGGAGGGCGGGATATAAAAATAAACTTATCTTATCTTATCTTATTGTGCAGGGGGTTGGACTAGATGACCCTGGAGGTCCCTTCCAACTCTATGATTGTTCAGAAGGTGGTGGGCTCTCCTGCCTTGGAGGTTTTTAAGCAGAGGCTAGATGGCCATCTGACAGTAATGAAGATCCTGTGAATTTAGGGGGGGAGATGTTTGTGAGTTTCCTGCATTGTGCAGGGGGTTGGACTAGATGACCCTAGAGGTCCCTTCCAACTCTATGATCTCCTGGGGGATCCTTCCCTCCTCGGAAATTCCCCAGCTCAGAGCCAACCAGTTCCACACTGCCCATCTTCCAGGAGCTGCACCATGGGCCCTTCCCCCTCCTCTCCACCACCCATCCTGCAAGGTAGACCAGTCCCAGAGAGAAGGCTTGGCCAAGGAGATTCAAGTTTGAATTCAGACTTTCCTCCAGGTAGTTGGCAAATCTGAACTATTCTTCCCCCGCCTCCCTTTTCTCAGGGCCCTTCTGAAGAACTCCTCCCTTTACTGCGGTTGCCAAATCCAGCCTTGAGACTGAGGGGGGGGGGGGTAGGGATTTGGGGACAGGACGGGATGAACGGGGCTTTGATGCCAGAGTCCCCCCCTCTGCAGTTGCCCTTTCTCATGGGAGGGGGCTGCTCTCTGTGGTCTCTGGAGATCAGCATTCTTATTTGAGACGATCTCCAGGCCTTCCTTGGAGGTTAGCAATCCTGTCCCAGTCGAGGCACAAATCCCATGGAACCCCCCCCCCCCCAACCCTTCCCCTGGCCACCCTCTGCCTTTCCCAGTCCTCACCCCCACCCCATCTGCAGCCAAGGGTGCAACCCCAGCAGTGCCCAAAAGCAAACCAGCACCAGCAAAAGGGGTGTGTGTGGGGGGAGAAACTCCCCCACCTAAGCTAGGCTGGGCTTCCCTTGATTTTGCAAAAATTGCCCCATGTGTAATTAAGGGTCTTCAGGTATGTCAGTTTTTAAGGAAACTCTGGGAAATACCTGGAATGGATTTTATAGTCACCGTTTGCATATTAAATAGAGTGATCCGTTTGCCATCGTCTGTTCAGAGCTTTTTGCAGCTTCTGTCAGAATTTTAAAGCTACCAGCTATAAAGAGAGTTGGTTTCCTGCACCAAAGCTGACCCGTCTTTTCCCCAGTCTGGCCCTCCTACATGCAGCCTCTTTTAGTTCACACCTGCTGTGCAGACAAGGTATCAGTCCCAGCAGAGGCTATGCCCAGGGACCAGGTGGCTTGACAGAAAGGGCAGAAGCAGGTAGGCAGCCCAGTATGCAATCACCCTAAAGCATCTTTAGCATGTGTGGAGAAACGCCATCTGAGAGTGTTGGTGCTTCATCCAAAAAGGCAGGGATCAGTAAATCCATTCAGCCGGCTTTGTAGCCTTCCCCTCACTCCCCCCCTCCCTTCCAGAGCCAAACCAACAACGCTAGGGGGAAAGTCTCCTAGAGAGGCAGGAAGGGCTGTTGTTCTTGCCATGTGCTAGGCAGGAAGAGTTTCTCAGTTTGCAGCAGAGGCTCGGGAAGAGAGGCTGCTTGCCTCTGAGCTCCGGCCTGTGGGGGGCCTGCTCAGGAAAATGAGGCCTCCAGGCAGGCAGACAAAGTAAGTCATTTTCTTAGGCAGATCAAGTATAGACCAGGGACAATACGATGCGTTTAAAAACCACCTTTATTTTGTTATGCTGTTTGCTGTGCTTTGCTGTGCTGTGCTAACTCTTTAAATGCAACTGGTTTTGTTTTGTTTTTCTTCCCCTATCCTTTTCCCTTTTAAATAAATGTTTTTTTCTGTTTAAAATGCTGGCAGTCAAACTCTGTACCACATAGATCCCCGACCGCTTAGACCACGCTGTTTTTATAAAGGGGGCCCCGGGGAAGGGGGAAGGCATGCAGTTGGATAAGGTGCCAATCCTCCAGGGGTGCCCCAAAGAAGCGCTGAGGTCTCTGTGAAACCCAAGTACAGGGTGGCAGAGGACCTGGAGGCCTGGCCTCATAGCAGGAGAGGGGGATTGGGAGTCCTGTTCCTCTCAATCTGAACCCCGGGACTGAGCAGGTGGTGGCAGTGAGCCCAAGGGGCAGGAGGAGACATAGCTCCCTCCAGGAGTTGGCGACTCCACAGGGAGCTGACGGGACCCGGCCTGAAGGCAGAATCGGGCCGGTTCCGCCACACTTGGCGGCAGCGGTGGGATGAGAACAAACAGAGAACTTGATTGGCCAGGCATTTTTGGTTTTTGATGCGTGCAAGCACCCAGAGGAAGCAACAGCGGTTTTGTTTTCTTTTCGGGTCAACTGGAGTAGGGAAAGTTTAGCTAGTTAGGATGGAGCGTGCTAAGAAACTGGAAATCCTGAAGAAACTGGAAATCCTGGAGATGACAAAGCCACAGCTCCAGGAAGAGTGCGCAAAGCAAGAACTGGAGTGTGACAACCTGACTGTAGTAGATATGCAAGTCCTCCTGTTGGAGCATCTTGAGCATGCAGGGGCCCCTGCAAAAGTGGCCCCCACCTAGTCAGAAGTAATCTTGCAGCTACAGATGGAACTGGAGAGAATGCGTATCAAGGCGGACCAAGTCCGCAGACAGGAGGAACGAGAGAGAGAGGAACGACAAGCAGAGAGGGATGCGATCCGCAGACAGGAAGAAGCAGAGATCCGCAGACGGGAACAAGAAGAGCAACGTCGCCATGAGCTTGAGGTGCTACGTCTGGAAGCTGAACTAAGCAAAGAGATCCAAGTCACGCCCAAAGACTTTGCAGTGTACAAGGAGGGAGAAGACCCCTCCACATACCTCTCCAACTTTGAGAGGGCAGCCAAACAGTGGGGGATTGCAGAGGAAGACTATATGTCTTACCTCTGTAGCAACCTGACTGGAGAACTCTCAGCCATCTATCACAGCATGCCTATGGAAGATGGGGGGATAACTTTTGCAGGCTATAAAGCCACTGTATTTAAAAGGCTTAAACTGGGGCCAGACCACTCCCGAAAGCAGTTCAGGGGTTTGGCTCCACAAGAAGGTAAATCCTATCCTGAATGTGGGGTAATGAAGGAACAAACAGTTCCAGTGATATTGGGCCGGGATTTGGTGGTTGGCCAGTACTCTATCAAGGCTGTACCCCGCAGCCAAACCCCCAGGGGAAAGTGGGAGGAGGAAGGCAACTTTAAGGAAGCCACCTCACCACCAACCAGGGAGGGGGAGGTAGCCCAGGTTACTGAGGATGAAGAGAGGGCAGTCACCCAGGAGGGGGAGGACCAGCCTGTCTCAAGTCCTGGAGTAGGGTGTTCCCAAGGGGAAGAGGGGTGTAGCTTTCCCCAAGTGCAGCAAGAAGCTGTGGATGTTCATAGCGAGGAAGGGAACCTGTCTAGCATAAAGGATGTGCATGCTGAAGAGACCAAGGTGGAGAGTGGAGATTTCACAGGAGGTTCTGAGAGCAGCAAGGCTAATGTGGGCTCAGAGGGGCACATAGCTGAAGGCTTGGGGGAACGGGAGTGGTTCCAGGAGGGGGTCCGGAGCGGCCTTAGGTTGGAACCGGTTCACCAAGTAGCTGTGGATCAGGAAGTGGGATCGTCCGAGACGCTCTTGAAGCAGGGCAGACAGGAATCCTGGGAAGCTGTGGGACCTTCCAGGCAGGAAGGGGGTCAGTTTGGTAGTGCTGAAAAATCAACCGAGGGGACCGAGATCCCAAGCCAAACCCTCAGGGGAAGGTGGGGGGAGGAGGGCAACTTTAGGGAAGCCACCTCACCACCAACCAGGGAGGGGGAGGACCAGCCTGTCTCAAACCCTGCAGGAGGGTGTGCCCAATGGGAAGAGGGGTGCCAATTTCCGCAAGGGCAGCAGTATACTGTGGAGTCTTCCAGGCAGGAAGGAGCTCAGTTGGTTGACACTGAAAAACCAACTGAGGGGGTGGAGAACCCAGATCAAACTTTGGCTGAGTGTTCTGGACACAGTGGGACTAGGGGTGGCTTGAAGGAACAGATGATAGGAAGTCTGGGGCAGCCAGAAATGTTCCTGTCTGAGGTTCAAAGTGACCCGAGGCTGGAACCACTGTGTGAGTTGGCAAGGGACCAGGAAGTGGAGTTCTCAGAAGTTGAGACAGGGGATAGGGTGATGGATTTCCTGCCACTTCATACTGGTGAATGGAAAGTGGAATGGGAGGGACCCCATGTGATTGTGGATGACCTGGGCGATGCTACTTATGTGGTGGCTATGGAGAAAATGGGAAAGGCAGTTCAAGTGGTGCAGGTGAATGTACCACAGCCAGTCTCTGCGAGGTCCATGGTGTTGCATAGAGGTAGGAAGGAAGGAGACAAAAAGAAGCTGGGACAGCAATTGTTTGGAGCCCCAGAGGTGGTTTTCTGGGAGGACAGAGTGGACAGAGGGAACATTCCACCAATGAGGGATAAAGAAGAAGCAACTGTGTGGGAACTGGGCAGTTTCCAACCCCATATGTGGGGCCAGGGATTTCCTCCTTTGATGGACCCCTCACCCCAGCAACAGCAGCAACGGAGGGAGAGCACCAAACTCCAGAGGTGGTCCTGGGAGACGGAGGAGTACATCTTAAAGACTGGACATTCCTGCTGCATGCAGCCATGCAACGTTTTGTCCAGAAAGGACATGGGCACCTAGGGTGCTGGACTTTGTGTATTATTGGAGAAATACCTGAATGTTTGTGTAATGTTTTGGTTAACGGGTTTCTCCTTGTTTGTTTGGATTCTGCTACGGGGTCACCTCTGTAGGAGGCAACCCCTCCGGCTCAGAATTTAAGGAGGGGGACGTGTGGAGAAACGCCATCTGAGAGTGTTGGTGCTTCATCCAAAAAGGCAGGGATCAGTAAATCCATTCAGCCGGCTTTGTAGCCTTCCCCTCACTCCCCCCCTCCCTTCCAGAGCCAAACCAACAACGCTAGGGGGAAAGTCTCCTAGAGAGGCAGGAAGGGCTGTTGTTCTTGCCATGTGCTAGGCAGGAAGAGTTTCTCAGTTTGCAGCAGAGGCTCGGGAAGAGAGGCTGCTTGCCTCTGAGCTCCGGCCTGTGGGGGGCCTGCTCAGGAAAATGAGGCCTCCAGGCAGGCAGACAAAGTAAGTCATTTTCTTAGGCAGATCAAGTATAGACCAGGGACAATACGATGCGTTTAAAAACCACCTTTATTTTGTTATGCTGTTTGCTGTGCTTTGCTGTGCTGTGCTAACTCTTTAAATGCAACTGGTTTTGTTTTGTTTTTCTTCCCCTATCCTTTTCCCTTTTAAATAAATGTTTTTTCTGTTTAAAATGCTGGCAGTCAAACTCTGTACCACATAGATCCCCGACCGCTTAGACCACGCTGTTTTTATAAAGGGGGCCCCGGGGAAGGGGGAAGGCATGCAGTTGGATAAGGTGCCAATCCTCCAGGGGTGCCCCAAAGAAGCGCTGAGGTCTCTGTGAAACCCAAGTACAGGGTGGCAGAGGACCTGGAGGCCTGGCCTCATAGCAGGAGAGGGGGATTGGGAGTCCTGTTCCTCTCAATCTGAACCCCGGGACTGAGCAGGTGGTGGCAGCGAGCCCAAGGGGCAGGAGGAGACATAGCTCCCTCCAGGAGTTGGCGACTCCACAGGGAGCTGACGGGACCCGGCCTGAAGGCAGAATCGGGCCGGTTCCGCCACAGCATGCTTATTAGAAGTACGTGAAGTTTAAATTCATTCAAGTCCCAGTTAAATGAACAAGATAATAGGACACGAGTCGTCACAGCCCTCCGCTCTGCTCATGGGCTCATCTGTGCACAGAGCACTGTTCCCAAGGCCCTGCTTGCCGAGTCAGAGACACCATGGCTGCAGCAAATACCCCTGCCAACTCTCCACTCCCCAGCAGACGGCCTCTTCGGAGCCGAACGTCCCGCTCATCGCCCGGGTCTGCTCCGCTCACCGCTCAGCCCTGTCCAGCCCTGCTCGCATGCCAGACTGCTGCCTCAGCGGTCTTTCGCTTCCACGTCAGGCCCCCAACTCGCCGAAACGGTAGGTAGCTATAACATTCGCTCTTCACTCTCACGCATTTCACTTTCACTCCTCGCCTCTCCTTAGTGACGATCACTATGTTGGTTATTAAAATACAGAAGCAGTTAAGCAGTCTATGCAGGCGTATCAGCTTAGTTTCCCAGGAGCTAGCACCCAAGCTCCTTTCCAACACCTGTTCAATCTTAACAACATATCTGCCACATCCTTTGGTTTTCTAGTGAAAGTTTTTGGAGGCTGGTTGTTTGGCTCTGCAACTGATAAATGGACTAAGAAAGAATTGAAACCAAGGAATTCTTTCCTGGGACATCTATACTCAAATGACTCTCTCTTCCATTATGAATCCATATGGCACGGTAGCTCTGTTTACCCATGCCATTCTTCCAATCCATCTCTTAATTTGCTTGGGGGGGTGGAGAAGGAGGAGGAGGAAAAAATTGGATTTATACCCTACCCCTCACTATCCAAAGGAGTCTCAGGATGGCTTACAATATCCTTTCCCTTCCCCTCTCCACAACGGCCACCCTGTGAGGTAGATTGAGCTTAGAGAGCTTTGACAGAAACTGCTGTTGTGAGGAACAGCTCTGCAAGAACTTACCATTATCAAGAGAGACAGTTTAGCATAATTCTATAATGTGATTGCAAAATTTCTTGGAACTCTGCAAAAATTGATCATGAATAAGTTACTGACAATTGTTTACGAAATTAAATGAATATGTTGTCTAGGGTTGCCAAGTCCGACTTAGGAAATATCTGGGGACTTTGGGGTGGAGCAAGGGTGTGACAAGCATGATTGAACTCCAAAAGGAGTTCTGGCAATCACATTTAAAAGGACTGTGTTCCTTTTAAATGCCTTCCTTCCATAGGAAATAATGGAGGATAGGGGCACCTTCTTTGGGGGGCTCATAGAATTGGAACCCCCAGCCCAATCCTTTTGAAACTTAATAGGTGTCTTGAGGAGAGGCATTGGATGCTATTCTGAAATTTTTGTACCTCTATCTCAAAAAACAGCTCCCCCAGATACTCACAGATCAGTTCCGGCAGGTGGCGCGGGGAAACAATGTCACAGGAAGTGACGTCACTTCCTGTTTCCGGCGGTGGCATGCCGTCACCGGAAGTGACGTCACTTCCTGTTTGCGGCGGCACACACACATTCATTCCCCCCTCAAGGTGTCCCTGGCTGGCCTGTAGATATTATGGCCACCCTAGGTAGAAGGTAGAATGAAAGTATATGATTCCACCTTGTTGAAAATGCAAGAAAAAGTTACAATCCATGACTGCAAATTGATGGAGACTCAGGTACGTCTGAGAGGAGTGCCTGAAAAGGAAGATGGTGATCTAAAAGAATATATAATAAAAATAATTGCAGAATTTTTAGAGGAAGATCCTGAAGAGACTAAAAATATGTATGACTATATGTATAGAGTGAACTCACTTTATGCCAAGAAAAATAACTTACCAAGAGATGTTGTCATAAGATATATGACAAAGGAAATGGTGGGAAGGATCATGAATAAAAATTTTGAAAAGACATTGATAGTGGGAGGCAGTAGAGTAAGAATTATGAAGGAGTTGCCAAGGCAAGTGATAAATGATAGAAGAACATATAAAAAATTGACAGAAAAATTAAGAGATAATGGAATAAGATTTAGATGGATAATACCTGAAGGTCTGAGCTTCAAACTTCGTGGGAAAAGAATCACAATTACAAATGCACAGGAAATGCGTAGATTTTATGAAGAAAATAAAGAATTTGCATCATGATGGATTACAAATTACTGTCTTGGAATGTAAATACACTAAATTCACCACAAAAAAGAAGGGCAACATTTCATTGGATTAAGAAACAAAACTGTAATATAATTTGTTTACAAGAAGTGCATATTAAACAGAAGGATTATAATTTTTTATGGAATAAACAATTGGGGCTAGAATTTTTTTCATTGGCTGAACAGAAGATTTTTTATATTAAACAAGAATTGGAGCCAAAATTAGTGTTTAAAGATAAAGATGGGAGATTTGTAGCAGTAGAAACAATATTGAACAGAAAGAAAATGTTGTTACTGGGACTGTATGCGCCTAATGGTGCAAAGGATGCTTTTTAAAAAGACATTATACAACAGCTTGACGAACTGACCTATGACCAAGTTTTGATAATGGGAAAAAACAACAGTAAAGAAGGAAAACTGCCAAAGTCTTTTTTTGAATTGGTTAAGCAAGAAAATCTAGAAGATATATGGAGAAAATTTAACCTTGAAGTTCGCGACTATACTTTTTTTCCAGCTAGACATAAAACTTTTTCTAGAATTGACATATTGTGGGGAACTAATGATTTAGGTCTTATAACAAGGAAAATAGAGATTTTACCTAAAATTGGGGCTGATCATAACCCAATAATGTGGATTATAAAATTGTCCAAGAAGTTGAGAAGATGGAGATTGAATGAAGATTTGCTACAGAATAAAGAAATAGTGACATACCTAGAAAATGAAACTAAAGCTTTTTTTCCCCAAATGAATGATAAAGAGGATATAGACTTTCAGATGGTCTGGGATGCTTATAAAGCAGTAATGAGAGGAATGTTGATTACTTTGAATAATAAGGACAAGAGAGTAAAAGAGAAACAGTTGTTGGACATTCAAAATGAAATAAAGAAAAAAGAAGGGGAGCTGAGAAAAAGGCCAGGGAAAAAGAAAATTATAAGGGAAATTACAATATTACAAACTCAAATGAGACATTTGCTAAATAAAGAAGTGGAATTGAGTTTGAAAAGATTGCAGCAGAAAACCTTTGAGGGAGCAAATAAACCAGGAAAATATTTGGCTTGGCAACTGAAAAAGAAGAGGGAAAATAAAATTATTAATAAAATTGTGGTAGATGGAAGAGAAGTGGTTACCCAAGAGGGAATAAAAAGAGAATTTTTTAAGTATTATGCCAAATTATTTAAAGGTGTTAAAATAAAGAAGGAGAAGATGAATGAATATCTACAAAAGTTAAAAACAGAGCCCTTAACTGATAATATGCAAAAAGTTTTGAATGATCCAATTGACAAAATAGAAATTGAATCAGCAATAAATGCAATGGAAAATGAAAAAGCACCTGGGCCAGATGGATATACAGCTATATATTTTAAAACTTTTCAAGATGAGTTAATACCAAAATTGCAGAAGTTGATGAATACAATAAGAATAAAAGGAAAAATACCAAACACATGGAAGGAAGCTGTTATTTCATTGATACCTAAGGAAGGTAGAGATGTCACAAATGTAAAAAACCATAGACAAATTTTGTTATTAAATAATGACTACAAAATATATACAAGAATCTTGGCAGAATGGCTTAAACAGTATTTGATAAACTTTATAAAGGAAGATCAAGCAGGATTTCTTTCCAAAAGGCAAATAAGAGACAATATTAGAACTGTTGTAAATATTGTAGAATATTATGAAAGACATCCAGAAAAAGAAGTAGCATTATTATTCGCAGATGCAGAGGAAGCATTTGACAATTTAAACTGGGACTTTATGTTTGCAGTAATGGAAAAAATGGAGCTGGGAGAAAGCTTTATAAGAATGATAAAAGCAATATATTCTGAACAAAGTGCAAGGTTATGTATAAATGCAGATCTTACAGAAGATATGAAGATTAGTAAAGGTTCTAGACAAGGTTGTCCACTTTCACCATTGTTGTTTATAATGACTCTTGAACTATTATTGATGCAGATACAAGAAGAAAAAGAAATAGAAGGATTAAGAATAAAAGGATTTACTTACAAATACAGAGCTTTTGCTGATGATATAATGTTTATAAATGAAAACCCCATACAAACTACACCTTTGCTGTTAGCTAAAATACAAGAATATGGGGAGTTGGCGGGACTTTGTATTAATAGAGAAAAATCAAAAATTCTGTGTAAAAATATGCAGATAAACATGCAACAAGAATTACAGAGACTAATGGGTTGTGAAGTCACCTCCAAGGTAAAATATCTGGGGGGGGGGGGAGATAACAATGAAGAATATTGATCTGTTTAAAAATAATTATGAGAAGTTATGGCGTAAAATGGATGAAGACATGCTAAAATGGAACAAGCTTAATTTGTCATTGTTGGGTAAAATAGCTGCAATTAAAATGAATATTCTACCAAGAATAATGTATTTGTTTCAAACTATTCCTATTGTGAAGGATAGTAAACAATTTGATAAATGGAGAAGAAAAATTTCAGAATTTGTGTGGGCTGGGAAGAAACCAAGAATTAAAATGAAAATTTTGACAGATGCAAAAGAGAGAGGTGGATTTCAGTTACCGAGTATAAAATTATATCATGACGCAGTTTGTCTAGTGTGGAGAAAAGAATGGATAATGCTGTTAAACAAAAAACTTTTAGTGCTGGAATGTCACGGGAATAAATTTGGCTGGCACGCGTATTTGTATTATGGAAAAAAGATGGACGGTTTTTTCTCTCACCATTATATAAGAAATTATTTGTTAAATATGTGGATGAAATATAAGAAATATGGAGATGAGAGAAGACTGTTATGGATAGTACCAGCTGAAGTAATAAAAATAACAGCCGAGATAGGTGAAGAAAAGTGGTTGTCATATAGTCAATTATTAAAAATACAAAGTGGCAAAATAGAATTGAAAACTGCTGAAGAGTTGAATAATAAATATGATTGATTTCAAATGCAACAAATAAAGAGCTTGGTGGAGAATGATATTAAAACTGAAGGAATAAGGAAAGAGCAAACAGAAATGGAAAAAGTTCTGCTTGGAGACAATGATAAATTAATTTCAAAAGTATACAAATTACTTCTACAATGGTCTACAGAAGATGAAGTAGTGAAATCTCAAATGATTAAATGGGAAATTAATGTAAATAAAGAAATACAGATGGAAACTTGGGGATATTTGTGGAAGAACTCTATGAAACTTTCAACATGTCAAAGTATTAAAGAAAACTGTTTTAAGATGATGTATAGATGGTATATGACTCCTAAAAATTGGCAAAGATGAATAACAAAATGTCAGACAGATGTTGGAAATGTAAAAAACATGAAGGTTCTTTCTACCATATGTGGTGAACTTGTGAAAGAGCTAAAATGTTTTGGCAGATGATTCAGCAAGAGATCTCTAAGATCTTGAATATGGATTTAACAAAGTTGCAGAGACTTTTCTAGATAGAACTTTAATCTGGTACTTGCTCACAGCTGCTAGGACATTATTTGTGCAGTTGTGGAAGCAAGAAAAAATACCAGAGAAATGGGATTGGATTGTTAAAGTTATGACATGGAGTGAAATGGATAAGTTAACAAGAACTTTAAGAGACTATGATTTAGAAGTATTTAAGATGGAGTGTAAGAAGTTCAGAAGATACATAGAAAAAGAATGGAAAATAAAGGGACATTGGACAATTTTTGATAATGATTAACTAAAAGTGGGAGGAGGATATGAACTTGGGTTCTTATTAATTAGGGGTACCTTTTATAATGATGGTTTGAATAGAGTTCACTGGCGGGGGTCAAGTAATGGGGGGAGGGGGAGGTAGTAAGTAATATATGGGATAGAGAAAAAGTAATTATTAATGTTATAAGAAATGGAATATATTGCCATATGTTACTAATAAAAATTGTTTGAAAGATAATACTTTGAGCCTAAGTTCCAGAGGAAAACATGAAATGGCTGGGCATTGTGAGCATTTGTACATATGTTGTTTCATGTGCTGGTCAGCCAATGAAGAAAATAGGGGCTTTGTGCTGTAGCTCCTGTGTGATTGAGCAAGCTTGGCAGAGCAAGCTATGATGAAGAAGGAAGCAAGAGAGAGAGAAGGAAACATGAAAGTAAGTTGCTTGTGGGCCTGATAGAAGCCCTCTGGGGGGGCCTGATCTGGCCCTCGGGCCTTGTGTTTGACACCCCTCATCTAAACTTTACAACCAGCCCGAGTTAATGCCACCTATAGGTTAACACCCCCCCCCAAAAAAAAAAAACCCAGCTAGTACTCTAGTTTGAAAAACTAGTTTTATGTACATAGTTGGCTGGACTATTTGCATTTAGATGTCACAAATAAACAGGAGTTGGGTCACACCTTGGTTTATAAACCATAGCATAAAGTTAAGGACTGAATGCATTCTCTATGCCTCTTAGCCCCACTTTAACTTCCTGTGCTTTTTGAGAGGGGCTGTTCTATTTACCTGAAGGTTCTCATGCAAATATCATGTGATTACAAGATATTTCACAGAAGGGTATCTAATATATGTATTAACATGGTACTTGAAAGGTAGTACAGTTTGTGAATATTCCATAAATCGGGTACCATTACTGAAAAGGCTGTCTCTCCATTTTAGCATCTGCTTATATTTATTTATTTATTTCATTAGATTTTGGATTACCCTTTCCATAAACTGGGCTCAGGGTGATTTACAGTGGTATAAAACCAGCAAAAAAACCCCCATTAAAACTAGGGTAACGACAATAAACATTAAATTTTGAGAAGAAAATATAGCGTTCATATGCCTAATCTGAGGTTACTTGAAGAAGGGCATTTGGAGCAGCTCTTTAAAGATCTTTATCAATCTGTCATATTAATCTGAGACAAAGCTGGTCCTATAAGTACCTTCCTCCCAAGACATGTGCATCTTCAATGATGTTCATTTGCAAAAACGCCATTGCCAGCAACAAACTAGATGAAATGAGATGAGAGAAAGATCTTCCTGCTTCTTTAGTTCCAGAGATTGACATCCTCAATTCAGATAGCATGGTTTTGCTAATCAACACTCATCTCCCATGCTGTTAGCAGCCTTCTAACAGAAAGATGCAGACAAATGAAATGAAGTCAGGGCAGAAGGGTTAAATCTCCACTCTGCATGTTGTCCTGATTTGGATCAGGGCTGAAATTGCTCTTTTAAATATTGCTGGTAAGATCTTTTGTTCCAGTGACTTTGTCTATTTCAATCTAAAGTCTACCTGAGAGTGCCCAACCTGATAAAGAGATGTTACATAACAACAGGGATACAGGGAGCAACCTATCCAGCAATTTTGACTTCTCAGAATCCATCATCAGGCACAAATTTACAGACAGAATAGAAAGAGTCAACATGGAATCAAACAAGCCTTGTAAATGTCAGCCTTCAAAGCCCTGGCAAATTGCTAACATGGTTCTGCCAGGCAAGAGGCTCTGATAAATGGCTGGGAATGATTTACCATTGAATATTTGATAAAAGTTATGTTCATTGAAATGGCTATATATATTTCTAATGAGAACAATCCCCCCACACTCTTAGGATATTTGGTTAATACAGCAGAGTTTTGCCCAGTCATAGAAGTGTGATACTGCATGTAGTAAATAAATCTCCCTGGAAGTATATTGCAATAAAGGTAAACTTACATTTATTCAAGTAGATCCAGTTCATATTCAGGCTGCAGTCAAAAGGAGAGAGAAAAGCCTATTTTGCATGCTTAACCACTATCCACCAGCTATATGTAATTCTGCTCACTAGCATTTGAACTGGCAAATGTTCCTTAATACTAAAATCCTCAAATAACATTATAAGTCACTTTAATTCTCAGAATGCTTCAGAAGTGGATACAAATTCTGCTTCAGTAGATGAGTGGGTGATGATTTCTTCTTTACAAATTGCGACTTATAGCACCTTCCCCATATAAAAATACATAATCACTAGAGAGGCATCCCATTCAAGGAGATAACACCTATATATACACTTAGATTGATGTAGCCCCTCCCATTGTCCAGACATGTCCCCATTGTCCACACCAACATACAACATACACACCAACATACACATACCAGAATCTTCCTCCCAGATCTTGGCAAGAGCATGATATTTTTCTGTCTCTACTTTGCAGAAAACAACTCTGAAAAAGAAATCCAGCTGAGGGAACTTGGAGGGAGGAGAGCTTCTATGTCTATCCCTCACTGCCAGATGTGCAGGTGTCTAGTTACACTCAACACATAGTTATAGTAGTTTTTTATTATTATAATAGATCTTATATGGGGGCAATAGCATTGCGCTTTGTTATTCCAGAGAGGGTATTATGCAGTTGTTTATACCCAGGACTCTGTTCCAAAAGATACCAATGAAATACATCACATGCGTATAGATTCTATTACCAACGAAGCAGGATGGAAGACAGACTGGGATTCCATGTGGAACTATTCTGCTGTGTGCTAAATTTACTGCTAAGCACTTAGTCGGCGGGAAGGTCCGTAAGGGTTTGCAATGAATGACTAATATAAGCTTGGCGTGCATAGGAATCAAGAGGGAAATTTCCATCATAGAATAATTGTGAAAGACTGCTGGGTTTTGGGGCCACCTACCCCTTAGAACCATTGCTCTATTGCACTGACTGTCAAGCTGGAAGCTGATTTTCTAGTTCTGACCAGGAGCAGTGGGGTATGGGAAGGGAATGTTTTTATCTTTCCCTCCCATGATGTACAGGAGGGGTGTTTGAGGGGGTATTGGTGTTTGACATGTGATCCTGAACCCATCTTCACATTCAGAAATTAAGAAGAACGTACAGATGAAAGGCATACAGATGAAGGGCAGACACATAAATAATTCTTGAAGGTAAGAACCACCACCTCGAGCTGGACAGAGAACATTATTTAGAGTTGCCAACAGTCTGGAGAACAAAAATGTCCTGTGCCTTTAAGAGAGGCTTGATATGCATGGAAATAGGCAGTTGAAGGGAAGTAAATAACATCAATACCATCCCATCAAGCCAGTCACCCTGCCACGAACTTTCCGCAAACTTTGATGTTGCTTGTGGAGGTTCATGCCAGTTTGTGAGTGGATACATTACCAAACAGACTGACTCTGCTCAATCAAAATGTTTACCAAACTTCAAGGCAACAACTTGGAGGGCACATGAAGGAGCATTTGGAGGAGGTCCTGTTTGACTTTGATGTCCCTAGCTTGCACAGGATCTGTTCTATATGCTACTGAACTTCATTCATTCATTCAGTCTCTCAAGCCATCAGCTTGTTACACTGGATCAATAAATAAATACGTTAGTGAACTATTAAAAAACAGTTCAAACAGTATAATTAAAACAGGTAGCACTAGCAGTTTAAGTGTACAGTCTCCAAATCTGGTGCTGCTAGATCCCTAGTTCTTCTTAACCTGGGCCACATGAGGGTGGAAGGCTTCAGCAAGGGAGGCCAGCTTTATTGGATGCCTGCCACCTCATCCAAACGGCTAGCAGAACATCTCCATTTTACAGGCCCTGCAGAATGGTGGTAGGCCCTGAGCTTGTTCCACCAGGCTGAGGTCAGGGCATTTTCAGGTTCAGGAATGTATAGAATGGATCCTGTGCAAGCTAGAGATACCAAATTTGCAGTGAACCTTCCCTGGATGGTCCTCTAGGTTGGTGTGTTTAGCTTGCACAAGATCCTTTCTATACACTTCAGAACAATGTAAACAGCTGGGGTATGCTATGCAAGTGCCTTTCATGCACACAAGTGGTGTGACAAGTAGAGCACAAACAGCCTGTACCTCACTTGGTGGCTGGGCATGCGTTGTGTGCTTGTGACAGGGAGCCTTGAACTGTGCCAGCTATTTTTTTCAGCCAAGAGGTGGCCACCACAAGCTGCCAGTCTGAATCCAGCCCTGGGGCTGCTTTTCTGTGGCACTCTGGAAAAGTGGCCGGATGTGAACAAGGTGCAATTTAACAAGGATAAGTGCCGAGTTCTGCATCTGGGTAACAAAAATTAGGAACATGTATACTGGATGTGGGATACACTTCTGGGTAGCTGTGTGTTTGAACAAGACCACTGCCACAGGAGGTAGTGGCAGCTACAAGCTTAGACAGCTTCAAGAGGGGGTTGGATAAACATATGGAGCAGAGGTCCATCAGTGGCTATTAGCCACAGTGTATTGTTGGAACTCTCTCTGGGGCAGTGATGCTCTGTATTCTTGGTGCTTGGGGGGGCCCAGTGGGAGGGCTTCTAATGTCCTGGCCCCAGTGATGGGCCTCCTGATATCACCTGTTTTTTGTATGCCACTGTGTAATACAGAGTGTTGCACTGGATGGGTCATTGGCCTGATCCAACATGTTTTTATCTTGGGGTACAGGTGGACCATAAGTTAAATATGAGCATCCAATGTGATGCAGCGACAAAAAAAGCAAATGCACTGCAATGCTCAGGCCATGCCTAGAGTATTGTATGCAGTTCTGGAGGCCTCACTTTAAAAAGGCTGTGGACAGAATGGAACAGTTGCAGAGGAGAATGACAAGGATGCTCAGGGACCTAGAGACCAAGCCCTATGAGGAAAGGGTGAGGCACTTGAGAATATTCAGTCTGGAGAAGAGGAGGCTGAGAGGGGCCATGATTGTTTTCTTTAAGTATTTGAAGGGCTGTCACTTAGAAGTGGCATGGAGCTGTTCCTTTGGCAGCAGAGGATAGGACTCACACTAATGAATTTAAATTAAGGACGGGAAGGTAATGGCTGTGTGACGGAACCGGCCCGATTCTGCCTTCAGACCCGGTCCCGTCAGCTCCCTATTGAGTCGCCAACTCCTGGAGGGAGCTATTTCTCCTCCCGCCCCTTGGGCGCGCTGCCACCACCTGCTCAGTCCCGGGGTTCAGATTGAGAGGAACAGGACTCCCAATCCCCCTTTCCAGCTGTGAGGCCAGGCCTCAAGGTCCTCTGCCACCCTGCACTTGGGTTTCACAGAGACCTCAGCGCTTCTTTGGGGCACCCCTGGAGGATTGGCACCTTATCCAACTGCATGCCTTCCCCCTTCCCCGGGGCCCCCTTCTCAACACAGCGTGGTCTAAAGCGGTCTGGGGATCTAGGTGGTACAGAGATTGACTGCCAGCATTTAAACAGTAAAAATATATTTATTTAAAAATAGAAACAGATAGGAAAAGAAAAACAAAACAAAAACAGTTGCGTTTAAAAGGTTAGCACAGCACACGCACAGCAAACAGCCTGACAAACAAAATGTGTTATAAACGCGTCCTGCTGGCCCTGATCTAAACTTGCCCTGTCTTGTGAATTACTTACTTAGTCTGCCTGCCTGCCTGGGGGCCTCCCAGGCAGGAGCCTCCATTGCTCACCACATGCTTGCTCGAGCGCTGGCTTCCAACTGCCCTTCTCTTCCTGCTAACACACATGCCAAGAACAAAAGCACTTCCTGCCTCTCTAGGAGATTTTCCCCCTAGCGTTGTTGGTTTGGCTCTGGAAGGGAGGGGGGAGTGAGGGGAAGGCTACAAAGCCTGCTGAGGGATTTACTGACCCCTGCCAAATGAAGCACCACCACCGACTAAAATGGCGTTTCTCCACACGTCCCCCTCCTTAAATTCTGAGCCGGAGGGGTTGCCTCCTACAGAGGTGACCCCGTAGCAGAATCCAAACAAACAAGGAGAAACCCGTTAACCAAAATATTACACAAACATTCAGGTGTTTCTCCAATAATACACAAAGTCCCACAACCTAGGTGTCCATGTCCTTTCTGGACAAAACGTTGCATTGCTGCATGCAGAAGGAATGTCCAGTCTTTAAGATGTACTCCTCCATCTCCCAGGACCACCTCTGGAGTTTGGTGCTCTCCCTCCGTTGCTGCTGTTGCTGGGGTGAGGGGCCCATCCAAGGAGCAAATTCCTGGCCCCACATATGAGGCTGGAAACTGCCCAGTTCCCACACAGTTGCCTCTTCTTTATCCCTCATTGGTGGAATGTTCCCTCTGTCCACTCTGTCCTCCCAGAAAACTACCTCTGGTGCTGCAAACAATTGCTGTCCCAGCTTCTTTTTGTCTCCTTCCTTCCTACCTATATGCAACACCATGGACCTCGCAGAGAATGGCTGTGGTATATTCACCTGCACCACTTTAACTGCCTTTCCTGTCTTCTCCATAGCCACCACATAAGTAGCCTCGTCTAGGTCATCCACAATCACATGGGGTCCCTCCCATTCCACTTTCCGTTCACCAGTATGAAGGGGCAGGAAAACCATCACCCTATCCCCTGTCTCAGCTTCTGAGAACTCCACTTTCTGGTCCCTTGCCACCTCACACAGTGGATCCAGCCTAGGGTCACTTTGAACCTCAGACAGGAACATTTCTGGCTCCCCCAGACTTCCTATCATCTGTTCCTTCAAGCCACCCCTAGTCCCACTGTTTCCAGAACACTCAGCCAAAGTTTGATCTGGGTTCTCCGCCCCCTCAGTTGGTTTTTCAGTGTCAGCCAGCTGAGCTCCTTCCTGCCTGGAAGGCTCCACAGCATCCTGCTGCCCTTGCGGAAATTGGCACCCCTCTTCCCATTGGGCACATCCTCCTGCAGGGCTTGAGACAGGCTGGTCCTCCCCCTCCCTGGTTGGTGGTGAGGTGGCTTCCCTAAAGTTGCCTTCCTCCCCCCACCTTCCCCTGAGGGTTTGGCTTGGGTTCTCAGTCCCCTCGGTTGGTTTTTCAGCACTACCAAACTGACCCCCTTCCTGCCTGGAAGGTCCCACAGCTTCCCAGGATTCCTGTCTGCCCTGCTTCAAGACAACCTGTTCTGCGAGAGTCTCAGACGATCCCACTTCCTGATCCACAGCTACTTGGTGAACCGGTTCCAACCTAAGGCCGCTCCGGACCCCCTTCTGGAACCGCTCCCGTCCCCCCAAGCCTTCAGCTATGTGCTCCTCTGAGCCCACATTAGCCTTGCTGCTCTCAGAACCTCCTGTGAAATCTCCACTCTCCACCTCGGTCTCTTCAGCTTGCACATCCTTTACGCTAGACAGGTTCCCTTCCTCGCTAGGAACATCCACAGCCTCTTGCTGCACTTGGGGAAAGCTACACCCCTCTTCCCCTTGGGAACACCCTCCTCCAGGGCTTGAGATAGGCTGGTCCTCCCCCTCCTGGGTGACTGCCCTCTCTTCGTCCTCAGTAACCTGGGCTATTTCCCCCTCCCTGGTTGGTGGTGAGGTGGCTTCCCTAACGTTGCCTTCCTCCTCCCACTTTCCTCTGAGGGTTTGGCTGCGGGTTACAGCATTGATAGAGTACTGGCCAACCAACAAATCCCGGCCCAATAACACTGGAACTGTCTGTTCCTTCATTACCCCACATTCAGCATAGGATTTACCTTCTTGTGGAGCCAAACCCCTGAACTGCTTTTGGGAGTGGTCTGGCCCCAGTTTAAACCTTTTAAATACAGTGGCTTTATAGGCCGCAAAAGTTATCCCCCCATCTTCCATAGGCATGCTGTGATAGATGGCTGAGAGTTCTCCAGTCAGGTTGCTACAGAGGTAAGACATATAGTCCTCCTCTGCAATCCCCCACTGTTTGGCTGCCCTCTCAAAGTTGGAGAGGTATATGGAGGGGTCTTCTCCCTCTTGGTACACTGCAAAGTCCTTGGGGGTGACTTGGATCTCTTTGCTTAGTTCAGCTTCCAGACGTAGCACCTCAAGCTCATGGCGACGTTGCTCTTCCTGCTCCCGTCGGCGGATCTCAGCTTTCTCTCTTTCCTCCTGTCTGCGGATCTCAGCTTGTCTCAGCTCCCTCTCTCTTTCCTCCTGCCTGCGGATCTCAGCTTGTCTCTGCTCCCTCTCTGCTTGTCTTTCCTCTCTCTCTCGTTCCTCCCGTCTGCGGTCTCGGTCCGCCTCGATACGCATTCTCTCCAGTTCCAACTGTAGCCGCAAGATTGCTTCTGACTGGGTGGGGGCCACTTTTGCAAGTGCCCCTGCATGCTGATGATACTCCAAAAGGAGGTCTTTCATATCTACTACAGTCATGTTGTCACACTCCAGCTTGTGCTTTGCACACTCTTCCTGGAGCTGTGGCTTTGTCATCTTCAGGATTTCCCGCATCTTAGCACGCTCCATCCTAACTAGCTAAACTTTCCCTACTCCAGTTGACCCGAAAATAAAACAAAACCGCTGTTGCTTCCTCTGGGTGCTTGCACGTATCAAAAACCAAAAATGCCTGGCCAATCAAGTTCTCTGTTTGTTCTCATCCCACTGCTGCCGCCAAGTGTGACGGAACCGGCCCGATTCTGCCTTCAGACCCGGTCCCGTCAGCTCCCTATTGAGTCGCCAACTCCTGGAGGGAGCTATTTCTCCTCCCGCCCCTTGGGCGCGCTGCCACCACCTGCTCAGTCCCGGGGTTCAGATTGAGAGGAACAGGACTCCCAATCCCCCTTTCCAGCTGTGAGGCCAGGTCTCAAGGTCCTCTGCCACCCTGCACTTGGGTTTCACAGAGACCTCAGCGCTTCTTTGGGGCACCCCTGGAGGATTGGCACCTTATCCAACTGCATGCCTTCCCCCTTCCCCGGGGCCCCCTTCTCAACACAGCGTGGTCTAAAGCGGTCTGGGGATCTAGGTGGTACAGAGATTGACTGCCAGCATTTAAACAGTAAAAATATATTTATTTAAAAATAGAAACAGATAGGAAAAGAAAAACAAAACAAAAACAGTTGCGTTTAAAAGGTTAGCACAGCACAGCACACGCACAGCAAACAGCCTGACAAACAAAATGTGTTATAAACGCGTCCTGCTGGCCCTGATCTAAACTTGCCCTGTCTTGTGAATTACTTACTTAGTCTGCCTGCCTGCCTGGGGGCCTCCCAGGCAGGAGCCTCCATTGCTCACCACATGCTTGCTCGAGCGCTGGCTTCCAACTGCCCTTCTCTTCCTGCTAACACACATGCCAAGAACAAAAGCACTTCCTGCCTCTCTAGGAGATTTTCCCCCTAGCGTTGTTGGTTTGGCTCTGGAAGGGAGGGGGGGAGTGAGGGGAAGGCTACAAAGCCTGCTGAGGGATTTACTGACCCCTGCCAAATGAAGCACCACCACCGACTAAAATGGCGTTTCTCCACAGGCTGGATATTGAGGGAGGAATTAGGAATCAGCTACCTAGGGGGCGGTGAACTCTTCCTCACTGGCAGTCTTTAAGCAGCAGCTGGACAAACACTTGTCAAGGATACTCTAGGCCAGGGGTATTGAACTCATTTGTTATGAGGTCTGGATTTGATATAAATGAGGCCTTGTCAGGCCAGGCCATATGTGCCACAAAATTTAATGCCAGGTAGCAGACATATAAACTTTTAAAAGGGCACAGACAAACACAATTAAAGATTTTTTAAAACTTAAAATAAAACATGCTTAAAACATTGCCACACTCGCAATATTTTGTTTTACAGTCTCTGATAAATGTCACCTCTCGCTATGAATTATTGCATCAAAAACTGCAGACAATGTCTATGCTGTGCCAATCTTGAATATATTGTTCAGGTGTTCAGGTGTGTACATCTGTAAGTTGCAAAACTACGTTTGATTTATTGACATTCATTACAGAGATCTCATGGTCAATGACGATCTGGCAACAGTGATCCATGCAACGGTCACCTCAAGGTTGGATTACTGTAATGCCCCCTACATGGGGCTGCCCCTGTGCTGAACCCGGAAGTTGCAGTTAGTGCAGAACGCCGCCGCCTGGCTGTTATTAGGGCTCCCTAGATGGGAGCACATTCAGCTGGGGCTTTGGGGACTGCACTGGCTACCAATAATATACCGAGTTCGGTACAAGGTGCTGGTAATTACCTTTAAAGCCCTATATGGCCTAGGACCTGCCTACCTTAGGGACCGTCTCTCCCCATATGTTCCCCAGAGAGTGCTGAGATTGGGTTCTCAAAATCTCCTTACAATCCCCGGACCAAAGGAGGCCCGTCTGAAGTCAACTAGGGACAGGGCTTTTTCAATCACAGGCCCTTGCTGGTGGAACCAGCTGCTGGAAGAGGTGAGGGCCCTGCGGAACCTTGGGCAATTCTGCAGGGCCTGTAAGACAGTCCTCTTATGGTTGGCTTACAACTGACCAGCATCTGAATACTTCTAAGGAAGGCTATGGGATAGCACATCGATGAATTGTTTATTTTTATTGTGTAAATTATTAATGTATTTTAATTCTTAATTTTATTGTTAGAATTTTTGTGTTGTGAGCCGCCCTGAGCCCACTTTGGTGGGGTAGGGCGGGATATAAATCGAATGAAATAAATAAATAAAATAAATGTTTTGAGCCTAAGACCCAGAGGAAAAAATGAAGCAGCTGGGCATTGTGAGCTTTTGTACATAAGTTGCTTCATGTGCTAGTCAAGAACATGTGAAGGCACCATGGCACAGACTGACGGCTATGTGAAGGACCATGGCACAGACTGCTTGTCTACAAAACTATAGTCTTCCCCAGAAAAAATAACTACAACTCCTATGTGGCAGTGCAAGAACAGAGAGACAGCCATGTACAGTGGTAAGTATCAGCCTACTATCTGGGAAGTCTAACTTCAATATCCCCAATCAAAGGAAAATGCAAAAGAAAAATCAAGAGAAATTTGCTGAGTAAACCTGGGCTGGATAAAGCAGGAGTCAAGTTGCACCTTTAAGACCTTGACTCCTGCTTTGTTCAACTGCTTCAGACCAACACGGCTGCCCTCTTGGATCTATCTGGGCTTGATACACACTCTCAGCCTAATCCTGGTTTGTTGTTACTGCTCTTCTAAATAGTTTGGATGCTTTCCTGTTGAGAAAGACAGGAGTATGAATACAGTGAAAAAGAGGAGGGGAACCCAGTTGCACCCATAACAAGCCCAACAAAACTCTCTCTTTCTCTCAGCAAAAGGCTCATACCTTCAATAAAACACTGCTAGTCTTAAAAGTGCTTGCTTTGTATATCTCCTGTGCCATGCAGGGAACTGGGCAAAGGAAGTTCTGGCTCTTTCCTTCCTTCCCCAAGGGATAAGGAAAGGGAGAAGCTTCAGCCACTAGAAAGAAGAGAGGCTTGGCTCAGTAGCTCTGCAATATGATTGATTGAGACTGGCAAACTTAATCAGCAAAGCACAGCTATAGAGCCAAGGTCCTTTATTGGCTGAAGCTCCTCCTTCCTTTGTGAAAAGGGAGGGGGATGAGGGAAAGAGCAAGGAGAGGCTGCTTTGCTGGCTGGCTGATCATAGGGGAGAAACACAAAATAGCGACCAAAGAAAGCAGGCAAGGGAGAAGGAAGCAGACAATGGCCAGTTACAGGTGGGCCTAATTGGAGCTCTCTGAGGGCCCTGTTCTAGGCTGATTTTGCATTGGGCAGGGGGTTGGACTAGTTGACCTGTATGGCCCCTTCCAGCTCTGTGATTCTATGATTCTTAAAACACAGTGGAACATAGCTTTAAAAACACCTCATAATTTGGGCTGCATTTTGGTGCCAAGGAAGGAAGTAAAGCCAAAAAACAGTAGCCAGATGTTTTTAAAAGCTTTATCTCTAGCTGTACTATTTCTATTGTATTGCACATTATCTGTACTGAAATTGTGGTCAGTTAGCCAGACTTTTCCAAGGGAGAGGCTGTCAGGGGATAGAAAGGAGGAAAATTTGAAGACTGGTGGTGAGGGATGAGGAAGATAATGATGGGTTGGCTAGTAGGTGAGAAGGCAGGAGGCAGGAAAAGGGAAGAGGCTACAGGAACTTTCGGGGAAGGGAAAGAAGCAATAATTGGGGAGGGGAAAATGAGATGCCCCTCAAAAGTGAGTCTTGCTTGTCAGTATATCTAATTCACTATGTGGCCTCATCTGTGGATACTTAAATTTAGAAATGGAGCCATGAACAGACAAGACACATCTTTCTATAAACCTGGGGGGAGGAGACCAGTTATGTAGAAAAATCTGAAAACACACATGGTTAAACCTCCCCAAAATAATATAGCCAGTGCTTGTAGGTTTAAGAAATGAATGTCCTCCGTGGCTGTTGCTAAGCAACCACAATGGTATTGCTAACCTTCAAGCCTTTGTTTCTGTTAGAAAGGTGCTGGGGGTGGAAACGGGCCCCTTCCAGGGTTGTTTTGGCCTTTGAAGGAGGACTTATCAGTGCCAGCCCTGACAGTAACCACTGTGCAACTTGCTACCATACAACTTCTATGACTCATTCCGGCTATCTGCTACTGTTACAGCAGCCACAAAGTGAAAGCTAGTGTGGTGTAGTGGTTAGAATTTCAGAGTAGGATCTGAGAAACCCAGGTTTGAAGCCCCACTCTGCCATGGAAACTCACTGGTTGGTCTTGGGCCAGTCATATGCTGTCAGCCTAACCTACCTCACTGGGTTGTTGTGAAGATAAAATTGGGGGAAGAATCATGTAACCTCTTCAGGTTTTAATTGTGGAGAAAGGCAGGGTATAAATGAAATAAATATATAATAAATACAGTGGAGGATCGAAAAGATACATTGTTTGGTGGGTCAGAAAGAGAAAAGGAGGCAAGGAGAGGTGATGATGTAGGAGCTACCAGTAGGAGGGAAAGAGGAAATAGTGTGAGGAGGATGTAGAGGGGAAAGTGAGACCAGAGAAAGCTGAATCCAGGTGGATAGATAAAGTAGGTTGACTGGTGGGTAGGAAGTAGAAGAGGAAGCAGGAAAATCGGAGAGGCTATATGGGCTTTCAGGGAAGCAAAATAGGGACAAGTGAGGGAGGAGATAATGAGATGCCCCTCTAAGTCTTTGTGAGTCCTTTGCTAGTCCTACTACTACAAAGCAAAGACTTGCATGCCATAAATAAAGCAGCCCTGGCCTCACTCAATGCACAGCAGCCAAGAAGGTCAGAGCGCCTGCTCCGGCTGCAACGCCACTGAGGATGTTCTCCGCAGCCGAGAATGAAACGTCTGGAAGAAAAACTTTCTCCAGTAGAACACGGCACTTGAGCCCGAAAGAGTCTACAAACCCTAATCAAAAATAAATGTCACCAATAAAATGACAGAAAATGGAGGAATTTGTTCTTCCTTATGGACCAGTGGTCTTGCTTTTGGGGGAGGACTGTGTCTGTCTACCTGGCCATTTATAAGCAACTGAAGTCTCACTATCGGTTCTGAAGATTTTACCTTTGGTGTGGTAGACATAAAGTTATCACCCGCGCAGAGCAAGAGAGAATATAAGCTGTAGTAGATGATAGCTTCATTTTACATGGTAAGGGTTTGATGTCATCATTCTTACTTTGGTATAGTTTATTTTATTTGGGTCTCTCCCCCCCCCCCCGAATATGTTGAATATGTCAACCAGATGACTATATAAGCCTACCAGATGGATACTATCACATGTTCACCACATTGATTAAGGTGACGAGGCAAATGCCAGCCATCTGAGTAGCATATGATCAGATACTTTTACTTGCCCTGAATCATCTGCCACAGCTTGAGCGTCATGGCAGGATTCTGTTAACTATCATGATTCGCTCATTCATTTTTCTACTTCATCCACCTTTGTCCCCCCCCCCCCCCGTTTCCTTAAGTTTAATGAAAAACCTGCCATTATGTACACACCATAGGTATTTCTAAACATCCTCCCTCCTCCTAACCTTTGGGGGTTTTATTGTGTTAGTTGCTAGGAAACAAACAAGATTTATAGCCATCTATTGTTAATTTGAAAAGGTGGTCTTTGCTTTGGCTGCAAAATAAACATTTTCAAAGAGGACAACATGCCATAAAACCTTCTAGCTAGTTTCATCACAGGGGGATAAAAAGGCCCCTTTGGAGCAAATAAAGAGGCAAAATATACCCCTAGCTCTAGCATATTCAGAGTAGAAAAATCCACAAAGCTCCGTGACTCACCCATGCATTAAGAACAGATCGTTAGCGCCCTCTGGTGCTCATTTAGATTAATTGTTTAGATGGACTTTAGTGCAACTGGAATAGGCTGGTCGCAGTATGGTCAGAGTTCTGTATTCTGTACCAGTCTCTCAGCCCCCACAGTGCTGCAAAGACTTGGTCTCAGCTTCTTATGCAAAGCTTGCACATCAAAACTATATCTCATCCCGTTAGATGTAAAAGGCAAAATGCTCTTAAATTGAACTTCAAGTCATGATATGTAGAATCATAGAATCTTGGAAGGGACCTCCAGGGTCATCTAGTCCAACCCCCTGCACAATGCAGGAAACTCACAAATATCTCCCCCTAAATTCACAGGATCTTCATTGCTGTCAGATGGCCATCCAGCCTCTGTTTAAAAACCTCCAAGGAAGGAGAGCCCTCCACCTCCCAAGGAAGCCTGTTCCACTGAGGAACCACTCAGTGTAACAACACTGTGTGTAACAACACCGAAGGAAGAATGTTACCAGGAGGAGTAATTTGCTCTACATCGTACTACAACTTGGACCGATTTTGCACTCAGCTTACCTTGCGGTCACGTTCCTCTTCTCTGAGCAGCGTCCATCGGATTTCCCGTTATCTGCACCGGAGTTACAGGAAGTGTTGCGGCTTTCGCGCAGCACACGGAAACTGGTATTTAGTGGTTTCCATTTGCTGCACGAGAGCTGCGACACTTCCAGTAACTCTGGCGCAGATAGTGGGAAATCCGACGGACACTGTGCAGAGAAGAGGAGGTGACCGCGGGGTAAGCTGAGTGCGAAATCGGTCAATGTCTACATAGGACTGCTTTTCAAAATGCTTCAGAAACTGCAGGTGGTGCAGAATGCAGCTGTTAGGTCGCTGACAGGAACATCATGGTCAATTAATATTGCTCCAATTCTGCTGCAGTTTCACTGGCTACCAATTAGTCTCTGGATCCAATTCAAGGTGTTGATGTTAACCTTTAAAGCCCTTAATGGTCTGGAACCCTCATACCTATGAGACCGCCTCTCTCATTACCCCCCCCCCCCCAGTTCCCTTTGGTTATTGTCTAAGGCAGGGGTGGCCAAACTTGCTTAATTTAAGAGCCACATAAAATAAAAATCAGATATCTGAGAGCCACAAGACAGGACAGAAGGAAAGAGAGAATTAAATTAATAGATTGAGAGAGGGAGGAGGGAGGTAAGTAAAGTAAAGTAAAATTTTATTTATATCCCGCCCTCCCCCGCCACGCAGGCTCAGGGCGGCTAGAGGTAGAGGTAGAAAGAAAGCAACTTTAATTTTAAATGCATTCTCCAAGCCACCGATGGCTTGTTTTGGAGAAATTATTTAAAGAGAGAAATGCCTTCTCCAGGTTGGCTGATGAGGTGGTGGGGGCTTTGAGAGCCACACAATGTGTATGAAAGAGCCACATGTGGCTCCCAAGCCACAGTTTGGCTACCTGTGGTCTAGGGGTCTCTTGTAGCTGCCTGGCCCCAGGATGGCTCAGTTAGCTGGGAAAGGGCCTTCTCAGTTGTGGAATGCACTTTCAGATGACACCCTTGTTTAGTTTCCGCAGGGCATGTAAGGCCTAATTGTTTAGGTTGGTCTTTAGAGGGTAACCATATGTTTGGGCTATTTTAATGTTAATATTTTATACTTGTTGTTTGTTTTTTATAGTGTTTTACCTTATTAGTTTTAATATTGTAAGTTGCTTCAAGTCCCTTTGGGTGAACAGCAACTAAAAATGAATAAACATCACTGTTTCCAATCAGTTCAACCATCTCCACATCTCACACTAGGTCCTGTGGAATGTGTCCAGGGCTGCTTCCCCTCTGGTTGGTCCCATGACCAGCTGTTCTAGGACACAGTCATTTAAGGTATCTAAAAATTTTACCTCTTTGGTGTGAGTGGAATATACATTTATCCTGTCAATGGGAGGGCAGTTAAAGTTGCCCATTATGTTGACAACTCCTTCTCCTTTGGATGCCTTCCAGATTTCATTTTCCACCTCAAGATCACCCTGAGTGTTTTGGTCAGGAGGCCGAGTGCACATCTCCAGTACTAAATTAGATTTTGGGCCCAGTATTGATACCCACAGTAATTCTGTGGAGGGGTTGGTCCTTTTAAAGGTTCCTAGTGCGTTATGCTCTCCTCGACATATGTAGCAACACCTGCTCCATTACACCTTTCCCTGTCATTCCTAAAGCGTTTGTATCCTGCTTTACTTTATCCTAACTTTCCTTATCTGCCCAATCTCTGGGAAGTCAGAAGCATTTTAGCCTTCATCTCTTTGAAGAAGAAGAGGAAAAGTTAGTTTATATGTTCCTCTTTTCTGTACCCAAGGGAATCTCAAAGTGGCTTACAATTGCCTTTCCTTCCTTTCCCCACAGCAGTCATCTTGTGAGGTAGGTGGGTCTGAGAGAACTGTGACTGGCCCAAGATCACCCTGCAGGCTTGAAGCAGAGGACGAGGGAAGCAAACCCAGTTCTCCAGATTAGTCTGCTGCTTTTAACCACTACACCATGAATCTGTCCGAAGTGGATGCTTCTCAGCTCCTGTCAGCTTTACCCCCAGGTTTAGTTTAAAAACTGCACTGCCGCTTTAAATGTTGAAGGGATCATGTCCCCTTTCCTTGGAGTGATGCCCTCCTTCCACAAGGCCCTCATTATCTGTGGCTGGCAAGAAGCCATTGCTTTGGGATTGGGATGTTACTGTCACATCCTCAAAGGCCTTGTCAGCCACTCTCTCTCTCTGCTTCTCCAGGTGAACTTCCTTGGCCTTAAGGAAACTTTTAAGGTAGCCCTGAACACACACACCCAGAATCACCCTGCCATGCTTAGAGCCACTGAGCTGGATCCTTCCCATCCATTTCACTGGTATGTCGTTGTTGTTTGTGTGTGAGCTTGTGTGTGTTCCTGTATGCCTGGAAGTCATGGCAATTTCTGGTGATCCCTACTAGGGGTCATTCAGGAGGACATCCAGAGAAGTGGCTTGATACAGCCTGCCTCTGCCTCCTCGTCTTGGTATTCCAAGGAGGTCTCCCATCCAAGCACTTGTCAGGCTCAGCCCTGCTTACCTTTTGAGATCTGACAAGATCAGGTTTGCCTGGGATATTCAGGTCAGGGCTTGAGGTGTTTCTTTGTAGAAAAAGCCCAGCAGGAACTCATTTGCATATTAGGCCACACCCCCTGACATCACCATTGTTTTGCAAAAGGCTTAGGGTGTTTCAGTTTCAGTTTGCTTTATTACGGTCGATGACCAAATACACAGCACAATGCAGGCCAACAACAAACACACAAAAATTGTAAAAATCAAGATGGACCTAAATAGGTGAAACGTAAGATATTTAAAAAATAAATGTGAAAATAAAATATAGGACATTAGTATGAATAATGAGATATGACAAATAATACAGTAGTGGTCAAACATCTTCTAGCTTAATAAATATAGTACATATAATAAAAAAATTAAAAATTATACAGCTCCAGAAAAAATATTAACTGGAATACACTGGTTAAAATTACAATCTGTTACCTCTTTGCAGATGACACAATCTTGCTGTCTAGAACACCAGTAGGCCTTAGAAGGGCATTAGCTCAATTTGGTCTTTATTGTGATCATAACCTCTTAGAAATTAATTATCAGAAAACAAAAGTAATGGCTTTTGGTCCAAAACCCAGGCTAAGGAGATGGAATATAAATGGCCATAGTCTACAACAGGTAACAGTTTACAAATATTTGGGGGTCATGATTCAGTCCTCAGGGTCAAAGAAGGCTCACCACGAATATGCTGCCAATTCTGGCCGCAAATCGACCCAGGCCACCATTAGGTTTTTTCTCACAAAAGGGGGGCATTTTATACCAGTTGCATTAAAACTCTACTTGGCCAAAACAATACCCCAACTCACTTATGGAACTATGTTAGGTCCATCCTTATCAAGTTTTGATCCCCTTGAGAAAATTCAGTCCAAATTCTTGAGAGCCATTTTCCACTTTCCAACCTGCGTTTTCAATGCAGTACTACACTTGGAAACTGGCTTGCTAAGGATAGAGGCTAGGGTGAACCTACTTTCAATCACCACTTGGCTTAATCTCAGCCATTGCCCCACGAATATCACATTGTTGATTTTAAAGGATAGTTATTGTTCCTCTTGGGTTAGAGCCATCCATCAGAAATTGTCTACGCTTGGGGTGTTTCTTTGATGCAAGGAATTTATGGATGATGCAAGATGCTCTTCCATGAGTGGAGGAAGTGGTTGCATCCATGGAATGCTACTTGGACTGGAGGCAAGGCTGGTTAGTGGTTTTGGAAGACCTCTGGTGGAGACTCACCTCCTCTGCACACCATCCAGCCCTCTGCTTGCACTTCCCTTCCTGCCACCCAATTGCATGTATCACCAGGCCTGCACCCTCCCCCCATGTACCCACATGGGAAACATGCAAGGTCTTGCAGCTTTGAGTGCCACCTCCATGGCCACTGGAAGGGCTGCCACCACTGTGCCCCACCTGTACACTTTCCCCTGGTGGCACTGGGTGGGGGGAGAAGCACACATGGGTGGGTGAGGGGGCGTGGCCCTGGCCCTGTCAGAAGTCTCAGGTCCCAGCAGCTGGTCCACCGCAGAGTATGCTGACACCAACAAACTGGAGGAATGAGCAAGTCAGACAATGGTAGGATCCAACAAACAGTATTTATTGCTTTGTCTGAAATATTTGTATCCAGCTTGTTTCAGACTCCTGAAGTGGTTTGCAATAGTCAAAATACAAAGCAACAGAGGTTCTGGGGAAATAGCTATAAGTCGACAATATGGCAAGCAAAAAGAATTTGAGGAGAGGATTGCTAAAGACATTGGGACAAGCTATAAGCATTTCTTCAGGGCTTTTTTTTGTAGAAAAAGCGCAGCAGGAACTAATTTGCATATTAGGCCACAACCCTGACATAACCGTTGTATTGCAAAAGGCCCAGCAGAAGCTCATTTGCATATTAGGCCACACCCCCTGTGCCAAGCCAGCCGGAACTGCATTCCTGCTCCAAAAAAGGCCCTGCCAGAGCAGGAAACTGGTGAAGATGATGATGATGATTTTGGATTTATATCCCGCCCTATACTCTGAATCTCAGAGTCTCAGAGCGGTCACAGTCTCCTCTACCTTCCCCCCCACAAGCACCCTATTTGGTAGGTAGGGGCTGAGAGCGCTTTTACAGCAGCTGCCCTTTCAAGGACAGCTTCTATGAAAGCTATGACTGACCTAAGGCCATCCCAGCAGGTGCAAGTGGAGGAGTGGGAAATCAAACCCGGTTCTCCCAGATAAGAGTCCGCGCACTTAACCACTACACCAAACTGGCTCTCTCTGGTTAGGGAGGCAGCTGGGCCTATGGATGACAAAGGAATGAAAATGTTGCTTTTAAAAAGATGAGATTTTCAAAGAAATTATTTGCATCTGTTTTCATTGTGGAAAAAGTGGGGCACATACTCACATTGAGCCCCCCTGCTTCTGGAAGGGAATCTGAGTGAATGTAGCAGTCATGGGGTAAGAGGACAGGACTACTTATGGTTAAAAATTAAACAACAGGGAGCAGAGAGTAATGGGCATCTTAAAAAGGAATACATTTCAGGGTCCAGAAGGCATGTGCTCTCAAGGCTCTTTACAAACTTGTGTGCAACTGTTGATTTTTTAAAAAACAGTCTATGTACCTTTTTGCTAAAATCAGTCTCCATGCTAGATGACTGGAGAGTAGGAAATGCTACACAGATTTTTTAAAAAAAGGTCTCTGGAGGGGATTTCAGAAACTATAGGCTAATTAGCATAACATCTGTTCCAGGTAAATTAGTCAAAACTGTTATTTGTGACAGGATTATTAAACACATGGAAGAACAAAGCTGTTGAGAGAAAATCAGCATGGCTTCTGCAAAAGGCAATTCTGCCTGACCAACCTTTTGGAATTATTTGAGCAGGTTAACAAGCATGTGGATAAGGGTGATCAGGTAAACAGTATATACTTGAACTTTCAAAAGATTTTTCACTAAAAACTCCTGAGTTCAATGCCGGTGGAAGCTGAGTTCAGGTAGCTGGCTCAAGGCTGAGTCAGCCTTCCATCCTTCTGAGGTTGGTAAAATGCAGGCCTCAGATTCAGCGGGAGCTCACAGGAGTGCAGCTCCTGAACCTTTCTGAGAGTTCCACCTCCTTCTTCCCACCTTGTCCATTGAATAGTAGGTGCAGCTGCATAACATCCCTGGATGAGCTCCACCACCTATTTTTCTACAAAACGACCTGTGGTAAAATGAGTACCCAGCTTGCTGGGGGTAAAGTGTAGCTGACCAGGGAAGGCAATGGCAAACCACCCTGTAAAAGTCTGCCAAGAAAACATCCTGATGTGACATCACCCCATGGGTCAGTAAGGACTCGGTGCTTGCAAAGGTACTTTTACCTTTAAATACTCCTGACACGGGAGAATTGCAGGAGTGGTATATTTAAATGTTATAAATATGTCTGAGAGAAGTTTTTCATTAGGCATGTACTATATAAAACCTAGATTCAGCCAGGTAGCCCTGTTGGTCTGAAGCAATAGAACCAAGTTTGAGTCCAGTGGCACCTTTAAGTCCAACAAAGTTTTATTCAAGGTATAAGCTTTTCTGAAGAGGTATGCATGAACATGAAAGCTTATACCCAGAATTAAACTTTGTTGGTCTTAAAGGTGCCACTGGATTCAAAACTTTGTTGTATAAAATCTAGCACCCCACAGCTCTTGGTTACAGGTTAATATTTCCCTCTGTTGTGTATTTTCTTCTGAATAAACCTTGCTTTTGTTCACTTTTAACAGCAAGCCAACTTGAGCTTCTCAGTTTGCCTCCGTTATCAATAAGAATTGGGGTGAGTGTATAATAAGGCCCAGATTCTGGCCCAGTTTCAGCTCCCCCCCCATCTTTTGACTGAATGCACAGACAGCGAGAGCGGGCATGAGATCACTGCCCCCCCCCCATGCATTCACTGACTGACAGGCACAGTGCCTACACATGAAGGGAGTGCATTTGTGAACAGCAACGCTGCTTTCCTAATGATGCTGATCATGGGAAAGGCATAGACACTTCATACATATTGTACAGACAACTCTGCAACCATGTGAAGGTGGGGAGCAGGACCACTGTGATTGCACCTGCCCTCCCTCTCTGCATAGTCAATCAATGCAGGGTGGGGAGGGGTGTCATCTGTACAGAGCTTCTCTCTGCCTTGAAATCTTTTTAATTTCCTGCTGGGAACCCAGGTGCAGTGGAGTGGGAGGGAAATTGTGTATGGCAGGAGGGAAAAATCCTGTGAGATGATGTGATGTCTGTCAGGAGATCCATCACACATACATATAATTGATCATATCTATGACAGCTGGGTTATAATATCTTGGTCGCTTGTGACTTTTGATGGGGAGAGTCCATTCCCTTCTAAACAAAAGAAAATGGACAAAACCATCAGTGGGCTGCATTGGTATTTGTGGTGTATGTACGTGTGTGTGCACGTGCATGCCTGGAAGTCATGGTTGACTTCTGGCAACCCTTAGTGGGGCTTGGACATCTCAGAGAGGTGGCTTGCTTGCCTGCCTCTGTGTCCTGGCCCTAGTACTCCTTGGAGGTCTCCCATCCAAGTACCTGCTAGGGTCGAGCCCTGCTTAGCTTCTGATCTGGCTTGCCTGGGCTATCCAGGTCAGGACACCTCATCAGATTTATTTATTTGATATTCTGCCGTGGGATGAAGGAAAAAATGTGTTGGCTCCTGGTAGCTGTGCCACTGCTGTAAGAGACTGACTGAGCGGCGCTCCCGAAGGGAAAGGTTCCCCCCCTACACTGTCTATTAAATTAACATGTACTCTACAAAAAAAGAATATATATGAACCAGTAACGGACAATTTTGGCATCTCTTCACTTGGGCATCTTTGTGAGGTGTCTGCTTCTGTGGTTTATTGCTCACAGCCAATGGTATGGATCAGCTGCTTCCTGTCAGAGCTGATGAGTCCTAATCAGCTGCAGAATCATAGAATCGCAAGAGCTGGAAGGGGTCATACAGACCATCTAGTCACTGAAATGCTGCTTGAGTGTCAAGAACCACCTGCGTGTAACCTATCCACAGCAGCGCAGAAACTGGCTGTCGCTTGTCAGAAGTGTAACAGCTGCTTAATAAGGGGGCCAAATGCAGCATGGACAGGCAGGCCTCCTTTATACGTTCAAAAGCCAAAGTGGAGAGGAGATTGCAGCAGGTGTGTCACCTGCTCTGTTGTAATGCTACCAGGCTGAGAAAAGTTGCACCCATTCATGGCCTTCTTCTGCAAAACTGTTCAAAGTACAGAGACCCCTTGCCATCAGCTGACAGGCGAGCTAACGTTGAACTTAGATGCACACCAGAGCAAAGAAAACTTGTGCGCTTGCAGAAGTGTGGGATGGAAGGGATTTTATTTTTTGTCTTAGGGACTGGGACGATGTCCAGAACAAAGGAAGACAGCAACTACTAACTTCTGCCGCAGAACAAAGGTTTTACATCTATATGAAATGTGGGGCTCTGTTAACAATTAATCCCCTTGAAGTCAGCCTTCATTGTCTGCCGCAAGGGCGAAGCGCAGCCAAAGAATCCGACTTATGATAATTTCTACCATGCGGTAGCCGGGAGACACCAACTTTGTCAAAAGAGAAGGGCAGCAGCAGCAGCTGGCAAGGGCGAATTACAAGGGACAACGTCACAAAGAGCCTACAGATTGAATTGTTCAGCGTGAAGGATGGAAAGAAAAAAGAACGATGAAAACGATCAACATATGAATGGAGTCTAATAATCATTTTTCATGTAAGAGAGGATGCATTCAGCTGACCTTAACACCAGGTTTGCAGACAAGGATTACATTTTGCAGACTGACTGGCTGTGTGTCCAGCAGCAATTAACACCACTTTCAAACATCTTAATGGCTTTTCGTTTTGTGCAATTAACTTATAATCAGGAGGCTCCACCAGAGATGCATTAATCCACATGCTACATACATTATTCTTGACCTGGGAAAAGGATGGATGGAATCCCCCTCCTTTCAAATCTCTTCCAGAAATGATCACAGGTAACTGGATTGATTCCCTGAATGTCCTATGGGATGCCTAGTAACAAAGCTAAGTCCAAACACTAGGCCCTTTTATGTGGCAGTTGTAGCATCACTACACCTCAGAACCTGGGATTCTAAGTGGGACTTCCTGACCAAGAATGGTTTACTCAGAAGAGGTGGCCTCCATTCAGGGTCTGAAGGACACAATACACTCAAGGCCCTTAAAAGGAGGACCTATATCATGATTACATACCAGGTCCTGATTTGAATCAATATTAAGTACAGCCATGTCTTAGTGAGGCTCCGGTATGAAATAAATCTCTGACATCTTCAAAGTGGACTTTGGTACTGACTCTTAAATGAGGACACAATCCCAAAAGATTGTACAATCTTGATCCCATTGCAAGCATCCCAAGAACAGGCAGCAGCACAGATTGTGTTAAGGGCTCAAACCCACACATTAAAGACATCTCACTGGCAGTATAAAGAGTGCCAGACTGCTGAGTTGCTAGACAGGGGGGCTGATGCCACAACAGCAATCTAGTAGTGGTATGCTGTAGCACATATCTAAGGCATGTGCACCACCCAGTTCCCCATTTTTGACACTCCCACCCAGGGCTGGCACCAGGGTTTCTAGCACCCTAGGCCTCTGCCCCCCACCTCCATTGAGGTCATGTAGTGCCCTAAGCAGCCGCCTACCTGGCCTACTGGGATGCACTGGCCCTGCTTCCACCATTCCTGGCATGTTCTCCTTCTCCCCCAAACTGCCTCTTTTATCTCCTCTCCTCTTCCCATTCCTTCACATAAGAATATAAGAAAAGCCCTGCTGGGTTAGACCAGAGGTCTAGCAATCTGTTTCACACAATGGCCAACTAGTTACCATTAACGTGCTTATTGAACATATGAACATATGAAGCTGCCTTATACTGAATCAGACCCTTGGTCCATCAAAGTCAGTATTGTCTACTCAGACTGGCAGCGGCTCTCCAGGGTCTCAAGCTGAGGTTTTTCACACCTATTTGCCTGGACCCTTTTTTGGAGATGCCAGGGATTGAACCTGGGACCTTCTGCTTACCAAGCAGATGCTCTACCACTGAGCCACCGTCCCTCCCCTGAAGGGCCAATAAACAGGGCATGGAGGTCAAGGCCTGTTGCAAGCCTTTACAATGGCCTGGCCAGAGCTTGCCCTTCTGTTGGTGAAGGTGTGCCACTTCCAACCCTTGTGGTCCAGGATAGATTGATCTCAGAAACAAATCAGGGTTGACCCTTGCTAGTATTTGGATGGGAGACCACCAAAGAATATCAGAGTCATGATGAGGCGGCAGACCACCTCTGAACGACTCTTGCCTTGAAAACTCTATTGGGTCACTATAAGTCAGTCTATGGGGTCACTTGACATCACTTTCTACCACCTCCAGGTTTAGGGAAACATCACCCTGTCCCTGAGTAGCCCCACTGGGCAATTTTTTTCATCTGGTGGGACCACAGTCCAAAATCAAATATATTTATTTTTGTTGTATTGTTATTGTATAAGAATGACACACTAATGGTTGGGTATACATGTTTATTATTTATTTACTAATTCAAATAATCTACATTTTGATGAGAGAGAGATGGAGTGATGTATAATGTCCATTGAAGTGCATGAACACTGAGGCAGAGGAGATTTCATTTGTGCCTTCTTCTTCTTTTTGTTTGAGCTTTGCTATCCTCTGTTTTTCACTCAATTCCAGTTTAACTAGGAGAACTCCCAAATTTGCCACTGCAACATTAGCAGAATATCATAGCTTTGAGCTTCTTTTGCTCCCTTGCATTTCCCTTCCTCTATTGGCATTAATATATACGTGCAGTGATAAAATATCACCAAAAAGTAATCTTGATGTGCGTATATGTGTCCTCAAGGTAATTCTGATTGTTTTACTGATGCACACATTCACTCTTGCACACTGATACAGCATTACACTTGATATGGGCACATGTAGAATTATATTGTGGTTTCTCTTTTATGGAACTTTATAGATATATAGATGCACAGTGGTAAAACTGCACAGGAATAATCTTGAATTAACAGGCACAATCTCATCAAAACGGAGGGCTTTTGCAGTTTTGTCAATGTGCATGAGTGCATATGAGCATGATGTTGGAGGAGAAGGTACCAATTAACTGAAGGATATGAAAGCTGTGCCATCTCAGCATGTACAATGGTGTGTGCAAAACCTGGAGATAAGGTCAAAGAGAACAACTGAGTATTCCTAATAATGTTCCAACGTCAGTTAATGTGGATCTCCCTGTTACAGAAATGACCCTTGAGATGGAAGCTGGAGAAAACTTAAAAATAACATACTTTTCCTGGCCATAAGATATAATCTTCTTGATTAAATACAATTCACTGAGGCTTTGAATTCTTCAAGGCATGTGTTTAATGTCTTCCAGGGGACTTAGAGATGGGCTTAAGCAATCCGCAGAATACAAAGTTCACATACTTGGCTATCATGCCAATACATCACATGCCTCCAGATACTCACTATCTCTGAAGGAATACATCAGAAAAGGTTAGGAGAGATGCTAACTAACTTGGAAGATAGGGAAACGATGACAGAGTACTAAGGAAACAGCCAGGGAGGTTATCCAGGAGTCAGAAAGAACTGCAGAAGCCTCCAGTGACTTGTGGTTACAGTCACATTGCTTTTGTAGTCTAGATTTATTATGATCAATGAAATTATTCATCCCTGAACACTTTCAGTTGAGCCAATAAACACTACAGAGACTTGTAAGAAGAGGAGGGGGTGGGGAGCCAAAATTCATGTGCAGCAGGAAATTGACCAGAAAAGTCATTTGAGAGACCAAGAAAAAAAATATCAGAGTGCAGCTACATTTACATCAGTCTCATTACCTTCCTTTATAAATCTACACATGGAAGACTTATGTGTTTCTGTCATCTGGCTGAGTGTGTGAATAACTGGTGATACTGTTCTATCTTCCTTGGACTCTTTTTTTAACCCACAGAATTTCTCCAGGGAAGATTTCACTGAAATTGACCCCCTGGTATCATATTCAGCAATAACCTGGATTTTCCTCTGGTATATGTTTGCCCCACTATCAATAGGTACCCCTGTCTCATGGATAATTTTGTTTTTACCCGAAACAGAGGCCATTTGCTTTGCATTTGACAAGCAGCCCTAGGTCCTTGAGACAAAGTTGTGTAGAAGTGAGACATCCAATATGTTCAGAGTTTGTCCTCAATCTACATAACAAATCACACCAGATAAAAATTCCCTCTTCTGCAGAAGGCACAGAAGCCTCATTCACTGCTGCATCTGATTACACTGGTAGGGTTGTCAGTCTCCAGGTGAGTAGCAGGAAAAATAAAGCCAAAGGCTTCTGTGATTACCAGCCTCAAATAATAACAAACAACCCAAAAACATGACAAAAGCTTGTATAATATGAGGTGATGATTAAAGTAGAATAAATGAAATCACTTATATACATGGAACATCTCAAACACCACCAGAAATCAAGCCCATATTTTAAGCAACCCAATGCTGTCTCTTGCCAGAAAATCCGATTTCCCACTTTAACAACTGATCTCCAGCTGGCAGATATCAACTCCTCTGGAGAAAATGGCTGCTTTGAAGGGTGGGCTCTATGGCATTGCACCATGCTGAGGCCCCTCCCCAAACCCCGCCCTCTCCTGGCTCCACCCCCAAACTCTCCAAGTATTTTCCAATACAGACCTGGCAACCCTACCGGTGGCTTTTGCATTACATTACACCGCTGACAAATAAAAATGATTTATGGCAAATATATACAGACATGCAAGCTGGTTCTTATCTAGGCAGTGAATGGAATGCTGGCTTTCCCAGTTTAGATTCAAAACAGCAGAAAATGACTTCTTTTAAAATAAACCATTGTTCCATCCAGGTTTTTTTTAAAAGTCTCTGAAACATTTTGCACTGGGTATGTACTGTTGGACCTTGACCAATTCAATAAAAATGAAGATCCCATTTGAGGTGTTTCATTATTTGGTACTATGAATTTGCTAGGCAGACTTTGCTTGTATCTGCTGGAAGCAGGCCTCTGTTTCTATGGATCTTCCTCCCCACTTATAGAAGGCAGAACCTGCCAATCTGCCTACCCTAGAAGGAAATATTTTGTTTGTTCTGGCAGGCAGACATGCACAGATCAAAACAAAGGTTTTGTTTGCACATCCTAGCAGAAGCAGGGCAGAATAGGGAGAGGTTAAGATTTCAGTTCCCAAAACACACATGCTCCCAAACTAAACAAAATCCCATAAGATGAAAGATCAGCCATGTGACAGAATTGATCATAGAATCATAGAGTTGGAAGGGACCTCCAGGGTCATCTAGTCTAACCCCCTGATGAACGATCTGGGATCTTCCAACCTTTACAATGCATATAAACAGGGGTTGTTTTGTAGAAAAATAGGTGGTGGAGCTCATCCAGGGATTGTTATACAGCTGCACCTACTATTCAATGGACAAGGTGGGAAGGAGGAGGTGGAACTCTCAGAAAAGTTCCGGAGCTGTGCTCCTGTGAGGTCCCGCTGAATCTGAGGCCTGCATATAAAAAACAGTAAGCAGCCATTTTTTTACCTGATGCAATGCCCTTTCTCCTGATATTATTATCTCTGGTATGAAAAAGACAAGCTACCCACTCATTCAGGCTCTTCTGCCCAGATGATATCTCACTACAGTGTAGCAATGCCTGGAATCCTATGGTTTCAAATTGCCTCATAGGTGCCCGGAGCAAATATACCACTGATTTCTCACTGATTGTGACTCATCAATGAGCCATTCACTAGAGTTTGCTGGGTGGGGTGACTGCACAACAGCACTTAACACATGCTCAGCTTTCACATATATAAATAAAACCAAGCATGTGTGACATCTCTTACAGCTTGATGGCACTGCAGGATAGACATACAGTAATTGTATTCTCTCCTAACAAATTTATATCTTCCAGGAAAGTCTTTCCAAAATGAATTAAATTATACCTTTCCCCTTTCCAGCCATTAGCCTAGTTTTTGCATACAGTTTTGCAAAGGAGCTCAGCACAGGGATTGGAGTAACACCAGGAATGGATCTCATATGGTTTCTGCAAGCAGAATGCTGTGGACTTTCACCTGAGTAGACCTGATTAGGAGTGGACCGAGTGGTCAAAACAGCCCTTGAAAAGGTCCTTCCCCCATCAGGTCTCCTAGAAAGATAAGGTTGGAGCTGGGCATGTGTGGAATGGAATCCAAAGCACATCTCATGGTTTTTACATGGGGCTACAATCAGTCAGTCCTAAGGGAAATCAACCCAGACTGTTCCCTGGAAGGTCAGATGCTGAAGTGAAGCTCAAATACTTTGGCCACCAAATGAGAAGGGAACACTCACTGGAGAAGACCCTGATGCTGGGAAAGACAGAAGGTAAAAGAAGAAGGGGACTGCAAAAGATGGCATGGCTGGACAGTGTTACTGATGTAACTAACACAAATTTGAGCAGACTTCGGAGGATGGTGGAAGACAGGAGGACCTGGCATGACTTTGTCCATGGGGTCGCAAAGAGTCATACTCAACTGTGTGACTGAACAACTACTCCAAATTCATCATCAGGGTGTGTAGCACAGATGCTCCAGAGACAGTGCCACCCCCACCCCCAATACTTTAAAGTCAGCAGAAAAAGCTTCAAAATGGGTCTTTGCCCCAAGGAGCTTATGATCTACATTTACACAGCAAAAGAAAGAGCAGAATGAGGAACAGAAGAATGCAGTCCTAAATTGGTCAACCCAGAGGTAAGCCCCATTTTATTTTATTCAATAAGGCTTACTCCCAGGAAAGATAATTCTAAGTTTTCACTTTCAGGGACTTTTTGCTCATTCTCTTTGTTTTGTGATCCATTCCTTGTTTTATTTGCACCACTATATTTCGATGAAGCCCATTCAATTGCAAGGGTCTTGAGCTGCTGAGCCAATCACCTCATATTCAGTTCAGGCAAAAAAGCTACTCGGCAGCTGCCAATCAGTTCACAAGTTATTTGTGATGTTTGCTAGAGCATGAAGCAATCCTGGGATTGGCTCACAGTAGTTGCTTGCTACTAAATGAGCGCTAGGTTTGCCTGGTGCATTCACAAGTGAAGACTGCACATTCCCTACTACAGTACCCGGCACCAAGTACTGATCCCCAATCTAGCCAACTTCTGGTTTTAACCCCACGTTGGAATAAAAATGCTTCAAAGACAAGTTCATAGTGAAATAAGATAGTGTGTACATGTGTGTATGCACATGTGAATGTGCAAGGTTGATCTCCTCTTGCCTTCCATTTTGTTTAAAAACAGACACTCTCTCCCTTCAGGATCTCAGGAAACACTAGTTAAGCTTATTCACACCAATTCATCCTTCCATACAATGTGACTCTTTAAGTTGCCCACAGAACAGAGATGCTTTGTCCCATCTGACTGAAATGTGCAAGGGAGTGTATGTTTAAGGAACAGTACAGCTGTTGGGAATTTCATCCCCATTGGACAATGTGGAGGAAAAAGTGCTAGATGTTTCCTACTGAAATACTTAAAGGGATTGCTGGATTGATTTCCTAGTATAATGAGCTTTAATTCTGACCTCGAAGAATCAAACTCAAGGTTTTTTTAAAAAAGAGACCTAACTTTTGAATATGAATCTTAACTCTTGTATGCCCCTAAGTGACATGCATTAGCCTGGTTCTGAAGAACTGCACATCCAAGGACTTGGTCAGCAGCCCTATTCCAGTGCTGCATGACCAACCTCTTTTGAAATGGTGGGGAGATTAAAAAGAAGGCTGTGATAAGGCAGAAGGACCTGCTGGGCAAATGAAAATAGTAGCCAAGCAAGTCACCAGGCATGCCCAAGCCCTTGGGCACCTCCTTTGCATCTCAGCCATTACTAGTGCTTAACAAGAACTCTGTGAATTGACCTATGTTGGTGTTATTCAGATCAGAGGCCATTTAACAGCAGAACTGTCCACCATGGGCTGACAGTCAATGTTTCCTGTAAACCATGGAGTCGTGAGCAAAAATTCTACTTTGTGAGCTTCTAGCATTGAAGTTGTGAGCAAGTGATTTGACTATGCACACATTAGTTTGCTCTGGGGCCATCTTTTCTGAGCTAAGACAAAAATGTGTGAGCCAGAGGCTAAAAACTGTGAGCTAGCTTACACCAACTCAGCTTAAAGGGAACACTGCTGACAGTTTAAACACTATACCGCACTGCATCTCAGGAAAGTAAGCATTTCCATGAGACCCATGTGGCACTGTGATAGATGTCAGGTGAAATGTGTAAGATGCAAATCCCCCCTCTACCACTGAAGCCCCCTGGGTGACCTTGGGCCAGTCACTCTCTCTCTTAGCTTAGCCTACGTCATGGGGCTGTTGTGAGGATAAAATGGGGGAAGAGCAAACTTAGTGTATCTCTGACCTGCCTGGAGGATGGATAGGCCAAAATGTAGTGACTGCAAGGAAATACAAGTCAAGCCCTGCAAAGTTTCCATTCAAAAGAACATGCTTTTGTAGGTGATAGAAAACTTCTTCCCCCAGCTCAGCTTTGGTACGTATGCTGATTTAGCCTTGTTACTTCCAGCACCACCTCTCCTATGCACCTATCCTTTCCATTATTCTGCTCCCCCTCCCACTGCTGCTGACAAGAATAAATGTTCTCATCAGCTATGCAATCTCTGAGATTCAGAGAAGTGGGCTTGATTGACGAAGTTTAAAATCTCTGTCGTAATCTGTAACAGGAGTTTAATTTTTGCCAAGGCTCCTCACCGTCTAATCATGCACACTGGTTTCAATCCCAAGATCAGACCTTCTGTAACTTGACAACTAATAAAATAGAGAGCAAGTACCTTTTACTTGTTACTGAACAACCGCCGTTATATCTCACAGATCAGGGCTGCAGCTTCCAGATCCAAGTCTTGCACTTCAGACCCAGTAATTTACAAATTAAACATCATCTTATTTTGCCTTGTTATTTCTAGGTGTGTGTCGCATTTGCAAATGACCACTGGTGGCCATTTAAAAGACTGGACAGCATATCTCTGTGGAACAGTCCTTTAAAATACTTAGTTATTAATCCCATGAACTGTCTTTATGATAACATAGAGGTAATGATAAAGGATGATGGTAAATAAAAAAGGACCACACAAACCTTTAAGAAAAAGACTTTTTTTTTGGTCTTTCTTTTGTGGAACACAAAAGAAAGCAAGCAAAATAACAAAAGTGCAGGCAAAAGAAAGTTATCAATTTTCATAAGAAAATAATGGCATTGGTACAAGAGAACAATGATTATATTTACTTTACAAAAATTGTTTAATCACTCCATGGTCCTCCTTTTGGAAGTCACCCTAAATATTAGTATCTACCAACAATTTCCTTACATTTTGTTTCATCACTTGAATGCTTTTTGTACTAATGATAGCCATTATGATACTATATGCTGTAAAGGAATGTGTAGATTTTAAAAAATATTTCTCCATATAAATACTTAGTCACTTCATTATTGAAAAAAAAAGCAGATTGCAATTTCCTAAGCATTAATTAAGCACCATTGTTTCTGTCCTAATGCTTATAGTAGTGCAATTTTCCCTTTTCCCCTACAGAAGAATTTAAAGGAATGAGTGATAAATCATTTTGTTAAAATGTTAAAAGGGTTTTTTTTAACAGAATGTAATTTGAAATGGTATTTTTGGCATTTTTTCAAAAAAACTATGCAATCTTTTTTTTTGAAAAAAATCATGCATTTGAAAACCTAAACTTATATGAACATTCAGATCACCTGAGATATGTAAGTCAGTTCATGCAAAAATCTATGCCAAGAACCTATATAGAGAAAAATATTTTCCCAGTGGAGCCAAATGCAGTGCAACATAATCTGAATGGCAGAAATCCAAAAGCTGCAGCTAAACAAAAATTTACATGTGTGAGGGTGAAAATATGAAGCTGCCTTAAGATGGAGACCACTGGTCAGTCCAGGCCAGTGCTGTACTGGCAGCACCTTTCTTAGACCTTGTGAAGATGCCAAGGATTGGCGTCAGAACTTGCTTTATGTAAATCTTGTTTACTACCCCCTGAGCTGCTTCTTTCTCCATAAACAGACTGCTATAAATGAAAGCTGCCCTATACTGACTAGCAGGGTGAATATTGTTATTTCTAATTGGAAGTAACTAAGACAGAGATAATTTCCAGACCCTTTTAAACTGGAGATGGCAGGGATTGAACATGGGATTTAAAGGGCTTTACCACAGAGCTGAGTCCTGCATCATATAGGCATGGAATGTTGAGTCACCAAGGCAAATTCTAACTTTCCTCTTTGGTGGCAGGTAAAATTGTACAGAGGCCACAAGCTTTGGCAAAACCCAAGGTAATCAGCCTGTGTTTGAGTCCCTGTAAAGTCAGGCATGGCATAACCTGACTGTTTGGGGGGATCTGCAGGAGGGGGAATAACAACTAGCAGTAGATAGGTTTGTATAACGTTTCCTGTAGAGGCTGCTAATGTCATATGGCTGGGCCAGCTATACTCAACAAAGAAAACAAGTCTGCAAGCTCAGATCTTTCAAGAGTGCTCCCCTTCTGGTCCAAACCAGCTCTTCCAGCCCAAACCAGCCATGTGACTGGAGTGGGGGGGAGCTGTCTTCCCTCACTTTTCCTACTGCCACTATGAAGATCTGATTCTGAAGGAGGGATGTGTGCCTGCACAGAAGACTGCTCAATGAACACTAGTTACAGGAAAGTGCAACTATGTTATCATCTTTGTGACTTCTGTGCAGTCTCACAGGGGAGAATAGTAAGCGCACCCTGGAGGAGCATGAGAGCAGGTCAGCAGAAAATTGATTGTAGCATCACTTTTCCCACAGTTGTCTCCTGCTGGGAGTCAACATCCACAGTGTAGTGTCACACAAAAGTGGAGGGAGAAGACCAAGTTATCGCCTTGCTGATGTTGCTCAAGGCAATCCTCTTAATGAAGGCTGCTGAAGACATCAGGCCCTGATTGAGTGCACACACAGAGAAGACAGGCAAGGAGTACCTCTGGAGCTATAAGTGGTTCTAACCGCTGAAGCCACCCAACTGGATAACAACTGAGAGGAGACCGCTAACCCGTTTGTGTCCAGAGAAGCATAGAGTCCAGAAAGTCAGTTTGGTGTAGGGGTTAAGTGCGTGGACTCTTATCTGGGAGAACCGGGTTTGATTCCCCACTCCTCCGCTTGCAGTTGCTGGAATGGCCTTGAGTCAGTCATAGCTATTGCAGTTGTCCTTGAAAGGGCAGCTACTGTGAGAGCCCTCTCAGCCCCACCCACCTCACAGGGTGTCTGTTGTCAGGGGAGAAGATATAGGAGATTGTAAGCTGCTCTGAGTTCCTGATTCAGGGAGAAGGGCAGGGTATAAATCTGCAGTCTTCTTCTTCTACAAAGAGTTGTCCCTGTGAAATTCCCTTGTATTGTCTAAATAAAACAATAAACACCTCCTCCTAACATCCAATGTGTGCAGAGAGCATTATACAGGGGAGGTAGGATTGGGGGAAAATATCAGTGAAGTTATATCCTGAGACAGGTGGATGTCAGATACTATTTTAGGAAGGAAGGTCATACTCAGTCTCAGGACCACTTTATCCAAGTGGAACTTAAGAAAAGTGTGGGGGAGTCACATCTAAGGGTGCCCAACTCATTGACCCTGTGTGCTGAGGTGATAGCTATGAGAAATGCAGTTTTATAAGTCACCATTGCCACATCCACTGTGGCCACAGGCTTCCCCATCAACCCAGTAAGTACTAATGAAAGGCTCCATTTAAGAGTGGGTTGCACAGCAGTGGGGAATGAGGTATAAAAATTATACCAGAATTCTACTATCACATATGTTAAATACAAGTAGGTAGTTTAACAGGTAAAGTCCAAATCCACCAGCAGCAGCAATGTCAGCAAAACAACTATCCTGAACAGGATGAAGAGTCCCTAAAGAAAATAGTTTGACTCAGAATCACCCCTAGCAGACTCCTCCAATGTAGACAAATGTGGAGAAAAGAGTCCAAGCCTGACAATCATTTTGTGGTGTAGCTCTTTTTATAAAGAGCCTAGTACTTTATTCACGTAATAGCGAATAGAGGCATCAATTTCAAAATGAAACAGCAAGTCTTCAAATATTCAACTTCACTTCTACAGAGATTTCTTCATGGAAATGATTGTTGGGCTTGGAAACTTTCAGGATGGTAGTTTTGCTGACACTGTATTTAACTTAACATTCCCGTAGGGACAGCATCTAGAATTTTGCCACGGTTAGAACCTTATTTAAGGTCTTCAGATCCAGGATGGGGTACAGCCCCCTCCTTTTTATGAGGAAATATCTGGAAAAGCCATCTTGACTGCATTCTGCCAAAACCTTCCACAGGAGCATCTGACATCTCCCCATCACTGCCAAAAAGCTGGGGACCCTCTCGATGCATGGATTTTTCTCCCTAGTGCATCCAATTTACAGCCTTCTTTATCCTGTGGTGATGCATGAGAACCTGCATGCTTTCTGGAGGGTAACACTTAGGTAGTTATTAGCCACAGTGTATTTATAGAACTCTTTGTCTGGGGCAGTGATGCTCTGTATCCTTGGCGCTGGGGCGGGGGAGGGAGAAAGAGGGAGGCTTGGAGGGGTCTTACATGTAGTCAGTTCTGGAGTCTTGACTTGTACCTCTAATACTTTGTCATCTGATGACAGAGGAGAGCAACCAGCCTGAATTGAGGGTGAAGGTGCCATGGGTCTTGAAAAGGGCTCCACTGGAACTTTTGAATTGTGTCACTTCAGAGGGAAGCCTTGAAGAGACAGAGTTGAAGACCAACATAGACTTCATCCTCTTTTTAGCCTGTGGCTCTGAAGTCACTCTACCAAGGATGACATAGACATCAAAGTGGCCGTTGGATCCAATGAAGTCGAGGTCAGTGAAGATGTGGTGGCAGAAGATGCTTAGGCTGTTTTCTCTGGAAAAGGGTGGCATTTCAGCTGGGGGAGATTATGCTTTTAAAGCCTTCTCCTACAGAATGGCTTTTAATCTTTGAGCCCTCTCCTGTCTGGCTTTGGAGGTGAATTACAGGCAAAAATTCCAAGTCACTGTATTGTGTGACTTCCCTAGACACAACAAGCAGAAGTTGTGATTGTCAGAATGGGCCACCTGTGTGTTGCAGTCTGTGCATTTTTTGAATCAAAGGCAAATGGGCTGCAGAACTCACTGTGACAGCACTCACTGCGCTGAGCTCAGTAGTCAGTACCACAGATCCTCTCCTCATGGCGGCAAAGAAAAGACAGAGGGAAGATGGCTCCCCCTCCCTAGTCATGTGGCTGGTTTGGGCTGGAAGGGCCAGCTCTGTGAGGCAGGGGGAGCATTCTCCAAAGATCTGAGCTTGCAGAGTTATCTCCACAGCAGGCCTGCCCACGTACAGATCCATGTTTGCCCACATGGAAGCCACAAAGATGAACTACAGATTTCTGTCAATTCCCATAACATTCCATCTCCAAACTACAAGGAAATCCCCAATCAAATTCCTTTTTCTAGATGGATCTCAGTGGACCCTCCCCTTTCAGTCAGGAAAGCAAGCTGAAGGTTGACTGTAGAGCAATGAATAGCTTTGTTGCCACTTCCCCTTCCCTTTTCATTTCCCTGATGTTTATGAAGTTCATCATAGAGCTAAGAAAAATGCAAAACTGGTGACAATACAGCAACATGTCACTTGGATGGTGAACAGATGACTAAACTTATCCTAGAAAGCCAGTAGCAAATAATCAAGATGACCATCTTATGCCGATTTTGCTGAATGATCTAAATTTTGTTATCATGACTCTCTGTAGTGAGTGATCAGATTTAGTGCCAATCAAATCTGAATAGAAGTCATCTGAACATGTGTGGTGTGTGTTGTGATATAGACAAAGTTTGGTGCTCATTTCATAACAGAAGTGAGCCCCAATATGCTTCCAAACTCTCACCGATTCAAGATGACACCATTCTTTCTCTACTTAATTATTTCTGGAGTGAGAAATTTGGTCCATCTTTACATGTACCCTTACCCTACAAATCTGATCTTTTGGGTCTAGAGCTAAAATGTAATTTTGCATTGTTTAACTTGCAAGTCAAGTTCTGTACATCTACCTGTAAATCCAAGTTTTGAGAAATAGGTGATGATTTTTCCACCCTGCATCTAAGTAATCTCTAAATGACAATCCCAATGTGCTTTTTACATGTGATTATCCAGCTGGGAGATCTAAGGCATGGGCGCATATATCTGTGCATACAAACAATGCACATCTGGTAATACATCTGCATCCACACTATTAATCTCTGTCCCACTAAACTGGTTGAATGCTCTTTTTTATATGGCTGTGGAGGTGCATTCTAATTGGAGCCAGTAGTAGTTGTATGGAATGTACTAAATGTGATCAGAACTGCATTAGGACCAGCATTTTTAAAAGCAATTAATTTCCCCCCTCAAAAATAATAAATCCTTTTAGTTCTTGATCTTGATTGCATACACCCACACCAGCTGCAATTCAAGCAAAAGCCTGAGCTGAAAATTCACACAGAACATAAATATCAGCTTTAGACATTAGTTTTTAAAACAATGCTTGTATTTTTGTCAAACTTTGTTGCAGTTCTAGTTCCCCATATGTGATTTTGTGATTCAATCCTGAACTGAGCAGCTGCTCTTATGAATGGAATGAGGGAAACAGAGCTGAAGGCCTTGCTAACAGAAACATTTTTTAAATGACAGATTTCATTGTTAGATATAATGTATGTTTAACCTTAGGGTTAATGGATAAGTCTAACATAGTATGATGACAACCTGTCATATAATAATTGCATGAAAAGCTTTCTTACTTACTTTAGGGAATCCTTATTAAGTTTATCTGTGCTTCAGAAGCCTCTCTGTACATTTGCAGAGGATTCTGGGGCATATTCTTGCTCTCATACAGTGCTGAGCCACGGGCCCTGCTGTTGCTACATATGGTGCAAGAGTATATCCTAGAACACCTCTGAAGCTGCACATGGCAGGAGAAGAAATATGACTGAGAACACCCCTGTGGTTGCGCATGCCAGGCTTTGTACTCATTTCTTCTGAGGAAACCCTGGTTTCTTGGGAAAGCACAGTTTTAAAAACACCTAGCTTAAACAGAATGTTGGAATTTGCCTTCAGTTTACCAAACCAACTTGTTCACACCTGATTGTCACATAGTACATGGCAAAGGATTTGGCTTTTCAAGCCTATATGATAATAATAAATACATCATGTTAGCACCAAACCAGTGGCTGTTCACACTGGCCAAAAGAGGTCACATGATATTACAAAACAACTAAGTCATAACTATCGATAAAGCCATGTCATAATGTCACTGAGTCCTTGTGTAGCACAGATTGCCTTTTGTTGCTTTCTTGTTGTTAAAAAAAGAAGTAATAATCACATTATTTTCTTCATAAGAAATTAGCCTCAAAATGCCAAAAATACCCCAATGGAAAACCATTTAGCACCTTGTAATGATCAGTGCAGCTGTTAACCGGAAGAGAAATTACTGAATGAAAGTAAACAATTGGGTACAGTGACAATAAAAGTATCACTTTTGTCATAATGCTACATATAATGTAGAGTACGTAAAATGCAGTGGTTTGACTGCAATGTTAAAACTTTTTTTTAAAAAAATTAAAAAACAGGATAAGCAGCCTTAATATAAACATTTTACGTACAAAAATATTAAATCAAAAATAAATAATTCGAGACATAAATATTATACTTTAACACATTAAGAATATACAATATATATACACCCACCCACACACATATGCACACACACATTCAGACATACACAAAGTGAAAGAAGTACAAAAGTGGAAGGCAGAGGTATTGCTTAATTATCCTTCATCCATCTTGCTTCAGCTCCTGGCATTCCGAGGCCCTGGGAATAAAAGAAAATGTATAGCTCTTGTTTCTGGTTTTCCATGTCATTAATATTGTTCCCACATGGATATTTTGTTCTAGGATGGCATCTGAACCAGAGAAATTTGGTATATTGAAAAATCAGCTCCTAATTTGTCCTCTTTTTGTGTTTTCCCATTTTGCAGCAGTTTTTTCCAAACCTGGTCTGGCATGAACTTTTGGAAACTTTAGTGGTTGTATGTCATGTGGACCAGACAGTGAGCATTTTGCAGGCCCTGCTCATATTGGCAATGTTTTCCTTGCTCAGTCCATCCCCCCCCCATTCTCCATTTTCTCCTATCACTAGAATATTTTGGGGAGATTTTAAAACACTGGCAATTGATACATAACAATTTATCCTCCAAATTCCCGGCTTTTTTAATAAAGCAGAGCCTTGTTATTGTGGGGTAGGGTTGCTAAGTCCAATTCAAGAAATATCTGGGGACTTTGGGGGTGGAGCCAGGAGACTTTGGGGGTGGGGCCAGGAGACACTGGGGCATGAGCAAGGTTGGCGCAAGTACAATTGAACTCCAAAGGGAGTTCTGGCCATCACAGTGAAAGGGACTGCACACCTTTTCAATGCCTTCCCTCCATTAGAAATAATAAAGGATAGGGGCACTTTTTGGAGGGCTCACAGAATTGGCCTCCCTGGTCCAATCCTTTTGAAACTTGGCGGGTGTTTGAGGAATGGTATCGGATGCTATGCTGTAAATTTGGTGCCTCTACCTTGAAGACCATCCCCCCCAGAGCCCCAGATACCCGCGGATCAATTCCCTATTATTCCCTATGAGAATCGTTCTCCCTAGGGAATAATAGAGTGCCCAGTAGACATTTCCCACCCCCTGCTTTCTAAAGCAGGGGGGGCCCCTCCAAACTGGGGAATCCCCTGCCCCCTCCCTCTCTCTCCTTCTCTCTCACACACAGACATACACTTATTGGGTTTGGTCCCTCCACAACTTTTCTTGCTCTGAAAACAAAAGCAAAACAAACGGAGGGTCTGTGCTCTGATGAAACTGCTGCTGACCCTTCCCCATGAAGCACTTCCTGATTCCTGCTCAACTTTAAAGGCACACATTTTAAAAATGGTCTTGTTTGCAGCTTTCTAAACCTTTTGGAGCTCTAGAGGTACATGGTGACTGTGGGGGCGGGGCTTTCCCCCGCTGGCTGGGGGCAGGAGGAAGCCTGTAAAACCAGGGGATCCCCCATTGGGACCTGGGGATTGGGAAGCCTATTGTGGAGATAAACTTTTCCCTTTATGCCTCCACAATTAAATCAGACTTGCTTAATTGTTTTTAAAAGAAAATGGGATTTTAGAGGACTTGGTAGACAGTTACAATGCTATAGAACTATGTCAACCACCATTTATTTATTTTTTTTAAAAAGCCTGAAATAGCCCTCTGGTGATGATGACCACAGAGGGTCAAGGGGAAAACTGCCACATGGATGTTCTGTTGTCAATGTGCATTCCTCTGTACAAAAAAATCATTGCTAAAAATAAAAAGCCCATTCTTGCACTGGAAACCCACATACAGAGGAATGGACAGCTGTCCCCTCCCCTCTCTAGTTACTTTACAGAGTTTGCTCAGGCATTTGGTCCCCATTGGAACAATTATGTCATGAAGACCAAGTTCTGCTAATGATGTTCAGGTGACTGCCCTCAGATTCTATCTGCTGATAATGCTGCAACAATATGAAATAAAGTTGTGCAAAGGGGATGGCAGCTATTTCCATGAATTTGTTTGCTTTCCCATTGTACTGGGAATCTCATCATGCATCTTCTGATTTGCACTTGGCTATCTCCATCCAGTTGCATGCAGGCCAGAACTAATGCATGGGCCAGAAATCAGTGATGTAACTGCACTGGAAAAAAACAGCAAAGGATTGATGTTTAAACCTAGACCAAGAATGCAGTATATGACAAGTGGGTTGCACCAACTTTCTTCTGAGCACAGCAGGCAGTGCTGAGCTCAGAGGCAGTTACTGTCACTGGATTAGAGCCTTCAACCCAGCCACAGGAGCTCAGTCACCAGCACAATGCACAGCCTGGCCTGCACACAAAGTGGGGTGGGAGTGGAAGGAGAAATCAGTAATGAGCAAACGAAGACAGTAATAATGAAAATGACAGAAAAAAGTACAGGTTTTTTTTTTTTAAAGCAAGTGAAAATAATCAAATGTTAATATACATCCCTAGTTGTAACCTGCAACCCTAATTGTAACGCACTGGCAGGAAGGCAGTACAGGATAAGGTGATTTTCTGAGATATTATGACAGGCACCCAAGGACTACATTTCCTAGGGTACATTGAGGCATGGAATCTTGCATGCTTCAGAAAAGTTTTATGGCACTGTTGGAAGCAGGTGTGTTTCCTAGCCCACCATCACCCCCCTGCCAGGTCTAGCTAACAGAACCAGCCCTACAACAAGTTTCAGCCCCATAATCATTCTTGGGCAGCACAGTAAAAGGGGTTGGAGGGAGAAAACGATTGTCCCCAGTCTCAATCTGGCCTGGAAGCAACAGTGGCAACAGTAATCCAGCCCTAGCAGGCTCTGAAAGAGACCAAGGAAAGGTTCCTGCCTCCCTTTTTCATCCCTGGTCTGTGAACAGATGCTAGAATAAGGAAATATTAACCACCATTTGAGACTGGGACAAAACAGGGACTTCAGTTAAACAAGGAACAGGAAAGGGATAGGGAAAAAAAGTTACTTGGAGAGTATGTTTAGAAGGAGATTGGAACTGAAAGATGATTAGTCAATGCTTGGCTTGCCTGTTACCAGTTAGGCTGGGACGTTCTGCCTTGATTGAGGGACATTTTAACATTCGAAAGGCAGTTGGGTATAGAGAGAATTGAAGAGAAGATTGAGGAAACATGCTGTGAAGAAAGTAAAGCATTGAAAAGGTTATCAGAGCACCCAAGCCAAGTGTATAAGTTGGATTCAAATTTAACAGAAATAGAAAGGTTATCATAGTCAGGATTGCATTTATTATTTTTCTTCACTTGAAACTTCTGTTATTTAAATCTCAATAAATCAGTTTATTTGATGAACCCCTACATCTAGCACTTGACCATATTAATTACCATGCTATATATTTGCCAAGGTAACTGGCATGCAGGAACAGAGACCTCAAGTGGTGGCAGGAACCCAAACAAACCGAATATCACAAAGACTGTTTTTAATTTTTAAAATTCAGATAAATTATAATAATTTAATTAACAATATCTTAAAGTTCATTTTTGATTAGTTATATAGAATGCATGTTCCTACTTTTGAATGCAAACCCGTACATAAGAACATAAGAGAAGCCATGTTGGATCAGGCCAACAGCCCATCCAGTCCAACACTCTGCGTCACACAGTGGCAAAAAATTTTATATATACACACACATTGTGGCTAATAGCCACTGATGGACCTGTGCTCCATATTTTTATCTAAACCCCTCTTGAAGGTGGCTATACTTGTGGCCGCCACCACCTCCTGTGGCAGTGAATTCCACATGTTAATCACCCTTTGGGTGAAGAAGTACTTCCTTTTATCCGTTTTAACCTGTCTGCTCAGCAATTTCATCGAATGCCCACGAGTTCCTGTATTGTGAGAAAGGGAGAAAAGTACTTCTTTCTCTACTTTTTCCATCCCATGCATTATCTTGTAAACCTCTATCATGTCACCCCGCAGTCGACGTTTCTCCAAGCTAAAGAGTCCCAAGCGTTTCAACCTTTCTTCATAGCGAAAGTGTTCCAGCCCTTTAATCATTTTAGTTGCCCTTCTCTGGACTTTCTCCAATGCTATAATATCCTTTTTGAGGTGCGGCGACCAGAACTGCACACAGTACTCCAAATGAGACCGCACCATCGATTTATACAGGGGCATTATGATACTGGCTGATTTGTTTTCAATTCCCTTCCTAATAATTCCCAGCATGGCGTTGGCCTTTTTTATTGCAAACGCACACTGTCTTGACATTTTCAGTGAGTTATCTACCACAACCCCAAGATCTCTCTCTTGGTCAGTCTCTGCCAGTTCACACTCCATCTTTCCTGGAATAAAGTTTCATGGAGGTAAACAACACCACTCCAAGTGAACACATTATCAGATTTTTACTACTGATTTTTAAATTCAGTGCTTTCATTTTTAAATTCAGTGCTTTCACTATTAATTTTCTTCTGCTGTGTATGCTTGGAATTCTGTTTGGAGCCCAGAAGTTGGATTTCTGACATCATTAGGCCCAGTTCTCACATTCATCTTTGACATACAAATTTATGTAATTTGTACAAATTTGTACAAGGGAGAACTTACCATTGCTACAACACTTGGACATCGAGGCCAGTTCCAGATGATGGAGTACATTTTCCACAGTAACCACCACATTTCCCTATCACTTTGGTACCATCCTAAGGATAAAATATAAAGAGTATCTCAGAAAGCAGCTACAGCCCCCAAAATGTCTTGAACCAAGGACTTATGGGATAACAACAGAAGAAATATGTGGTTCTAACATATTTTTGGAACAAAAAAAAGACAGCTTTCTGGTGTTTTATTTTTTTTTTGCCATTTCCCATAAATCGTCCCCAAAACATTTTAAAATAATGAACACAAATAAACATTCTGAATATTTCTCCTAGATTTCAACTGATATAAAACTTTAGATTATTAACAATATTAATTATGTTGGAATCATAGCAAAAGTCATTTGTATGTCCCGTGGGTCTCACCGCTATGCTGACTTAGTGTTTTTTTTTATATTCTGATATTGCTTGAAAGGAAGAAAATATATCAAAGCTGGACCAAGTGGAATGCAAGACTATACAATTTGGTGTTGTCAAGTTGTGGTGTATGAACCTTCTGAGCTTGATACTATTGATCTGTGATGCCCAGACCATCTCTTACGAACATCTTAGCTCTCTAAACTTCAAGAGCTCTGCTTCAAAGGGGATCTACATAAAACAGGTGTCCTACATCGATTGCTTCTTTGCTTTTGTTTAATTTGGTCAGGAGGGACTTTCGTAGTCTTTGTGCTGAGCGCTGCTCTCAGCTACTTCAGATTTGCTGGAGGAACTTCCCTTCTGCACTGCCCCTTCTTTGATAAGCCTAACACACACACACACTTTTCCCATTTGCCCTGGCTTCTCTGTTTCACTTTTAACTGCTGAGATCATCCAAGAGCAGTTCTAGCACAGCCACTGTACTCTGGCTCAACTGTACATGGCTAAGAAAGCACACACACAATCCTGGACTATTAATTTTCTTCTGCTGTGTATGCTTGGAATTCTGTTTGGAGTCCAGAAGTTGGATTTCTGACATCATTAGGCCCAGTTCTCACATTCATCTTTGACTTGCTTTGAATGGCTACAAGAACCTGGTTCAGTGTGAAGCAGTGCATCCCCAGTCAGACAAGAAGCTCTTTGTAGACCAGCTGACCCAACTTCCTGCTTATTAGTGAAATTCACTAAATAGCCTTGGCCAGGTGACTGCCCTTCAGCCTAGCTGACTCCAGTGGTGGATTCTTGCCCACTGGAGCAAGGATTATAAAGCTTTCTGCACAATGAAAAAGTACTACAGAAAAATGGGCATTATATAATTAATGCATGTTAAATAAAGGCTTCCAGTACACATTGCAACCGGATTAACGGAGGATTGGTAGGGATGGTGGGAAGTCAGACTTTTAAGCATAAGAAGGCACTGGAAAAGGTAATCTCTTCACTACTTTATTATGCTCAATAGCACTACTAGAGCAGACTCCCTACTGCATATTTCCTGAGGACTCAGACAACTAATTAAAGAAGTGTCTGCACCACTGTGCTCAGTGTTTTTAGCTTCACGGTTAAGCAGACCCACTAATTAATTGCAATAATACAGATCAAGTTGAATTTACTCCAATCCACAGCTCCAAATCCACCAATTACAGACCATGCTTCACAGATCTGATGCCTTACATCAAGCTTCAAGAGGTTGTTCTGACTCCGCCTTTCCCCATTCTTAGAATACTGTTTATAAGATTGCAAGGAGGTATATTGAAATTAGGAGCGGCAAGTTAGAAGGTATAAATGTCATATTTGGATTAAACATAATAGCTTTCCCTTACTGGTGATTTTGTAATTTCTGAAATGGCATAATTCCCTTGGGAAAGCCATCTTGCAGTTTGCGTTACAGAGAGGCCAGTTCCAGAAAGGCTGATGCTGAAGTGGCCCTAAATAAAGAAATGAAAAGGACACAAATTAGATCACGAATGTCTCCTGAAACGACTTGCTAACTAACAAACTGCACTCTTGCTACAAAAGAGTAAATCTAATTCTGAGTGGTGTTATTGCTACACCCACCTCCCCCATGTACCAACAAGAATGGTGTCATTATTCTAACAAGATCTCCCCGGCAATGTTTTCAATTGTTCCAAGCCCTCATAGCGATTAGCACATACTGTACAAATCACAGCAGGAGCGAGATTAAGCTTCTTTTCCCCCCTTTCTCATTTGGCGCTTTCTGGCAAAAGTCTGCTTTGCTGTACATAGCCAACAGAGGGCATTCTTGCCCTTTGTCAAGTTAAGTTTCCATTTCTTTTTAATGTTCTGCTGGTGCCGAAGAAAGTCAAACATAGCTGATATCCATATTGGAATCACTGAAGAAATAGCTGCCTTTTTTTCTCCCCTTCTTAACCTGGAGAGGGCATATCTATTTCTTTTATTTTAAAATATGCTACAAACATTCAGTTCAGATGTAATGCAAAACCACAAGTTATTCCCACTGTGGTTCATTAGTGAAATCAGGATTTGATTCACAGACAATGATTCAAATCCTGATTGCCTTCATACATGTTGGTTTAGTTTTCTTTAGTCCAGCCAGGCAACTCTGTAGCTTGGAAGCATGCAAGGGTGCCGTTCGTCGCACAAAACCACCATTAAGACCAACTGTGGTTAATTAACCAACTTCAAACTATGGTTTCATATCCGGATTTGATATGCCCCAAATAACAACATTCAGACAATCACAATAATCGAAGTACAGTTTTTGTGACCTTTATCTTGGCCTTACTCTTGCCTGCTAAAAAAAGAACCCTAAACATTTTTGTTGTTCAGATTCATTTTTAATAGCCTTAATTCCTCTTTAAATTTACCCAATGTAGAGGTGAACATTGTTAATTCTCAGTAGTGTATTAAGAGACGTTTATTTATGCAAATATCTCTAGTGTGAAAAAGAACAGCCTTTTCCTTCTCTCTTTGCTTCTCAGTTTAAAGACTTAAAATGGCTGTTACATAGCAAAGGCATTCTTTATATTACATAGCAAAGGCATACAAAAACCTCGAGAAGGCTAGAATTATGATGATCAGGGTTGGTTTTTTGTAGCAGGAGTTCTTTTGCATATTAGGCCACACACCCCTGAGCTAGCCAATCCTTCTAGAGCTTACAGTAGGCCCTGTACTAAGAGTCCTGTAAGCTCTTGGAGGATTGGCTACATCAGGGGTGTGTGGCCCAATATGCAAAGGAGTTCTTGCTACAAAATAATCCCTGATGAAGATCATCATTCATCCCACCTCAATCAAACCATCATGTATAGTACAGAGTACTAAGTATGTGAATACAAAAAAGGGCACATGGTGGTCCCATTACTGTGTCACAACCTATGTAGGTTAAACTGTAACAATCTGTACACTAGCAAATCCATTGACACTGAAGATCCATGCATGCAGAGGAATTAATTGGGGAAGAGGCATAATGACAGACTATTAAAGTGCCCATATCATTATGGACTAGGGTTACCAGGTTCTTCCTGGCCACTGGAATGGATGGGCGGGTGGGGTTACCAGATACAGGTTGGGAAACTTCTGGGAATTTGGGGATGAAGTCTGGGGAGGACAGGGGCCTCAGTGGAGAACAATGCCACAAAGTCCACCCTCCAAAGTATCCACTTTCTTCATGAAAACTATGGTCTAGAGATAAGTCCAGAGATGAGCTGTAAATCTCCAAGTCCCGCCTGGAGGCTGGCATCCCTATTATGGGGTTTTATGGGAGCAGAGCCAAAAGGATACTGCTGGATGCACTAGTTCAACCTGTTTGCTTCAGGCCAGCCTCCATTGTCACAACCTTGCTTCACTCCCTCTGCTGCTATCTCTGCCAAGAAGTCAAGAGTAACTAATCCCTCAGTTTACTTTAAAAATAATACAGCAGCCCTATATGTTTCCCCAAACTCTGGAGGTAGGGGGTGCTGCAAATTTCATCACAAACATATTTGACAGGTGAACTTGAGTGTTCAAAGGTATCACTCCGATATGACCAAATCACCCAACTTCTTTGGTTTGCGCCAAATGACCACAAAGCCATCTGAACAGGTTTGTATCAGGTTTTTGCAAAACTACGCACACACAAAGACACTGCCAATTCAACTAAAATAGACAGTCATTAACACTGCTAGAGACTATGTAAACAAACACCAAATAATAGGATTTCATTAACACACAGCATTTATTTATGACTAATTTATATGATTTGTGACCCATTTAATTTTCTATTTAAATTAGTGAAGAAGCTGTGCAGCAAAGATGGGGTAGGGGTAGGAGAATGCAATAGGAGAAGGCGCATGCTCAAAAAGCACCAATTGTGCTGTACTGCACATTTATGTTGATCCCAGTTGAGCTCTTCAAAGTCCTAAAAGATGAAGCTGTTAAAGTGATGCACACATTATGTCAACAAATTTGGAAAACACAACAGTGGCCACAGGATTGGAAAAGGTCAGTTTATATTCCAATCCCAAAGAAGGGTAATGCCAAGAAATGTTCAAACTATCGCACCATTGCACTCATTTTACATGCCAGCAAGGTCATGTTAAAGATCCTACAAGCTAGGCTTCACCAGTATGTAGATTGGGAACTACCAGAAGTTTAAACTGGGTTTCGGAGAGGTAAAGGAAAAACAGGCTGCTTACCTGTAACTGATGATCTTCGAGTGGTCATCTGTGCCTTCACACCCATGGGAAAAAGCGCGCCTGCGCTGATCCGATCGGTACTTAACAAGCCAAGGATTTTTGCGCTCTGCTCCAGTGGGCATGCGCAAGAACCCCACCATGCATGCTCACAGAGTGGGCGTGGACATCCCATCAGTTCCTTCTGACTGCTGTATGATCCTAAAGAGTGCCGAAGGACCAACAGCAGTGGGGAAGGAGGGTGGGTGGTGTGAATGCACAGATGACCACTCGAAGATCATCAGTTACAGGTAAGCAACCTGTTTATCTTCTTCGTGGTCTCTGTGCATCACACCCATGGGAGATTAGCAAGCTAGGCCTATGTCTGGAAGAGGGTGCTGGAGGTCATTCAGACACAGCAGACAGCAGAAGCACATTGCACACTAGAAAAAACACAAGCGTAGATAGACAGTAGAGGCATAGCAGCATGCTGACTGGCCTAGATCGTAGCTCTGTAGATCTGTTGTATAGACCTCTGTGGATCACCTGGTGCAGCAGAGACATGGCTAAGGCCCTAGTTGAGTGACCTCAAGGCAGGTAAAGAGGCTACCCATGGTAAGGGACAGTAGGGCTCAGGATGTATTGTTAGGCCTCCGGGAAGTCTCTGAGATCTTACAGTTTAGCTTGGAAGAAACTGTGGAGAAGAACAAGTTAGTATTGTTTCTAGAGTTGAATGAAGAACACAAAAGGAGGACCCTTTTGATATCCAAAGAAAGGAGACTTTCTTTATTTGCCAACCTACAAAAAGAATGTTTGCAAAAGAGATGTCAGAGTTACAAAGGGAATTCAGACTCTATTTCCAAGAGAAAGAATACAGCTGGAGAGTGGGGAAGAAGTATATTCTCATCATGAAAACAAAGGGTATCATAACATAGAGCCAATAGTCCAGCTATCCAACAGTGAGAGAGACGCCATCAATAACACTGCTCCCCATGACAAGAAATGAATTGAACCAGTAGCCAGGGGTTTGGAGAGGTTCCCTGGCAGGATTGATAAGAGAAAGGCAGATGCCAAGGCAGAGTGGTCATTTGGCATAAAGATGAAAGCCGAGGTGGCCTTTAGGAAGTGAGTAATAGAAGAGTGTGAGGATGACCGGTACCCATCAATGGAGGTACAGTGTGCCAAGATGGCCAGGAGGCTGTTCAACTGAAGAGGAGTTGAGGCCGCAGCCCACAATTATGCTAATAGGATGTTCCATATTTGGAAGAAAAGTAGGGGGAGTCTCTGGGACGAGATGACGCAGAAGAGGAAAGTAGCGATGGCAAAGCCATCGTAGTTATGCCCTAGAGCAGTGAGGGCATGGCTTAGGATTTTGTTGGCTACCCTGGAATTTCAAGGTGCACATGGGAACACGTAGAGGTATTGGCTGCGTCGCAGGAAAGGAGACAAGATCTGGTATCCACTCCTGCTGTGGGGTAGAATTGCTGATGTTTCCTATCTTACTCAGATGCTGTTGATTGGTGAGTGACCCCAGAGGCATAACAGAGGGCGGAGAAAAAACCTCTCAACATGAGGGGATGATGCCCTGCAGGTTCAAGAAATCGCCTGTATGTTCAGGTCCGCAAGTGGGCAGATAACCTGTGGGAAGAGTGGAAGTCCATACTGTCTGTCCACATTCCCAGTACTAGGGTACAAGCATCCTGGCAATAGCCCATCTGTGACAGCTATAAGATGAGGGATGAGGCATTTATGCAAGGGTGAACACAGACCTCTCTGCAAGTGATAGCTGAGAGAAGTGTGTAGTGGATCTTATCACCAGCGTTCCCAGAGAATGATGTGGTAGTTGGCATGGTCGGGAGGTTATAAGTGACTTGATACAGCCTGTCCCTGCCTCTTGTTCCCGGTATTCCAAGGTGGTCTCCCATCCAAGCACTTGACAGGGTTGGCCCTGCTTAGCTTCCGAGATCCGATGAAATCAGGTTTGCCTGGGCTATCCAGGTCAGGGCTGGTAAGCTCTTGACATGGGATCATTCATGTGCATCTTCCAGAACCAGAGACTGGTTTGTAATGATCCAAAAGGAAGGATAGGGAGTTGGAGAGATGTCCCGAAAAACAGAAAGAGCTCCCATTATGCACCAATCCCATGGTTCGGGCAGTAGGGATAGGTGGAGCAACAGGGGGTCTCTGAAGAGTCAGAGAGATCTGAGGCACCAGAACTCCAGAAATGTAGGACATGCATGAGGAGGCTGGTAAGCACCCGGACCGAGGTGGTTGAGGCCATAAGGCCCAGCGAGGATCGACATGGAAAACTGGGTGTTCTTACCATGTTTGGAGCACATGCGCAAAAGAGAAAGTTCTGCACTCCCCGTATGATATGTGCATGTGTGTGGACCCCACAGGCTAGCATTCATGGTTGTCCCTATGGACTGAGCCATGTTTTAAGGATTTTAGATGTTTGTCTTTCTTTCTTTCTTTCTTTCTTTCTTTCTTTCTTTCTTTCTTTCTTTCTTTCTTTCTTTCTTTCTTTCTTTCTCTCTCTCTCTCTCTCTCTTTCTCTTGAGCATTGTAAATGAAGATCTATTTGGAGTTAGCAAAGTTTCTCTTGAGTGGACTGAGCATTGTAAATGAAGATCTATTTGGAGTTAGCAACCAACAGTTACAGGAGTGTGGTTAAACCTAGGAAACAGAGCAGGCTGAGAGTTATAGTTTGAGAGGGAGAAATAGGATTAGAAGTGGCTATTTGAAAGGGGAAGTAAATAAAAGTACCAGCCGGAGTGAGGAGATCAACTGATCAGCGCGGCGGTCAGAAGAGAACTGACGGGATGTCTGTGCCCACTCTGTGAGCATGCGTGGTGGGGGTTCTTGTGCATGCCCACTGGAGCAGAGCGCGAAAATCCTTGGCTTGTTAAGTACCGATTGGATCAGCGCAGGCGCGCTTTCTCCCATGGGTGTGATGCACAGCGACCACAAAGAAAATCTAGAGATCAAATTGCCAACATTCGCTGGATTATGTAGAAAGTACGGGAGTATCAGAAAAATGTCTATTTCTGCTTCATTGACTATGCTAAAGCCTTTGATTGTGTGGATAACAACAAACTGTGGCAAGCCCTTAAAGAGATGGGAGTACCAGACCACCTCACATGTCTCCTGAGAAACCTGTATAAGGGTCAAGAAGCAACTGTCAGAACGGGATATCGAACAACTGATTGGTTTAGAATAGGAAAAGGAGTTTGACAGGGATGTATATTGTCACCCTGCTTATTTAACTTATATGCAGAGTACATCATACGGAATGCTGGCCTGGATGCAAGCCGGAATTAAGGTTGCCGGGAAAAACATCAACAACCTCAGATATGCAGATGACACTACTCTAATGGCAGAAAGTGAGGAGGACCTAAAGAACCTCTTGTTGAGTGTGAAAGAGGAGAGCACAAAAGTAGGCTTGAAACTCAACATCAAAAAAAACATCATGGCATCTGGCCTTATCACACCTTGGCAAATAGAAGGAGAAGACATGGAAGTAGTGACAGACTTCACATTTTTGGGATCCAAGATTACTGCAGATGGTGACTGTAGGCATGAAATTAAAAGATGTTTGTTCCTTGGGAGGACAGCTATGGTGAACCTGGGCAGTATAAAAAAAAAGTAGAGACATCACCCTGCCAACAAAAGTCCGTATAGTCAAAGCAATGGTATTCCCAGTAGTAATGTATGGCTGTGAGAGCTGGACCATAAGGAAGGCCGAGCGCAGAAGAATAGATGCTTTTGAGCTGTGGTGCTGGAGAAGACTCTTGGGAGTCCCTTGGACTGCAAGAAGATCCAATCAGTCAGTCCTAAGGGAAATCAACCCAGTCTGTTCCCTGGAAGGTCAGATGCTGAAGCTGTAGCTCAAATACTTTGGCCACCAAATGAGAAGGAAGCACTCCCTGGAGAAGATCCTGATGCCAGGAAAGACAGAAGGCAAAAGAAGAAGGAGACGGCAAAAGGTGAGATGACTGGACAGTGTTACTGATGTAACTAACATGAATTTGAGCAGACTTCGAAGGATGGTGGAAGACAGGAGGGCCTGGCGTGACTTTGTCCATGGGGTCGCAAAGAGTCGGACTCAACTGTGCGACTGAACAACAAATAGTAAAGCAATGCATCAAATAGTCATGAATAGGTCAACAAATAGCTGAACTGATCTCTGAAAAATCAGTTCCCTGTTTGCAACCATCGAAAACAGCATGAACACGGCAAGCGTTCAGCATCTCTTGATGTGAAAGTTGGGTTACTATTTTTGTTTTTCCATTGCCAGGGAAAACAAAATGATGAACACATTCTCATGAGAGGAAGTCATTCTGTGAAAGTTCAGGAGCCTTACACGGTATGTATGGCTTGCCACATGGTTTTAAGGCTGCTGGGGGGAGCAACAAGAGAGTAGCAGTCATGGAGAGGACTGGTGGGTGGGATGGGAGGCCGGTAAAAATAGGCAGGTCAATGCTTTGTTCCACATCCACTGCCTGAGTTCCTCTCATTGGCTCTGATCCTGGGCAAACAATCCCTTCACAATCCAATATCCTGCAACAGGCTGCACTGAGGAATACAATTAAAGCTTTTCACTCTGTAAACTGAAGGGTAATTACGGTAACCACAGGGTTCATATTATGCACTTCAAGTATCACAGGAATAACGTGGTTGTGTAACATGGTCATTGCAGACCCAATACCATCAGCTATCACAGATCAGGTTTCCCCACCTGCAGGAAATGACTCAAACCCCCAATTACATTTTGTACTCATTCCCTCCCAGCGTCAGCTTGGACCAGCAAGTTAAGCTTTACTTATTTACAGTGTGCACAACTAAGCAATACCATCTCAGTTAAGGAATGTACGGTATGTTAAAACTGTCTCTAGCTACTGGATGCTGTTATCCCAATTTTGACAGGTGTCTGACAAAGGAAGTCAACACCAAGTAAGATGTCTGTGTGTATGGCTCTGTCCCTTGCAGCGCTATTGTCAAGGTACCTGTGGGCACTTGGCTGCACTGTAGCAATCCCCAGCAGTGGCGAAAGGCACGGGCCGTCCATTGAGCGTCTGTGCAAACTGCAAATCGGTTGCTGTGAAAAGTATTTGGTGAAAAGCAAAGAAGCAGAGGGAGTGGAAGTGGAGAAAGGAATTATTATTATCATTATTAAGTACAGTACACCTGTATGATCATTATTAAGTACAGTACACCTGCCTTCATGCATTAATCTTGTGAATCCAGCGGGATCTTCACTGAATAATAATGCTGTCAATTACATGTGCCACTTGGCAAGAAATGTAAACATGTACACTTATTAAAGTAACGATTCTGTGGGGGACCTTTCATCCTTAAGAATAGAGGCAGTCTAAAGAGGCAGGGGCACCAATCTTTTAATTATAACTTCACACTGAAGAAATATGCTTGGGATCACAGACATGAATGATATTTCCCCTACCCTCGGTCTGCTTCTTATTTTTTCTTCTCTTTGCCTTATGTTTTGCATCACGTTTGACATTTTAGGATTGTCTTGGGAGGGACCGGAAGAGCAGAGTGACATTAAGAAAGGCTTCTCCTAGAATTTGGTTTTGAGAATGGCAGCAGCAAGTGTTGACTTTGGTCCCAGCAGTGTTTAAAGAACTACAAGCTAAGAAAATACCTCCCCCTTTGGCCTTATTCAAAACTCATTTCCACCCTTCAGGAACTTCTTCCACAGGGACTATCTGTAGGCCTAGCTCAAGATGACATAAAAAACAAGCCATGACATTGTTGCTAAAGGGTGAAACCTGCCATGGACTGCCCTCCAATCATTCCAGTGGGTCTCAAATCTGAAAGGAGCTTTGGGAATGTATCCTGCTTTTGTACAAAATGGAGTCGAGTATGAAGCAGACCTTACACAGCAACATGGTTTGAATGCTGGAGGGGACAGGGGTGGGGGGGGGGCAGATGGAATGAACTTCCTTGGAGACATGACCAGCTGAATGTGCAGTAGGGTAAAACTGTCTGAACTGAATAATAAAGTACTCATTATTGTGATTTTAAATGACACTACTTTTCAAGTGCAAAGGCAGTGTAATATAAAATTTTAAGTCAGGCAGTGCAGCGACATGGTTTGCTAGACTTGCTTAGGTTTAAATAAATAATGGAACAACAACAACAAAAAAGAAACCAACGATAAAGCCCTGTTACTCACTTATTATTTGCATAGCGTTCAGGTCCAGCCTTACTCTGCTGAAGGCAGAAAACCCAGCTGCTGTGTAGTCTTTCCTACACTGACAGTCTTCTCTTCTGCTCCCGTTATATGGACATTCGGTTGGGTTATGCAATCTGAATAAAAAAAAAAGTCCCTTTTTCTACTCATGACACGAAATAAAACATCAGAAACAGAAAATGAAGGATCATCAAATATGGGACAGCTGATGGGTCTTACCTGTAGCTGTAGACTTCAGAGAAATTCTCCGCTTCGCCGTTTACAAGAGTCACATATTCTTTTGGTCTGTCAGATTCCATGCCAGAACAATATATCTAGGGGGAACAATGCCACTATTTCATCACTAGCCACTGAATGCAGGATTAGAAAAGCAAAAGGTGGAACATGCCAACAAGGCAGACATCACAGCACTTCCAAATTACCTGCCATTTAGATTCTCAAAACATGGCAGCACAAGGTGCACGTCCCTCATTAAAACACAAAGTATTAATAAGTGATGCTAAAAAGCGTGTGGGTTCCTCTTCTCTAGAAATTATTCTGGAAATCAGATATCTTATTGACCAAGAGACCTTTGCTTTCATTTCATTGCAAACAAAATTGCAACACTTTGCAGCAAGAACTTTCAATTTCTGTGGAACTATACAGCTGAAAGGTATTGCAGAAGGGAGATTTGTAAAATAATAAGACCTTCCTTTCATTTTATTAAAAAACTCTTTTGAGCAGAGTTCTTAAGCATTTATTTATTTATTTTTTATTTTGTTCGATTTATATCCCGCCCTACCCCACCAAAGCGGGCTCAGGGCGGCTGAGCCCTGAGCATGGCAATCAGTATATCAGGGGTGGCCAATGGTAGTTCTCCAGATGTTTTTTGCCTACAACTCCCATCAGCCCCAGCCAGCATGGCCAATGGCTGGGGCTGATGGGAGTTGTAGGCAAAAAACATCTGGAGAGCTACCGTTGGCCACCCCTGCAGTATACTAAAACAGAGTAAAATATATAGCATAATGAAATGATTTAATAGTCAAATGCTATTTTCATAGGCAGCACTAACAAATGAAAACCCAACTTGATAGTACCTAAAAAAATCATTATTGCCAAAAATTTGGTAACAGATTTGTGTTATTACTGAATTGGTACCTCTTCAAAGAAGAGACATTGCCCAAGATTCTGCAGGAAGCTGATATTTGATCAGGATAGGCATGATCCAAAAAGTGCAGCCCACTGATCATGAAATACCATGAGGTGATCTATAGTCTCTGTTGCCAAAGACTCACAACAGCAAATGATCCAACAGTGAGGTTTTAACAAAATGTCCCTTCAGTTCTGCAGTCAGCAAAAGTCTGTTGAACATGAAAGCACATCTGTAACTAGGGACTGTAAGGAAATCTAAATTGGAGGGAAGGGTTGGAGAAGGGAAATCCCTATTGTAGAAATAAGTGACTTGTGCATGTCTATGTACTACATGATCCAGATTGATTACCCTTTTCTTAATTGTCCTTTTGATATCCCACAATCAGGCCCTCAAGATTTCATGAAGCTCTGGAAATCTATAACCTATATTACAAAGATGTATGAGGTGGCTCAAACACACCTTTAAGAGCCTTCCTTTGACTTTAAGGTAATATTCTCCATCTTCACTGATGCCTTTGAGAGTTTTCACTTCCTTGCAGCTTGTTGGTAACTCACCTAAATCAAAGAAATGTTAGTAACCAAGCAGCAATGGAATTAGTGTGACAGACTGTTGCTTTAAATGAAAAACTCAAAGTCATTGAGCTGGATTGGCTCAATTAAATCTATCATTTCATTTGTTCTATGTCTCTAAAGCCCATAAACATCCTGGCTAGGGGGTATACTGAAAATCCCTTCTCCCACCCACAGCAGCAACAACAGTATTATCCAAACTGAGCACAACAGGAGACAAAAACTCTGTTCCAGAGGATTCAATACCAACCTAGATAATACCACCAAATTGGAGCAGACTTTAATACCTACCTAGCCTATCTGCTTAGCTAAAATAAGCAGACTTCTTGACTCAGTAATGACTCACCATCTCTGTGAGTCCTTCCTTGAGTTTTAGCATATATTTTATTATATACAATTTGGCATTCTTTCTGTCTTTTGTTCTGGGGGTATCTTTCCTTCTGCAGCATCTTGTTACTTGGAAAGCATGGCTGTTTTACTAGCCAGCAGATCTGCAATTACTTTGTGTGGCCTTTCTAATGCTATTTTCCAAAAGTGGAAACTGCCACCACGTATCTCCTTGACACACCATAAATACAGGGACAGATGCTCTAAGTTGCAGAAGTGAGTCTTTCTCAAGCTAGCATCACTTCAGGTCCTAGGAGAGGCACTGCTGACCCAAGACAAAGTCATGCTATAAACTTCTCTACAGTTACTTCTGAAACTATTCCATGATGGAAGGAGCTGCTTAGCAATTACTCTTGTGCTATGAAGGGAATGTTAGTGCTCTGTGGTGTATAGTTGGGGAAATGAGAGCCGGGAAATACCAGTTTGATTAAGAATGTTGGATTAGGAACTGGGAAGCCCGTTTTGATTTCCCCCTTCACCATGAAGCTCACTGGATGACCTTGGGCCAGTCACACTCTCTCACCCTAACGTTTTTTGGGTTTTTTAAAGAACAATATGGAGGTCAGGAGACAATATATGCTGCCCTGAGTTCCTTGGTGGAAGGACAGGATAAAAAAAGGCACCAAATAAATAAATCCAATGTATAAGGTCCCTATCCCTAAAACTTCATTAACTAGTGATGATGTAACTTGTTTTGTCTTGCAGCTGCACCATTTTGTGACTTTAAAATAAATTGTTTTAAGATGCAGGCAGGGGTGGAATTCTAGCAGGGGCTCCTTTGCATATTAGGCTACATACCCCTAATGCAGCTAATCCTCCAAGAGCTTACAAGTCTCTTTTTTCTAAGCTCTTGGAGGATCGGCTACATCAGGGGTGTGTGGCCTAATATGCAAAGGAGCTCCTGCTAGAATTCCACCCCTGGATGCAGGACAGTCCTCCCATGTACCACTTGAACAGAGAAGCCCTTGCATAGACTATACTAAACTAAAGTACAAATACAATGAAGAAAGTAGTGAGCATCAGCTAAGCTACCTCTGCAACAATGCCATGATAGTTTTTGAATCTTTTCCTTAACAACAATCGGATCTCTAGAATCCGTGTGCTCCCTCTGCCAGCTCTAGGCATAAGAACACAAGAGAAGCCATGTTGGATCATACCAATGGCCCATCCAGTCCAACACTCTGTGTCACACAGTGGCTAAAAAACCCAAGTGCCATCAAGAGGTCCACCAGTGGGGCTAGAAGCCCTTCCACTGCATCCCCCCCCTCAAAGCTTAAGAATACAGAGCACTGCCCCAGACAGAGTTCCAACAATAAACTGTGGCTAATAGCCACTGATGGACCTTCTCTGATGGACTAGGCATCTTCTCTGCTTTCAACTAAACATAGCAGTGCCTCCTTAAGATTACATGGCTCTCCCCTGGCAATGTGGCATCACAGATCCCACTATAAGGTGACAGGATACGTAGTAACTGCTGTTAGTTTGGGACTAGTGCTAAGATTGCACTAAAGGAAATGTTTCAGCTATCTCAGATCATTTGGAAAGCCCCTTACACTCATGAATATTGTGGCACGTTCTTCTCTCTTCAGGTTTCAAATCATCAAGGCATAAATTGGTTGCCTGGTCATCATTTGTAAGGCACTGAACTGACCGGTGCATTACCCCAATTCCACAAGTCACTGAGCACTAAAATAACAAAGAAAACTAGTGTCAGTTTCATTCCAGAGACAGAAAGAGATACTGTGTACATATTTTGTATGTTTGGGTAAAGATTAAGAGCAGTTTCCAAAAACAAAACTAAGAAAGTTGTGTGCGTAGTAAGACTTGAAATGATTTTTAAAAATAAATAAATAAAAGGGGGAGAAGGGGGTAAGCTTTTCAAGTGGCATGCTGATTCTTGCCTACATGAAAATGGCATATTACCATGTATCTCTGCAAACAGAATGACTTACTTTAAGGCACAATGCTGTAGCTACATATTCTCAGACAATCCAATGTGCCATTTAAAAGAAGGGATCAATGGAGGAATGCTAGTACCACATTCCTGCAAAGGATCCGCCAAAGTAAACTTCATTATCAGGGACTGCACATAAAGAGGACAGGTACTGGGATATGATACTTTGCGGTATGTCCAGGGACATAATATACAGGTAACTGACTCAGGCATATCTTAGTGCTGGGGTTTTTTGGGGGGGTGGGGGTGGGTGGGATTAATGGACCAGTTGTCTATACATTAAAAAGTTTCAGCAGAAGGCTATGGACCTCTGTTATCTCAGGTGACAGTCCCCTCATATCACTGCTCAGCCAGCCAGTGTAGTGCAGTGGTTAATATTAGTTTAGGATCTGGGAGGTCTGAGTCTAAATACCCACTCTGCTATGAAGCTTGCCGGGTGACACTGGGCCAATCACTGTATCACGTGTACCAAGAGCTCACTAATGCCCACCAGAATGCTCCCACTACTTGTGGTCACTATTTCAAGTGTTTGCATGTACCAAACTCTGTTTTGTTTTGTTTTAAAAAATGTGTACCAAAAGTTGTACACGTATGGGAAAAAAGTGTTTCTGCCCTATTCACACAAAATGGCAACCATGATGTTGGCAGCATTGGTCCCAAATTTGGTGGACTTCCACTACATGTGTCTGAAAATGACTTCTTTTGCAACCTGATGTGCTTCTCACAGTTGCAGGGAGAATAGAAAGGAGTACAATGCATGTTGCTTCAGCTCCTTAAGGATAAGATGTGCTGGACAGGTGCTCCCATCAGCTCATGGTCGTTGGTAGCCTACAAAAGCCTACTGCCCATTTCAGCCACTCTGTTCTCAGATCATTGCCTCAAAAAGTGCTGCTGGCACAGCAGTACAGCAAGCGCTTTGCATGCAGAAGATCCCAGATTCAGTCCCCAGCACTTCTAGTTAAAAGGATCATCAGGAGGTATGAAACACATCAGAGACCTGGGGAAGCCACTGTCAGTAGACAATGCTTACTAATGATCTGAGTCAGTATAAGGCAGCTTCATGTGTTCATGCCCCATTCCAATACCACTGGTTACCCACCAAGAAGTCACTGGTTCTTCTATAGCTCCCAGATTATATGCATTTGAACAACATTTGACCATCCCTAGTTAAATTGCCCTGTTCTTCCTTGCTTTATCTATCAGTCCCTCAGTTGTCCAAAGAGCCACACTGCAGAGGAATGGAGATGAAGGGTGATTAGAAACATTTCTCTCCCTCTCTGTCTGTGTAGGAAAATACTCTTTCTCTATATTTGGCTGTTATGAACCCTCAGGACAGGTCAGGCTGCAGTAAATGAAAAAAAATAATGAATAATAATCAAAAAGAAGTACTAGGAACATACACTTCCCCAATTTCCAACTCTCCACATTGCCAAAACCGGACATTCACCCAGGTAGCATGAATCTACATTTGGTGGCTGTGTGCCCGGGCAGTTGATAGTGTTCTGGTAACCATACTCATAATGGTCCTTCCCAGTGTAAATTTCACTGCAGGAGACCAGCCGTTGCCTGTAGCCTTTTCCGCATGTCACAGAACACTGCAAACAAACAAATAAATAACAGTGTTTTGGTAATATTATACATGGATAAAAACATTGTTTTGTTACTTATTGGCTCCAGGCCTGTGACATTTTATAGACAGAAAGGGTGTCTGTAGAGGTTGGGATTGGGAATTATATAGTCCCATCTTTCCCCATTATCTTTTTCCTGCTCTTCTGTTAGTTAAGAACTAGCAGAGATAGGTGAACCTCCATGCTGCTAAAATTGTAATTGGGTTGCCAATTATGAACTGTATTGGTGGAAGTCTCAATTTCTAAAAATCTTTTTATCTGGAGTTCTACAAGAAAAGGAGTTCGACAAGGATGTATATTGTCACCCTGCTTATTTAATTTATATGCAGAGTACATCATGCGGAATGCTGGCCTGGATGAAGCACAAACCGGAATTAAGATTGCCGGGAAAAACATCAACAACCTCAGATATGCAGATGACACTACTCTAATGGCAGAAAGTGAGGAGGACCTAAAGAACCTCTTGTTGAGTGTGAAAGAGGAGAGCACAAAAGCAGGCTTGAAACTCAACATCAAAAAAACTAAGATCATGGCATCCGGCCCCATCACACCTTGGCAAATAGAAGGGGGAGACATGGAAGTAGTGACAGACTTCACATTTCTGGGATCCAAGATCACTGCAGATGGTGACTGTAGCCATGAAATTAAAAGATGTTTGCTCCTTGGGAGGACAGCTATGGTGAACCTAGGCAGTATAATAAAAAGCAGAGACATCACCCTGCCAACAAAAGTCCACATAGTCAAAGCGATGGTATTCCCAGTAGTTATGTATGGCTGTGAGAGCTGGACCATAAGGAAGACTGAGCGCAGAAGAATAGATGTTTTTGAGCTGTGGTGCTGGAGAAGACTCTTGAAAGTTCCTTGGACTGCAAGAAGATCAAATCAGTCAGTCCTAAGGGAAATCAACCCAGACTGTTCACTGGAAGGTCAGATGCTGAAGCTGAAGCTCAAATACTTTGGCTACCAAATGAGAAGGGAGCACTCCCTGGAGAAGATCCTGATGCTAAGAAAGACAGAAGGCAAAAGAAGAAGGGGATAGCAAAAGATGAGATGGCTGGACAGTGTTACTGATGTAACAAACATGAATTTGAGCAGACTTCGAAGGATGGTGGAAGACAGGAGGGCCTGGCATGACTTTGTCCATGGGGTCGCAAAGAGTCGGACTTGACTGTGTGACTGAACAACAGCAACTACAGGGGCTATCTTTTCTAAGCATTTGCATTTTTCCATTGCTGTGTGGGAAATGAAGTGCATGAGAGTGGAAGGATGTAGCACATTGATTAGACAGCTGTTTGGTGCTCCTTTTCCTTCTGTGTACATTGTGCATCACCATGACACCTTGATGCATGCTCTATATTTACCAGCAAGGATCCCCTTGTGGAAGAGGTGGAAGCAGCAATTCTGCAGCCCTCTATCAATTTATATCTACCTAAAGCTCCAGTCAGTTTCAGCAACTAGGACAGCTGCACCAAAAGCAATCCAGGGATCACACATATCTCTGACTCTTCTGTGTGTAGCTATTGGCCTAGGCTGCCAAGTCTCATGAATGCCAACTAATCAGGCATACAAATGAAACAGAATTTTGAAATACATTATATTTTTAATTGTAAATAGAGGAATAAAGCGAGACAAGAGGGACTGATTTGCAATTAAATAAGCATGGTGCTTGGTTAGGAGCAAGAGAAACTGGCGTTACAAACTCATTGAACTTCACAGCATCGCTACTTCAGACGGTACCCTACAATCTAGTCAGTACCCCCACTTTGTCACTGCTCATTTCCCTTCCCCTGTTAATGTCACCTTTCCTGTCAAAATAATGAATGAGCACCAGGAATGTATTTCTTTGTTTTCCGACTCCCACAAATAGTTCCAAGGGAAGGAAGGACTATACATCTTTGACGTACTACCCTCCCCCCTAACCAGTTCCCAGTTCTCTTTGACACAGTCTGAGCAAGGTGATATGACAAGGACATAGAATGCTGTGGACTGGCTAGTATAAACAGATAGATGATGATGGGTTGAAGCCAAAATGTCATGTTCTGTTGATGGGAGGCACTTCTGTCAGTGGAATGGACATTTTCTATTCCACTCCCCACCCCCACCCCCACCAAGAACAACCCATTGAACTTCCTGAATTGCTGTTCAGGGGAGATGGGGGCCTCTCAGGAACATCATGAGAGGTATATTGAAGATCAGCAGTCAGAGGGGGGAATTGGCAAAATTTGCTATAATGCTAACTCCATATTAGCTGAAGACAGGGGAATGAGAGAAAAGCAGCTTTTAAATTTATTGAGGCCTCATATCAGATACTAGACAGTACCTTATTTAGCACCTTTCCCTCTACCTTGAAAATGGATATGGAGATTAATCAGACTGCAAGCAGAATTATGTTGTATGCACCCACACTAGCTTTTTACTCCAAAGACTCAATCTCCAAACCTATATTGAATTCCTGGCCCACTGACATTGGCACCAGGGTCAAACATGACTCATAGAGTTGCTGCCTTGAATGCATATGCCAGATTTCATTCCAGCATCTCAATGTTCACAAAACTTTTCATGGCACAAAGAAATGAAATGCCAAACCAAAGGCCTCATTGACCAAAACACTGATTTAAAGTAAAACAGCTATAGCAGGGTTGCCAGTTCCCCCCCTAGTTGCTGGAGGGGGTTAGGGGGAGACTGCAAAACTAGGTTGACTACCTATTTTTTACCATCATTTTCCACAAACAAGGCAACTGGAAACCTGAGCATTCCCAGGCAAAGCTAACATTCCCTCGCTTGTTTGTTTCTTAAATGGAATATGGCATTCTGAAACACAATATTCCAAGCTTTTATCTCATGGAAGATGAGGAGCACTAACCACTTGTTCATTTATTTATAAACTTCATTTCTCCTCAACTGGGTCCAAAAGAGGCTCACATCATTCTCCCCTCTTCCATTTTACAAATACTCCCTAACTATAACCATTGCTGTTATAATCTCTCCTTTTACATGGCAAGGGGGGAATGATTGTGCAGTGCTATCTAAGGGAGTTTATTTCCCCATACTTCCACTGTGAGATATATATTACAAGTTGGATCAGATATCCTATGGTTTCCTGACAGCATAAAATCAGAGTGCATTGGCCACACACCATAATCTGGAAACAAACCTTCATCAAAGGAAGTAAATGGTTGTAGAGGAAGGGGATAAAGATACACTTGCAACCTATAGGGAATTTCTTTCCCTTTATATGAATCTCTCTTTTTCAACACCAATGGCTAGAAATATGAGTCCTATCTGTAGAACCACACAGCTTCATGTTGATGGCAACATCCCATGGACTGAAACCGAAGAATTGTAATGACCTTGAGAAAAGAATAGGTTATAGATTATCTTTCTTTTAAGGTTGTGTGGGCAAGTCTTTGGTAGCAATGGGTTGATCTTGTCATTTTCTTTTCCTGTTTGTTTATTATAATTAAACTTATGAATTGGCCAATCCTTGCTATTGCAGGGCTCTGGGTGATATGCGACATAATAAAAAGATTAAAAAATTAAGAACAAATATGTAATTTTGTTGCAACAGTCTAACACCAAGTGGCAAAGATACTAATAACAGAATTATTCCTTAATGCTGGGCTATGACTTTCTATGGGTCTCTGTGTGTGTGGGGGGGGGGGGGGGGGACAGTCTGAGGGAAAGGAGAACACAGGAGGGTGCTAGCCAGAATGGAAACTGTTGCTGCCCTCAACCAAAGGCCTGGTGGAACACCCCTGAAGGCCCTGCAGAATTGCATAAAATATTGCAGGGCCCTGATGATGTTTGGCAGAGAGTTGGGGCCAGGACTGAAAAAGCTCTGGTCCTTGTCGAGGACAGCCAGATATGTCCTCAATCAGCAGATTGTTATCCACAGCACGTAACGCTCTCCGGGGACATACTAGAGGAGGTGGTCATTGCTTGTTTTTCTGTTGTCGTCATTTGTTTTTCTATTGTAGATTATTTTGGGTTTTTTTGTTTCTTTTACTCCCTTTTTATATCATTTTTTTGCCATTATTACACTACAATCAATTTAGATGTAAATGGAAAAAATGAGAAGCAAGGAGAACTCAGTGTGAAAACAGACTGATGGGCTCATTTCTCTCAAAGAAGAAACTAAATCAAAATGGAGATATTCAAACTGGATCAGACAGCTTTTTAAATTTTGTCTTTCCCCGAGTTGCTAGTAAGTGGCCAGAAGCCAACAGAAGGGCAAGTCCAAAGGCCAGGCCACAACGTCTTTATATGCCTCCCTAACTTAACAGACTCCTTTATCTTCCTATCTATCTGTCATTTCCTCATTTACTTCTTCACTCTTGCTACCCCAGTCCCTGCCCTTTCACAAATATTTAAACTCCCCAAATGCCCCAAAATTTACAATTAGAATAATTTAGAAGACTATAAAAAACTCCACTTTCAGGGGACAATTTATTTTGGGAATTCTAGCAGCACTATTTCTATCAGTAATAATCAGTACAGAAACTTAGCCAGCTGCCCCTCCTCCATATTTAAGGCACACAGCGCTCATTTTCTGCCTGTAATCCAGAACTATGGTATATAAAGAAAGTGAGAGAAGCGATATAAATTTCAAACATTCACCTGGCTCTTAGTTCTTTTTCTTGCTACCGTATACCTGCAAGCATTTTCTGCTTGTGATTCAGCTCCACTGTGCTCTTTAATTTCCCCTGTTTTGCGAGGTCAGCAAAAATGCTGTCATTTCTCACTGCAGCTTTTTCAGGTGTGAAATCCTCCTTCATATGATGCAGAAGGAACAGGTTTCCTTCTTTGCTTGGCTCTGGCGACAATGGAAAGCATTTCATTTCTCTTGACAAGTATGCTCACTGTTGTGGGACAGAGCTGCCAACTCAAATTTGCTCAAAAAATCTGAGTCTCATATTTACGTGGAGAAATGGATCTTTTTAGTTGGCAACTAGTTGATTTTGGGATTGTTATTGTTTGCTTGGTTGTAAAAAAAATTATTAATTTCTAGAATCACAAAAACAAATACGCACAATGAATTCAACATTATTGCCACCATTTCCATCAGCTCTGGTATAGTTTCGGTGTTTACCGTTTCAGTGCAATTCTAAGTAGAGTTACATGCTTCTTTTTAAGCATGTAAAAGCCTGTAACTTTGCTTAGGATTGTTCAGCTGTTTTCAATACATGCTTAGCTATTGTAAACTGCTTTTGAGTGTAATTCTGTTACAATGTGCAATTTTTTGTTTTTAAAAATATATTTCTTGATTTACTTGTTACTTTTGGGTCACTATTGCCTTTTGGAGGGATTGTCACCAGATTGTCAAACATAAGCAGCCAGGAGCATCTTATTCCTGTTTTGTTCAATTTACATGGCTGGCAGTTAGCTGGGTGGTTAAAGGGGGTGGTTGCATCCCTTAAAGCCTTGAAAGGCATGGGACTGCATTGAATGAATATAAATCCCCTGGGCTGGATGGTATGTACTCAAGAGTGCTCAAAGAACTGTTGTATTATTTATTTATTTATTTATTTATTTATTACTTTAAATTTCTATCCCGCCCTCTCCGCAAGCGGACTCAGGGCGGCTAACAACATTCATATTTACAAGTTAAAACTAATAAAACATAATTACAATTTAAAACCATTTTGTGGTGTTGTACCGCTACAATATAAGCGAGTTCTTTTTTTCTGAAGGTGATCACATAGTAACTCTAGAATGATGTGGGGTGGCAGTTCTCTCCTGGTTAAATATCAAAGGCCTGTTGGAACAGTTTGGTCTTACGGGCCCTGCGGAAAGTAGAAAGATCCCGTAGGGCCCTTATGGCCTCTGGGAGAGCATTCCACAATTCTGGTGTTGCCACCGAGAAGGCCCTAGCTCGCGTCAAACGCAACCTAGCCTCCTTTGGTCCAGGGATGGACAGTAGATTTTTTTGTCCCTGAATGCAGTGCTCTCTGGGGAACATGTAGAGAAAGGCGGTCCCACAGATAGACAGGCTCCTGACCATAGAGGGCTTTAAAGGTCAATACCAACACCTTGGAATGGACTCGGAACACAATTGGTAGCCAGTGCAGCTCTTTCAGCACTGGCCGAATGTGCTCCCATTGAGGGAGCCCCATTAACAGCCATGCCGCAGCGTTCTGCATTATCTGTAGTTTCCGAGTTAGCGTCAAGGGTAGCCCCATGTAGAGAGCATTACAGTGATCTATTCTTGAGGTGACCGTAGCATGGATCACCACTGCTAAGTCGTCATGCTCCAGGAAAGGGGCCAACTGCTGTACCCACTGGAGATGAAAAAAGGCAGATCTAGTAGTGGCTGCTACCTGGGCCTCCATTGTAAGAGAGGGCTCCAGGAGCACACCCAAGCTCTTGACCTTAGGGGCCGGTATTAGTGACACCCCATCAGGAGCCGGAGGGATCTCCCCCCGCCCCCGGCTCAGGTAGAGAACCTCCGTCTTCATTGGATTCAGCTTCAACCGACTCAGCCTGAGCCAAGATGCTACGGCTTGAAGAGCCAGGTCTAGATTTTCTGAGGTACAGCGGATTGACCATCCATCAATGGATAGAGCTGGGTGTCGTCTGTATATTGATGACATCCCAGCCCATACCTCCTGACAATCTGGGCAAGGGGGTGCATAGATGTTAAATAACATCAGGGACAGAACCACACCCTGTGGTACACCACATATAAGTGGGTGCCTTTGGGATGATTCCTCCCCATCACCACCCTTTGTCCCCAATCTTCTAGAGAGCTTGCAGAGCCTTTGTCAATCATCTTCCAAACCTGCCACAAGACTAAAGGAGGGCAGATGCTATCTCAATTTTCAAAAAAGGGAGGAGGGATGACCCAGGAAATTACAGGCCAATCAGTCTGACCTCTGTCCCAGGGAAGATGCTAGAGCAGATCTGAGGGATCAATCTGCGAGAACCTAAAGAACAACTTGGTGATCCAGGAAAACCAGCATGGATTTGTCCCTAACAGGTCCTGCCAGACCAACTTCATTTCTTTCTTTGACCAAGTGCCAAACTTACTGGATGGAGGCAATGCTGTTGATGTTGTTTACCTGTATTGTGGTAAAACTTTTGACAATCTCACATGATGTTCTGATGGGTAAACCAGAGGACTGCAGACTGGATTCTAGGATAGTTAGATGGATAGGAAACTGGTCAGAGAAATGCACTTAGAAAGTAGTTGTCAGCATTTCATCTGAGGTGTCTAGTGAGGTGCCACCGTTTTGGGCCCAGTACTTTTCAGTATTTTTATCAGTGATCTGGATGAAGGTGTGGAGGAGCTATTAATTAAATTTGCCAATGACACCAAATTGGGACAAGCAGCAAACACACCAGAAGATAGAGATAGAATTCAGCACAATCAGAATACATTGGGAAAATGGGCAAAGTGAACAAGATGCAATTTAACAAGGATAAGAACCGAGTTCGATATCTGGTAAACAAAAATGAGGAACATGCATACTGGATGGGGACACATCTGGGTAGCAGCGTGTGTGAACAAGATTTTGGAATATGGGTGACCTGTAAGTTAAATATGAGCAGCTAGTGTGATGCTAACACGATCTTAGGGTGTATCTGAGGAACTTGGGAATGTCAGTTTGGAAAAGAGAAGGGTGACGGGGGACATGATTGCCCTCTTTAAGTATTTGAAAGGCTGTCACATAGAGAAGGGCAGGGAGCTGTTCCTGTTGGCAGCAGATGACAGGACTCACAATAACAGGTTTAAATTAAGGGCGGGAGGGTACTGGCTGAATATCAGGAAAAAACTTTTTTTTTACAGTAAGAGTTGTTCAACAGTGGAATCAGCTACCAAGGGAGGTGTGGTGAGCTTCCCCCTCACTGGCAGTCTTTAAGCAGTGGCTGGATGAACACTTGTCAGCAAGGCTTTTTTTTGTAGCAGAAACTCCTTTGCCTTGTAAGCTCTTGGAGGATTGGCTACATCAGGGTCGTGTGGCCTAATATGCAAAGGAGTTCCAGCTACAAAAAAGCCCTGCTCGTTAGGGATGCTCCAGGCTGATCCTGCATTGAGCAGGGGGTTGGACTAGATGGCCTGTATGGCTCCTTCCAACTCAATGATTCTACGACTGTCTCGTGTGTAGACCTGACTGGGCACAAAGACCATTGAGTCAGTAGTCCTACTTAGTCTGGCTACAAAAGACAGCCTTTTCTATCATGATACAGGAATTGCTGAAAGCAGAATTTTATTGGGTTGCAATTGCTGGGTTGTAGTATCCTGCCAGTTGTTGAAAATGGCCATTTTTAAAGAGGGTCTTTACTGAAATTTAGTTATGGAGGGTCTTTGGGTCAGTATTTACATGATACTGGTTTCAGGTAAAAAGGTAAACTGGAGACGATCTTATTAATCTGCAGTTATGTTTTAAAAACCTGTTATATTCTGTTTTATTTTGCTTTTAAATGCCTTATAACAAATCCTCATGACTGTAGAAAAAAAAATCCAGTTTGACTTATACAGACTTGCTTGGCTTGGGCTGTAGATTCCACAGACTGTCTCCTAGCCTGTGTGCCTCAGAACAAAAGTTAATATCAGCAGCAGTCTATGAACCAAGTTTGAAAAGCAAGGGAATGGAAAGAGGTGTTTTCTGTAGCTGCTCCGCTATTATAGAATTCCTTCCTGTCATGGTCTAACTGGGAGCCTGCTTGCCACTGCAAAACCCTTTTGTCAACTTCTCTTTCTATTTTCCCAAAGTTACGTTCCCCTATTACAAGTTCATTCACTGACAATGAAAGAAATCCACCACCAACAAATGATTTGCTCTAAGAAAATAAGGGGAGGTGCTTAGCACACTTTATCCTTTAACTTCATTAGCATGTGCAGTATATAGTTTAGAGGGCTTTTCCCCGCATTAAGTCCAAAGCCTAACCTCCCTCTTCTCTGGAAGACACATACCTCTGACCAGTCCCCTGTAATCCAGATGTACTCGCATGGTGGCAAGTTGCAACTCTCAGCATCAAGTGGCCTCTTGCTTGCGTCACAGTGAAGATCATCCACTGCTTGTCTGTTTTGATCCATGCAGATCACTTTGCGGTATCTGGACCCTTCACCACATGTTTTGCTGCACTGTTAAGACAAAGAGAAAGAGAGTGGTTGGTGGCCATCTGATGGCACTTATGTAGAGGTAGAGGAAGGAAAGAAAGTGGTTGGTGATGGGACAGGGATTTTTTTTAGAGAGATGCTTCTCTACACCTGCAATTTGTTTTTTTTTAATGACATTTATCTGCCTCTGGATCAGAATTAGGATGGGAATTTACACTGAAACCAAGGGTAGGATGATAGAAAACTGACTAAGAGACAACTGAATGAAGCCTAAACTGAAGCATACAGTTATCCAGTAAGCAAATAGTGTTATTATTACTGTATGTCCTCTTATTAAGATACATTCTCCTATCGTTTTTAGATTTAAAGTGTGACTAGCAGCACAAATTGTAACCAATAATTATCACATTCTTCTGGATTTCAGCTGACAGACTGAAATCCTATGTACACTTCTTAGGGTGCAAGCGCAATTCAATTGAATTCAGTGGTGCTTGCTTCCACATAAATATAGATATGACTGAAGTGTCAGTTACCTCCTGAAACTTAAGGAGGCCACTTTCACAAAATGTTTCCTTCCTTAGGTGACAAATTACATGTGATGCTTGCTCTGTAACCCCAAATGCACAATTTGCTCTTAAAAAGCAGTCATGGAATAGGGGTAGGGAGAGAAGACCCCTGATCTAGATCATGGCTGCTCTATAGGGAAATTGGAAATGGTCTCCTTCCGCATGTTACGTTTCATGAGAAAAAAAGACTGATACCCATAATATGTCTCCCCCCCCCATCAATCAGTTGAAGTAGGCCTTGACTGAGGAAAGGGAAGAGACTTTATATATCCCTTAACTTGTGGCCAGCCCTCATTTATATCTAGTCTCCCTGTGGCTACTTCTTAGGGCATACTAGTGTCAAATTCCAATTACAGACAAGGATGAGATACTCAAACATCACAGTCTCACTCTGTGCATCATAGCCATGTTGAACCAAGTTAGCACTGTTACCCAAATAGACATTCGAGGAAATTAGCTTAAATGGAGACAAAGTGAGAGGCGGTAACTGGGATCTCCCTTAGAGAACTCTTAACATAAATCAGTCAGGTGGTCAAATCGTTTTATTGTTTTATTGAAAAATAATAAAAGGGCAAATACACACAAATAGAACACACTTACAAACATACACAAACTAGATAAGAAGAAATAGGGGAGGAAGTGAAGACAGTGATTTCAGGGAAGGTAATATTTACCAATCATGGAGAGTGAGATATGTGGAAGACGGCAAGCAAAATGACCAGCATTTCATGGAGTGAAGAAGAGAGGAGACCCACAAGCAAGTGAGGGTGTGAGGTTTGATGTTGAGAACACACTCACATAAATTGCTAGGGTGTAAAGTGCTGACCGTTATATGAAAAATGTTCCCTTAGGCTATCTGAAGTGTTTGCCCTCAAACAATATGATATTTTTTCAGGTGTGGACAATGACTTGGGTGAAACCCTGATGAGATGAACCACAGGTGTTTATGTTTCTTGATGACTCTTTGAGCACTGGAGAGGAAAACTAGATTTTTATGAATAGTGTTAAAGTGTTGCTAAATTGGAGTAAATGGGCAAGGGTGGGCATATGATGAGGTCAGTCCATGGTGAGACCATCTGTCTTGGGAGTTCCATTGTCCTTTAATTATGCATCTCCTTAGGGTGGAGAAGAGGGCTGTTAGCAGATCAGCCATTCTGATTCATCCTCCAAAATACTTTTCCAGATTCTTAACTGGCCAGTCTCCATTTTGTGTGTATCAGATCATTTTGTTGCATTTTTAGGCCAGGCACTGCCCCTACATATGATTTTTTGGGTGACATTAAAGAAGGGTATTTATCTCTCTGTAAGCACTATACTGTCCATCTGCAGAAAGAGGGGTCTGAATGCTAATAGCACCTCTAGATTTTCAGTGATCACTAAATTATGCTATATGATTGGTCAAATGACTGTAATAAAGAATGAACGAATTATGCTATAATGTGATTGCTTGTAATTATTATTAATGATGATATTTAGCTAGCTAGGCAATGCAGCTTTACCCAAGTGTACTGTACTATATTAGCTGTCAGAGTCAAATCTAAGGGGATTATAAAACTAAAGATAGTATGGAGGAATTTGCCAGACTTCAAGCAAAATGCAGATAGAAGAGATTTCCTTCTTCCTTGTGACCTCCAAGACCTTTCCCCCACATCATCCTTTAACCTGGAATGTAGTATAAAGACTAGAAATAAGCTGTATTTAAATTGAATGTATATCTTAGTCAGTATGGGTTTTCTGATTTCTAGAAGCAGAAAGTACAAAGCACTATCTAATGAAAATTACTGATGCTTACTCACAAGCAGTTTCGTAACTATACTGAACTGCGTGAAAAGTCTGTAGGACCAAGGAAATTATGAAGGTGTTATTTAGTAGCTGTTTGCCTGAGCAAAATAGTGTAATAAATAAAATAAATAATGTAATAAAATAAATTCCAATTTATTACACTATTTTGCCATTTGATCCTTTGTATCAGTGTACACTCTTAACCCACCAACTGCATGTATTTCAGCCCACTGTACCCTATCTCCTCGTCTGAAGAAGTATGCATGCATATGAAAGCTTACATTCTCAATAAAACTTTGTTGGTCTTAAAGTGCAACTTGACTCCTACTTTGTTCTACCTAGAGTGCAGTTTGGGTTGCCATACTCCTGCCTCCTGGCGGGGGTGGATTTACCAGGAGAAAGAGAAAGGCCCAAGCCACATAGCTGGTGCTGCACAGGAAGGGATGTCATCACACCAGCAACATCCAGGTGATGCTTTGGTATTTGGGCAAAAACTCCAAGGTAAAACCAGCTTCTACCATAGAGTTTTTGCCCAAATGTCAGAGCATTGCCTCGAATTCACTAGTGTGATGATGTCATTTCCTGTGTGACACCAGCAATGTGGCCTGTGGCTTTCTTTTTTACTGGTAAGTCCTCTGACAGACAGCTGATTGGTGACTGGGTGGGCAGGGCCTGGTGGCAGGGTATCCCCCACTTCCACCAGGGATCTGGCAACCCCACCCACCCAAACACTAGGGGCAGGGAGGTATATATGGGAGTATATTTAAGTAAGTGAGATCTAAGCAGTTTATGGCTTTAAAAAATGAGAAGTAGCATCTTGGATTAAGCCTGGTAACACACATAAAGCCAGTACAACTCTTTTAGTCTAGGCGAAATGTGGTTCATACAGGAACATCCTACTAACTGAAGACTTCTCCCATTGAAAAAAGACTCAGTGGAAAAGTTTGGATTTAATGCAATTTCCAGATCATCTTCAGGAGCAGTCTCATACAGAAATGAAGCAAAATGAGCACATCAGAATTCTACCAGGACTGTGAACAAGATCAGGAAAAACTGAATCAAGAAGAGACAGACATTTAAATTTAGGCACTAATGAGAACATAGCTCTGTTTCCAACAGGCTTTTTGCGTCAGTTTGGATTGACTACCTGCTGGCTTAATTCAGTCTATACTTAATAAATTGCACACTATTTTTTATTTGCAAGCAAGACAGCCCCCCACCCTTTATAGGCCATCAGCCAAACCAAAAAAGAATGAATATCTTATCTATATCTATAAAGGACCAAGAATTCAAACATCTGGATTGTCATTTAATTAATGATTATTTATGGGAAAGAAGATAATCGGGCTTTAAAAACAATTTTAAAAAGACTTTCCTTTCACTCTGTTCTAACACATGGGTGTATGTGTGAGAGAGAGAGAGAAAGAGAGAGAGCAAACGCCCACACCCAGCATAGGGGGAGCCTGGAAAGCTTTAGAAAACCAGCGTGACCCATCAAACATTCACCTCCCACAAAAGGGTTGGCAATGTGTGGGGGGGAGGGGTATCTAATGCTTTCCAGTTGTAGAAAGTTAAAGCAAAAAATGGTGAGAAACAGACAGAGAGAAAGCGAGAAAGGCAGGGCAGGAGCTGTTGCTTTGCGAGCTAATTACTCCAATTTGGTAAGTTCAGCAGACACATGCTATTTGATGACCTGCTTTTTGAAAAAGGGCTTGCAAATGAATTACCTGAATTAGTTTTGAGGTGTTATATTTGTAGTGTGTTTCCTACAATACCTCTGCTGAAGACCAACAATGCAAAGTCAAGTATTTTTTTGTGTTCCTTACTTTCCACAGAAAGAGGATTCTGACTGAGCTGGTGTTACTGTTGCATTCCTTGAGTCATGATGTTTTACAACTGTTGAATTAATATATGCTTCCTGAGGGCTTTTATTAATCCTCACTTATCTTTATATTTAACTACAGTTTCTCTGGATTTTAAGCTAACAGAAAGCAAATTAGTATTTCCCTTTCAAAATTATCCCCTAGGTCTACAATATGCTGGGGGGGGGGCGGTTATGCTGGGGGCTTCCGAATGCATTAATGCAACATGTTGAAGCAAGTCAAGGACAAAATCATTATGTGAGAGAAGATTAAAAGGAGGAGGAGGCTACTGCTTCAGCCTTGGGTATTCTTTCTGTTGTCCGTGAATTGTACTTGGAATTTGGAGAACCAGGCACTGTGTTTGCTTTTTATATGTTTTGTTCCCCTCCCTTAACATTGAAGCTCATCAAGTAAAGGTGATGAAAGAAAAATGGATGGTCACAAAACAATGCCCAATATGCTAAGCATGAAGTTGTACCCTTCACAAACTTAAATGGGGTGGAGTGGAGAGGATGGGAGAGGCATAAGGCAAAAAATCCAACAGCCTCAGATAAAAACGTTATTATGTTTAGTGGTTAATACTTCCAAAGGTATTGTTTTCATCTGTTGCTTATTTTGAGATATACAATGCATGAAACTAGAACCACCACACATCTACCAACATGTACACATCCAATTCAGACCCCATTTCAATAAAGAAACACACACATGCACAAGACACATAAGTCTGACCTGTCTGAGGAGAAGTTTACAAAACACAAAATGGACAGACAACAGATTGGGAGCACAAACAGGAGTGTTTCTTTCTTCCCACAGCCTCCTTTCCTAAATTAGCTGATGTTGACTAATCTGCTGTGAAACCTTGACTCTAGAGGTCAATATTAATCATGCCAGACCTTGTGAAATCACAAGGCTGAGAACTGTTGGATGTCTCATTATTTTACACTATTTTTTCTAACCAGAACCATATTTTGCAGGCTTTAGAAACATGTTTTTCCCCCCTTTTTAAAAAAAGGAATGCAAACAAAATTATTTAACAACAGTGGTTTGGGGAATAGTCTTTGTTTTTCCTCTTTTCTAACTGTATTTTATAATTATACAATCTTCTTTTTGTGTAACCTATCCATGAGAACTAATGGATATAGGAAGGGGAGTGGCACTGTGGTGACAAATCCCACAGCAAAATCTGCCCCCAATATTCCCAGGTTTGATTGAAGGAGAGTTAAATTCTTGCAAGTATATGCCTATCTTCGCAACTTTGACAAAATCTGGGTATGAACATACAGGGTCCTTGATCATAGTGAGAAAACTCTTACAGCCCCTTCAAAGAACAAGACCTCTACACACCTTCAAGTGAATACATATCCATTAGGGGTGGAGCCTGTTGCCTTAGTTTAGTTGGATGTAGTTTGTTTGACGTTTTGTACAGTTTTTTAATGTTGTAAGCTGCCCAGAGCCCGCTTGCGAGATAGAGTGGGGTATAAATCGAAAAATTAAATTAAATTAAATGCCACTTACTAAATGTAGTCAGTTTCAATATTTGCACATCACAAATTTGATTTTTTTTGTTTGTATATGTTATGATAGAATCTTGACAAGGGATGGGCCTTATTTGTTATATAGACAAAGGATCTTTTAAAAGGATGAAATACAATTGTTCTTGCAGAATGCAAGTTTTTATGAATTATATAAACTTTTATGCTACAACAAATTTGCCCTCACTACTTAGGTATGTGCATAATAATATGTGTATTACAATGAAGAAAAAGTGGTAATCATTTTTTTTGTAGCTAAGAGTACGGCTTATGCTGCCCACTTCATACACAGTTCAAACACTGCCTGTAAAAACACACACAAAACAAAACCTTATTTTGCCTTCAGAAAAAAAAATAAGCTCCTTTATTTGATTTGTGGATCAGGACACCAACTTTAACAGGTTTTTGGATGTATCCTTGTGTTTCCTTAAGAACTTAATGCTGAACATTTCCCTGAACAACCATTCCAATGATCTAACTGGCACTTGTCCCGGGCCATGAGTCCATCTTGTATGCTATCCTGCCAACTGAAATGCCCCAATGCAGGATTAAGCCAACAGAGCCAAGCCAATAACCAGTCCAATAATTCCCAAGTTGCCTCCTAACAATCATGTTTACTGCTTATGGGGTATTTACATGTTCGTCAAATATAACTCTATTGTAACAATTTTAGTGTCCAGAATCTAATGCTTGGGAAATGTGCTGCAAATTCAGGCGTTTTTCAAAGCACAGCTCTTACTGCGGCCAGGCTTGATCATGTGTACACACAAAAATACAGAAGGCTCCCGGAGAACAAAAGCAGCCACGGTGTTCGGGGATAACACAGAAGGAGATGTTATTATATACACCCTGTTGGTGGTTAATGCATTCAATGCTATTTCCTCTTCTGTCATCCCTACTATTATTTAACCTACGTTTATCATAAGCACTGTAAAAGTGTACAGAGTGATAAGTAATACAGGAGAGATTAATTCTATTGGAACTGAAGACAAACATCAGGGCTTTAAAAAGGGCTTTTGTAGTGGGAACTGGACATAGTTCTATCAGCACATTCTATCATTGCAAACCACAACAATGTATTATTTATTTAAAGATATTTTGACTCTTCTCTCTCAATTATAGATTCTACACTCATCTGCACAGAAAAGAATACTAAACAGGGCTAATATAGGCTTAGTAAGGTTGCCAGGCTGAACCTGGCATCCAATGGGACAGTTTCAGTGGGGGGAGGGGGGCTCCCTGCATTATGAGTGTGATGATTGAGGATTTTTTTGAGCAGGAATGCACGGGAATGCAGTTCCAGCTGTCTTGGCATCAGGGGGTGTGGCCTAATATGCAAATGAGTTTGTATTGGGCTTTTTTATTTTTTAAAAAAGAGCCCTGGTGATGTTTTGCCCTAGGAATTGCCAGAAACATGATTTCCCCCGGATATGACATCATCATGCTCATAATGCCAGTGAGTGTTTTTTTAAATTCCTTGACTGGGGGCTTGGCAGGCCTATAGAGCAGTCACAAGTGTCCTGCAAATTCCTGTGCCCTCATAGTGTGCTTGGCAGTAAAGCACAAATCCACATGCAAGAGAACCTCTTATACAGACAGGCATTACTTAATCCTCACCAACTTTTAACCCTCTCCTCTTCAGGCTATCCGAGAACACCTTCTGTGGTTCCCCCCTTTCCAAAAGGGGATGTGTTCTTGTGAAGTGTTTTTCTATGTTTGAAAAGACCATGCAGTAGCTCAAGTGCTATGAGACTTTAGGACTGACTCAGAAGGGTGTGCTTTCTCTATCACAGATAGCTGCTATACACTTCTCATGTCAAAAATAAATGTCAAGCAAGAATACTGTTCTGGGTCTGTTTCTAGTATTGGTAACAACCTTTAAGACCTTGAGTGGCAAGGGACCAACATACCTCTCCCAATAAGTGCCTGGTCAAGCTTTGTGCATGTCAGATCAGTTATCTTCTGGTTGTCCCCAGCCCAAAAGACATCCATCTAGCCTCAACCAGGGTCAGGGCATTTTTGGTCCTGGTCCCAGCCTGGTGGAATGAACTCCCACTGGAGATCAAGGCCCAGTGGGATCTTTTGCAATTCTACAGGGCCTGTAAGATGAAGCTCCTCCTCCAGGCTCTTAGCTGAGGTAGCATGCGTCAAACTATATTGGGCCCCTCTTGTCACACTGGCATACTGTCCCACTGTGCTGCTCACCATTAATTTGTTCCATCTCTGAAAACTGTATTAACTATGAAGACTTTTTGTCCCTTAAGAACCAGTTGGAGAAGTTTTAATCTAATGGATCCCATGAAACCCAATCAAATTAATCTGGACACCACTGTTTTTATAGATTCGTTATTACCGTTTTTAATATAGTTTAAATGTGAGTTTTATTGTTATGATTCTAGTGCTTATGACCATGTTGTAACCTGCCCTGAGCCTGCTTTGAAGGTGGGCTAAAAAACAAATATGCTTCAGGAAAGTCCACGAGGTCTTCAAACAGTAATACAAGATGTCAACTGACCTTCTCAGAGAACAGAACAATATGCATCAGGCTAATGCATTATTCTGGAGGTTGATTCTGAGATTAATTCCACCCCCCCCCCCAAAAAAAATCATCATCATTCACAGTTCTTCATAAGCAGGTAAACATACTACAATACATAAATCTGAGTTTGTCTTCAGCATTGTTTACATTGTGCTTGTGCTTATGATGCATTAGGATGTCCCGTATTTCCGAAAGTGTTATGTCCAAGGGCCAGGGCTTTTTTTGTAGAATGTTATGGATTATAGAAGAAGCTGAGCAGGAACTCATTTGCATATTAGGCCACACATTCCTGCTGGCAAACCAGCTGGAACTGCATTCCTGCTCAAAAAATCCCTGCTAAGGGCCAATTCATATGACCTAACTAGAATGTGTGTTCAGTAGATTTGAGCTGATCTGAGGAAGAAAAATGGCTGTGCAAATACTTCTCCATTGAAACAATTTATAACTGACTCCACATTTGCAGAACAGTTGCTCATCCAACATTTAGCAGCTTGTCAAAGATACGGGAAATGAATGTTGAGCTGAATCTTAACTACTGGCTACTTGGCAACAGCATATTTTGATTTTGAACCAACCAGCTATTCTGTCCATCACTGCATGCTTCATAACTCCCCTTGCATGAACAAGTAATACAATGGCAAAGAATATCAAGAACACGTTTCCTCTAATGCATTTTTAAAGTTGTGCTGCCACACACACACTCTTATCTACATACCTCTTGCCAATCTTCTGTTTCCCATTTGTAGATGGCACATTCAGTCATTTGGCATTCCTGTTCCGAAGCTGGTCTGCTGAGCTGGGCACATTCGCTTTCCCTATTTGTTTTGTGACTGCCAAGATGGCAGTAGACGTTTCTCTGCTGAATGCCTCTCCCACAGGACACGGAGCACTGATAAAGTACAAAAAGTAAGTGTCAAGTATCTAATTTTTTTATGGTGGGTAAAAAATATCTCTATTATAAGGAAAAGCATCTGATTTCAGATTAGAGAAATAATTCTAAGAACGGTCCCCACCTCTTTTTGCAGGAAATTCAGCAATGCTACCTACCAGCAGTTCTGAGCAGGGCTTTTTATGTCTGAGTCAGAAAATGCTAACCTGGTGTATACTTAGCTCTCTACAAAACTGGGATGCACCCAAAAGCTTATATTTGGTTACCAGTTACTCCACTTGAGTCATTTTATTGGTCTCACCCCTTTCCATCAACAACACACTCAAAATCAGTTATATAACCCTAAGTCATAACACTGTGCAGGACTGAGCGTAATCACAACTATATTTCTAATGCTTATTGTAAGAAAATTAAGCAACCAACAATGAGCTACTTGTAATGGTGCCTGAAACAAACTGGCTGAGAAAGCCACTGCAATCTGCTTCTTGATAGGGCAGGACTTGCTTTTGAGCCACAGAATTCCCTCTTTTTCCCCATGGGAAATACTCTGCTGGATGCCCTGTTCTGGATAGCCCAGGTTAGCCTGATCTTGTCATATTTCAGAAGCTAAGCAGAGAGTGGGCCCTGGTTAGTAATTGGATGAGAGACTCCAAGGAAGTCCAGTGTTGTGAGACAGACAATGGCAAACCACCTCTGAAGGCCTCTTGCCTTGAAAACCCCACAGGGATTCAGCTGTGACTTGATGGAGAAAAAAAAGTTCTGTGGGACTCAAAAATTATTCTGCATACATAAAGTGCTTCCAGCTATAGGATTATAGCAGAATTACTCAAGGTACAGCATCTGTACAAAACTCCTCAAATGTATAAATACCAGCCAGCTTAACCTCTCAAAATAGCAAAATTTTCATGCTTTGAGGTAAATGACAAATCACGGTCACTTGTGCAAGGTTTTTAATGAGGTGATGAACTTCCTGAATGCCAAAGTCAGCTTCAGCTAGTCATCCTTGCTGTGTGGAGGGGAGAAAGAAAGTCTCTGATTTTGATAAGGTCAGGAGCAACAAAAGGCTGGACAGATGTTGGTGCACCTGCAGACTAACAAAGCCTTGTTCCTCAAAGATCGCCAAAGGTAAACCAATAGCTGATGAGGTTCCAAGGAATTCTGGAGGGCTTTTCTGCACCCTCTACAGCAACCGGTATGTGGCCAGTTATCTAGCTAGCGATCTGTCTGCTTTCTTTCCTTTTTTTCATTTAACTGACTCCTGAATTATTTTATTAAGATATGAACATACTCTGCCTAACGCTAATTTCGGTGAAGCCAAGCTAAACATTCTTCCAAACTAAAAACAAACCAACCCCAACAATAATTTGTCTAGAGACCCTGGTTTTAACAGCCTCATTAAAACAATTAAGTAGACATTGGTAGTGATAATGGTCACAGTCCAGAACACTCTTGCATGTAAGTCCCACCGAGGTCATTTATTCACGGGTAATGGGCTGCAGAGTTGTCAATGACATACCGAAGGCGCACATGCAGCCCAAATATATACAATTGTTATGTATAAACAAGGTCTTCTCAGTTCAACAGCATTTACTTCCAGGTAAGAATGCATAGGATTGCTGTCCTGGTGTGACAACAGATGATGTATGGCTCATCAGCCCATCTCGACAGGCAGCTTGAGCACATATAGAAGAGAGTAATTACTTCTACAGGGGAAAGGCTTAAAAGTCAAGATGGCGCAATGTATTTTAGCTGACATTTAGCAAGGTAATAGTTTGATAGGCCTTGTTAATGCGGGAGCTATTAGGCATCAATTTATAATCTATTAATGTAATAGCTGTAAACGTTCTTGAATTTATAGTGCACTGGAAACATGGGTACCGGGGGATAGCACTCTGCCATTTGCAAGTGTTATTTTGACAGCTCTTTGGACAGCTGAAGTAATTAGCAACAAGTTGGTAAATCCCATAATGTCATCAGATTTGTCAGAGCAAGTTTTCTTTGGTTTTCAGGGCAAATTATTGGTGGTGGTGGAAAGTGCAGGTCAAGTCATAGCTGAATGATGGCAAACCCATAGGGTTTTCAAGGCAAGAGATGTTCAGAGATGGTTTGCCACTGTCTGACTCTGCATCACAACCTTGGTACTCCTTTCAGGTCTCCCATCCAAATATTGGCCGGGGCTTAGCTTCTGATATCTGATGAGACAGGGCTAGCCTGGGCTATCCAGGTCAGGGCAATTATCAGTTCCTTGCAATCACACTTTTATTTCTTTATCTTACATTCTTTCTTTTAAGATAATTTACTCAAAAAAGTTAAAATAGGATTTCTCTTGCACTGCAGCTTTTATTATCTGTGCACCCCATAAACTGAACAGACTCCAAGAACAGCTGACTAGGGACATTCCTCAGGTTATAAATATTTATGAAAGGCCAGTTTTGTGTAACTTGGAAGAGTGAAGCACAATGCAGCTAGATTCTGTGCAGGGTGATGCAAATGCTTCCCATATGGTGTGGTGCTTTTCCTTGTGATTAATAACACTTGTTTATTGTCATGGGATAATGGAGCAGTAGATTCAAAGACCAAAGGATGTACACTAAACACTAAAGTGCAGGGTATTTTGAAAAGGATTTCAGCCCTTGTTTGTGATTTACAAGTGTTTTACATCTGCTGTGATAATATACAGTGATACACTGTAGCTGAAGCTAAGTGAAATCAAAGAAAATATCCCTATTAGTACTGCTAGGAAGACAGTACAGATGTTAGAGCACATCATGGACACATCCAAGGCTTTTTCCGGCAAAAAGGATTCAAATGTGTGGCTGACAGCCAATGTATGTAGTGATTTGAATTTTACACTAGGTTCTGGAAAAAACCAGGTTCAAATACCCACTTGACCATGGAAATGTGCAGGGTGACCTTGGGCTGGTTACAGACTATCAGTGGGCAGAGGGATGTCGTGGGGAGGATGGTCTGCTTTTTTTCTTGCAAACTCTATGGTTAAATTGGGTTTAAATCATAGAGTTTGACCAAAAACCAGAGCATCCCCTGCATGACATCCCTGATGCAATGGCGTCACTTCTGGGTGATGTCATCATGTTACAACATCCCTTTTTGGGAGGAGAGGTTTTCCTCCAGCCACCAGCTGGTCTGCAGCAAGGAGAAGCCCTCAAAAAGGGCAGATCACCTGCTGGAAACTAGGGGCTGAGAACCCTAGCGGGAATGATCAGAGGTGCCAACTCGGGGTTGGGGAATACCTGGAGATTTGGTGGTGAAGCCTGGGAAGAGCTGGGTGTGGGGGAATCAGAAGGATATAATGACCAGAATCCACCCTCCTTTTTCTTCAGGTTAACTAATTTCTGTTGCCAGGAGATGTTGGGGTGGAGTCAGGAGACTTTCCCATTCCCTAGATAAATAAATATACAGCAGTGCAGTTCCTCTGAATACAGTCTTCATTTCCTCATCATCTTTTCTGCCTACCCTGGCAGCTATGCTTCCATTAAATGAAAGTGAAATTTGTCACACCCCACAAGTCCTGTTGTCAGGCTTTGGAAGCAGTTCCAAGCATGGTTTTTTAAAGGGACACACACACTCAAAAAGCAGCCAAAATAAACACAGTTTGCAAGGCCACCGTTTTGTGTGATCTCACTGGGATAATTTACTCTCTGGACGCTGCTGAATGTAACAATCTGCTGAATTTCAGCCACCTTCTTCAAACACAGATTGCAAAGTGGGCAGAGTTTTCCTCCCTCCCATAATCAGGTTCTAGTTAATTCTTTACTATCCATTTTACTGCAGAATGACTTCTGACGCAAATCCAAAACAAACAGAAGGACTGTGCTGGTTCCTCTGCTTTTCTCACTGGCTAATTCACAGCTACATGGCTCTGCCTGCTCTCCCCCCGCCCCTTGCAACTCTTCTCGGCTGATTTAAAGGCACACACACATTTGGAAACACAAAGAATTGCAAGCATCTCTTAACCCTGCCAAGATTTAAAGGCACACGGAGGCTTTTTTTGGGGGGGAGCTTCCCCCTGCTGGCCTACTGACTGCTCATAGGGAGGAGCCTGCAAAACCAGGGGATTCCCCACCTGGACTTGGGGACTGGCAAGCCTATTCCAGGCCCCACCTATTGGCAACCCTGCATACTACTCCCAGTGTAACTGGTTAAAAACATATGGAAAATGTTTTATTCTGAGAAAGGTAGTTAGTTGAAAATCAGGTTTGAAAAAAATGGTGACAAGAAATTTTGATGCAGATGATGACTGCTGGCATTACATAGGTGAGGCAGCACATTTTATAGGTCCACATTATTCTGCACCTCTCCAAAGATGTCAGTAGTCTCTGAACATTAATTGAGGCAACTTTGAATGAGGTTCCTCTTACATTTTGTGGAGGTGCGCTACTGACTCATTTTATGTCCCTGTCCCCCCGAAATATTTTCTTTTAATTAAGCAACAGGATTTAACGGAGGACTGGGAGTAAGATTGGTTCATTATACCGTAGAACAGATAATGGAACATCAGTCATGTCACTGTGTAATTCTCAATTACATATAATTTGAAAGCAGGTAAACATTCCAATTTATTTCCAAACAAATTCAAGAGCCCTCAGAGAATCAGCTTCTGATGTTATAAGAGTCTATAAAGGAATGGAAACATTAGAGGCTATAACTGAGTTCAGTCTGTACAGGAAAAAGTAGGCTGCTATGGATAAAGCCACAAGAGAGATTCATTCAGCAGATAAAGAATGGTGGGCTATAAACACAGCACTGGCAACCTGACTACAGAGTAAGAATGAGCAAATGGTGGCTTCAGTGCCAAATCAAGGTTAGATTATCTGGTGCTCAGTTTTGAGGCAAAGTGAGTTTGTGGTGGGAGCAGCAAGGAGGACCAGCTACCACCTAACTATTCCTCTTTGGACCTTTCCATAAAACTAGTTGCTGAATAGGGCTGCAGAACCATCATTTTAAGTAATGCCTTATTCACTTTCATGATGTTTGTCTTTTCATCCCTCTCCACCTTTGATAATACTGCATAAGCGATGAGCCATTACATTTGCAGGCTTTTCCTTCCCATCTATCTAGCCCCCAGGTTCCTTATAGTGCATCATGTCCCTACTTCTTTTCCTCTTCTTGTAATCTGCAGACACAGCGTCTTTGTTCCTCCTCCTGCCCGCTTAGCTATGCCCATGGATCTTGTGCCTTGACTTACAAGAAGCTCTCATAAACTAGTGTGCTCTTAAATTCCTTATAACTGGTCACTTCTGAACTGGCTTCAGAAAATATTTTGCAGCAGTTAATAAACAGAGGGTAAAGCTGCAGTACTGCAGTCAGAGCCCTCTGCTCACGACCTGAGTTTGATCCCAACAGAAGCTGGTTCAGGTAGCTGGCTCCCGGTTGACTCAGCCTTCCATCCTTCCGAGGTCGGTAAAATGAGTACCCAGCTTGCTGGGGGGAAAGTGTAGATGACTGGGGAAGGCAATGGCAAACCACGCTGTGAAAACGTTGTGAAAGCAACGTCACCCCAGAGTAAAAAACTACTGGTGCTTGCACAGGGGACTACCTTTACCTTTTTAAAATAAAAATACTTCTCCAACAATGGGTCTAACACAAACATTCTAATGAGGCAATTCTTCATGTTGCTCTGGCTTTCCTACAAAAAAGCTAGACAAAACATGCCATTGCTTTGTGCCATAATAAATTATATGACTTTCTAAATGGACTATATATGGAAGTGTTGTTGGACTAATGGTGGCTGATTTTAAAATGTTTTCAGTGGGTGTTGTATGATATGTTATTTGGTATTTTTTTAAAAGTCATTTTCACAACAGCATCATTACCACTTCATGGGTCAGATTTCGACATGGCTTAAATGGGTATCATTCACTATATTATAATGATGGACATGCCTGTTTTCCACAAATTGACAGCAATTTGTGGAAAAGCTCTCACAGTAGCCTGTTCATGGACTAACTGCTTGGCACTATGTGAGACAGAAGGGTGAACTAGATGGATCACTGTTTTGATCCAGCAAGGCTTTCTTATGATTAGTAGCAAAGATTGGTTATAGCGTTGCACACAGGTTCACACATTTAAAAAAATCAGATTAATTTCAGATATGCATTTGGGGAGGACATTATTTCAATTTTTTTTTTTTTGGACTCTCCTTACTGCCTCAGAATTTTTCCTTTCAGGTCACAAAAATTCAGGGAGATTTTGGCAATTGCCAACCCCACCCCCCAACCTCACCCCTAAAAAAGCCCTTTGCTCCCTAGAGACCAGGAGCAAGGAGGGAGTCAGAGGAAGCTGATTTCACCAAGCAGGGAGTTTGTTCCTCCATTTAAAGGGCTATTGTTTTCTATGTGAAGAAAGTCAGAGGCCAGATCTACCCTCATAGAAAAAATGACATCTTATGACTGGACACACTGACTAACAGCTGATTGGGTAGGCCTTGCCTTGAAGTAGGGTTGCCAAGTCCTCTTCATCCCCCGGCGAGGGACATTTGCATGCGTGATGCATGCATGATGAAATGACGTCACCTGGAAGTGACATCATCAAAATTGTGGCACCCATGTGGATGCTCTAGCCATTTGGGAGGTTAAAACTCTACAGTACCTATTGAACCATAGTTTCATCTTCCAAATGGCTAGAGCGTCCAGGAAAGCCATAGTTTTCCTGGAAATGTCCAGAGCGGCCCCGCACGGATGCCACCATTTTGATGACATCACTTCCGGGTGATGTCATTGCGTCAGCGACGCAGGGGGAGGTTCCCCCCACTGGCCCAATGTGGGCCGGCGGGTTGAGAACCTCCTGGGTTGGAGATTCCTCGTCCGGACCGGGGGCTTGGCAGCCCTACCGTGAAGTAGGTCTACCACCCATAGGAAATAACAAGTAGGTCTTGCCTCTTTACTGCCCATAGGAAACAGGAGTTCCATTATTTTCTAAGGGTGGTAGGGCTATCCTTAGAGGCAAAGTCTACCTGATCAGCAGTTTGTCTGTATCTTCAGTTCCTTCAGGGCTTTTTTTGGTAGAAAAGCCCAGCAGGAACTCATATACATATTAGGCCATACCCCTTGACATCACCATTTTTTCACACAGGGCTTTTTTTTTCTAGAAAAAGCCCAGCAGGAACTCATTTGCATATTAGACCACACCCCTGACGCCAAACCAGCTGTAACTGAGTTTCTGTGCATTCCTGCTCAAAAAAAGCCCTGGTTCCTTTAAATTTTTGAAGGACCATTGTTTTGAAGGACCATTGTTTTGAAGGACCATTGGGTGTTTGTTTTCTGCTCATGTATATCCAACTGCATGCCCTTAGTTATGCATTCTAAGTCCCACTGGTGTCAATGGGTCTAAGCATAGGCAACTGGCCACAGGAATGCTGTTGTAGTCTTTAATTGTGAAGTCATACAGATCAAGAACTTAATTGGAAGGGCAGAATAGGGGGGGGGTTGCGGGGGGGAGAGATCTGAGCATCCAAGTTGACTATTAATTAATTGGTAGTAGGGACCAAATTAGAGTTCTATTTTTATTTCTTATTTATTTTTTTCTTTCTTTAGATTAGGCTAGAAGTAGGACAAGTTAGAGGCAGACATTAGGAATAAGTATAAATATAGGAAATTATTAGAAATACAGGTGCAGGAGTCAGAATCTTAGCTTTAGTGCAGATTAGTATATGAGAGACCTACTATGGACTTTGCCAGCAGATGTTAGCATGGCCTTTTTGGGCACAAAAGTACTGCATGGGGGAGGCCATGTTAGGGTCGGGGATCCTGGTCATAATTGGGCAGGGAAGGTATGACGGTGGGCATAGGCTACGAAGACAAGAAGGGAGCCAGAGATATGGAAATGCTCAGACTCCCTCCAACCTATGTCCCATCCCGAGGTATGTTGATTGTGGGGCTAAGATGAATTACCCATCTCCTTCACTGGTGTTTATTAATGCCAGGTCCATTAATAATAAGACCACTATGCTGCAAGATTTCATCGTGGAACAGCAAGTGGACCTGGCACGTGTGACGGAAACTTGGGTATGGGAGGGAGAAACTGTCACCTTGAACCAGCTTACCCCGCCCGGGTTTGCTGTCTTCCACCAGTCTCAGACAAGTGGGCGGGGGGGGGGCGGAGTTGCTGTGCTCATCCGAGACCCTTTTTCTTTCAGGGCGCTCCCTTACCCAAACATCGCTGGCATAGAGTGTACTGGTCTGGTGTGGGAAGCTGAGGAGAGTGTGGTGATCTGGGTGGTGTACCAACCGCCTAGCGCATCACCTGGGCATTGGACTTCCCAGACTTTTAGTTCTGGGGGATTTCAATGTCCATGTTGATGACGCGGCATCCATGCAGGCTCAGGACCTGGTGTCGCCAATGGAGGCACTGGGACTCAGCCAAATTGTATTGACCATCACACACCAGGCTGGACACATGTTGGATCTGATCTTTGAGGCAGGGATCCTGGTGGATCTGGTAGCAGCAGATGCTGTTCCATGGTCAGACCACTATGCCTTGAAAGTCTGGCTGGACCTGCAACTCCACCCCCGTTTAGGCGGAGAGCAGATTTATGCTCGCTTGCAGAGCCAAATGGATCCAGAGCGCTTCTAGGAGGCCTTGCAGGATCCGATGCCCCCCAGTGGGTCATTAGATGAGCTTGTGGAGGACTGGTATTCCTGGCTCTCCACTGCCATTGTTGACATCGCCCCCTGGCGCCCTCTTCACTGTCATGCCAAGGCAGCGCCCTGGTGCTCCTTGGCCTGCTAAGGATGAAACGACAGCTTAGACGGTTAGAGCGAGTGTGGCGACGTGCTCGTGATGTCCAGAACCTCTTATGAAAGTCTATGAGATTGCTGTGAAATCCACTAAGAAAAATTTCTATGCGGCCTTCATAGAGTCTGCAAAGTCACGCCCAGCTCAATTGTTTAGACTGATTTGGTCCTTAACAACTGTCACGCCTCAGGGGGGATTACCAATTGCTGCCACCACTCTGGGATAAGGGTTCCCCTTGAGAAGGCCCAGAGTTCCCTCCCAAGCCCTTCAGGCCTCTTGTAGCTTAGGCCAAATAATAGGCGTGAGGACCAGGCTAGGCTTCCCAACCCTCCCGCTCTGGCGGGGGATGCCAGAATTTCCACCTCCTGCTCCCCAAAAAAATGGAAGCGGGGGGAGGGGGGAAACGGCGGGCACCAGTTCTGGCAGCTTTAGTTGGTCTCAATAAAAGATACTGCGTTATTACTAGAACTTAGCTCCAGTTCCTGTTTGAGAGTGCGCATGCGAGAAGGAAATTCAGTAAGTCCTGCTTGTGTGACTATTTCCTCCTGCGCAACAGTTAGAATTACGAATGACAGCAGTTTTTTGAGTGAAGTGCTTTATGGGAGTTGTAGTCGTAAAACGCTTTCACTGCATTTGGTATATGAGCAGGGAAACTACTTGTCCCGGCATCCCTCGCCAGCGAGGGGTTTTACGACGACTGCTGCTTCTTCCTCGTGTATCCCTAGTTGTGCGGCGAGCGTGTTTCGGTGCATCAACATGCCGAAAGTGAAGACAAAAGTGCGGTCGCGGCAGCAGCGCCGTGAAACAAAAGCATCGGGACCAGGTGGGTCCCTGCTTGGTAGTGAGAAGGAGATTCCTGAGTGAGGACAGGCTTAGAGGGCAGGGCAGCCATGGCTCTTCCCCGGAACAGGCAAAAGTTGTGTGAACCTTGCTGGTCTAGAATCAAAAGACGAAACGCAAACTGTTTATTAGAATTAAGAAAAATGACACAAAACTCTGTACAAGATTTCGGAGCCCTTGCTGACTCCTGTAGCCAGCCGTTCTGTCCTGTACCGACCTCGACAGGCAGGAATTTTAGCAGTTGCCGCAAAGTTCTCAACTGTAGATGTATCAAGAAAGAATCCTGTAGCACTTTAAAGAGGAACAGATTTATTATGGTAGATGTTTTCGTGTACTAGATCCATTAGATGCATGAAGACCTCAACTGGCCATACTTGGCCAGAATGAAGTGCCGTTTATCTGATGGTTGAAAAGCTTCCATCACAATGAAACTATTACCCTATAAAATGACACAAGATGAAATAGGAAGGCCTGGTTTTCTTTGATGGGCAGGACTGCCTCTTCTGATTTTATTATTCTGGGCCTTCATATTTCAAATAGTCCCTTGGTTGGTCAATCTGTTTGTCGTTGCTAATCCTTTGGTAGTTATAGCAGGGTAGGCTCTTTCTAATCTCTCTTCAGTTCCTTTTGCCACCTTTCTCTGCCTTCAAATGTGATGGCCAGAACTCCCTTGGAATTCAATTATGCTTGTCATAGCCTTGATCTTGGCTCCACCCCAATGTCTCCTGGCTCCACCCCCAAAGTCTCCTGGCTCCACCCCCACAGTCCCCAGATATTTCTTAAATTGGACTTGGCAACCCTAGACCAGGCAGAGTGAACAACAACAAAAAGGTTTATTTTAAAGTCAGTGCAATATCAACAACAAGGTGCAGAAAACAGTAAAAGGGTGAAGGGAAAATAAACAGAAGTCCTAACACGTCTTAACTTACAGTCCTTAAACTACTAACCAGCACTCACCCCTTCCCTTGGATGAGGGAGCTTTCCCCTTTTCAAGCTCTTCAGGCACAGCCTACTTCCAGCTCAGCCTTCCAGGGAAAGGACACTCACTTTCTGGGCTTGGTCTTTATATTTTCTTCCCAGGCCCCACCCCTCTCTGAGCCTGTTTCCCTCCAAACCCCTTGCTACCCACTCAGAGGGACAGAGGGGATTCTGGGAGATGTAGGCTTTTCCCAGTAACTCCTAAGCAGGCTTCCCTAGGGCCTGCAGGCCTCACTAGGCCCAGGATCATGACAACAACTTTGCCATCAAGTGATCAAAAAGATAGGGAATTGGATATTGGTTCTGAGGCCTTTGCGACATATTTCACTGATAAAATCTTGACTCTCCACCAGGACCTCCCAGCCACAGTTGATACAGTATGCAAACTGGAAGCCCCTTCGCCGTCAAATGGTCCAATATTGGACCACTTCAGTCGACTCACATTGGAAGATGTAGACAGGATCCTGGCTGCAGTGAAGCCTACTACCTGCCCCCTGGACCCCCGTCCATCCTGGCTTGTGAAGGCCTGCCAGGATGATATCAGGGCTTCTCTGGGTGATATCGTTAACCTGTTCCTGAAAAGCGGGACATTCCCAGAAAAATTAAAGGAGGCGGTAATTCGGCCGCTTTTGAAGAAACCATCGCTGGACCCTATGGTTCTAGCTAACTACCGCCCAGTTTAGAATCTATCATTCCTGAGAAAGGTAGTTGAGAAAGTGGAGGTAGAGTAGCTACAGATTTTCCTGGATGAAACATCCGCTCTGGACCCATTCCAATCCGGTTTCCGCCTGAGCCATGGGACGGAGATGGTACTAGTCGCCCTCACAGACAACCTAAGAAGACATCTGGACCAAGGTGGATCGGCGCTGATTCTTCTCGACCTGTCAGCAGCGTTTGACACGGTCGACTATGATCCACTGACCCACCGCCTTGCCATTGCTGGAATATGGGGGGAGCCTTGCAATGGTTTTCCTCCTTCCTCCAGGAACAGGGACAAAGGGTGATGTTGGGCAAGCAGACCTCCCTGGGACACCAACTTATATGTGGAGTGCCTCAGGGAGCTATTCTCTCGCCCATATTATTCAACATTTATATGCGCCCCCTTGCCCAGATTGCCTGAGGTTTTTAGACTGGGTTGTCACCAGTATGCTGATGACACCCAGCTCTATCAGTTGATGGATGGCAATCCATCTTCTGCCCCTGAACATCTGTCCGAGGCATTAGCGGGATGGAATCAGCTCCCTATGGAGATCCGGGCCCTACCTGGCTTGCTAGCCTTTTGTAGGGCCTGCAAAATGGAGCTATTCCGCCAGATTTTTGGGTGAGGCAGCGGGCATCTATTCATTAGATCAGTTGGCCTCCCCTGCTGTGAGTCCTCTCATCCCCACCCACCTCACAGGGTGTCTGTTGTGAGGGAGGGAGATAAAGGAGATTGTGAGCCGCTCTGAGACTCTTGAGTGGAAGGCGGAATATAAATCCAATGTCTTCTTCTTCTGTACTATCCTACTGTGCTGTTTTGCTGCATCGTATTGTTATGCCATCTGGTCCTGCTGAACTATTCTGTTGGACGGTATATTGAAATCAGTTTTACTGTAATGCTGTTTTATTGTTATGTTGATTTTATTATGATTTTACTATTCATGTTGTACTCCGCCCTGAGCCCCAATGGGGAACGGGCGGAATATAAATAAACAGATCATCATCATCATCATTATCCTAAGCTATAAATCACATTGTATCCTTATTAGCTGGGATTTTTTTTTTCCAAATTGGACCCAATCATGTGAGATAATTCTTAGAAATTTTAAAATGTCTGTTTTTATATATGATCAGGGATCTGACAGACTGTTACACATTAACCAGTATGATTTTATTAGCTATGAAAATTGTTTTCAGAAGATAAAGAGGCACAATTCTTCAGTAAAGACTCTGACCAAGAATGGTACCGTCTCTTAATAGTTAAGAAATAGATCTCAGGCTTTAAAAACCGAACTCTGTAATCTGCCTATAATATAGGAATGTAGCTGAACTTCCAATCTATAACTGAGAAATGAGGGAGAAATGTAATGTTTTATGTATTTATTTATTTATTTGGCTTATATCCCGCCCTTCCCGCTGAAGCAGGCTCAGAGCAGCTTACATTCCATGAAATTCATATAAAAACCAGTATTGATATAAACCTCCATCATAAAAAATATAAAAATACAGAATAAATAAAAACAAACAGTGTTGAGTGCTATTTCAATCTCAGAAAGGAATAATACTATTATCAAGTACAGCTGAACTCAACACATTTTAAATATATATTGTTGGTAACTGATCTGGTTCACTTCAAAAGCCAGACTACTGTGGTGCCAGTATGGTCTTATCAATCATATATTTATCCTGCCTTTGCTTCAAACAGTAGGGCAACACATGGTTTACCATCTCTTGTTCTATCCCCACACCTGTGAGGTAGATTACACTGAGGGAGCAGCCCACATTTATCTTGTAAGCTTCGTGTCTTTAATAAGACTTCCAGATTTGAGGCTGGCTCTCTTTACCACAGATGGACCTTCCCTGACTTCAACAGCATTATCAGGATCTGTGTCTTGTATAGGTCAATGTTGTAATTGAATATAAGAAGAGCTCTGCTGATCAGACCAGTTGCCGTTTGGGCAAGCATGGGGCCTTCACTAGGGTTACCAAGTCCAATTCAAGAAATATCTGGGGACATTGGGGGCGGAGCCAGGAGACTTTGGGGGTGGAGCCAGGAATAAGGGTGTGACAAGCATAATTGAACTCCAAGGGAGTTCTGGCCATCACATTTAAAGGGGCAGCACACCTTTTCAAATCCCTTTCTTCCATAGGAAATAATGAAGGATAGGGGCACCATATTTTGGGGCTCATAGAATTGGACCCCCTAGTCCAATCGTTTTGAAACTTGGGGAGTATTTTGGGGAGAGGCACTAGATGCTATACTAAAAATTTGGTGCCTCTACCTCAAAAAATAGCCCCCCCAGAGCCCCCGTGGATCAATTCCCCATTATTCCCTATGGGAATCGTTCTCCTTAGGGAATAATAGAGTGCCCAGTAGACATTTCCCTCTCCCCTCACACTTTCTAAAGCGGAGGGAGGGCCTCCAAACAAGGGAATCCCCTGCCCCCTCCCTCTCTCACACGCACAAATACTTACTGGGTCTTGTTCCTGCAGAACTTTACTTGCTCTGAAAACGAAAGCAAAAGAAAGGGAGGGGCTGTTCTCTGAGAAAACTGTTACTGATCCTTTCCCATGAAGCCCTTCCTGTTTCCTGCTTCCTGCTCAGCCTTGAGGGCACACATTTTAAAAACTGTTTGCAGGTTTCTAAACCTGCAGGAGCTCTAAAACTACAGGATGACTGTGGTGGCGGGGCTTCCCCCGCCGACCAGCTGGCTGGGGGCGGGGAGAAGCCTGTCAAAAGGGAATCCCCCACTGGGACCTGGGGATTGGGAAGCCTAGCCTTCACACAAAGGCCAGTCAGTTGCCCTGGAGAGCCAATGAACAAAGCATAGAGGCTAAAGCCTTCCCCTGATGCTGCATCTTAACGTTGGCATTCATAGATTTGCTGCCTCTATAGATGGAGCTTCCCTTTAGTTACCATGAACAGCAGCCATGACTATCCTCCACAAATCAGTCTAACCTCCTTTTAAAGCCATCTGTGCTTGTAGGCATCACTACATCAAGTAGCAATGAATTCAAAAATTTAATTACTTGTTAAGTAAAGAAGTATTTCCTTTTGTCTCTTTGGAACCTGCTGTTCATTAACTTCACAGGGTGTCCTCAAATTCTAGTATTATGGGAAAAGGAGAAAAAGTTCCCTCTATCCACTTTCTTCACCCTGTGCATAATTTTATAACCAACTATCATGTCTCTCCTTACCTCTTGCGTTCTAACCTGTCAAGTCGCAACCTCTTTGGCCCCTCCTCATATGAATGATGCTCAAGCCCCTTAATCATTTTGGTTGCCCTCTTCTGCACTTTTCCCAGAGGTGCAGCAACCAGAACCATACACAGTATTCCTTCCAAACGAAATCCCTTGCTTTCTGCACTGACCAGCTACAGCAAGCTTGGAAGAGGAAACCAAGGCTCTTCCATTCTTATCGAAGCTGAGCTCAAGGCACTTTTGCTTTCATGCTGTCCTTCATTCCTGTAGCCCAAAGTCAATGGGGCAGCCAAGAACTTGACTCACAAGAGCTAAAAAAATCCTATTAAGTGCTGGCAGCTGACCAAAAGCCACCAACTGACATTCCTGGCTTAGCTGAGTCAGTGTTCAAATAACCGTCTTTTCTATGTACCTTCCTTATCCCCTCTGCCTTAGCCAGGTCTTCACCTGTACTCTTCCTCTGTGTAACCCACTCCCCACTGCAGCCTCCCTCTTCCATCAGCAGGTGATTAGCAAGCCCAGCTATTCTGCTCAGTCCATGTTGCTTATGCGTAGAACACCTGACTGCAGCCTAGGCTGTTGCCTAGCAACCACAGGTCTTGATCTCTTCTCACTAAATTCCAGTTATAAAAGGAGAGTACTATATTAGCTGGAAAGGCCCTAACTTTCAAATAATAACTGGGATGGCCCAGGTTTGGAAAAAAATGAGAGACTGGAGGGGATTATAAGGCTAGATTGACCACAGCATACACATCTTTTTACTTCACAAAACAATTTCTCATAACCCCTCTTCAAGCCCTCAGGCACATGTACCCTCAGAGACTTACTTCCCCTGCTTTTCAATAACATATTTACTCAAAAGGAAAATGGCCTTGAATGTAAGATGATCCCTCTAAGAAAAGTACACAAAAGTTTAAAAAAAATACTGTACACAACTGTATCTTGTATAAAAGTTTAATATAGTCCCTTTTCTTGATAGCACATGTGGGAAAAACCCTAGTTTTTCATTCCAGCAAAAATAGTATCTGATAATCTAGTTTTGACATAAGGGTAGAATGTAAAATAAATATACTTAGGGGAGTTATTGAGAGAAATAAAAACCCACAGATGTTCATTCCAAGTTACTGCCATGGTTAAATAATAAATATTCATGTGCCACAATGAAGGAATACTGCAGCCAGAATTAGCTCCATTTACTTTTTAACTGACACACCTCTGTCAGATGGCTGTTTAGAGCAGTCAGACTAGAAATGGTTATGCAAAGAAGACTTGACACAGTCTTATATGATGAACATGACCAGAGGCCCTAGCCATATGGACACCAGACTTCTCTGAAATGCACAAATAAACACTCATCAGGATAGCCATGTTAGCCTATTGCTTCAAAACCAGAAAAGGAGATTTACTGAAGTATAAGCTTTCCAGGGTGGTTAGCCATACTTAAAAGTGCCAGAAGACTTATATTTTAGTTTTCCACCAATAAATTGGAAAAGAAACACAAACAGTTATACATAGATGTACATACATAGCAACAGGGATGGAATTCTAGCAGGAGCTCCTTTGCATATTAGGCCACACCCACCAGATTTTTGTAAGCTCTTGTAGGATTGGCTATATTGGGGATGCGGCCTAATATGCAAAGGAGCTCCTGCTAGAATTCCACCCTTGCATAGCAACTTTATTCCAAACCACATCGCTGATCCATCTAGCTCAGTACTCTATCTGCTTTGCATGGCAATAGTTCTCCAGACCCTCAAGTGGAAGTCCTCACCAGCCCTATTACCTAATCCCTGTTTGCTGTAGAGATGGTAGTTATTGAACCTGGGAGCTTTATTTTGGCCAGCATGTGGATTTCCATTGGGCTATACCCTTCTGCTACTAACCAGATGTTTAATACTCATGTGCTTGGTGCAAAAATAGGATGTCACATCTTACCTGTCCCCAATCTCCTGTTTTCCACTTTGGGCACCTGCCACCTCTACATTTTTTTTGTATGTTTGGTTTAGCCAGATGCTTACAAAGATCATTTTCCAAATGCTTCCCATCCTTCGACAAGCAATAAACATCTCGGTACCTCTGCCCTCGGCCACAAGGGACCGAACACTGTAACATAAAAGTAAAGACACATGTATCTTATGTAGCTGCACTCTTATACACATTTAAAGAAAAGTACAGGAAGTTGCATTTTAGCAGTGCAAGTAATATGACACAATTTAACACTAAGAAGCAGAACAGAACATTGTGTGCATTTCCTTTTTTCCTCCTTTTCCTTTTATTTATTAGCTTCCTTGACCAATGGTATTAAACTCAACATAAAACAAGACATTGAATAATTGAACTACAAAACAAAATGACAAGCAGAATACAAAATAATTTGAAACCAAAGTAGATTAACTAAAGAGGAAGAAAAGCCAGTAATGTGTGCATTTCCTATGATGATCATCACCATCAATAGCTCTACTACACTCAGTTGTCTTCCATCAGTTTTCAAATAAATGTTTAATATGCTAGGAAGCAACCCCCCCCCAAACAAAAAAAACCCCACCAATACAGATTTAGCACATTTTTTTCTTCAAATGTATTGTATTCTTAGACACTTTTGAAATGGATGCTTTGACTAAAATGTCAAAATGTTTGCTTTTTCGAATTTATAAAGGCAACAATAGGCATAATATTCATACCCTGGAAAAACAGATAGGGATAAGTTGTTTGTGTTTTCATACTGTAATGGAAGTAAGGAGAAAAACTGTTTAATTACCATGAAACAGGTTTGAAATAAACAAAAAATACATAATACATGTTTAATTTGCAGCAGAACCAAATCTCTAAATTGGAAACTAGACCTGGTAAATTCCTGGCATATAAAGGTATATATCAGGGAAGAACTGTGGCATGGTGATAGGACATCTGCTTTGAAGGTCCCAGGTTCAATCACTGGCATCCCCCATTAATAGGATTAGGTAGCATGTAATGTGAAAGACTTCTGCCTGAGACCTTGGAGAGCCACTGCCAATTAGAGCAGACAATACTGACCCTGATAGACCAATGAGTTGATTCAGCATAAGGCTGCTTCATGTGCTCAAGTGATATGAATTGGTAGAATATAAAGGGCAATACAGTTAAGCATATCCCCAAGGAGTCTAAGAGATCTTTTATTTAGCTTTAATAGAAATGTCCAAAATCAAGACTCTTCTGTGGGCACATTTGTGGGCCTTCTTCTTCAAGAAGATGATATTGGATTTATACCCCACCCAATATTCAGAGTCTCAGAGTGGCTTACAATCTCTTTTACCTTCCCCTCCCCCACAACAGACACCCTGTGAGGTGGGTGGGGCTGAGAGAGCTCTCCCAGAAGCTGCCCTTTCAAGGACAGTTGGTAGAACTGGGAAAGTTGGTAGAAACCATTATCAAGGACAGAGTGAGTAGGCACATTGATGAACACAAATTATTGAGGAAGACTCAGCATGGGTTCTGTAAGGGAAGAGCTTGCCTCACTAACCTGTTACAGTTCTTTGAGGGGGTGAACAAACATGTGGACAAAGGGGATGCACTAGATGTTGTTTACCTTGACTTCCAGAAAGCTTTTGATAAAGTTCCTCATCAAAGGCTCCTTAGTAAGCTCGAGAGTCATGGAGTAAAAGGACAGGTCCTTTTGGGGATCAAAAACTGGCTAATTAATAGGAAGCAGAGAGTGAGTATAAATGGGCAGTCTTCGCAGTGGAGGACAGTAAGCAGTGGGCTGTCGCAGGGCTCAGTACTGGGTCCCATGCTCTTTAACTTGTTCATTAATGATTTGGAGTTGGGAGTGAGCAGTGAAGTGGCCAAGTTTGCAGATGACACTAAATTGTTCAGGGTGGTGAGAACCAGAGAGGATTGTGAGGCACTCCAAAGGGATCTGTTGAGGCTGAGTGAGTGGGCGTCAACATGGCAGATGAGGTTCAATGTGGCCAAGTGCAAAGTAATGCACATTGAGGCCAAGAATCCCAGCTACAAATACAAGTTGATGGGTTGTGTACTGGCAGAGACTGACCAAGAGAGAGATCTTGGGGTCATGGTAGATAACTCACTGAAAATGTCAAGACAGTGTGCGACTGCAATAAAAAAGGCCAACGACATGCTGGGAACTGAAAACAAATCAGCCAGTATCATAATGCCCCTGTATAAATTGATGGTGCGGTCTCATTTGGAATACTATGTACAATTCTGGTCACTGCACCTCAAAACGGATATTATAGCATTGGAAAAAGTGCAGAAAAGGGCAACTAAAATGATTAAAGGTTTGAAACACTTTCCCTATGAAGAAAGGTTAAAACACTTGGGGCTCTTTAGCTTGGAGAAACGTCGACTGCGGAGGGACATGATAGTGGTTTACAAGATTATTCATGGGATGGAGAAAGTAGAGAAATAAGTCCTTTTCTCCCTTTCTCACAATACAAGAACTTGTGGGCAATCAATGAAATTGCTGAGCAGTCAGGTTAAAACAGATAAAAGGAAGTATCTCTTTACCCAAAGGGTGATTAACATGTGGAATTCACTGCCACAGGAGGTGGCGGCAGCTACAAGCATAGCCAGCTTCAAGAGGGGATTGGATAAAAATATGGAGCAGAGGTCCATCAGTGGCTATTAGCCACAGTATGTCTGTCTGTCTGTCTATCTATCTTTGGCCACTTTGTGACACAGAGTGTTGGCTGGATGGGCCACTGGCCTAATCCAACATGGCTTCTCTTATGTTCTTAAGGACAGCTCTGTGATAGCTATGGCTGACTGAAGGCTGCAAGTGGAGGAGTGGAGAATCAAACCCAGTTCTCCCAGATAAGAGTCCATGCACTTAACCACTACACCAAACTGGCTCTCAAAAGAAAGCACTTCCTTTATAAATGATCAGTTTTTCTGCTTAAGCCCAGTTTCTCAGCTAACATTTAGATCTAACTAGAAATGATATTCTCAAAATACTGCTTTCCTTCCATGGCTTCCAACTGCTATTGACGAGTTCTTACAGACCTAGCACTCCTCAGTAATTCTGCTTCAGCTCCCATGTGGCCAGGATATGCAGTCCATGTGCCTGGTCATCTACAGCAGGGTTTGTAATCTGGTCACCACAGAAGGCCAGCAGGAAAGGAAGTGTGTAACCTCATCTTTTGAATCTTGAAAAATTTAAATATATAGTGCCATGAGCCCTGATTTTAAGCTCCAAATTGCTAAAACACTTTTTAAAGAAATAGTTTTAGAGATTTATTTATATTTCTATGGCACCTCCTCAGAGTCCTGTCCAAGGCAGTTTACAATAAAAATCACAATATTAAAAACAAGCCATTAAAAACACAAGCAGCACAAAAACTGTGTAAAATAGAGGCAGACACTGGTAAGACAAAATCTGCTAACTAAAAGCTTCAGTAAAAAGATGCGAGTTGGCCTGGCACCTAAAAGACAAAAAAGTAGGCACCAGGGGAAGGGCGTTCCAAAGGTGAGATGTCATCACAGAAAATGTCCTGTCTTTAGTTGCTATCCACCTCACCTCTGAAGGCATGGGCATGAAGAGCAGCATTTGAGAGGCAAGTTTTAACTGAAGGGTTGGCTATGATCCTTCAGGTACCCTGGCCTCAAGCTGTTTAGGGCTGTAAAGGTACGAAAATTGGTGCTGAATCTAGTCTAACTCCATAATCTTTCAGGCCAATTAAACTAAAACCCCTTTTACCAGGCAGAAAGAAAAAGCCTGTGCAGCAGTGGAGCCATGAGATAGTTCTGTGGTGGAAACTACCCACTGCCAGCCCCGTAGCCAGGATTTGAAGAATTGGGGGGACCTAAATTTTTCAGGGGGCACATAGTAGCCCCAACTTCCATGGCCTTCTCTCCTACCACCGCTGAGGAGGAAAGCTGCCAGCTCGCTGCCATACAGCCTCCCCCCTCCCCACAGTTGCCCCAAGGCGATCCCTTTCCACCCCTTTTCCAGCAGCTCTGGTGGGGAGCCACTCAGAGGTTTAGATACATGCTGCACGGTCTCCTGCCCTTACCTGTAGCATGATTCAGTTAGGCAAGGCCAGCGGGACAAGGGGGTGGGGGAAGGCACCACCAAGTCGCAGCTGACTTCTGGGGCTACAAGACCTCCAATTTGGATTTCTTCCTGTTGGAGGGCAAGCCGAGGCTGCCACAGCGCAGTCCCACCCTCACTCGGGAGCCAGCGAGACCAGGCCAGAAAACCCCTGCAGGCGAACATCACCTCTCCATTGATCCCCAGCCCCGGACTGCAGCTGGGACCTCCACTTGTGTGCACCAGTCTACCCTACCCTGCCCTGTCTGGCAGAGAAAGCCTGCAATGGAACCATCTGCCCCCTACCCCCGCTGCTCCACTTGAGGGCCAGAACGGCCTCTTCTTGGAGGTGCCCTCTAGCCCAACGTCAGCCCAAGGCGGAGCTTAACTTTCAGTCCTGGGCGCTGAAAGTGCCCTGTTGTTTCTGCTTGCTGAGGGGTCAGAGATTTCTTCCAGCCCCTAAGCAAGCAAAAACAACTCGGAGGTTAACTTTCAGTCCTGGGCGCACAAAGTGCCCCGTTGTTTCTGCTTGCTGAGGGGTCAGACATTTCTTCTAGCCCCTAAGCAAGCAAAAACAACTTGGAGCTTAACTTTCAGACCTGGGCTCTGAAAGTGCCCCATTGTTTCTGCTTGCTGAGGGGTCAGAGATTTCTTCCAGCCCCGAAGCAAGCAGATGAAAGGTGGAGCTTAACTTTCAGTCCTGGGCACTGAAAGTGCCCTGTTGTTTCTGCTTGCTGAGGGGTCAGAGATTTCTTCCAGCCCCTTAGCAAGCAGAAGCAACACCGACCTTAACTTTCAGTCCTGCGCTCCGAAAGTACCCCCTTGTTTCTGCTTGCTGAGGGGTCAGAGATTTCTTCCAGACCCTAAGCAAGCAGAAGCAACACTGACCTTAACTTTCAGTCCTGGGCAATCAAAGTGCCCCCTTAAGCAAGCTTAAGCAAGCATAAGCAATGGTGTATGATGATGGCAGAATGGAGAAGGATGCAGCCAAGGCACTGGAGGCTGGTTAGGGGCCCCAAGTCAGGGGGCCCTGCCTAGCAGTCAGGGGGCTGTGCTCCCACAGGGCTCCTCGTAGCTATGGGCCTGCCCACTGCCAATGCAGGACCCTGGAAAGAGGAAAGGGGAAAAAAGGCAGCAGATGATATAATTGGAGTCTGAGTTTGCACTGGGCATTTCCATAATTGTCACCTAGAAAGGAGCCCATGTTCCCATTACTGTGCCAAGTCAACTGCTCCCTCTCTCCACATCCCCCCCCCCAAAAAAGCTACCAATAAGAATGACCTTCCTGCTCTTCCTTTGATTGTTGTACATCAGTGGCCAATAATTCTTGCCAATAAAATGCCTCACTGGCAGTCGCTGAGGTCAGTAGTGTTGGGGGTAGTGTGTGTGTGCCTAAGCAAAGCTAGAAATAGACGTAAAATTAAAGAACTTTTTCTGATATTGATATCAACAGATAAAAGTTGTTCTGTACAAAGCAGAGTGGAAACTGTGGAAATCTTCAGCAGTGGTGACCAAAAGGTGCTGGAATGTCTAAACAGTACAGTAATGCAGTGGAATAGTTCTATGGAAGGCACAATGGGCTTCATAGGCAGTTCACACCACCAAACCAGTTGGTTAATTAGTTAAACCTTTTTTTTTCAGTCAAGGTCTTTTATCTTCCTTGCAGGAATCCATTTTTCACTGGAGGCATGACTCAGTGGCACAGGAGATCTCAGGCCTGCTGTGCCTACAGAAGATCAGAGGCTCAGACATTGGCACTCCCTTAGTTAAAAAGTTCAGATAGTACATGAAAGATCTTTTTGTACTTGAGAAGAATCTGGAGAGTGGCTGTCCACCAAAATATACAGCACTGACCCTGATAAACTAACAGTCTGGCTCAGTATAAGGCAGATTCCATGTAGTCATGTAAGTTGAAGACAAAAAAAAACCCTGCCAAAAATGTACAATGTTGAAAATGTTATTAACATTGCCTTTTCAAGTGCAAGCTGGCTGGCAGTTGTAGCCTGTTAATTACATGTGTAGTTAACCAAAAGCAGCTCAATTTTTTCAAAAACAGTTGCCAGCTCCAAAGAAGGCCAAGCAGCCACAACATGACACTATGCACCAAAGCAAAAAAGCAAATCAGCAGGTAGGTTGGCTGCAAGCTTTATAGTGAAGCAAGAAAATCCAACCTCCTTCTGCAGGTTCATTGAACTTTTTCAAATGTGACCAATTCTGGCATGCGGGCCTCTGAGTCATTCTGGTTTTCAGATTAGTCTCCACCAAAAGGTTTAGGAATCAAAAGGGGTCTGGACGCACAACAAGAATTTAATATGACAGTTCTTTGCTGAACGGGCCCCTTACTCAGCATGATGTAGGCAGCAATTCAATTTTGATTTCTGTATTACATGTTAAACAAGTCATTGCATGTTATATCACAAACACTGTCAGCTTAATTCTTTGGCACAAACACATTTCACTGTAATTTAATCAAAGTAACATTCTTTTTTCCCTTCTTTTTAGAATGAAGTCAGTGCAGGATGATGCAGCCAAGTAACATCTAATAGGTCTCAACGTCTCTTCCTCTTATGCATGGAGATGCTAATCAGCTCAAGGCTTTATGATGCAGTAGGGAAGTTGATTTATGCTAACTAGGAATAGGTGAATTCTGAAGCCAGAATATCCGTAACTGCTTTCTAGAGATTTAGACAACTGTCAGACTAAGTGACTTAATTATATTCATCATGTCAGTTTTGAAAACAATTACAATAGTATTACTGTCAATCCTTCAATAGTTTGTTCTGCACAACACTGGCATTTTCATTTTACTGCCACATACCTCTTCTATTAGGAAACCCCCCTCCCATCTATTTTCTATAGGAAGCCTGCTCAAGTTGGATGATAAAAAGAACTACTGCTGCTGCTGCTGAAAGGTTGTTGTCAGAGGAAGAGATTTCCTCTTGGCCTTGCCACTGGACCATTTGCACCATTATCAATTACTATTAAACAGCTGACACACATCTAAAAGTGTCACATAATATGTAAAAATAGCAGTATTATCTGTATACATTACAGGAGATGTGCAAAATATTGCCAGATTCTTTGGCTGCATCCAGTGCTCACTTACTGTTTGGAATATAAGAGTCCTACTAGATCAGACCAGCATTCCATCTAGTCCAGCATCTTGTTTCACTCAGTAGCCAAACAGTTACCATGGCGGGCCAACAAGCCAGCCACAGGGGCCAGACATAAGGACCAATGCTTTCCCTTGATGCTGCCTGTGCTAGTAATCACCATAGCTAGTAATCACTATGAATCCATCACAGGAAGTGAATTCCACAACTGAATTACTTTTAAGTAAAGAAGTAGTTCCTTTTGTCCTCAACTTATTGTCAATCAGCTTCTTTGGCTGCCCCTGAGTTCTAGTGTTATGGGAGAAGGAGAAGAAGCTCTTTCTTTGACCGATTCCACAGCCACTGTTGCTCCATCCCCAGGCTTCTCCTTTTGTCAGATCAAGCAATCAATTCCCCACCGGTTGCTGCACAGGTACATTTTGACCCATGGCTCCCTTCAGTTCTTCCTTCACCTTCCCAATCTGTTTTTTTGGAGATTGGGAAGGCACAGGGAGATTTGGAGGGAGCTGCAGGTCAAAATGTGCCCTCATAACAACTGGTGAGGAATTGTTTGCTTGATCCGATGAAAAGAGAAGCCTGGGGGCAGAGCAGCAGTGATAGCGGAATCTGTATTTATCTTCTTTCTCCATCCCATGCACAATTTTATAAACCTCTATCATACCCCCTCCTAGCCACCTACAAAACTGAAAAGTCCCAGACTCTTCAGCCTTTCACCAAAGGAAAGGTGCTCCAAGTCCCTTAAACATTTTGGTTGCCCTCTTCTGCATTTTCTCCAGCTATGCAATATAATTTTTTAAATAGTGACCAGAACTGTACCTAGATTTGTAAAATAGGGTCATACCACAGCCCTATACAATGGCATTCCAATGTTGCCTGTTTTATTTTCACTTTCTTAATAATCCTCAGCATGGAGTTTCTCTGTTTACACCCACCCCCACACCAAGTCAATGTTTTCACCAAACTATCCACTACAAAACCCAGAATTCTATTAGGAACATGGCATAAACCAGAACTTTCAGCAGTTTTACAATATACGGGTATGAGTGAAACATACAGAACACAATGAATTCAGATTGAATAGAAACCTAGATAATTTACAGTACCATCCCAGGCAGAGTTACACCTTTCTAAACTCTTTGACTTCAGTGGGTTCAGAATTGCCTAACTGCTTAGGATACAGAGAATGTGAGCAGTCACAGTACAAAACTGTTAATGGTATTTGCAGGGATTTTTTTTTTTGCAGGAACTTCTTTGAATATTAGACCACACACCCCTGATGTTGCCAATCCTCCTAGAGTTTACAGGGCTCTTAGTACAGGGCCTACTGTAAGCTCCAGGAGGATTGGCTACATCAGGGGTATGTGGCCTGATGTGCAAAGGAGTTTCTGCTACAAAAAAAAGCCCTGGGTATTGACTAATGGCTTAGGTTGGCAGTGAGGGTTTGACCATAGTTAATGGAAGATTTGAAGAATAGTTAATGCAGGATTTGAAGAAAAGCGCTGATGAGTTTCAGTCTGTATACTAAGACAAATCATGAAGCAATGAGAGACATGTAGAAGACTGGAAGGTACAGATATTCAGGACTAAATTATAATACTATGACCTTTGCCTCTGGAATGACTCTATAAAATGGATCATCATATTTAGAAATGTACCATTCTAAGGATAACAGCTCATCTAATGGTACCTAAAGTATCCTTTCAATATAAAGGTTTGGATCTTATGATCTAGGAACAGAACCCCAGGCATGGAATGGGAGTCTGTCTTTTTCCAGTGGTAGCCCCCTAAAACACTGTTCCTGACATCAGGGTCTACTGTGGGGGGGGGGGGGGGGGTCAGGTAAACTGTCTACCTTCCTTTGTAGGCAGAAGTGCCCTTGGGCTGGCAGAAACAGATCACAGGGTCCAATGCAACTCAGCATTTCTTTCCAAATACTCTATTGCTTTTTTCATATAATGATGTCCAAACCAAGGCACAATTAATTAATTAAAAAGACAAAATATAAAAAGACAACAAAATAACACATTAATTTAAAACCCTCTAAACACAAGTGAAAAGTTTACAAATAAGGAACTTTGCCGTTAACACTAGGGAGTCTCTTCTGGGGGAAAAGGTTTGTTATAAATTGTTATTTCACTTAGCCTTTTAATTTATTAATTATATATATATATTGGCTTTCCTACAAAGCTCAAAGTAACTTCTAAAACAAATACATAAATAATACAATTCTAATAAAATCAGTATTAGAAAAAGACTGAGGATGTCACGCAATATTCACTACACACTGTTGGCACAATTGGCCACTGACTTACTCCTTAAAGAGCCAGCAACTTGCTGGAGGGTGCCTTTCTGGGTTCCTTGAGAAAAGACCATGCATTTTAACTACTCTCACTATAATACAATCAAACATATCTACAGTCAGTTAATTTAGTCCTGAAACCACATCTGCATGTGAAAAGCCAACTTAGGTTTATAAAATATTCTTTTATTTAAAGCATTTCAAATTAATGTAAAAAAAAATTGTATGATCATTTAACAAATGATACACTCTTCCTTGACTTCTCCTGCCCATGAACTCATGTCAACAGCTGACTTTGTTTTTACAGCTGGAAAGACGCATCTTGTTTGCAATTTCCATCAGTAACAACTCCATAGTGAGGTAAGTTTTGACCTTGGGTTTCTTGAATACACAGAAAAAGCACAGAAAAAGATCATAGCACTCTTGTGCTTATGTGTTTGAAGTACTTTAAGGGTAGAAACAAAAGAATTTACCATCTCTTTCCAACACACAAAAAGTCTCACAATATTATGAAGTTAGGACTCTCAATCTGAATGTGAACTGTTCCTTATGCCATACAGTTTACAAAGACCTTGAGGTAAGGTTTCAGACCTGCTGAACTCTTTGTAGCAAGAAGTCATTCAGAACTAATTCTGGGTATTCAGAATACCCAGGTGGGGGCAGGGGATCCCTCGGTTTGGAGGCCCTCCCCCCGCTTCAGGGTCATCTGAAAGTGGTGCAGGGGGGGGGGGAGGGAAATGTCTGCTTGGCATTCCATTATTCCCTATGGAGACTGATTCCCATAGGATATGATGAAAAATTGATCCGCAGGTATCTGGGGCTCTAGAGGGGCTATTATTTGAGGTAGGGACACCAAATTTACAGCATAGCATCCAGTGCCTCCCTGCAAAATATCCTCCAACATTCAAAAGGATTGGGCTGGGGGTCCAATTCTATGAGCCCATAAAGAAGGTGCCCCTATCCTTCATTATTTCCAAAGGAGGGAAGGCATTTAAAAGGTGAGCAGTCCCCTTAAATGTGATGGCCAGAACTTCCTTTGGCATTCACTTATGCTCGTCACAACCTTGCTTCTGGTTCCACCCCCAAAGTCTCCCAGCTCCACCCCCAAAGTCCCCAGATATTTCTTCAATTGGACTTGGCAACCCTACCACAAACTCTGCTTGTGAAATACACCAGCATATTTGTTTCCTAAGGAAAAGCCTTGGAACAAACATTACAGAGCTAAGCTAGAATAAAAAGTACATGGGAGAGGCATGGAGGAATTGGATATTTGCTGTTTATATGCTATAGTACTATGTTATAGTCTAATAGTACTAGTCGTATTATAGTACTGTGGTGTAGTATAATAGATAACAAATTGTGTTTGGGCAAAGGAGATGCAGATTCAAATATCTGTACAGCCACAATGCTTACAGGCTGACCTCAGGCAAATTACTTCATCTCTATCCAAGATATCCAAAAAGACTGATGTGAACAGAATCGCCTAGCACAGTGAAATGATATATACATTATTTAAAATTTTAAAAATACATGCACTGCATCATTAATATGTATAGGCTGTATAAAGTTCAAATTCAAATGTGACTATCCAGAGTAAAACAAAAACAACCAAGGCTTTTTTTTAATGGTTGTGAAAAGTGCTGCCTATTTCTGTGTAAATTTGTAAAAAACGAAAGGCTGCGTTATAAAATATCTTACAAGCAACAGAGGGTCACAACTCTTTGGCAAGTAGTTAGTTTAGCAATTTGAACCCCACTTTTCTCCTCAACAGTGACCCAAGGCAGTTTAAAACACTGTTTGTGCTTGCTCCATTTTACATTTACATCTACCTCATAAGCAGGTTAGGCAGACAGAGCAACTGGCCCACAGTCACTTAGTAAGCTTCCATGGTAAAGAAGGGATTTGAACCTAACTCTCTGATATCCAAGTCCAACACTCTGCATTTTGCATATAGTATTATTACAAAGATGGGATCTGATGGGGGGAGGGATCTCATTTAACCCTCCTCCACTATTTTCTCTTTCCATTCCCTGGCCACAGCTTCTCCCCTTTTCCTGCTTCTTCCTCTCCTGTCCACTCTACCTTTATATGACCCACCCATCTTCAGCTTTCCCTGTTTCACTCCCCTTTACCCCCCCAAAACAATGGCATAGTTGTGCAGTGGTAGCTGCCCAGCCCAGATGAGTGCTGGAGAACCTGCAAAGACTTGCAGGGGATACTTCACCTTCTCTATCCCTCTCTCCACACTATTTCCTCTTTCCCTCCTCCTGGTGACTTTCATATTTTCTCCTTTCTTTGCTTCTCTTCTCCCTACCTCTTTCTAAAGTCACCTAGGGAGCTTCCACACAGAGTGGTGATTTTAATCTGGGCCTTCCAGATCTAGGGATGCCAGCCTCCAGGTGGGACATGGGGATGCCCCAGAATTAAAGCTCATTTCCAAACTAAAGAGATCAGTTCCCCTGGAGAAAATGGGTGCTTCGGAAGATATACTCTATGGCATTGTGACCTGTCCTCTCCAGGCTCCATCCCTAAATCTCCAAGAGTTTCTTGACCTGGATCTAGCATCACCCCATACCCTACCCTGCTAGTGGCCTGCGGGGACCTGGCAACCCTATCCAGATCCTGGTCTGAAACTCCATCTACTGCACCATACAGGCTTTCATGGGGGGCTGATGTTGAACAGTAGCAAGCATCTAGATCTGAGTGAGTAATGCAAGTCAGTGGTAACAGTTTGTCTGGTGATTGTTTGGGACTAATAAATCTTCTCTCAAATGCTAAAACAGACCTTTGAGTGCCCTGTCTCCTCCCTCTATCTTTTACTAACAGTAACTAAGGCTGGAAAGCTGGCAATACTGTTGTCAATACTGCTTGGCAATGACCACTGAGAGCATTTGTTTTCTTCAAGGTACAGGCACTGCTTCTATAATTTTAAAGGCTTTTAACCCCCTAATGTTTTTTAAAGGGCTTTTTTTTTAGATTTCAGATTTTTCAGCACACCTGGAGTTTCTTCAAGTTCACAGAAAGCTTCATCTTGTCTGCTCATGGCTCCTGTCTCCGGATTTAAGTATCCAAGATTTGATCGCCTTCAGAATTACATATATTGATGGAGGAATGCCAAACAACCATTGATGTGTACATTCCACTTATTCTCTGATATTGGTGTTCTAGAGGTACTGATTTTATGAAAAGTCATATTAAGATGATCCACCAAAATTGCAATGAATTTTAAGATTCCCTCCCTTTATATTTAGCTCTGTAAGCACAAATTTTTAATACAATATTTTATTTCACGGTGCCCCCTTCCCACAACAATGGAGGCTAGAATAGTTCTCCTTTAAAACAGTTAAAGTGTAAATTGTCAGGATTCTGAAAAGAACATAAATGCACACATATGTGCCTTAATGATTATGGTATCCCTTAATCAAAGTATTAATATTCCCTCTCCTAAGCCAGTGTTCAACCATGTTAATAAAAAAAAAAGATGAGGAGATTGCTTTCCCCAAGTAGCAAAGCTTAATTTAAACTTAATTCTATATGGAAACAAGCTTCTCCATTTTTCCTCTTATCCACACACAGAGAGACTTTGCTCATTGCTTTCTATTCTCCCCTACAATTAAAACTCTTTTATTTTGTAAAAGCGAAACATGGAAATTTTACTACTGAGATAGTCCTATCAAAACTGGCATGCTTGTACATACCATCAGTTTTCATCTATTTAGATGCTGTGATTCCCCCACCCCCAAATCTATAATATTTGTCTTTCTCTCTTGTCACAGAGTAGAAAACCAGGCTATTGGGGAATAGGCAAAGAAAGAAAACACAAGGCCTGGATCGAAGAACATGGAGAGATACTGGAAGCATGTTGAAAATGCAAATCATACTTCCATACAGACCACTGGAAGACCACCTCTAGTTTCATAATGTATAGAACAAATTACTGTACTTCCATGCAGTCAAGAAAGCTAATGAAATCCACAGGAGCTACCAGATTCTTGGCTAAGGACCCCAATCACATGTCATGCTCATTTTACAGAAGTCCTGATTATGTGATTGTTTTTAAAGTAGCCGTTGTAACTTCAGTTGGAATCCATGAATTATAACAGCATTGTGTCATGCATGGGCTAAATTAAAAAAAACAACACTCTAATTCCATTTCATTTAACTGATACTGAATCCAAACTTTCCCCCCCTGAATTTGTGGGGCTAGCTGTAAAAAAATCTGTCAAGTCTGCTAACATTTAATGTCTACTGAAAGCTGACTGTGTGATTGAGGTCCTTAGCCAAGAATCTGGCAGCTCTTGTAGATTTAATTAACTTTCTGTATGGTTGGCCTACTTAACATGCAGTCATATTCGAAATGGACTCCATACATAAATCATATGTTATGTGTCACTGCCTCCTAATGTGCAGCACAAATAACTTCCAGCATGAACCAAGAGACTCTTGCATGAATGTCTTACAGCGCAGATGCCCAGTTTACATGTGTTTCCCACTCAAATACTACATGTGTGACAAGGTGGACCTTTACAATCATACAGAGATCTAGTTCACACTGGAGGATAGGCACATAGAATGGCTCCTCTGCCAGTATTGAAATACTATCCCCAGCTACATATATGAACCAAGGTATCAAGGTCATAACAAGAGTGGTCTCTTGGACAGATGAACTTTATATTGGAGCTATGAAACAGTTATCTAAATATATTCTATAGTCCATTTCAGTGACAATGCCAAACCACATTTTCCGATAACTCTGTTTTGTGAAACCAGGACACAGCTTTCCTTGACAGTCAAATTCTGGTTTGTTTTGACAAATGCTGGCTTCACTGCCTTTGCTCTAGCCAAGTATCTCTAACTGGGGAGTGGTTGGGGGTGGCACTGGGAAACAAGGCAAAAATGAGCCAGTATGTCTGCCTTCATACATCACACAAAACCACAGCTAAGAGTAATTGTGGTAAACAAGTCGACTTCAAACCATGCTTGCACAGCCTGGTTTGGCAGAACCTCACTAGCCTTACTTTAGTAGAGTGGCTCACATTTAGACAATGATTCCAACTCCAAATCCATGCCATTTATACTTATTTGGGTAGCCTTGGCTAAATTAGTGACTGCTCAAATCTCAGCTCATAAACTGTATTATTCTTTGCATCATCAGTATCAATCGCTATTAAGTATTAAAGTCACAACAGGATCATCCTTATCAATTGCTATTAAGTATTAAAGTCACAATAGGATCAATTATTTCCATTCGTTTTCCTACATGTAAAATTGAATAAGGATTGTAAAACACTTTCTAGATTGTAAGTACTACGAGGATGCTAAATTCCACCATGTCCAACACCAATATCCTTGGATTTGTGCTTAAAACGAGTTGTGTGGATGCAATGAAAGGCTTAAAAAAAGATTAATCTTTCATTTATTCATATACACAACTTGTCTAGTCCTAAGGATTTAGGGAGATTAGCTCATTAAGACTGCAATAAAGCATTATTTAAGGTATATGTGTTGGACTCCGAGACATGTAGGGATTCATAAATGGTGGGTGGAGTGGGGTGGAGGGAACACAGCACCCAAACCCTGGAACTTCAAAATGTGCCTTGAAGACTACAGCCATCTGGACTTCTAGTATGACAAGCTTCCTTTGACCCATCTGCATCGAGAAATCTGTTACAGTCTTCAGCAGCTGAAATCTGTACATGCTTGTGAAGGGCATATCTAAGTACAGCTCGCTACACCATTCTGCTGTGTCTGAGTGGATAGTTGAAACATGATGAAATGTACCTAATCCATATTAACCAACCCTAGGTACACAACCTGTATCTTAGTATGGAGCACAATGAGTAGAATCAAGAGACACGCAAACCCTAATTGCTCAATCCAGTCCTGTATAGGGCATTAATGCATCTAGGGGGAAGTGAGTTATGATGGCTTCATTAATACTATCTTGGTTGATACAAACTGCACTTTTTATATTCATAACGCAGGTTTTGAGATAGGAACTGGGAGGTAGATGTGAACAGGGAGGAAGATGAGCAAATGATGAGAATCACAGCACTTAGGTTTGGTTCTGTGGGGCGAAGAACTGCTTTCAGAGTGGGACCTTCTTTCTTCCCCTTTCACATTGTAGCTCAAAATGCCCTTGAACTGTTGCTCCCAGGTGATAAGGGACCAGCTAAAAGCAATGTTACACAGGCTATTTTGGGCTACAACAGGAGGGTAGCGGTGAGAAAGTTGCTCTCTGTTGGGAAAAATCCTTCTGATCACAGAAACACCACCGGATCCAAGCCATATACAGGTTTCCTATAGCCCCTAGTGACATGTAATTATATACACAATGCACAGACAGCCATAAAAAATTCAATCCAAAACTTAACTTGAGAAGCATAAATAGATGAGAATAGGTAAACCAGATAAACTACAACTAAAGTCAAAACAGCAATAATTAAGCAAAAACAAAAGACTGGCAGGAGCATAGTCCATATGAGAATGTTTTACCTGATAAAATCAATAAGGTCAGGCTCTATCAGGCCTCTTTAATGGAGGATAGCTCAGATACTACAAAACACTGACCCAATCTTTCATACAGAGTACTTCACAAATAGATAGGTCCCCCCACTCCCTTAGATCCCAGTGAGATCCTCACACTGAAGAAGATGCTGTGTAGACTACGCTATGTTTAGGTCATCAGGACTTGATATAAAAGGAGTAAGTATTACTTACATTGAGCCTAGAAACTGATAGGAAGTCATGTAAATAAAAGACTACTAGTTATTCTTTGCGCTGGTCAAAAACAAAGTCATCTCATTTTGCTCCAGTAACCAGTTTCCAAACAATCTTCAAGGGTAGTACAGGAATCGGTAAGGAGCACAGCACAGGACGGAGTCAATCTCTGGTACTGTCAGTAATTTACATTAACTAATTTGACGTAGTCAGTTCACGAATTTATCAAGGCATGAATAACAGCTTCCACATTTTAGGCAGGGAAGGAAATCAAATTGGATCAGGGGAGTGCTTCCAGAATGCTGAGCGTTAGCAGGCAAATCAATAATCCTGGCACAAGGTGTTCTCCATACTTTTTTTTAATGAAGACCACATACTGCCAGCTTAACTTTTTCTTAAATATCTCCAAAGAAAATTATTCAACAACTTCCCAAAGCAGTTTGTTATATTTTGAAATGATTTTTAGGTATACTAATTTTTTAATAGTGTGCGGACTCTTATCAGGGAGAACCGGTTTGATTTCCCACTCCTCCACTTGCACCTGCTAGCATGGCCTTGGGTCAGCCATAGCTCTGGCAGAGGTTGTCCTTGAAAGGGCAGCTGCTATGAGAGCCCTCTCCAGCCCCACCCACCTCACAGGGTGTCTGTTGTGGGGGAGGAAGGTAAAGGAGATTGTGAGCTGCTCTGAGACACTTTGGAGTGGAGGGCGGGATATAAATCCAATATCATCATCATCTTCTTTTTCCTGAATGTTTCATGTAAATCTATCTGCCTACAATTTAGATCAATTTTCACTTATATCAGTTTGTTTGCTACTTAAGCAAGTTGATGTTTTGTCTTAAATTTTGGCAACATGAACCTAGTTTACACACCAAGTTTCTATTCAGAATGTTTCTTGTGACTTTTGAAAATAAGGAATTATTTGTTGTAATGCTAAATTTAGCTCCATAAGTGTGTGTTCTTTAAATTCATGTTGATGATATGGGAGGACTTGCAAATTAAAACATACTGCATTTTTTCAGAGCACTTTTCTTTCCCCCCTCAGCCCTTAACATCTGGCAAGTTTTTATAACCAGATTTCCTTTTTCCAAATGCCTTTCTAGCTTATTTCTGGATAGCAATCTTTGTTAAGCTAGAATCTCTCTCTAGGAAATGACTTGCTGAGTCCTAAAGTCAATGACAGGCTCTTCATAACTAACAATTTGATCCCATTTCTCCACAAGGGATTTTTTAGGGCTTCTTAGCTTAAACAGCAACTTACTACAGAATCACTCTGGATGTCGTTGATACAGAAAGCATTATTAAAATTCATTTTCATGGCCATTACAGGGCAGTTCTTAGAAGAGTCACCCTTCAAAGTTCACTGAAGTTGAACAGCTTAGAAGAGTATACTCTTTCCTTAGGCTTGCAATGTCACACTTCATCACAATAGGGCAAGAATTTTTCTCAAGACCCAATTTCCAAGTGTTTTTACAGATTCATTCATGAAAGTTGCTTAGAAATTTGAAGGCCCTAACAAACATGCCCAATTTCCCTGGTGTTTTGCTTGTTTCTCCGTTATTTATGTTACTGGGATATTTTATTAACCACAAGAATGACTAATGTACATATAAAAAGGTATTTCTTTCTAAGGCCTATAGAACATCATAGTGGATCAAAGTTAGCTATATAATGGATATTGAGAGCTATGGCCATGCCACTCCTTACATGAAAGCTATGTATCTGAATCTTAGCTTCAGTTTATTTAAAAAGACATGAAGAAAGAAATCAGACTGCTTTGTTTTCAATTGCATGGTCAACATAAGGCCTATTCATTGTATATCACAGGCTTTGATCATTTTCTGAAAAGGTGCTCATAGGCAGCAACCTTTCAATATTTATGCAGATACAATGCCGTCTTGGAAACACTAACATTATGTTGGAGGCAAGCCTGCATTTGGATCACTTGATTTTTCAAAATTGTATTCCTGATGGAAGTTGCACCTCCTCACTAGAGTCCCCCCCCCTCATCCCTTATTGCTATTTCGTTGTGTGGGTACTCCTGTGACCCTGAAAATGATCATTCTGGAATCAAAGGGGGCTGCAACAACAGATAGGAATGTAGGGGAAACTCTATCCTTCATCCAAGGAGTGGTAGGTTAATGCTGGCCAACAATATATACACATTTCAGAATTCATAGTACGGTTATTCACCAACTTCTTTGGATTTCCTTTAATGAAACGTGTAATTAGATTACCGCATGTGGAATCAGTACTTGTGGAGACACCAGTGTTTCCTTGACTATAAGCTAATGTAGGCTAAACTACTTTGTAGGTTTCTCATTTTCTAGGGTAACCTGATTCCTCCTGGAAGCTGACAGATGGAGGGGTGACTTACTGGGAGAAAAAGAAAGGTGCATTCTACAGTGCTGGTGTCGTATAGTGTTATGTACTGAATTTTAGGTTTTGAGGAAGCTTTCACGGGTGCCTGGGCAGAGGCTAGAGACTGATTGATTTAAACTCAAAGTAGCAACCAATGAGTGATCTTGGCTGTGAAACCTGACTGCCATGATTTGGTATGGGAATTGGGTGTGTGTTTCTTTTGCATTAATATAAGTGGGGTCTCGGCCCCGCCATGTTGTCTTAGTATGTATTTGCCAATAAAGCAGTTGAACTCCAACACATTGAACCGAGTATTTAACACTGGCGGTGAGGATGAGATTTTGTTGAGTCAGCCTATCCCTGAGCCACACCGCATGTACCACATACCGAGCTCCAGTGCCATGCACTCATCTCGCAATGCATCACGGCTGGGATCATGGCTGTTGCTCCGGGACAGCATCTGCCAGAGTTTGCCCCCACTCACTCAGAGTTGTGGGAAACCTGGGTGGACTGGCTGAAATATTATGTGCTATTCCACAAGATCAAGGATGAGATGGACAAGAAATCGCTCCCGCTCAGTGCTTGTGGCATCACTACCCTGCAACTGGTGAAGCAGCTCATTGCTCCGACCACTCTAGAAGCCACCTCATACAAGGTCCTGATCAGGACAATCACAAACTATTTGGCACCCCGGCCAATCCATTTGGCATGCCAGCACAAGTTCTACACCCAGCAACAGAAGCCCGCCAAGTTGGCTGCTGACTACCTTGCCAAGCTGCAAGACCTCGCCCTGCACTGCAAGACAGGTTCATGGTGGTGATCTGGGATGGCAAACTGCACTGCAAGCTCCTTGTCCAGGATGACCCCACCCTGACAAAAGCACTCCGACAGGCCACCTCGTTCAAGCAGTCCCACAGAGACCGCCCCGCAACAGCAGCACATCAGGCTACTGTATCATCTGCCTCTGAAGCATCGGACAGTGAGGAGACCCACTAGTTCCGACATCTGCCTCACTGCAAGAGCCGCCCAGCGGCCATGGCATGCCTTACAGACAAGCCAACCCCAGCTTTCTGCGCCAGCTGCAAAGACCTGCACAAGCATTGCTCCTGCTCGTTCCGGAACACGTGTCAAACTGTTGCAGAGTGGGCCACGTCGCCCGGGCCTGCAGGGCCAAGGAAAACTGTAGGTGCCAGATGACCCACCAGGAATTGGCGGAGCTGCACACCACCTCCAGGTACTGTGTTTGCCCCAAGACACCCCTGACAAAATTAAAGTCACGGTATGGATCAACGGGGCCCCTTGCTAAATGGAAATTGACTCTGGGTCCTCTATATCCATTATTTCAGAGGACACCTTTAAGAAATTCTGCCCCAAGGGAGGTCCTCCACTACGGCCCATTGGATTCATCCTGAGAGACTTTCAAAAGAACCCAGTGTACATAAAGGGGTGGGGCCGTTTCCAAGTGTAGTTCAAGCATTTTGACGGCATGTTGGACTTTGTGGTGGGAGGCAAGCTCATGAACCTACTCGGACTAGCCGGGTTCGAACCCCTCAGGATAGAAATCATAGGGGTAAAGCAGAATCAGCCTCACAGTTTTACACACACCTGTGAGGAGGAGAAAACCATAGAAGAAGACTGTATTTTTATACCCCGCCCTTCTCTCTGAATCAAGGGTCTCACAGAGTCACTTACAATCGCCTTTATCTTCTTCCCCCACAACAAACACCCTGTGAAGTGGGTGGGACTAAGAGATAACTTCTACAAGAGCTATGGCTGACCCAAGGCCATTCCAGCAGCTGCAAGTGGAAGAGTGGGGAATCAAACCTGGTGCTCTCAGCTAAGAGTCCACACACTTAACCACTACACCAAACTAGCTCTCAAAAGAAAGCACTTCCTTTATAAATGGTCATCTTTTCTGCTTAAGCCCAGTTTCTCAGCTAACATTTAGATCTAACTAGACATGCTATTCTCAAAAATACTGCGCCTCACAACATGTTTGGACTGGCTGCATCCCAACAATTCTCTGGAGCAGCACCCTAATCCAGTTTGGTGTAGTGGTTAAGTGCACGGACTCTTATCTGGGAGAACCGGGTTTGATTCCCCACTCCTCCACTTGCAGCTGCTGGAATGGCCTTGGGTTAGCCATAGCTCTGGCAGAGGTTGTCCTTGAAAGGGCAGCTGCTGTGAGAACCCTCTCCAGCCCCACCCACCTCATAGGGTGTCTGTTGTGGGGGAGGAAGATAAAGGAGATTGTGAGCCGCTCTGAGACTCTTCGGAGTGGAGGGCAGGATATAAATCCAATATCTTCTTCTTCTTCTTAACCCGATGAACCAAGAAGCACCCAGAGAATTCTTTCCAGGTGACCCTGTGTACTCCCAGAACTTTGCGAGCGGCCCCGAATGGATTCCTGCCAGGGTGATGCAAGTCACTGGCCCCTGTTTCTATGAGGTGTTGACTGAACGGGGTTCAAAGAGGAAGACAGAGACCGAGAGGAGCCAGCATTGTCACAGATGGGGAACGAGCCAGCACCATGCAGCCCAGTGCCGAATACTCACAAAGTGGACCCTCTGCCCCCGAAATTCCTGGTGGAGTTCCTGATTCCCAGCCACTGCCGAGCATTCCTGTTTCCACACCACAGCCGTGTGAGGCTGAGACCACACTGACCTTGGCTCCTAAGGCACCTCCTCCTCTGGCCAAGCCCCAATGCTTACAGAGGGAACACCGCTGACTAGAGTACCTTGAGGACTATGTGTGTTAAGTAATTTCGAACTGGGGGGAGGAGTGCTATGTACTGAATTTAAGGCCTGCAGATCTTTGTAAAAGAGATGAAGTGCCAGCAAATTACTGAATTTAAGGTTCAAAAAGGAAGCTTTTGTGCACGCCCGGGCAGCTGCAGGAAAGTTAGAGACTCTGATTGATTTGAACTCAAAGCAGCAACCAATGAGTGGTCTTCGCGCAAAACTTGACTGCCATGATTTGATATGGGAATCGGATGTGTGTGTGTTTCTTTTGCATGAATATAAGCGGGGTCTTGGCCCCCCCATGTTGTCAGTATATAGTTGCCAATTAAGCATGTTCCTGGTTGAACTCCCAACACATCGAACCCAGTATTTAGAACACAGAAAGTGGTATCAACATGTCAGTGACTTCCAAGTGATGCTCTGGTATTTGGGCAAAAACTCTATGGTAAAACCAGTTTCTACCATAGTTTTTGTCCAAGTGCTTGGTGTGATTATGTAACTTTTTATGCAACACCAGCAACATGGCTTGGGTCTTTCTCTTTCTACTAGTAAGTTTCCCCTTGGTCACTGATGAGCAGCCGGGGGGCAGGGCCTGGCAGAAGGGGAACCCCACCTCCCCCAAGGGGGCTGAAAGCTATCCTTTTCTGTCTGTTGTGCCTCTTTGGTGACCAGATTGTTATGAAAGTCATGATATGTAATACCTACAACATTGAAATCAATGGAATGAATCATCCTGACTAAGGTCATGCCGCAGTTTATATATAACTATTCCCCTAGCCACCCACTCCTTCCCACAAACATATGTAACCAAGGCCTAATCTACACATACTGCAGAATGAAGAAGTAAAACAGACTATAAAACTTTAGACTACACATGGAGGGTTCCACTTCTGAAAACTCCTGAATGTCAAAATCTTTTTGCAAGTTTTAAAATGCTCACACATCACATCAAACAGAGAGGTTCTAATCCTCTATGCACTCTGTTGCTAGTAGTCTATTTGCAAGGAATTTTTAATTTTTTTTAAAAAGTATGACTGCCTCCCCCCCACCCTCATCTGCAGTCTGAAACTATCCTACAGCATCATCAGAACTTGACTACCTCATTCTACTGCACGTGTAGATCCTACCCTATATTCCTATCTACATGAACTTCAGGCTTTCCACAAACACTTAATGACATTTAGCCATGTAAATGATTGATTTAGACAGCCAGTGTGGTGTAGTAGTTAAAGTGGCAGATGAGGATCCAAGAGACCCAGGTTCAAATTGCTTCTCTGCCATGAGACTCACTGGGTGTCTCTGAGTTAATCACTCTTTCTCAGCCTTACCTACTTCATTCACAGGCTGTAGCGAAGATTAAATTGAAAAAGAAGCATGTAGAGTGAGCACCTTAAGAGAAAGGGTAGGACAAAAAACCCACTAGACAGTTAGTATTATAATATTTATGTGCATCCTTCTGCATTGTGTCAACCAGCATCGTGGCCTGAAGATCTTTGTAAAAGAGATGAAGTACCTGCAAATTCCTAGTTCCAGACCTATGCCTGTTCTGCTGAGAAAGGGAACAGTAAGGGTTAAAACAGTGAATCACAAAAGCACACACTTCATAAGTTTCATCTAAACTGAAGTTAAATCCACCTGGCAATTATGCCTTTCTTGCTTGAGGACTTGTTCTCTAATGCATTTCAAAGCGGAAGAGACACTGTGGTTATACAGCAAATTACTGCACACTAGTAACAGGGTTAGATTGGAGACCTAGGAGGTCTCCGAAAGAAGGAAAGAGAAAATTGCCTAGTTCCCATGGGCATTGTAGTGCAGGAATGAAACTAGAGAGAGACCCAGAGCGATGCGGAAAGGATGTATAGCCAGTGCCTCCTGCCACTGATGCTATGGTATGAGAACAGAATTACCTAGGGAACACAGAACTAATACTGGAGCTGATAAAAGTCACCTTAGAGTACCCTTGATCCTACGCCTGGCTACTTGTTTCCACAACAGATAATGGAATTATAGGCTTGGATCCAGTGATACACAAGTGGAAATGGACTTTGTACAGTTCTGCTTGTGCAAAACACCTAGCACTTTCCTCCTTATAGTGGCCAGAAACTGGTTGTGCAAGATTTTTCACAAGTGGGGATACAGTTAAGTTTTACTTAGCTCAAGCTGGTACTGTGGTCTTTTTTTCTGGCTCCAACTCATAAATGGATATAACTGATATACTTGGAATTGTGCTAACAAAAAAAGACTGACATTTTGTCAATAAAATTCAGTGGCAGGAATAAGTAATGCAAAATTGCACAGGTTTACTTTGTTTTGATTGCACAATTTGTTTTTATTTTTCACTTGCAATTTTTTTTGGAGGGGAGTAAAGATTTTGCTCAATATGAACGAACTACAGTAAAGAGGTGAAAACAATGGATATTCAACAGATATGTAAAGGCAGAAGGACAAGGACTATAGAGATGGGCAAAAAACAACAACTGAGCCATATTGAATGAAGTAAAATAAGTAGTAACATCTGTATCCTTTCATCCAGGTAGCAAATTATTCATTTTGATTTATTGCATACTTATACCCAATTATAGAAGGTAAAAGGGTACACGTGGTTTGTATCCAACAACAAAAAGAGACTTTGTTGCCAAAGGAGAGGAGGGGATGATTTTTGCAGTTTCATTGTCATAAGAACATAAAAGAAGCCATGTTGGATCAGGCCAATGGCCCATCCAGTCCAACATTGTCACACAGTAGCCAAAAAACCCAAGTGTCATCAAGAGGTCCACCAGTGGGGCTAGAAGCCCTTCCACTGTGCCCACCCCAAAGCACAAGAATATAGAGCATCACTGTCCTAGACAGATAGTTCCAACAATAAGCTGTGGCTAATAGCCACTGATGGACCTCTGCTCCATATGCTTATCCATTCTCCTCTTGAAGCTGTCTATGCTTGTAGCCGCCACCACTTGCTGTGGCAGTGAATTCAATGTGTTAATCACCCTTTGGGTGAAGAAGTACTTTCTTTTATCAGTTCTAACCCGATTGCTCAGCAATTTCATTGAATGCCCACTAATTCTTGCATTGTAAGAAAGGGAGAAAAGTACTTCTTTCTCTACCTTCTCTATCCCATGCATAATCTTGTAAACCTCTTATCATGTCACCCCAGTCGACATTTCTCCAAGTTAAAGAGCCCCAAGCATTTTAACCTTTCTTTATAGGGAAAGTGTTCCAACCCTTTAATCATTCAGTTTAATCATTCAATTTTCATTTAATTTAATCATTTAATCATCCTTTTACCTCTTGGTCTTTAACTTGCGGCCCCCACACTGTGCTCCCTATATTGATCATGAGGATGGGAGATCCAGTGGTTTGCAGCAGGAGGGAAAGTTGTGAGACTCCCCCTCTTCAAGCTCTGCTTGGCACCTGAATCTCACATGGAGGCAAGCCCACCATTTCTGCATGCTAATTATGTGTATGGGAAGACGAAGAAAGGATTGTATTTATTTTAGAGATGAGCATGAATGGAGGAAAAGATATGCCCAGGTAGCAAAAGGAGGGGGAGCAAGGAGCATGGTTGCTGACCTTGATTTTCCCTCCTCCCCATGTTCAGCCTAACTCTTATAACAACCTGTGCATGAACAAATGATATGTTGATAGGTCTGTCAGGCTCCTGTAAAAAATATGCAATCTATGGCCATTAGCTGCCACTTGGCTGACAAACTTTTTTTTTTGTGGGGGTTGTCTAGGCGCCAGTCTCATTAAAAAAAAAAACAACCTCCAGGGGTCTATATGTTAATTATCATATTTCTTACTTATCGCCACCACAAAGCCTTAATTTTAACCTTTTTCTATCATCTCTTATTTATGCTAAGACAACCTAAAATGCCAATGGTGATGGTGGGGGTGGATTTCTGTGCATGCACAAATTTCACTGTAACTGGTTTTGGGTCCTCCTTTTTAGTTCTCCAACTTTGTTTTACATACTTATCTGCAAACCTGTGGTTTCCTTCATTACTGAAGGTCTATTAATGCAATGTATTACATTATTTTTGAGAAAAACTGGCAGATTACGCTCAGATAACAGAAAGCAAGTGGGAGCAGCAGAATAATAATAATAATAAATTTTATTTGTACCCCGCCCTCCCCCGCCGAAGCAGGCTCAGGGCCAAGATGAAAGTCTTTGTGTTCAAAACACACTTTGACTGATTTCCCACTCACCTTGTTCTGGTCTCGTTGCTCTTTTTCCCTGCGGGGCTGCTGTTGGATTATGCACAAACTGCCCTGAGCCGGCAAGTTGCCCTGCCCCTTTTCAAGTTCCTTCTGCGGCAGACAGAAACCAGTTTTCAGAGGATCCTGCCGGCTGCGGAAGGAACTTGAAGAGAGGCAGAGCAACTCGCTGGTCCGGGGCAGCTTGTGCGAAATCCAGCAGCAGCCCTGCAGAGAAGAGGAGAGTGGCGTAAGTTTAGTGGGAAATGGGTCTCAGTCTCTTAGTTGACCTTGAGATCAACTGTTCATTTCCCCTCCCACTCTCCCCTGATCTAACTGGTGGTGGGGATCTTTCCAAAATTAGCTGAATCCCTCCAAGAGAAGGAAGCCAAGGTGAACAAGAGCTGTTGGGAGCAGTGCCTGGCAAGTTAAGAGATAATAATAATAAAAAATAGGGGCTCCATTTGTAGATAATAAGTACTACAACCAAATTTCCAGATGCCATGACAGCGTGGCATCCAAGCTTTGCTGAGCCCTGCTCTGGTTCATAACAAATTTCTGAAGAGGTGAACAAGTTGGCTATGCCTCTTGCAGATGAAGCTGTAGTAGCAATACATACTCTAATGCCATCATACAGACATGTTAAACTTCTTTATGACTGCAGTTCAGGGCTGTTTCAAACATGATGGATTCTACATGGCAATCAAGTTCTATGTCTTGGGTTCCCACAGGAGGGAAATTATGTATTATGTGCCATCAAGCTCCCTTCCAAATACTAAACCAGCTTAACTTCCAAGATCTGACAAGATCAGTCTATACCATGCTGTCTTCCCTCAAAGAAGGAAAACAGAGAAGCAAAAAAAGCAGAACACACACCCTTCATCATCCAGTCAATGCAATGTGGAGAGCAGGGAGGCACGTACAAGTATTTGGATTATATTCAGGGGTGGAATTCTAGCAGAAGAGCTTACAAGGCTCTTTTTTGTAAGTTCTTGGAGGATTGGCTACATCCGGGGTGTGTGGCCTAATATGCAAAGGAGCTCCTGCTAGAATTCCACCCCTGATTATATTCGCTGGCAACAGTAGACAAGACCTGGGTCTTCATAACTCACTTAAAATCTCCCCTAAAGACCAGGAGGATTGGTGAAATGTTCATTAGATTACAAAAAAAGAAAAAAAGTACAGTGTAAAACATTTGGGAACTCCAGACCAAAGTGATCAGTTATCTTGTAGACAACAAATAAAGGTAATAAAATGAATGACATAACAATGGCAAAAGTTATTATGTCATCTCAGACACCTTACCTGTAGCAGGAATTATGACCTACAGAGCTAAATACAGATTGCCAGTCATATACTGTATTACGGCCTGTCAGGAGCTGGACAGACCCCACCAATTCTTGTAGTCCCAGACAGGCAAAGAGGAGGGACCCAGAGATCCACCACACATGGTGAAAAGGTTGCATTCAGCCTGATGGGTTGTAACCTGTACAGATCCACTTTGGGCATTAGTGTAGGGAACACCCCAAAAAGAACATTTTACACTTGAGTTAAAGTGAACACTGCAAATATTCTCATGCAAGCTCTTTCTACTGGCCCAGGAAAGCGATGTTATTAATGACAATATCAAAGGAAGAACCAGGTATGCCACTCTGAGCTCCTTGGAGGAAAGATGGGCTAAAAGCATATCAAGATATGGGTTGTATAGCTTCCCTCCCTTTGCTTCTTATTGCACCATTAAAAGAAGAAAACAATAAAAAAAAAGCACTGATAAGGTACATAGTTCCTTAGAGTGTAAAAAGGAATTTGCAAAAATAGTAAGATTCCTGTAAGATGGGTCTGCATTATTTTGATCCAGATTTTACAAAGGAGGGATTGAGGCTGAAGGATAGCAGTTTCTCTATGGTCACCTAATGAAGTCCTAGATCAGTTAGGGCTTACCTGATTTCCAGTTTAGTCTTTTCACAGGGCAATCCTCCTAAGTCCACTAAAGTCAATGGGCTTACAAGGGTGTAACTCTGCTTAGGACTGCACTGTTAGCCACTGTACTGAATTAGCTGTGTGCTGGAAGCCTGGCTACACCTTCTATTAGGTTGTATAGTACAAAGTTGAAGTCAGGAGCTCCTTTAAGACCAACAAAGCTTACATTCTCAATAAAACTTCATTGACTTTAAAGGTGCTACTGGACTCCAGTTTTGTTCTATTGCTTCAGACCAACATGGCTGCCCACCTGGATCTAGCTGTATGGTACAGCCGCCCTGAGCCTGCTTCGGTGGGGAGGGCGGGGTATAAAATTTATTATTATTATTATTACAATTACACTTTCTCCTGAGCACTGGTGGGAAAAGTAACCACATATTAATTCTTCCTCTATTACCCACAGTTATAACTGGGGGAACTCATCAGAAACCTCTGTGCCATCCATAACAATCAGGATGGGGTGGATCTTATCAAAGGTAGCCCAGTCTCTCCAGTTATGGCCAGGAGTGAGAGGGGAAGTGAACAACAGCTCTTAGGTGCAGCAGCAGTCAAATTAAGCGACAACAGAAGTCAAAGGGTTTGCACTTGTTGGAAATAATAGGCACCAAAATGAGATTTCTAGGTGCCGTAACAGTTGGTGCCATGACAAGTGCGATTTCTTGAGTCCTGGTCTGGCTCATGACAAATGTCTGAAGAGGCAATCAGTTGAACAAGTTGGTCCTCAAATATGTATGCTCCTTTACATTACCATGTTACACAAATGACTGAACCCCCTGAAGAAGATTTGAAGGAGAACTTCAACATACTCTATTCGGGAAACCTTTGCTGCACCACCTTGTGAAATATATATGATGACAGTGCAATATAAACATCAAATAAATCATTCTACAAAGTTTCTTGATGATTACATTCTACTTTAATTTTTTTCCTCTGTCCAACATTCAGACATTGTAAATGTAATGCGACATTTATATAAAATTAAATAACAATAGTTGAAAAATAAATACATTTCATTAACATAAATACATAAAGAAACCCATTCTGCTGAAAAAAAACATTTCAGCCAATACTATACTCTTGTTTCAAAAGTGTCTGAAAACATGAAAGCAACACTCCATCTGGTACAGATGAAGTACAGACATATACAGCAGAAAGCTGGTGAGCTAAAATTGTCAAAAGAAAGTGTAGCAACGTAAAACTAAAATATGACCTTCCTCCACTACCTAAAATAGTAGCACATGGTATCAAAACGAGGTAGACAAACATTACTTGGTTGCACTTTTCAGGTAAAAGCAAGCAATTTTGGTTTAAGCCTTTTTAAAAAAAAATTCACCCATCCAGCACTGATTATATCATCACCATCCATTTAAAGTGCAATCCTATGGAGAATTACTCCAGTCTAAGCCCTGTGAAATCAATGGTTTGACAGTGGAGTAACTCTATGAAGGATTACATGGTTAAACTCTCTTAGAGTTCAGTTGCACACTGAATGTGGATATTTGCCATAAAGAGAAATCTCTATCATGATATGCAAGAAAGTGGCTCAGCCCTGCAGACTTTTCTCAGGAGGGAATTTTTCACATGGTAGGACTGCTGGAATTCAGCAAATACTTTGGTCACAAGACTCTTCACTAGAGAGTCACAGATCATTAATATGAAAGAGAAAAGGTTTACTACTCCCTGGCTGTAAAGAATGAAACTAGACCCTGACCTGGAATTTGAGATCCCCTACTCTTAAGGATCAGTTTGCAGTGAACAGCATTCAGATTTTAATCATTCCGCTCTCCATCCCTAGGCAGAAGAAAAGGGAGGATGGGCTGGAGAGGCTACAATTGTATTGGGGGGAGGGCAGGAGGACATGCAACTTGGGGGCACAACTTGGGGGCATCACAGAATCACATCCATTCTCTTTAAGCACCTTAACCCCAATTTTGCACACTACTCATTAAATTTTATGAACTACTGAAGTTATGCATAACCAGATTATAGCAGACAGTTTTTATAAAACCACAGAACTTGATTTAGAAAATCACCCGATTTAACTCTGTTTTGCACTAAAAAAAGTAACTCTTTAACTCATGGTTGCAGAAATAAACTGCAAATGCAACATGGGTTCATTCTACACATTTAAAAAATCACACTGTGGTTTAAAACTTGTTTTTTTTTGTTTACTTTGGGGATGGCAGGGCTACCCTGATTATTTTTAACCACCTGGGATGGTAATGTTACCACCAATACCTGGTATCACTGCTTCATAAAGAATACTGGCTTAAAACCAGGGCTTTTTATATAGCTGGAACTCATTTGCATATTAGGCTACATCCCTGTGATGTAGCCAATCCTCCTGGAGATTACAGTGGGCCCTGTACTAAAAGTCCAGTAAACTCTTGGGGGATTGGCTACATCAGGGGGTGTGGCCTACTATGCTAAGGAGTTCTTGCTACAAAAAAAGTCCTGATTAAAACCTTGCATTTTGACTCTGCCAGCACCCTGGAGACTGACAAAATTGTCAGGGTACAACTTTTCAAGGGTCAAAACTCCCTTTGTCGGATGCAAATAGGAATGGAAACCATTCTCTGTTCCTACTCATGTCTGATGAAGGGAGCTTTGACTCTTGAAAGCTTATACCCTAAGGAACTGCCGGACTCAAATTCAGCTGTTCTACTGCAGACCAACATGGCTGCCCTCTGAAACTGGATTAAATCCTGGACTTTCAGCCCTGAGGGTACAATAGTGAGGAGCAACTGCACAGTCAAGGACAATTAGGCCTGGCAGAGACTGTTCCAGAAGAACTCTGGGGTAAACTGACTGGAATGCATCTATTGTAGATAGTCTCAGTGGTTCAAAACACACACATAACACACCCATATGCATGCAAAATTGTACAATAGCCTTTCAACTCCCTGTCTCCTTTTGATTCATGACATATCAGCAGCAATGTTGCAGTACATAATTTGGAGAGAAAACCAGCTGCATGAGATGCCTATCTACATTTCTAGCACATACGGTTTTTAGCACCAGCTTATCCCTCAGCAGAGAAAGGAATACATTAGCACCTCAGATGAAAGTGTTTTACAGCACTGTCCCTTGTAATGGTAAAGCACCATGTAGATATTGCTTGAACAGATGTACAGCTATTACACAGTTGAGGTATGGAATTAAAACCGTCAAAGACATGCCTCAAAGGCTACACAAAGCACCATGCCAGCTTTTTGACTATGAAGACAATGCAGGTGTAAGGAAACTCTTGTATCTGTTAATGAGGCCTTTCTCTATAAAGGGCTTTAGAGACAAATTAAGATTTTTTAAATAGACTATGAGAAAACAATGTTATTTGGAAGTTAATTTGTCAGAGACTTTTAAATGGACACTCTATTGGTTGTCATTCCGGCCATTATGGTCTGATGCTTTAAATTCTCTTGGCTAGGGGGAAAAAATCAAATCAGTTGCAAAGGCCAAGTATTTGATAAAGCTATTTGAAAGTGGGGCAAGTTCTCTCAAGACTCTTGCCCTGCTATTTGTGTATGCACAAGTTACCTACCCAGGGATTATTTAGATGTTCTGCAAGAGGAAACAGCCTGCAAAGAACTGGTACCCCCCCAGGGTGGCTCTTACAGAAAGGGGGTAGCAGCATCCAAGATAAAACACCTCCCCTTCTTCTCCAAAAGTATCAGGGTGAGGAGAAACTAAAGAGAGTAAGAGGGTATTTCATACTGATATCCATGCATCACCCCAGGACACTGAAATCCTTTTAAAATTACAGTCACTTAGGCATACAGCTATGTAGCCAGGATATAATGTGATGCAAGGACAAGCATGCCACTATGACTTTGGCTGTCATAAAAGCTGCTTACAAGTAAAGTCATAGAGCTTTTTCGCACTAGCGTTTAACTCCGGCGTAGCACCCCATTTACCTCCGGATCTTTTCCTGGTTTTCGCACCTGTTGCTCCGGCGCTGCGGTTTGCTCCAGCGCTTCAGGGGTTTCACGCCGGAGTATGTTTTTCAACATGCTTCCGCAGTTTTTGAAAACCTCCGGATCCACACCGGATCCACTCCTCGGAGTTTGCTGTGGGAAATCCATCCACGCCGGATCGACTGCTTTGTGGGCGTCACCCTCTCCCTTTCCGTCCTCCCACCCCATCCACCCCCTTGGCCAATCATCAGCCGTTCGCGGCGCTTCCCAAAAGTGCCCGCACGGCCATTTTTTGTTTAAACTTCATATTTCTTGCGTAATAGCGATATTTCGAAATTAACAAATAGAAAAAAAAAAACCCTCCTGGAATAGCCTCAATTGCCACTTCAATTGGTTTCGTTAGAATTTTTTTTTATTATTATTGACTTTAGTTGCGTTATTTCGCTGTTGCGTTATCTCGCAACTACATTATACATTGTTGGGGGGGGGGAAATCTAGTGCCGGAGCGGGCCAAAGCATTCATGTGTGTGTGTTTTAAAAAGGCAATGCCTCCCTCAGCTGTGCCACCAGGATTTCTGGACCTGCACAAAATCGCCATGTATAAAATGGGAAGTTGAAGTCCTGCATTCTTCTCCCTGGCTATATTCCGCTCGGTTAGAAAATAGACGCGAGCTCGCTCTTCACACGCGCCACAGAAGGGGAAGGAGAGAATGGGGCGGGACGGGAGTTCTGGCAGCAGGAATCAGTCAGGTCCCCGTTGCAAGCGCCAGCCGGGGAGAGGGAAGAGCGCGGAGGAAATCCCAGCTTCGCCACCCGGGAGGGAGCGAGGCTGGGAAAGGAAGAAGCTGCCACACACACACACACACACACACACACAAACCCCTCGATTTCTCTCTCTTCGTTATTGCGATATTTCGCAACTTCAGAATTTGGGGGGGGGGGGTCTAGTGCTAGGATTCTCCACTGTGAATGCTTCTGTTAATACATAAAGGGCTGTGGAGGATACGACAGCTGCAGCCAATCCATAAGGAGCAGCAGCACACGTGATGCGGTTTGTCCACGAAAAGAAGGGGAAGGAACAGCTGTGACTGCTCGATGTTACGTTATTACGTCCTTACGCAACCAGACTTGCGCTTAAAAAAAAAATGATTGACAGGGCATCGAACTCAAGTCGATGCCAGTGGGAAAACGATTTGAGCCGGGGCTTCATGGAAAGCGACTCCGCAAATGAGTCCATGTGCGAAAACGAGGAAAATGAGCCGGACATAATTGCGCCGTGGAATAAGGGGAGCAAACGCTAAGTGCGAAAACGACCATAGTAAGTTAAAGGAAGTGAGAGCAAGTTGTCAGATTGTGGGGCACCTGTGCAACTGCTTAGAATCAAGGTGCCTTTGATGCTTTTACACAGGCTATGGATTCACAGAGCACAGATGCTTTAAAGCAGGACACTGCTGGCATTTTACGTGTTTGCTGTATGTTGCATCAATATGGAGCTACCCACAAGTATGCCCAAATTTCCAGAGACTGTTAACTCCTTCTGACACAGCAATAGCCACCAATGGAAAAATGTTTGAGGTCTGTCTAGTTAGCAATGACCCTGTGAGCAGGAAAGATTTTAGCCTTTTCATCTTTGCACTGGACATCAGAAATACCTGTAAATGTTTCTCTTCTTCAATCAAAAGCACGTACGATAGCAAAATGTTTTCAAACAAAACCATTCAGCTATAATGTGGCTGTTAAAAAAAGACACTGTGAAAAGTATCTCACTTTTGGGTCATTTCCGCACTAGACCTTTAATCTTGGTTCAGCCCTCTCCCCAAACTGATTTTCTACACTAGAATCATAAACTCATGGAGTTGGTTTCTATGATTCCATGCTGATAACACACATCAGTTCAGTACATATTTATACAATATGTTTCTCTCCAAATTTCAGGAAAACGAATGTTCTGCTTATCTTTATTTCTTGTGTTTCTTCAGGCACTATCATTTATGTCATTCCCATTTATTTAAAAAATATCAGAATGCTCTCCCATGTTACGAGGATACTCTGAAAGAGCTATATGGACATGGCAAGACAGATAGAGTCAGCTTAGCACTGGAATTCTCTCATAACTATAGTACTTTTGCAGAGGACTTGCAATAGTTGTTTTAAAAAGGAAGATTAAATGGTCCTTTTTAAGAGGGGGAAAAAAAAAGGTTTCCAGAAACTGGAAACTGAATGCTGAAATGATTCTTGTTTGTTTGCAAGGGGTTCCTTCATAATGGAGATTTGCAATGTGCAGCACTTGCAACGAGCTAATAAAATGAACAAACTTCATTATCAAGCAGAAAGTGCCTTTTTAAAGTGAATGGATTTCCTAACTGAAGCCCTTCCTGAATGCCTGTTTTATCTGGAATGCATCGATTCTTTTTTTAAGTGCAGTTTTCTTTTTTAAACAAAACAAAACAAACACACATACGCGCCCCAAATACTAGCACCGTGACTTTAAGCACACTCACTCCATTCCTATGAAATATCTGTAAAATGATTAACACCCCACCCCCACCCCCCATTCAGAAGTATGTTATGGTCGTACCGAGCTCCAAGGGCCAGTGTTCCAGGCAGCCTCGCGAGGGCAGTCCTGCACATTGCACTGCTCACGGTCTGGGGGCTTGTCAAGGATTTCACAGCTCAGATCAGTAAATCTCTCTCCATTGGGAAGCTGGCACACAACCAATCTCGTTCTGGTTCCTCCACCACATGGCTTGGTGCACTGGGAAAAGGCAGCAGACACAGATCATATCAGCAGTCATTGGGCTCATATACACGATTGCTTCTTCTCTTCTGTGATCCAACAGAGACCATTTGGATGACTTTAGAGGATGGCTCAAGTGAATACGTGAAGCTGCCTTATACCAAATCAGACCATCATGTATCAAGGTCAGTGCTGTCTACTTAGACTGGCAGCAGCTCTCTAGGGTCTCAGGCAGAGGTCTTTTGCATCACCTGCCACCTGATCCTTTTCACTGGAGATGCCAGTGATTGAACCTGGGACCTCCTGCATGCCAAGCATATGCTCTACCCACTGAGCCATAGCCCCTTTCCCTTAATCCATATGCATCTAGAAACAAGGGGGAAATGTATTTACGTATTTCATTTATGCTCTGCCACTCTTCCCAATGGGGATCCAAAGTGGCTTATATAATTCTCATCTCCTCCATTTTATCCCCACAACAATTTTGTTGGGTAGATTAGGCTGATAATGTGTGACTGGTCCAAGGTCACCTAACAAGCATCCAGGACACTGGGGATTTGAACCTGGGTCTCCCAAATCCTAGTCCAATGCTCTAATCACAAAATGCAGGCAATCATGTCAGAGTATTAAAACAAACTCTGAAAGGTTTGGATTTGATTGCAGGGGAGCACAAAATGTTACCTCTCTTCATATTTCTTTTTTTTTTGGGGGGGGGGGAGGTTTTGGAAAATGTAGGAGGGATCTTCACATCTGTAAATTCTGGGAAAAAATTAATATCAGCATTGATGCTCATAACAAATTTCATGAGACCTTATTTGACCTTATTTTCTAAAGAAAAATAAGCCCTAGATTAGCAGAATGGGGGATAAAACCAGAAATTTCTATAAGCACATGTCCTCTGAGGCTGTCCCTCCATTGTGGAGAGCCATTTCCATGGAAAATGGAGACAAAGATGTTGCAAAAAAGGGTTTTGTCCCCTCCCATAGTTCAAAGTCCTTCCAGTGCTTAAATCAAAGAGCTCTCACATTTGCAATGACAGGAGAATTACCAAGAGGGATAATCAGGAGATTTGGATAGCTGATGCTCTGATCACAGGGGTTCTCCTGTAGGGCTTTTAGCTGGCTCAGTTGTTGATTGCACTTACGGTCATTGATCAAAAGCTCCACAGGTGCTCTTTGCACACTCATGGAACTCAGGTATGACTTCTTCCACTCATTGCAACAAGGGCGCTTTGTCTAAGCAGCAGTATACCCATGAGCCCATGAATTCTCTGTAGATGGCAGTGTGATTCATACCCAAAATGAAAGTACTCATTTATTAAAATACATGATCAATAAATTTCATTGGGGGGGGCAAGTCAATGTAACTGTTTTAAATTAGGCATCAAACATTTAAGTCTTTAGCTGCTGTTTTCCAAACAAGTCCTATTCTTAATGAAGCATCACTTTTGAAAACAGACAACATCACTCACAATTTCATTGTGGTGCTTTTGCTCTTTTCGAAGACTGTGATTTTTTTTTTTTAATGAAGAGATGAAAGGAAATTTAAATGCAGCATAATATTAAACAACATTCTGTTTTCATAATCAACAATGCCTTTTGTTATTAAAATAACAATCTTGGCAGTGATTTGTTTGAAGAAGGTCATATTTTCCTTACCTCACCCCAGCTGCCATAGGCCCACTGAGGGCAAGGCCCTGATTCACACGACCTCTGCTCATCTGGTTTTGCTCTTCCATCACAATTGCTAGCAGTATATCCATTTTCATCCTGGCATACCACAACCCGCCGCTGAAATCCCCCAGCACATGTACTGGAACACTATAAAACATGATTATCAAAGGCTAAGAAAACTCATTCTAGGACACCTCACTGGTTCAACATTATCAGGTACTGAATGTTCCACATTTCATTCTCTTGCTTATAACCCACCCCCCTCGTCCCCCACTTCCTGTATTGTCTGCTTCATAAGAACTGGAAATTCTCCCATCAGCAGCTGCGATGGCATGATAAAAATATAAATATATCTTAAATGCAGTAGTGTTCAGATATTTATCCAAGTACAGAGACATTGATGGAATCTGGTTGTTCGTATGATCATACAGAACTGGAAGGGACTATGGCTAATTAAACAAAATCAACACTCTTAAAGCAGAATATTCTACACCAGGGGTCCCCAACCTTTTTGAGCCAGTGGGCAACAAAAAATGGCCACCACAGGAGGTAGAGCCAACCCCACAAAGGAAGTCGTAGTGCAAGGGACAAAAGCTACACTGGGAGAAAGTATGAGAGAGAATAAGTCCAACACTGAGAACAAAAACAGCAATGTTATTTTAATCTGTACAGTCAATCAGCTCTGCAGGAGCCAATCAGAAACTCTGCTGGGCAGGAAGCCTGCTGGGCTCCACCCTTTTCCTAAAAACTTATCAGGTAGCAGATAAGGTGTCACTGGGGGTCATGGTGTACATGGGCATCATGTTGAGGACCCTTCTCTTATACCAAAGACATCTTCAACAGGAGCATGCTCTGCCTTTCATTTTGTTATAAAAAGGCTAGCTCCTTATTGTGCAAGGTGTAATCAACTTACAGAATTCCCAGTTACAAGACACAATGCTAAGTACAATGCTTCTTAAAACTACACCAGGTTAACTATGGGAATAGGCCTGTCAACAGTTAACAGACCTATGAACCTATGAAGCTGCCTTATACTGAATCAGACCCTCGGTCCATCAAAGTCAGTATTGTCTACTCAGACTGGCAGCGGCTCTCCAGGGTCTCAAGGGGTGAGGTCAGATGTTCAGAAAATCCCGCTACGGGCATGAGTGGAGTTTGGGAGCATGTCGGATTTTAAGCGGTTGTCCAAACTTCAGCATCTGCGAATGGTGGTTAGCTCGTTCGAGTCCCGCATTGAGACGACTGGGGCATGGACTGCTTTAAATCCAGAACAAAATTCTTCTGACGGTTCCTGAGCGAAATTTCTCTGTTTGAAATTTTTCTGTTTGAACGCTCCATCGTTGGCAACTCGTTGGAAGCGCACCACTGCTTCCCGTCCAAAGCCCCCTGCAAGTGATATCACTGCGCCAGTGAATGAGCGAGCGAATGTTGGCTCGATAAATCGTTTACCCGCCCCTATGTCCGGAAACAAAACTCACTTTTGATGTGAACTAGATGTGAACTGATTTGAATTCCTGTTTTTTTTTCTGCACGCGTAGTGCTCGTGCTGGAAAAGTAGTGTCAACGGACTAGCAAAACTGTTAGTGATCCGACCCATTTAAAAGCAACGCGCATCCCCGCCCACGAGGTCATGGTGGGTGTGCGAGGTCTCTCGTGGAGAAGGGAGGAGACGCTGGATAGTGCAGATAGCGGACATCACTGCTCCTGCGCTAATGCAGATTGACGTCTCATGAAACGAGGTCCGGTAGAGCACTCTGATCGACCAGCGACGGGACCCACATGGGACAGAATGGGAGCCCGGCTGTTGTCTGATCAGAAAATTAATTGTGCGGATTATAATAGAGGCGCGTTGCAAATGGATTTAATGGTGAGTGTGACCGCACCCAAGCTGAGGTTTTTCACACCTATTTGCCTGGACCCTTTTTAGTTGGAGATGCCGGGGATTAAACCTGGGACCCTCTGCTTACCAAGCAGATGCTCTACCACTGAGCCACCATCCCTTCCCTGGCATGTTATGCTGATGGAGAAAATTATGGAGGTAAGATGATCTGGTCAAGAGGAATTTGTTAGATGTTGGCTTCCTTTCTTAACCTATTGGAATAGAACTAAACCCAATGAAAATGTTAGAGATATAATTCTACAGTATATATTGGTGGTGTGGTTAATATGATGCTACTGTCTGTGTCTTGGCTGCAAAGATATCAATGTTACTACTATCTGGTTGTGAGCGGGTATGTATTTAAGGCTGATTTTATTTATAATTCTTTTAGCTTTGCATTGGTGAAAAAAATAGTTAATAGCCATGTCCCAAAGCAGTATGCCTCTGAGTATCAGGGACAAAAAATGACCATCAGCGTGACACCCCACTTGTGAGCTTTAAGGCATCCAAATGGCCACTGCTGGAATCAGAATACTGAACCAGAAGGCTCTTGGGCTGAATTCATCCAGAAAATTTTGGGGTCATTTATGTCTGAGGAATGATTCTCCATTACTTTCTTAGGCAATTGCTTTTGGCTGTTATTATTCAGAATGCTTCTGCATAATAATAATAATAATAATAATAATAATAATAATAAATTTTATTTCTACCCCGCCCTCCCCGCAAAGCGGCTCAGGGCGGCTAACAGTAAATAATATATTAACATAAATAGTAAAACATTAGATTAACAATTAAAATTACACATAAAAACCCGTTAATTCAATTAAAATACTTAATTTACATTACATTATATATATATCTGGCAGTAATAGCTGTTCTGGCGCTGATTCTGCCAATTTAAATGGTGTTAAAGATGGCGGTTCTTCGTTCATTGCAACTCAGCAGTCCGTATCATTATAGGCGCGTCTAAAAAGGGCAGTCTTGCAGGCCCTGCGGAACTGGTCGAGGTTCCGCAGGGCCCGCACCTCCTCCGGGAGCTGGTTCCACAGTGCAGGTGCCGCAACTGAAAAGGCTCGCACCCTGGTGCTTTGGAGCCTGGCCTCTCTCGGCCCAGGGATGGTCATTTTGTTTTTACTTGCTGACCTCAGTGCCCTCTGGGGTTCATACGGGGAGAGACGGTCCCTTAGGTAGGCAGGTCCTCGGCCATATAGGGCTTTAAAGGTAATAACCAACACTTTGTACTGGACTCGGTAGATAACTGGCAGCCAGTGCAGTCCGCGCAGCCCCGGCTGTATGTGCTCCCATTTCGGGAGCCCCAGTAACAGCCTGGCCGCCGCATTCTGCACTAGCTGCAGCTTCCGAGTCCGGCACAGAGGTAGCCCCAAGTAGAGGGCATTACAGTAGTCCAATCTTGAGGTGACCGTTGCATGGATCACTGTTGCGAGGTCGCGGCGTTCCAGGAAGGGGGCCAACTGCCTTGCCCGCTTCAGATGAAAGAATGCTGACTTGGCAGTGGCTGCTATCTGGGCCTCCATTGATAATGAAGGCTCCAGTAAAACACCCAAACTCTTTACCTGGCGCACTGGTTCCAATGGTGCGCCGTCGAAGGTTCTGCAGTCCTGGGAATCCATGGAATACCTTTGCAGTGATCTAACACAAGTTCAGGTTATGCAGGGCCAAATAAATAGCCTCTTCACATCAAGGACCAATTTAGCACTCACCCTTATGCTGCTTTCACATCCGCCTTCTTTGTGCGGCATCCTCCCGATTTCCCAACTATTTGCGCTGGGGCTTCAGCAAACATTGCGGTTTTCGCACAGCAAACGGAAACCGCTAGAAACCAGTTTCTGTTTGCTGCACAAAACCCACAATGTTTGCTGCAGCCCCGACGCAAATTGTGGGAAATCGGAAGGACGTCGTGCAGAGAAGACAGATGTGAGGGCGGAGTAAGGTGAGTGCAAAATCGGCCAAAGTTTGGCTAGTCCATAAGCAAATGTAAAGATGCTGATATCCACAAATGGAATCTCCTTTTGGGTTATAATCAGACTAAGACAGACGCCCAGCAGCCACAAGAGTTACACAGCGCGTTCCCTAAGAATGGTCACAACACATGAAGAGTCTCAGTGGCTGTCTTTAGAGCTTACATTCTAATGTCACAAATTTTTGTATTTTAAGTGTATTTTGGGAAGCATTAACACAACCTTTAGAACTTTTCTATCAGCTGTTATAAATAGGTTTCAGACAAAGTATCCATTTCTGATTTATCTCTACATATTAAGGAACTGTTATCTGAAAGGTCTGGAAGAGAAACACCCTGCCATTCCATATAAAGCTATCCTTTGGTCTGGCAACAGGAACAAAACATATAATCTTGACTTAAAATAATAAAAGAAGTATCTAGCTCTTGAAAAAAAAATCGTATCTGGGGGCATGTAGTAGAATCCTCACAAAGGCACAAAGGTAAGAATGAGGGTTGGACAAGACATTGCAACAGCCATAGAGAAGAGCATTGTGCCTTATTCAGGTTTTTATCCTTCTCCTATGGCTATTATTATATGCATCTTGGCTTCTTTCCATCCTCCCTGGCAAACCCACACAATACTTTGGGGGGGGGGGGATCCAAATCCATTCAAACCCCCAATCCCTGAAATTATGAAAAAACATGCAAGCATACTTAACTAGTGCAGTCTATTCTGATCGCTGAAATTTTGTTCCCCGTTGTCATGAAATCTTGGAGAGTGGGCGGGATAGGTGCAGCTTGGAGATAACTTACATCTCAGCCAATCCACCGTGCAATTAAATAGATATCCACAGGTACTTACTGCTCCCCATGGTCCAGTTCTCCATTGACTGCCTCCATGAGCGTGCCCACGGCCTTGGTTTCGGTTCAGGTTTCCACCATGGTTGCTCTTCGGACGATAATCAGGATAAGGGAAAGGATGGATCGGCCTGTTGTAGTCCTGGTTGATCTGCTGACATGATGGCATAGAGCAATCTTGCTCTGTTGCAGGGATGTCCTCGGGATCACACTCACTCCTTTCAACAACCTGGTCATTGTAATCTATGCAGACTACCTGCCGAGTCACTTTACCTTGCCCACAGGTTACAGAGCACTATATGAACAGCGGAGAGAAAGGGAAGTGGTCATCCTTAGCAGCAATGAGATATAGATTTTAAAAATCATATGAAACTGCCTATTTGTAGGAAGCAGCTTCACAAAGTTACTATCACATGCCTTATGATTTCAAAGAGTTATGGGAGCAGAGGGCAAAATTATGCCAGTCTGCCTTGAGGTCTCACAGACATATTACAGCTGCAAGTTCCTAGTGAAAACTCCATTTGAAAGTGCAACAGGGTCTTATTTAGACAGGGACTGCTGCAGGGGTACGCATGTGGAGGGGCTTCTGTCTCTCCCACTCACAAGTTCCCCAAGCCAAAAATGCACCAAAACAGTGTTTTTTAAAGAATGCCTCACCACACCATTCTGGGTTGGGAAAATGATGCAGAGGGAGGCATGCCACAACCCTGATCAAATTGGGCAGTTCGATTGCTTTTAAATGGGAATTCAAAAATGTAATATAGCTGCCAGTATCCATGTAGTTTGGTCTGAAGTTGGAAGATTAACCAAGGTCTCAAACAAATGTGATGTTATCAAACATTTCAGGTTTTCACGGCTGGTAACATCATTAGGGTTTGTAGAATCTTTCGGGATCAAGTGCCGTGTTCTACTGGAGAAAGTTTTCCTTCCAGACGTTTCGTTCTCAGCTGCGGAGAACATCCTCAGTGGCGTTGCAGCCGGAGCAGGCGCTCAGACCTTCTTGGCTGCTGGAAGAAAACTTTCTCCAGTAGAACACAGCACTTGATCCCGAAAGATTCTACAAACCCTAAAAATGTGATGTTGCGGATTCCATGTACGTGTATGTGTGATCTGGATTGTAACTGCAGTACAACACAGTAAGACATGCTTTTCTCGTGACTGAAATGCCCCTGCAAAATCGCTATTTGCCCATTGAGGGAAGCAATACAGGTACAGACACAGATACCTGCATGTTTTCCCAGTGTGGCAAACTGCAGATCCATTTTGCATTAGGAAAACAGCTGGGGGCTTAACCCTCTCACTCTCCTTTTGTACCTGTTTCTGATCCAAACAGTCTCATGCAATACGGCTAATTTTTAGTTATTAAAAAAGCACCCAAATCCCCAACATCCCATCTGTTAGAACCCAAAGATGGAAGGGTTTAAACATACAACAAGCATTTATAGCTACAGAGATCAAGAAAATCCCTATCCTGCTTGCTGTATGTTTAAATGGCATGCTGGGGACTAGCAGGAGTACAGAACATAAGCATGACTGTCACACATGACCCCTGCACTACTCAGAAACCTTCCTCCCTTTTCAGGTTTAGCATTATAATAGTGCCAAAACAGCAGCAGGAGAAAATGCTGTCTGGATGTGGCTTTAGCCCAATACCCAGCTCAAAAGGCAGGACTATTCATCTACCAATCCTCCACCAATCTGTCTACCAGCCCAACAAGACAGTGCCATGAACAAAGAAGGTGGTCCCTGCCCAACAGATAGTCCAGAAAAAAAACTGAAGCAGCTGAGCCAGGATACACGCTGTGTGGTACAGCAGATGAGAAGCAGAAAACTGTAACGTGGCAACTACAAGGAATGCATTGCCAAGGAAAGGAGAACAGTAGGGGCTGATTCATATGTTATAAAGCCCTTGCCCGGAATCCCCCACTGGGAACTCATTTCCTCGACATGCACTGGCCCAGTTCAGATTGGACCTATGACACATGGGGAAAAGGGGCTTAAGCCACCCCTCCCCACACCATTTTCATGAACTGAAATGGGCCTGGAAAGCTGCTATCTACCCCACTGGATAAAATTAACATGGACCAATAGTTAAATCTCCCCAGCAAAGCAAATAATCACTTTCCCAGGATTGTTTCAGGCTCAAGCCATTCTCCTGATCCTAATGGGCCTTGTACTTACCTTAGAATTAAGTTCCCAGTGAGAAACTCCTGGTAGCCATGTCAAACAGATACACATCTGGTAGCCACAAGGACTTTATTCATTTATATCCCACATTTGCCTCCCAACAGGGACCCAAAGGGGACTTGTTCTCCTACATTTTATCCACACAACAACCTTGAAAGGTAGGTTATGCTGAACATGTGTGATTGCCCTGAAGGCATTCAATTAACTTCCATAGCAGAATGGGGCTTTAAAGCAGGGTCTCCCAAATCTTAGCCCGATATTCTATCCACTACACCACAGTGGCTCAGTGTGCAGAATGACCCTAAGACTGGGACGGTGATTCTGAATTTCCTTGGTCTTCTCTTCAAAATGCACTGGTGGGTGTGATAAATGGCTACAAGCAACTAGAGGATACATGTGAGACATTTGATTTAAATGTGGAAGTTGCTTACAGAGCTCCATTCCATGGCCTTCCACCGTCCACATGGTGTTACAGTACACACTTCTGTCGCTGACGGCTTTGGAAGTTGAAAGCAGGCAGCCTCATCAGCCACAGAGCCCTGATCATCCCGACAGCTGACATATCTCATCCTGGTGCCTTTCCCACACGTAGTTGAACACTAGGAAAGATTGACAAGAATGCCAATGGGTAAGATGACCTGTGCCAATAGAACATTGCAGACGTATGGTTGCAGGGTTTTCCAAGAGAACTCCAATGTCCCCTGGTACCCTAGGAGTTGACCAGTTTAACGTACTGGAGTCCAGGATCCAAATCTCCACTGTGTTCTGTGGCTGCCAGGTGCTCTTTCTTTTGTTTCTGGATTACTTGGGTGAAGACGGCAGGGTGCTGTTTCACAGTCCTATTTCACAAATGACAATACACATTTTTTTTTTAAAAAAAGGTAAATTTAAGAGTATCTACAGCTTCTGATATTTTTCTGCAGCAGTGTTATTAGGAAATATTATGTGGGACTCCACCTGTCTTTAAGATGCTTGTTTACTACAAACAGTTTGTTGAGGCTTAGAGGCAGATATTCCCAGTGCATTTGTGGAACTGTAAAAGACAGAAACCTAAATTACAGTGTTTTTTTAAATCTTCCTGTATCTCATCATTTCCCAGTAAAAATGCAAAGCCAGCTGACTATTTCTAATACTGGCTTCTATGAAGCATGTATCTAGTACCAGCATACACCAGTTACTGCACAAAAGACAACACACAAACAGAAGAATAAAAAGAAGATTGTGGCTTATCATGTGGATGAGATGACAGCAGGGCAGAGATACTGCTTTTAACTTTGAAGAGAGGGCTGCTACCACATGTTTTGGTCTGTCGCTGCTTCAAAACAGGAGAGCTATTTTCAGAAGCATCTCCTTTTCAGAGTTTTCTCCAGCTTTAATCAGACCTTGCCTGTATCTCGTTTAGTGCATTTTTTTTCCACTTGAGACTGCACATTTGCACTCTGTGTGAACAGGCAGATAAGCATTTTTCAGTGCCACAGCACCACCATTTTCCTTGCACCACCATTTTCCTTGCATCAGCCCTCTGGGGCTGCCATTTCCCCCGCTGTCTAACTGGAGGAGTTCGTCAGGTGTTTTTTTTAAAGTAATCAATAATCGTGTTACCACTCCAGCAATTTTCTGATTTCTGCCTCCAGGAAATCCTTGGTGGTGCAACGCAGGAGAAATGGCAGCTGGAGGTGCAGAGGCAAAGGAAGTGCACAGAATGCTGCCAGGTGGTTGCTCTGCTGCCATGGTGAATGCCTCCATATTCACAGCATCAACATGAACTGCACAAAGGCTCCTCACTGAATAGATGCAGCCTATGATGAATGGAGAGGAATCAAGTCTATGGACACTAAAGCAAGGAGAAATCTTAAACAGCAGCTGAAGCCTGGTGAAGATGCCAGCCCTGAATGAGGACTCCAAGATGCTGAGGGACAGAAACTGACGCAGAGGCCATTAGCCTGTTACAGACAAGATGAGCAGACACAGCACTGGAGACGCAAGGAAGAACTAAAGAAATGACTCAGACCAGCTCAATTCACATGGGCTACATCCAGGGCTTTTTTTCCTATCAGGAAGTCCTTTGCATATTAGGTCACACCTCCCTGATGTAGCCAATCCTCCAAGAGTTTAAAGTAGACCCTGTACTAAGAGCCCTGTAAGTTCTTGGAGGATTGGCTACATCAGAGGGTGTGTAGCCTAATATGCAAAGGAGTTCCTGCTACAAAAAAAGCCCCAGCTACATACTTCCTCTACTACTTAGCTTAGAGTGGAGGTAGGAATCCCATTTTGCATATGGAAAACTGTGGGGCTCACACGGTTGAGCCCCCAGACCCCACAAAGCCTGAAGACAGAAATGTGAGTGGATCACGCATTTGACATATCAGCCTGAGCTGCCCACATTGTGTCTGAAAGGCTGAAAGGGCTCAGACATCTTACACTCGTATTCATGCTTCCTTTTGCTGACACATGTATTCTTGACAACTGCTGAGCTGGTATTAGTTTCTGAAGACTAGGCAGACACGACCTCATGGTATGTCTTCCGGTGAGTGCTTTGTCTGTTCGATGCTGTAAACTGGTTTATTTCTGGCGCAACTGATGCAGAGATAAGTAAACCCTTCCTCAGAGAGGCAAGGCAGAAGCATTTTTTCCTCAACACGAGTGTTGTGTAGTTCATTCCAACAGAAAAGCAGCACATCATGAACAAGATATGTGAAAAGCCTGCTCTCATATATGGTTGTCCTTCATGTACAGAGAATGTTTGACTCAGCAGAGTAATTAATGCTGTGTGGATCTTGATTGTGTTAGGACAGAAGGGTGCAATCCTTTTCGCCTGAGTAACAGGTGAAAAAAGTAAAATCTACCTGTGAAGATGCTGGTGTGCTGGCAAACAAAAGAGGTTAGGGAGACATGGGGGTTGTATTTGGTCAGACATTCTGGGAGCAAGCCAAGCCCCAAGTCATGCTAGGATCTCAGCAGCTAGCCCTGTACTTAGCTGATGGCTGTGCAGGTCTGGGAGGTGACCATGGGCATAAACCATGCCCATCACCTTCTCCCACACTGCCAGCTTCTGTGCCTGAGGGCTTGTCTCATCTGCTTGTGTGCCAAACAAAACAGTCTAAAAGGTAAAAGTGGTCCCCTGTGCAAGCACCGAGTCATTACTGACCCATGGAGTGACATCACATCACAATGTTTTCTTGGCAGACTTTTTACACGGTGCTTTGCTATTGCCTTCCCCAGTAATCTACACATGCTGCTATTTTGGTATAAGAACATAAAAGAAGCCATGATGGATCAGGCCAATGGCCCATCCAGTCCAACACCCTGTGTCACATAGTGCCCCCCCCCAAAAAAAGGAGGTTCACAAGTAGGGTTAGAAGCCCTTCCACTTTGCCCCCCCCCAGCACCAAGAATACAGAGCATCACTGCCCCAGGCAGTTCCAATAATATGCTGTGGCTAATAGCCACTGATGGACCTCTGCTCCATATTTTTATTCAAACCCCTCTTGAAGCTGGCTATGCTTGTAGCCGCCACTACATCCTGTGGCAGTGAATTCCACATGTTAATCACCCTTTGGGTGAAGAAGTACTTCCTCCATGTTAGGAGCTGAAGCACTTCACTGTCTCCTATTATTATATGAATAGCAATTGTTGTGTTTTCTGTCTCAACACACCTACCTGTGTATCTGTTGGTTTGGTGGCAGCATTACACTCGTTATCATCTACCACAGAGACATAGGCACCGACCACACATTTCACTGCTCTCATTTGGTAGCCCTGCCCACACATCGCAGTGCACTGCAGCATGGATGGAAAAGAAAGCAGAGATGTACCTTTACTGCGAACAAAAGTATATCAGTTTTATACCAGTTTAACTCTTCCATACCACCCCCCCCTCAAGATCTTGGAAACTGCAGTATGGCAAGGGTGCCAACAATTTGGCATTCAAAAACTATCATCTGCAGAAAACTGCAAATCCTGCAGGGGCAAGATATTTATCAAACCACTTTAAGTCTGTGGTATTAGATGTGCCCTAGTAACCAGGCTTCAAAACGCGTCTTCCTGCCTGCCCCTTACTCATTTCCCTTTCAAATTAGGCCAAACAGTTAAAATGTGCAGCTTTTCTTAATATCTTGCACTCTTCACATATTGCCTTCAAATATACATGTGCAATTCACCATTCTGCAGGTTATTGATCTACTTTACTGTCCAATTTCTTCAGTCAGAGATCACACAACCTGAGGAGAACATGACTGTGATGGGAAGACATGATTGGCTGTACAGAAATATCTGTGGTCTGGACAGGTTTACCTTACTCGCTTTCAAAGTAGGATTCAATTATAGCTGTTATTATAATAGACACTGAAGGAGTTGAACAAAACTCTTAAGAGGTATTGATAATAAAGTCTTGTTCCACATGAAGTGTATTTTTAAAAACAAAAAGTCTAAGAAATGTCTTAAAACCAGTTCTAACTACGGGAATATACAATGTAAAGCGTATAAAACAAGAAGCTCCTGCAGGGAGCAAAGTGAGCAAAAGCCAGTGGGGGTGAGGGATAGGTGTACTTCTCTTTTGATGCTTGCTAAAGCTACTTTCTAAGTGTTCTAGAATACAACGCCCAGGCTTGCTTCCTGTTTATTCCCACTCTTCTCTTCCTGTTAGCTTCATATCTAGAAGTCAAATCCCTCCAGGAAACCCGGAAACTATTTAAATTAAAACTACACTAACTGAGGCCCAGAGAGAATGCAGGCCTCAAGTCAGGAAAAGTACCACTAAGTCTCAAAGAATACTTCTAATAATGGCTTAAGTCAAAGAAACTTTAAAAGGCTTCCTTTACAAACTGGAAGATTTTACCAAATCAAATGGACAGTAAAGGAGCACAGGTTCTGGCTGTGACAATAAAGAAAGCAAGAAGAGAATCTGAGGAGTGGATGGCTAAGAAACATTAAGGCAGACAATAAGCATTTCTTCAAAGATATCAGGAGCAGCAAACTAGCCAGGGAGGCAGTTGAGCATTTGGATGATAAAGGGATGAAAGGGTTGCTTAAAGAAGACCTGGAGATAGAGAAACTGAATGAGTTCTTTGTATCATTTTTCATTGTGGAAAATATGGTTCATGATGGAACCACTGCTTTCAGAAACAATGTCTGAAGAACTGAAGTGATAAGAGATGAAGTTCTAAGAGTACAACACAAACTGAAAGCTAGGAAGTCTCCAGGTGGCATTTACCCAATAGGTATTATGGAGCTCAAATCTGAAACTGTTGATCTACTAACCAGCATATGTAACTTGCTGCCAAAATTAGCCTCTGTGCCAGTGGACTGGAACCTAGTAAATGACTCTGAAAAAAGGCGCTCTAAGAGAATGCAGGGAATTACCTAACATCTGTACCAGGTCCATTAGTAGAAACAGTTATTAAAGATAGAATATTCAACACATTAAGAAAATTCAGCATGACCTATGCAAAAGGAAGTCCTACTTCACAAGTTCTTTGGATTGAAAGAGATTTGGAGGTTTTGTGGACTATGTGTGCAGCAGTGGTGAAGAAGACAAACAACATGCTGGGATTCTTAGAAAAGGGGCAGAAAATAAAGTAGCCAATACTGTAAGGCCCTTATATGAGGTCTCATTTGTACAACTCTGCCACCTCAAAACAGATATTGCAGAGCTGGAAAAAGTACAGAAGAGAGCAACTGAGACAATTATGGAGATGGAGTACCATTCCTAAGAAGAAAGGCTGAAGAGATTGGGACTTTCCACTTTAGTAAAGGGACTGAAGCAGGGCTGAAATAAAAATATATTAAATAAGGTAAATTGAAGGCCATTAATTAGGCACAAGGGCAAGAAAGCAAAAGGGCAAAGAGATTTTAAAGTGCTTGCTAGGTGTCTCTGAAATAATCCTTCTAGATTGCGAAAGTAGGGAAAGGGACGTTTGTAGAAGCATAAGGCAGCAAAAGAGGAAGTTAATCTTTGACCCACTGGCCCACTGCAACTGCCGAAAAGAGCAACTAGAAACTTGCTGGAATAAGCATTGAGTCAAATACCTTGGGAAATCTTGGGATCAGGTCAAAGGGGCAAATGTGTTTTTTATGAAGGATATTGCTGCAAGAGTGTTAGTAACATCAATGCCATGTATGGAAAGACCCTCCCTGTCTCCTTGTTTCTTTAGTAATATGACGCTTGTAATGATGTATAGAATATGGGGTGGTCCTTTTCTGTAATTCTACGATTGTTTACTGGAAATGATTGTCTGTGACTATAAAACTGTAGACCTTCCTGCAATCGGGGCTCCCAGATGTGTTCAGACATGAGTCTGGTCTGGGGCCCGTGTACACGTTAAATAAACCGCTGTTTCTTCCTGATTTCGCCTGTGGCCTTGTTTCTGCCTGACCACCAACAGCTAAGGTTGCTGCTACAGGATGATGGGGTGGGGAAAAAAGGTTTATAAAATGGTGCATGTGGTAGAGAAAGTGGATATAGAGAGTTCTTTTTCTAACTCTGCCATAATACTAGAACTTGAGGCAACAAATGAAATTGATTGGTAATAAGTATGGGTCAGATTAAAGTAAATATTTCTTTACTCAATAAGCAATTAAATTGTGGAACTCACTGCCAGTGGACATAGTGATGGTCATGAACAAAGATGGATTCATGAGGGACAGAGGTCATCGAAGGCTACCAGCTATGTTAAGTAAAGGTGGAGATAGCAATCCTGAATACCAGTGCTAGGAGGCAACATCAGTGGAAGGCCTTGGACTCTAAAGGCTTGTTAGTTGGCTTTCCCCAGCATCTGATTGGCTGCTGTGTGAAACAGGATACTGCACAAGAGGCACCAGGAAGGTAAGCTCTTCTTATGTTTTAAAGGTTTAAGCTTCTCTTCCAATCTAATAATGAAACTAGCTACTTTGTTTTCTTTAATTGGTCACGTCTCCCAGCAAAGTTCTTTATGAACAGAAACTCAATCAGCAAACAGTTACAGGAATGATCAAAAACTGCCTTCCGCTTCCACTGCTTCTTCTCAACAGGTTATCTACTTGCAGGACATTGTGCTCCCTTTATTTTGATGGAGCTGACATTTGCTGACTCATTAAGAGCCTTGGGATTAAGAGCCTTGGACCCAAAGTTATTACTGGAGAAGCAAATTAATGCAGCTGCAAAAAAGGCTTTCTTCCAACTCAGCCTAGCCTGAAAGATGACCCCTTACTTTGACACAGCTGATACCCTCAAAATCAATTTGGAAACTCCAGTTGGTGCAAAATGCCACAGGTTCAGCTATTAGCTAGATACAGTACACATATTATGCTGAACTTGCAGACACTTCTCTGGTCGCTAGGTTCTGTTTAAGCTACTAGCTATCACATACGAAGCCCTTCATGACCTCAGCCCCTCATATCTGCAAGACCACTACCAATTTATCTCTAGTATTGCTCCGCCCCCAGGCTTCTGGTTCACCCCGGCACAAATGATCAATTTCCCACCAGTTGCTCTGTGGGCTCATTTTGACATGGGGCCCTCTCCAGTTCTCCTTGCGGTTTCTTAATCCTTAAAAGATAGCATCACAAAGCCGCAAGGGGAAGTGGAGGAAGCCCCATGTTAAAATGAGCCCGCAGAGCAAATGGTGGGAAACTGATCATTTGTGCCAGGGTGAGCCAGAAGCCTGAAGGCAGAGTAATGCTAGAGATAAATTGGTAGTGGTCTTGCAAATATGAGGGTCCAAGGCCATGAAGGGCTTCATATGTGATAGCTAGTCGCTTAAAATGAGCCCATAAAATTGGACTCCTTGGCCCAACTAACTTGAGTGGGGTTACTTAAAGGTAGAGGCACCAGCAGCGCCACTGAATTTTGGTGCCCATACCTTTAAAAACAACCCCACTCAAGCCACCCAGAAAGTTTCTCCATAGGGAATAATGGAGTTTATGTTTAATTTGATTTATATCCTGCCCTCCCCACCGAGGCAGGCTCAGGGTGGCTCACATCAAAGTCATAGCGTGCTATGATCACAGAAATAAAAAAAAATAAAACCACTTAAATATATAAGTTAAAACACATAGATTAAAACAGTATACAGCTTGGTGCTAACACATTAGATGTTCCTCATAGTTCCAGGATGGTGGTTATTCAAGAATTCCCCTATGGTAGGTTGAAGGCCTGCCGGAAGAGAACGATCTTACAGGCCTTTGCGGAACTGGACGAGGTCCTGCAAGGCCATAACCTCTTCTGACAGTTGATTCCACCAGGACGGGGCTGCCACTGAAAAAGCACGATCCCTGGTGGTCACTAATCTCTCCTCCATCAGCCTGGGAATCACTAGGAGATTTTGGGATCCAGATCTTAGTACCCTCTGTGGAACGTGTGGGGACAGACAATCCCTCAGGTAAATGGGTCCTCAGCCATACAGGGCTTTAAAAGTAATAACTAGCACCTTGTAACGAATCTGGTACACTATTGGTAGCCAGTGCAGTTCCTGCAGCACTGGCTGTATGTGCTCCTACTTGGGCAACACCAATAGCAGCCTAGCAGTCGCATTCTGCACTAGCTGAAGTTTCCGGGTTCACTACAAAGGCAGCCCCAAGGAAAGGGCATTACAGTAGTCCAATCTCGAGGTGATCATTGCATGGATCACAGTTGCCAGGTTGGGACAGTCAAGGAAGGGAACCAACTGTTTCACCCGCCTCAGATGAAAAAAGGCAGATTTCCCAGTTGCTGCTATCTGGGCCTCCACTGACAGGGAGGCTTCCAACAGCACCCCAAGCTTCTGACCTTGGGGGCCATTGACAGTGGTGCCCTGTCAAAGGCTGGTAGGGGGATTTCCCTGCCCAGGCCGCCATGACTCAGGCAAAGGACCTCTGTCTTTGTCGGATTCAGCTTCAGTCGGCTCAGCTTAAGCCAACCAGCCACAGCTTTCAACGCCTGATCCAGGTTTTCTGGGAAAGCGCCAGGCCGGCCGTCCATCAGTACATAGAGCTGGGTGTCATCAGCATACTGATGGCAACTGATGGCATACTGAGTCAAAATTCAGAACCCCACCCCACCCCCCAAAAAATCTGAATACCATATTGGTGTTTGAAATTCAGGAATATTGGAAATACAGATATTTTTGAGGTCCAATATACACAAAACTCCAAAACCTGGTTTGTTTGTTTTTTACATACCCCTACACAGGACAAAAGGAGGTGTGATTTAAGCCTTCTCCCTGTGCAGTTTTCCTGATAAAAACAGAGACCCACAGCTGTTCTAGATTGAGGGAAAAAAGCAGGAGAAAATGGCTTAAAACCAAGGGGAGGTACCACAAGGGGGTGATACCTCCCGTGGTACCAACTTAAAATCATGCTCTTAGAATCATATTTGGAAGGGAGCTCCAGGGCCATCTAGTCCAACCCCCTGCACAATGCAGGAAACTCACAAACACCTCCAAATTCACAGGATCTTCATTGCTGTCAGATGGCCATCTAGCCTCTGTTTAAAAACCTCCAAGGAAGGAGAGCCCACCACCTCCCAAGGAATCCTATTCCACTGAGGAATCGCTCTGTCAGGAAGTTCTTCCTAATGTTGAGCCGGAAACTCTTTTGATTTAATTTCAACCCATTGGTTCTGGTCCTACCTTCTGGGCCCACAGAAAACAATTAATAGCAGGAGTTCCATTCATGCAACTCCCACTGTCGCTTTTATTTGAACCCTCCACACTATTGGAGCTCCCTGGAGCAAAATATAACCACACTAGCAGCAAAAACGAGAAAAAAACTGAATTCAAATACCTGGCCCCATGGTCCCACTTGCCAAGCAGCACAGTCCTGTTGCTGACAAGCCTGCATGGAATCTGGCTTTGTGTCAGGATTGCAAAGCCTGTCGCTTATACGTTCGCCTCCAAAATGGCACCAAATTTGTCGGTGTTTGTGCCCTTTTCCACAAGTTACCAAGCACTGGAAGAAGAAATTAGAAACCTTTAGCCCCTGGAAGCAGCTACTGTTACCAAGTGCTGCAGCTTTATCAGTGCAACATTCACTTAAAAGGCTAAAAAGGCCAAAAAAAGGTTCACAGGTGAGGATTAACATTTTGGGTCTCAGGTGACACAGATTAAGAATAGAATTCCTACATCACTTTCTATAAAACCAGAATTGGTGCTACTGGACTTGCGGGATGACCAGGATACAGAAGGGCTATACAAGGATCTTGTCTCAACTGTGTTTGCAGCAGCCAGGTTGACTATTGAAGCAGCATGGAAATCACCAACTTCACTGATGATCAAGGTTTGGCAAGACAAAGTATGGGATCACTTTGTCATGGGCAAACTCTCTTTCATTTTGGATACTACCCAAGCAACATCAGCGGCACAACACTCAAACTTTGTATTGGTTTGGCCTCCAGTCCTACAGTATATGGCAGAGAGAGATTTCCTTCCATCCAACCTATCCTATCATAGATGGCTTTTATTTTAAGCCTTTGATCTGACTGACTGGGTTGTTAGGAACCCTTATGGTTGTCTTGCTAAATAGGTGACCCCTCATAGGCAATTTTTACTTCTTTTACAGAACCCCTACAAAAGCCTCAGTGAACTGTTGATTGCACATTGGTACTATACTCTTGGTGCAACTGATTGTTACTTCTGCTTGTACTATTAATTGTTGCAAATAAATATTAAAACATTTAAAAAACATTTTGGGTCTCAGGAATTTAGTAGCACAGTCATGCAGACAACCATCCCCATGTCAGTATGGCAACTTGTGTGTATGATGCCAGAAAACCCACCTCACTAAAGAAAGAAGATGTTAGAAATGAAGATCTGTTAAAAATGGGGAAATGAGCAGGGAAAAAAGGACAAAATCATTTCAGTATGGTCCTTTTATCCATGATATTTCCATGTGACCCACAGTACTGCAAGTTCCGCAACATCAAAAATCTATTGCGCCGCTCATCATTTTAATGTAAGAAGGCCCTTACTTCTGACCAATCACCAGTTCTCCACTGTGGACATGACAGTTCGTTGCAGCGCTGAACGGTCACCTTCTCTTGCTGACTGCATTTACTGTCTTCCAGAACATCATTGAAGGTGTTCATGCAGACAGCTCGGCGCCTTTTTGTGCCACCTCCGCAGCTCTTTGAGCACTTTTAGGAAGGAAAACAGAGCCAATAAAGAGAGGAATTGCCCACCTTCTGAAAACCCTAGCTATAAGAAATATTTCTCCTTAATTTCTAAGCAACCACTGAATAAGAATATTTTATGGTTTCTATTAATGGTCACTGTGAAAATGGTCACTTCTCTATGCTACACACAAACTGGCAAAAAGAGAAATATATTAGGGTTGCGCACCAAAACTGTATGTGTATCTGTTTGTTCTTTCAAACTTTTGCTTTTCCTATTATAGGTACTACAATTGTTCACCTTCTTTTATTCCAGTCTTTTTCCCCCATTGGTTTCAATAGGAAATACATTTCCAGTTAAAATCTTAAGACTAACAGCTTTTTTACTGTAGCATAAGCTTTTATGGACTAGAGTTTAGTTTTAATCCACAACTTAAAACAACAACAACATCCCTACAGAAACATGATGTGTCCAGTTATCATCCAGTCTCTAATCTGGGGGAGCCAAACTTGCTTAACTTAAGATCCACAAAGAATAAACATCAGATGTTTTGTTAGGCTTTTGTTAGCCTTGCTCTTTTCTATTGTGACTTATACTGTGTAATACACCTCTAGTCTCAGTGAAAAAGGCAAACTAAAAATAATGTACATAATTAAAAACCTTGCCACATAATTTCAATAGGTTTTAGCGCAGACTGCGCACAGCTCTTATCATACTGGCTTGTACAGTATGTACACACTTCCCTTTTTCCACTGCTGTGCCGAGCTGTATTCATCCCACAAACTTTTGTCTTACTTCTGTCCAAGCCGAATAGCGCCATCCGCCAGTGTGGCATTCTGATGAACATTTCTCCCTCGAGCTTGGCTTGGGGATGCTGCTGCAGTATCGATCATCAAATTTCTCAATTTTCCCTTCCAATTTGTTATACTTCGCACATGAAATCTCCAACATTTGGTATCCAAGTCCACACTGCGCAGTGCATTCACTCTTTCTGGCAATATGCCACCTAAGGACAACAAACCGAAGCAACTTAGCAAAATTGACTAGTTGTAGGAAACCTGCAATATAAAGCTGACAACATTATTATAAAGGAGCTTGAATTGGAAAGCAAAAGCCGTAAAGAGGGAACAAAGCCTTTTCCTCCCATGTGAAATACATTACTTAGTTTATATAGATTCTCCTTGCCAAATGATATTTATTACATTTGTAACATGTCATTTCCTGTTACAGAACTCAAGGCAACATATGTAGGGATCTATCTGTATCAGGTCCATAGCCAGTGGGATGGGGACAGTGCAGGTGGTGTCTCCTATTGATTTTGCTGTGACCCCCACTCCAGTCTGCCCTCTAATTACAATTTTGGGATCCTTGGAGGTCCTTCTGGAAAGAGGAAGAAAAGAGAGAGGAGGAGGGCCAGTGTAGCTGGCAGCCACGCATCATCAGGGAGCTCAGCAGCTCAACCCCCATGCTGAGCCAGGGGGTGAGGTTTGTTGTTGAAGATGTTTAAACTTAAGGTCATGTGGCCAGGGGGCAATCAACAGATCTTTGAGCTTCTTGGTGGGCCAGGTACCATTTCACCCATGCCAGCCCAAAGCTTAAATACCTGGCACAGCAAGAAGCAGGAAGAGCAAGTGACTGCCTACCAGCCATAGGATATGGAAGAAGAAGAATTATTGCAGATTTATACCCTGCCTATGTCTTCTCCCCCCACAACAGATATCCTGTGAGGTGGGTGGGGCTGAGAGGGCTCTCAAGCAGCTGCCCTTTCAAGGACAAGTCCTGCGATAGCTATGGCTAACCCAAGGCCATTCCAGCAGGTGCATGTGGAGGAGTGGGGAATCAAACCCGGTTCTCCTGGATAAGATTCCACACTTAACCACTATACCAAACTGGCTCTCCAAAGAGCTACTCCTCTCCCTCCAGCCAAAGAAACTGTCTTTATTTATTTATTTTCATGTAATTTAAAGGTGTGTGCGTGCGGGGAGTGTCCTCTAAAAAAAAATCCTGGCTACGGCCCTGATCTGTATAGGAAAAAGTGGGTGATTCAAGGGTGTTGCTCTTGTGATAGTCATGTGAAATGTACAATTCTGCATATGGAGTAGAGAATTCAGTTCTAGACAGACAGATTGGCATGGCTCCCTATCCAAATCCATGTGATGATGATGATATTGGACTTATATTCCGCTCTCCACTCCGAATCTCAGAGTGGCTCACAATCTCCTTTATCTTCCTCCCCCACAACAGACACCCTGTGAGGCGGGTGGGGCTGAGAGAGCTCTCACAGCAGCTGCCCTTTCAAGGACAACCCCTGCCAGAGCTATGGCTGAGCCAAGGTCATTCCAGCAGCTGCAAGTGGAGGAGTGGGGAATCAAACCCGGTTCTTCCAGATAAGAGTCTGTGCACTTAACCACTACACCAAACTGGTGTACCAGTTAAGGTCCCGGGAGGAGCAGGTGCTCCCTTTGATGTCTTTCTACAGGTAGGTTCACTCTGTAAGGGTCCCTGCTTTCTCTGCAGCGGCCTTACACAAGATGTTTGTTAGGCACATTCACACTCCCCCTCCCCCCCCCCCGGTTATGAAAGCTCTTCTTTTTCAGAGGGCCTTCTTTAGTTGCATCATTGTGGATAGTCTTGATTCTTGCACTTTTGAACTCTAAAAGTTGAAATTAAGCTACTACAATGCTGGCGGCTGATTATCTTAGGATCTCATGAGATTTCTTGGTATGGTTTTTAACCCCTCCCCTCGTAGTTTTTATCTATTGTATGACATTTCAATTTTGTGAGGTGCCTGAATGACATAATAAAGTACTATCCTTATTTCTTTTTTAAAAAATAATAAATAAAAGTAGATACGCATCTCTCTTCAAAGATAACTCTCAACAAAAACAAGGGCATTTACACATTTAAGAGTGCCAGTGTGGTGTAGCTGCTAGAGTGTCGGACCAGGTTTTGCTAAGACCCAGGTTCAAATTCCCACTTTTCCATGGAAGCTTGATGGGTGACCCTTGGGCCTGTCAGTCTCTCAGCCTAACCTAATTCACAGGTTGTGGCTGTTGTGGAGATAAAATGGATCTGGGGTGGAACTACTATCTGTTCCCACTAGGAAGAAAAGTATAATTACCTAAATATATAAAAAATAAACATAGCTGGCTTTCTGGACAGGGTGCTAATTTCAATACATGTGAAACAACAAAAAGCATTTTCTACTTAGCAGCTTTCTCTTAAAGTGCAAGAAGCAAGATCCCACCCTCCTTCCTACTCTTCAACATGACAACACCAGGAAAGGGGGGGGGGATGCATATTGGATACATGAATTGTTTTGAGCATGTTTTGTTCACAAAGAGCAGAATTTCAGTTAACTAAATAAGCCTTTTGTACAGGGCTTTTTTTTGTAGCAGCAACTCCTTTGCATATGAGGCCACATACCCCTGATGCAGCCAATCCTCCTGGAGCTTACAGTAGGTCCTGTACTAACAGCCTTGTAAATTCTTGGAGGATCGGCTACATCAGGGGTGTGTGGCTTCATATGCAAAGGAATACCTGCTGCAACCCCCCCCCCTGCTTTTTTGTATAAACATTCAAACACCTTTATACTTGTATTTTTCCTACAAAGCATCCCCCCTTGAGTGCCCCCCAATCCCACACTATTGCTAAATTTAGTTATTTCCTTCATTCAACCCCTCCCCCCCATTTCTTCCCAATGAGGACCCAAAGTGGCTTACATCATTCTCTTCTGTTTTATCCTCATTATATTCCCATGAGGTAGGCAAGAATGTATGACTGGTGCAACGTTGCCTGGCGGAATGGGGATTCAAACCTGGACCTCCCAGATCCCAGCTCAACACTCTAGCCACTGCACCACATGTGCTCTAAAGGCTCCTCCTACTTGCCACACTCTGTCTGTTTACCCTGAAACAGTCTGTTCTACACTGGCTCCTAAAGCAGGATGCCTCAAGGAGTAAACATGAGAAAAATGGATTTCCATGAACTGAACTGCCGACATGTTTTCTTCTAAAAATCAGGATGAAGGGTGCTTGATTCAGACTGGAATAGTACAAGGAAGGGGTTAAGCCTCCTCACCACACCTGACCAGAAATGATGTTGGGGAGCCACTATGAGTATTGATACAGTCCTTCCCTGTAACCTAGTAAATAGGATTGACCAGGGCTTTCTTTGTAGCAGGAACTCCTTTGCATATTAGACCACACACCCCTGATGCAGCCAATCCTCCAGAACTTACAAGGCTCTTAGTACAGGGCCTACTGTAAGCTCCAGGAGGACTGGTTACATCAGGGAGTATGGCCTAATATGCAAAGGAGTTCCTGCTACAAAAAAAGTCCTGGGATTGATTATCACTGCCTCCTGAAATAGAAATCACAAGGGCTGTTAGTAAATTTCTGGAGGTCCTTTAAAATCTATGCAGGGTATGTTTCGCTATAAATTCTATTAGCTTATTGTTCTTAATCTTGGACTGTATATTTTGTCTGTCCTCATTTTGTGTTATGCCTGAGTATGCCAATAAAAGGTTTGATGATGAGTACTGATACAGGTTTCCCCAGATGGGCAAACAGCAGCTTCCCGTGGACATTTGAAGCTGGGGAAAACAACGCAGGGTGATGGTGGCTTAACTTCCCCCACATATACTATGATCCTGAATTCAATCAGACTTCTACATGCCTGATGATAGGGAGAGAAGAAACAAAAGAAACTCCGATCTTCCCATCTGTTTGAGCCTTTCGGAAAAATTTATCACACCTTGTTTAAAACAACCACACACAAACACAACTGAAGAATGTTTTAACAGAATTGTCACTGAACTGACTGCATGTTTAATCTAGAACAGTGGCAACTCAACTGCATTCAATGTTTATTGTCTGGATAGACAGTTACCGGGGAGAGAAACTAGTGCACATGTGCTGATGCTAACAAAACATTTTCAAGTTATCTCCAAATAGTCCCGAAAAGGCATAAAAGAAATAAAACAGGGACAGCGATTTAGCAGAGACAAATACCAGGAAAAAAAGAGATTGTCCTGGTAAATAGGGGCATTTGGAATGCATGCAATTCTGGTTGCCAGATGGATGAAGATCTAAGTGGAAAAGGAGGGGGAGGACACTTTGAAAGTGTGATATTTATTTTATGGAGCTGTAGTGCTCTGAAACAAGATGCATCGTTTACGTTCAGCAGGGCTGTGATGTTCTTTAAAGAAAAAAGGGAAAAGCCCTTAAAATAGGGAACCCTTATTATCCCCTCAAATAGGAGGCATCTGGCATCTCTCAGCATAAGTGTTATGTAAACTAATAGTAAAGGTATTTGGAAACAGTTTCTACAAATTGCAAGCTGTTCAAACTGTAACGGATTTGTAAACTTTTGAATTCTATGTTAGGCAGGCAAGGAACATTTTGTCTGTTCTTATAATAGCCAGGACTAAGAGCCAATATAGATGGCAACTTTCCATCCTAGTTGATTTCCTCTGTGCAAGTTGTGGGAGAAATCTTGAAAATTAGAAGGACAAATCAGTGCAAGATTTTAATAAGTAATATTTGAACATTCTGTGTTGGTTGGCGCAAAGGCTTGTGAGATGAAGGGGAATTTCTCTTACTTGTAAGGCCCAAACATGTGATGACATTCTGGTTAAACCCAGGTCTGTGTGAGATTGTAAATACACAGGCATTTGTACTGGCAACAACATGTCCACATGGGGTTTTTAGGCATACTTCCCCTCATTTTTCTCTGGCATGTCACTGGAAGGGTTGTTTTTTTTTAAGTGATTGCTACAGCATTATAATAATTACCAATTCAAAAAAAGTTCACAAACTCTCTCTGGTGGGTAGGTTACAAGCATATGGATGATAGTCTCCATGTAGTGGGACCTTAGAATATATTAAACTTTGCCATCTAAATGGAATGCTAAGATGCTTGTTCTTTCTGAAAAGGCTATAGTAAAGCAGACTTGAATAAAAGTGTGCTGAGGATGGAGAAAACCTGCTAAATTAATGCTCAGACAACATTGCATGGATACTCCAAAAACCGTCCTCCATTTTGAAAGCAAAAGTGTGGACACAGCCAAACTAACTTCTGGAGAAAGAGAGGGGCACCCGTGATGGAAGTTAAATCACCTCCAAGCCCACTGCTCAACTTCCCATCATGCATTTTTCTCCCAGCTGAGTTTACTTTTGGCCAGGCGAAGTGGTTTCTTAACCTGTTTCTTTCTTTTACAGAACAGTAAAGGAGAAGACAGCTAGTTTGCTATGAAAAACACATGAAGCAACCTTACAGTGAATCAGACCACTGGTCCGTTCAACTGGCGGTCGCTCTCCAAGGTCTCAGACGAGAGATTTTCCCCATCACCTACTCCCTGATCCTTATAAGTGAAGATGCCAGGGACAGAACCTGGGACCTTCTGCATGCCAACAACTAAGCTGCAGCCCTCCCTCTTTGAACCAAGTAGCTTGTTCCCCACTTGAAGGGCAATACAGGAAATCATGACTGGGATGTTTTTAAAGAGACCAGAGTAAAACCAAGCTGAGTAGCCCTGCAATCTCACAGAAGAATTTCTGCTCCAATTTGATCAGAGGGAATGACAATAAGAGGTGTAGGCTGACCCCTTGTTTTCTCCCTACTGACATGAACCGAATCCAACAAAGTGGTTCCCAGTGCTGCTGGGGATCAGTCCACTTGCTCCTGACTATGACTTGGCCCTCCCAAGGGAACTCAAAAGAGCCAAACTGCTCCTACAGATTGAAAGTGGTGCTTTAATGTGGGTTTGTATTAATGATGTAGACTGTCATCAAAATTCAAATTCAGATTTTTTTAAAAAAAATTGGAATGTCTGAATATTCAAGGCTCCATTCAAGTCAATAGGAAACAGCCATTTCCCACTAAAAATGTGAACAACCTCTTTTTAAAAAAGTTTTCCTCCGCCCCCTTACCCCCAGTGCCTGTATGAATCCCAAAGGGCTGAGTGGTTCTGGCACATACACAGCAACAGCCACAATTCCCAGGCACCAGTGTCCAGCATTAGGCAGTCACTACAATCTGGTAATTTAGAACTTTGAGCAATGCAAGTATCACCTGGGCAGTACTGGGCATGGCACTGTGGAGCAGATGACAGCTGCTGCTGTGGGGAGCAGACAAATACCCCAGGCAGCACTAGCAGGCAGGGATGGCTAGCGTGGAAAGCTGGGGAACCATCCTAAACAGCACTGGGTACAACACAGGGAAGGCTGTTACAGAACACTTAACAGCAAATACAAAAGACAGCAAGGGGATTATAAAACAGTTACATTGTAAAGTCCACTCTTCCGTTGTAAAGAACTATTATGATAGTGGATCCAAGTGGGCAGCCGTGTTAGTCTGAAGCAGTTGAACAAAGCAGGAGTTGCACCTTTAAGACCAACCAATTTTTATTTAGAACGTAAGCTTTCATGTGCTCTTAAGCACACTTCATCAGACGAGGAATCCAGCACAGTGAGCAAAGCCATACATAGCTGTATTGTGATAGTGCTTTCTGTTGACTCTGCCAGTTTGGTGTAGTGGTTAAGTGTCTGGACTCTTATCTGGGAGAACCGGGTTTGATTCCCCACCCCTCCACTTGCACCTGCTGGCATGGCCTTGGGTCAGCCATAGCTCTGGCAGAGGTTGTCCTTGAAAGGGCAGCCACTGTGAGAGCCCTCTCCAGCCCCACCCACCTCACAGGGTGTCTGTTGTGGGGGAGGAAGGTAAAGGAGATTGTGAGCCGCTCTGAGACTCTTCGGAGTGGAGGGCGGGATATAAATCCAATATCTTCTTCTTCTTCTGCTTGTTTCAGGATTCCCTAAGAGTAGGCAGACTTCAATCACAGGCTTTGCTTTCATCCCAGCCCCCTCCTCTCCTGGCAAAACCAGTTAGGCCACACTGCACCCTCCGCCTTTACTAACTTTGATGTGACGCTCTCTGAGGACTATGTTTCACCTTCATTTCTCAGACAGACCTACATACTTTCTCTAAGTCAGTATGATTTTGAGTACTTGGAATTATAAAATTTGTAAACTTTCAGAATATTCGGAATATGGAATAATTTGGCGAATTCAAAATATGTCCGAATCCTGACTGCACATCCTCGGTGTATATGAGTCCCTATGTAGATGGAAGTGGAAGGAAGATGCTGTGCTTGTTCCCAGCCACAGGAGGCTTGAGAGAAAAGAACACCTTGTCACTTGCTTTGTACTACAAGAATATTCTTTCCCAGCCACATATGTAGGGGTGTAAACCTGAAAATCAGTATGGCTGTCAAGGATTTCCAGGATATATTTCTTCTTGTCTGTCCTGTGAAAAATTTGTTTCTTTATCACAGAACTAAGTGTAGGGGAAAAGAGAATAAAAAGGACTACGTTTTAAAATCTTTTTTTTTAAATGAAAACATTAACTACAAGTTCCAACAAAAATCTTATCACCTGTTAACCTGCAAGGCCAGTTTGAGATGCTAGATAATCCCTCTAGAGATGGGAAGGTCTTGGGGGGGAAAGGACCAACCATTCCCTGCCAGAAATGGTAGAGTACAAAAAACCCACAGACCCTCCTATGAAATATTCTTTTCATTTGAAGTCCATGAAATGCTTTTAAAGACAAGGTTTTATTCACTAAAAATGTATAGTAGGAAAAGGTTTTGAGGATTTATTTTACACATTTTTTTACTGGAAAATACTTTAGTATTGGTGCGTTTGCTATTTTGTGTACTTAAATGTTACTAATTGGCATATTTATGGAATTTTAATGTGCTAAGTTATAAAGGAGGCACTTGGAGTCAAAGCAGCAAAACAGGTTTAAGTTTGATAGGAAAATAACCATTGTATATATTTCAGTTTGTTCCAATATTTGTTCCTCTTCTCCCAAAAACACCCAGCACCACCAACACCAAAAACCTGGCTTGCATCCAGTTGTTCTCAAAGACTTCAAAATTTCTAGAATTTTTTTAAATCTGTAAACCCCTTCTTTTAATATGCTGGTACCCCAACCTTCCCTATAACCTAGAGGAGATAACCATATACAAAACCGTTGCCTACTGGCACCCTGAGACAAGGTGTCCAGAATTCATAGAAGTCAGGGTCAAATTACATATTATTCAGGAGCTTCTGTCTTTTTGATGCTAAAAAGCAGCTGATGTGTGTTTGTGTACCAGAGCACTAGCAGATGCAGTTTAATTCTTTTCTCATGCACCTTTCCCCCTGTACAAATTCACATACTCTCCAGAGAACACATGGGTCCAGACTGGCCTTTTAAGCTGGCACAGGGACAGGATGCAGGTGCACCAAAAAGCACGACCAAACGTGCATATCTGCCCCTCGCTCCTGCACTCACCCAGTCAGACGTCGTCCTAGTCCCGCCACAAAAAGCTATCACTTCTGAAGTGGTAGCAAATCAGAGGAGCGCCTCCAAGGTGCCTTCTGGCCATCTGAACAGTGGGGAGTGCCAGAAACACAGCGGCTGAAGCGCTTGAGCACTGTGGATGCTCCTCCAAGGCACACGCAGCCCACCCCCTGTCCCGTCTGGCTGTCTCAGGGCATTTCCGGGTCAGCACAATGCCTCCCCAAGCTGCCAGTCTGGACCCAGCCATGGATTAGCGATTATTTATTTATTTGATTTACTTCATTTATGCCCCACACCTTTCTCCCCAGTGGAGACCCAAAGTGCCTTCTATTGTTCTCCTTTCCTCCATTTATTTTTTTTTTTGCATTTGTATGCATATGCCTGGAAGTCAAGGTTGACCTCCGACAACCCCTACTGGGGACTGGACATTCAGAGAGGTGGATTTCTAATGCCTGCCTCTGCCTCCCGACTGCTAGTGCTTGCCAGGGTCAGACCTGCTTAGCTTCTGAGACCTGATTAGATCAGGCTTGCCTTGACTATCCAGGACAGATCCTTTCCTCCATTTCATTTACACAACAACCATGTGAAGCATGTTAAGGTGAGAGTGTGTGACTGGCCCAAGGTCACCCAGCGAAGTTTCTGTGGCAAAGTGGGGATTCAAACCTGGGTCTCCCAGATCCTAGTCCAGGACTTTAACCACTACACCACACTGGTGCTCAACCACAGTGAGGGAAAAGAGTGGTACAATACAACTCAATAATCACAAGGCTCCCCCATACATTCTTGCTAACTTCCATTTTCTCACTGCTTAAAGAAGAACATTTTCTTTAACCTTTGTTTTAATTTCCTGAGACATGAAGGAGAGAGAGAACAGCAAGTACTTAAGCCAAGGCACACTGTCTCCCTTGGTCAGACAATGACAGTAGAACTGGCCTCTCTACAGGCCAAAGGGAATCCACATCCACATTATTGAACACTTTGATTTTTACCACATGGCACAAAACCAGAGATATAAAAAACAGAATTTTTGAAGGTCATGCCTAAACTATATGAGGCAAGATATATAGATGACTGAATGTGGGAGCACCTTAATTCACAGTTTGTGTTACACTGCTCAGTCACTGGATCAGGTTGGGGAATTTCAACACATCTTTGGTCCGATACCATGAGCTGGTCAGATTCTCGGGTGCAAATAAGTTTCCTCTTGCGTTCCCCTAAAGGAAGAAAAAAAAAGATAAACAAAGTAGGATGGATGTATAGCAAAGTGGGGCTTCACACTATTCCCCCTCTGACTAACGAAAATGCTCTTCTTGGGATCATGAGACCTGCATGGGCAAAAGTGATGTGGGAGAGTGAATGTGGTAAGGAGGGGGAACTGGGTAGGATGGAGTGAAAATGCTGGCTGGATCCCACCCTCTGGTTATGTCATCTCTGAGCATGGTGGCCTCATTTTCTGGCTAGGACTTTTGTTTTTGATTCTCAGTGACCAAGGGATCCTGTTGGGAAAACTACAATTCAAAAGTATCATGTGGCACTTTAAACTCCATCAAAAAAAGGACTATCAGATTTATTGTAGTATAAACTATTGTGATGCTAACAGATTTGTTCTGGCATAAGCTTTCACTTGTCACAATAAATCTAACTGCCTCTAAAGTTCTATAAGACTAACATGGCTTACTTTCTGAAATACAGATCATGTGCAGGTGAATCATGCCTTGTTTCCAGGTTGAAGTCACCATATACCTGGCTGTACAGAAATGTGTTAGCTTAGTTGCTTCTTCTGCCAGGCCAGAGAGACTTTGCTTGGTTTCCTATTGGATTTGAGCTAATGAAGCAGGGGGGAGTATGGGCTCCACAAAAAAGTACCTGTCAACAAGACATGTTCAAAAGTACAGAAAACCTTTATCTTAGGGTCAGCCAGGAAAGCACATGTACCTGTATACTAATCTCAGTTGCAGCACTAACACAGGATCCGTAGCCCTCGAAATGGGATTCACAGGATCACTGGGCTGGAAATGACAAGTAAGCTATTAAAATCCTCACTTGCCCTATAAGACGGTCGTCCACATATTAGCAAAAAATTTCTTTGGGGAGAAACCAACCCTGCTAGGTTACTAATACCATTGCTAGTACTTCTTCATTTCAAATCATGATTTCCCTATTATGCTCTCCTATACCTGCATTCTGACTTCAGAGAGAGAGCCAGTTCAGTAAACGTTCTAGGATCTGGTAAACCTGCCATGGTCAAATATCTTCTCTTAATTTCAGCTGCCATATACAAAATTTTAGCAACAATGCCCTACCCCAGGGGTGGCCAATGGTAGCTGTCCAGATGTTTTTTGCCTACAACTCCCATCAGCCCCAGCCATTGGCCATGCTGGCTGGGGCTGATGGGAGTTGTGGGCAAAAAAAATTCTGAAGAGCTATCGTTGGCCACCCCTGCCCTACCCCACAAAGTTCTTCAAAAGAAAACTCACAATAAAGTTCATACACAACTTTACAAACCAATGGTGCTATTTAAATTAGTTGCAACTGTAGTAAATGTAGAAAAAGCAGGGACAACTGGAGGTCCTGATAGAACACACAAACACCAGTGTATTATTGAAGTATACAGCCCTGGTGGACAACACAGTTTAGCTCAGGGGACAGCAGCTGAGGCCAATTCAAGAGCATTTCACTGGTGAGACTGTTCCACAGCTCTTCTGTTTGTGACAAACTGCTTTCTTGAATTGAATGTAATAATAAGCAATAAGCCAGAGGTATTCATTCCACAGCTCATGGAGAACCACATCTGCAAATACTCTCAGCCAAATGAGCCACATTTACTTCCATTGCCAGCTTCACAACTGCATCTAAAAGAAGCTGGCGGCTCACCCTTTTCTCCAGTGGTAGCTGTTTCAAGGTGAGAACCAACTATCAACCCACAAGCCGCACCAGGCAAGGGCCTTTCCACTTTCCTGAACCATGGGGCTGATACCACATTTAGGAATAGTATGTAGAAGAGCCACAGGTGGCATGTCAAAAAGCCGCATGTGACACCTAAGCTACTAAGTTAATCACTGCAATAAGGATAAAAAAGGATGTTACACTTTTTAAAATGTTACGGAACACAGAAAGAACAGGAAGTACTTGGGTATCCAGTTCTTTGCTTTTGTTCATAACGTTTGAAACTCCTACTTTGCATCCAAATTATAATCCCCGATTTTAGAGTAGCTTGAAAGTCTGATTGCCAGGACAGAAATGCAACTTCTGAGACTCTAAAACAGGGCTCCCCAACCTTTTTGAGCCCCTTTGGAATTCTGACACTGTGCTGTGCATGGGATGCAGCCACAAAATGGCTGCAGCAGCTTATTTATTTATTTATTTATTGGACTTATATCCCGCCCTTCTCACCGAAGTGTCTCAGGGCGGCTTACAACATAATGGTTCATATAATTCAATTTAAAACGTTTACAAATACAATTAAAACCATAATTAATAAAACAAGATAAAATAAAACCAGCGGTCCATAAGAGCATTTTTGTTCCATCCAGGGATGTTCTCATTATCAGTTAGGTGTTATAGGCCTGCCGGAAGAGGGCTGTCTTACAGGCCCTGCGGAACTGCCCTAGGTCCCACAGGGCCCGCACCTCCTCCGGCAGCTGGTTCCACCAATAAGGTGCCGCTGTTGAGAAGGCCCGATCCCTGGTGGATTTTAGACGGGCCTCCTTTGGCCCGGGGACTACCAGCAGATTTTGTGAACCGGAGCGTAGTACTCTCTGGGGAATGTGTGGGGAGAGACGGTCCCTAAGGTAGGCAGGTCCTAGGCCATATAGGGCTTTAAAGGTAATGACCAACACCTTGTACTGGACTCGGAATATTACTGGCAGCCAGTGCAGATCCCGGAGCCCCGGCCGAATGTGCTCCCATCTTGGGAGCCCTAGTAGCAGCCGGGCAGCAGCGTTCTGCACTAACTGCAGTTTCCGGGTCCGGCACAAGGGTAGCCCCATGTAGAGGGCATTACAGTAGTCCAACCTCGAGGTGACCGTAGCATGGATCACTGTTGCTAGGTCGTCGCGCTCCAGGAAGGGGGCCAACTGCCTCGCCCGCCTAAGGTGAAAAAAAGCGGACTTGGCAGTGGCTGCTATCTGAGCCTCCATCGTCAGAGAAGGCTCCAATAGCACCCCCAGGCTCTTGACCCTGCCCGACGCTGTCAGCGGCGCGCCGTCAAAAACTGGCAGGGGGATTTCCCTTCCCGGGCCGCAGCGACCCAAGCAAAGGACCTCTGTCTTCGCTGGATTCAGCTTCAGCCCGCTTAGCCTAAGCCACCTAGCCACTGCCTGTAACGCCCGGTACAGATTTTCTGGGACGCAGGCGGGCCGGCCGTCCATAAGCAGATAGAGCTGGGTGTCATCAGCATATTGATGACAACCCAGCCCATACCTTCGGGCAATCTGGGCAAGGGGGCGCATATAGATGTTGAATAACATCAGGGAAAGTACCGCCCCTTGAGGCACCCCGCAGTCAAGCGTGTGTCTCTGGGACAGTTCCTCCCCAATCGCCACCCTTTGTCCCCGACCGTCAAGGAAAGAGGAAAGCCATTGCAAGGCCAGCCCCTGAATCCCAGCGTCGGCAAGGCGGCACGCCAGAAGCCGATGGTCGACCGTATCGAACGCTGCCGATAGGTCCAACAACATCAGCACCGCCGAGCCGCCTTGATCCAGATGCCGCTGAAGGTCATCCACCAGGGCGACCAGCACCGTCTCCGTCCCATGGCCCGGGCGGAAACCAGACTGGTAGGGGTCAAGGACAGAAGCATCCTCCAGGAAACTCTGTAGCTGCAACGCCACTGCCCTCCCAATAAGTTTGCCCAAAAAGGGCAAATTCGTGACCGGCCGATAGTGTGCCAATTCGGCCGGATCTAACGTTGTTTTCTTCAAGAGGGGACGGACCACCGCCTCCTTGAGCGCTGATGGAAAATGCCCCTCCAGTAGGGATCTATTTATGATATCCCGTATAGGATATCTCAGCTCCCTCTGGCAGGTCTTAATAAGCCAAGAGGGGCATGGGTCCAATTTACAAGTTGTTGGGCGTGCAGATAGGAGGATCCTGTCAACTTCTTCCAGGCTGAGCGCACCGAAGCCGTCCAGTACACAGTCCGAAGACAGGCACGGAGCCTCAGGTTTGCTAGCTGTATCTAATATGACAGGGGAGTCGGAACGGAGCAATGCGATTTTATCCGCAAAAAAATTCGCAAAAGCCTCACAGCCAATTTCCAATTCATTAGAGTTTGGTCTGCCCTGTGGCAGTGTTGTAAGAGTCCGAATTGTATTGAACAGTTGTGCCGGGCGCGAAGTTGCGGACGCAATCTCCGCCGCAAAGTATGTTTTCTTTGCGGCCTTGACTGCCATCTCATAGGACTTCATAAACTCTCTATAAGATGTTCGAGTCGCTTCGTCTCGAGTACGCCGCCATTGCCTCTCTAGTCGTCTGAGTCCCCGTTTCAACCGCCGCAACTCCTGGTTATACCAGGGTGTTGGCCTTGAACGAGGGCGCAGAGGACGCCTAGGTGCGATCTCGTCGATGGCCCCGGCGAGCCTATTATTCCAAGACTCCACCAGGTCATCGAGGGAATCGCCAGGGGGCCAGGGATCCCGCAGAGCCGTCAGGAACCGTTCCGGGTCCATCAGGCTTCGCGGGCGAGCTAAAATGAGCTCGCCGCCCAAACGGGTTTGGGGTGGGACGTCCACACGAGCCTTGAGGGCATAGTGATCCGACCGTGGCACTGCTATAGAAGCAAGATCGTTCACTAAAACTCCCGACGCGAAGATCAAGTCTAGCATGTGACCCGCCTGGTGAGTGGGTGTCGTAACTACTTGGGAGAGTCCCAGTGTCGCCATGGAAGACACTAGGTCTATCGCCTGATTGGAGGTCGCGTCATCGGCATGAACATTGAAGTCACCCAGGATCAAAAGCCTCGGGTGCTCCAATGCCCATCCTGCTGCGGCCTCCATCAGGGATAGTAAGGCGCTGGCCGGTGCGTTAGGCGGTCGGTACACCAGCCAGATCGCCAACCCCTCCCCAACATCCCACGCCAGGCCGGCACATTCAATGCCCCTGATCTCCGGAGTCGGGAGGGCCCGGAAGGAGTAAGCCTCTCGGATGAACAGGGCCACCCCTCCCCCCCGCCCGCTAGTCCGCGACTGGTGAAAGACCGAGTATCCTGGGGGCGCCATCTGGGAGAGAGCTACAGTCTCCCCATCGCGGACCCAGGTCTCGGTCACGCATGCCAGGTCCATGTCCTGCTCAAGCAGGAATTCCCGAAGGGTAGAGGTCTTATTGTTAATGGACCTGGCATTACATAACACCAGTGACGGAGGCGAGTAATTTCGCCTTGTCCCCCTACCTGTCACCATCGGGATGGGACGCAGGCTGGAAGGTGGTCGAGCACTATCTTGTCTCGATCCCCTTCCCTTCCATTTCCGCCTGTTCTCACCGTCATATCTTCCCCACCCCAGGAGTACCGGAATCCCCAGACCAATCATCTCTCACTGGTACCACCAGCCCTTCTACTGACAGGTATTTAAGTTTGTCTCTTCTCAGCCCTCCCACCTCCAATTGGCCTATCAATAAGTTACCCACTAATATTCTAATAGTTATTTAATATACACTCATCCCAGCCCATCCAGTTCACTAGCTAACAATAATAAATTATAAATCCAATTGGCTCCTTAGTTAAAAGTCTGCAATCATTATCCCCTTTTTCTATTAATTTGCCACAAATAATTCCATTAAATTAGCTAGTCAATAAAAACAAATTTAAATAACCAATAATTAATCCAATCTTAATAAATTAATCCAATCTTAATAATTTGGTTAAAGTGCTGATGACAATAAAGTGCAAACGGTCTTGGCCTAAAGTGCAGTAGTGTCTATAAAGTGCGGGTGTCTTGGCCTGAGACTTAGGCGTTGATCTCACATGGGGGTGGCGCGTACCAACACGTCACCCAGACGGCCCGGAGACCTTCAGTTCTGACGATGGGAGGAGGGAAGGGAGGGGAAAAAGCCAGGGCCGTCGTCCCGCCGGCAGACCCGCTGCCTCGGTACTTCGCCCCGTCTCACAGTTCTTTTGCACCGTCGCCGCTACCTCTAGCCTCTCGCCGGCGTCCTCTCATTCCACTCCCCAACTCTCCAATCCACAGGCCTCCGGTCCCCGCAATGAAAGGGGGGTGGTGGTGGTAGGGCCGTCGTCCCGCCGGCAGCTGAGCCGCGTCGGTACCTTATCTTTAGTCACATTGTAAAAATCCCTGTGCTATGTGGCAGCTGCTGCCAAAGCAATGTTTTCAAAAATCCACACAGTCAATTGAAACTCCAGTAGGCAATCAGAGGCTTTGCTGGGCAAAAGTCCCACCTGGTCCTGCACACTTTCTAAAAGCACTGCGGAGGCACCAGGAAAGGTGTTGGGGGGGGGCACCACGGTGCTCACGAACATCATGTAAGGGACTCTGGCTCTAAAGCTAGGTTACTTGTGCTGCATGTTCCCCATCTCATTGGAAGCTGTGCCTTGTGTGCCTCCTTCCAAACGGATATAAGCAAAACTGCAGGGCACATTCGTTGGCTGCCTGTGTGCCTGCAGCACAGGCAGAAAAGGAACCGGAGTGGTCAGCCCTGAGCTCCTGTCAGCTTGCCTGAAGTGCTAAGCAAAGGCCCGGCATTATCAGCTTAGAAAACAGCATACATCATTCCCTTGCAATAGCTCTTGGGAAACCATAATACTTGAATTATATCAGAAGCTAAACACAGACAAAAGAAACACATTTGTCATCACTGCCAGAATCCAAGATAAACCAATAAAGAAAGGAAATGATGTAAGAAACCCTAAGGCCACATACCTTGGCATACTTTACTGCAGGGCTGCCAAGGGCCATAGATATTCCAATAAAACTGCTGAGGTTTATCTTCAATGGGGATATTGAATGTGTATCGAACATCAGGGTTGTATAAATTACCAACTGATAAAACCTGAGAGGAAGGATTACAGAAAAGCATAAAATGAATTGCAAACCTAGGCTGCTTTCCTCTACTCCCCGCCCCCTCCAATGAAAATTAGCACAGTGGTATCTGTAATGTTTGCTTTAAAAAATGCATTTTTAACCTGAAGAACTATTTCTTGATCAATACGGTAGGTAGAATTGATTCGTTCAATGTAAGAGTCCGAGCCACTGTATTCTATCACGGCATTTCCAACTTTGATTTCCTTTTTAAACATGCTGACAACATAGTCTCCATTTAGTATGTAGCCTTCAGTACCTGACAATGCTGCATACAAGGAAACAAACAAACAAACAGAATCAATGTGATTTGCTCGCACAGACCAGATGTGACGTTATTTGGTTTGAAAAAGCATTCTAGATCCAATTTATCCAATGTTAAATGAATTCAGAAACTTGGTTTCCAAGCACAGAAGCCAATAAATGGAATACTACGGTACCTAAAATCATTGGGCTCACCCTCATGCAGATAGCCAAACATGTGTAATGGATCCAACCACTTCAAACCCCTGCAACATCTGTACACAGAGAGCCATTACAAAGGGAAAAAACCCATAGGGATTCAGGTGGCATCTGGGACTGCCAGGCATGAAACCTGCAGTGGCCACAAAGTCAATACCAAGGACAAGGAGGAGATGGTGAAGGCAGTTGAATGGAAGAGGGAAGCTAGAACTAGCACCAGTGGAAGAAGAAGACGATGACTACAGATTTATACCCCGCCCTTCTCTCTGAATCAGAGCGGCTTACAATCTCCTATATCTTCTCCCCCCACAACAGACACTCTATAAGGTAAGTGGGGCTGAGAGGACTCTCACAGCAGCTGCCCTTTCAAGGACAACTCCTGAGATAGCTATGGCTAACCCAAGACCATTCCAGCAGCTGCAAGGAGAGGAGTGGGGAATCAAACCTGGTTCTCCCAGATAAGTGTCCACACACTTAACTACTACACCAAACTGGCTCTCCCACATCAGTCCCCTCCTACATTAGTCTTCCTTTTGTAGTGACGTTTCCCCCACTGATTAAGGACTACACATGGCGAATAACAGAACCGGTTGCTTAGTTTGCACTAGTATTAGTACATGTTCCCAAATAATCCTGATCAAAGAATGTTCTGCAACTAACCACTTGCATTACACTTTTAAGCATTCAAAGCACACAAAACACAAGCTTTTCCTCCAGTTCTTACACCGACCCTGTAAAGTAAGTCTCAGCACTACTATTCCCATATTTCAGATGGGAGACTGAGGATGACAGAGGCATTTTTCAGACTGCAGTCACTTTTGCATTTTCATGTGTGTTGTACCGCTTCTGATGATTGTATTATTGGTGGGACCAGTTCAGATTTCCCTTCGTGGATCTCATCAATTGCCGGGGGCGGGGGAGGGGGGATTGCAGGAGTATTTTGTACATGCACTGAAGCGTCTGAGCATTTCAGCAGCCTCGTTCACTCTGCCTACCTTCTCTGCACAAGAATAGTCCATTTACTCTTGGGTAAAGAGCAGCAGGCTCTCAAACAGCAACAGCACAAGATAATTTATTTGATCCCTCAGCCCCTGACATTTTTAAACTGAACACATTAAAAGGATGTAACAAAAAGAAGGGTTTTTCCCCATTGGGGAGAAAAGGTGAGAAGGGCCAAAAGATGGTCTGGTAGATTTTACATGAGAGTAGCACCACTGGCTTCAGTACGTCTACTCTCATATAAAGCAAGAAGGGGATATTATCTCAGCTTTCTCAGGCTGGAGAGAGATAGAGAGAGAAAAGACTGGACAAAACCAGACCGCACACACACACAAACACTCACAAGGCAAAGCAAAGAAAAAGGAAAAGGTAAAGGTAGTCCCCTGTGCAAGCACCAGTTGTTTTCAACTCTGGGGTGACGTTGCTTTCACATTTTCATGGCAGACTTTTTATGGGGTGGTTTGCCAATTAAAATGACTGCTTGTTTCAACGCAGGCATCTTGATCACTGAAATGTTCTTCCCCTGGGATACATTTTTTTTTTTTTTAATCTGACTGCTCTTTCTGGGTGAGTTTGGGAAGGTGGATTGTGCCAAAAGTCACCAATGCAGAAAAAAACCCTTAGTTCAGATAACGAGCAGAGCATTTGTTGAGAATACATTGTGCTCTGGGTGGGAGAAACCAGTTTTATTAGGAACGGAGAGAAAAACTAGGAAGATATGAGATGTTTACAAAATTGCCTGCACACAAGAAGAAAAAACTAACACTGGGTAATGCAAGTGGATTTTTAAGGCAATGGGAAAGATGTCAAGAGAGACCCTATTTATGACCATCTAAGACATTTATGGAACAAGTGGCAGTTCAGCCAAGGGCTTCCCAATTCCAGCTTAGGCTGTTTCTTACACACTACACCAGCTCTTAGCTGGATAAGTTGCTTGATGAAATTATCGTAGGTTTGGGGGTTTGGTTTAAGTTTTCCCAAGAATATTTAATTGGAGTAACGTTTGTGGAGAGAACAACTGTCCATCCTAATTCTCTTCTGTACAGCTGTTCCTACTGCTACAGAGAAAGAGCATATAAATAAAGCTCCTTAAATGCTATTCTCCATATCTTGTTATTTGTAGGGAACTTGTCTACTCAGACTGGCAGCAGCTCTCCAGGGTCTCAAACTGAAGTTTTTCACACCTATTTGCCTGGACCCTTTTTAGGTAGAGATGCCAGGGACTGAACCTGGGACTTTCTGCTAACCAAGCAGATGCTCTACCACTGAGCCACCGTCCCTCCCCTCTTAATGTCTCTTGCCATGAAAACCCTACAGGGTTGCAATGAGTCAGCTGTGATACACAGAAGTGGGGACCTGCAAGAAACTTGTGAGTCAGCTATATCATTACCCGCCTTTGCTTCCTTCCCTCTCCAGCTATCCCTTTCTCACAACCTTTCTCCTTCTGACATTCCTTTTCTTATACTGTCTTCCATGCATGTCACTTACTCCTTCTGCCCCCATCACCCTCTTTGTTTTTCTACCTCCCTACCCCATCACTTTCTTTCTGCCCCATCACTCTCCCAGAAGCTCATCTGCTTCCCCCTGCCCACAATAGCAGTGGCAACAGCAGCTCTCCAGCAATCACAACAGATCTCCCAGCTACAGAGATCAATTCCCCTTAATAATAACAATAATATTTTATTTATATCCCACCCTCCCCGCTGCAGCAGGCTCAGGGTTACCAGCTCCAGGTTAGGAAATTCCTGGAGATTCAGGGGTGGTACCTTGGGACAGCGGATCAGGGAAGGAAGCAGCCTCAGCAGGGTAAAATGCCATAGACTCCACCCTCCACAATAGCTATTTTCTGCAGAGGAACTGATCTCTGTCATCTGGAGAGGAGTTGTAATTCCAGGTGATCTCCAGCCCTCACCTGGAGGTTGGTAATGGTAGTTCTTGGGAGGGAAATGGCTTGCAACAAATTTGCTTGCAATGAAGTCAAGGCAGACAAAAGGAAGTGCTTCTTTACACAACAGGGAACTCTCTCACCACAAGATGTGGCAATATTCAAAGGTTTAGGTGGATCTAACAGCAGGCTAGACAGAGGAGGATACATCATGAGGCTCAAAGGCAGATTGGCTTTAACTGTGAGATGGTAGGCGGCAGGTAAGAACTGCAAGCTCCAGCTTCCCTGTGGCATCTGACTGGTCCCTGTTAAGAACAGGATGCTAGACTCAAAGTGATACAGCCTAGCTACTCTTAGATTATGTGCATTATTCCTCCTTTGGCATTATTTTTCAAGTGAATAGTAAGTATGGGAAAGCCCACAGGAGGAACTTAGTTGCTTAGAAATAGGAGTTCAGGTGTGTGAAGGATGAGCACTGCATTTTCAGGCTGCTGCCACTGTGTGGCAGCCAAGGAAAGGGTCTGCACATTTGTCCAACTGGTTCCCATAAAGTGGTCCAGACCGCACAGTGCAAACAATGCAGTGCTGCATCTGGATTTTGCATAGAAAGACAGTATTTTATTTTTTCAGATCATGGAAGACAAGTGTTCCTTGCAGCCTGGGATTGAAATTTTCAAAAATGGTTTTCTGAAATCCAAACCAGCACTTTGCAGTGATATCCTGGGCACCATACAAGCGATGAGTGAGACATCAGGGCAAGTACTGCCCACACAACATCTCACAGTTTGAGTTCTGGGGTACTGTGTTTCCCCCATACTACAAAAGGAATACTTGCTGGGGCAAAGCTGCCTGAATCCATGTGCAATTCCCATGCAGAAAGCATCTGGCAGGCCCCATGTTTCTTGTCCAATGCAGCCAATATTCCAAAATCACAAATACCTGATCTTCTGATAGTGCATTTGCCACCCGTCTTCAGTTCCAATGTGAGAACAGACACCTGGGAGAAACTATTACCTAAATAAACTTCAGACTCTTTGTGAGTGATGGGCATGTTTGTGAGCCTGATATTAAAATCTTTTTTACTGTTTTCCAGCCAAATGTGTGAAACAATGTTCCCTCTAAGCTGCAGAGTCTTGTGAGCAAGAATTCTACTTTGTAAGCTACTGGCATTAAAGCTGTGAGCTACTGGCATTAAAAGCTGTGAGCTACTGCATACATTATTGTGTTCTGGGGTCATCCTTCCTGAGCTAAGACAAAAATGTGTGAGCTGGAGGCTAAAAATCTGTGTGCTAGCTCATCTTCAGCTTAGAGGGAACACTGGTGTGAAAAGATGGTTTTTGAATTTGGTTTTTGCAGAGATGTCTCCTAGTGAGGTGGGCCAACTGGCAGTGGAGGTCTATTGCGCCTTTGTAGGGCACACTGCTGAGATTAAAATGCCTTGTCCCTATTGGCCTACAGGAAGATTCCCAAAGGGCTGCTCCAATATAGGAGTTTCTTTGTGTGGTAGCGTGAACAACGAAAGCAAGTCAGGTTTTCTTTTTAAAGAAAATACAACCAGACGCTAAATTCCTCCTATCCATTCAACCTTCCTCTATCCACATTCTGGCATGGAATAGACACTTCTGCTAAACTGGTTTGACTAAAATCCCTGGAGCTTTTTTGCTTCATTTTCTGGTCCATGCATAAGATGCACAAATCAACATGTATTACAGGCATGGGAGTATAAAATGTAGAGGCTACAGGCATGTACATTTAGCCCCTGCAACACAAACCTCCACTACACTCATGCACACAAATAGCTATACTATGTAATGTACTTTGTAACATTCCATGGACACAGCCACACTTTATCTTTCTCTCTCACATATACATATATTAGCTCTCTTTCTTATCCTCTACCCTTCTATAACACTCAAGCTTAGTATAGAATCCTGCCCCCTCCCACTCACGTATGTTCCCTCTGCCGCTCTTACAAAACTTCTGAGCTTAAAAAAGACCTGTGTCTTTAAACCGACCTTAAAAACAGTGTCAGAAGATGTTTGGCCAGCATCATATTTTGTGTTTTGTTTCATGCCAAACTTGAGCTATGCGCAAAAATGCTAAAAGCTTTAAAAGGCTTTCTTTAAAAGGGACGGTTTCCTGAAAACAGCAGTCTGCTGCACAACTTCACGCTAATGCGATTATGTAGTTAATTTCCTAAGTTAGTTTCCCCACCATTTCACCCATCACAGCCACTACAATGCCCTAAAGGAGAGCTCGGCAAAGAACCGAAAGAGTTTGCAAGAGAGAGAAGGAACTGTACATGGCCCTGACACAAGTCAAGGAAAACTTTAATCACGCAGAGAACACACTGCTTGTAAATTCTGTGGTCATACAGAACCTTTCACTGCAATCCTAAACAGATTTATACCATTCTAAGTCCAATGAGTTTAATGGTCTTTGAAGTGTATAATAGTTTAAGAATGCACTAAGGTCCATTCCCTTAGGATGAATTTGTGAAAGACAACAATGACACAGTTCTAAACCTGCAAGACATGATTAAATAGTTCCTATAGTTGGATGGTCAACAATAATAAGAAGATAGAAGAAGATATTGGATTTATATCCCGCCCTCCACTCCGAAGAGTCTCAGAGCGGCTCACAATCTCTTTTACCTTCCTCCCCCACAACAGACACCCTGTGAGGTGGGTGAGGCTGAGAGGGCTCTCACAGCAGCTGCCCTTTCAAGGACAACCTCTGCCAGAGCTATGGCTGACCCAAGGCCATTCTAGCAGGTGCAAGTGGAAGAGTGGGGAATCAAACCCGGTTCTCCCAGATAAGAGTCCGCACACTTAACCACTACACCAAACTGGCTCTCCAGTTTGACAACAATGGAAAACACTGCAGGTGCTCAGTGGCCCAGCTAGGATGCAACAGATGGACACCATTCTCTCATCTGGATAAGCAATATAGAGTGTATCAACATGGAAAGGGCCTTCCGAGTCATCTGGTACAACTCTCTTACTAAACACTTCTGTAGGCATCTTTCTTACGGTGCATATCTTGCTCCCACCTCTGCTCTGGGTTGCCAGCAGGTTTGAAGGAAAAATGTTCTGTCCCTTTAATAAAATGTGGCAAAGGGCCAGTGAAGCTTTACACATCACGGAGGCAAAAAACATCGAAATAAGGCTCTGTCCTCTTTGACAGGACATTTCTCCTACAGGCCTTTACTCTATACTAGCTTTGGACTAACACGTTAAAAGTGATTCCCACTTTGTTACCCTCATTGTTAGGGTCCCTTCACTAAGCCTCCTTCCTTTTTATGTGTGTGTTCTGTTTATATAATCATCTCTCTCTCTCTCTCTCTGAAGTGGGTAGAAAGGCAGCATAAAATGTTGTTATCAATAATAGCAGTAGTAGTAATAACAACCCTAATAAAAATAAACACTGTTTTTCATATGGGAGCTTCCTGCCTTGGTGCAATGGGATAGGGTTATGGCAGGTGGGTGAGGTCTGGACCCTCAGGTCCTTTCCAAAGAGCACTTTTTTGAAAGTATATAGGAAAATCAGTCTTTGCACATCAAGAAAATAACACAAGTTTGCATCTCTTGAGTCCTATCATAACTTACCAAGGTAGTTATCATCTTCCGGTTTCCCTGAGTAACTATGCTGTCGTACATCAATATTTGTAGCACCAGCTGGTATGCGTACCACAGTGTTATAACCTGGAAAGAGAAATTCAGAAGTCAAGCTATATTGTTTGTGGTTGTTTTTCTTGTGGGTAAAGCAGAGAAAAATGAACTACCATCATTCAGTATTACCATGGAGGGCCCATGGCTCAGAGGTAGTAAACATGCCTTGTGTGCAAAAAATCTCAGATGAACAGTGCAATTCTAAACTGAATTATACCCTCGTTAAGATAATTAACCAACTAGAAGGATGTAACTCTGTTTAGGACTGCCCTGTTAAACCTGGGTATTTACAGTAATAGGATCTCCAGTAGCAGATGCTAAGAAAGGTCTTGCTCTGCCTGTGAATATAGAAAATTATTACCAATTGGAAAAGACAGTACTGAGTAAGATGGACCAATGGATTAAACTCAGCATAAGGCAGTTTCATATGTTCAACTAAATGTGTTGTTTAGAGCCAATATGATGTTAACAAGAAAACCAAGTATCTAGTAGCTCAAAGGATTTTTGCACACTTTTGGTGTTAAGTTTTTCAGCATTATGTATGGTTAAGGGAGCCACTGCTAATCCCCTTTTCTCTAGTAAAGCTTCCAGTGACAGATTCTTACCATAGTGCACCGTATTGAATGTCCCTTGAATCGTTCTGCATGACGAATTATCACCACCACATACGCCACATTTATCTCTTCTGGCTTTGGAATTGAGCACATGATCACATCCAGCTTGCTTTAGAGAAAGAAAAGTTCAGAACTAGATTGAACAAATATGAAAACAGGGCAGAACTTACAGGGCTCCAAATTAAAACCATACATCTGCCAGCGAAGGCCTACGACAGTCTCATTCATTCTTTCTTTTCCAATATCCTCAGTTAAGCTATAATTATAACCATCTTCCAATTAGGACTTGAAAAATGAGTTTCCTCCAGGCCTGAAATGCGAAGTGCAAAACCACTTGGAGGGAAGGGGGCGGGGAGGGAAGAAGGGAGATGAGGAAAGATCTATAGAAGCAACATGCAAGATCAAACATAGTTGCACTGGGAACACATACGGCCTGGGCTGTGGGACCTGCACTGGCTGCCGGTTGTGTACCGTGTTTGCTATAAGGTGCTGGTTATTACCTTTAAAGCCCTATATGGCCGAGCACCTGCCTACCTTAGGGACCGCCTCTCCCCATATGTTCCCCAGAGAGCACTGAGATCTAGCTCTCAAAATCTTTTAAAAATCCCTGTGCCCTAGACTGAAGACAACCAGGGAGCAAGCCTTTTCAGCAATGGCCCCTCGATGGGGGAATCAACTTCCAGAGATGGTACGAGCCCTGCGGGACCTGAATCAATTCCGCAGGGCTTGCAAAACTTTTCTCTTTCAGCTTGCTTTTAAGATAGAACCTGACTAAACTGACCTGTAGCCATCTAGCCATCTTATGCATGATTGTGATCTATAGCACCTTTTAGCACCTGTTTTATCTATTTTAATTAACTTATGTAATTGAATTGTATTTTAAAACTGCTGTTTATATTGTATCTTATCCAAATCATGGTATTCCATGTCTGTGAGCCGCCCTGAGCCCGCCTTTGGCAGGGGAGGGCGGGATATAAAAATAAATTTACTTTACTTACTTACCTGTAACTGATGTTCACTGAGTGGTCTTTTGTGCAGGCACACATGGGATTGTGCACATGCAGGCCTGCTGGAGAGAGAATTTTTTCAAGCTTCCCATCCAGATTGAAGGTTTTCCGCCCAAACATTCACATGATTGGGAGAAGGGGAGCAATCTTCCCTCAGTCTTCCTATTGCTGCCAAGAGAAACTGGTCCTAAATACAGAGAAGCTCATAGTGGGAGAGAGGAAGGGAATGTGTGCCTGCACAGAAGACCACCTGATGAACGTAAGTTACAGGCAAGTGCAACTATGTTTTTGTCTTCATGGCTTCTGTGCAATCTCACATAGAAGGACAGGATGCTCAGTGGAGGAGGCTAAGGGTTGATCAGCAAAAAATTGATTGTAGCACTGTCTTCCCCACAGCTGCCTCCCTTCTGGAATTCACATTGATTGTGAATTCACAAACATGGATGGAGTTGACCATGCAGCCACCTTGACTTGTCCACCATGGAGACTCTGTTGAGGAAGGCTGCAGAGGATGCTTGTGCCATAGCCAAATGGGTTTTAGTGGAAAAGGGCATGAAACACCAGCAAAGTTGTAGGCTAATCTAATGGCAGAAAATACGCAATGGAATAGCAACTGGGAGGAAGCTGCTGTTATGCCCAGAGAAACAGACAAATAAAGAATTGTCTTTTGTGTGATCTATTTCCTAATATCCAGTGGGTGAAGTGCTTGCTCAGAGAGGCAGGAGGAGTTGGGAAAGAACACTGGCAGGACTGTCCTGGGAGGTATGGAAGTGGGACACCACTTTAGGAGGGAAGAGAGACTAGGTCTAAAGACCACTTTATCAGCATGGACCTTAAAATATGGTGGGTCACATTGCAGAGTTTCTAACTCACTGGCTCTGTTGGCTGAAGTGATTACAACCCAGAACGCTGCCCTGTAAGAGACTACAGCTAAGTCACCCATGGTCAAGAGCTCAAAAGGCTTACCGAACAAACTGGATCAAACCAAGGAAAAGCTGCACTGAGGAGTGGGTGGCTGCAAAGGCAGGAATAGATTAAGCAACAACTTGAGGACTTTCTTGGATGGAGGATCAGAAAACACTGCAACCATCCACTTATTGTGGTAAGCTGAGAGAGCTGCCATTGCACTCTTCATCTTAGTGAAAGAAGATGGACCTTTAAAGGACCTTTAACTGTAACCCACCAAGCAAATTTATCCTATTTTGATCTATAGGACTTATGGGTTTTGGGTTTGAGGACTGCTTTTAGTGCCTGCAAAACTCTATGTATGGAGTCTTCATTGTATCAGCCACATGGTCAAATGTAAATTGCACACTGTGATGTACTATCAGACCCTATTGGAGGAGATCTACTTTCATGGGAAGAGAAATGAATGTTCCCAGAGACAGAGCCCAGAGGCTAGGGAACCATGGCTTCCTGGGCCAGAAGGGTGTTCTTAGGATATCCCACAGTCTTTCTGCTTTGAGCTTTGCGCTGAATATAAACTGGAGGGAGGGCACAGAATTCTGGCTTCCAGTGGAGTTGGAAAGCCCTGCCTAGGGATTCCCCTACTCATGCGACTCTTTAGCAAAAATGGGGGCATTTTGTATTCCAGGAGGACATGTTGTGGGAAGTCCCACTTTTGAAAAAGTGGTTCTAGGAACCATGATTCAGAGGCCATTTGTGGTTTGGATCCAAGTCTCTGCTTAGTTGGTCTCTGCCATTCTGGATGCCTGCTACATGTTCAGAGTTTGCCAGTATTAGCTGTTGCGATGGTTGGTAGGGTTGAGAACATTGATACAAACATCTTGGAAAGTACCATGGTTTACCTGATGAGGATGGGGCAGCTCTGAGGCCTAAATGCTTGGGTGTCAGCTTGTTCTTGCACGTATGCTCAAGTGTGGCATCATCTCAGGGATGGAATTCTAGCAGGAGCTCCTTTGCATATTAGCCCACACCCCCTTGATGTAGCCAAGGCTTACAAGGCTCTTGTTTGTAAGTTCTTGGGGGACTGGCTACATCAGGGATGTGTGTTCTAATATGCAAAGGAGCTCCTGCTAGAATTCAACCCCTGCATTATCTTATTATCAAGCTTCCAACTTAGTAAACATAATCAAAATGTTATCCCACAAATACCCAGAAGACTCGATCTCCATGGAACAAAAATATACATACCCTTACTCACTACAAAAGACTGTCTGGATGAAGCCATCCTGGAGGCCTCATCAAACTAATCACAATATCTTTCTACAAACTACTTTGAAAATTGGAGACCTGCAAAGAAAGGAGCTAGCTCCAGGCATTTCTTTATTGATCACCTTCCTTCCAGGCCAAGAGCAGTTAACCTTCCAATGCTGGCTCCAAGCCAGACTCTCCTATCAAGCAGACATTACCAAACATAATAAAGTTCTGGGCAAATTACAGCTTAAGGAACAAATGGGCATTGCCATCGCCTGGTTTCACTACCTTCAAATTAAGAATATACCTGACCGCTCAAAAATACGTAAATTACTCTCTCAAATCTTTTCCCACAACATCCCGAGAGACCAATGGCTACAGCACAGTGGGAAACCACCATGGACTCCCCAGTGAACACCTCCAAGATTCTCAATGTTAGGTTACAAATCTTTAAAATAAATGGCACTGGACACCAACACAACTCAACAACATAGACAAAACCAAAAGTCAACTACGCTGGAAAAACTGCAGCAATATTGGTAAGCTTGCTCACTGCTGTGACTTCATCCAGTTTTTTTGACTGGAAATAGTGCACTATATCAATGTAATAGCGGAAATCCCCTTCCCTTCAAAGGGCATGTCTTCCACTATTGGTCTGGTGTCTGCTGGTAGAGCTAAAGAGTGAAGCCACAAGTAATGATGCAACACCACACAAGATGCCATGGCTCCAGTAAAGCAGTCAATGGAGTGACATGAAGCATTTAACTGTTGCTTCTCAAGTTTTAAATATTCAGCATGCAGGATCTTGGCTAGGACCTTTTTGTTGTCAAGTATGGAGTTCTCATATTGCTCCATCCTTTTCTAAAGAGCCATCAGGTACCTCCTCATAATGGCTAAAAAGCTGTCCACTTGTAGGCCCACAGCAGCTTAAGTATAAACTTTTCTTCCTAGGGAGTTTAGCTTCCATACTTCCTTGTCAAGGGGTGGGGAAGGGTGGGCATTGGCCCTGCATTAGGAACTCACACTTCCTCTCTTAGTCAATATAAATTCTCAAGTTTCTTGGCACAGAGCAGGGTGGATGCTGGCTTGGATTATATTCCCGTTGCTACTCCAGTAGGCCTTACAGCATGGAGAAGGCAACTGGTCCCATGTTCTGCATTTATAAAACGTTAAAGATCAGATCTGACAGCTTTGGATCAGTAGAGACCACTCTGAGATCTAGTGCCTTACCTGTACAAAGCAATTGCTCTGAATAGAGTCTGACATCCTCTGTGGGATACTGGTGAACGAGAACCTACTGCCTCTTCTGGTGAAGGCCCTGAGGCTGCTTCTGAACCAATGCTGGAACCATGCAACATGGCATCTTTAGAATCCAGTTCATATCTTGTTCCTGGTTGTTCGAATGACAGTGGAACTGAAAGATGGGTGATGCTGACCAAGACCCTGGAACCGAGGGTCTTGGCTGACATCACCCATTAAACCTATTGGGGCCTACTGGATGTCAGTAGTCCAATGGGCTCTATAATGGAGTAACCCAGGGGAACTAATAATAATAATAATAATAAACTTTTATTTATACCCCACCCTCCCCGCCTAGGCAGGCTCAGGGCAGCTAACAAGACATGAGGGTGGCTAACAAGACATGGGGGCTTTAGTGGGCCCCCAGGGAAGCTATGGAACCAATACCAGGGTTTGGAGCAGACCATTCTGATGAGTTTGTTGACAAAGTGAGGATGATGTAAGGGCTGGTACTTCAACGACTTCATCATCTGAAGACACTGGGGTCTTGTGGGACTTTGCTGAAGGAGGTGTTCTTGGTCTTGCTTCCGATGTGACTGGTTCTGAGGCCACAGGAGATTGGACCTGAGGAATGGAGACTGACTGGTGGTGAATTGGTGACTGGGGTACTGGAGAAGCTGGTGATCAATAATGAGGAGAAAGGTGTTTGGTTTTCTTCTTCTTCTTGGCCAGTTGTTCTGATGCTGCGCTCAGTGCCGAAGATGACTTTGAGATCTTCTTCATCCCTGGATCCAATGAGGCAGAAGGGGGCCCTGACACTGAAGATGGAGTTTGGGCCTAATTTTCTAGCAGAGGCTTGTGCTTCTTGGGCTGTGAAGGTTGAGCCCCTAGTGCTTTCTCCGATAGGACTATTTTGAGGCAGAAGCCGTCATGCCTCACCATGGGAGTAAACTGTTGACAGAAATCACAGGCCACAGTGTTCTGCGACTCCCCCAGACATGTTAAGCAAGAAGTGCGAACATAGGACTGGGCCATTTTTATGCCACAGTCAATGCACTTTTTAAACAGAGCCATCCTCTGTAGTACAGAGAAGGCAAGAAAATAATAATAAAAAAACATTCCAGAAGTTTACTCAAGAGCAGGAATCCTAGAACAGATCCCCGCCAAAGAGAAAACTGAGGGAAAATCACTCCTCCTCTTCTGAACATGTGACAGTTTAGGCAGTAAACCTTCAATTCAGATTGCGGGGGGGGGGGGAGTGCTCTTTGCTGTTAGAAAGCTCTAGATCAGGGGTGTCAAACATGCGGCCCCCAAGCAACTGGCTGTCATCTGCTTCCTTCTCCTTCTCTCTTGCTCCCTTCTGCATAGCAGCTTGCTTTATCACATAAGAACTTCAGAGCAAAACCTCTATTTTCTCTATTGGCTTAGGCTCTTCCCTTGGGAGGAAAAGTGTGAAGGAGAGCTTGCTTTCCCACACCCTCTTAATCACACTGCTGAGCCAAGCCTTTCTTCCTTCTATTGGCTGAGGCTCCTCTCCCTCCTAGTACCCTAGGGAAAGAAGGAAAGAGCCAGTACTTCCTTTGCCCAGTTCCTTGGATCCCATGGGAGAAATACAAAGAAAGCACCTTTAAGACCAATGAATGTTTTAAGCATGTTTTAAGCATGTTTTATTTTAAGGTTTGTTTGTTTTTTAAAAAAATCTTTAATTGTGTTTGTCTGTATCCTTTATAAAATTTATCTCTCTGCTACCTGGCATTATATTTTATGACACACATGGCCTGGCCAAGTCTCATTTATGTCATACCTGGCCCTCATAACAAATAAGTTCAACACCCCTGCTCCAGAAGTTCAAAAAATTTCTCTCCACAGCAGGCCAGCACAGTCCCACGTGGGACTGCACAGAAGTCATGAAGACAAACAGTGCAGTTAAGCCACATGGGTAGGACATGACCAAACATATACTAGTCTATGTCACCTAGCGTAGTTTTATTTACTTTACAGTCTACCCATGAAAAAAATACTTCACAGTGTATTACTGGCAGGCTTTTAAGACCATTTCGAATTGGCTAAAGATGATATTTGTATCACCATACTCATTCAGATGCCCACACTGCATGATGCAATAATGCCAACCTTAGATACCGTGTTTCAGATCTTTCTCTCTTTTTTCCTGTAACAGACACCCCCCCCCCCACCCACCAGCTCTTCCCTATTTCAGACTAAAAAAGGGGACATACAACAGAAATCTTGGCAACTTGTTCCCAAAGAGCAATGCCAAGCAGTTCCTCATGTTATGTTTTCATGGTGGTTTTAAGAATTTATAAAAGCAAAGTGAGAGTAATTCTTTTTCTTGCAACACTCAACATGAATTGCTTACATCTCTCCCACACTAGTGTGCACAAGCAAATCTTTACAAATTGTTTCACAGGGGAAGACACAGAAGTCGAGACACTGTGGATAAGCACAAGGAACAAGAAATGTAAGATGGTGATCCCTAGCCCCAGGGGTGGAATTTTAGCAGGAGCTCCTTTGCATTTTAGGGCACATACCCCTGATGTAGCCAATCCTCCAAGAGTTTATAAAAAAGAGCCTTGTAAGCTCTTGGAGGATTGGCTACATCAGGGATGTGTGGCCTAATATGCAAAGCAGCTCCTGCTAGAATTCCACCCCTGCCTAGCCTTAAAGATATCCAGCTGTTCCTCCTACCTGGTGGAACTCTCTGCCAAACAACATCTGTACCCTGTGGCACCTTATGCAGTTCTGCAGGGCATGCAAGGCAGAGATGTTCTGCCAGGCTTTTGGTTGAGGACAGCAGCAGGTACCACCGCTCCCTTCCTCTCCTCTGCTCCACTTTTTCCGCTTATTGTGAGACAGTAAGGCATATTGTAGGACCACTTTGGCACCATCTGATGTTATTTTTAGCTATTTTAATACGGTTTTAAATTGTACAGTTTATATGTTGTTAACTGCTCTGAGCTGTGTGAATTCAGAGAAGGGTGGTATACAAATCTAAATTATAAACAAAGAAATATAAACTTTAAAAAGGTATGCAAATGTCTGTTTCTTCGCTTCTCCACTTAACAGGTGTCCATGGATTCCATAATGGTGAGATTTCAGTCACCAGATTTTATAAGCCTATCCTTTATAGGCTTATTGCTCCAACACACAGCAATCCTATTGCTATATACTGTGATTTGGATGGCTCAGCCCTTTGGCCTGACACTACAAATGTGGCAAATGAATTCTTCTCCTCTCCACCTTCCTCCACCCGCACTGAAATTTCTAATCATTTCATGATTCGGGACTTTAGTGAAACACATCAGATACTATGACAAGTCAGAGGGTAACATGAAACAGAACTCTGAAAAGGGAATCTTATAGCCTACGGTACTTACCAAGGCTCTTTAATTTAATATGAAAAGCATGGAGCAGAATTAATGGCTCATGTGGGGAGGAACTTTTGGAGAAATTCACCCTTATCGGAAGACAGCTAACAAGTTCAACAGAAGGAAATATTTACCCGACAAAGTCCTTGAACACAGATGTCATTTGTGTCTGGGCCACAAGGGGTGCCATCAATAACCCTGTCCCTGAGCTGATAATAGGCTGTGTTTCCTGCCACTCTGCAGAAGAGCTTGCACCTGTCTTTCATTAAAACTGCCAAGACAAAAAGAATTAGGTTATTTTGATGCCAGTCCCTCCCCTCCCCCCCCCCGCTTCATATGGGGAGAGTTGCCTTGTCACTCTCTCACAGCTCAGAAGTACACATCCCTTTGCTCAGAGGTCTGTGGCCAGGAGATAGATCACAAGCACTGCCTTGGGCAGAGAAGTCAATCCCTTCCACTCAGCTTAGTTATCAGGAGAACAACTAGAGTGGGGATACAGGCTGATGACAACTTTCACCAGACAGGGGCTTGACAGGAAATTGGGCTATGATTGTCTGGCAGAATCTGACCCAAAATCAGATAAAAGAAAAAAGATATATATATATATATATATATATATATACACACATACACACACACACACACACACATACATATATGTGTGTGCGCGTGTGTGTGTGTGTGAAGGGAGCAATGTTCCTTGTAAGCTGAGTTAGCATGAGCAAGCTCACAGATTTTTAGCCTCCAGCTCACACATTTTTGTCTTACCTCAGGAAGGATGACCCCAGAGCACACTAATTTATGCAGTAGCTTACAACTTTAATGCCAATAGCTCACAAAACAGAATTTTTCCTCACAAGACTCTGCAGCTTGGAGGGAACATTGGAAGGGAGGGAAGGGAGCAGAAAGTGGACTGCTTTAAGAAACAGTCCATTAAAAACTGACCCTGATATCTAAACAACTGCTAAAGCTGTAGAAATGACAAGGCAGTCAATCATTGATGGCTCCAGGTTTTTTTTTTTTGGGGGGGGGGGGACAGGGGAGCATAAAAACCCTCCTAGAAGAGAGAGCACAGCATAACTCTTCCACACGCTTTTAAGAAGCCACATTGGTAAAGATGAAGTTAAAAACAATGAATAGGTAGTGTTCCTCTCTTTCCAAGTTTTTTTCTCCACAGAAATGGGACAATGCCTCAGAGGTATAGATGCTGTAAATTTCTTAGGGGATCAGTTCTGCAATCAAACTTATCCTATTTGACTCATGATCAGACTATCAGCCAAGCAGCGATATTCATTGAGCAACATGAACAACTGTCACACAAATTTGCAGCAGTCTGCTGGTCAGAAGCCAATTCATGGCTGATCAGGGCAAAATAGCTACATGGTGAAGATACAAATGGGAGAGGAGAAATAGTTTGTTTCTCTTCCCTCCCCTCCAAACTGCATGAGGGTAGAACCAATACTTCGGAAATCCTCAATGCAAAAAGGAGAGGGGGAAAAGCTCCTTCTTTACTTTTCTCTGCTACTCAATCCAACAACTTGGTGTGGGAAAATGAGAAGAAATTTCCCTTTGCTTTATCCCAAACTTAGATCTTGGGCCGCAGAGAATAGGAACAATCTCTTTTTAACTAAAGTCCAAGCTGATATCTTGCAGTTGGGAGAAGAGCTTCTGATCACACACCCGTTCCCAGGTAAATTTCCTGTGTTTCAGTTTTCAGGATGGAACATCAGAACAACCTGACTCCCAGCTGATTCACCGGTGACTTGGCTTCTGATGGCTGCAAGCAGCCTGTCCCTTAATGTGAACAACCAAACAGCCTGTTGATTAACTGTTCACCTGACCACCACCGATGCATATGAAGTGAGCTGGTGGATGCTTTAGCATCTCTATTCAGCAGCCCATGGGACAATCTTCATGGTCTGGTTTTGACCTTTAAAGCCTTGAGTGGTCTGGGACCAACCTATCTGTGAGACTGCCTTCTACAATACATCCATGGAAGGTTCCGCCAAGTCTTTGGTTGAGGACAGCTAGGCTCCCTCCCTAGCTCTTCATTCCCATGACTGATTAATTTCCTCCTCCCGTTTCCACAAGGTGCTCACAGGCCAGAATTGGGAGGGAAGTTAAAACTCGTCACTTGATTTTAAACTTAATTTAACGTATTGGATGTTTTAAATCATGTTTTATGTTATTACTGGTTTTATGATGTGCATCACTTAGAGCCTCACAATTGCGGGGTTTGACGATCTATAAGTATAAGAATAAAATAAAATAACTCTTCCCTTTCTGGTGGGAGCATCTCAGGTGGGTGATGGACCCTCTGCTATGATGTGGGTCTTAGCAGATGCCCCATAATGCTGATCCTTAAAGCCAGATGACTTTGCATCCAGTTTTTAAGACAGAACAGTCATTATCAGGTGACTTCATTCCTTAAATAGTTTACTTTTAACATTATATACTAGCAAATTCTCAAAATGTTTAGTGATTTTCTGAAGTATTTACACAAGAATTTTCCAGGGCATGATAGCTTGCTATTCAAACATGGTGGGGGGGAGCTTTTGTGAGACCAATTAGCCACATGAATATTCCTTGAAAAAGTCACCTCATTATAACCCTTTCATCCCAGAAATGGCAATCCGAGTCATCCCTAAGGAAAGCACATACCATTAAACTGAAGGGAAGAGCGGTAGGTGTGGCTACCCTGCGAGAAATCAGCAACTTGCTACTAACCAATTTCTTGACACACTTACTTCCACTGTATTTAGGAACCCAGCGCACATTAGGAGGTAGACCGTTAATATTAAAATGCTTTCCATCGAAGACTGCACATTGCTCATCCCGGAAATCTTTTTTTTGTTTAGAACACGGGTCAGTGTTGCAGGATTTAAACTTCATTCTTCGTCCCACACAGTACTTTCCACCATTTTTTGGCCTGCAAAAAAATCACATTGGAAAATATGTACACTTAAAAACTACAAAACTATAGTAAAACTCAAACACACTGACATCCAACTCGTCAGTTTTTGAAAGCACAATTCTTTTCAAATTCTGCTTTGATTTAAATTTGTCAAGCTTTACCACAGCCTGAGGCAAGTCAGCTGTTCCTTCTGAACTTAAGACACGGGTGTTCCTAAGCCAGTCAGCTATAGTACTAACTAGACTGCCCCGACTCCATCTTCAGGAAAATGGACAATTTCTTTCTTTTTTCTTGTTTTTAAAAAATATGTTTATTTCATTAAAAAGGAAGATTGACAGTTCTGCATCTGCAAAGTATTCAGAAGAGCAGAACTACCCCCAAAAAGGAATCCTGGAGGAGATGGTATTGTACAGAGAGGATACCTCTGCCCAAGACCAGAGAAGATTTAAGAATCTCAGCTGACAAACATACAGCCTACCCACCACAACTATCAGCCACAAGCTCCATAAAGCTACCATGTGAATGTCTGCCTGGGACTGCAAAAGCAGAAGAGCTACTAAGCACCTGTCACGACTGGAGGACTGAGGGCTGCATTTATCTTCGTGGGTGTCAGACTCTGCTGGTGGTCTGGATTACTTACGGACAAGCATTTTCACAGCAGACTTTGAGAGAAAGCTGTAGAATTTGGAAACTGTAAGGACAGATGAGCTCTAAAACAAACCCAGTGCCCAGCTACATGCACCCACTACAAAATAAATGATCACGCTTCACTTTAAAGACAACGGTGGGAATACTTATAAGGTTCCCACACAAGGTTAATTACGTAGGATAAAATGTTATGTGTTATGTAACCTTGTAATTGAAAGCTAAGGACTTGGGCAAGATCAGATCACCACCTTGACTATTTTAAGCCTCCACTTTTCCCAAGGAGCTCACAGTGGTATACAAGATCCTGTCTCCCTATTTTGACATGGTAGGAAGATGGGTTCAGGTAGTGAGCTCAAGGTTGACTCAGCCTTCCATCCTTCCAAGGTCAGTAAAATGAGTACCCAGCTCGCTCAGAGTAAAGTGTAGATGACTGGGGAAGGCAATGGCAAACTATCCTTTAAAAGTATGCCAAGAAAATATCCTGATGTGACATCACCCCATGAGTCAGTAACAACCCCATGCTTGCACAGGAGACTACCTTAACCTTTTTAAAGTTATGCTGAGAGATAAATAAGCTTCAGAGGGGGATCTGAACCCAGGCCTTCCTGGTAAGCACTCTAACTACAGCAGCGTGCTAACTTTTGCTGAATATGTGGTCTACTGAAGCATAAACTCCTATGAATAAAGCAGGATTCATTTAACTCAATAACTCATACTGGTTTGGAAAAAACTTTTGCTTCATAGAGGAAAGTTGAACAGATTAGTCTGAAGCTAGATATCTGTAGGGATGGGGATCACCTGTAAGCTGTTATGACGTACAAAAGTTTTCAAATCATGATCTTCCTAAAAACAGGGGCTGTAGTATTAAGATGGCATAACTTTTTTAAAAATTTGAAGTGTGTTACCAGTATATGACAGCTTGATCCAAAGGCCACACACAATAAGTTTCCAAGGCAGTCCTGTTTTTCAGTGCCATTTTTAAGGTTAGAGGCACTATACTGCATATTTTGAACTGTCACAAACTGCAGAATGCTGGGTTTTGCTACCAAGCTATCATCCATCAGCTGAACAGTGCCATAATGAAACTTCCTTTCAATCAGAAAGAGTGGGATAAAACATACTTACAGCTCTGAAATGGATTTTATTTTCCAAACCTGGCTCAAACCACCCTTATAAGTTTTGTGACAGCTTTAAAAGCATTTAATGACTTAATATCATCATTCTCGGAAAGAGAACAAAAACAGATACAGAACTGGCTTCATGTATCTTGCAAGAGTAGGAAGATCAGGTTGAGAAAAGAGTAGATTTCCATTTAGGTATTACCCCTTACTATGAAATGCATTTTTAATAATGAATGCAAGCTGATGTTTGCAAATCTACCATTTTTATGCAATCAAACTGTATGTAGAGCCCTTTCAATAAGAGAGAGTGGTATACAATTAATCTTGTACAAACTCAGACAGTTGGAATGACTCTGGAATCCCTTTGAATGCTGGAAAATTTTAAACATAAATTATTGACGGTCAGATGTTTGTCTAGACTTTTCTAAGGCTTAGGATCCTGTCCAGTATCTAGTTTTACTGACAGGGGACTTTTCAGATAGTAGTAGTAATGCTATAAAAAGTTGAAGGCAACAGGAGCTGGACTGACGCAATAAAGGAAGCCACAGCCTTCAGTTTGCAAAACCAGAAAAAAGCTATTAATGATAGGATGTTTTGGAAGCTATTAATTCAGAAAGTCATCATCAATTGGAAGTGAGTTGATGGCATATAATATACACACAGTGGTGAGTTTCAGAAACACAGATCTCAAACATGATGTAGTATAGGGCATGTCGAGAGCGCAGATGGGAAATCGCTAACAAAATCCACATTTGTTACAATCAGGGGCGGAATTCCCTTGAATAATAGGCCACACACCCCTGATGCAGCCAATCCTCCAAGAGCTTACAAAAAAGAGCCTTGTAAGCTCTTGAAGGATTGGCTACATCAGGGGTGTGTGGCCTAATATGCAAAGGAGCTTCTGCTAGAATTCCACCCCTGGTTACAATCTGCAACTAGCGACTTCATTTGTTCATCACATAAATCAGTGAAGGAACAGCCTCATCCCCTGTGCTAGCCTATTTTCAATAACAACCAATGAGAATCTTAGCCTGCTTCTAAGCATCTGAACAGCTTACGTCTTAACTCCTTTGAGCACTATCAAGACAAGTTCTGGAGACATGCAGAAACAGGGGAAATTGTGGGTATTTGCCCCCAGTGGAAAAATAAGGTTTTTTGTTTGTTTTTTCATGATGGAAAATTGTGAATTTTTTTTTTTTGGGGGGGGGGGACTGAAAAAAAAGTTTTGTCCCTTAAGAAATTAGTAAAATGTGGTAAAATAGCATATGATGCAAGTCTGCAGTTCTGTCTTGATTTAACGTTGTGCAAATCTGCTAAGCAAAAAAAAAAATCCATAAATATGCCAATTAATACAATTTCATATTCTCAGTTATAAATTTCTATGCGCTAAAGCAGCAAAAGAGGTTTAGGTTTGATAGGAAGGTAAGGCATTTATTTTAATTTCCGCTTCCCCATCCATTGTTTTCCTTGGATTCAGAATTTCTGCAACCTTTACTTCTCTCACCCTAGCTGTGACCCAGAAGCTGTTTATGTAGTGTTGACTATGAAATCCAATTACACTGGATTTCACAATAGAATCAGGGTCCCTGCTCTTTCAAACTACTCACTGGATTGCAACTCCTTCCAGCAGACATCCGATAAGCATTCATACCTGATTTGTTTTTTTCAAAATAGAAGAATTGTGAATTTTTTTTTTGGGGGGGGGGGAACTGAAAAAAACTTTTGTTCCTTAAGAAATTAGTAAAATGTGTTCGAGACTCAGTGCAGGCACTTACAGATTACATAAGACCCAGGGTGGATCAGACCAAGGACCCATCAAGTCCAGCATTCCGTTCACACAGTGGCTGACCAGCTGCTTCTACGAAGCTCACAAGATGCATGACTACAACAGCATCCTCTTGCCCATGCTCCCCAGCAACTGATACAAACAGGCATACTTGCTCTAGTACTGAAGGGAGTAAATATCCATTATGACTAATAGCAGCCACTGATGCCCCCATACTCCATGAATATGTCTGCTCTCTTTTTAAAGCCTTCCAAACTGGTGGCCATCACCACATCATGTGGCACGTCTTGCACTTAAACTATGCATTGTGTGAACAACACTTCCCTTTGGTCAATTCTGAATCTCCAACCCTTTGGCTTCAAGAAAAAGGTGACAGCAATGCTTCTGGAAACCTGTCTAGATGCAGGCTCTTTCTGTTGCAAGACACCTGCTGAGAGAAGAGCAAGTTTTTATACCCTGCTTCTCTCTACGCTAAGGAGTCCCGAAACAGCTTATAATCACCTTCTCCATCTCTCTCCACAACAGTCATCTTGTGAGGTAGGTAAGAATCAGAGAGTTATTATGCCAATAAAGGTTCTGTGACTGTGAGAGGGTTCTGAGAGAACTATGTCCAGCCCAAGGTCACCCATGTGGAAGTGTGGGGTACACACAAGTGTAGTCACAGCACCACTTCTAAGTTCTAAGATCAGAATCCCACCCCCCACCCCAAATGTCTGAACTCTCCTCAGATGCTGTGGAAAAATAGCAAAAAGATGAGAAAGAGCGAGGAACTGAATGTTAAATAGACAGAACTGTATGAAACCACCCATCCTACATTTTAGGGGCTGCTGTCTGTCAGATCTCCAAATGAACACATGAAGCTGCCTTATACTGGATCAACTATTCAGACTATCAGTGGCTCTTCAAGGTCTCAGATAGGGGACTTTCACATCACCTACTGCAGGGGTGTTAAACATGCAGCCCGAGGGCTGAATCAGGCCCCCGGGGGGCTCCTATCAGGCCCCCAAGCAACTGGCTCATCTGCTTCCTTCTACCTCCCTCTTGCTTCCTTCTGCATCTCAGTTTGCTTTGCAAGGCTTGTTCAATTGCACAGGAGCTACAGAGCAAAATCTCTATTTCTCCATTGGCTGAGGCTCCTCTGCCTCCTGGTTCCCTAGGGAGGGAGGGAAAGAGCCAGAGCTTCCTTTGCCCAGTTCCCTGGATCCCATGGGAGAGATACAAAGAAAGCACCTTTAAGACCAATAAGTGCTAGTGTTTTAAGCATGTTTTAAGTTTCTTTTTTAAAAAAACACAAAAAAACCTTTACTCGTGTTTGTTTGTGTCCTTTAAAAGTTTATCTAATCTTAAATAGGTACACACATGGACCAGGCCAACACACCCCGGCTCAGCAAGGTCTCATTTATGTCAGATCCAGTCTTCATAACAAATGAGTTCAACACCCCTGACCGATTGTGTGATCTTTTCTATAATCCTGAATCCTAATATCAGTATGGTATTGGGATTTAAGAAATGTTCAGGATTGCCGATTTTTAAAGGCCCAGTTATACCATATAGGGACCAATTTAGTCAATTGTCCCCTAGAATATAGTGGAGAATTGATCCAGAGAGCCAGTTTGGTGTAGTGGTTAAGTGTGCGGACTCTTATCTGGGAGAACCAGGTTTGATTCCCTACTCCTCCACTTGCACCTGCTAGCATGGCCTTGGGTCAGCCATAGCTCTGGCAGAGGTTGTCCTTTAAAGGGCAGCTTCTGTGAGAGCCCTCTCCAGCCCCACCCACCTCACAGGGTGTCTGTTGTGGGGGAGGAAGGTAAAGGAGATTGTGAGCCGCTCTGAGACTCTTCGGAGTGGAGGGCGGGATATAAATCCAATATCTTCTTCTTCATCTTCTTCTTCATCCAGGGGCATCTGGGGCTCAGGCGTGGGGGTTAATTTTTGAGATTAGAAACATCAGATTCGCAGCATAACTGCTGATGCCTCTTTTCCCCCTCCCCCCCAAAAAACCCCAAACATAATATTTTTTTAAAAATGGCTTTTTGGGACTCAGCTATATTAGTAGCCAAATTTAGTTAATACCTAAAAAAATACCAATAAGATATTTTCTGGGTATTAATTCAGCCCAGTTCATACCAAGTGAACACCTTTAGTTAATTATTATACCAAGTGAACACCTTTAGTTAGTCATTAATGATTTGGAGTTGGGAGTAAGCAGTGAAGTGGCTAAGTTTATGGATGACACTAAATTGTTCAGGGTGGTGAGAACCAGAGAGGATTGTGAGGCATTCCAAATGGATCTGTCAAGGCTGGGTGAGTGGGCGTCAACGTGGCAAATGAGGTTCAATGTGGCCAAGTGCAAAGTAATGCACATCGAGGCCAAAAATCTGAACTATAAATATAAGTTGATAGGGTGTGAACTGGCGGAGACTGACCAAGAGAGAGATCTTGGGGTCATGGTAGATAACTCACTGAAAATGGCGAGACAGTGTGCAACTGCAATAAAACAGACTAACACCATGCTGGGAATTATTAGAAAGGGGATTGAAAACTATTTTTCTAGGCTGCACTCTTAACCAAAAGGTTCTTAAGGCAGCTATCTTAAAAAAATAATCACCAAACCATTAACATTACCAAATAATTCATAACTAAAAACAGCAGTGATAAAAACAATAAAAAGCAGACAATTCTCAGTTAAAGAAATCAAAGCAATAGCAGTGAACGAAAACAGCAAAAATCTCTCTTGAGGTATACACAGAAATCTTTTAAAAAGTGTAAATTGTTGCATAATGATGTACATATCACTGCATGTGTACTAAAAAGCAATGATTATGACTTCACACCCCATGTACATGCAGCAAAATGCACTTGTATGCAACTGTCATGTGCCTCTTTCTGCTTTCTCCATAAAAATGTCACCCTTTTAGGAATCAGATCACAATGACATCAGCCCTGATTTAGCATCTTCATCTCCTCTACTGGGCTGAAACCAATTAGAAACTGTAAGCTTAAAACAATTCCCTGCATTACATAGTACTTGTTGAAAACATTCCAGTTTTCAGATGGGAGACAACAACCTACTAGCATTTTTCCAATGGACTATCAATTCATTTGCGTCAGCTGAAATGAAAATGTACCATTGAGCACTCATGTACTTACTCAGGCCTGTTGCACTCTCGAACAGCATTCTTAATTCCCCCACCACAAGTTCGCGAGCAAGCTCCAAAGGGGCTCCACGTACCCCACGTCCCATCTATCACAGGCAGTTCTCGCTCCCTGGGAACACAGTGGCCATACTTGCAGTGCTAAACTCCAGAAAACAAAGGGCAGGCGAGAGAGAGAGAAAGAGTTTCACAATGGGATTTTTACTGCTGTGATTTGACATTCTAAAATCCACTTGAAATATAACTTCTATTTGTTTGCATACATGCCGCTTCCCTTCCCCCCACCTAAAAAAAATCTGGCTGCCGAAACCCAGTTTGGCGTAGTGGTTAAGTGCACGGACTCTTAACTGGGAGAACCAGGTTTGATTCCCCACTCCTCCACTTGCACCTGGTGAGATGGCCTTGGGTCAGCCATAGCTTTCATAGAAGCTGTCCTTGAAAGGGCAGCTGCTATAAAAGCACTCTCAGCCCAACCTATCACAAGGTGTTTGTTGTGGGGGTGGGGTGGGAGTTGGGGTGGGGAAGGTAGAGGAGATTGTGACCACTCTGAGACTCTGAGATTCAGAGTACAGGGCGGGATATAAATCCAAAAAATCTTCTTATATTTTTCTATAATATAACTATGAATTTGGTATCCCAACAGCACATTCTAACATATATGAGCTTGTATAGACAGCTAACCAATCACTTAGGATATTTGCAAAACTGAGTTGGGAAGGAGCAGAAGTATAATCTCTGAGCGTGACCTGAGCTGCAGATGCAGGGAGAACCTGTATAGCTTTCTCTATGCTTTTGAAGATCAGTGTGAACATAGAGGCAAGTCCCCGCTCCCCACCATTCTCCCAAACTGAATTTCACCAGATCAAAATATTGGTTCATGACTGACATTTGAGCAAAAAGGTCATTTGCACAAGTCTAGCATAGATGTTATTATAATATTTAGATACTGGTAAGGGGAAGAATCTACTTTAGTGTATTTTTCTATCATCAAAAGTCCTAGATGACAACTGTCTTCTGCCAGGGGGGCAAATTGCTGAACTGATCAAAGGCTGAAGGAACAGAGACCTCAGTTCCACCCCACTGACTTTCTCCACTGTGAGTCAATATGTAAGTGAGGTCTCTTCCATGGCACTTTCCTCTCCAGCCAGCAAGTACAGAACATCACAGTCCCAGCCAGGCCTCGGATTCAGTGGGAGCTCACAGGAGCACAGCTCCTGAACCTTTCTGAGAGTTCCACCTCCTTGTTCATTGAATAGTATGTGCAGCTGCATAACAATCCCTGGATGAGCTCCACCACCTATTTTTCTACAAAACGACCCCTGCCAGCTAATATATGATGGCGGAGGTTCTAAGAACCAACACAGATTTTCTGAAATACCATGGCATACTTTGACTGAGGTATGAATAGCAAAGCTGGGCTTTCTATTCTTCTACTTATGATAGTCATTTTGATACCTTATTCTATGATTTCCTGTGTGGAGCACAACCTCCAGAATCCTTACACATGTCAAGAAGTCTCTGGAAAATAAAGTTTTAGTTGCTAGAAAAGGTGCTACCAAAGAGTACAATCTAACCCTCCTTTAGCAAAGCCATAGTTTCTAGGATTGAGCCCTGTCCTAGATATCAATTTAGAGACATGTAGTGTGTTTCTGTCTCTTAAGATGGCTTTGAGAAAAGCCCATGAATTTCAATACTGGTGCAAAAGTCTTGGGATTCATATGGTTGTCTTGGTCAGGATCTGATTGGAAGCATATATCCAGAGCTGCCTGTAGATCCCAAGTCAAAAACATGTCTCACTCTCAAGCCAACATTAAAACTAAAGAAAACAGAAACTGTGACTAGAAATTCTTTCCAAACTCAGGACAGTTTGATCAAAAGATTGATAGGCATGACCAGAAGTCAAATATGCATGACGAGAAGTAGCTAAATCATAGCTGGAAGAAGCTCTTTGATATCAAATTGTTATGTAATTATTTCTCAAGAAGTGCCCACAACTTTTGAGGACGGCTTTTGAATGTTAATAAAATCTCTAGTTGCAGCTATATGTTAATTATATTTTCTTTCTTAAAAAGGTTATTTTACACTTCTATTCTTGTCATTTCAACATTTTAGAATAAATATATAATAAAAAGCTTCAACCACCACCTCCCACTTTACTCCATTAGTAAAGACAATGAAAATTACAAAAGGGTTACAGAAACCTGAGATTACTATATTAAGCAATATTTTGCTTCTACAATAACTTCCCCTCCCCCTGCATGGTCATTAGTACAGTTAATAGCATTAAGTGAACTATGGGGACTGCACTGAAATTCTTGTTTCAAAGTCTACAAAAGGAATCTTTCATTGCCAAAGTCTTCATTTTCTGAGCAGGCAATTGATACCAGCATACCAACCACTGGTATGTCAAACAGTACTGAAAATTACCCAGAAAGAAACCCTGCAAATTCTGGAAGGCAATACAGACTACAAAACTGCTTGGTATAGCCTCCCAATCCGCTCTCCCTTTCAGGGGGTACTGAAAAACATTTCATGAATGAGGCCCAGCCACTAAAGGCAGTGAAAAGTCTGCCTAATGAGCAGAGATGGCAAGTATGTTGTTAGACAAGCGCATACAAGAAGGAAGCTGAACCCAGAGGGAGAACTTATTAGCCTGAATCTTGATGGGGAGATCAGCATCCACACGGATATAATAATATGTGCTTGCATGACAGCAGGAGACTGTCCATCTTGCAGGCACTACTGAAATCTCAGAAACGCATACACAGAATAAATAAGAGATGTGTCTGTAAAAGCAAACTGGGGAGAGGGATTCAAGATGTCAAGAATAAAACTTTGAAACTGTTTCAAATGAAACTGAAATGAGAAGCCATGGGGGCAGGGGTCGGTGCAGTAGAGTGCTATGGCTGCGGTATTCATTCAGCGCATCTTTTAGCCAAAGACTTTTTAGCCTAATAATAAAGGTTAAACGCTGAAGAAAAAGGTCAGCTAAAAAGCATCTCACTTCAGCATCTCTGATGAAAGCAAGGAAGCCTAAAGTTAATTGCCTCCCAAACGGTGCATTACAGAATTCAGCAGCGGACTGAACAATCTGGTCTATTCCAGTAGCTGCAATTTGTAAAGAAAATAAGTAATGGAAGCATTGTAACCAGCGCTAGATACAAAGGGCTGCAGACCCCAAAGGCCATGAGCAGAGCTCTGCTAGCGTTACAGATCTTTCCTGCCTCCCACATTCTAAGTGCAACTCTTTATACACTCCAAAATAATTCCTGCCAGTTAAGGGGACCTTGGGAACATTTCAGGGTACTATGTGGGAGCAGCACACTAGTGCAAGGGGAACTGATGGAAGTGCTCCTACCCCACATAAGCAGAAGTGCTGAACTGAATTAGCTGCAGGAACCAAGAGCATTTAATAAATACAGGAATTAAACTAATAGATCCACAAAATAATAGCTATAGCTCTTTTCCTTGCAAAAAGTCAATGCCAATTTGCTGAAGAAATGGAAAATACTCTGGAGGCTGGCATTCAGCAACCGCTACCCACCCATCACAGCAATAATACATTTCAGTGCTAGGATCAAAGCACTCTTGAAAAATATAAAGCTTTATGTATTTTATATTTAAAGAGTCACATCACTGAACTGGTGAATTATCCAAGTAACGGGATCCACCAGAAAACTCTGAAGTGATGAATCTGGCTTGAAGCAACACTAGTCTCTCCTGCAGGTATGAAAAGAACATTGGCCTTCATTTGAAGTAATTCATTCAGAGCTGAGAGATCAACAGGGGTGGGGACAGAATAAGTAGGAAAGGTTGTCATCTACCTCTTACCCAAAAAAGAGGCAGGATCCAGGTCATCATGTTCCAGGGTACATACAAACTAATTTCTACACTTCAAAACACTGTACTGAAAGCAGCTCAAATACTTCAGTGATAATCTTCACCCTTACCATAGCACAAGAGACAAGACATAGTGAAGAAGTAATAAAAACGTAAAAATGTTTGTAAAGTTTGGGGTGGGGGGAGAAAGTACACTGTATTAGGATTAGACTAGCATGGTTCTACAATGGGAAAGCAGTTAGTTAACAGAACGCTAATTGTGATATAATGGTTAGAGTGGCAGGACAAGGATCTGGGAGGCCCAGGTTTGAATCCCCACTGTGCCACAAAAGTGAGCCTGGAACTGTCAATCTCTTTTAGCCTAGCCCACCCTCACAGGATGATTGCCATGAGAATAAAATGGATGGGAGAAAGATGTTGTACATCTTGTAAATATGTTGGTGCTATAGGTCTGCCTGCAGACACCTCCTCAGATGTGAAGGAGACAGAAGAAGAGGGCCCTAGCCCTCAGATGCTGGAAGAAGACCAGCCAAACAAGGAAGAGACTTCATCAGGGGCAGAGAGACAGAGTCTCAGACTGAAGCCAGTGTGCCATGTCCCCAGTGCCACAGTCTAGAAATTAAAGCAGAAGCAGAAGTCCTGCAGCTGCCAAAGCCCTTAGAACACCAGGGAAGGCAGACCTGGAGAAAGGCTCAGGACCAGCACCACAGCTCACAGCTGGCAGCTCAGCACCAGTCAACCTCTGCCTTGTATGTGTCACCACAGGATCAGGGCTGACAGCCCTGTAAGTAGGCTGCTCAGACATTGATGAATTGCCCCTGTCCTGGATGATTCAGCATCATGATGAGGTGCACCTGTCCCCAAATGGCTCAGCAGGAAAAGGGCAAGGCAGCATGGAAGTAACTTGTCTAGAACTCTTGTGTGCTTGGCCACTGGCCCTTGCATTGTTCTGGATCACTGTGTTGTTTGACCTCCTAGACCAGGGGTGGGGAACAGTGGCTCTCCAGATGTTTTTTGCCTACAACTCCCATCAGCTTCAGCCAGCATGGCCAACAGCTGGGTCTGATGGGAGTTGTAGGCAAAAAACATCTGGAGAGCCACTGTTCCCCACCCCTGTCTTAGACTGTGACCTGGTTTGTGTCTTTCAGATCGACCCTACCAGTCTGACACTTGGACTACTGGATACCTCTGGACTGTGTTTTGACTATGTGCTTTGTCTCTCCCTTGGTTGCTTGCCTGAACCCATACAGATGAAGGAACAGCCAAACTGCTGAGGCCAGCAGTGCAAAACCTCCTAAAGCCATTGAGTTGTGCCTATTTACTGATCCAGAACAAAAAAAACCCACCTCAAACTGTGATAGCTTTGGAGGAAATAAGTTCATCTGACTTTCTGATCAGCAGCTAGATGCCACAGTATGTCAGCAGTGGCACAGATACACTGGAAGTCAGACATGCTAAAAGAATAAAGGACAGAATAAATGACAGAAGGGATAAAAGTAATCCATTTTCAAGTTAGGTTGGCTTTATATGAAGTTTTTTTGCTGCAAAATAATTCAAGATGCTATTTTGTTGAGAGCTACCCCTGTACTATCTTGTTGGCTGCTTCAGGTAGATTGAAAGGAATTGTGGTCTACTGAAATTCACTCATAATAAGGGTAAAATAATCCTTCCTTTACGCTCCCTTTTAACAGTGAAATTGACTGGAACACCGGCTATCCATTTGCCAAGCAGGGCTCCAAGCCAAGCTGTGCCCTGACAAGCAGATCTCCTTGCATTCCGGTCTGCTGCTCGAAAGCTGTGGAACTTGCAATTAATTTTTGTCCTGGAAAGATGCAGTCCCACAAAGAGCAGCCCTGCTATAGATTGTTCTTTCTTGTTCATCCAGAAAGCAAAGGAGTTGATGGGGCAAATGTAGCTTTAGGAAGAAGTGATGAGTGATAGGGGCCTATAAAGAGAACTAAGGATAGGCACAAAATGAACTATGAACCATGATTCATGCACAAATCAGGCAGGTTCATGGTTCGTTTTGAACCGGTTCAGGACAAAATGCCTCCCATGAACCCTCCTGAACCTCCCAAGGTTGTTAGGTTTGGGAAAAATTCGTTTCTTCCCTCCATGCCTCACCTTCCCTAGGTCTCCAGTGGCCATGGGGTGCTTGGGGAAGTCTGTCCTGGGAGGGAAGGAAGTACAAAATGCCTTCCCTCCCCGCTGAGCCTGTGTGGAGACCTCTCCCTGCAGTATCAGCTGTTCTGCAGGCTCTGCTGGACTGTCCAGCTTCAACTGGGTAGCCCAGCAGAGCCCCAGCTGGGTCCATAGGAAGACCTCTCCCTGATCTTTCTTTGCTTCCCCAGCCAGTCGGTCAGGATACAACTGAGAGATCATGCCATAGCTATGGTACAATTCTAAACCCCTTCTCTCTAGAATTGTGCCACAGCAGCGGCATGATCTCTTCGTAGTATCCTATGGGTCCACAGGGTACAATGGAAAGATCTTGGGCTGGAGAAGAGAAGGGGTGGCATTTAAATTTATGAGAATTACTGTTATGAGAATGGCATAATGTCTCCATGGGCAAAGACAGAGGGTGGTGCAAGGGAGGGAGGTATCCACCAGGTGCCCCCTCGTATGTGGGGTTTCCCAGGGGTCACTCCTCTCCCCAATGTTGTTTAACATCTACATGAACCCCCCTAGTGCAGCTGGCACAGAGTTTTGGGCTTGGGTGTCACCAATATGCAAATGACACCCAGCATCTGTTGCTGGGTGGCCAGTCAGCTTTAGTCCCACAAATTCTGGCTGAGGGTTTAGAGGCTATAGTGGGCTGACTAAGAAAGAGCAGGCTGAAGCTGAACCCATCAAAGACAGAGGTCCTGTGGCTGGGGGGACCAGAACTGGAGCAGATTACCGACCCTTGACATTGACACCGGTGTCATCTGACAAGAGTCTAGGCATGACACTGGATGCCACCCTCACAATGGAGGCCCAGGTTATGCAGACTGCCAAAGTGTTTTTTCTATCTTCATCAGGCCGAGCAACTGGCTCCCCTCCTGTCCTGTTACATAAGAACATAAGAGAAGCCATGTTGGATCAGGCCAACGGCCCATCAAGTCCAACACTCTGTGTCACACAGTGGCAAAAAATGTTATATACACACATACACTGTGGCTAATAGCCACTGATGGACCTGTGCTCCATACACTGTGGCTAATAGCCACTGATGGACCTGTGCTCCATATTTTTATCTAAACCCCTCTTGAAGGTGGCTATACTTGTGGCCGCCACCACCTCCTGTGGCAGTGAATTCCACATGTTAATCACCCTTTGGGTGAAGAAGTACTTCCTTTTATCCGTCTTAACCTGTCTGCTCAGCAATTTCATCGAATGCCCACGAGTTCTTGTATTGTGAGAAAGGGAGAAAAGTACTTCTTTCTCTACTTTCTCCATTCCATGCATTATCTTGTAAACCTCTATCATGTCACCCCGCAGTCGACGTTTCTCCAAGCTAAAGAGTCCCAAGCGTTTCAACCTTTCTTCATAGGGAAAGTGCTCCAGCCCTTTAATCATTCTAGTTGCCCTTCTCTGCACCTTCTCTAAAGCTATAATATCCTTTTTGAGGTGCGGCGACCAGAACTGCACACAGTACTCCAAATGAGACCGCACCATCGATTTATACAGGGGCATTATGATACTGGCTGATTTGTTTTCAATTCCCTTCCTAATAATTCCCAGCATGGCATTGGCCTTTTTTATTGCAAACGCACACTGTCTTGACACTTTCAGTGAGTTATCTATCATGACCCCAAGATCTCTCTCTTGATCAGTCTCTGCCAGTTCACACCCCATCAACTTGTATTTGTAGCTGGGATTCTTAGCCCCAATGTGCATTACTTTGCACTTGGCCACATTGAACCGCATCTGCCACGTTGACGCCCACTCACCCAGCCTCAACAGATCCCTTTGGAGTTCCTCACAATCCTCTCTGGTTCTCACCACCCTGAACAATTTAGTGTCATCCGCAAACTTGGCCACTTCACTGCTCACTCCGAACTCTAAATCATTTATGAACAAGTTAAAAAGCATGGGACCCAGTACCGAGCCCTGCGGCACCCCACTGCTTACCGTCCTCCACTGCGAAGACTGCCCATTTATACTCACTCTCTGCTTCCTATTACTCAGCCAGTTTTTGATCCACAAGAGGACCTGTCCTTTTACTCCATGATTCTCAAGCTTTCTAAGGAGCCTTTGATGAGGAACTTTATCAAAAGCTTTCTGGAAGTCAAGGTAAACAACATCTATCGGGTCTCCTTTGTCCACATGTTTGTTCACCCCCTCAAAGAAATGCAACAGGTTAGTGAGGCAAGATCTTCCCTTGCAGAACCCATGCTGAGTCTTCCTCAATAACCCGTGTTCATCAATGTGCCTACTCATTCTGTCCTTGATAATGGTTTCTACCAACTTTCCCGGTATTGAAGTCAGACTGACTGGCCTGTAGTTTCCCGGATCTCCTCTGGAACCTTTTTTAAAGATGGGGGTGACATTTGCTACCTTCCAGTCCTCAGGAATGGAGGCAGATTTCAATGAAAGATTACAGATTTTTGTTAGAAGATCCACAAGTTCAACTTTGAGTTCCTTCAGAACTCTCGGATGTATGCCATCCGGACCCGGTGACTTATTAGTTTTTAATTTGTCTATCAGTTGTAGGACCTCCTCATTTGTCACCTCAATCTGACTCAGGTCTTTCAACACCCCTTCCAAAATTAGTGGTTCTGGGGCGGGCAAAAAGTTCTCGTCTTCTACAGTGAAGACGGAGGCAAAAAATTCATTTAGCTTTTCAGCCATTTCCCTATCCTCCTTCAGTAATCCTTTTACCTGTTCAGACCTAGTCACAGTGATCCATGCAACTGTCACCTCCAGATGAGACTACTGTAACTTGCTCTACACTTATTCTACATTGGCTCTACATTCTACACTTGAGACTGACACAAAAATTCCAATGGGTCCAGAATGCGGTGGCGCAAGTCCTGTTGGGAACATTATGGAAGGCACATATATAACCTGCGCTGCGCCAGCTACACTGGCTTCTAGTTGAGTACCCAGTCAGGTTCAAGGTTTTGGTGTTAACCTTTAAGGCCTTGAGTGGCCTGGGACCAATGTAACTAAGGGACCATCTTCTCTGCTATGTTCCTGGTAGGATGTTGTGTTCTGCTGGTAACAACTTGCTGGTAATCCCTGCCTCTAAAAAAGTTCGACTGTCCTCAACTAGGGCCAGGGCTTTTTCAGTCCTGGCCCCTACCTGGAAGAACTCTCTGTTGGATGATGTCTGGGCCTTTTACAATTCCACAGGGCCTGTAAGGCAGAGATGTTCCACCACGCCTTTGATAGGCTTTTGATAGAGAACAGTGACAGTTGGTGCCTATATTTTGGCCAACCCCCTCCCCAAGTGTTCCTCCATTCCTCCCCCCCCCCATATGCTCCAACAATCTGATGAAAATGAACATATTTAACATAATGCCATTGGGGATTGGAACTTTTATTGCCATTGTTTTATTGTACTAAATTAAGTATTATTCTATTTTTATCTGATGTAAATCACCCAGAGCCCGGCCATGGCCAGGATGAGGCGATTAATTAAACTTAATAAACACATGAACAACAACAATATACATGCAGCCTGCATATGTCCAGCAAACACAAACTGAACATACATAGGCTGAACAGTTTGAAAAGAACTACAGAAGCCAGATCAAAAGCGGCAGCCATGTTGGTCTGTTTGCAGCAGCAGAAAAGAGTAAGAGTTCAGTAGCATCTTTAATGACTAACAAAATTTGTGATAGGGTATGAGTTCAGTAGTTGTTAGCCTTTAAGGTGCTATTGTATTCTTACTCTTTTCTACTGCTACAGAAGTCTACTTATCCTTTATATACTCCAGGGAGACATCACTAGGAACATGAAGCAGCCAAGAAAACAGAGGTCCTAGACAAAAAAAATCTACTCATCAATCACCCATCTTTAAGCATCTAGTCCCTCTTGCTCCGTGTCCTATTGCTACAATATTATTTATTTATGGGATTTATATCCCGCCAATCCCCTGAAGGTAGACTTATATATTTCTCATTCCTGCACAGCAATCAAGGATATTATGCTGAGTCAAGAAAATGAACATAGAACGGATGTTTGAAACAGCCAATTCTTCTGTCAAAATTAAACAGAAGACCAGAGGCCTCTTAATGACTAACAGAGTAGTCCGAGACTGAATTACAGCCTTCTGAGTCCACTGAAGTCAGTGGGCTTAGAAGGATATAACACTGCCTAGGGCAGCAGTGTAACAAAATGTATTTCAGCATGATTATTTGTTTTTGTAAGGCAAGCCTCTCTTCCTCAGTCTGATAAAGTGAGCTCTGATTCGTAAATGCTCATGCTCAAATAAATTTTGTTAGCTTTTAAGGTGCCACTGGACTTCCATTTAATTTCAGCCAAACATGCTCTATATAGAACATCTGATCTATTAAGATCTGCTTTACAGAGAACACCTAGCTGGAATTGCAAGACAGCACACTTAAGATCATAGCACCTGAAATGTCAATTTTTATGTTTTAAATTGCTTTTATTGTTTTTATGCTTTATTACATGTCTATATTCATGCATATGCATGACCATGTCAGCTGCCCTGAGGGGAGGGCAGGATATAAATTGAAATAAACAAATAAATGATTACCCCTTTGAATTAGGTTCCTTTGACATAAACATCTCTCCATAAACATCTCTCACCTGCTGTAGTTGGATGTTTCATACAGAGTTAAGTTTCCCCTCCCCAAACTATCCTGCATCACTTACAAGTAAATGGAGATCTCTGCTAGTGAAGGCAGCACTAACTTTTTGCTCTGACACATAAGTACCACAGCTGTCACAAGCAGAGACGCACATGGCTTCAATATAGACAGTGCTATCCCAAAGGCGGAACATCTTGCAGAACAGCTGCCGTTGTGCAGCAAAATATCTAACACCAATCATGCTTAGCACAGAACAGACCAATTGGCTCATGACAGCACAGAACCCACACATCATAATGCATTCTGCATACAGCAAAACTCAACAGTTCAAGGCAGAAGCCTCATCTGAGCAGCTGCTCTGCCAGTGAAATCTAGTGGTGATTATGAGGGATAACTGGGAGGAGTAGCAAACATCCCAGAAGATATACAATTAAATTAGATCTGAATACGCTGGAAAAGTTGGCAGATGTGAATGAGATGCAATTCCACAAAGTGCAGAGTTTTACATCTGTGTAACAAAAATGAGTAGCATGCATACTAGATGGGGGACACACTTCTGGGTAACAGTGTGTGTGAACAAGATCTTGGGGTATAGGTGGTCTCGTAAATGTGATATAGCAATAAAAATGGTTGATGCAGACATGGTGTGTATCAACAGAGGCATAACTTCACAAGATGTCACAGAGCCACTGTATACTGCATGGGTGAGGCCACACCATCCTGGTGTCCTGTGTACATTCTTGAGACCAAAAAGGCTGTGGACAGAATGGAGCAGGTGCAGAGGAGAGTGATAATGATTTTTTTTTCCATTTAGTAGATTTAGTATGATGAAAATGATCAGGGGCTTGGAGACCAAGTTCTACAAGGGAAGGCTAAGGGACTTGGAAATGTTCTGCCTGAAGAAGTGGAAGTTGAAGGGAGGCATGATTGTTTTCTTTAAGTATTTGAAAGGCTGTCATCTAGAAAAGGGCAGGGAGCTGTTCCTGCAGGCAGCAGATGATAGGATTCGTAATGGTGGAAAGATATCAGGTGGCTATTAGGGTAATTTTTTTTACAGTTAAGAGTAGTTCAGCAGTGAAATCAGCTTGCCTCACTGGCAACCTTCAAGTAACAGCTGGAAGAAGACTTGATAGGGATGCTTTAGGCTGATCCTGCATTAAGCAGGAGGTTGGACTAGATAGCCTGCATGGCCCCTTCCAGCTCTATGATCCTATGATAAACATCACAAATGAACTTTCCATTCCAGTCATTGAACATTGTTTTTATATCACGAAAAGGCTCTGTCTGCACAGTAGTTGCATTTAGTGATAAACACATCCTTTGTCCAGGCTGAAATCTGGAATCAGGTTTTGTGAACCAACCATCACAAAAACAGCTCCGCTATTTCAGAGCTAATATCAAACGGGAAATGGAAGGGAAGGAGATCGAGACGAGATAGTGCTCGACCACCTTCCAGCCTGCGTCCCATCCCGATGGTGACAGGTAGTGGGGCAAGGCGAGATTACTCGCCTCCGTCACTGGTGTTATGTAATGCCAGGTCCATTAATAATAAGACCTCTATCCTTCGGGAATTCCTGCTTGAGCAGGACATGGACCTGGCATGCGTGACCGAGACCTGGGTCCGCGATGGGGAGACCGTAGCTCTCTCCCAGATGGCGCCCCCGGGATACTCGGTCTTTCACCAGTCGCGGACTAGCGGGCGGGGGGGAGGGGTGGCCCTGTTCATTCGAGAGGTTTACTCCTTCCGGGCCCTCCCGGCTCCGGAGATCAAGGGCATTGAATGTGCTGGCCTGGCGTGGGATGTTGGGGAGGGGTTGGCGATCTGGCTGGTGTACCGACCGCCTAACGCACCGGCCAGCGCCTTACTATCACTGATGGAGGTCGCAACAGGATGGGCATTGAGGCACCCGAGACTTTTGATTCTGGGTGACTTCAATGTCCATGCCGATGACGTGACCTCCAATCAGGCGATGGACCTAGTGTCTTCCATGGCGACACTAGGACTCTCCCAAGTAGTTACGACACCCACTCACCAGGCCGGTCACATGTTAGACTTGATCTTCGCGTCGGGAGTTCTAGTGGACGATCTTGCTTCTATAGCGGTGCCATGGTCGGATCACTATGCCCTCAAGGCTCGTGTGGACGTCCCACCCCAACCCCGTTTGGGCGGCGAGCTTATTTTAGCTCGCCCGCGGAGCCTGATGGACCCGGAACGGTTCCTGACGGCTCTGCGGGATCCCTGGCCCCCTGGCGATTCCCTCGATGATCTGGTGGAGTCCTGGAATAATAGGCTCACCGGAGCCATCGATGAGATCGCGCCTAGGCGTCCTCTGCGCCCTCGTTCAAGGCCGACACCCTGGTATAACCAGGGGCTGCGTCGGCTGAAACGGGGACTCAGACGACTAGAGAGGCAATGGCGGCGTACTCGAGACGAAGCGACTCGAACATCTTATAGAGAGGTTATGAAGTCCTATGAGATGGCAGTCAAGGCCGCAAAGAAAACTTACTTTGCGGCGGAGATTGCGTCCGCAATTTCGCGCCCGGCACAACTGTTCAACACAATCCGGACTCTTACAACGCTGCCACAGGGCAGACCAAATTTCAATGAATTGGAAATTGGCTGTGAGGCTTTTGCGGATTTTTTTGCGGATAAAATCGCATCGCTCCGTTCCGACTTTCCTGCCATATTAGATACAGTTAGTGGACCTGAGGCTCCGTGCCTGTCTTCGGATCGTGTCCTGGACGGCTTCGGCGTGCTCAGCCTGGAAGAAGTTGACAGGATCCTCCTATCTGCACGCCCAACAACTTGTAAATTGGACCCATGCCCCTCCTGGCTTATTAAGACCTGCCGGAGGGAGCTAAGATATCCTATACGGGATATCATAAATAGATCCCTACTGGAGGGGCATTTTCCATCAGCGCTCAGAGAGGCGGTGGTCTGCCCCCTCTTGAAGAAAACAACGTTAGATCCGACCGAATTGGCACACTATCGGCCGGTATCGAATTTGCCCTTTTTGGGCAAACTTATCGAGAGGGCAGTGGCGTTGCAGCTACAGAGTTTCCTGGAGGACGCTTCTGTCCTTGACCCCTACCAGTCTGGTTTTCGCCCGGGCCACGGGACGGAGACGGTGCTGGTCGCCCTGGTGGATGACCTTCAGCGGCATCTGGATCAAGGCGGCTCGGCGGTGCTGATGTTGTTGGACCTATCGGCAGCGTTCGATATGGTCGACCATCGGCTTCTGGCGTGCCGCCTTGCCGACGCAGGGATTCAGGGGTTGGCCTTGCAATGGTTTTCCTCTTTCCTTGACGGTCGGGGACAAAGGGTGGCGATTGGGGAGGAACTGTCCCGGAGACACACGCTTGACTGCGGGGTGCCTCAAGGGGCGGTGCTCTCCCCGATGTTATTTAACATCTACATGCGCCCCCTTGCCCAGACTGCCCAAAGGTACGGGCTCGGGTGTCATCAATATGCTGATGATACCCAGCTCTATCTGCTTATGGACGGACGGCCCGCCTGCGCCCCAGAAAATCTGGACCGAGCGTTACAGGCAGTGGCTAGGTGGTTTAGGCTGAGCGGGCTGAAGCTGAATCCGGCGAAGACAGAGGTCCTGTGCCTGGGTCGCGGCGGCCCGGGAAGGGAAATCCCCCTGCCAGTTTTTGACGGCGCGCCGCTAACAGCGTCGGGCAGGGTCAAGAGCCTGGGGGTGCTGTTGGAGCCTTCACTGACAATGGAGGCCCAGATAGCAGCCACTGCCAAGTCCGCGTTTTTTCACCTTAGGCGGGCGAAGCAGTTGGCCCCCTTCCTGGAACGTGACGACCTGGCAACAGTGATTCATGCTACGGTCACCTCGAGGTTAGACTACTGTAATGCCCTCTACATGGGGCTACCCTTGTGCCGGACCCGGAAACTGCAGTTGGTGCAGAACGCTGCTGCCCGGCTGTTATTAGGGCTCCCAAGACGGGAGCACATTCGGCCGGGGCTCCGGGATCTGCACTGGCTGCCGGTAATATTCCGAGTCCGGTACAAGGTGTTGGTCATTACCTTTAAAGCCCTATATGGCCTAGGACCTGTCTACCTTAGGGACCGTCTTTCCCCACACGTTCCCCAGAGAGTACTACGCTCGGGTTCACAAAACCTGTTGGTAGTCCCCGGGCCAAAGGAGGCCCGTCTAAAATCCACCAGGGATCGGGCCTTCTCAATAACGGCACCTTATTGGTGGAACCAGCTGCCGGAGGAGGTGCGGGCCCTGCGGGACCTAGGGCAGTTCCGCAGGGCCTGTAAGACAGCCCTCTTCCGGCAGGCCTATAATACTGACTGACAAGGAAATCTTTTGGATGGAACGAAATGCATCTGTAGACCGCCGGTTTTATCTATCTTGTTTTTATTAATTTATGGTTTTAATTCTACTTGTAAGTGTTTTAAATTGTAGTATTAAATTATTATGTTGTAAGCCGCCCTGAGACACTTCGGTGTGAAGGGCGGGGTATAAATTCCAATATAAATAAATAAATAAATAAATAAAACTTTCAAAAACCCACAAGTGTTTCTGATGACACACCGTAGCAAGGGCCATGTGGTTTCCAAATCCCTTTCCAACTCCACTTCTATAAGCTCTCAACCCATCCTGTGAACCTCAAAACTCTCTCAGCCACATGACTCCAAACACAAATGGGGGGCTTTGACTTCTGCAGCCGAGTTTGCTTCTCAGTTCTCCTCCTCTCATTGAATGCCCAGCAATGTCCCATGCACCAGGATTCCTGGGGACTGTACCCTAGGAATCATACAGAACTGCTGGAGCAGCAGCCAAGATGGGAAAAGGAAGAAGACACTGAGCCATCACAAAAGCCCCAGACAGCAACAGCAGCAGTCAAGTTAAGTGGGTGGGAAAAGGGAAGGAGTAACTCTTTTCCAAATTGCATCAGAATCCAAGGAGGAGGAGAGCTATCAGATTTTAATAGTTTTCTCAGACTGCACACAGGTATTGCACACCCTGTTTTTATATTCCAATGTCAGGGATGATAAACATTAAGGGTAACACTGGTGGAAATCGTAATGTGTAAAACTGAGTCATAGGAATCCACCATACATCAATAATAGTCAGAGGAAGTAATGCTGCTAAATCTATTTCAAAACAAAAACACTCCCAAATAAGACAAGACTTAATAGCATTCTTATGTGCTGCAGCCAACTTAGTCATTGCAGTCAGCTTGTTATCAGATTGACACAAGAAGATTTGGGAAATATTTGTTATGGAAATAACTTTGGACCAATGGATGCAAATTGAATTAAAACAATATATCTCTAATTTTGTTGAATTATGGTCCCCCTACAATTGAATTTATAATAATGCTTCTGTCTTCCAGGTCACCCACCCCAACAATTCCTAGTTTTGTAATGCAGATATGTAAAGTTATGGCTCTCAATACAATTGTAAATAAGTTTCATTGTAATTTCTATATTATTGGTCTATGTATGTGTCATTTCTTAATGTTTTGACTTTTAATTTTTGGTGTATGCGGTTTTTGTGATTTTATAGTAAAACTTTTAGCTTTTTCAATAAAGGGATTTTTTTAGTTAAATTAAGTCAGATGCTGAAGCTCATAAACACCTTTTCTGAGATCAGGATATGAAGATTTACATCAAATCAGATGTCACCAACATGCTGATGCAAAACAGTGTGCAACTGTGACAATAATTAAATCAGAGAAATTCAGCATCCAGAGGCTCAATGACGATTTAATTCTATCCATCCCAGCACCCTCACACTTTAAATATGTCCACTAAACCAAAGGATTATGTCTTCTTGAGGATGACCAGACTTTTGCTGGGCATGAAGGCTTTTTGTTTCCTATCTATCTTGGTCTGTGCACAGCCTGGCTAAGCGAGGCCACAAGTCATATATCCATTTTCAATTAGGACTGCTTCTCTAACACACTGAGCTCAGCTCTTATGCCAGTGCCTTGTAAATCAAGATGTTGCAATGTAATCTGCACACTACTTGTGCCAGATTAATTCTAGGGCAATACTACAAGTTGCAAATAGGACTTCAGCAAATCTACTACTCATGAAAAGCAAATATAAATATATAAATGGTATTTGCACTCTGTGGTTTTATGCATGAGTTGCATTTTAAAAAGCTAGCTTTAGATTGTATTTCCAGCTGTGACAGGCACAAAATCAGGAAGTATTTAATCAACATGACTGAATAGAGAGATTTGAATAGAAGAAGATATTGGATTTATATCCTGCCCTCCACTCCGAAGAGTCTCAGAGCGGCTCACAATCTCCTTTACCTTCCTCCCCCACAACAGACACCCTGTGAGGTGGGTGGGGCTGGAGAGGGCTCTCGCAGCAGCTGCCCTTTCAAGGACAACCTCTGCCAGAGCTATGGCTGACCCAAGGCCATGCTAGCAGGTGCAAGTGGAGGAGTGGGGAATCAAACCCGGTTCTCCCAGATAAGAGTCCGCACACTTAACCACATGGAATACATGGAAATGGCATGTTTCAGATGCAGCTACAAACTACACAACAACAAGCTGAGAGTTAATGAAATGGATTGTATTAAGACCTGTGAATCTGGAAGTTCTCAGTTCAAGACATACCCCAACCATGAATTCACTAAGAATTACAGATGCTGTTCTGCGCCTGCCTTCTACAATATGTTTGCAGCTTCAGGGATTCTTTTAAATTCTCCTGATTCAATATTCTCATCATATTTTGGAGTTCCAAAATTACCTGGTTATTTTTCTGGAGAATCAGATATGTTAGGAATACCTCATTGTTCAGGTATCGTTGGAGCAGCTTATTGTTGGAACTCTGTCAGGGGCAGTGATGCTCTGTATTCTGGTGCTTGGGAGGGGCACAGTGGAAAGGCTTCTAGCCCCATGGTGGACCTCTAGAAGGCACTTGGTGTTTGTTTGTTTTTTGGCCACTTTGTGACACAGATTGTTGGACTGGATGGGCCATTGGCCTGATCCAACATGGCTTCTCTTATGTTCTTATTTTTATTCCTGAATTTTGTATATAGCACTGTGTATGCAAAATATGCTAAAATCCTTTATCCCCAATATATTTGCACCCTTCCCCCCTCTTCTGCATTATCAAGGTACAAGTGTACTTTGATAAAAACACTGCAAGAGATCAGTCTCGACTGTGTTTGTATCAAAATCTTTCTTGTCTGACCTTTTTAAAAATAAAATGCCACATTTGCACATTAGTAAAAAGCCATACAAGACAACAACTCTTGGTGGAGGTATGCAATTGAGATTGCATCATGTTGGCTTTTCTGCAGAAATTTATATGCACATGCACATTAATAATGGGGGGGAGGCAATGACAAAAAGCTGAAAGTAATTTGGGAAATTCATTTGGGAAGTAATTTGGAAAATTCATTTGGCTAAATTTATCATAAGGAGCTGCGCAGAGCAAGATTCCAGAACACTAAAGCAATGAAAAAGGTGGAACGTGGGACGTGGCTTCGACGCCAATGGAATGGCAGCATAATCTGTGAGCTCCGTCCCTTCTTCCCCCTATTATATCAGTCTTAAGGCACTTAAGACAATCTTTTGATCTTAAAACATTACAATACAATGGGCAAAACTGACGCTGAAAAAGCCCATCCAACTAACATGGCTAGAAAAGATATAACTACCTTCTTTCCCGAAGTGACTCAACACAGTCTTCTTCCTGATGAAGAGACCGACTCAGACAACTTGGTGCTGGAAGAAGCCTCCTTGTCCCCGGTGATTCCCGCCATTACTGATCCTGCTTTTACCGCGCTCCTAAGCACTGTTGAACTCAAAATTAGAGACTATAGCTGCTTCAATACAACCACTGACTGACCAGTTTGCAGATTTTAAGCTTACTCTACAAAATGTAAGTAGAACGGCGGAAGGGAAATGTGCACTAATCTACAAGAAGATGTCATGCTGAAAATGGCACGCTACATGACAGAGTCCTCCAGCTGGAAGCCTCAATTTGGCAAACCCACCTAAAATTTAGAGGCTGTGCTGAAAATATGGCATTTCAATAGGATTTAATAGCATTTATTGCCAACTGGCTGGCACAGGAGTTGGGAATGGACGATGGTTTTACACCCTTCATTACTGCGGCATATCGCCTTGGCCCACCTAATCTTTCATCTAGGGTGGGGCCTTGAGACATCATAACTGTTGTCCAGGAGGCACGATCCCAGTGAGAAATCTTAGAGGCAATGCTCAATAATGGCTCTTTACAATATAAAGGGGACCGTATACAAGTTTTCCCTGATCTGCCCCGTGAAGTCCTGTCCAAGTGTCGTGACTTAAAACAAATCACTGATTCGCTGCAACATGCCAAAATACGCTACCGCTGGGTCAATCTTATTAATGTTGAAGTGTCTTATAAAGACAAGCTCTATACTGTCTCTGACCCCTCTTCAGGCTTCGCTCTCTTGCAGTTCCTACACGTACCATTGCTGACAGACGCATCCAAGTCCTCCCAGAAGAGAAAGCCTCCTGCATCTCCGCCCAAGGACAATAAAGTGGTCATTCGTTCAGTTTACCTTTATATTTTACAACATGCTTTAACAACTCACAAACTTTTTTTTTTCTTCTTCTAAAGAGCATGCCGTATTAGGGCCATCATTTAAAGCCCATCATCACTGTTTACTTGCTGTTTGCTTGAATTCATTGCCCTATCATAATTCAACACTAGGGGGAGGGGGGAAGAGTTCAATTTTTGTTTCTTTGTGTTAGTTTATTAAAGTTCTAATTTGTGTAATCTCTTAATTCAGAGCACTAGCTCTGTTGGCCCTGTGAATTTTTATACTACTGGGTCAAGTGAGACTTCATATTTGAAGTTTGCCCGATCGTTATTTAAGGTAATAGAATGCATTGCATTTTAAACATACTATTACTATATCTTGCTATTTTACTCATATAGACCATTTACTGTTCATAGTTCTTTATTACTCCTGACTTTAAAATGTTATCATAGAGAAATGAGATGCATATATTAGATTAGTTTAAAATTAATTCTATTCACGTGGCTAAAGTATAATCAATTGTTGTTGCATTATAATCAATTCATTAAGGGTCAAGCCACTTTGATTAACTATTTGATTCTATATTGTATATATTTCTACTTATATTGTGAAAAAGTTCATCTTATTGGGGTTTTTTTATAAAAAATCAAATTTGAAACAAATTGTTTTTTAGAGTTTCATACATAAAGAAGCCTTTAGACTGTTGGGAATACAGACATCCTTAATTAACTTAAATACTAATTGTACTACTTAATTGATTGTGTAACATTGCTATACCTCTTCATACACGAAACTTAACATATATCACATCAACTTTATACATTACACTTGATTGTTCTTGTAACTGGGAAATTAATTAACAGCTGCTTCATATGAATATAAAATCAAAGTACTATCCCTCTAACAGTACTGGCTAGCTCCTATTCACTAACTTGATAGTTGCTAATTTACATCAAATAATTGCAGGGTTTATATTGGGTTTCCTTTCTGATTTTTTTTTTGGCTTATTGATTCTCCCTTACTTTTTTATTTATTTACTTATTTATTTATTCATTTTTCTAAGACTTGCATCATGGCTCAAACCCGGGAGAGTCATTACTATTTCCTTCTACTAACATAGTTCTTTCTATAATCTTAAATCCTGTAATCTTCATCACACATCCCTCATGACTCAAGCTTGGAACATCAAGTCTCTTAACATCAGAGGACTCCATAATCTGATCAAGAGAAACACATTCTAAATAATCTTGCACAACAACATTCAGATATCGTCTTGGTTCAAGAGACTCATTTTTAAAAAAACTGACCAACCCACTCTGAAGGCCAAATGGATTCAATTCCAATTTTATGCCAAAGGTAACTCAAAATCAAGAGGCATTTCGATTCTACTCTCCCATGAGTTAGGATTCAGTCATCAGGCAACAAAGGTAGACCCCCAAGGACATTGTATTTTTGTGAAAAGTCTGTTGGATGACCAGAAATTCACTATAGCTTCCATTTATGCCCCAAACACCTCACCACTAGCTTTCTTAGAGGAAACTCTCAATACCCTTCAAAACTTCCAGGAAGGTGAACTGATCATTGGGGGTGACTTGAACTGCATTCTAGACCGTACGCTAGACCACTCCTCTCCTCATCCTCGCTTCTTGAAGAACTCACAACATACTTCAAAACTTCAAAATCTTCTGAATGACCATCTGCTAATGAACACCTGGAGATTCCTACATAAAACAGAGAAAAACTATACCTACTATTTCCCAAGATTTGACACTTATACTAGGATTGAGTTTATTATTTTATTTAATCCACTTTTGCATCAGATCTGCAAGGTGGACATTGGATCAATCATCTGGTCAGACCATGCCTGGGTGACTTGCTCCTTATCACCACTTCTAGAGTACAAAACCTCAAAAAACTGGACATTTGATAACAATCTTCTACACAATGAAGAAGCCACTAAGCACTTAGACTTATTTTTGGACCAATACCTACAAGACAACACAGACGACGGCACTACATCAGCGATAACTTGGGAAGCTCTAAAAGCAGTAGCTCGTGGGAACATCATTTCACTAGCCTCCCATCTAAAGAAATGCAGAGAGGCTTTCAAACAAGAATTACTGGCCATAATCCAACAACTGGATCTACAACACAAAGAAAGAGGGGGCAAGAAGACCTATCTCAAACTTCTCTCCATGTGCAAAATTTTGGAATCCCCTGAAAGCACAGATACAAAAAAACCCCTTCTTTTTCTCAAACAAAAACATTTGACCAATTCACCTCAATCGTTAAAATTCCTATCCTGGAGAATCAAGTGAATCTCATCCTCTAAACACATTTATGCCTCTAAAGACAAACACGGAAACCTGCTCACCAAATCCGAGGACATCATGCAAAACTTTCTGGCCTACTATCAAAAGTTGTATTCATCACACAATCCCTCTTCTAAATCCATCGATGACTTCTTCACATCACATCCTTCTCTGAGCAAGCTATCGTCGGAACACTGTGACTTTTTGGATTGCCCTTTTGACACCGATGAAGTAAAAGATATCATCAAACATCTAAAAAACAACAAATCGCCCAGGCTGGATGGCTACACAGCCAAATTTTACAAAAAATTCACTCCTAAATTACTACAACCACTGACAGATACCTGTAACGAGATTTTGAAAACGGGTATTCTACCCAAAACTTGCAATGCCGCTTCCATTATAGTCCTGCCCAAACCTAATAAGGATCTTACCAATCCTGCTTCATTCAGGCCAATATCGTTGTTAAATCAGGACTACAAATTTTTCATGGCTATAATGGCTAAACGCTTAAATGCTCTCACCACACTATATATACATCCTGATCAAGCTGGCTTTATGCCAGGACGTGAAATTATTGACAACATTCACAAAACTTTGCACATCATGTCCTCGCGTGTTACAACCAAAACAGAAGCCCTTCTCCTATCTTTTACCTAATTGTTTACCGAGTTCGTTACAAGGTGCTGGTTATTACCTTAAAGCCCTATATGGCCGAGGACCTGCCTACCTTAGGGACCGCCTCTCTCCATATGTTTCCCAGAGAGCACTACGATCCAGTTCACAAAACCTTCTGAAAGTACCTGGGCCTAAAGAGATCAAACTAAAAACAACTAGAGAACAGGCCTTCTCTATAAAAGCACCCCAATGGTGGAAACAGCTGCCGGAAGAAGTGTGGGTCCTGTGGGATCTTGGCCAATTCCATAGGGCCTGCAAAACCGCCCTCTTCCGGCTAGCTTTCTAAGATGGAGCTTGGAATAAACATCACGCCATCATTAACATTAACGTAACTGAGATAATAGCACTATTAGATTATATTTTTAGACTGTTTTTAGATTATTTAAATATTTAATTGTTATCTGTATTGAACTGTATAATCTTGTTTTATTGTTTTAACATGGTTTTACTATGTCCTGTAAGCCGCCCTGAGCCTGCCTCGGCGGGGAGGGCGGGGTATAAATAAAAATCATCATCATCATCATCATCATCATCTCTCTATGTGGAGAAAGCATTTGACTCTCTAGATACTTCCTATTTGTTACCCCTTCTAAGAAACATGGGGTTTGGTGACATTTTCTTACGAGCCATCCAAGCTATATATCAGGAACCAGCACAAATCAAGATTAATGGGTTGAAATCTAATTTTCGCTTACAACAAGGTACCAGGCAAGGATACCCACTGTCTCCTGCATTATTCGCATTGGCCACAGAATCGTTTGCAGCTTTGTTAGGACCCTCTTATTAATGGCATCAAAACTGGCGACCACAACTTTAAAAACAGCCTATTTGCTGATGATATGCTACTATATATAACCGATCCAAAGTCTTCAATGCCAAGACTTCAAAAAATCCTTCTTGCCTTCAGCAACGTCTCGGGTCTCCGCATTACCTTTGAACTTGTCAAAAGACTCTAAAAACTTTATTTGTTCTCGTTATCCTTACCAATGGTCCAAAAAGTCTTTACAATATCTGGGGATTCAAATACCTTGCCACTTGAAAGACTTAATCGCGGTAAACCACAACCGAATATTCAAGGAAATTAAACTTAGTATCTAAAAAAGGGAGAAGCATGTCTTATCAGTTGTAGATTGACTGCATCTTCTCAAATCATTTGCCATGCCAAAACTTCTATATATATTTAGAGCCATACCCATCGACATACCAAACACACTTCTAAAAAACTGGCAAGCAACTTTTAACAAATTTTTCTGGCAACACAAAACACCAAGGATAAGCTTTCTCACACTAATACGCAACAAGCCTGAGGGCGGTCTAAATTATCCAGTTCTCACAACGTATCATTGCTCAACATTATTAGTCTCCTCGGTCAAATTAGCTCGATGTGGTAATGATATCGAATGGTCTAAACTTATACATCCATTGGTGGCTCCTCTCTCCCTTCAAGACATACTATGGCTGAAACCTTCGACTCGCCCATCCTTAATTAACTCAAATCCCTTCTTGCTTTCCATCCTCAAGGCTTGGGATCATATTCATCCAAAGGCTCTACCCCCTTTGCTGCTATTCTCGTCAATTCATCACCTATCATGGCTGCATTCAGACGGCAATACTACTCACCTTAAAATCTTGAAAACTGCTGACCTCAACCACATTGTAGATGCACACCGGTCTCTTCGCGCACTGGTCTTTTGCCCAAATTTGAATTGGACCACAAACGTAATAAGACAATACCTTGGTTTCTCTGCTTTCAATTAAATCACGCTATGTCCTCCATTAACCTTACTAAAATTTTGAAGACACCATTAACGGCCTTCGAGAAATTGTTGAACTCTTCGAATGCATGTTAAAAAGGCCTCATATCAGCCATATATGACATTGTAGCAAAACTAGACAACCATAAACCACCTTCCTTCCCAACAACAGTGGAATCGTGATTGCAATACTGACTTTACGCCTGACCAGTGGTCAAATATTTACTCATCTAGTATGCTCAATTCATCAGTGTCTGGGACCAGAATACAATCGTTTAAAATACTGCACAGAAGGTACTTCACCCAGCAAAAGCAAGCAACGTTTGGCAAAAACAAATCCCCACAGTGTTGGAAGAAATGTGGACACATAGGTTCTTATGCTCATTGCTGCTGGGAGTGCCCAATCATGCAGACCTTCTGGAAAAATACTCTGAATCAGATTAGAACTATCACTAATCACACTGTGCCTTTTTCACCTGCTTTAATCTTTTTAGACTTATGGGAAGACATAAACATCCCCAAAATCAGACAAGATCTGATCATTAGCTTATTGGCAGCAGCGAAGTCTTCTATTGCCTCTTATTGGAAGTCATCACAAGCCCCTTCAAGTTTGAACTCGCTAAAACATGTATGGGAGCACTTCCTTATGGAGAAAATAAATGACAGACTGTTACAAGTGGAGATTTATCCAAAAGAATCTAACTTCACCGCTAAATGGCTTCCTTTCATTAACTTCATTTCTTCGCAAGACAGTTCTCTACAAAACCCTCTGCATCTAAAAATACTCTGTTCTTAACTGCTACCTTCTACGTCCACCTACATCACAATTCTCTTTTAACATACTATAACTATGATTGAGTCACGGCATAGGTCCTTTTTATTTGCTATTTGTAATTAGATATTATTTTCAATATCTTCTTCAGCATTTGCTTTAGTACTACTGCTCGACTTGGTTCCTGCAGCACATGTATAGTTGCCATCATTGCATCATTATTTAATACTCTGTCTCATAGCTATTTTAATTTCTTGACTCACTGCTTTGACGCCAATAGTTCTGCAACTCATAATCTTCAGGCTACCAGAATTTCCAATTATCATTGGTAAAGCAATAGCTTACATCACAAGTCCTTTCATTACTTACATTCATTCCCAGCAGTACTTTCACTTTCATGGTTTAAAGAGTGTCAGCATTCTGTTTGCTTGGTATTAACTCACTTATTTGATCAGACACTCATCTTTATTTAAATGCTTGTTATACATTGTTTGTGTGTAAGAATAACAGAGCAAAGAAAAAAAAACAATGTAATCCTAATCTAATCAACCTGATTATTGTTTTTATATGCATCAGTGAAGCATTTTGTAAGCGATTATTACTGTATATGCAAATCTTTCAATAAACTCTTCTATTCATTCAAAAAAAAGGGGGGAATGTGAAGGGCTGTTGTAAAGATTACTAAGATAACATGTATAGGGTTCTTTGAAAACTCTAGCATGCTCTGTAAACACTATTACTATCAAACTGCAGAAGGCAATCAATGATCAAATCATTTTCAATTATTTATGCTGTGGTCATAATTCTCTGGACTAGAGTGATAACCTTTTAAAAAATTAGCTTCATAGAAACTTCTTTAGAACACTTTGTACTGGCAAAGGCCACTGACACTAGGGGTGTGCAATTCCCTCTCCCCCCAATATTTTATGGTTCAGGTCAACTGGATGCTCAAAAATGTCAGAATTCCCAACAAATCCTGGGATCCCAGTACTGGTACCATATTCGGATCTGGGATTTTTCTGAAAGACCCAAGAAGAAAAAATGCGGGGGGGGGGGGGAGGAGGAATTGCACACCTGAAGCTGTTCTGGCAAGGAATGGTCTGCTCCTCACTGGCACAGCTGATCCTCAGGTAATTCAATTTCCCCACATATATCCAGGATTTTTGTTTGTGTGTGTGTGAATTCTTTTTTTTTTTTTTGTTTTCTCAAAAAAATCCCAGATACCATTGAGATGCTGAAATATGCCCCCAAATACCAATAAGGTATTTTTCAGGTATATTTTTGGCTCAGGTAGATCCCAACACACACCTTTAACTGACACTTAAATCTCACCTACAGTAATGTCATGCTCATAATATCCTCATTCTGAACACAGCTAGTAGCATTTTCCAGGGTTTCCCGGTTTAAACTGGATCAAAATTAAAATTAATCTGGTTCAAAGAAAAGTCCTCATAGTGGCTGCAATGGAATGTTCATGGCTCTATCACCACTAAAGGGACAGACACTGAAGTACAGCTCCACTTTCAAAATGGCATGGAACAGTTGACATCCCACTCCTCAGCAACTTCCAAACATTTTCCCTTTCCCTGCCAAGGGTATTACTTCAGGGCAGCTCAACTGGGATGGAGAAAGTCGGGAGTTCTGTTCTGCTTAAAGAGGCCTGGTGAGACTGCCATTGTGTTTGCTGAGGAACGACAGAGGACAGGGAGAGGAACATGGGTCAGGGA